>NC_045786.1:37578862-38778862 GCF_009873245.2 Balaenoptera musculus
CGTGGCAGGCAGAGCTGGAGTCTGTCCCCACATAGAACCAGGGCTGGAATCGTGTGTTCCAGTCACAACAGAATCCACCCAACCTGAGAAAACCGGCCCCGGGTCAGGGCCTCTGCAGCAGCTGCTGATGGCTGTTGTGTTTGCTGTTCACTTTGTTGCATGCAGCCAGCCTAGAGACGGTTCTCTGCCTGGGCACCCGGGCCGGCCCCCACTCCTGAGCCGCGGAGCACGGGCAGTGAACTACCAGGGTCACAGTCCTTCACTCAGCCCCTTCCAGCTCTAGGTTCCACGGCGGCTTTGTGCCCTGAGTGACTCAGCTTCCAGCCAGTTCCCTGGGCTCTTCCCTTGGGGCTTTGGTGGGCTGCTGCTTCCAGAGGTCGGTGTCTGCTTGGGGGTGAGACAGGCAGGCTGGGGGCTCACAGCTAACTTCCCTAGGCCAGCTGGAGGTGATCTTGGACCGGCGACTAATGCAGGACGACAACCGGGGCCTGGGCCAAGGGCTCAAGGACAACAAGAGAACCTGCAACCATTTCCGTCTCCTGTTGGAACGGCGAACCCTGGGCAGGGAGGTAAGTTCTGGGCCTACCCCTAGGGAGCCAGGTCAGGCTAGGCCCCGTGGGTGGCCCTGGGGTTCCAGCCTAGGGCTTGGGGAGCGTACTAGAGGTGGGCAAGGGTAGCAAGAGTAGGGCCTGATTCCTGGGTTGGCGGGGAAGTGAGTCTGATGCTTTGCTGCTCCATCTCATGCAGCCTGGCACCTCCGTCTCCACAGCACCCTGTCGCCTGTGCCCTCCTCGTGCTCATCTCCCACCTTCCCACCCCCGCCCCTGTGTCCTCTAACCTGCTCTGCTCCTGCCCCGCTCATCTCATGGCTTTCTTTGCCCCCACCAGCCTGGCTTTTTCTCCAAACTGGCAGCCATGTTTAGGGGCTTGATCTTTCACAGCAGCAGGAGCGGGCACCGTGAGGTAAGGGCCAGCGATGGGGTGTTGGACTAGTGTTAGTTATTTGTAGCTGGAGTTGGAGCTGGCGGATGGCAGAGCCCGCTGCTCCATCTCCCTGTCTGGGGCTCAGTCCCTCAGTCATCAAATAGCTGCTGGGCACCCGCTATGCTGTAAGGACTGAGAGGCCTGCAAATGCATAAGATACTGCCTCAGAGCTCTAGGAATTGACTTGTGAGTATGGGTGGGGGCCAAGCTATGTGTGTGAAAATATAAGGTCGAAAAGGGGTATGTCCACTGGTCCTGAGGAGTGAGAGAATGTAGTGGGCCAAGGGGATCAAGGACAGCTTCTTGAAGGAGGTGTCATCCACGCACGTCTTTGATGAATGGGGGTCTGCCCTACACACTTGAACCGAGGCACAGGGTGGGAGGCAGGAAGGAACGTGAATGGGAAGAGCCGTGAATTCACTCAGCTAGACCAGAGCCGCCTGTGCAGTGTGATAGCCACTAGCCACGTGTGGCCACTTAAATGTATTAAGACAAAACACAATAACCAATTTGATTCTTCATTCAAACTGGCCACATTTCAAGTGGCTCAGTGGCCACAAGTGGTTAGTAGCTGCTGTGCTAGTGCAGATATAGCATATTTCCCTGATTGCAGAAAGTTCTAGTGGCCAGTGCTGGGATGCCATGGGGGTAGGTTGGGGCAGACTGTAGTGGGCCTTCAGTGCCTGGCGAAGAGTCTGGACTTCCTCCTGGGGGCTAGTGAGGAATCTGAGCTGGGAGAACACTGTTGGGACTTTGCCCTAAGCATGTCACTCCCACAGCAGGGACTCACGTGGATCTTCAGGGAGACTGGAGGCAGGGGTGACAGCTTAAAGGTTGTTCAAGCAGGAAATTTTGGTGGCTTGAAATGAGCCATGGGAGGGAGAAGCCGGGGGTGGACGTGAGGACACTGCCGAGGTGGGAATGGAGATCGTGGCTGAAGGAAGTGCGAGATTCTGGACAGCAGGAAGGCGGGTGGTACTAAGAGCAGAAATCCAGAATATGGAAGAGTAGCTGCCGTGGAGGAAAGTTCAGCTTAGGCCCGTGAGTGTGACGTCCAGGTCAGCCATCTAAGGAGTAGTCCTCAGTCAGCACAGCTGTGGGGACTGCCGGGCCCGAGCATCAGGGCTGGTGCTGTGGACACGGGGTCGAGCTTGAAGCTGCAGGATTGCCCCAGAGACTTTCTCCATCAGAGGCCCATCCTCCATGGTGAAACATCCGTCTGTCTGCCTTCCATTCTCCTCCCTGCACTGAGAATCTCTATGTGACAGGAGATGTTGCTGATGGGAGTGTGTGACTCACCATGGTGTTGTGGAAGCAGAAAGCCTCCAGAGTTAGAGGAGCGCTGGCCTGGTGAGGTAGCCCTTCCTAAGCTGTGTGAGGTGGGAAGTGACCGCATTTGAAGAGTCCTGGAGTCAGGCACCCCTTGTATCCAGACACATCAGGGAAGCTCTCTCCAAAGAAACTGACCTGGATGTGCTTTTATCCTCCTGCTCTCCGCGCTCCACTTCCTCACCCACGTCTCGGGCCAATCTTTCAGGTCCAAGATGGCCCCTCTACCAGCTACCCATCCCTCCTCAGTCACCTGACTTCCATGTACCTGAACACCCCCGTGCTCGCCCTGCCTGTGGCCAAGAGGCAGCCCCCAGGCCCTGCTCTGTGCTCATTTCGTCCTCTGGCCTCCTCTCTGCCCTGTGACTTCCACCTGCTCAACCTGCGGACGCTCCAGGCAGAGGTGAGTGTCCCGCTCAGTGCTGACCCTCCGGGGCGGACCCTGCCTCTCCTCGCCCAGACTCCTCCCCGTCCCAGCCCTGCCTGCCGGGCAGAGGTGCTGCTACACCTGTGAGCCCTGCAGAGACCCCCCTCTCCCCACTGCCCTGTGTGTCTGTCACCAGGATGATAGCTTGCCCTCAGCCGAAACTGCGCTCCTCTTACACCGCAAGGGTTTTGACTGTGGCCTTGAGGCCAAGAACTTGGGCTTCAACTGCACCACAAGCCAAGGCAAGGTGAGCAGGGCCCACGTGTGGGAAGGGAGAGGAGGGCAGGGAAACAGCACTGGGGATGGCAAGCTGAGAGCTTGGTGAGGTGGCAGTGAGGCTGGGCAGCGAGGGGGGAGGTGGCAGGGTTATTCTGGGGCTTTACGGAGAGCAAGGGAGAAGCTGTTGACATGTGTTTTCAAAGCCTCTGAGGCCTGGCAGGGGCCAGTTCCAGATGAGGTGTCCAGGTAGAGAACTTCTGTTTCATGTGTACGGACCTCTATCAAACAAATGGAAACACCAGGAATTAAAAACTAAAAGCCATCATACTCTGTTCATTGTTTAAGCCAGCAAAGGCTGGCACTGATAAATGCCTCCGTGTGCTGGGCACCAGTGATTCAGAAGTGAATCAAGACATGGTCCCTGCTGGGAGTTCCCTGGTGGTCCAGTGGTTAGGACTCAGTGATTTCACTGCCTTGGGCCAGGTTCAATCCCTGGTCGGGGAACTAGGATCCTGTAAGCCGCATGGCACAGCCGAAAAAAAAAAAAAGCAAAAGACATGGTCCCTCTCCTCAAAGAGCTCACAGCTCAGTGCAGCAGTTCCTACCCTAAGGTCTGTGGACAGGCTTCAAGGTTGCGCAGACTCACCTGTGTATGTAGGCACCTTGCTGCGGAGAGGCCCATAGCTTCTGTGAGATTCATACAAGTTATATAGAGGAAGAGCAGCAGCATCTGGTGTGTCAGCCCCCAGCACTGCCCTGCGCCTTCTCTCCTCCCCACAGGTGGCCCTGGGGAGCCTCTTCCGTGGCTTGGATGTGGTTTTCCTGCAGCCAACCTCCTTGACATTGCTGTACCCCCTGGCCTCGCCCTCCAACAGCACTGACATCTATTTGGAGCCCATGGAGATCGCCACCTTTCGCCTCCGCCTGGGCTAGGGCTTCTTGTGGCCTGAAGAGAAAGTTCATCCACAGAGACGGCCTTTTCACATAAGATCGGGTTGGACAAGCCACCCCAGGTCTCCTATCCTGATCTACCTCTCAGAACTGTGACAGACTGGGCTATGCCCTCATTTTCTCTTTATCGTTGCTTCTGTGTTCGGGGGCAACCCACAGCCCAGCGTTGGGTGGATAGGGCAGGCGCCAGTGAGATGTAGGAGAGAAGGCCCTCGGTCAGAGTGGGTGGTGCCAGCCTCTGCTTTGGGTTGTGCGTGTCCACCTAGTTGGGTGCAGGCTCAAGCACCCATCCTTTCCCCTGAATGGGATGGAGGAGAAGCAGGGGAGCCTGAGTGGGTAATAGCCCAGCGTCAGGGTCACAGTAGGCAAGAGCTGGCTCTAGGGGAGTCCTGTGGTGTGTGACAAGCAGAAGCAGAGCGATGCCAGGAGGAGGGGGCTGGGGACCGAGAGTTCGCAGTGGGGTGGAGGAGTAGAAGGAATCGCTGCTCTCTGTGACGGCTCCACTCTTAGTGCTCCCTGACCCTCACGCCCTGGCCGGGCGCTGCAGTGTGGCAGGAAGGACTCGTGAAGACTGTCATGACCGGAGGTCATAGGACACTTCAGGTACCAAAACCCCATCTCAGACTGGGCACTTGGTCTGTGTGTTGATTTGTGGAATGGTGGCAGAGGCCACCCTACTTGACTCCTCTTTGGTTCCTGCACTCTGTCCTGCACTCGGGACACCACTGTCCCGAAGAGCTGCTTCCCATCATGGGGGCGTTTGATCGGGCATATTTCCTTTCCCTGGAAAGAAAGTGAAGCCTCCAACTTGCGGTGGGCAACTCGAGAAAGCTTTCGTCATCATCCCTACAGGCAGCCCTGAAGCTTCACCTTGTACATCCTTCGACAGAAGTATTCACTTCCTGGCGCGGGGACTAGGGAGGTGTACACTAAATTAGGAGGCACCGTGGCTGCTCATTAGCCTTCACTGCAGCTTCGATTATTAGAAAAAAATTTATGATAGTCTCTAGACACGCTGAAACAATATTTGGTAAAATTTAAAATCTATCCCTTATTAAACTCTTAGTAAGTTAAGATTATAAAGAAACATCCTAACCTAGATAAAGGTGTCTCTATCTGAAACCAACAGTCAGTGGCATTCTAAAGAGTCACATACCACCGGCATTCCCAGTAAAGTCAGAAATTAGTCAAGGACATGCTATTATTTAGCTGTGTTCTGGCACTACTAACCCCTGCAGTGTGGCAGATGAGAGAGATGAGGAAGGGTTAAAGAACGGCCGACCTGTACAATCCAACAGGATCAGCTGAAGACCTTAACAGAGCAAACAAGGCACATCACGTTTCTATAAAGATTCTGGTTCTCTCCAAATCAGCTCATAAATTCAATGTATTCCAGTGAGATTGGATACTTTTTGGAATTTAATGGGTTCTAATGTTCATTTGGAAGAGTAAATGTTTGAGAAGACCAAGAAAATTCTGAATGACGGTGAGTCCAGGGCGGTGGTGCTCAGGTGGGTAAAAGACACTTGTCCTACGAGATTTCCCAGGGGACTCTCGACTGACCATGAGTTCAGTCAGTGTGACCTGGAGTGGGATCAGACTGCTGGAACCAAAGGGAGAGCCTAGCATCAGACCCAGGTGTGAGGGGGTTTGGTACAGGACCCGAGGAGTATTTTAAGTGGGAAAAAGACGGACTATTTAATAAAGAGTACTTTAAGATAACTGCCTATCAAAGTAAGAGTTCTCTACCTCACAGTTTCCACAAAAATTAGCTCTAGAGAGAAAAAACAAAAAAATTACAGAATTACTGAGGAAAATATAGGATATTTTTATACCTTTGGTGTGGGAAGGTCTTTTCTAAACAACATGAAACCTAAAAGATATAATAAGGGAGAAGATAAACAGATTTTACCACCAAAAATATATTGAAAGTTTGTATATGATGGAAACCACCAAGGTTAAAACACAAATGACAGATTTGGGAGAAAATATTTGCAGCACTTCAAAAATTGGTGAGTACAGTTACTTTAGGAGAATAGCTTGCTTTGGGCTCCTTGGAGCAAGTCACTGGGGCCTGCTAAGCAGTGACCTAAAGATTCAGCAGTGACCAGCTGAGTTCTTCCGGGTCATCCAAGGGCATTGCTGCCAGCACCAGGCCAGGGCACATGGAATCCTGTCTATGTCATAGTGAAAGAATGAAGATTATCAGTGTGAAGTGCTTAGCACAGTGCCTGGTACATATAAGAGCTCAGTAAATATGAACTATAATCATATTAGTAAAGGATTCTAAGCGGTTACACTACAGCAGGTGTTATTTGCAAGTATAATGTAATTTGTAATCAAATGATAAGGGAGAATCTGTGAACCCCCGAGGAAATTAGCAGAATAAAGGCTATTCTCTCTGGAGGTCTTAGATGTGCAGTGAAGTTATTCATCTGCCAGGAACTGAAATGTTTACTCCTACACACTGGCCTTTTAGAACTCCATAAGGCAGCATTGCTCAAGGTGTGGTCCAGAATCACCAGAATTCCTTGTTGAAAGTCCAGCTTCCTGGCCTGCCCTGACTGGGGCTCCTCCTCCAGCCCGCAGGCTGAAATGGGCATCTGTGCGGCAGAGCCACGGATCCCGGAGACCGACCTGTAACAAGAGCAAAAACCAAAACCCTCCCTTAGTGCACGAGAGGAGAGACAGATTCCTTGGCAGAACCTATTGGACCAATCTCTGGGAGGAGGGGCCAAAGAATCTGCATTCTTAACAAGCTCCCAGGTGAGTCTTCTGCACACGTAATTTGGAAAGGGGCCTACTATTTTAAGGCTAGCAGCAACCCTTTCCCACGGGGCTCTGGCCCTGAGGCCTCACAGTTCTGAGGGTTACATCAAAACCGGAACCAGATCCCTTATGTATACTTGAGGAAGTGTTTGCAGTTCAGGAAAGTGGATTACTTGTGCTTGATTGAAATTTTTTGAATATACTTTTCAGCTTCCATTTCTTAAAGGACACTCAATTTTACAGTTATTTAGATCCCATTTGTTGAAAGTATTATTGTCTTATGAACTCTGATAACTGTACCATCTCCGTTCTGACAGACTTCTCTTTATGGTATCAAGTAGGAAAAAAGACATCTCTTTTGCCCTTTGTAGAAAAATGCACCTTTCCAGTTCAAAAATGTTTAAAAATTAAATTATGTGTATATGTAATTCAGTTTATAAAATGTGATTTGCAGAAAACTACAGCCTTTGTAGAGACCATAGGCTAAAGTGTTGGTCTGTTTCTTAGATCAATGCCTGGAGTTAAGAATATAAGTAAATTAACCTATAAACCATACTCTGGAATTGGAAAGAACTTAGAAATCATTGTGTCAATATAATTTGATAATCTGACACACACAGTTTCTAATAAGCTATTTTTGAGTGTTTCTTAAAAAAAAAAAATCAACCAGGGACCTTAGGAGTAAGGGAGAACTCAGGTGGAAAGAGTGAGCCCAGGGGGCAGACACCCTTTGCCCCAAGAGGGCCTGCTTTCAATGCAGGATCCTCCATTAAGTAGTACGGAATTTCTCTTCAATTACAAACATGTATGATGTTAGTTCTAGAAGGGCACATAGAGGCCATTTAGTCCAACCCTCTCATTTTGCTAATGAGGAACTGAGACCCACAGAGATTACACGAACTCACCTATGTCAGTGGCAAAGCCAATTAAATGTTCTTTCCAGTATGCAATATCGATACCAGGTTATTGAACAAATCAATTTTCAGTGACATAAAACACATTAAAAAAAAAAAAAAAAAACGGAACCAGGACGTAACAGAAGCAACTTCAGCCACTGGAAATGGATAGGATTCTGTTCCTCTCTGCAACTCTCCATCCATAGAATCATACTGTTTCCATGAAGAAGGGAGGGCTGTATGGCCAGCTGGAACCATGAAGAGAAAGGCAGACTCAAACTGTAAGAGCTGAGTCCCCCCATGCAGGGTGGGCCAGGCCCACACAGTGCTCTGATTTGGCTTGCCTAGGGGATGGGTATGACCTGTGTGGAGAGAGTGGCGTCTTTACCTGAAATTGACCTGCTTACCACACTCTCTGTCACTGTGGTTAGCTAATGACACTCATGCCCTCACAGAGAAAGGAGATCGTAGTCTGGGTGGTAGGAATGAGGCTAACCATCCAAAAGAGACCTCTGAACTAAATTTTTGTTTCTCCCTAACAAGAATGCGTACAAACACTTCAAGGAGCAATTCTCATAGAAAAAAAATAGATGAGAGACCAGATCCTTCACAACAAACCTCAGTTTTACTTAGGGTCAGTGGGAAATCTGATTTGATCATAATAGTTGCCAGGACCAAGTGCTGCAAAGAGTGTCCATCCATTTTGGCTCCTGACTTAGACCTCCCTAGTTGAGAATAAACCTGGAAGGAAAGAACTCTGAAATTAGGTAGTCTAGGCACAGGAAGCCTATGTGGGGTTGGGGATGAGGCCTCCTTGGCATTTGGAACATGACAGGGATGAAGATGTAAGACAGCATTGGGTGTGGAGGCCTGAGAAGCTCAGTGGAGGAAAGACAGGTTTTCTTGTCAGAATGCCTGGGGACTTGCATTCAAACTAGATGAGTAAGCACACCTGTACTGCTGCCCCCTCAACTCCTAATGCCTAAGAATGCTAAACAAAATATGAAAAATGGAAAAGCAAGGGACTTATCTGGTGGTCCAGTGGTTAAGACTCTGTGCTCCCAATGCAGGGGGCCTGGGTTTGATCTCTGGTTGGGGAACTGGATCCCACACGCATGCCGCAACTAAGACCCGGAGCAGCCAAAATAAATATTTTTTTTAAAAAATGTAAAAGCATGGTCATACTCAAAACAAGAGGAAGTCTCCTTTGACTAAGAATGGAGAGACCAGCTACAGCCATGAACAGAAGACAAGGCCATGCAGTTCCAGAGAAATGGAGACAAGTTAAGGACAGATCCTCAGAGTGGCCAGGAATCTCTTTGTTGTCATTCTAATTCTAGGCCGGAAGTAAACCTTTTGATTCCCAGCCCAGCAAAAGCCAAACTAAGCATACAAGTAAATTGTGAAGCCCCGTATAATCAGAGAGTTAGGGTAGTAATGTATTAACATTAATTTCCTGATGTTGATGGTTGTAGTTTGGTTTATACAGGAGAATTTCTTTGTCCAAATACTAAAGTACTTAGGGGTGATAGGCCATCAGGTCAGCAAGTTAATCTCAAATGGTTCAGGGGAAAAAGTTACTTATGCTGTACTTCCCACTTTTCCAGAAGTCTCTGATTATTTTTAAAAATTATTGAATAAAAAAAATCCACTATATTGGCTCAGATCAAACAGGTTATCTAGGGAGGCCAGACTCATAATCCAGATCCACTAGCCTCTTCAGACTTGATCTTTACTATGTCCAGCGTGGTTGGAGCTAACCTCAATTGTGGTCATTTTTGTCTGGTTAAAAAGGCCCAGCAGTGTGGCAAAAAGAGAGAGGGATTCTGGTCTTGCTGATCATTAACAAGTCTCACCTCTGAGAGCTTCATATTTCATCTCAGTAAAATGAGAACAATAATCCCTACCCTGCCTGTCTCATCTGGTTATTATAGAGAACAGGTGAGGTAACACATGTGAAAAGGTTTTGTAAAACATCAAGCACCTCGTGACCACGAAGTGGCCTTTGACCTAACAACCTCCTCATCCCCACAGATGTACCCTTTTCAAGTGGGCTAATAAGCCTCAGCTGCTCAGCACCGACCAAAAAACCGATCACTTGGGGATCCCTTCACGCGGACACCTTGAGAAGGTCCGCCCCCTCACCCAGACCCCGCCTACCGCCGGGCTCCAAGGGTGGAGTTCCCAGGCCACTTCCCCAGGCTCCCGGAAGTTCCTGTCGCTTAGCAACCAAAGGAACCAGAGATGTGATGACGGTGAAACTGGGGGTGGGCTGCAAACCTCGGCAAGTTTCCGTTGCAACCCGGGGTTTGAGGGACCCGCAGTCCCCCACTGGCCCTATCATGTTGCTTCTGGGGACTCTCCTGTGCTCAGCAAGAGCTGCCAGTAAGCAGGTTGGCACTCCTTTCCAATGTATCTGTCAACCCATCCAACTTTCTTAATGAGGAAGCCTACCAATTTTTGAATACCTGTGTGTCAGGCACGTCACATAATCCAACCCTGATAATTACACAACCTATCTTACTGATAAGGAAGCCAGTCTCCCAGGGGTTGAGGCCCTCAACCTGAGGGATCTGTCCCAGGGGCACACAATTGGAACCCTGCCCTACTGAAGGGCAGGTAGCCCCCCTCCCCCCATCGGTTCCCCACTGGGGAGGCTGGAGAAGGAGCAGCAGCAACTCAAACCTTTATCCAAATGTTTTATTTTGCATAATGATTTTTGAACTAGCGTTTATATATAAGCCCAAGTCCCTGAGGGGCCAGAGATCCCACCATGCAATCAGACCCAAGGCCTGAAGAAGGGCAGTGAATGCATTAGAAATGGATGGCGCGCATCATCCCACAATCTGGGGCTCAGCTTAGTTGGCAGATCTTCAGAGTGAGAAAGGACACGTGTATTTGGTCTCTAATATCTGGGCTGAGTGAACCAGGAGGAAGCTCGGGAGGCACCGAAAGGCTGAAGTATGAATCTTCTCTGGCCTGGGCAAGGATGGAGTCTGTGCCACTGGATGGCTCCAAGTACTGCTCAGAGTGTCAGCCCCCGCTCCTTAAACAGCTGCTTTAGAGCGTCTTCCAGCTGTTGGTTTGTCCCCTGAAGCCCCTTCACCACCTGTGCTGCCCACTCGAAGTATTCCTGGACTCGGTGTTCGGACCATCCTGCATAAGAATGGACAGAAAACTGCTCATGTTGATGTCCAGGAAGGCACTGGATTTTGCCCACTTCCTGGAGGGCTTGGTGCAGGGCTGTGAGATGAGTTCCTGATGGAAGGATTTGTTCTGAATACTTCCCCTTTGCCCAGCTACTGCATTTCTAGTGTATGAAAGAAGATCAGAGTCTACTAAGATTAGTCTAGGGAATTAACAAGAACACCCGGGCTTTTTTTCAGTGGAACTGACCAAGCTGTGCCTTCAGAAGGTGGATACCCCTCCCCTTTCCCTCAGAGCAGGTAGAGGAGCATACCCTCTGGGATGCAGCGATTCAGGTCCCTCAGATTGTACAGCTTGTCTGCCAGCTTCACCAGTTTAGCCCCGGGGCTGCTGTGGGGTGCCTGCTCCACCTGCAGCCGCTTTCTCTCCAGCTTGGGCAGAGTCTTGTCATCTGTTACCTCCTCCACCAGACGCCGCACTTGTGCCCCAAAGTGCAGCTCCACCTCATCCAGGGTGGTGTCTGTGTCCTCCACCGTGTCATGGAGCAGGGCTGCCTGGGGACAGGCTCCCACTCAGTCCTGTGACGCCTGCCAAGGGGAACCCAGAGCTGAATGGGGCCCCTGACCCGCACCCCAGCCTCCTAGCAGAGGAGGAAAGTTACCTGTAACACCACAATGTCAGAGATTCCTGCCTCGTGGGTCAGGATACGAGCCACACCTGACGGGGCAAAGCAGGAAGTCAGACAGGAGGGAGTCCCAGGGCGGCGTGTTGTGGGTTTTGTAGAGCCAGATGTGGCCCCTCACTAGCTGGGTGACCTTGGGCAAGTCCTTTACTCTTTTTTGGATGTTCACTGTACAAAGGGAACAGTCATGCCTACCGCCCCAGGTTGTGGTGAGTCACGAACAGTGCCTGGCACAAAGCCTGGTACGGACTAGGTGCTCGATGAGGTGCACGCCCTCCGCGTTCCCTTCCCGGTCCCCACCCCCTAGATGCTACAGCCGTTGCTCCCCCGGCGGCGCGCCCACCGATAGGGTGATTGATGTAGGGGGTCCCTTCGGGGTCCTTCCGCCGCTGCCATTGGTGCTTGCGAGCCGCGAAGTCAACAGCCTCCAACAGCTGGGCCGCCTCGGAGCCCATCGCGTGAGTGGGGCGGGCGACTTCGGTCCCAGAAGCCCGGGGAGCGTGGACCGAGCGTCCACAGCGCCCCCTAGCGCCGCGGAGGCCCGGGGATTGTGGAGTCTGGCCCAGAAGAGTTTCTCTGGGGCTGACGTGAGGGCACTGGATGTGGGAAGCTGCCCTCAATATCGCAGCCCCTGGTTAAGTGGGCTTTGCTGAGGGTGCAAGAAGAATATGGCCTGGCTCTGGGAACCCACATCCTGGGGGAAGGAGGAAAACAGACAAGACATAAGCCAGCAGCCTCTCAGTGTGTCCAGGGCAGGAAGGCACAGGGGACTGGCGACTTGGAGGAAGGGCAATTCACCTAGCCTCTGGACCAGAGACAGCCTCTCCCAGGAGGTCCCTCTCCCGCCGTGACAAAACAATTTTCAAGCTGTCAATGCTCTGAAAATTCTCAAAGTGCTCTAAAAATAGTTCTTGAGCTTCCCTGGTGGCCGCAGTGGTTAAGAATCTTCCTGCCAATGCAGGGGACATGGGTTCGAGCCCTGGTCCAGGAAGATCCCACATGCCGCGGAGCAACTAAGCCCATGTGCCACAACCACTGAGCCTGCACTCTAGAGTCTGCGAGCCACAACTACTGAGCCCGCGTGCTACAAGTACTGAGCCTGCACGCCTAGAGCCCGTGCTCCGGAACAAGAGAAGCCACCGCAATGAGAAGCCCATGCACCGCAACAAAGAGTAGCCCCCGCTAGCCGCAAATAAAGAAAGCCCGCGCGCAGCAACGAAGATCCAACGCAGCCAAAAATAAAATAAAATAAATAAATTTATAAAAATAGTTCTCCCTGCAAGAATGGCCTGGTTGCTATGGGCATGGGAGCCTCACCTTTGGGCCCAGAAGACCCTAGTGCTTAACCTTCTGGAAATTGGAGCCTGCACTGGGAGCCCTCCCTAACTGTTGCAGACTTAGGCTCCCAGGCAGCAGTGTTGTTTCTGCAGGAACTGTCTTCTTTGCTGTCAGGCGCTGGGAACAAAATCTGCATTTCTTTCTTGTGCCGTGAGGGTTCCTGCTTCAGTCCCCAGGCACTGCTGTGGGCCCCTTATGAGTGGTGTCACTGCTGTTCTGGGAGCATGACGTTGTTAGGCCTCAGTAGACACTGGAACAACACAACACTGCTGGCTGGTGGCCTCTGGCCTTCTCGAGAAATTCCCTGTCTCAGCAGACAGCATCTATGAAGTATGAGGTTTGGTAAGAGAGACCTGGAGACCCTGTAAGAGCTTTTCTTGTGAAATGGGGTTGGCTGGTTGCTAAGTATACTCCAGTCAGATTGGTAGCTCTTATACTTTGGTTGGTAGCTGGGGTCAATGAGGGCTCAGGGGAAAAGTTAATGAGAGCACTCACCCTTGCTTTTCAGCTAGTCTTGGTGGTTGCCATGATGCAGAAGTTAGAGAGGGAAGCTCCAAACGCTGGAACTGAGGTCTCTGGGGCCTGAAGTGGAACAATCAGAATTCCCATGGCTTCCATGGCAGCCTGAAAGTTGAGAGTGTATAGAGAGAAACATATTTGGTTCTTAATGCTTGTCTGTTCTTCAGGCTAGTGGCTCAACTTCTCTCTCATTCCTCATTCGGTCTTCTAGCCTTCTGAGCCTTTTCCCCTTCAGCTCAGAGAACCTTAGGCAGCTTGGAGCTACAATCCTCCCATTTTCCAATAGAAGATAGAAACTCAGTCACTTTCATTTCTCTCTAGAGGTCTGTGACAGAGAAGCTTCAGGTTTGTATTAATGGTGCTTTGGGGCTTTGATTTTATTTCCTTACTGCCTGCAGCCATGGCTTAGAAATAGAGATGTTGGGATTTCTAGGACCAGGGCTGAGGTGGAGGTGACCTCTCATGGGCTTCCAGAGGAGGCCAGGCCCTTTGCTGACAGGCCTGTCTGTGGGGCTACTGCTGCTCTTCAGCTGGATGACGCTTGCCCAGCCGACCTCTCTCTCAGGTACAGCACTCTCCTCTGCGCAGCACCCCCCTCCAGTACCCTACTCTTTTAGCAGGGTATAGGCTACTCTGGGGAGCTTGTGGGGAGGAAGGAAGCCTGCCCTTCTGATAATGGTTGATCCCTTTTATTCTCCAAAAGGGGTGGAGTGGGGTGTGGGTAGATCATTCCTGCCTGTCTCCAGCCCTCTTGCCCCTCCCTTCAGCTTTGGCGCACCATCCCCACTTGTGCCGGACCGCCTGGGATGCTGATGGCCGTCGCTACCCCGGTTTCTTCTGTCCTCGGCTCTCCGATACCCCGGAGGAAGCCTACTGCTGCCACCTGCAGGCTGCAGGGGGCTCCTGCTGCACTCGGTCTGAATTTGAGGCCTTGTACCAGATCAATCTCTCTGCCCTTCCGCCTCCTCCCGTCTTCAGGTGAGAACTCCAGCCCCAGAGCCACTGGCACATTGACAGGGTGTTCCAGTACCTGAGGCTCTGTTCCTAATTTCTGGGGTGGGAGGCTTGTAGCTTACAGACCAGTGGAGGGACAGATCTCAAACATAAAATCACGTAAATACATGATTACAAACAAATCTGTGAAGGAAAAGTTCAGGGGGCTGTGAAAGCAGGTGACAGGGAGTCATTGTAGGTGTTGTGTGGTGGGTGGGGTGGGACGGGTGTCAATACTGAGAGGATCTTGTATTCTGGATTACACGTTATTATAGTCGGGGTTTTCAATCCTGAATCTGTCCACGGATGGCTTCAGGGTACCTGTGAGCTCCCTGAATTTGTATTTTCAAATTCTACACTTTTCTGGGTAGGGAGTTCTGGGCTTTCTCCAGACTCTCAGGGGCTCTAACCCACAGGCTGCAGCAGCAAGAGCGCGGCTTGGGCCAGCATCCTGATATTCTACCCTCTCCCATAGGGGCCCGGGCCCGCTTCTAGCACTGGGCCTTTACAGCCTGCTGCTTGTGGCCCTGATGACTGCAGACCTCGTGCATTTCTGCCGCGGTCGGGGCCGGGGCCGAGATCTGGGCCGGGACCTGGGCCGGGACCGGGCCTGAGCAGCCACGAGCGCCCCTCTCGGTCCTCCGCCGCGCGCCCCCTGTCGGTCTCAGCGGGAACAGACTAAGCGCGCCTGGGGCTTCTCTGCGCCTGCGGACCCGGGCCAAGCGCCCTGCCCCTCTTCCCGGCGTGCTCTCGCCTTGGCCATGCCCCTTCTCTGCCACCGCCTCTGACGCAAGACTGGGGCGGGGCAGCCGACGGCGGATTTCCGAGCCTAGACGCACCACTTTCCAGAGACTACGCCTGCGCGCGCCCGGGACGTCCGCTGCGCGATGACCGTGAGTGGTCCAGGGACCCCCGAGCCCCGGCCCGCTGACCCCGGAGTGCGTACCCATCCCCCTGCGCCCTCACCGCTTCGCACCTGCACTGATCATTCTCGGGCCTCCTCCTCCCTCAATCTTGGCCCTCCATGGGACTCACCCGCGACCCCAGGCTCCTCTGCCCCTAGCTCCCCGGCTCACCCTGAGCCCACCTCGGACGTTTCCACCCCTTCCCTCCTCAGGCCAGCTCAGTGGAACAGTTGCGGAAGGATGGCAACGAGCTGTTCAAATGCGGGGACTACGAAGGCGCCTTGACGGCCTACACCCAAGCCCTGGGTCTGGGCGCAACGCCCCAGGACCAGGCCATTCTGCACCGGAACCGGGCCGCCTGCCACCTCAAGCTGGTGAGCGAGCCGGCTGCTCTTCCCTTGGCCTGCCCGGACCCCTGTTTGCCCACCTCGCTGCTGCTTGGGCTCCGACTGGACGTTCGCCTTTTCAGGCCACCCACACTTGTTACACGTCTTTTGCGTCTCTAGGTGGTGGGGGAACCTCGTGACTAAGGAAAACAACTTTGTTGCCCAGTTGTGCCCGAAAAAGGAGATGACCAGCCTCTCAGGCCTGTTCTTTCTCTTACAGGAAGATTACGACAAAGCAGAAACCGAGGCATCCAAAGGTAGGGGAATGTGGCCCTTGTGTGGAGCTGTGGGACTTCTGGGGTGGGCAAGGATTCTGGGACCACTGCACCGTCACTTTCTCCTCCTCCTTTTCACCCCTGAAACACATTTGCCTTTTTTCTTTCCCACTTCCCGGGGCATTTCCTTTTCCGCAGCTACCCTCACCTTTTCTGAGGCTGAAGTACTGAGCCCCACATCCGTCCCCCCACCTTCCTCTGCCCCTCGAGATCTTTCCCTGCTGCTCTTGCCTGGAGATGGTGGCCTCATGGGTGCTGACAGAGCTCCTGTTTGTGCTCAGCCATTGAAAAGGACGGTGGGGATGTCAAAGCACTTTACCGGCGGAGCCAAGCCCTAGAGAAGCTAGGCCACCTCGACCAGGCCGTCCTTGACCTGCAGAGATGTGTGAGCCTGGAGCCCAAGAACAAAGTTTTCCAGGAGGCCCTGCGGAACATCGCGGGCCAGATTCAGGAGAAGGTGTGTGAGTAATTGAGAGAGCGAGGCATTGACCAGTGGTAGAGGGGCACTGGTAAATGGATCTGGATCAAAGGCGTAAACACAGTTCTCTGGAAGGGGGATGCTGATGGCAAATGACCTTATAGAATGATGCTCGTCTTGCCAGTGGTTACGTAAAAGGAAATTAAAAGAACAGTAAGGTGCTGTTCTTTTTGGTGGTCTTTTGGCAAACATTTAAAGTTTGTACACATTGCTAGAAGGAGGGAGACACACTTAAGGGGTGAGGTTGCAGGAGGATGGGGGCTCATTCATGACTGCTGGAGGGGATGTATGTAAATTGGCACAGCTCCTTTGGAGAGTTCTTTAGCATATCTCTTAAAATTTTAAATGAGCATGTCCTATGATTCAGTATGTTTACTTATTGCTGTCTCCCCTAGAGAAGCCTTGCCCGTGTATACAAGCAGGTGTGTGTATGTTTGTTTCAGCCTTGTTTGTAGTAATGAAAAATTGGAACTTGCCTAAATGCCCAGCAGTAGGGGAATGGCTAAATAAACTAAGCGACATCCTTACTACAGACTCCTACGTTGTAGTTACTAAGAATAGGCAGATCAACACATATGGACGTGGAAAGCTGACACTTGTAAGTGAAAAAAAAGCAAAATATATAATAACGTATAGTATGATACCGTTTATGTTAAAATGATCCCCCCCCCCAAATGCACTCAAAATAATACCATGTTTTTTCCACGGGTACAGTTGGGTATGTAAACACAAAGAAAAATATTTTAAAAGACGTGCATCAAAATGATGACAGTATGACTGCTAGGGAAAGGAATAGGATTGAGAGAGCTTTTCAAAAAAGATTTTGCTTCTTCTGGTTGTTTTTTTTAACAGACATTGTGTGATACACATATTTAAAAATTAATTTAGGAGAAAATAATCTAAAGATTGTCATGAACTATTATCAAGCTTGAATTAGCCGGATAATTTGGTGTTAAAATACTGACCCAGTGGAAGCAAGTAATATAATGGCAAACACCTTATCAAAAGGTTGAGACGTGGGAAAGGTCTCAGTGTTAGCACTCTCAGTGTCAGTTCTGTCTGATCAGCTGGGGCTGCTTAGAACCCTGTGTTGAGAAGGATTAGGAAGCAGGTCGCCTGGGCCTAGGAGAAGAACGTGTTGTGACATGAACCACGTCTGCCATGGCTGCAGGAGGGGAAGCAGGGAGCGGCGCACACATGCTAGGCATGTGCTGCTATCCACGCCCAGGACCCTAGGGAGGGAGAGGGCCTAGGACGAGCTTGGTCATTCACATTATTTTTTAAAAAACATCAAAAAGAGAATCCTTGACTTAAAAGGCATGTCAGCAGCTACCTCATGACTTGCTGGCTCCCTTGCAGGAGGTATAAATGCTGGTTCAGTGCCACGGGCCGCGCACCAGGCTGCCCAACGTACATGGTCCACTGGGAGTGGGTTGCCTCGTGGCTAACAGGACGCCACCCCTTCTGAATGGCCCTGCCTTCAGCATCAGCGCTGCCCCCCGCTGCCCAAGTGGGAAATAGCTCAGAGAAGAAAACAGCCGCGGGGAGTTTGGGAGAAGCTGCCAGGCAAGTCTCTTCCTGCCCAAGGTAGCTTGGTGCGAGGCCTAAGCCCAGGCATCCTTCTGTGCCTCCCAGGGTCAGGAGCCAGGCCCTGGGAGGAGCCTGAGAGAACAAAGAGGGAATGTGTTGTCTCCGGTCAAGAGAGGCAGTTCCTCCCGTGCTTTGCTGATTTGTCGTAGGTGAGATACATGTCTTCGACGGATGCCAAAGTGGAACAGATGTTTCAGATATTATTGGACCCACAAGAAAAAGGCACTGAGAAAAAGCAAAAGGTATGGAACTGTGTGAGTGGGAGCTGAACTCCCCCAGTGCTGCCCATCCCTCCCTGTGTGCTGATGTTGGCCCTGGGAGCCCCTGCTGGCCTGGCCTGCTGCACGTCGCTCCTTAGATCGGGCAGCTGGGCTCACAGAGCCTGGGTGGGAGCTCAGAGGGCCTGGGGCCTAAGTGTGAGCCAGGGAGAGGGAACCAGTGTTCCCGAAGCACCTTGTTGGTGCTTAGGTCCTGTGCTCGGAGTTGGGTGTACAGAGGTGTCTGAGGCACTGTTTCTGCCCTTCAGGCTTTGCCAGGAACTCAAGACTCCATTTATTCTAACTGTCAATGCCAAGAGCAAGCTCTTTTCTCTACTTACAGAAGAGGAAGCTGAAGTTCACAGAGGTTAAGTTTATGGCTAAGGTCACTCAGCTGCTAAGTGGAAGCAGTGAGGTCCAGAGCTCAGGGCGTCTACTCGCCCTGCCCTGTGCCATGTACAGTGTTCACGTTATGTGCACTTCCTTTGACGCAGGCGTCTCAGAACCTGGTGGTGCTGGCCCGGGAGGATGCTGGAGCTGAGAAGATCTTCCGGAGCAACGGGGTTCAGCTTTTGCAGCGCCTGCTGGACACGGGAGAGCCAGACCTGATGCTGGCGGCCCTGCGCACACTAGTCGGCATTTGCTCTGAACACCAATCACGGGTGGGTGGGTGGGTGGGGCGAAGGGTCTAGTTACTGCCTCAGTCAGTCTGTCTGTCCATCCACTCTTCCACCTCTCATAAGGCAAAATATAAGGAGATACGTAACGAGAGGCAAAATTAAAATGACACAAAAAGACCAACATGATTTGGGACAAAGTGCGGCCAGGAAAGAGCAAAAGCAGCCCACTGACACCCTGAGCACTTTTTTTTTCTTCATCTATTTTATTTTTGGCTGCGTTGGGTCTTTGTTGCTGTGCGCGGGCTTTCTCTAGGTGCGGCGAGCGAGGGCTACGCTTCGTTGTGGTGCGCGGGCTTCTCATTGCAGTGGCTTCTCTTGTTGCGTAGCACAGGCTCTAGGCACGCGGGCTTCGGTAGTTGCGGCTCGTGGGCTCCAGAGCACAGGCTCAGTAGTTGTGGCGCATGGGCTTAACTGCTCCGCGGCATGTGGGATCTTCCCGGACCAGGGAACTCTCCTGCAGCTGATCACAGAGACACCTGGTCATTGATCCCTTCATTGTCCGTGTGGTAAAAGCAAGCTGCATGCGAAGAACAGGGCACCTGTCCTTCCCTCACCATCAAGCTGGCATTTCCCTTGGACAGGGGTCCTCACAGTGCTTGATGTGGTCAGTGATGTGACCCGCAGCATCTTTACCATCGAGACCAGATATGTAGGGCAGGACCCTGAGATGGTTCTCAGTGTAGACTGTGGGTGTCCTGCACAGACAGTTCAGCAGGAACATCCCTGCCCCAGGCCAGTGTCACAAAGTCCATGCTCTGGCTCTTGCCCGAACTGACTGGACCTAGGGAACAGGGATTTGACCTTGGTTGCTTTTAGAGGAGCCCACAGTTCCTAGATCAGGGGTGGAAATGTGAAACATTCTATGAACACTTCAGGCCAAGATCGGGCTCTATTTCTGGGTCTCCCAGGAGTAGGAACGGTAAAGCCACGTGAATTCCGCCTGCCTCCTCTAGCCTTCCTGCCCATCCCTGTTGTGAATGGGGATGGACCCAAGTAGACCTTCGGGGTTTTTCCAGCTCAGAAATGGGGGCAGAGGCCTTGTGGTTCGTTCCATGTATGTCCACGTCCCCAGGATGTAGACAGAACCTCAGGGTTGGTATCAGGGAGGAATGAGGTGTCCCTGGGCCGGGTATTCAGGTAGCTTTGTCCAGGCTTATGTTTCTCCTTCCTGGGGAGACACGAACCAAAGCAGCTGCCTTCAGAGCCACAGTATTCCTTGTCTTCTCTGATTGGAGCCGAGGAGAGAGAGAGTGGGAGAGTCCCCTGGAATGTTTCTTTAGGAAGCCCTTCCAACAAGATAATCCTGGCATTGCCCTGGCCTCACCCTCAGCAGGCCCACTTTGCTTTCACGGAGAGCTGCGCTTTCACCCACATGTTTTCCCCCTCTGGCCACCCTCTCTGACCCCCAGTTAGGGATCTCCATGGCTGCCCTTCACCAACTGGAAGCTCTGCCCACTTCTCTCCCACCCAGACAGTGGCAACCCTGAGCGTGCTGGGAACTCGGAGGGTGGTCTCCATCCTGGGCGTGGAAAACCAGGCCGTGTCCCTGGCTGCCTGCCACCTGTTGCAAGTTATGTTTGATGCCCTCAAGGAAGGCGTCAAGAAGGGCTTCCGTGGCAAAGAAGGCGCCATCATCGTGGGTGAGTGGAAGCAAGTCTGTGTCCTGTGGGTGTGGCTCTCGTGGAGAAGAAGGGGCTGAGCCAGCCAGGCCAGCTGCAGCCGCAGGTTGTTCAGGAATACGGCTTGTTGACAGTATTTTACTCGAGGTTCTAAGTAGCCAAGGCGCCTCTGGGGTAGGCTGGAAACCAGCGCTCAGGCTGCAGGTCCCCTCTCCCTACCAGGGAAGTTGGGGCTAGGCCACTGTAGAGCCCACTAATGTCTTCTTGTTGCTAGATCCCGCCCGGGAGCTGAAGGTCCTCATCAGTAACCTGTTGGAGCTACTGACTGAGGTGGGGGTCTCGGGCCAAGGCCGAGACAGTGCCCTGACCCTCCTGATTAAAGTGGTGCCCCGGAAGTCTCCTAAGGACCCCAACAACAGCCTCACCCTCTGGGTTATCGACCAAGGTAGGTGACAGAGTCTTAAAAAGAGAGAGAAAGGGAATTCCCTGGTGGTCCAGCGGTTAGGACTCTGCGCTTTCACTGCCGAGGGCCTGCGTTCGATCCCTGCTCAGGGAACTAAGATCCTGCAAGCCGTTGTGGTGTGGCATATAAGTAAATAAATAAATAGGTAGATAAATAAATAGATAAATAAATACAGAGAGACAGAGAAAGATCAAGTGTGTGTTGCATCTTGCTTGGGTAGCTGGGCCTGCTCGTCTCCAGTAGGGATTGCACCCAGCGTGTGTCTGTACTGAAGTGCATGCGGCCTGCGCTGTACCCTTAGGGAACATTGGACCCTTCAGCCACGTTCGTGTGCACGTGCACGCACATCGAGCAGGCCCACGAGCAGGTTAACAGGGAGGCCGGGTCAGCTTTCTGTATCTGAAGTTTTTTCAATGAGTGTGTGTTACTTCTATATGCAGGGAAAAAATTCTTCAAGTTTAATATATAAGTTCATACTTCTCTTTTCCCTTAAAAGATAAATTAGGAAAGGTTGGCAAAGTCCCAGCCTGAGTACATCTGTTAGGTACTCATCTTTTCTTGTTATCCCAATTATCCTATGAGGCGTGGATGTTGTTTTCCCTTCAGTTTTACAGATGAGGAACCTCCAAACCCAACAGCATTCACCCCCATGGGCAGGGCCTGCATGCAGACCTTATTTCTGAGGTCCTTCCCTGACCCCACGCCTGCCCCCAGCCCACCAGCTTCTGTGAGCCTGTCTGCACTCTGACCTCGTGCAAGAGTGGTCCTGCCTTTGCAGGCATCTCCCAGGAAACCTCTTCCCTTTGCTTATAGGGGTTGGAACTCATGTTCTGCTGTCTAAATAGGGTGTCTTTTCAGGTCTGAAAAAGATTCTGGAGGTGGGGGGCTCCTTGCAGGACCCTCCCGGGGAGCTCACGGTGACAGCAAACAGCCGCATGAGCGCCTCCATTCTCCTCAGCAAGCTCTTCGACGACCTGAAGTGTGATGCCGAGAGGGAGAATTTCCACCGACTCTGTGAAAACTACATCAAGTAAGGGAAGCCTCCTATTGCCAGGGTTCCCGCGAGAGTTCTGACTGGGGAGGGACAGCAGTGAAAGGTTTCCCACAAGGAGAGCAGCCTTGGGAAGGACTAGCGGGGGCCAGACAGGGTGGTCCCAAGGGCCACATCTTGTTCCAGAGTGACCTCCCCAGGGACATTCTTTCTCAAATCACTTCTCTAGTGCAACAAATGTCCTCAAGCACATAGTGTTCACTGAGCCCTTACTGTGTGTCCGTTCTGACACAGCAGTGCAGTATGACAGTCCTTACCCTTAAGGAGCTCACAGCTAGGAGAAAACAAGTCAGGAAATAAGCAGCACAAGTTCAGATTTTAGTGAGTACAGGGAAGGAGGCAAACAGGGTGGTGTGAGTGAGAGTGACCTACATTAGGTGGTGTGTCATCAAGGGAGGCTCGAATGAAAGCCTCGATAAAGAACGCCAACGACTGCCATCCAGAGGATGTCCTAGTCTTCCCATTGGCAACTTCTGTTTTCTTCTTCTTTTTTTTGGCTGCGCCGCGCGGCTTATAAAATCTTAGTTCCCCGACCAGGGAACAAACCCGGGCCCCCGGCAGTGAAAGCCCAGAATCCTAACCACTGGACCACCAGGGAATTCCGGCAGCTTTTCTTGCTGTTGCTGCTCAAGTAGTGCAGATGCCCGGCCAGTAGAGGGGAAGGGAGGGAAGGAGAGTCCCTTTATGCTGGCTTTGATGTGACAGCTGCCACCCTGTACTCCTCAGGAGCTGGTTTGAGGGCCAAGGGCTGGCTGGGAAGCTGCGGGCCCTCCAGACGGTGTCCTGCCTCCTGCAGGGCCCATGTGACGCCGGCAACCGGGCCCTAGAGCTGAATGGCGTCATGGAGAGTGTGATCGCTCTGTGTGCCTCAGAGCAGGAGGAGGAGCAGCTGGTGGCCGTGGAGGCCCTGATCCACGCGGCCGGCAAGGCCAAGCGGGCCTCGTTTATCACGGCCAACGGTGTCTCACTGCTGAAGGACCTGTACAGGCGTGGCGAGAAGGACAGCATCCGCATCCGGGCGCTGGTGGTGAGACGGGCGGGCCTGGGCTGGGCAAGCAGGCAGCCAGGCAGGGGCCCTGGGCTGGCTGGTGTCTCAGGGTGCAATCCCAGCACACGCTGGGTGACAGTATGGGATGTGCAGGGCCTTGTCGAGGCCGGAGGCAGGGGCCCTGGCTCCTGCTACCGCAGGTCTCATGGTCAGGTCAGGGAGGTGAGCCTCGTACACAGAGGACACCTGAGAATGCAGGGTGGCTGGGCTGGGGCAGTGGGAGCGGCTCCAGGAGGAGATGATGGAGGACACGCTGGGCAGGCGGGTCAGAGGGCTGTGTGGACAGGCTGGGCCGGCAGGCGGCCCCAGGAGCGGGTGGTGTGGGGACTGCCTGGCCTCCCTGAGCCTGTTGCAGCCCTGCACCTTGAGGACGCTGGTCCTCCTCCTTGGAGCACTTAGTCCTGGGTTTCTCCATTCCGTGAGGATCCTGGCCTGGCCTAAGGTACCCGTCTTCTCCCCACACGGATCTTAGCTCCATCTGTAAAGAGCTTCCTTGTATGACATGGAAAGGAACAGCAAATCCCAGTGCAGATCGAGAGGGGTTGGGGCCCAGGCCAGCACGGTGGTCAATATGTCAGTCTCTACCAGATGCCATGTCACGTTGCCACCCCAGTAGGTGATTTTGCTGCCCGGTGCTCCAGGTGGTAACCTGGTGGCGGTGTGCATGGCCTCCAGAGAGCCTGGCAGAGTGCCTGGGGGGGAGCCCACGCCAGCTGTGGAGGAGCCCTGCTCTGCCTCCGTCCCTCGGCCAACAGCTGGTTCTCGCCTCTTCCACCAGGGACTCTGTAAGCTCGGCTCGGCCGGAGGGACCGACTTCAGCATGAAGCAGTTTGCTGAAGGCTCCACGCTCAAACTGGCCAAGCAGTGTCGAAAGTGAGTCATTTAGCACTGTTGTGGCTCCCAACCTGTCAGCCAGACCTCAAAAGAGGAGGGTGGGGCCTCCTCACTGCCCTGTCCTCCCCCAGGCAGACCCTCCTGCGCTGCCACGTGAACTACTTCTGTCTGTGGCGGGGATGCCCCAGCCCCTGACTTTTCCCCCTTGGTCCTGGTGTGCCCCTCCTGTCCCCCCACCTTTCTGATGGTCATCCGTGCCCTGCATGCCCCCAGGTGGCTGTGCAATGACCAGATCGATGCGGGCACTCGGCGCTGGGCGGTGGAGGGTCTGGCCTACCTTACCTTCGATGCCGATGTGAAGGAGGAGTTTGTGGAGGATGAGGCTGCGCTGAAGGCTCTGTTCCAGCTCAGCAAGGTAGCTGCATGGGCTCCTGCAGTCGTCCGGGGACACTGTCTAGGATTAGAGCCTATGGGGCTTTCTTGGCAGGTCTTGGCCAATGGCTTTTGTGACCCCAGGGAGGGGGGGCTGGTAGCCTGAGTGGCCGCTCTGTGTGGCCTGGGCATACTGGCCTGCACCAGCAGGGTCGGAAAGGACGATCTCTTAGAAGCAGTTGGGGTGGTCAAGTGTGTGAGCTCCCAAAGTCTGGGGCCACCCTGGGGCCTGGGCGGTTCCCAGATTCATCCTGGTGCCTGCGTGGTCCAGTTGAGGGTAGAACTGGGAGCCTGGGCAGCGCTTATCCCGGTGCTGCTCTTTCCCCTGGGATGGCCGCTGATGGCCCCTCTGCTCCCGGCAGTCCGAGGAGAGGTCGGTGCTCTTTGCGGTGGCCTCGGCGCTGGTGAACTGCACCAATAGCTACGACTACGAGGAGCCGGACCCCAAGATGGTGGAGCTGGCCAAGTATGCCAAGCAGCACGTGCCCGAGCAGCACCCCAAGGTGAGGGGGCTGCTAGGAGGGGTTTGGGGGCCTCCGTGTCATTGGGGCCAGTTGACCCGAGACATCCACAGCAGATGAGCCTTCTGTTTAAGCGGGTTTCTTTCCCTTTGTTTTCATGTTCATCAATTTGTGCTGTGAGGAGGGTTCCCCTTTCCCTGCCTAATCAGCCGAGGCCCCTGTGCTCAGCTGCCTCCTCCCCCAGGACAAACCGAGTTTCGTGCGTGCTCGGGTTAAGAAGCTGCTGGCGGCTGGTGTGGTGTCAGCCATGACGTGCATGGTGAAGACCGAGAGCCCTGTGCTGACCAGTTCCTGCAGGGAGCTGCTCTCCAGGTGAGCCTGCCCCAGCTACACCGGGCCTGCTGCAGCCCGTCAGCCTCCAGGCTGCTGATGGAACTACAGTGGGAGCAGGTCCCGGTGCCATGGGCCCCTCGGAGCAGGGGGCCACCCGCATGGCACCCTTCCTTCGCTGAGCCCAGGAGTGGAGGGTCTGCCTGCCAGAGCCCGGGCCCACCTGTCCAGCACAGCCTTCTCCCCACAGGGTCTTCCTGGCTTTGGTGGAGGAGTCCGAGGACCGCGGCACCGTGGTTGCTCAGGGAGGGGGCAAGGTAAGCGGGCTTACAGACTCCTTCGCGATGGCGTATAAAACATCACTGAGTGGCTGCTACACCAGAGATCAGTGTTGGGTGTGGGACGGAGAAGTATTATTAGCGACCAGCAGGAATGTCTTCCTGCTGAGTGAGAGATGCTGGGGGGCGGTGGGGGGGGCTCTTCAGAGCCCTGGACTTTGTGCCTATTAGGGTCCTGAGCTCTTCTTTCCCTTGTGTCATTGACCTCCATGGCTCTGGTGCCGGGCACAATCCACGTCTATTCCTTAATAGTTGTTTCGGGAAGTGTTTGGGTAGCTTACTGGGAGGCCTCAGAGAGATGAGAGGGGTGGGAGTGGGAGTATCATTGTCAAGCCTGGGGAGAGAATGGGGGGGAAAGGTGAGGGCAGCACAGTCAGGGCCTCAGAGCCTCGTGCTTTGGGCCTTATGTTCCCAGGCACATCTTGGACACTGATGGGCTTGTCCCTACAGGCTCTGCTCCCGCTGGCCCTGGAAGGCACTGACGTGGGGCAGATGAAGGCAGCCCAGGCTCTTGCCAAGCTCACCATCACCTCCAACCCAGAGATGACCTTTCCTGGCGAGCGGGTGCATGTCTTTCTGCCCCAGCGCTGGCCTGTCCTCCACCCCCTCACGGGGCCCTGATGGCCTTTGACCCGGGCTGCGGCTCCTCCTTGGGGAAGTGTCAGCTTTGCTGAGCCCTGGGGGTGGGAAGGGCAGCCTTCTTTTGGGGGCTGGACTCCCTCCCATCTGCAGGGCCGGTGGAGTTGGGGGAGCTGGGGCACATAGCCCTGACAGGTGGGTGCATATCGCAGATCTACGAGGTGGTCCGGCCCCTGGTCTCCCTCCTGCACCTCAACTGCTCCGGCCTGCAGAACTTTGAGGCGCTCATGGCTCTAACGAACCTGGCGGGGATCAGCGAGAGGCTCCGGTAAGGTCCCTTGGGATGTGGGGCCTGGGCAGGGCATCATGGTTTGGACCATCCCTGGGAAAGCGCTTTACAGCGTGGAAAGCACTCCCCAGTCACTCACTTATTTGCTCCTCACGGTGACTCCTCTGCATCTTACAGCGGAAGAGACAGGCCGAGAGGCGTGACTTGTGCAGTGTCCCGTGAGATAGCAAGGGACTGGGCAATGACAGCGCAGGCCCTGGAGTCAGGCTGCCTGGGTTCAAATCCTGGGTTCACTGTTTATTAGTGTATAATCTCACAAGTAACTTAACTCCTCTGTGCCTCAGTTTCCCCCTCTGTGAAATGGGATGGCTACAGTACCTAGCTCGTGGAGGAGCAGCGAGGAGGATTAAATGAGAAAATACGTATAAAAGCATTTACTACATAGGTGCCTGGCTCCTGGCAATGTGCCCAAGCAGTACAGATGAGCTATTACTGCTGATTGTGTCCTTGGGCCACTCAGTCTCAGTCTCCTCTTATGCAAAATAGTAATGATAATCACACCTGCACCTTCACCGTAGGGCTGTGGCGAGGATTAAGTAAGATAGTCCGAGTGCTGGGTCAGGGTGAGGGCTCGAATGTTAGGTGTTAGCGTCGCCATCATCACCACCCGGGTCTCCTAACTCCTACTTTAGAGCATTTCCCAAGGTCCCATGCTATCTCCTAGGCCCGGTTAGAAGGCTGGAAACCACTGCCTGGTGGTTTCATCCCCGGTGCAGGGGTTCTTTGGATATTGCCCAGGGAAATCCTTGGCCCCGGGTTTGATTGTGTGGGGAAGCGGGGGTGGGGGTGATGGATGCCAACGCTCTGATGATGCCGACCCTCCACCCTTGGCCCCACAGGCAGAAGATCCTGAAGGAGAGGGCTGTGCCCATGATTGAGGGCTACATGTTTGAGGAGCATGAGATGATCCGCCGGGCAGCCACCGAGTGCATGTGTAACTTGGCCATGAGCAAGGAGGTGAGGGTTGGTCCAGGAGGCGGTCATGGCAGGCAGGCACGCAGAAGTACCTGTCCCTGGCTGGACTTTGCCCCAGCTGACCTGGTGCACTCCCCGCTTCCGGCCACAGGTGCAGGATCTCTTTGAAGCCACGGGCAGTGACCGGCTGAAGCTGCTGGTGCTGTACAGTGGAGAGGACGACGAGCTGCTACGGCGGGCGGCTGCCGGGGGCCTGGCCGTGCTCACCTCCACACGGCCCTCGCTCTGCAGCCGCATCCCCCAGGTGGTCAGTGCCCCTTCTTGGTGGGGCAGGGGAGGTGGGCCAGGAACCCCCAGCCAGGGTGTGTGAGTGAGTGCCCTGCCAGGGTTCCCTGCTGCCCGGTGGTCACGCTGCTCTGTTTCCTGCAGACCACACACTGGCTGGAGATCCTGCAGGCCCTGCTTCTGAGCCCCAACCAGGAGCTACAGCACCGGGGCGCTGTGGTGGCGTTGAACATGGTGGAGGCCTCGAGCAAGATTGCCAGCACCTTGATGGAGAGCGAGATGCTGGAGATCCTGTCAGTGCTGGCTAAGGGCAAGGAGAGCCCCGTCACGAGGGCTGCCACCGCTTGTCTGGGGAAAGCAGTGGAATATGGGCTTATCAGACCCAGCCAGGATGGAAAGTGAGGACCTGCCTCTCACACACGCTACCTATCACAGCACAGAGAGCGAGGGCAGACGTGGCTTTGGCTGGTGGGTGCTGGGGTGTCTCCTGCCCAGCTGCCCTTTGATGTCCTCCGTTCTGAGTCAGGGGCCACGTTCACAGCCCTGCTCTGCCATTACTGCCTTCAGCCTCACGCAGCAGGGAACTTTTCCTGTACTACTTAGACAGCTGGGAATGGGGAAGGCGCGTCCTAACTCAGCCTGTGGACTCCCTGCACTGGGAAGGACCCAGCAAGCAGCCTCACCAGCTGTGAGCCTCACCTGAGCCTGCTGGCAGGACCACCCCTGATCCTCTAATAAAAGTGTGTGGAACTCAAAATATGTGCCCAGTCAGTGGGCAGGGAGGGCTGGCTGTGGGCTAGAGCGTGGAGCAGGAGCTGGGCATGGCTGAGCCTGTGTGGGCAGCTTTTCAGCAGCACAGCCACCTCTGCAGAAGGAATCCAATGAATTCCCACCCCAGGGCCCGCTGAATTGCCTCTTAATCCTTGTAGAGGGCCAAAGGGTAAACGTAAGTGAATCAATAAAGTATCCTGTTGCATGGAAACACATGCGTTAGGCTTTTCAATACTTCCACCTTTATTGATTGATTTATGGCTGCTTTTGGGTCTTCCTTGCTGTGTAGGCTTTCTCTAGTTGCAGTGAACGGGGGCTAACGGGGGCTACTCTTTGTTGCAGTGCGTGGGCTTCTCATTGCTTTGGCTTTTCTTGTGGCGGAGCACAGGCTCCAGGCACATGGGCTCAGTAGTTGTGGCTTGGGGGCTCTAGAGCGCAGGCTCAGTAGTTGTGGCGCACGGGCTTAGTTGCTCCGCCGCACGTGGGATTTTCCTGGACCGGGGCTTGAACTCGTGTCCCCTGCATTGGCAGGTGGAGTCTTAACCACTGCGCCACCAGGGAAGCCCACTTCTGCCTTTGTATTGAGAGTTTTCAGTGACCTCCAGTCAGGCAGAGCTCGGGATCTGGGGGTGGGAAAGCCCTGAGGGAAGCTTCAGTAGCTGAGCGGGGTTGGAGCTAAGCTTGGACCGCTGCGGGCATCCCCACCTGCCT
The DNA here is from genome assembly GCF_009873245.2 of Balaenoptera musculus. Taxonomy (NCBI): domain Eukaryota; kingdom Metazoa; phylum Chordata; class Mammalia; order Artiodactyla; family Balaenopteridae; genus Balaenoptera; species Balaenoptera musculus. The sequence goes on from NC_045786.1 coordinate 37,607,874, forward strand.
GGGCGGGTGGTCCCTGAGAGCCTACTTCCGCTCTCTGCAGAGCGGACTAAGCCCAGCTTGACTCTCATTGGCTTAACGGAGGTAAGTGACAGATCCCGAGCCAATGGAAGGTAAAAGCTGCCCAGCACCCGCCTAATTCGGGTGCTGCTTCTAGGGCCTCAGACCCGCGCGTGTCCAGTAGCGAGCTGCCGCCATCCCAGACTGAGAGGACTGACAGGCGGCGCCCGTCACTGGGGTCGCTTGTCGCCAACCCCTCAGTTCTTTCTCATCGTCCCCCAAGTGCTTCTAATACTGACTCCGCGGCCCCGCGCGTGCCTGCGGAGGACGGGACCATCTGGCCCAACGAGCCCACGCCCACCGAAGGTTTCGCCCACTCCCCGCCGGAGGCCGCAGCGGCCTAGCGTAGGCCTTGGGACCTGTTTGATCGAGCTAGGACTGGACAGGCCGCGGCGGAGATCGCCCGAACCGAGGTGAGCTTGTCCCAAGGCTGTCCTCCCCGCGCGGTGACGTCACCGCTCTCTCCGGTGATTGGCCCCGGGGAGGCGGCGGCAGCCAATGGGCGCCTCGCTCAGGGCGCGGCTCTTCAAACCTTTCCTTCCTGCGGCTGCCAGCCAGGTCTTGGGCTGTCTGGAGCCTCGTTCCTGGGTGGCCGCCCTGCGCCCCGGCCTTTCCTCCTCCCTCAAGACTGCCCATTGGAAGGAGCTGCCTGAGGGGGTGGAGGGCACAGGGTAAAAATCAAGGTCAGAGGCCTCCTAGGGCTGGGATTTGACCCGGAAGGGGCAGGAGCCCAGGCCCGGGTCAAGGAGAGACCCAGGACCTGACTTCACAGGCTAGAAAATGCCAGGGAAATTCTGATCAAGCCGAACATGCTGTACGGAAAAAGTGGCCTTAGCGTGCCACTCGACTGTGCATCTGTCTCCCCATTTATGCGTGAGCTCCTTGGAAGTAGACAGCGGTCCTCAATGACTTAGAGTAAGGGATCAATAAATGCATGTGGAACGAATAAGTGACTAGATAAGGTCCAGTTGAAATTGTGTTTATATAGGTCCCTGAAAATCCAGTGGTCATTTTTATCAGTTCTAAGTACCGGACTTAATAAGCTGATACCATGTGCTTACCATGGTAGGTGCCAACACTTGAACCCTTTATTTGCATCTGTTCCAAACACTTCTACAAGGTAGGTACAAACATCACCTCCCCTACTCCCCAGCTTTGTGAAACTGAAGAAATTGAATTGGATTGAGAGAGCTTAAGTAAATTGGCTGAGGACACAGGCACTGCTAGCTGCAGAGGCAAACATGTGAACCCTGGAACTGGTCCTAACCCGTACAGGGCATTGTTTCTCAAATGCTCTGCCTTCCACTGGTGGGAAGAGCACTGTATGTGGAAATTATGGGCCTTGAGTTCAGCCTTCTGCCCCTCTCGGTCCTAAGCTATGTGATTGTGTAAGGGTTACTTTCTCTGGGAGTCTCTGCTGTCAAATGGGGGCAATTCTAGTTCCCAAGATTACATGGGATAATGTGCCTGGCATTGGGAATTTGGAGAGGGAGGGACTCAGATCCTAGTCCAACGTCTAAGAGAGAAGCCATTTAAATACCTCGTGCCCACTTTGTGGGACAGCGAACTTGTTTGAGTCAAAAGGGAAGGCAGGGAAAGTGCCCCACTCTAGACAGCTCAGAATCTTCCTAAATCTGGCAGGACTTAGCCAAGGCTCCCGCTCAGCGAATGTTGGTGGAATGCACATCGTCTGCCTCTGTGGTTAGGAGGATGGCATTTCCCCCATTTTACAGGTGAGGCAGCTTCAGTGTACCGCAAGGGCTCATCTGGAAGAATCTCTTCGGGTTCTAGCCTTAACCCTCCGTCCCGCCGGCCGCCCCAGCCAGGTCGCAGCCAGCAGAGGGCGCTGCCGGGCATGGCCGAGGAGCGTCGCGGGGCCTGGTTCGGCTTCGGTTTCTGCGGCTTCGGGCAGGCGCTGGGCTCGGGGCGCGGGCGCCAGGTACACAGCCCCGAGCCTCTGAGGGCGCCGGGTGCGGGCCTCGATGTCTGCCGCGTGAGCGCGAGCTGGAGCTACACCGCCTTCGTGACCCGTGAGCGCCCCCCTTCCGGCGCCATCCCGACCCCAGCCCTGGGTGCGTGTCCCGCCCCCTCCCCAGCCAGCTCTCCGCCCCCCGCAGGTGGAGGAGGCCAGGTGGAGCTGTCTGGCTTCGCCGTCGGAGCGGTGGGCGGCTGCAGGGACGCATGGGCGTCGGAGGAGCTCCTGGTGGTGCTGCGGGCGGGGCCGGGACCCGGGGCCGGGACGGAGCTGCAGGCCTGGGCGCCCGGTTCGGCGCTGCGCGGGGAGCCCCTCTGGGCCCAGACCGTGCCGGAGGCCGAGCGGGAAGACGGACCGGGCGGCGATGAGACCCAGGCTGGGCCGCTGCCGCTGCTGCCCTGCGCTCGCGCCTACGTGAGCCCGCGGCCGCCCTTCTACCGGCCTCTGGCCCCGACACTGCGGGCGCGCCGGCTGGAGCTGGGCGCTGAGCACGCGTTGCTGCTGGACGCGGCGGGCCAGGTGTTCTCCTGGGGCGGGGGCAGGTGAGGTGGGCCGGCTGGGCTTTTGCGGCGATGACGGGGGGTGGGGGTGGGGTGGGGGGCGGGTAAATGTGGCTCGGAGTGGGAGGTGAGCATACAGGGGGCAGGAGAGAGTGATTGGGGAGGGAAGGGGAGGGAGACCCATTGGTGTGACTGTAGTTGACTAGGGTCTCCCTTGCTCAGGCACGGACAGCTGGGCCACGGGACTCTGGAGGCAGAGCCGGAGCCGAGGCTGCTGCAGGCGCTGCAGGGCCTAACCATGGCTGAGGTGGCCGCAGGTGGCTGGCACTCTCTGTGTGTGAGTGGTGAGTGACCTAGTGCTTTTCCAAAACCAGCTCAAGGTCTCCTAGGCTCCAAACCTTCCTCCTTCTCTCGCAGATTGATGGGTGCCCTAGCCGGGCCTCCTCCCAGGCTCCTCCCACATCAGCCAGCCCAGTCATTCATGACTCCCTAATGCCTCTCAGATTCAGCCCCTCTGCATTCACCATCACCCACTCGCACCCGGACTGTTACAATTGTTTCCTGTCTTCTGTTACTGGTCTCACTACCCCTCCCCTCCGTCTGCCTCCAGCCAGGGCTGTCTTTCTAAAATACTCCCCAAGGGAGAATGAAGGGGTGAGGGGCAACCGAGCTAAGGAGAAAAAAAAAAGAAGGCAGCAGCAGTTGCCCGGGTGGCCGTGATGTGTGGCACACAGTGGACACTTGGATGCCCACCGGGAGGATGATGATGGTGAGTGTGAGCTCTGGTGGTGCCATGGCTGGTGACCCAGGACCAGAATGAGGAGTTTCACTTGAGATTGTGTTCACCACTCTGGCAGGAGATCCAGGTGCAGCTGATTTCTAGGCTGTTGGGTGCGGCTGGGAGCGAATGATCTTTTCAAGGATCTGCATTTGGGGCTCTGGCCGCCACTTATATCGTTACCGACCAGGTCCTGATGCTCAGCAAGCCAGACGCTGAGATGCCAAGGTTTACAGCCAAGAAACAGTTTGTTCACAAGGCAGCCAAGAGAGGAAATGGGAGAATAATAAGTCTCAGATCTGCCTCCCTGAAGGGAGTTGGGGTATTTATGGGTTAAGCAGGGTGGTCTTAGGTGTGGGGAAAGGTGATTGGAGGTAGGGAAGAAGGGGAGGTAATCAGTGTTCTGAGCAGGCATATCTGGGTCACATGCTTCTGCATATTCAAAATGGAGGCGCTTTGGGAACTCCCTGGCAGTCCAGTGGTTAGGACTCGGCGCTTTCACTTCAGGGGCCCTGGTTCAGTCCCTGGTTGGGGAACTAAGATCCCACAAGCCGCGCGGTGTGGCCAAAAAAAAAAAAAAGTGGAGGCGCTTAGCATGATCTGAGGGTGGAGTTTTCCAGCCCTCTGACATCAAGAGGCCATCCACTGGACATCTGCACAGGCCCAGTTTTAGGGTCAGTGGCCCCAACTAGTCCCCAGCTGGCTTTCATTGGGCAGGAGCTGACTCCAAGTTCCTGTGAAACAACTGAGTTGCATGAAGCTGGGAAGGTATGCGATTAAAGAGAAAAAAAGAAAAATAACGAAAGTGAACTTAATCAATGAAGGCACTTAACAAGCAAAGGGGTTTTAACAGGCTGTTCCCTCATCTGTTGTTCTGTAAGAGAAGTTCAGGAATTTCTATTAGTTATCAGCTTCTGTTAACTCTATGGGGCATGGTTTCACCAGGGGTCTTTAAAAACTACCTATGCCTGTACTGTCCCGTCCATATTCACATGTAATGGGCCTGGGTCAGCAGCCAGGCTTGAGAACGACTGGGCTGGAGGGAAGAGAAGAGAGGGCTGGAAGGTGAGCCCAATGGGAAGTCTCGCACTAAGGTCCAAAAGGCATTTGAGGCCTTGGTGTTGCGTGGTTGGAGCACGGATGCTTCAGACTGGACCTCCCAGGTTCAAATCATCACCCTGCCCCTTGTGATCTTGGGCAGAGGACCTAACCTCTCTGTGCCTCAAGTTTTCTCTTGAATAAAATGGGGATATTGTGCTTAGAACAGTGGCACAGAATAAGCACTTGATAAAAATTAGCCACTGCTGTTAGTGAATTTTTAGCATAGGGCTGTTGCTCCAATCAACCAACTCCAGTGCTGTGAGAGCTTCCAGAGGCCTTCGGGGGAGGGGGAGGGTGCAATGGGTAAAGGGGGTTGGCTGGATGGTGACGGATGAAAACTAACCTCTTGGTGATAAGCACACTGTAGTGCATACAGAAGTCAAAATATAATGCTGTACACATGAAACTTATATAATGTTATAAACCAATACCACCTCAGTTAAAACAAGTTTTGTTTTTGTTTTTTTTAAAAGGTTCTTGTTGTCTAGGAAAGAGCTGATGGTGGTTGAGATTAAGATGAGCAGGGCAGAGGTGGGGGAAGGTGGAAGGTTTTTTGTTTTTGTTTTTTTTTTTAGCAGAATTATTTATTTATTTATTTATTTATTTTTGGCTGTGTTGGGTCTTCGTTTCCGTGCAAGGGCTTTCTCCAGTTGCGGCAAGTGGGGGCCACTCTTCATCGCGGTGCGCGGGCCCCCTCACCATCGCGGCCTCTCCTGTTGCAGAGCACAGGCTCCAGATGCGCAGGCTCAGTAATTGTGGCTCACGGGCCCAGCCGCTCCGCGGCATGCGGGATCCTCCCAGACCAGGGCTCGAACCCGTGCTCCCTGCATTAGCAGGCAGACCCTCAACCACTGCGCCACCAGGGAAGCCCAAAACAAGTTTTTTAAAAGGCCTTCAGCAGGACCGGTGGCAGGTAGGGCTGACGAAAGGGGCCTGGGCTCAGTGGATGTGAAAAAAAGACCACTGGGGAACTTCCAGGGCCACATTTCCAAACTCATGCGGGGTGAGTGAGGGGTGCAATTTAACAACAAAAGGAAAAAGTGAAAGTGGAGAGGAAGAGCCAGCAAGAGACTTCCTTTAAGAATAGGGTGACCTGAAGGCACTTAAGGGGGAAGGGGCCCTGTTGAGACAAGGAAGCTGCTGGGGCCTGAGGGAAGCACTTTGCCTGGAGTGCTGACTTGGGCAGGGCAGGCAGGAGTTGTCTCTAGGGAGCTAGTGGGGTGTAGTGGAGTCTAGATGGATGCACATGCTTAGGAGGTGGAGGGGGCGATCACAGTCTGTTAATGGGGCCCCTTTATCTCTCTTTCAGAGGCTGGGGATATTTATATCTGGGGCTGGAATGAATCAGGGCAGCTGGCCCTGCCCACCAAGAGCGTGGCAGAGGATGGAAAGACAACCTCAGAAGGTGAGAGTCAATTCTTTTTTTTTGATATATTTTATTGAAGTATAGTTGATTTATGTTGTGTTAATTTCTGCTGTATGGCAAAATGATTCAGTTATACATATATATATATATATTCTTTTCCATTATGGTTTATCACAGCATATTGAATACAGTTCCCTGTGCTACACAGTAGGATCTTGTTGTTTATCCAGTCTATATATAATAGTTGACATCTGCTAATCCCAAACTCCCAATCCATCCCTCCCCCACCCCTCTCCTCCTTGGCAACCACAAGTCTGTTGGTGAGGGTCAATTCTTGATTTCCACACGTTTCTGTCATTCCTGTCTCCTGGCCATATTGTTGGCCTGAGAGCTACAGTGCTCAAAAGGGTATGTGACATCCTTGGGACCCCAGGACACAATGAAGGACTCTGAGCCCCTTATGAGAGGGAGCACGGCAAGGCTGATGCCAGTGTCAGCACTACATGCCCCACAAACCTGTCAACTCCAGCACTTCCCAGGGAATGTGGGGTTGGGAGCGATGGCTTTGGAGCTAGAGCAAGTGTGTCAGCGGTTGTAGTGAGTGAGTCAGTATATGAATGAGGTTTAGATCAGCGCTCAGTGAGTGTTCAGCATCATTATCATCATCACTCTTATTACTTCTCTGAAGCCTCAGGACTGAATGAAGATGGTTCTGAAGTGAAGAGAGTAGCCGGGGGTGAGGATGGAGCCCCCACCCCCTTCATAGCTGTCCAGCCCTTCCCGGCTTTATTGGACCTCCCCCTGGGCTCAGATGCAGTCAAGGCCAGCTGTGGATCCCGGCACACAGCAGTGGTGACAAGTGAGTGGGGCTGGGTAGGCTGGTTCAGGATGGGGCAGGAGGTCCCTCCACCCCACTCTCTAGCTGGTGGCTGCAGAAAAGGGTGTGGTCACCTAAAAAACTACCATTTTAATTAAGCGTCTTTGACATGTACTGAGTAGCTGCCCCACTCAGTACACTCCCACGGGGCTTTAACAGTGGCTCCCCAGCCTGTCAGGCCCCGAAGGTTCTTCCTTCTGGAGGGAGGCTAGTGTTGCCAGCCTTTCATGTGACAGCAGGGCTGTCCTAAACTCAGCAGCTGTGAGTTGCAGGCCAATCAGTCCCCATATAGGGAGGTGAACTTTTTCAGTTTGGATCCTTTATCACCCCAAATGCGACTAGACAGTTGTTAAAAAGAGAGAGGATATGTTTTGCTACGCCAAGTAAGTCTCATGGTGACCATAACATGCTGGCAGGCCGAGCTGGACAAATGCCTAGTCAAAGAGCAATGGTGTCAGCCCCTTACTGTCCTTTTGCTGTCCTTTGGTTGCAGGAACGGGGGAGCTCTACACCTGGGGCTGGGGTAAGTAAAAGGTTTGCTTTTGTGACACTTAAACCAAGGGGAGGAAGTACCTGGGAGTAGAGGGCAGGTGACAACAGCCATGCAGAGAAGTGGAAGCAGGGGCCTCAGCCTGACCATTGGGACTGAAAAGCTGTCTACTCCCTTCTCTGGGACAGATATAGGCACACTCAGAGGGGCAGAGACCAGACAAGAGAGAAATAGGGCAACATATCAGTATTTCCCTTCTACCTTTCTGAAAAAGTATTTGTCTTAAGGGAATATTTAGCCAACAGTCATGAAACATCTTTTGGTCTGGCACTGGGTAGAGAAAAAGATAAAATAAAAATCTCTGCTCTGAACATCTGAGCTTAGGAGTGGGGAGCCTGGAGGAGCATCTTGCCTCTTGGGGACCTGTGGAATTGCCTGGTCCTGGAGGCTCTGTGGTGCTGGTCTCCTGAATTCATGGAGCAGACACCAGCAGAGTGGTGGCTTAAGCCCAGCACTTCAGTCAGTGGGCTGTTTTTCCTTCCTGGAGGGGAAAAGCCACAAGGCCCAGTGGAGAGGATGGCAAAGCAGCTTATTTCACTTTAGGTAAATATGGACAGCTTGGCCACAAAGACACGACCAGCTTGGATCGGCCCTGCCGTGTGAAGTACTTTGTAGATAAGCAACTCCAAGTAAGGACCGTGAGCTGTGGGCCCTGGAACACCTACGTGTATGCTGTGGAAAAAGAGAAGAGCTGACATGTATAGATAAGGGCATAAAATAAATGTAGAGTGAAAAATTATGAAGCTAACACCTGTGAAACTCCCCCCAGGTCAAGGAAGACCATTGCCAGCACCCCAGAGGCCCCACATCTGGCCTTCCCTATCACAGCCCTCTTGCTCCACCTTAGAGCAGGCAGCATCCTCAACTTTGTCTTCACATTAGAAACACCTGGAGGGAACTCCCTGGCGGTCCAGTGGTTAGGACTCTGCGCTTTCACTGCCTAGGACGCGGGTTCAGTCCCCGGCCTGGGAACTAAGATCACACAAGCCGCGTGGCACAGCGTGGCCCAAAAAAGAAAAGAAAAGAAACAAACACCTGGAGATTTGAAATCAGAACTTAGGGGTGTGGAACCTAGATGTGGGTAGATTTTTTAGGCTGCCACACCCCACCCCACCCCCCGTGATTTGGAGGTAGTGCTAAGATTGGGAACCACTAGAGGTCATCTTATTTTGTTATTCATACACCTGTTTTCATTTTGACTCATACCATTCCTTGTATGCATCTTTATACAATATAATTTGTCTGCTTTTGAACTTTAGGTAAATAGAATCATTCTGTGTATGTTCTTTTATGTCTTGTTTTTTCATCAGCACTGTGTGATTCATCTGTGGTGTCGTGCAGTTGATTCATTTTTATTGTTATATGGTATTCCATTGTATGAGTTATACCTCAAGTTATATATTCTTTTTTTTTTTTTTTTTTTTATAAATTTTATTTATTTATTTATGGCTGTGTTGGGTCTTCGTTTCTGTGCGAGGGCTTTCTCTAGTTGTGGCGAGCGGGGGCCACTCTTCATCGCTGTGCGCGGGCCTCTCACTATCGCGGCCTCTCTTGTTGCGGAGCACAGGCTCCAGACGCGCAGGCTCAGTAGTTGTGGTTCACGGGCCTAGTTGCTCCGCGGCATGTGGGATCTTCCCAGACCAGGGCTCGAACCCGTGTCCCCTGCATTGGCAGGCGGACTCTCAACCACTGCGCCACCAGGGAAGCCCTCTTTTTTTTTTTTTAGAGGAATTTTCCCATTCACTTTTTTTTTTTAATTATTTATTTATTTTTATTTATTTATATATGGCTGTGCTGGGTCTTCGTCTCTGTGCGAGGGCTTTCTCCAGTTGCGGCAAGTGGGGGCCACTCTTCATCGCGATGCGCGGGCCTCTCACTATCACGGCTTCTCTTGTTGTGGAGCACAGGCTCCAGACGCGCAGGTTCAGTAATTGTGGCTCACGGGCCTAGTTGCTCCGCGGCATGTGGGATCTTCCCAGACCAGGGCCCGAACCCGTGTCCCCTGCATTGGCAGGCAGATTCTCAACCACTGCGCCACCAGGGAAGCACTATATTCTCTTACTGATAGAAATTTGTTTCTTATTGAGTTAAAATACACATAACAAAAAATTTACTATCTTAATCATTTTTAAGTGGTATTAAATACATTCACATTGTTGTGTAGCCATCACCACCATCCATTCCCATCTCTTTTCATCTTGTAAATCTGAAACTCTACAGTTATTAAACAATAACTCCCTGTTCTCCCCAGCCCCTGGCAACCATCAATCATTATACCTTGTGTCTGTCTTTGTGCTCTTGACTACTCTACGTACCTAATATAAGTGGAATCATACAGTATTTATCTTTTTATAAGATAAATATTGTTTTATTTCACTTAGCATAATGTTCTCGAGGTTCATCCATGTTATAGCATATTGCAGAATTTCCTTCCTTTTTAGGCCTGAATAATATTCCATTGTATGTATATACCACATTTTGTTTATCCATTCATTGGTTGATGGACACTTGGGTTGCTTTCATGTTTTAGCTATTGTGAATACTGCTGCTATGAACATGAGTTTACAAACATCTCTGAGACTCTGCTTTTAATTTTTTTCGATATATACCCTAAAGTGGAATTGCTGGGTCATATGGTAATTCTATTTTTAATTTTTTGAGGAGCCTACATACTGTTTTCCACAGTGGCTTTCCCATTTTACAATCCCACCAATAGTGCACAAGTGTTCCAATTTCTCCACATCCTCACCGAACACTTTGTTTTCTGTTTTTTTGACAGTAGCCATCCTGATAGGTGTGAGGTGGTATCTCATTGTAATTTTGATTTGCGTTTCCCTAATAATTAGTGATGTTAAGCATCTTTTCATGTGCTTATTGGCCATTCACATATCTTTTTTGGAGAAATGTCTATTCAAGTCCTTTGCCCATTTTTGAATCTGGTTTTGTGTGTGTGTGTGTTGTTTTAGGAGTTCTCTATACATTCTAGATACTAATCCCTTATCAAATAAGTGATTTGGAAATATTTTCTCCCATTCTGTTGGTTGCCTTTTTACTTTGTTGATACTGTTTCTTAATGTAAAAAGTTTTTTAATTTTCATGAAGTCCAATTTGTCTATTTTTTCTTTTGTTGCCTATGCCTTTGGTGTCATATCCAAGAAATCACCAAATCCAATGTCACGAAGCTTTTGTCCTATGTTTTCCAAGAATTTTATTGTTTTAGGTTTTATATTTTGGTCCTTGATCCATTTTGAGTTAATTTTTGTATATAGTGTTAGGTAAGAGTCCAACTTCATTCTTTTGCATGTGGTTATCCAGTTTTCCCAGCACCATTTGTTGAAGACTGTCCTTTCCTCATTGAATGGCCTTGGCACCATTGTCAAGAATCATTTGATTGTATATTTGAGGGTTTATTTCTGGGCTATTTCATTGATCTATATGTCTGTCTCTTTTTATGTCAATACTGTTGTGATTACTATAGCTTTGTAGTAGGTTTTGAAACCAGGAAGTGTGAGTCCTCCAGTTTTAGTCTTTTTCAAAATTGTTTTGTCTGTTGGGGTCCCTTGAGATCCCATATGAGTTGTAGTGTTTTTCCATTTCTGCATAAAGGTCCTTGAGATTTTAGGGACTGCACTGAATCTATAGATTGCTTTAGGTACTAATAACATTTTAACAATTTTTTTTTTTAATTTATTTTTTTTGGCCGTGTCGGGTCTCAGTTGAGGCACATGGGGTCTTCACTGAGGCATGCGGGATCCTCCGTTGTGGCGCGGGCTCTTCATTGTGGCGCTCGGGCTTCTCTCTAGTTGCAGCATGCGGGTTTTCTCTCTCTAGTTCTGGCGTGCAGGCTCCAGAGTGCATGGGCTCTGTAGTTTGCGGCACGTGGGCTGTCTCGTTGAGGCACACGAGCTCAGTAGTTGTGGTATACGGGTTTAGTTTCCCTGCGGCATGTGAGATCTTAGTTCCCCAACCAGGGATCGAACCTCTGTCCCCTGCATTGAAAGGCGGGTTCTTTACCACTGGACCACCAGGGAAGTCCAATTTTAACAACATTAAGTCTTCCAATGCATGATCATGGGATGTGTTTCCATTTATGTCTATAATTTCTTTCAGGAGTGTTTTGTAGTTTTCATTGTACATGTCTTTCACCTCCTTGGTTAATTCCTAAGTATTTTATTCTTTTTGATGCTACTATATATGGAATCATTTTTTAAAATTAATTTATTTATTTTTGGCTGCGTTGGGTCCTTGCTGCTGCATGTGGGCTTTCTCTAGTTGCGATGAGCCGGGGCTACTCTTTGTTGTGGTGCGCAGGCTTCTCATTGCGGTGGCTTCTCGTTGCGGAGCTCTAGGCGCGCGGGCTTCAGTAGTTGTGGCTCACGGGCTCTAGAGCGCAGGCTCAGTAGTTGTGGCGCATGGGCTTTGTTGGCTCTGCGGCATGTGGGATCTTCCTGGCCCAGGGCTCGAACCCAGGGCCCCTGCACTGGCAGGCGGATTCTTAACCACTGTGCCACCAGGGAAGCCCTGGAATCATTTTTGTAATTTCCTTTTCGGATTGTTCATTGTGTATAGAAATACAACTGTGTGTTGACTTTGTATCCTGCTACTTTGCTGAAGTCATTTATTAGTTCTAACAGCTTTTTTGTAGTCTTTAGGATTTTCTACAGATAAGATCATTCGTCTGCAAACAGAGATACTTTTACTTCTTCCTTTCTAATTTGGATGCCTTTTATTTCTTTTATAGCCTAATGGCTCTGACTAGAACTTCCATTACTATGTTGAATAAAAGTGGTGAAAGTGGGCATCCTTGCCTTGTTCCTGATTTTAGAGGAAAAGCCATTGAGTATTATGTTTGCTGTGGGATTTTCATATACGGATTTTATTGTGTGGAAGTAGTTCCCTTCTTTTCCTATTTTATTGAGTGTTTTTAATCACGAAAGGGCACGGAATCTTGCTTTTTCTACATCAGTTGAGATGATCATGTGTTTTTTTTCCTTCATTTTGTTGTAGCATGTTATGTTGATCATCCTTGTATTCCAGGAATAAATCTCACTTGGTCATGATGTATAATCCTTTTCAAGTGTTGCTGAATTCTATTTGCTAGTATTTTGCTGAGGATTTTTTCATCTATGTTCAAAAGGGATACTGGTCTGTAGTTTTCCTGTAGTGTCTTCTGGCTTTGGTATCAAAGTTATGCTGGCCTCACAGAATGAGTTAGGAAGTGTTTCTTCCCCTGAAATATTTCAGAAAAACTTGAGAAGGACTGGTGCTAGTTCTTTAAATATTTGGTAGAATTCACAGTGAAGCCATTAGGTCCAAGGCTTTTCTTTCTTGGGAAATTCTTTTTATTTATTTATTTATTTATTTATTTATTTTTGGCTGTGTTGGGTCTTCGTTGCTGCATGCGGGCTTTCTCTAGTTGCGGTGAGCGGGGACTACTCTTCGTTGCGGTGCGCGGGCTTCTCATTGTGGTAGTTTCTCTTGTTGCGGATCATGGGCTCTAGGCACGCGGGCTCGGTAGTTGTGGCTTGCGGGCTCTACAGCATAGGCTCAGCAGTTGTGGCACATAGGCTTAGTTGCTCCGCAGCCTGTGGGATCTTCCCGGACCAGGGCTCGAACCCATGTCCCCTGCATCGGCAGGCGGATTCTTAACCACTGCGCCACCAGGGAAGCCCTTTCCTGGGAAATTCTTGAGTAGTGATTCTATCTCCTTACTAGTTATAGGTCTATTCAGATTATTTCTTTGTGATTTACTCTTGATAGGTTTTGTGTTTCTAGGAACATGTCCATTTCACCCAGGTAATCTGATTTGTTGGTGTACAATTAATTGCTCATAGTACTCTCTTTTTTAAAAAAAAAAAATTATTTATTTGGCTGCACCAGGTCTTAGTTGCAGCGTGCAGGATCTAGTTTGCTGACCAGGGATTGAACCCAGGCCCCCTGCACTGGGAGCAAGGAGTCCTAACTGCTGTACTACCAGGGAAGTCCCCATAGTACTCTTTTAAAACTCTTTTTTCTTTCTGTAGAATTAGTAGTAATGTCCCTGCTTTCATTTTTTTTATATATAAATTTATTTATTTTTATTTTTGGCTGCGTTGGGTCTTCTGTTGCCACGCAGGGGCTTTCTCTAGTTGAGGTGAGGGGGCTTCTCATTGCAGTGGCTTCTCTTGTTGTGGAGCACAGGCTCTAGGTGTGCAGGCTCAGTAGTTGTGGCTCGTGGGCTCTAGAGTGCAGGCTCAGTAGTTGTGGCACACAGGCTTAGTTGCTCCGCGACATGTGGGATCTTCCCAGACCAGGGCTCGAACCCATGTCCCCTGCATTGGCAGGCAGATTCTTAACCACTGAGCCAACAGGGAAGTCCCCTTGCTTTCATTTCTTAATGACTTGTGTCTTTTTTCCTTAGTCCATCTAGCTAAAAGTTCATCCATTTCATTGATCTTTTCAAAGAACCAACTTTTGGTTTCACTGATTTTCTCTATTGTTTTTCTATACGAATTTCATTTATCTTTGCTGTAATCTTTATTTTCTTCCTTCTGCTAGCTTTTGGTTTAGTTTGTTCTTTTTCTAGTTTTTAAGTTGAAAGTTAGCTGGCTGACTTAAGATCTTGTTTTTTATTTATTTATTTATTTATTTATGGCTGTGTTGGGTCTTCGTTTCTGTGCGAGGGCTTTCTCTAGTTGCGGCAAGCGGGGGCCACTCTTCATTGCAGTGCGCGGGTCTCTCACTATCGTGGCCTCTCTTGTTGCGGAGCACAGGCTCCAGACGCGCAGGCTCAGTAGTTGTGGCTCACAGGCCTAGTTGCTCCGCGGCATGTGGGATCTTCCCAGACCAGGGCTCGAACCCGTGTCCCCTGCATTGGCAGGCAGATTCTCAACCACTGCGCCACCAGGGAAGGCCTCTTGTTTTTTTAATGTGAACATTTACAGCTATAATTTCCCCTTAGCACTGCTTTTGCTGCATCCCATAAGTTTTGGTATGTTTTGTTTTTCTTTTCATTCATTCTAATTATTTTCTAATTTCCCCTGTGATTTCCTCTTTGATCCACTGGTTTATTTATTTTTAATTAATATTAAATATTAATATTTATATAAAATATTAATATAAAAATAAATATTAAGCCCCCACTTGCAGGGGCTACTCTTCATTGTGGTGCGCGGGCTGCAGTGGCTTCTCTTTGTTGCAGAGCACGGGCTCTAGGCGCGTGGGCTTCAGTAGTTGTGGCGCACAGGCTTAGCTGCTCTGTGGCATGTGGGATCTTCCTGGACCAGAGCTCGAACCCATGTCCCCTGCATTGGCAGGCGGATTCTTAACCACTGCATTACCAGGGAAGTCCCCAGGACCATTGTTTGCAAGTCTTTGTCTAATATAGCTGCCATTAAGTCTTTTTCAGGGACAGATTCTGGTGATATATTTTCTTTTGAATGGGCCATACTCTCATGTTTCTTTGCATGCCTTGTGAATTTTTTGTTGAACACTGGACATTTGAATCTGGTAATATGGTAACTCCGGGAATCAGATTCTCCCCCTTTTCCAGGGTTTGCCATTGTTTTTTTTTTAATTGTCATAGGCTGTCTCTCTCTGTACCAAGGATCAGCCTTAGGTGTAAACGTAATATTGTCTTTTCTGAGCCTTTCCTTAGGTATCATGGTCACTTTCTAATTTCCCCCATATATGCATATACTTTTGAATGTCCTAGTTTTTAACATCCAACTCCCAAAAGGGAAAAAGTGATAAATGAAGGGGGAACATAAGGGTACCCACTGATGTGTTAAATTTCCTGGAAGTTGCTTGGGTGGGTTGCTAGTACCAGAGGGAGGAAAACAGTTCTCACAGAATGGTGGTTGTGGGTTACTGGCTATCTGGCAGCTCCCTGGAGGATCAGTGCAAGAGCTCACCTTTGTTTTGCCAGACTTAGTGTTCCCAGGGCTGGGCAGCTTTTGCTGAAAGTATTTAAAGGCACAAGTATTGGCTGCAATAACCTGGGCAAGGGAAAGATCTGGGAAGAAAGAGGTTGGGAAAGGAGATGATAGGGAGAAAGGCCTTTTAAAAGGTCCCACAGTATACTGGGGAATCAAAGCATAACACATGCCCAGGGCTGGATATTTGCTCAGAAATGCCTGAGAAAACAATAAGCTTTCATTTCTGTCTAGCATTCAGGCTCCACACAAGCAAGACTGAAAGCTAAGGCAGAGTTGTAAACAGCCTGGCTAAGCATTAAAGGCTTGCTGCAACACAAAGCCAATCATCTGTAAAGAATGTATTTCTTTTTCTCACTTTTCTTTTAATAAGTTTAGCAAGGCTGCAGGATACAAGAGCAATATACAAAAATCAACTGCTATATGTAGCCAAGCAACAACAAGAAATTCTTATTAAAAAATACCATTTACAATAGCATCAAGAAACATGAAATACTTAGGGATAAATCTGAGAAAGATGTGAAAGATCTGTAAACATGACCTACACAATACTGAGAGAAATTAAAGAAAACCTAAATAAATGGAGAGATATGCCTTGTTCGGGGGTTGTCAGTTCTCCCTCAGGTGGTCCACAGATTCAATGCAATGCCAATAAAAATCCTACCAGATTTTTGGGTAGAAATTGACAAGCTTTTTTCCTAAAACTCATACAGAAATGCACAGTAAGCAGAACAGACAAAATAATGTTTAAAAGCACCAAGTTGGAAAGCTAACATTACCTGATTTCAAGAATTTGTATAAATCCTCAGTAATTAAGACAGGGTAGTACTGTCATTAGGACAAATAGATTAGTGGAACAGAAACGTACAGTGGAGAAGGTTTAGCTTTTCAGCTAATGGTGCTGGACAACTGGCTACCTGTATGCAAAAAGAATGAACTTAAAGCCATACCTGGAGCCATACAGATAGATGATACACACAGAGCCAAAATGAATCAGACGTAAATGTAAAACTGAAAACTTTAAACTTCTAGGAGAAAACCTTTATCATCTTGGGTTAGGTAAAGATTTCTTAGAGCAACAGCAGTACAATCCAAAGAACAAATGGATGTCATCAAAATTAAACCTCTGCTCTTCCGTGACACTGTTAAAAGAATTAAAGCAGCCTGAAATTAATATAATGTATGTCAATTATACTTCAAGAAAACAAAAAGAAGCCACAGATGGGGACAAGATCTTTGCAAAACATACACCTGATAAAAGAACTTGTATGCAGCATATATAGAGAGTTCTCAAAACTCAACAGTAAGAACATAGCTTTGGAATTCCCTGGCAGTCAAGTGGTAAGGACTCCACACTTCCACTGCTGAGGGCCTGGGTTCGATCCCTGGTTGAGGATCTAAGATCCCATAAGCCACGTGGGCACAGCCAAAAAAATAAAAAACAAATACAATTCAATTTTTTAAATGGCCAAAAATAGTAAACAGGTACTTCACCAAAGAAGATAAGAATGATGGCAAAAAAGTACACAAAAAGATGTTAAACATCATTAGTCATTAGGGAAGTGAAAATTCCAACCACAATGAGATACCATTTCACAGCTACTAAAATGGCTAAAATTATAAAGACTGACCATACAAAGTGTTGGAAAAGATTGAAGAAATTGGAACCTTCAGGGACTTCCTTGGTTGGCACAGTGGTTAAGAATCCACCTGCCAACGCAGGGGACACGGGTTCGATCCCTGGTCTGGGAAGATCCCACATGCCGCGGAGCAACTAAGCCTGTGAGCCACAGCTACTGAGCCTGCACTCTAGAGCCCACGAGCCACAACTACTGAGCCCATGTGCTGCAACTACTAAAGACCACACACCTAGAGCCCACGCTCCACAACTACTGAGCCCATGTGCTGCAACTGCTGAAGCCTGCACACCTAGAGCCCACACTCCACAGCAAGAGAAGCCACCACAATGAGAAGCCCGCACATTGCAATGAAGAGTAGTCCCCACTCACTCACAACTAGAGAAAGCCTGTGCGCAGCAACGAAGACCCAACGCAGCCAAAAATAAATAAATAAATAAATAAATTAAAAAAAAGAAAAGAAATTGGAACCCTTACACATTATTGATGAGAATGTAAAATAGTCCAACTGCTTTGGAAAACCATTTGGCAGTTTCTTAAAAAGTTAAACATACACCTACCATATGTATGATGCAGCTATTCCACTCCTAGGTATTTAGCCAAAAGAAAATATATCTCCATACAAAGACGTGTACATAGCAATGAAACCAGAAGTTTCCTAATAGTACCTCAGCCTCTTTATACATCAGGATTTAGGCTTTTTATTCCTCTCAAAAAAACTTTTTTCTCAGAATAAGAGATGTTCTTAATTTACAAACACTCAAAAGAATGTGAAAATCATACTCCCGACTAAAAATTTCTTGTATTTCTTTTAGTCCTTTCTATTTTCCACAGACAAAAACCAACCAAAAAGTGACATGGGGAACAACGAAAACACACACCACAGTATATATCTTTGAAATATAAGTATACACATTTTAATTTATTTTTAAGAATATTTATATTTTAAAATCAGGACATTTATACGTATGCCTAAACAGCATGTGACACAGACCAAATCCACACTGGTAAGCTTCCAAGAACCATTTACTGTGCTGACAGTAGTACTGGTGCAGGCAGACGGAGAATAAATAATAGTGCTTTGGGGAGCACAGTAGTGATTGATACATAGGGTAGGTAAAGAAGGAGCCTCATCGTGGACGCTACAGCAGGAACAGCTCCCCAGTACTGACATGTGCAAAGTTCCAGATCTCCACGACAGAAACGGCCCAACCCATCCAAACAGCCTCCCAACTTGGCTGGCAAGTGCAGAGGGTGGAGGAACTCAGGCACAGGGCGCACAGGGATGGGGAACTGGACCCAGAGAAAAACTGAAGAAGCAGAGTGCAGACAAGTACGTGTGTTCACACACACACACCCACAGCACTGGCCTATATAACAAAACTGTACACAATTTAACAAAGCTGCTCCCAGCCTCCCTGTCACCTCTTTGGCAGTGAGTTGGGCCATCCTAACTTCTGACACACAGACATCTTCATCAGGAGGAAGGCTGTCCTGTGTGGTGGGGACAGGCCTTTAGGTGAGAGCAAAGCTATTGAAGCTATAGCATTAACTGAACATCCCTAAACAAAAAAGACGTTAATTGCTAATTATAAGTGTACAAGCCAAAAACTGCTTCATGTCCCATACCCCAAGCTTGGGCATAGTCAATCATTTAACTACACAATGGTGAAGTAAAACAAGCCCTTGATCATGCTTTAGCAAGTACAATTACGGGGTAGGAAAAGAAATTAGGTTCCATATGCTAAAATTTACACTTACTGCTATGAACTATGTTTTAATGTATTTCTTGAGTCAAAATAAAACCAAGTGTCTAAGGACATACTAAGCTTATGATGGACTCTCATCTGTAACTCATTCACTTCTGTAAGTTAGGCCCACGGTAATGGAACCTGTCCAGGCTTTCAAGCACATCTAAACTGAAGAAACATTAAAGCCACCCCTGTATAATTAGGCACAGGGCATAGGAAACCTCAGCTGGATGACTGATCAGGGCTTCTCAGGACTGGATGTTGGTTGAATTGAGGATTCGAGAAGTAGCATCAGATTTGGAAGCCTTTGAAAGTTCTCGCTGTTGAAAAATAAATAACATCAGTGGCATTACTGTCCCCTCTCATGCATGCCCTGCCCTTGTAAGCACGGGTGAGTGTCAGCATACAGCCCTCTGAGGGCTGTTTCTCTAAGATGGTGGTCCCTAGCCCAGCACAGGCTGTGTTAGGAACAAAAGGGGAGGGACTCTGAACACCTTAGTCACAGATTAAGCATGTGCACATATGCCCCTTGATCCCTTTCCTCAGCCAGTCCATTCTATTAAAACCTCACAGAAGAGAAATCCTTTATACTTCACAAAGTACTCTCTGAGTTGTCAAGCTAGGTAGGCAACAAGCTTTGGTCTTTTGAGCCCTTTAGGAAACAATGGGCCAGAACATATATCTACCAATCCCTAGGGCTGAGGGCCTTGTAACCTGCTGGTGATCTGATCTCATGCTGGAGCACATGGTGTAGAAGCAGAAGACAGAGCAGGAATGACCACTGAGAAAGGACAGATGTTAGTAGAGGTTAGTCTACTGGCTTCAGTGCTGCCTGGTGGAGTCTACCAGCCATAGCAACCAAAACCAGAAGAATCTCCCTCAGCCTAGCCAGAGAGAAACAGATATATGTAAGCAGCAAGTGGATGAAGCAGGCTTGGCTGAGCAAACAAAAGAGAAAGCTGGACTCTGTCCAGCAATCAGCTAGCCAGAGTGACAAATACCCACCTTCTATAGGTAGAACCACCCCTGTCAAGTAACTTGACAAAAGTAAAAGAATATAAAGCTAGCTTCAGTGCTCAAAATGAACGATAGCCTTGGGCAGCTGTCACATTCTCCATCACTGCAGCAAGAGAGTCGATGCCCTAGGCATTAACTCAGTATCCCCCACAAGGGTGAGGGGCAGGCTCACCTCTCAACAGTTAGATACTGAGGGAAGAGAGAACACACATTGTTAAGGAAAGGGCACTGCAGTTAAGTGTTGGTAAATGTGGAGTACGTTACTAGGAGCTGAAGAGCATTGTGGGAAAAAATTACTTTCTTCCAGTGCCTCATATATGCTTTAGCAGCTCAATGTGGTAGAAAATAGGCAAAGGCAAGAAATGAGCATTGGCTAGCTCAGAGTAGACAGAAAGTTGGCAATTCAGCTCTGAGGGGTTAGTAAGACATATACTCCAGGAAATAATCAGCACACAGGCCAAGAACCTCATAGGCAGCACACAGCTGGGGCTCCCCTCCCCACGTGGTGGGGCCTCTATTCCTTGCAGCACATTGGAGGCCTTTAATGTCACAACTGGGGAGGGTGAAAGTTTTCTGTTGTGAAATAACATGATAAAAAAACTTTGCCTGACTTTAGATGGGGCTGAGAATCCAATTCAAGTCTGAACAAGTTAATTGGCAGGTTAGTCAGTCTGTTGGGAAGTTAAGCCAGATATTTATTATTTCTGAAGTCTGTATTAGGAATTCCTGCTTCCTTTGTTAAAAAAAGGTTTTATGATAGTACAGCTGAGATTATTGGTTAGTGTAGCCCTGTGCCCAGATGGGAATGAAGCCAGCAGATGACAGATCAGTCTGGAAAAGGGACATGGGACATGCAGGGGTTGCCATACAGACCTGAAGCCCAACAGTGGAGCTGTCAGAGAGGGACGGATCCTTCTAAGAACAAAGAATTGAGACAATTACCAAGAACTCCACCAAGAGAGCACCAGGGCAGTGATTAGAAGGTTCACCTCCTGCAGCCAGGGAATGGTATTTCTTAAGCAGAAGGATCCAGGTTAAATGTCTGCTTGCTGCTGCCATCTTTCTTCCTATGTACCACCCTTAAACCACCCCCACCTCATGCCATGGTCAAGTCAGGAAAGGGATTCTCAGCCTCCAAAGAACTGTCCTAACTAATAGCCTGGGTGCTCTTGGGAAGATACCCACTCTGCCCCAACTGTGTGCTCCCCAGGGACTGGTAGATATTAGAAAAGGTGAATTACCGCAAACTCAGAATAGGTGCTGGCAACAGAATTAATGCTGAAGTTGCGCCGTGGGGGGGCCGAGGCAGGGTACCCACCGCTGAAGATGCTACCATTGAGCTCCAGGTTCTCCTTGTTGGCTCCATGCTTGATGCCACGGGGTGTTTTTTTCCCCGAACAGGTGGAAGTGGTGACTGGCTGTAGAGAAAAGAAAGATCGACCAATGTATCATCCTTATAATGACCACACACACAAATTATCAAAGGCTGATACCATCTTTATATTATTCGTGTGTCTGTAATCCTATACTTCTGGCTTATTTTATTTTTTAAATTTTTATCTTTTGGCCACGCCGCGCGGCATGCGGGATCTTACTCCCCAGCCAGGGATCAAACCCACGCCCCCCGCCCGCATTGGAAGCATGGAGTCCCAACCACTGGACCACCAGGGAAGTCCCTACTTTTGGTTTAAAAACATACAAATTCTTAATGATCTGCAGAACCCTTATCTTGAGCATAGTCTGTAAAATACCTGAAAGACTGAACACATTTTAGCACGCACTCCTCACTCCCTCCTTGGGTGAGAGTACCTATCTGCATCTAGTTGTCCAGTGTCACTGGGCTGGACCCACATGCAAGGACCTCGCTCAGTAGCAACTGAAGACCAGGCTTTGAACTGAGCCTATGGAGACTCTTCAGTTTCCCAGTCACATCCCAGTGCTTCCCTTGATACCGGACGGGGCTCAAAATGACCATTCTCTTCTCTCATTTAGTTTTTGACAGATTAGCTAGCTTACATCTGTCAACTTTCAGCATCTCAATGATAACCGAATCCAGGGATCTTAGAAAGTGGAACAAGTTAGGTGGGGCCCTGTATGGCTGAACCATACTGACTCCTTTTTGTCAGCTCCATCTTAGGCCTGCAGTCCCATCCTCTCCCCTTCCTGCAAGACTGAGCTTCAGCTTACAAGGAATGAGGCCAAGCCAGATAAGTTCCCTATCAACTTTGACCCTTGCCTTCATCTGATAAGAAAACTGGAAGAATGCCTTTTGCTGATGTAGACGATTAATGGTCTTGAGACCCTGGGGGGAGGAAAACCACCCAGTTCCTGTCACTACAGATGTGCTTCTCCCTAGTAGTCAGATTCTATTTTTAGCTTTGGCCCCCTTAAATCCCCCCCGTATCTCTTTCGTGCTTGAGTGCAGCTGCAAATGCCTCTGGGTCACCGTCTGCCCAATCCTGCCTGTATGCAAGTTACCCACAATAAACTTCATAATTGTGCTTTATGAAGCTGCCTGCTTTGTTTTTCGGCCTCAAAGTTCCTTCTCAGTCCAGAGGATAGTATTCAATCTCTCCACCTCCCAGCAGTCCCCAGAGTACATAGGTTGGGGCAGTGTCGGGGATGTGCTTGTACACAGAGCATACTAACCTTGCTGCCAGAAGGTGGAAGGCGAGACACAGGGGAGCGGCAGACTGTCCCTGAAAAGACAGGCCGAATGCTGCTGTTGGCCGTAGCATTGGACACGGTGGTAGTGTTCAGCTAAGGAGAAGAACAGAGATTACTGATGTGAGATGACATGCTTAGCAGCCCATCCCTACACTACAGAGAGTGAGGATGGGAAGTAGTCTAAGATTGTTTTCATGGTGAAGAGCTTTGAGGACACCTGTGAAAAGCATTCAGTGTTCCATCCAGCAGATGGAATTGTAAAATGGGACAACCATTTTGTTTCCAAAAGTTAAACGGACAACTATCATAAGACCCAGCCATATCATTCTTGGGTATTTACCCAAGAGAAATGAAAGCATATATCCATACAAAGACTTACATATAAATATTTATAGCAGCTTTATGTGTAGCAGCCAGAAAACTAGAATTAAGCCAAATATCCATCAACACAGGCAACTAGATAAGCAAACTGTGGTATATACGTCCAATGGAATACTGTTCAACAATAAAAAGAGGTAACCTACTGATACATGCAACAACAGATGAAAAAAGTCAGACACAGAAGTATATATACTGTATGATTCTATTTATATAAAATGTTAGAAAATGCAAACTAATCAACAGTAACAGAGCAAAGCTGCAGTTGCCAGGAGCTAGTGGGAAGTGGGTGGGGGGAGGGAAATGGGTGGTAAGGGAAGCAAAAAGAAAACAAAGGGGCAAAAGGAAACTTTGGGTGTGATGGGTATGTTCACTGTCTTGATTGTGGTGAGGGATTCACGGTGCATACATATATCACAGCTTATTAACGTGTACACTTTAAATATTATGTGTCTACTTTATTCAATAAAGCTGTAAGCTTTTTCTTTAATTGGAAAAACTCTAGGTGGATTAAAAACATTAAATGGGATAGCAAGACTATTCAAATACAAGACACAAACTAGGAAATACAACACAGGAAAATATCTGTGTGCCTCAGGTCCTGGGTAGGTTATTTGCAAGTACAAGCCATTAAGAAAACAGATTGAAAACATTTTTACTATATTGATATTAAGAACTTTTCGTTCATCAACAAAACACCATAAAGAGTGAAAAGACAAGCTACAGGGACTTCCCTGGTGGCGCAGTGGTTAAGACTCTGAGCTACCAGTGCAGGGGGACTGGGTTCGATCCCTGGTCAGGGAACTAGATCCCACATGCATGCTGCAACTAGGAGTTCGCATGCCACAACTAAGGAGCCCACCTGCCACAACAAAGACCCGGCACAACAACAACAAAAAAGACAAGCTACAGAAGACACACACAAATGCTGGGAAAAGCTATTGTAACACAACTGACAAGGAAGTAGCATCCAGAACATACAAAGAATTCCTATAAAATCTGCAAGAAAGAAACAAATGTTCCAACAGAAAAACTGTCTCAGAATAGGACATCCAGAAGGCTAATGAACATGTCAAAAGGTTCAACTTCATTAGTAATTAGGAAAATGCAAACTAAAATTATAATGAGACATTACTTCACACCCATCAGATGGGCAAAAACTGTAAAGTCTGAAAATATCACATGTTGGCAAAGATTGGAGCCAGCGTAGCACTTAGGCACTACCACTGGAAGCGTAAATGTTATAACTGCTTTGGTATCACAGACTGAATGATCAGTGCAGCCAGCACTTGAGAAATGTTTGGATGCAGCACTCTTGAGATCATGGGCCGTATCACTTAATCTTTGTGTTCTCAGCATCTAATAGAGAGATTTTCAAACTTTTAATGAAAACAAACCTTTTGGACTTCCCTGGTGGCGCAGTGGTTAAGGATCTGCCTGCCAATGCAGGGGACACAGGTTCAATCCCTGGTCCGGGAAGATCCCACATGCCGCGGACCAACTAAGCCCGTGTGCCACAACTACTGAGCCCACGTGTCGCAACTACTGAAGCCTGCACACCTAGGGCCCATGCTCTGCAACAAGAGAAGCCACCACAATGAGAAGCCCGCGCACCGCAATGAAGAGTAGCCCCTGCTCACCGCAACAAGAGAAAGCCCACGCGCAGCAACAAAGACCCAACACAGCCAAAAAAAACCCCAAACCTTTCTAGAATTTTATAACACGTTTTTAAAATTTCGTCACATTATTTTCCTAATAAAAAATTAACTACCTAATATCAAACAATAGGGAACTAGTTTAGTAAATGACACTATATCAAAAGAATAGAATATATAGCTAAGAATGAGCATGTTATTTGAAGAAAGTTTGATGCTATGAAAAAAAAAAATCACAACCAATACCAACTAGGGAAAAAGCAGAAATCAAAATTATATGTGATCTCTATTTTGTGAAAATACACTATTTTAAAAAGCTTTTTACAGAAGCAGGAAAAACACCAAATATTCTCATTGGTTCTCCTGGAGTTACATTACAGGTGATTTTTAAAACATTTTATGTGTTATAAAATGAGTTGCAAGGGAAGAGGAAAATAATGCTCCACTTCATTTATTAAAGAAACGGTTTAAAAAAAACAAAGGAAGAAAGAAAGAAAGAAGGAAGGAAGGAAGAACTCCCTGATTTCCTGCTCTAGAGATTAAGGAGTATTAGGTATTCCATTTGCCAAGCATAAAAGTCTTCTTTCACGTAGTGCCATGGTCACTTGTTGGAATTACAGAATGAACCTCTGAAGGTTCTCATCATTACAGAATGTTGGCAGCTGCTGGCCCCCGAGTTTAATCTGGGACTCAACAACTGGCACACATCCAAGCTGGCCACTCCTTGACTGTCACTGTCAAGTCCCTACTCAGGATTGAACTGCGGAATTGCATTCACACTGTCAAATGGACTCAACCTGGAAGGCTAGAAAAACTCTTTCCCATCTCTGCAGGACAGAAGGCAAGAGATGGGCAGAGCCCTAGCCTCAAAAATGCCTCAGACATGGCAGTTCATGCAGCCTCATGTTTACCTTGCGCACTTTGCCCGGCGTGCCAGGTGCCAGTCCTCGCCGCTTGTTGGGTGTTCGCGGAGTACTGCCATAGAGCATCTCTGTCTCAGTTTGCTTCTTGTTCTTTAGTTGCTATGTGAAAGTCAGAAGCAAGAGTGACAAATCCCAGAAGGAGAACAGGTCTGGGATGGGGGCAGAGGCAGGGCCAGAAATCTAGCGCAAGTCTCTGCACCCAGAGCTAAAAAGAGCTGCCATGAGCTACTCCTTCAACCAACCTAGAGCCCTGGCAGAGACTCTGGGCTGCTCACTCATGCTATCTTCTCCTCCTCCCAAACTGGGTTCACTTACTCGTTCCTGCTTGGCTCTTTCTTTCTCCAGTCGGTGCATCTCCCACTGTTCTGTTACATACTCCATGAATTTCTGCCCATTCACCACAAATGCCTTTGAATGCTCCTGTTCCCACATTTCAATCCTTGCTTTCAACTCCTCTTCCAACTGAGACCAGAAACAAGGACATGTTAATTACTTCAAATTTTTGGTGTGAAGCCCAAAAGAAATGATTCTCCTGAAGAATGCCTCCTCCCTCCCCAGAGTATCATTAGCCTGACTTCAGGTAGCTGGACCCACGTGGGAACAGGTTGGAGTGGCCAGAAATCAGTCTTGGGATGGTTCATTCATAATACACATGAAGGTGGGAAAAGGCGAGAACCCAGAGCCTGACCACTACAGTTTTGGTGCCTGAAGTTGGAGGCAGCACTGGGGGAAACCAGCAACGTTAAATATGCAGTGTACACTAGAGTGGCACTATCTGGGCTCCAATCTGGAATCTACCTCTTACTGGCTGTGAAGAGGTAGGCAAGTTACTTAAGTTCGCAGTGCCTCAGTTTCCTCATCTGTAAAAATGGAATTAATAATACCAACCTCTTAAGGATGTTGTGACAATTAAATGAATTAATAAATGGAAAGCACTTTGAAACAGTATATGGCACTTAATTCAATAAATGTTAACTATTATTATTATTATTAAAATAGAGAATAGTAATGAGATCCAAAGCACTTTCTCAAAAGGTTACCTTGTGTTATGGGCTGAATTATGTCCCCTGCCAAATTCACATGTTGAAGTCTTAATCCCCAGTACCTCAGAATGTGGCTTTATTGGGACACAGAGGTAATTAAGTTAAAATGAGGTCATTAGGATGGGTCCTAATCCAACATGACTGGTAGCCATATAAGAAAATTTGGACACAGACACATACAGAAGGAAGCCCATGTGAAGATACAGGGAGAAGACTACTATCTGGAGCCAGGAGAAAGGCTTCGGAAGAAAGCAACTCTGCTGACACCTTGATCTCAGACTTCTAGCCTCCAGAATTGTGAGAAAGTGAATTTCTGTTGTTTAAACCACCC
The DNA here is from genome assembly GCF_009873245.2 of Balaenoptera musculus. Classification (NCBI taxonomy): domain Eukaryota; kingdom Metazoa; phylum Chordata; class Mammalia; order Artiodactyla; family Balaenopteridae; genus Balaenoptera; species Balaenoptera musculus. Next base: position 37,634,393 of record NC_045786.1, read on the forward strand.
AGTCTCTGGTACTTTGTTATGGCAGCCCTAAAAAGCTAATAAAACTTGATATTCAGTTGCTTATACTAGGTAGGCCCAGTATATACTTATTATCCTTACTTAAGGAAAAATGATTCAAAGCAAGAGATATACAAAAAGTGAGGTATTTTGTAGCCAAGCACCAAAAACTCTTTCAGCAACAATATTACCTTAGGGAGTGTTTTTTGGAGCTTGGCTCGCTGCTTTTCTTCTTTTAGAAGATTTCCTCCACGATTTGTAAATCGACTTGGATCTGAAGCTTTTCTCTGTGAAAAATACATTTTAATTAGAGTGAACCCCGGACAGTCAGACCAGTCACTTCTGCTAAGAATCCTCACTCTCATAAATAGATACATATTTTTAGGTTTTGCATTCCCATCCACTTTTAGCAGTGAGAAATCGTGGCTTTCTAAGGCAGGGAGTGGGGTGTGAACACTCTGAGGCATATGCAAGATCATACACTGGGGTGCAGGAAAACTAGTGTTTCCTTTTTAGTCTAAAAAGTAAGACAGGCTTTAATATTTAATGCACAATGTCACTGGCTCCCTTCCTGGGTTCAGATGTCACCAACAGGAAATGGGGTATGCGGAAGGACAAGGGGGAGGTCTACACTCAGAGGGTTTGGTGGTGGCACCCTTACTTGCCCACTCACTTCCAACATATTGAGACAATGCAGCTTAAATGTGCTCAGTTAAGGGGTTTATAGATAATCTGGTTTTTATTAAATTAACCCTCACAAAATGGACAAAAAATGTAAAATGTTAGGGTTCTTATTCTTTTTAACTTTTCTGTTTTTTGTTATTCTACAGTGTATACAGTATATCAGAACAGTAATATAAGTGTATAATTTGTAAATATAAATTAGGCGAATACACTAAAAAATGGGGCAGATAATCAGAAAAGTTTAGAAACAATCTTGACAATTTGGGGGCCAAACTGATAAATTCTATTTCCTTTCCAGACTGCTTGATTATAAGCAATAACTAAAAGGAATGGTAATTAGTTTCTTATTTTTTCTTAAATACTGGCATGTAAACAAGGGTCGCTTATTTGGCTCTTTACTGTCTTTATATATATATGTGTGTGTGTGTGTGTGTGTACACATGGTTTATTTTTACACTGAAGTATAGTTGATTTACAGTATAAGTCTCAGGTGTACAACACAGTGATTCACAACTTTTGAAGGTTATACTCCATATATAGTTATTATAAAATATTAGCTATATTCCATGCTGTACAATATATCCTCGTAGCTTATTTATTTTATACGTAACAGTATGTACTTCTTAAACCCCTACCCCTTTATTGCCCCTCCCCCCTTCCCCCTCCCCTCTGGTAACCATTAGTCTGTTCTCTGTATCTGTGAGTCTGTTTCTTTTTTGTTATATTCACTAGTTTGTTTTATTTTCTAGATTCCACATATAAGTGGTATCATACAGTATTTGCCTTTCTCTGAGTTATTTCACTAAGCATAATACCCTATATAGATCCATCCCTGTTGTTGCAAAAGGCAAAATTTCATTCTTGTTTATGGCTGAGCTCTTTATTGACTTTTATTACTCCTCCTTCTTGCTTTCAACCAGAAGTAAGGAGTAACTGAGGACTAGAACACTTGCTCTTAAACAGCTGTGGGCTCTCACAGTTTTTTCCACTTCTGAGTCCTAGTTTCTTGCCTGGAAACTTGAAGGAGTTAAACTCCGGATTCTCTAAAGGCCTGTTCAAGCTCTAACAGGACCAGTATGAACCTGAGAATGAGTCTCCTTGAATTTCGTGCCCAAGGTGCCTCACTTGCCTCATCCTAGTCCCAGTTCTGAGCTCTAAAATGCTCTAAGGGAATCTATTCGTGCTAAGTCTATCAAAACAAAAGGAATTCAGAGTCCACAAATGTGCCCCAAATACCCAGGCAATTTGCTAAGATAATAACAAAAGTTGGAAGAGTACAGAATGTTAGTTGCCTGCCCCAACATCCATTTTTCTCTCCTTCCTTAGTAATAGAACCTGAATTTATCTGCGATAGTGATTCTCCCAGCCTCGCTACAGTAGTTGGTGTGGCATTTAAGCAGAAGTGCTGTGAAGAGAGCCTGGGAAAACCTCTTAGAGGGGGTGGAGGGGCAATGCCTTCTGTGTTCCCTCCTCCACCACACTGCCTGAAACGCTGTGGTGGGAGCTCTAGAACCACCCTGGACTGGAAGATAAGATCCACCCCTTAGTGGTAAAGGAGCTATGAGCTGGATAAGCCTGGGACCCCCCGACTGTGGAATAGCCATACCTGCCTTGCACTGCCTACCTTTAGACTTCCTTTATGCAAGAAACTTCAACCTTATTGAAGGCATTAATTTTGGGGTTTTCTCTTACATGTTTCTGCATATAAGCTTGACAAATACAGATGGGTTAGCAGTAATTTACAGACTTAATGATAAAGATGGTATTAGAAACCTGGTAAAGAGCAAAGGAAACAGGCCTCTGACTCTATACAGGGGACGCTTTCTTAACACTTCACTGTACTCTAAGGAAAACAGACAAAAACTAAGGCAGTACCTCGAACTCTAAGAAAAGCTTCCAGCTTTCTTCCCACTTCTGGACACCTTCAAAGAGTTCTTTGTGAACCTCATAGTAGTTTCTTAACCGCACAATCTCGGCATCATGGAGCTGGAGCAGATTTTCTGTGTAGTCCTCTGCAAGATATAGGCCCAGTAGTTTTAAAAAATCCCTCTAGTGTTTAGTATCCCAATTTACTAATCCCTCATCCCCCTAAAATGGAAACAGAATTTTCTTCCTTACAGTAAAAATGATACACGAGTAAGTGTATGTTGCGGATAATAAAAGCCAGGTTTGTCCCAATCAGCCTGGTGGGACTAGAGACTAAGGGACTAGGGTGTGGACTAAAAGGACTAAGATTCTCAAAACTCTGTCATCTCTTGCCTTGTCTTAGGTTTCTTTCATATTCTTCCTTTCCACCCTGCCCAACAGAGGGCTGAGTCACAGAAAATGTCCAAAAACGTTGAATTTAGTAAAGACGGCTTCATCTTTATATTCAGTTCAGGTCAGACTAGAATTCCATTGGGCCCTGGGGTCATACTTCGTGGGCTCAAATGTGGGCTCTGCCATTTACCTGCTGTGTGTCTCTGGGTTAAGCTGTTCAACATTTATATGCCTCAGTGTCCTCATCTCTTGACATGAGAATTAAGTCAGATAATCCTGTTAAGAGTCTGACATTGTGCCTGGCACAGAGTAAGCACCTGATAAACTTGAGCTTCACAACTACATGCTACAGAGATATACTGCTTCAGAAACCAAGAGATCCCTTATTTCCCAATAGCATTTGCAAATGCTTATTTGAACGGGAATGGCAATTTATGCTGAATGGCCTGGAAAGGTAGCAATGTCTGTTCAGTAGAGGAAATACTTCCCAGTGAATGTCTGCACTTGTAAAAGACAAGTGAGCAGGCCACATGAAGAGCGACGCTTCTGTACGAACCAGAATAGTAAGGGGCAAAAGCTTGTCTCTGCTCCTGGCTATAAAAACACTGGTCCCAGTACTGAGCCAGCTCCACTCGTATTGCCTCAATCACTTTCTTCATGTTTTGCATTTTCAGTTCTTCCAACCGATCCACTTCTAATTGCAGCTGAAACAAAGAGACCTGTTAAAAGTGCTTGTCATACTTGTATACTCACGTAGGTTTGCAAAATATTTTCCCCCTTTTTAATAAAATTACAATACAAAACCACAGAGGTAAGTCAACACTCTTTGTAACAATGATATCATAGGAGCCAGAAATCTAAGAAACATACGCGAAAGATAAAAGATGAGCAGGCTACTGCCACTCATTTCTGACGCTTGTCTTAAAAACAGGCTCACTCAAGGCAGAAGCTGGTAAAGACATCAAACTTGACACCAAAATGCTGACCCAGCACCCTTTGGGTTTCTTACCGCTTTCCGGACCTTGGCCTTTGACCCAGTCATAACTGTGGCCACAGCTTCTCTCTCTTCTGCAGGTATTTGCAACCTATCCCAGAGTTCTCGTATCTGAGCACGCAGCCCCTCACACACTGCTTCGTTTTGTGATTTTCGCATTTCCAGCTGCAGCAAGGAAAGCCAGTGGTTATAGCAAAGACAGCAGCACAGAGAAAACTGGCCCTCTGGCCTCCCACAGAGACACATCTGCACCCACATGGAGAAGAAGCACTTTTACAAGACTGTGAAGAGGTGTGTTTTCATGACTTCTGAAAACAAACTGTAAGGCTGTCATTATGATAGGATCTCAGACCCCAAGAATTAGGATTCAAATTTTTAATTAAAAAATTTTTTTTCAATTAAACACTAAGCTAATTCAAATGACTATTATTATTTCATCCAAAAATCTCAATTTCAGGGGATTTCCCTCATGGTCCAGTGGGTAAGACTCCCTGCTCCCAATGTAGGGGGCCAGGGTTCGATCCCTGGTCGGGGAACTAGGTCCCACACACATGCCACAACTAAGAGTCCGCATGCTGCAACTAAGGCATCCACAGGCTGCAACTAAAAAAGATCCCACGTGCCACAACAAAGACCCAGCGCAGAGTAAATGAATGAATGAATAAATAAACATTAAAAAAAAAATCTCAATTTCACATTCTCAGAGCTATATATAAATTAAGGTTTTTGTTTAAAAAAAAATCAAGGTTGTGTTTCATATAATACTATTATCTTTTTTTTTTGGCTGCACTGGGTCTTTGTTGCTGCATGCAGGCTTTCTCTAGTTGCGGCGAGAGGGAGCTACTCTTCACTGCAGTGCGAGGGCTTCTCATTGTGGTGGCTTCTCTTGTTGCGGAGCACAATCTCTAGGCGCGCAGGCTCAGTAGTTGTGGCTGGCAGGCTCTAGAGCACAGGCTCAGTACTTGTGGCGCATGGGCTCAGTTCCTCCGCGGTACGTAGGATCTTCCCGGACGAGAGATCAAACCCGTATCCCCAGCATTGGCAGGTGGATTCCTAGCCACTGGGCCACCAGGGAAGCCCTATCTCATTATCTTAAAGGAAAAAACTGCAGTTTTCTCAGATTGCTGGATACTATGGAGATCCCAGGCCATAATTTGAGTAGACATTACCTGCCGTAGCAACTTCTGTAGTGTTGCAATATTTTCCAAAGATAAACAAAAGGCATCTTCATCTTCACAGACCACATCTCTTTCAAAGCTTGTGTCTGGTGTGTGTTCTAATTCTTCCATACACAGTATGATCTGTCTCTTTATGTTGACAAACTCCTCACGCCTAGATGCCTATAAAAAAAAAAAAAAAAAGATTACAAGATACCTAGAGGAAAGTCAAATGACTTTTAGGAAGTATGAATGTAAGCACACCTTTGTTTCCCTCAAAGTTGCCACGTGTTGTCTAAACTGGCTCAGCTCTTCTAAGCTGGGAACTGAGGTGCTGTCAGTGTCATAGTGGGGCGTGCAAAGAATTTCACACAGTTCTTGATCTTGTTCTTGAAGTAGTTTCAGTTCTTGTTTTCTCTCCTTTTTCTGTTTTCTCATCAGTTCTACCTGAGTGCGCAAATCCTTTTCTAGCTGCAAGATGGTCGTCTCTCCTTCTTCCTGTATGAGACAATGTACCATTGTTAAGGTTCCAAGCGGATTTCTTCAAAGGAAGAGAAGACAACGAAAGAGGACTAGGATGACAGACTTTTAGTTAAACTTACAAATAAATCAACTTACAGCTAACAGAATATGGCACAAAGAGGGTCCCCTAACAAAGGTCCCCAATAAGGAAAGGTACCAGGGCACTTTTTACAAGAGGTAAAAATTGGTTGAAAAGCTTATTTTGAATTAGCTATAGGGTAGTATATTTAGCTCCCAACTAAATGTTTATCCCAATAATCCTAAACATCACTTAACCAATAAAAATCAATTTAGTACTCCTTGCTCTACTCCTAACTGATAAGCAGGAGAAAAAGAAAAGTGGCAGTTATATGTCCTATAAATTTTATTCAACATTGGTGAACTAAGAACTGTCATATAATTTAAGGGAGATGTACCACTGTATATCTAACTTCTCACCCAATTTCATATTGAAAATTAAAAAAAAAAAAAAAAAAGACTAAAGGGCTTCCCTGGTGGCGCAGTGGTTGAGAGTCTGCCTGCCAATGAGGGGGACACGGGTTCGAGCCCTGGTCTGGGAGGATCCCACATGCCGCGGAGCGGCTGGGCCCGTGAGCCACAATTACTGAGCCTGCGCATCTGGAGCCTGTGCTCCACAACAAGAGAGGCCGCGACAGTGAGAGGCCCGCGCACCGCGATGAAGAGTGGCCCCTACTTGCCACAACTAGAGAAAGCCCTCACACAGAAACGAAGACCCAACACAGCCATAAATGAATAAATAAATTAATTAATTTAAAAAAAAATATATATATATATATATATCAGATCCTGCCACTGTTCTACTAAAAAACCCTTTGTAGAAAAAAAAAAAAAGACTAAAGAAAAACTATTTGTCCAAAATCAATGATATTTATGCCATTTGTGTTGATTTCAGGAAGCTCTACTGATGTCACAGTCCGCCTGACTGCTCTTGGCTACCAGAAATGAATTAGCTTTAACCCTTTAAAGACAGTCTCCTCCTCCTAGGCTGACTCCACTGAGATACCCAGGCAGTTCTTTCTGGAACAGGGAGAAGGACCTGAGACCTTATTGGTACCACATTAGCCACTGTGTGCTGTCCTTGCACCCACATCTATTCTAATTACCTTCCCAAACTCCACGTTTGTCTTCATTTTTATGATCCCAACACTGTTTTTACCAGTTCTAGCCAGGGATATGTTTTGGGGTCCCTCTGTCATTCATGTCATGCTTGCTGGTGTCCTCATTCAAGTCCGATTTGTGCTGGACCACAGGACAGCAACCTCTCAGCAAAGTACACAGATAAACATGGCATGCCCTGAATTTGACTACGCTCTCTTGATATTCCAGCTGTGGATACATCTCTTCTCAAGTGGCCATTCTGGCTCGTTCAGGGATATGTAGCTTTCGGGTATGAAAAAATCCACAGAGGCAGGTTTTTTGGGTAACTTTTCCTTATATCACTAGTCACTTTTGTTTCCTAAGTAGCTCTCTTCATTTTCTTTCAAAGAAAGAATGGAATGATATCGTCTATGCCTAGCTCAGAGTTTAAAAAAATTTTTGTGTCCTACAAATTGATAGTAAGAGGCTTGTTTTTGATTAAAACATTGCAACACTTAGCTGCTTCACCTCTCAACAGGGCAACTCTTCACATAAGTGAAAATTGCTTTGCTGGAACCAAGTAACTAGGCAGCACACTTTCCCCATTTCTCATGTCCAGTATCAGCCCTACAAGGAAACTTTCCACCTGTAGCCCCAAATCAAAGTTCTTCCCTAAATCTCAGACCCAAGCAGGATCCCCTGACACCCTGCCATGTACCTGAAATGGCTCGACATGTAGCTCACTGCACAGAGTGTTCAGCTCTTTTTGACAGATGGCTATGCTTTTGATGAGCCTTTCCTTCAGGCTTTCCTCTTCAGCAATCATCATATCCAGGAGGTCCTACGAGAGATAAAACAGTCCCATAAAAGTTTTGGGTGTTTTCTCCATTGGCCTCAAACAACAAATAACACCAAAACCCTCATAATTTCAAATTTTAAAGGAAGGACTTAAACAAAACCAGGACTTCCCTGGCGGTCCAGTGGTTAAGATTCTGCGCTCCCAATGCAGGGGGCACAGGTTCGATCCCTGGTCGGGGAACTAGGATCCTGTATGCTGCACGGCGCGGCCAAAACAAACAAACAAACAAACAAAAAACCAGGAGGAGCCTGTGACATCCTAGTGTCACTTCTATATGCTATCTTAGATGAGAAACCAACATCCTTACCCCTGTCCCACTACAAAGAGATCAGTATTACTCAACTCACCTTGATATGCTTCTTTACAACCTCAGTTCTTTGTAACCGCTGGTCCTCTGGAATCCCAATCAATTCCCATATTTCCCGAAGGTGATTCAGGGCTTTCTGGAGACATACTATGGACTCCTCTGCCAGCACCTCACTAAAAAGCAAAAAAGAAGCCAGCTACATGAGCCACTGCCTCCAGCCTAAAAGCAGTATTTACGAAACTAAACAAACTAGTTTCGCAGTGGGCTCAAGGCTAAAACAAATTGAAAACAAGCATTCAGCTTAACTCATCTTGAACACACTCCTATCCTTCCCCCTCCAAACACCACAACACTGGCAAAGCAAAATCCAGTATCATATTATCAATTCAGTGTGGAAATTCAATCTTCTGAATAATACTCAGAATCTGGACTTTGATCAATGATTCTACCTATGGTAGTACAATACAGAATTTTAAATGCTTTTATTAAAGAAAAAACACAAAAATGTCAGCTCTTATAAAATAGCTGGCAATTTATTGCGATTTTGTTACTCATTTTTTCCCTTCCTGTTTTTTTAAGCTATAATTGACATATATAGCACTGTATAAGTTTAAGGTGTACAGCATAATGATTTGATTTACATACATCATGAAGTAATTATCACAATAAGTTTAGTAAACATCCATCATCTCATATAGGTACAAAATTAAAGAAATAGAAAAAAATTTTTTTTCCTTGTAATGAGAACTCACAGGGTTTACTCTCTTAACAACTTTCATAACTAACATACGGTGGTGCTGGGACTTCCCTGGTGGTCCAGTGGATAAGGCTCCGCGCTCCCAGTGCAGGGGGCCCGGGTTTGATCCCTGGTCAGGGAACTAGATCCTGTGTGCATGCTGCAGCTAGAAGTCCACATGCTGCAACTAAAGATCCTGCATGCCTAAAGAAGACCCGGCGCAGCCATCCATAAATAAATTAAATAAATAAATATTTTTAAAAATACAGTGGTGCTAATTATATTTATCATGTTCTATATTACATCCCTAGTACTTATTTATCTTAAAACTGATTCCTTATAACCTTTTGACTGCCCTCATCCAGTTCCCCACCCCCAGCCTCTGGTAACCTAAGACTCTAATCTCTTCTTCTATGAGTTTGTTTGTTTTTGAAATATAATTGACCTATAACACTATGTTAGTTCCTGTTACAGAACACAGTGATTTGATATAATCACCTCACAACTGATCACCACAATAAGTCTAGCTATGATATGTCACCATACAAAGATATTACATAGTTATTGACTATATTCCCCACACTGTACACTTCATACCTGTGACACATTTATTTTGCAACTGGAAGTTTGTATTTCTTAATCTGCCTCACCTATTTCTTTCCTCCCCCTACCCCCCACCCCTCTTGGCAAATTCCTGTTTGTTCTCTGTATCTATAACTGTGTTTACATTTTATTATGTTTGTTCATTTGTTTTATCTTTTTAAATTCCACATATAAGTGAAATTACATGGTATTTGTCTATCTCTGTCTGACTTATTTCACTTAGCATAATGTCCTCTAAGTCCATCCATGTTGTCACAAATGGCAAAAATTCATTCTTTTTTTATGCCTGAGTAATATTCCAGTGTGTGTGTGCATGCACACACACATACATACATACACACACAAACATATACACATATTCTTTATCCATTCATCTACTGATGGGCACTTAGGTTGCTTCCATATCTTGGATGCTGCAATAAACATAGAGGTGCACATATCTTTTCAAATTAAGTGTTTTGTTTTCTTTGGATAAATACTCAGGAGTGGAATTGCTAGTTCATACGGTAGTTCTATTTCTAATTTTTTGAGGAATCTCCATACTGTTTTCCATAGTGGCTATTCCAATTTATATCCCCTCCAACAGTGCACAAGCGTTCCCTTTTCTCCACATCCTCGCCAATACGCGTTATCTACTGTCTTTAATAACAGCCATTCTGGGCTTCCCTGGTGGCTCAGGCGTTGAGAATCCGCCTGCCAATGCAGGGGACACCGGTTCAAGCCCTGGTCTGGGAAGATCCCACATGCTGCGGAGCAACTGGGCCCGTGAGCCACAACTACTGAGCCTGCGCGTCTGGAGCCTGTGCTCCGCAACAAGAGAGGCCGCGATAGTGAAAGGCCCGCGCACCGCGATGAAGAGTGGCCCCCACTTGCCGCAACTAGAGAAAGCCCTCGCACAGAAACAAAGACCCAACGCAGCCATAAATAAATAAATAAAATTTAAAAAAACAAAAATAATAATAATAATAGTCATTCTGACAGTTGTGAGGTGATTAGCTCATTGTGGTTTTGCATTTCCCTTTTGATTAGTGATGTTAAGCATCTTTTTATGTGCCTGTTGACTATCTGTATGTCTTCCTTGGAAAAATGTCTATTCAGATCCTCTGCCTATTTTTTAATCAGGTTGCTCGTTCTTCTCAATGTTGAGTTGTGTAAGTTCTCTGTATATTTTGGATATTAACCCCTTCTCAGATATACTGTTTTCAAATATCTTCTCCCATTCAGTAGGTGGCCTTGTTGTTGTTCTTAAACTACAACTATTAATTTACAGAATGGCTAAAATTTAAAAAATAATCAGGTGTTGGTGAGTATACAGAAAAGCCAGAACTTTCATATACTACTGCTTGGAGTGTGAATTGGTACAACCACTTTGAAAACTGTTGGCAGTATCTGCTAAAGCTGAACCCAGCAGTTCCATGTCTACATACATACCCAGCGGAAATGCACACATATGTACCAAAGGTATGTACCAAAATGATCAAAGCAGCACTACTCATAATATCATAAAGGTAGAAACAACCTAGATGTCCATCAACAGAATAGAGAAACAGTACATTCCTATAATGGAATAATACAGCAATGAATAAAAAACATGGGTGAATCTCAGAAACATCACGTTGAGCTATGCTAAATGAAAGAGGTCAAATGCAAAAAGACTACATACTATATGATTCTATCTTATGAAATTTTAGAAAAGGCAAAACTATAGTGAAAGAAAGCAAATGAGCTGCCTGGAATCGGGGCAGGGGATCAACTGCAAAGGGGCACAAGGCAACTTTTTTTTTTTTTTTTTAATTTTTGGCTGCGTTTGGTCTTCGTTTCTGTGCAAGGGCTCTCTCCAGTTGCGGCAAGTGGGGGCCACTCTTCATCGCGGTGCGCGGGCCTCTCACTATCGCGGCCTCTCTTGTTGCGGAGCACAGGCTCCAGACGCGCAGGCTCAGTAGTTGTGACTCACGGGCCTTGTCGCTCTGCGGCATGTGGGATCTTCCCAGACCAGGGCTCGAACCTGTGTTCCCTGCATTGGCAGGCAGATTCTCAACCACTGCGCCACCAGGGAAGCCCAAGGCAACTATTTTTAGGGTGACAGAATGGTTCTAGATCTTAATGGTGATGATGATTACATAACTATACACAGTGACCAAAATTCAAACTGTACATGTGAAATGAGTCAATTTTACTGTATGTAAATTATACCTCAATTCTTAAAGAAAAAAAAAAAAGGGAGGTAAAAGAAACAACTAAGATGGAAAAACAGAACAAAAAGTTGGGGAAGAAGAGGAAAAACAGCCATATAAGCAAGCATCTATCACTACATGATTCCAATTATACAAAGTTCAAAAACAGGCAGAACTAAGCTTTGCTTTGAGAAGTCAGGATAGTGGTTGTCATTGTCCTGGGGTTACACAGTGTGTGCTGACTTTATGAAAATCCATCAAGTTTGCACTTGATTTGTGTGCATTTCTGAATGTATGTTATACTTCAATTACAAAAGGTCTATTTAAAAAATTATTCACTGTTTATCTGAAGCACAAATTTAACTGTGTACCTTGTGTTTTATCTTTCAAAAAAAACTTCAGTTTTCTTTTTCTTTGGCCTCACTGCACAACTTGTGAGATCTTAGCTCCCCAACCAGGGATCGAACCTGCACCCTCGGCAATGAAAGTGCAGTCTTAACCACTGCCCGCCAGGGAATTCTCAAAAAACCTTTACTTTAAAAATGATAACCCTTAGTCTGCTTCACACAGCATTTAAATAACAGAGATTTTCTCTCCTTTCTTGGTACACCTGGATAACAAAGAGACCACTCTGGCACCAGAGAAACTAAACTCTGGATGTGCTTTGCTATCAGTTAGCCAGGAGGCCTCGAACAAGTCACTGAAGCTCTTTGTGTGCAAATGATGAGGATAGAGGCTCTCACTGGCCCCCTCTCTGTGGCAGCATATTCAGGGGTTCTGAATCACCAGCCTAGATCTCCAAGAACATCAGTTTCTCCATAGGTTTTTTTTTTCTTTTCTGTTCACTTCTTCCTTCCTTCCTTCTTTCCTTCCTTTCTTTTCCTTCCTTCCTTTTCTCTCTCTCTCTCTTTATTTATTTATTTATTTAATTTTATTTTTGGCTGCGTTGGGTCTTCGTTGCTGCACTGGCTTTCTCTAGTTGCGGCGAGCAGGGGCTACTCTTCGTTGGGGTGCACAGGCTTCTCATTGCAGTGGCTTCTCTTGTTGTGGAGCACGGGCTCTAGGGCGCACGGGTTTCAGTAGTTGTGGCGCGTGGACTCAGTAGTTGTGGTGCACGGGCTTAGTTGCTCCACAGCATGTGGGAGCCTCCCGGACTAGGGCTCAAACCCATGTCCGCTGCATTGGCAGACGGATTCCCAACCTTGCACCACCAGGGAAGTCCTCCTTAGGTTTTAATATATTCATATCCAAGACATTTCTCTAGCCAAGAAATCCCAATTCAAAGGTTGCCTGTCCTAGTTCAAGAAAAACTTCTGCACAAATACCAGCTGCCTATATACCGGACGGCCAATTATCAATACCCCCATAATGAAGAGTGTTTAAAAGAATTTACAGGGACTTCCCTGGTGGTCCAGTGGGTAGGACTTGGCACTCCCAGTGCAGGGGGCCCGGGTTTGATCCCTGGTCAGGGAACTAGATCCCACGTGCATGCCGCAACTAAGACACCGGTGCAGCCAAGAGGAATTATTAAAAAAAAAAAAAAAAAAAAAAGGGGCTTCCCTGGTGGCTCAGTGGTTGAGAGTCTGCCTGCCAATGCAGGGGACACGGGTTCGAGCCCTGGTCTGGGAGGATCCCACATGCCGCGGAGCAACTAGGCCCGTGAGCCACAACTACTGAGCCTGTGCGTCTGGAGCTTGTGCTCCGCAACAAGAGAGGCCATGATAGTGAGAGGCCCACGCACCGCGATGAAGAACGGCCCCCGCTTGCCGCAACTAGAGAAAGCCCTTGTACAGATACGAAGACCCAACAAAGCCAAAAATAAATAAATAAATAAATAAATAAATAAAAGTAAAGGAATTCCTTTAAAAAAGAAAGAATTTACTGTACTCCATTTTAGAAATGTTAACAGGTATCAAGGTATTTAATATAATCTCAATTAACTCAAGTTTAACTAAAGTGCTTCCTCAGACAAATAATCCCTTTGCACTTCACTTTTAAGACAAAAGAACCCACAAGTCAAAATCCTAATTTTAGCATTTTATGTAAAATAACCTATACAAGAGGGACTTTCCTGGTGGCGCAGTGGTTAAGACTCTGTGCTCCCAATGCAGGGGGCCCAGGTTGAATCCCTGGTCAGGGAACTAGATCCCACATGCATGCCACAACTAAGAGTTCGCCTGCCACAACTAAGGAGCCCACCTGCTGCAACTAAGGAGCCAGTGAGCCATGACTAAGGAGCCCATGTGCCACAACTAAGATCCGGTGCAACCAAATAAACATTTTTTAAAAAATTAAAAAATTAAAAAATAAAATAAAATAACCTACAAGAGGACTTCCCTGGCGGTCCAGTGGTTAAGACTCCGTGCTCCCAATGCAGGGGGTCCAGGTTGAATCCCTGGTCAGGGAACTAGATCCCACATGCATGCCACAACTAAGAGTTCTCATGCCACAACTAGGAGCCCACATGCCACAACTAAGGAGCCCACCTGCTGCAACTAAGGAGCCCGTGTGCCACAACGAAGACAGTGTAAACAACCCAAATGGCCATCAACTAATGAACAGGTAAATATGATATACCTATACAATGGAATAATATTTGACAATAAACCTTGAAAACATTATGCCAAGTGAAAGAAGCCAGTCACAAAAGAGGACATATCATGATTCCATTTATGTGAAATATCCAGAATAGGCAAATCGATAGAGAAAGAAGTGGATTAGCAGTTGCCTAGGGCTGGGATTCAGGGGAGGGAGGTGGGTGGGAAAAGGGGATTGACCCCTAATAGGTATAAGTTTTTTAAAGGGATGATAAAAATGTTAACTGACTGCAGTGATAGTTGCACAACTCTGAATATACTAAAAATAATTAAATTGTAACACGTTAAATAGGTGAATTGTATAGTATGAGGATTATATCTCAATAAAGCTGTTATTTAAAAATATCTGGCACATAATTGGAAGTTGTGAATTTTGTGACTTACTTGAAAAACAGATATGATTGCTAATTCATTTAGTCAAATTACTTCTACAAAATAAAATGACATGAAATTGGGATAAAATTCATAGATCTCAAAATCAATTAAAACCGAAACACCTATACAGCAGAGGGACTGCTAAACTCCAGCAGATGGGCCTAAACACAATTTGTTATAATGAAAAAGTTAACCCTCCCTTGGAGCTGATTACTTTAACAAGTGTTTGGAATTACCAAATATTCTAGAAGCAGTTCTCATGACAGTATAATTTTCTCTTTTTTTTGAATTTTTGAATTTTATTTATTTTTTTATACAGCAGTTATTAGTTATCTATTAGTTATCTATTTTATACACATCAGTGTATACATGTCAATCCCAATCTCCCAATTCATACCACCCCCAGCCCCCACCCCCCGCCACTTTCCCCCCTTGGTGTCCATACGTTTGTTCTCTACATCTGTGTCTCTATTTCTGCCCTGCAAACCGGTTCATCTGTACCATTTTTCTAGGTTCCACATATATGCGTTAATATACAATATTTGTTTTTCTCTTTCTGACTTACTTCACTCTGTATGACAGTCTCTAGATCCATCCACATCTCTACAAATGACCCAATTTCGTTCCTTTTTATGGCTGAGTAATATTCCATTGTATATATGTACCACTTCTTCTTTATCCATTCATCTGTTGATGGGCATTTAGGTTGCTTCCATGACCTGGCTATTTTAAATAGTACTGCAATGAACATTGGGGTGCATGTGTCTTTCTGAATTATGGTTTTCTCTGGGTGTATGCCCAGTACTGGGATTGCTGGGTCATATGGTAATTCTATTTTTAGTTTTTTAAGGAACCTCCATACTGTTCTCCATAGTGGCTGCATCAATTTACATTCCCACCAACAGTGCAAGAGAGTTCCCTTTTCTCCACACCCTCTCCAGCATTTGTTGTTTGTAGATTTTCTGATGATGCCCATTCTAATTGGTGCAAGGTGATACCTCATTGTAGTTTTGATTTGCATTTCTCTAATAATTAGTGATGTTGAACAGCTTTTCATGTGCTTCTTGGCCACCTGTATGTCTTCTTTGGAAAAATGTCTATTTAGGTCTTCTGCCCATTTTTTGATTGGGTTGTTTGTTTTTTTAATATTGACCTGCATGAGCTGTTTATATATTTCTGTTTATATATTTTCAAAGAATTAAAAAACTCTTTATAACATTCCAATTATACGAGTTTAATTCTTATATCATTCTGACACCTCTTTCTTACATCCCTGCCATTACCCTTACTTTCAAAAGACTTCCCTGGTGGTCCAGTGAGTAAGACTCCACGCTCCCAATGCAGAGGGGCTGGGTTCGATGCCTGGTCGGAGAACTAGATCCCACATGCATGCTGCAACTAAGAGTTCGCATGCCGCAACTAAAGATCCCGTGTGCCGCAACTAAGATCCGGTGCGGCCTAAATAAATAAATAAATATTAAGGGGGAAAAAAAAAGACAGCCAGAATCTCACCCCTCCCCACTTCTGCCTTTACCTCCCTGGTCCAGGTCACCACTATCATCTCTTCATCTGTACCACTGCCCTGGTCTTTTAACTGGTCTCCCTGCTTCTGCCTTGGCCTCCTTAAGCTTATTGTGTGCACCGAAGCCACAAGCCTCCATGCCCTCAAAATCCTCCAGTGATTCCTTATCTTAGAGGAAAATCTTCTGACTTTACAAAGGCCTCCAGAGCCCTTTAATCTACTCCAGTCACACTGGACTCCTTGCTCTTTCGGGAACCCACCGGGCACTATCCTACCTCAGGCGCTGGCATTTGCCATTCCCTCAACCTAGACTGTCTTCCCCTAGGTGTCCCATGGCTTGCCCCTTGCCGCCTTTTGGTCTTTTCTCAAAGATCACCTTCTCAGGAAGGCCTTGCCTGACCAATCTCTTTAACACTGCAACTCCCCTTTCCCACACCTTCAGTACTTATCCCCTTTCTCTGCTTGATTTCTCTCCATAGCACTTATTACCATTTAATGTAAAATTTGCTTACTTATTACCTTTTTTTTTTGTTATTAAAATGTAACCTCTAAAGGGCAAGGATGTCAGTTGTGTTTACTGCTGAATCCCCACCACTTAGAATGGTGTCTTATATATAATAAAGATTCAAGAAGAATATTTGAACAAATAAAGATGTTTCAAAAAAGCTGTATGGGGCTTCCCTGGTGGCACAGTGGTTAAGAATCTGCCTGCCAATGCAGGGGACACGGGTTCGAGCCCTGGTCTGGGAAGATCCCACATGCCGCGGAGCAACTAAGCCCGTGAGCCACAGCTACTGAGCCTGCGCGTCTGGAGCCTGTGCTCCGCAACGGGAGAGGCCGCGACAGTGAGAGGCTCGCGCACCGCGATGAAGAGTGGCCCCCGCTTGCCGCAACTGTAGAAAGTCCTCACACAGAAACGAAGACCCAAGACAGCCAAAAATTAAATAAATAAATAAATTTAAAAAAAAAAAAAAAAAAAAGCTGTATGATCTTACGACACCTGAGTGCAGTCACTGTGAATAATAATTATCATGGTATACTACTCAATCTACAGATCTAATGTGATCCCTATCAAATTATCCAGGACATTTTTCACAGAAATAGAACAAACAATCCTAAAATGTATATGGAACCATAAAAGACCCAGAATTGCCAAAGCAATCCTGAGGAAAAAGAACAAAGCAGGAGGCATAACCCTCCCAGACTTCAGACAATACTACAAAGCTACAGTAATCAAAACAGCATGGTACTGGCACAAAAACAGACATTTGGATAAATGGAACAGAATACAGTGCCCAGAAATAAACTCATACACCTATGGACAATTAATCTTTGACAAAGGAGGCAAGAATACACAATGGGGAAAAGACAGTCTCTTCAGCAAGCAGTGTTAGGAAAGCTGGACAGCTGCATGTAAATCAATGAAGTTAGAACACACCATCACACCACACACAAAAATAAACTCAAAATGGCTTAAAGACTTAAATATAAGTCATGACACCATAAAACTCCTAGACGAGAACATAAGCAAAACGTTCTCCTACATAAATCATACCAATGTTTTCTTAGGTCAGTCTCCCAAGGCAACAGGAATAAAAACAAAAATAAACAAATGGGACCTAATCAAACCTACAGGCTGTTGCACAGCAAAGGAAACCATAAAAAAATGAAAAGACAACCTACGGAATGGGAGAAAACATTTGCAAATGATGCGACAGATAAGGGCTTAATCTCCAAAATATACAAACAGCTCATACAATTCAACAACAAAAAAACCAAACAACCCAATCGAAAAATGGGCAGAAGACCTAAATAGACATTTCTCCAAAGAAGACATACAGATGGCCAGCAGGCACATGAAAAGATGCTCAACATCACTAATTATTAGAGAAATGCAAATCAAAACTACAGTGAGGTACCACCTCACACTGGTCAGAATGGCCATCATAAAAAGTCTACAAATAACAAATGCTGGAGAGGGTGTGGAGAAAAGGGAAACCTCCTACACTATTGGTGAGAATGTAAGTTGGTGCAGCCACTATGGAAAACAGTGTAGAGGTTCCTCAAAAAACTAAAAACAGAGTTACCATATGATACAGCAATTCCACTCCTGGGGCATACACCCAGACTAACTATAATTTGAAAAAATACATGCACCCCTATGTTCACAGCAGCACTATTTACAATAGCCAAGACATGGAAACAACCTAAATGTTCACCGACAGATGAATGGATAAAGAAGATGTGGGGCTTCCCTGGTGGCGCAGTGGTTAAGAATCCGCCTGCCAATGCAGGGGACACGGGTTCGATCCCTGGTCTGGGAAGATCCCACAGGCCACGGAGCAACTAAAAGCCGGTACGCCACAACTACTGAGCCTGCGCTCTAAAGCTTGCGAGCCACAGCTACGGAGCCCGTGAGCCACAACTACTGAAGCCTGTGGGCCTACAGCCCGTGCTCCACAACAAGAGAAGCCACCACCATGAGAAGCCCACGCACCGCAACAAAGTGTAGCCCCCGCTCGCCACACTAGAGAAAGCCCACGCGAAGCAACGAGACCCCAACGCAGCCAAAAATAAATAAATAAATAAATAAAATTTAAAAATAATAAATAAAAGTGTTTAAAAAAGAATATATGTGTATAACTGAATCACTTTGCTGTACAGCAGAAATTAAACACAACATTGTAAATTTCAATAAGACTTTAAAAATAAATAAAAGCATAAAAAATGTTAAAAAAATAATCATCATGGTACAATTATGTAGTGCCTTTCTAAATGGTTTCAGGTAATTCCCTAAAAGGTGCAAACTTGAGACTTTTTTCTTAGTACATCACTGAAAAACTGAGGGTGCTTACAAGAATACCACCCAAGAATACAGAGGTTGAAAAGGGGGCCAATTTTTCCAGTCTCTTGAACTTAAGTCACTAGACTGGAAGATATCCCAAATGACCCTCTAAATGATTTCCTACCTTCTGGCAGCATTCTACTGAAACAAAGTCCTATTTTTTCCTAAATAGCCCTCCAGAGAAGCTTTGTTAAGCTCCTCTGTACAACCTGCTTCAGAAATCGATAGCCAATAGTTAATTCAGTGACCATTCTGATAACCATGTTCCTCAGGCATACTTCTCATAGTCCTCTCTAAATATGAATACCTGAAATCCAGATTACCTGAAGGTCTGGTTTTGTTAGTAGAGTAATTCCAGTTGCTCTTTTAAAGCCTAATTATATCTGTCAGCCTGGAACCAAAGTTAATTGATAACTTTTCCTCCCCCTTCATTTACTTTCTTGAAAGCAGCAGATGCCTGAACAATCCAAAAACTGTTAATGGACTTGGAGTAAGAGTTTCCTGTAAAATGTCATTTAAAATTTTACTAGTCCTCAGAATGCATCATTAGCTGAAACGCACAGCAGCTTAAATGTGCTGTCTTTTATATATTTGTAATCCACAACCTTACACCTGAGATCTGTTTTTCCAATGGTACCAGTGATTTGTACTCCATTCCCATTCTCACGAGGGCAAGCATTTGAAAAAGAACGGTCGGAATTAGTAATCATGGAAGGAGGAAACTTACAAAGCCATACATCAATCAGTTTGACTAGTAACTATAAATTATTTAATAATGAATCATCACAATGCTTCACCCACTACTTATAGAAAATAAGGTTAACATCTGCATCGCTTTTAACACGAAAGTCCTATGCACTGACATTATTTTTATTTTAGAGATGAGCAAACTGACATTCAACATTTTTGCCCAAAGTCACAAGGCTGATAGGTGGCACTGTGGTGCGTCTGGTCCCAATTTCAATTCGGACACTCCTTTCCCAGCACTGCCTGAGAAGTTGTTAAAACGACAGGAAAAGAATTCCTTTATCGGAGTTTTTCAACTTGCACGAAAACCAAGCTATCTTTCCAATTCAAGTAAAGTGTTAACACTGCAACCCAGATACATTGAAAAGCAACGATAAATTAAAAACTGCACGGCTTTATTTAAAGAAAAACTAGAAACACTGACCATAGAAGACTCAGGACTTAGGACAAGCCGTCGGTGCTAAGAAGCAGCACCTGAGACGCTTTGCTGGCGGAGAGGGTGGGGCTCCCGGACGCCAGCTCTGACCGCCCGGCACCGGGGGCGCCGCGGGCCCGCCTGGCCTCCCGCCGCTTCTCCCGGGCACCTGCGCTCGGCCCGCACCCGGGCGTCGGGGCCTGCGGGAGCCCGCGGCCCCGGGGAAGGCGCACGTCAGGTCTGGCCTCCACCCCGCCAAGGGCCCGCGGCCCCGGGGAAGGCGCACGTCAGGTCTGGCCTCCACCCCGCCAAGGGCCCGCGGCCCGTGCACCGGCTCGCCGCTTCCCAGCCGTGCCTGGCTTCTTCCAGCCTCACTCGGGCGCCGGCTGAAGAGACACCCCGGCCCACGGCCTAAGGCGGCCTGTCGGACTCCGCACCGCCCCGCCACCGCCCCGCACCCGGGACCGGCACAGATCCCTCCCACGTCCCCTCTATTCCCTCACAACCCGCACCTTCTCCTCATGGCGGACGCTCCAAGAGGGCGGGCGTCGAGGCCCCGACCCTCTCCACGCGGGCCCGAGCGCAGCAATCACCCGCAAGCACCGGCGGTCTCACTCCCGGTAGCCGTTCCACGAGCCGTTAGGCCTCCGCAGAATTTCAAACCGAACGCCGAGGCGGAGGAGCCCCGCGATTGGTGCCGCGTCCCGTGGCTCCTGGCGAAGCCCCGCCTCGCCCCGCCCCCCGGCGCGCCGTGGCTAGGGGCGGGGACTCGCGCACTGGGCGTGGGAAGCCCTCGCGCGCCGGCGGGAGGCGGGGTCGCTGTGAGCGCGTACGCGCGCCTCTTTTGCCTCGCTTTTCTGTAGCCGGGAGGGGACGTCCAAACCTCGCGAGCCGGCAACCTCCTCGGAGTTCAGCCCGGCCCCGGCGCGGTTTTGATTCGAAGTGCGTGTCGCCGCCCAGAGACCGGCCGGTGTCCGGATCTCCCCGGCGTGGCGCGTAAACGGCCTTGCCGCCCTCAGCCGGCAGGGTGACATGAGAGGGATTAACAGAAAAGCCTGGCGCCATAATTTGTTTCCCTTGCTCATTCAGGCAGCAAGCCTGGGGACCGAGCAATTTCCCCAGATGTAGGAAACCATGACCTAAAGGGAAAGGGAAGGGACGTACACTGAACCCTGCTCACCGACCTGGTACCTTTCTAGACGAGTGATCCCATTTAATCTCCCCAACCATCCCGCTAGGTATTATCGCCATTCTACAAAGGGAACTGTCTCAAAAAGGTCTGAGTGACTTGCCCAAGTAACGACTGTAAATGAATGGAGATTACCTGGATCGTGGTTTTCTTTCAAATTACCTGGATTTATATAATTGTTATATAAAAATTTAAAAACTCAAAATCGACAAAGTACTTTTGTATCCTTGCTACATGCCTTAATGCTTATATATCACTTTTTCCTTTTTTCATGGTTGCATAATATATTGGCGTGTAGATTCATAATTCAACTATTTTGCCATCAATGGATATTTAGGTTGTACTTTCTACAAATAAATGTCTTCATACCTAAATCTTTGCATTTTGCATTATTTTCTTAGGGTTGGTTCCTACAAGTGTAATTACTTTATGCTCCCTCTCCAGACAGGTTGTATTTATTAATTTGCCCTCACCACCAAGGAAGTCTCACTGGAAGAGTACCCTCCTCACCCTCAGCAGTATGGAGTACTACTGTCCTTTTAAACCTCTTTGCTAGGCAAAAAGTGGCATTTCCTTGTTTGATTCATACTTGCTTGATAATAGCTGAAATTGCACATTTTCCCCATGTGTATTGGTCAACTGTAACTTCTGTGAACTCTCTTCATTTGTCTTTTCCATGAAGGAAAAGTAAAGGATGCCTGTTTGCTTCACCTTCCAGACCGTGTTTTTCTTACTTTTGGAAAAACTTCATTGGTGCTTTCAACATCCTTTAACTCATGAGCAGCATGCCAAACATCTGCACCACTAGTATGTGGCCTGCAGGCACCACTTTTTAAATTTACTTGTGCTCTTTGTTGATTAACCTGAGAGTTTTCCAGAAAGCTTCAAAAACTTGTGATCTTCAGACAGGTTCCCAGGGCCACGGTTCTAAGTATCCAGAGATAAGACGATTTTGCTATCATGTGCTTTACACTGTAATTCTGAAGCTAACTAAGTCATAGAACCATTGGAAGATATCAATTCAGAGCACATACTCAGCATGTAAAACACTCTGTAATGTGTATAAAAAAGGATCATTTTATATTTCTAGTGAACAGTGCTGTTCTAGAATGCACTGCCACTGTTTATTCATTTGGCCATAGAATTTTTTCTGACTGCCACATATTCTTTCTACAAACTAACAGCCCTGTCAGCAGTGTCTTTGATCTTGCACACTAGCACGTAGCACTGTCAAGATTCTAGCTAGATACTTGAGGTACTGCATTTTCCTTGGAATTTGCACTCATATAGCATTATCATTCTCCTATGGAAAGAATACTTTTGATGATCCAACACCACAGGTTTGGATCTTTCTTTTAAGAAGTGGCATGCAAGGCAGAAATAGAGACACAGACATAGAGAACAAACGTATGGACACCGAGGGTGGGATGAACTGGGAGATCGGGACTGACATATATACACTAATATGTATAAAATAGGCAACTAATGAGAACCTGCTGCATAGCACAGGGAACTCCGCTGTACAGTAGAAACTAAGACAACATTGTAAAACTATACCCCAATTAAAAAAAAAAAAAAGACGTGGCAGCACTGTGGATTGGGCAACAGATAGGAGGCAGAGCTTGGGAGGGACAGTTTTGCAAAAGCCCAGGCCAAAAACAAGTACCTCTGCCATGGGTATGGAGAGAGATGAACCAGAAGCATTTAGAAATAATGGGTAAGGGGACCAGCTGCATGTGGGGGATAAAAAGAAAAAAATCAAAAGATTTTCTTTTTTTTTTTAATTTTTAAAATTTTATTTATTTATTTGGCCGCACCGGGTCTTAGTAGCGGCATGCGGGACCTTTGTTGCCGCACGTGGGATCTTTAGTTGTGGCATTCGGACTCTTAGTTGTGGCATGCATGTGGGATCCAGTTCCCTGACCAGGGATTGAACTCGGGTCCCCTGCATTGGGAACACGGAGTCTTAACCACTGGACCACCAGGGAAGTCCCAAGGATATAATTTCTTGCATGAACAAAACTTGGGTAGATGATGAGAATGTCAATTAAGGAAACAGATGAAGAGGAGCAGACTTAGGGATCCCAAGTGGGGACACGAGGTTCAGTGTGAGAGTTTATTTTAGACATGCTGAGTGTGAACTGCCCATGGAACGACCAGGTTGTAAATAATCGCGTGAAGCTCAGCAGTGAGACAAAAGTTTGGGATGGGCAAGTGGATAACAATAAAGGACAGAGACAGGAGATGCAACAAAGGAGGATACACAGAGAGAGGAACCAAAGGAGACGGAAGTGCAGCCTAGGAGAATGCAGGAGGACAAAAAAGTGTGTCATGGAAGCTGAATATGAGAATTACAAGAAGGTAAAGTGAGATCAGTGAGATCAACTTAGAAGACAACCACTAATAGATGTGGTTAGTGTTCACAGTTTTTAAAGGGTAAAGGGAAAGAAAGGTCACTAGAATCAGCACTTAGGAGGGCACTGGTAACCTTTACAGGAGCACAGTTTGCCAATGCCTGAAATTGCTCTAACAAGGGACACAATCTTTCATTCTGCAATAAGAAACAAAAGGCTTAAAATTAAAGCGACTCCTTAAGTTAAAACAATAGCAAGCTCATTTTTTCTAAAGTGTAATGAACCACAGAATTTTAGAATTGGAAGGGTGCGTACTGATCATCTATCTAATCCTCATTTTATGGTTGAGGAAAGTCCAGTACAGTGCAAGTTTCAAGGAAGAACCAGACCAGTGCAAGTTTCAAGGAAGAACCAGACCAGGCCCAAAGCTACTACCCAGTCCAGGCCGCGGAATACACAAAGCCCCTATGTAAAGCCCCCTCTGCTTCACCAGTAAACATGGAAGTGCCTGTCTAGAACTAAACATAATATTGATACATTGAGAGTAGAGGCTTTATTTACAATGATACTCAAACAGGATTTAGCAAAAGATCCTCTTCCTCCTTATCTCATCAGCATGGGCTGTACTTCATAAACAAAAAAGAAATATCCTGGGGGCAGGAAGTAAACTCTCTCCTCAGATTGTTCTCTAAATCCAAATAACTTCCCTGCTCCCCAGCTCTTAGGAGCATAGTTGGTAGACATTTTATTAGCAGCTGGGATTCAAACTCCTGCATCCCACTGAGGAACATGTCCAGGGAAGACATCAACACTGGCCGGGAAAAGTTCAGGCTTTCACCTCACTCATGGCCTCCATAAGGCGAGCGCTGTTGGTGACTGCTGTCGTCAGAAAAATGAACCTGTACCCTAAGGAGTCAAAAGCACCACCATACGTGACTGAGAGCAGATTTAAGCCCCTACCACCAGCCATGTCAAGCCCCTCCAGTTCCATGGCCCTGGCTGGGTCAGAGCACCAGTTTATAGTCATAGATGTGTCAGTGCCATGCTCCTGGGCACAGCAACTTGCCACGCTTGGTGGAACTGGGCTTCCTGCTATTCAGCCCACAGCAAGATGGCAGTAAGTGGTACCCAGAGGCCAGTAAAGAAGCCTTCCTGAGGGCTGCCCTTTGTCCCCCAGATCCTGCAGAAGCCTGATCTCACCTTTCTCTCTGCCCAGGAACCGGAGGGCTGAGATCTCAGAGAATGTGCAACCACCCAAGAACACCACCAAGATGAGGCGCAGGGACTCGCTGGAAGCCTTGTCTTCCTTGGTCATGTCTGCAAAGACCAGACCAGACTCAGCTCTTCACCGGCACTACTGGATGATGCATCCGGCCCTCCTCTCGTTTCACCCCGCCCCCACTGGGCAAGGCCACGCACCTGTGAATGCCAGCTCACTGCAGTTGAGAAGCCGCACCACTTCGTCCAGGCCCTGCCAGCTTTGCCGCTCCAGCACCTGGGAAGGCACAAGCGCTAGTTTCAAGTCTAGCAGCAGCCAGACTGTCACATTTCTTGCTCGTCACTCAGGTAGTTAAAAGTTGGGCCAGGCCCGGGACTAAGAGAAAGCAGAGAGCATGAAATATGAACAGGAGCGAGCCACTCGTTCTCACCTGCTCAATGATTCGGCAGCTGAGGGGCACGTAAGCACCACTGAACACATATGCCATGTCACGTGGCACTTTCAGATCATACTCGCCATCAACACGTGGGATCTAGAGGGCAAAGGGGACTGTATGAGGCAAGTGACCACTCAGCCCTCCAGTCCTTTACAGGGTCATAGAAAAGTGGAAGACCCCTAAGAACAGTTCTTACTTCAACTAAAGTGAGAACCAGCAATAGCCTTGGAGGAAAAAAAAAAAAAAAGAATCCATAACCAAAGATGAAAGCTGTTCAGTGCCTGCTGATTCTCTTGAATGAGTTTCCACGCTCGCTGGAAGGAGGGACCCCTTCTGACCCTTCAGCGACATGGGACATGTCTGTCACTGAAGCAGCACTCAGTGTATTCTCTGACATTGGTAGGTGTGAGTTATGTGTTTATTAAATGAATGAACCTTTGTGTCTTGTCTCATTATTAAGCTCATGCTATAATGCTACCACACAAAAGGATCTTTATAAAAACAAAACGACAGAGAGGTTTTTGTGGGTTCAAAGTACTTCACGAAGGACTGACCCCACTGCCTCCCTTGTCCACCCCTGTTCTACATACCAGATTCAGCTTCTTGCTGATGGCGCGGAAATTGCTCCTCTTGGCCAGAGAACTGAAGGCATCAGTAATCTTTCCTGGGAAAGAAATCTGCGCTGATTTCATCTAAGGTTTATGGATTAATGATGCTGCCGCAGGTGATACCACTCAGGAAATGACAGGACCCCCTCTTCTCAAATAGCAGGACCTATCACATCTGAAGATCCCCCTCAAAGCCGTTCACCTACAGTTCCCTGGAACTGATTAAGACAATCACCACCCTTCTCCCACCCGCAGTCTTCCTCCTCCTACAGGGTACCAGCCCTCTACTAAATGCAATCTACAGGGTGATCCTAGTTTACTGGTTAAGTGTACGGCCTTTGGAGTCAAATCTGACTTACTAAGGGGCCCTGAAGAAGTCACTTAACCTCCCTAAGCCTCGGTTTCCTCATGTGTAAAATGGAGATAAT
Organism: Balaenoptera musculus; assembly: GCF_009873245.2. Lineage (NCBI taxonomy): Eukaryota > Metazoa > Chordata > Mammalia > Artiodactyla > Balaenopteridae > Balaenoptera > Balaenoptera musculus. The sequence goes on from NC_045786.1 coordinate 37,660,518, forward strand.
AAAACTTACCACATAGAAACTTTGCGAGGATTAAATGAGAAAGTGTATCTAAAAGGCTTAGCACGTCAGTGTTCAATAACTGGAAGCTGCTCTTACAAGCAGAAGTAGTGGCAGTCAGGACAGTAACAGTAAGGAACCACTTTCTCCTTCCCCAGCTCATTCTCTCCCCACCAGGGTGCTCTGCCCATTGAGAGAACAGGCAACAACAGCCGAGGAGGGTGAAAGGGGTTACCTGCACTCCCTGCTCACCTGCAGCCTTGTCCGTCACCAGCTTGCTCACTTTACTCTCCACGGCTGTGAGGGTGTCCCCCGGGGCCTGCTCCGTTAGGAGCCCAGCTCGCCGCAGATTGGAGAAGGTTAGCAGGTGCTCGGGGCCATAGCTCTGAAGAAAATGCAATTCAGCTCTCTACCGAGCATCCACCAAGGGCCTAGCACTGTTAGGTGATACGGAGGTGGGGGAGAGGAGGATTATGCGCTCTGTGTCCTGAACAGCGCACACTTGTTTGTGGGGAAGATTTTCATATCAGAAATCACCAAATGCCAAACAAAGAATAAAAGCAGCACGGAACAATTAAAGAGCACAGAAAGCTATCGATGTAAGGAGGTGGGGAAGGCTTCACAGAGGAGGTAGGACTTGAGAAGGACCTGGAAGGAAAGGTGTATCGACACCTCGCAAGGTGCTAAATAAAGGGAGAACCCAGGAGTAAGAACTCTCCACTGGGTCCAACAGCTGTATTGTTCAAATTCCCCCCGCACTGGCCACATAAGAGGGGAGCAGAGTTAAACAAGGGCAGTGGGAAGGGTCTCTGCGTGTGAAAGGTGACCATCCCCACAACCTCTGAGAGGGAGGCACATGGGAACAGGAGGGTGATGGGGACAGGAAAGGGACCGTTTCTTCTTTTGCCTCTTTCGAAAATGTCCAATGACCTCCCTCCACCAAGTTCCCTCAAGAACACGGTCTCCTGGCCTTACCTGCAGATACTGGGTTTTCAGGGATCGGTAATCCTTGGGGATCAAACCTGAGGGTAAGGAAGATAAAGGTTCATGAGCCAGTTGAGGTGTCCTAAAGTGTACAAACCAACCAACCAACCAACAAACCAACCCTCGTCCCCCCACCAAAAAAAAAACCCTAGTCAGAAGGAAGGAGTCAGTACATAACATTAACCTTGCATCCTATGCAGCTGATTCTAAATTGACTCCTAAATTTAAGCTTGCTTTTTGAAAGATATAGCCTGGATCTGAGAGTTCCAAGGAAGAGCCCCGAGGAAGGGACACCGAAACGAAAGCTAATCTAATCCGTAGTGGGGGGTGGGATGCGGCAGGAGGGAGGACAAGGGCCTTCCCGTGCATTTCTCCCTGGCTATGGGCTAGTTTTCTGGGGAACTGCTCAACAGCTAGTGAGGAATAGGAAAAGTGTTCAAATGAGCTCCCAAAGTGCAGTCTTAAATGTTTTTCTCCACAGAGGTAAGAAGAAATGGACTTCCAACTACAATAAAGGAGATTTAGAATAAGCAAATAACGTCTTTGGGTAGAAAGCAACCTTAAAGAATATTTGCCAACTGGAAGACTTCAACACTCAAAACAAGTTGCCATGAAAGGCCTCAGAATCTGAGCTTTAAAATGTTTTATGAAATTGGTTTTCCTGGACTGTATTCTTGATTATGAATCTTGTTGAGGGTAGGAGGCCAGATGGATGATGAGAGAAATGCCGCTCAGCTCTACCCCTTTGCAGTCCTACGATGGGACAGGCCTTGTGCCGGGGGGTTGGGGAGGGGTGGATGTGGTCCTGTTTAGGGCTGGAACAATAAATTACCTTAGGACCTGGGAATGTTTCACCCAAACAAAAACTGCTTTATTTTACAGGGAAAGAATCCACGAGATTACAGGGGACTATCCCTAAGGTACAGCTTTTCAATCTGGCGTCTTTGGTCCCTGGGGCTCACCATTCTCAGTGATGGACAAAAGGCACATGAGGCGAAGGCTTTCTATGGGTGACACCTGCACAGGAAGAAAGAGTCAAGGAGAATTCAAGTTTCATAACACACGTTCTCTCCTCTTGCTTCCGCTTGAGCCTCACCTCTAAACGCTGTTCCCAATATCTCCCCTCTTCCCGCCTCACCTGCCGGTCTATGTGCTCTTCAATGTAGTTGGTGCTCTCACGGATGCTGAAGCCCTCCAGCAGCGCTGCGAATAATCAGAGGAGAGCCTGTTACTGGGGGAGTGGCTCAGCTGTTGCCATCTATGCTAATGGGCGTCTGTCTCCTCATCTCTTTCTCCATCCTTGGGGTGGGTTAAGGGGCCCCCAGGGCTTCTAGCAGGAACCAACATTCCACACAGCCAGCATCAGCTGGAAAGAGCCAGAGAGCATCTTTTCAGGGCGGGCTGGGGCTGGGAGCCAGGGAAGCAGAAGCAGGAGAAGTAGCCAAGTCACCATGCTCAGTCTTGATGAGCTCCTGGAAGTCCTGCTTGGTTTTCTTCTTCATGATGGATTCACAGGCCCCGATATCTGCAGACAGGACAAAAGGGGAGCTGACGTATACCTGGTTCTGGAAGAATGTCTCTTTATTGTCCAGAAGAATAAGGACCTCTTAAGGCAAAGTGCAGGAGCACTTCTTCCCACTTTAGACCAAAGAAGAGCACTATTTTCCAAATGAACAGGGATCTCCTCCCAGATCTCCTCTGCAGGGATCCCTTTGCCCTACCCTCAAGCTGAAACCTACGGAGACTCAGCAGGCGGTGCTCCTGCTTCAGTCCCTTGAGCTCCTGGGACACGAAGTTCTTCATCTGCTTGATATCCATGCCTCTCCGGCGCTGTGGGGACATTCCCATGAGGTCAGCCCCTCTGCCCTCAGATGTGAGCAAGCACTACCCTCCCTCAGTTCCCACCCACTGTAGCATCAGAAGGGGAGCCAAAGGGCAGCAGCCTGGGGAGCCACTGAGGAAACAGACGGAGGACCTGGGCTGGGAGCCTCACATCATACTGGGCCTGCAGGTTCCGGGCCTTCTGGCTCAAGAAGCCAAAGACATTGGAGAAGTGCTCGTTACGAATCTCATTAAACACCTGCAAGGGGAATAAGACAGGAACAAATTACTATACAGACTTATACCTTGTTCCTTCCTGCCTCATCAGGGTAACAACAGCACAGGGAGAGTGCTCAGCTATTCTAGCAGAAGTACAAAGAAAGCTGAGCTGGTATCAGTCAGGACATGTCAAATCCCTGCTATGTGCTCTGGGTTGTGCTCTTAACTGGCAGGGTGTCCCTCTCTCCTGGGGACTCGGCCTCTCCTCCCAGTGCCGGGGCCCACAGCCTCATGGTGGCAGTGGCCCTGGGGAAATCCTCTGCTGGCACCCATGTGCTCACCTTGTCCTCGGCGTTGAGCAGCACCTTCAGGCTCTTGTCAGAGGATGTGACTTCTGGGCCAAAGTCGACACTCCCTTTGAGAGCAGAGGAAACAGCTATGAGGATCTTTGATGAGTCCTTCCTTCCCCTCCCTTTCCTGAACTGCCATTAAAGGTCCCCCAGGGACTTCCCTGGTGGTCCAGTGGTTAGGACTCTGAGCTTCCAATGGCAGGGGCCCAGGTTCCATCCCTGGTCAGGGAACTAAGATCCCACAAGCCACAGAGCGTGGCCAAAAAAAAAGAAAAGAAGATTTAAACGTTCCCCCAAACTATTTGGAAGGCAGCAGTTCACTCCAAGCCTGGGTCTCTCCCTCAAGTCCTGCACCCTCACCGTGGGAAGCCCCAGGAGGTGAGGACCCCTCCGTCTCACCGAGATGCCACTTACCACACTTGACGCGGAAGGTGTCATCCACCAGGCCCTCGTAAACCACCTGGGAGCAAAGTGCCGTCACAAAGTCCACGTCTGAAACCAAGATCCCCGACCGTGAGGGTCCTCCCCGATGCAGCCTCCCACCCAGTTTGCTCAGTATCCGCTCAAGTGCCTTCCATGGGTCCCAAGTGCCCACGCCCCCAGTCAACACTGGCATTCACAGCCCCAACTTGAGGATCCCAGCTGTGCCACCATGTTTCCCATATTCCCGTATCTTCTAGGGTCGACAGATGAGAGGACTGCTGAGCATACTTTACCTCTGTCCAGGAGAAAGACATGTCCAATTTCTGGCCTTCGGCCCTTGGTTTCACCATCCTCCTCCTCTTCCAGTTTCCTCCACAATTCATGTGACATCTGCCAGGGCCCAAGACATTCGCAATCTTATGTCCAGGTCCCTTGTGCAGCCCCACACCTACAGAACCCAACCCTTTTCCATGTGATCCTTCTCCTTGACCCCGAGAGGAGCTAATTATTAACAATATTATCTCTTCTACTCCCACCTGTTCCTACCCCTCCCCATCCTGCCCCACACCAGTGAAGGAGTCTCTCCGCCCCCAAAGATTTAGGGATGCTACCCAGAGGTCCCGGGCTCTTGCCATTCTGTTAACCACACAAGTTCTCCCCTCCGGGGACCTACTCCGGAGCAATGAAAGCAAGGTAAAGAATATACCTCACATCCCAGATGCCCATGAATAATCCTTGGTGGTTAGAAAACAAGTGAATAGGGGCTATCAGGACACAGAACTGCTCACCTTAGCACATCTGCCAATTCCATAGCAGTTAGGGAAGGGTCCATAGAGCGTGCTGAGGAGGTGCAAGGCCTGTGCCACAGTGTTGATCCAACACTGATCTCCTTCCTGCAGGGACCACATGGGTCACAAAGATATGGATCAACCCGACAGATCCATCTGGAAAGTGGATAGGCCTAGAAGCCCTGCGCAGAAAGGCAGGGTCTGGGCAACGCTTGCAAAAGTCCATTTTCATTGGCCCCAAAGGAAGCCCCATGAACATCAAGCGGTAGTATTCCATCTCCAAATTACTATCACTCATGATAAATTATGAGCTGGATGAAGGTTGAATCCATATTTCTAGCCCACAGGACCCCATGTCTGTCCCGACTCCTTGATGCCAAGACCCAAGGGCCCTGCATTTACCAAGAAGTAGTCTCTGAAAAATTCTGGTAGTTCCATGCTCAACAGATCCACATCAAGAGGCAACAAAGAGAAGGCCCATTCGTCACAGCTCACATCTGTGGGTACAGAGAGCATCAGCCTCCCTGCCGAAGGCACGTGGCTCCACCTTAAGAGGGAAGCTCCACTACAGCCATGAAGAAACTCCTGAGTGCCTGCCACACGCCAGGTACTGCACTGAGCATGGGATGCTCAGAGATGAATAAGATACAGTTTCTGCCTGGAAGGGGCTCACAGGCTGATAAGGAAAGGAGACATGTACGTAACAGCCTGTAATACAGTGGGATCAGTGGTGTGTTTTCATTAGATCGCCAACCAAAAGTGCTGATGAAACACTCCTTCATTTATGCATTATTGGACAAATACTGACGGAAAGCCACATATGTACGGCGCTAGGCTAAATACTGGGGACATGGTGGTAAACAGAATAGACATGCTCCTGACTTCTGGAGCTGACAATGTAGTGAGAGAGTACACACCAGACAAATTTAACTACAGTTATATGCTCCAAAGAAGTAAAACAGCAACCTATGAGCACAAACATTTCAGGGATCTAACCTCAACTACAGGTACAGGAAAGACTTCCCTAAAGAAGAGACATTTGGCTTAGAATTTAAGTATGATTTGGGTAGGCAAAAAGCCATAGGGTGAGGAATATTCTAGGCAACAAGAACAGGTGTGTGAAGTCCCCATGGCTGGAGGGTAGTGAGTCAGGAGAGAGGAGCGGCACATGATGAGGTGAAAGGGCCAGGAAGGGGCCAGACTGTAGAGGCGCAGGAGGCCATGCTGAGGATTCTGGGCTTTAATCTGAGCCACTGCAGGATTTCCAGTAGGGAGGACGGTGACCAGCTTTGTGTTGCATGGAGGATGGAGTGAGGAATACATACAGGAGGGAAGGCACGATTTTTGCTTGTGGGAGTCTTGGGAGGTAAGAAGAGAGCATCGGTGATTTTCAACTATAGCCCCACTAGTATTCTAATTTGGGGTCTTCCTTCCCATTCTCAGGACCCTCTCCTCCTGCCAGGCCAACAGGAATGAGGCAGGGAAAAGGAGGAGATGGGGACGGGGAACAACCATCACGGCCTTCTTGCACACGTCCTCCCCCTTTCCACTCATATCCGTCTCCTCTCACCTCCATAGATGCCCTCTTCCTCAAGCACCATCTCGCACGCATAAAACTGAAAGAGAAAGGGAAGCTGATTAGTAACCCCCTTCTCCATTCTTTCCATTTCTCTGGAGTTCCTCTGTGGTCACTGATGAGGACCACACTTATTGAACCCAGTGAAAAAGACAAGAGAACCCAGACTCTTAGATCTAGAAAGGACCACTGGAATCATTGGCCCAACGCTTTGTTTCCTTTTCAGCCATTTCATTCATTTATTAAGTCAATTGCTTTTTTCTCCCTGACTGGAAAAGCTTTACAAAGGAGAAGGTATTCAGCTGTCATGGAGGGGTGGGTCCTGCAGGCAGAGACAGGAAGCAGGGCGTGACAGTGCTATAGAAACAGAGGAGGAGGAGCAGGTGGAGGTAAAAAGCAATGGTGTGGAGAGAGGAGGGATGGAGTTCTGGTTAAGACATGTCCATGGGACCTCTGCAGACACCGAGGGAGGTCTGGACAGACAGCCTCGGGGGTTAAAGGCACATATACTGCATTTAAAGTGGATAGTTTGTCCAAAAGAACACACAGAGAGAAGAGAGCTTAGGACAGGACTCTAGGGAACCAAAATTAAAAGGGTGCACAGTCCAAGACTGGGCAGAGAAGACCGAGAAAGAATACATAAAGAGGTGAGACTAGGAGAAAACAGCACCCCTAAATAGCACCTCTAAAGGCAGAGTTTCAAGGAAGAATGGGCAACAGTCTCAAATGCCAGAGAAGTTAAGTAGGAAGAGCATGACACAGACATCACTGGATTGGACAGCGGAGATCTTAGGCGACTAGATTAAAAGATGAAGGTGGACGTGAGGAAGTAGAAGAAGTGGCAGCAGATAATTCTTCAGTCTGGCCACGAATTAAGGGAGAGTCGCTGTCAGGGACAAGAGATGAGGAGAGAGAACTGTTTAGAAGGGATAGATATGGTTGAAGATATAAAAGAGTCTACTTGATGAAGCAAGAGAGTGGAGAAAGCAGGCAGGGATAGGGCCAAGAACACAGGGGAGCCTCCGCTCTTAGATGGGGAAAGGCCAGTGTCTCGTCCTCTTTTATTTTTTTATTTTTTGTAAATTATTTTTTATTTTATGTTTTTTTTGGCCATGCTGCATGGCTCGTGGGGATCTTAGTTCCCCAACCAGGGACTGAACCCACACCCTTGGCAGTGAAAGCGCAGAGTGCTAACCACTGAACCACCAGGGAATTCCCTCATCCTCCTTTAAGACAGGTGGGAAAAGGGTGAAATATTTGGAGGTAATGAGGAAGAAAGTTGAGGGCACTTCTGTCTGATAATGATGATGACAATAATAATAGTGGATGTGTATTATTTGTTTCACATGTACTAGGCATTGTTGTCAGTGTTTTAAAAGCATTACCTCTCTTGATCCTCATAATAACTCTATGAGGTGTGGAAGATTAATGTTAGGTTCGCCTTATTTTACAGTTATACAGAAGAGTCCTATTCATCCCTCATTCATTTATGTCAGTAAAACTGAAATCCTATAGGCCTTTTTTTTTGGCCACGCCACGTGGCATGCAGCATGTGGGATCTTAGTTCCCCAACCAGGGATCGAACCCGCGTCCCCGGCAGGGGAAGCAAGGAGTCTTAACCACTGGACCACCAGGGAAGTCCCTATAGACCTACTTTTAATGCTAACTAATCGAATTCCATAGCCCAGTTTGAAAACTGCCAATCTTCATAATTAACAAAGGGAGTCTCAGGAAGAGAAACAGATTTCCTCTTCCCTACAGCTACTAAGGAAGACATCGTCCTATGATGGAAAACTAGGTCAAAGAATTTGATCAGATAGGGTGTTAGAAAGAAAAAATTCATAAAAATATCAATTTTCTTTTTCTGTGTGATATGGAGGCTTGTAGCATTATTTGAAACTGTTACCAACTTGTTCTATTCCTTGTTTAAACAAGTCTGTCCTTGGAAGTATAATTTGAAAAAAAGGGTCTTGTAAGACTCCAAAAACTAGAAATTACTGCTATAGCGCCTTTAATAACATTCAAAAGTATCCTGTAATTTTGATTGGTTATTTTACTCAATAATTTTCTTGCCCTAGTAATAATGTTATACTTGATATATTTGTATTCCTAAACAGGATAAATAGCTGTAAGACTGTGCCATCGGGACTTCCCTGGAGGTCCAGTGGTTGAGACTCTGTGCTCCCAATGCAAGGGGCCCGGGTACGAGCCCTGGTCAGGGAACTGGATCCTACATGCATGCCCCAACTAAGACCCCGCAGGCTGCAACTAAAGATCCTGCACGCTGCAACTAAGACCCGGAGCAGCCAAATAAATAAATAAACATTTTTTTAAAAAAGGGACTTCCCTGGTGGCGCAGTGGTTAAGAATCCACCTGCCAATGCAAGGGACACGGGTTCAATCCCTGGTCCAAGAAGATCCCACATGCCGCGGAGCAACTAAGCCTGTGCGCCACAACTACTGAGCCTGCGCTCTAGAGCCCGCGAGCCACAACTACTGAACCTGCGTGCCGCAACTACTGAAGCCCGCTCGCCTAGAGCCTGTGCTCCGCAACAAGAGAAGCCACAACAATGAGAAGCCCGAGCGCTGAAACGAAGAGTAGCCCCCGCTCGCCGTAACTAGAGAAAGCCAGCGTGGAGCAACGAAGACCCAACGCAGCCAAAAAAAAAAAAAAAAAAAAAAATTAAAAAGTAAATAAATAAAAAATAAAAGCATTATACCTCTCTTGATCCTCATAATTCTATGAGGTGTGGAAGATTAATGCTATGTGCTCCTTATTTTATGGTTACACAGAAGAGTCCTATTCATCCCTCATTCATTTATGTCAGTAAAACTGAAATCCTACAGGGCTACTTTTTTTTTTTAATTTTTTTAAAATTAATTAATTAATTTTATTAATTTATTTTTGGCTGTGTTGGGTCTTCGTTGCTGTGTGCGGGCTTTCTCTAGTTGCGGAGAGTGGCGGCTACTCTTTTTTTTTTTTTTTTTTTTATAAATTTATTTATTTTATTTTTGGCTGCGTTGGGTCTTTATTGCTGAGCGCGGGCTTTCTCTAGTTGTGGCGTGCGGGCTTCTCATTGCGGTGGCTTCTCTTGCTGCGGAGCATGGGCTCCAGGCACGCGGGCTCAGTAGTTGTGGCACACGGGCTTAGTTGCTCCGCGGCATGTGAGATCTTCCCGGACCAGGGCATGAACCTGTGTGCCGTGCGTTGGCAGGCGGATTCTTAACCACTGAGCCACCAGGGAAGTCCGCGGCTACTCTTAGTTGCGGTGCGCGGGCTTCTCATTGCGGTGGCTTCTCTTGTTGTGGAGCATGGGCTCTAGGCGCCCAGGCTTCAGTAGCTGTAGCACACGGGTTTCAGTAGTTGTGGCTCATGGGCTCTAAAGTGCAGGCTCAGTAATTGTGGCACACGGGCTTAGCTGCTCCGTGACATGTGGGATCTTCCCGGACCAAGGCTCGAACCCGTGTCGCCTGCATTGGCAGGTGGATTATTAACCACTGCACCACCAGGGAAGTCCCTACAGGGCTACTTTTAATGCTAACTAATGGAACTCCATAGCCCAGTTTGAAAACTGCCAATCTTCATAATTAACAAAGGGAGTCTCAGGAAGAGAGAGAAAATTCCTCTTCCCTACAGCAACTAAGGAAGACACTGTCCTGTGATGGAAAATTAGGTCAAAGAATTTGATTAGATAGGGTGTTAGAAAGAAAAACTTCATAAAAATATCAATTTTCTTTTTCTGTGTGATATGGAGGCTTGTAGCATTATTTGAAACTGTTACCAACTTGTTCTATTCCCTGTTTAAACAAGTCTGTCCTTGGAAGTATAATTTGAAAAAAAGGGTCTTGTAAGACTCCAAAAACTAGAAATTACTGCTATAGCTCCTTTAATAACATTCAAAAGTAACCTGTAATTCTGATTGGTTATTTTACTCAATAATTTTCTTGCCCTGGTAATAATGCTACACTTGATATATTTATATTCCTAAACAGGATTAATAGCTGTAAGACTGTGCTATCAATCTTCAAATGATCTTCAAAGGAAGATCACTGGTTCTTTCCTCTTATTCCTTTTAAATGATGAGAAAACAATATAAGCCTATGATTCCTCTAGACTTCTTAATAGAAACTGAAAGTCATCTCATTTAAAAGAGATAAGTACTATTATCAACTCCATTTTATAGATGAGAAAACTGAGACACAGAGCAGTTAAGTAACTTATCCAAGATCACACAGGTAATAGGTGCTAAAGCATGGATTCACAGCCAGACAGTTTGGCTTCAGTGTCTTTAGTCTTACCTACTGCTTCTATTTTCTTTAGAATTTTCTTGGGAAAATTGCAAAGGAATAAATCCCTGTCCTTTCAACTTTAATTTCTACCTGCTCTAAGTGTGGCATGCACTACTTGGTATAACTGTATAGTCCTACGATGGGCAATGTATAGACCTGGTACATCATTCCTCCCAATCAATCAGGTTGAGGATGTACCTACAATGCACCCTGATGATGTGGGGATGACAGGGGAACTTGATGGAATCGAGAAACGGAGATACTATGACAGATCACCTAACACTTACTGCAATTATTGAGGTAAAGATGGAAGAAACCTAGCCTGGCTATGCTAATTCACTATGTGACTGTGGGCTTCAGTTCCCTCAGCTGCTCCAAGCTTAGAGACCATTTTACTGCACCCTGTGTAAGAAAAACCTCTTCCAAAGTACACTGGTATGGTTCTGATAACCCAAGGGCAGCCCAGCCACATGCCTTCGATGAGCATGGGGCGGGGGGTGAAGATTTATTGTGTTTGTTATTAAAGAGATATAGGGAGAAAGTCATTGAAAAGCCATAACATTGTGCACCATTACTATATAGGAATTGGTGTTAGAAGGGATACATTGCAGGCTCTACTTCAAAAATGTCAATCTTTTCATTTAAAGAAATCTATGTAGAGGACACCTCTCACAACTGTACAATCTATATTCGGGGCAATTTGATGACAGACTCTGCTACCTTAATAAAAAAAAAGTGACAGGTATTTTACTCAGTCACCTATAATTTGCTTTGAGGGAGATATAGCTGTTGGCCCCTTACCCCTTCCCAGTCCCCAATCCTGTTCTACCCTATGTCATTTCCACCAGGGTCCAAACTCACCTTCTGAGGACTGAAGATCACTTTGTATTTCCGAGTTCGGCCAGCCATTTTGTCAGCATTGACAAGATCTACAGACAGAAAGGATGCAACCCGAAAGCCATGGACCTTTGTTAGACTAGAAGCAAGGAAGCAGAGAGCCTCTACGAGGAGTATGGCCTACCCAAACAATTCTTTTCTTATTAAAGGGTTCTTATGGCCAAGGTCCTTAGACCTTCCCACCCTTTCCCAGGTCTTAGTTATAATGAACACCATGGCACACTCACTGGCAATGTACCGCATATTCTTGATGCGAGGTCTGACCAAGAAGCACAATCTATGGGAGAGAAGGGGGAAAAAACCTCAGTGAAGAAAAATCATGAAGTTGGTGATAGCAGCTTAGAAGAAACTTAAACAATGTCAACTCTTTCACCATTTGCTACAGTTCTCACCCCAGCCAAAGCCCTGCCAGCTCTTTTGGCTCACCACATACCAAACACACAAGACTCAGGACTTCCCTGGTGGCACAGTGGATGAGACTCTGCGCTCCCAATGCAGGGGGCCCAGGTTCAATCCCTGGTCAGGGAACTAGATCCCACATGCATGCTGCAGCTAAGAGTTAGCATGCCACAACTAAGGAGCCGGCGAGCCAAAACTAAGGAGCCCGCCTGCTGCAACTAAGGAGCCCGCCTCCCGCAACTAAGACCTGGTGCAACCAAACAAATAAATAAATGAATATTTTTTAAAAAAATGAGTATATAATTAAGAGTTTAAACACACACACACACACACACACACACACAAGACTCCCCCCGATAAAACAGGTATATCGTGGTGGGCTGGGGGCACTTATTGGCCTTATGGTGGACCCAGGAGTTCCTGCTCTCAAATAATTTACAGTCTATTGGGCAAAATAAGATGCATATATGTATGGAGTATATTAACAATCAAGTGTTAAAAAACAATACAAGAAAGTATATAAAATAGTGTTCTTCAAACTGGGGTTCATGGATGTATTCTCCATGTATCTAGGAGAATTTTTTCCTCTAAGGGAGGGTGTACATTACTTAAGTTGAGAAGTATTAAAAATAAAAACAAACACCAGACAACAGGCAGGATGTGACTGTGTGCCAGGTGAACAGGACAAACACTGAACCCCATGTAAGTCCAGAGGAGGAGAAAATCACCCCAGAATGGCAACTGAGAGCTGCGTGGAGGAGGCGGGGCTGGATTCTGAAGGCTGGGTATTTGTCGCAAGAACAGTGAGGAGAGGAGAGAATTTCAGGCAGAGTGGGTGGAGTGGCCAAAAACACGGAGGTACGTGTGCAGAGCTGGGAAGCACGCAAAGTGCGAGCTGAGTAGTGGGCACGTGAAAGAGACCAGGCTGGAAAGGGGGTGAGAGGCCTCCCTGCAGGCAGCCTTGGAATCTATGACGAACAATGAGGACCTCACTCGGTAAGTAAGGGAAGCCTTGAAGGTGCTTCAGGAGAGCCCAGTGAAAATATTTTTGAAAGATTAATCAATCTGGTTAGAGATGGTAGATTGGGTTAAAGAGAGAAGAGGACAAGGGAGGGAGAAACCACAGAAAGGGAGACCAATTAAGAGGCTAAAGCATAACCTAAGGATGAAATTGTAAAAGAGGAGGGAAGTGAACCATGTCACAAACATCATGGTGCCAGATCTCGGCCAAGGACCGATCAAAGGCAAATGTGTAGGGACCTCCTCCAGCTTGGAGCCGAGACAGAGTCTCCCAGACACTCACTGTTCACTGGAGCTGAAGGCTGGCTTGTTCTCCACTTTGTACAGCTTGTCTACTTCATGTTGCTACAGAGAGAATTCAACAAAACAATGGACGTAAGTGTGCTTGGAAACCCAAAGCCTGATACAATGACAGGGGTCTTCTGGAAGGGCTCCCTCCTATTTATACTAATTCTAGCAGTCAAAGTACCTCCCTGACAACCATCCCACTGAACCTTCCTCAGACTGTCAATAGAAAAACCAAAAATAAAACAATACAAAGAGTATCAATCCCCCCTTGTCACCGCAACTCTGCCATCCTCTATTTACCCTATAAGGGTAGTCACTCTTCAGTAATATGTACTGTTCATCAAAAGAAAAACTGCTTAATAGGAAAGAGGGGCCTGATACACGTGGGGAAAGGGGCAGGTACCTTTAGGATGGAGACATTGGCGATTCGATCCAACGGGCTCATGAGATCTGCCTCAATGAACAAGTCCTTTTTTCCTGGAAGCTGAAGGAGACACAGTATCTTGGGTTACTCTCAGGTCACACAAGCTCCCTCGGCTGACAGCTTATCTAGGCATCCATTTAATAGAAGCACAGTCTCTGAGTTGGAAGGGCACTAGACCTCATCTACCCCAGCACCTTATTTATTGCCTATATCCACAGCTGACATTTCTCTACATATTCACCTATTTTGTCTTCTCATTTTCTGTACCAGTGGAAAGATATTTCACCTTCTTTCTAAGGTTAAGTCCTTGTCACTCAACCCTCCTGCTTGCCTGTGACCTTGTTCTACATCATTGCTCCTCTACTCCACTGCCTCTTCCACTCTGTCTCCTGATAACCCAATCGATTTCCTGCTGAACGAAGCCAAACAAAAGAAAACCGCGCCGTGTATCCTGCAGCCCCTCAACTAACTGCCAAATATCTCTTTAAATGGCATTTTTCTTCTAATTACAAAAATAACCTATGTTCAAGGCGGAAAACTTAACCCAGGACAGTCCTCACCCACACACCCACTCTCCCACGCCAAATCCCTGTCATCTGGCTCCTGCTTCATCACTCTTGATGCTGCTTTTTCATCTGTCCAGAGGAAGGAGAGGTCATACTGAGCAGAAGAGAGGGGGAAGTCATTGAAAGTTTCCTCTCAAGTAGGCTTTGACAAATGGGTAGGATGTTGGCAGTGATAGATTGAGATGGCAATCTAGCAAAGGCCAGGGAAAGAGAACAGGTTGAATGGTAAGGGCAGAACAAGCAATTCAGTTTGCCTGATGGGTAAGGTACATGTAAGGCAGTAGTCCTCAACCAGGGCTGATTTTGCCCCCCAGGGCACATTTGGTAAAGTCTAGAGACATTTTGGGTTGTCCACCTTGGGGCACGGGGTGTTACGGGCATCTAGTGGGTAGAGGTTAGGGATGCAGCTAAATATCCTACAATGCACAGAACAGTCCCACCACAAAGAATTAAGCAGCCCAAAATGTCCACAGCACCAAGGTTGAGAAATCTTGATGTAGGGGAATGGTGTGAAACAAGATTGAAATCTTTGACAGGAATTAGAGCATGAAGGGTCCCAAATGCCAAGTTAGGGAGTTTGGTGTTGATCCTCTATGGAACAAGGAAAAATAGAAAGCTTTTGTACACTGAAGCATCCAATCAGCTGGGAATTTTCATTAGGTAAATCTGGGAACTGTGGGTAAAATGGATTGGAGACATGAGAAACTAGAGGTAAGGACTACACTTATGTGGTTAATGCAACAGTCCAAGCAGCCCAAGGACCTCCCTGGCGGTCCAGTGGTTAAGACTCTGTGCTTCCACTGCAGGGGGTGAGGGTTCGATCCCTGGTCAGGGAAGCGCGGCATGCAGCAGGGTGCGGCAAGAAAACAAAAGACAAACAAGCAGCCCAAGCCTGTGGTAATGAATGAGGACCTGATTTAGGCTGGTGGTGATGTGAACAAAAACAGGTTTTTTAAGAGATACATGGAACCTGTAATAGAATTTTTAAAAATACTTGAAAGAAATTAAGTGTTAACAGTGCTTGTATCTGATGGTAGGGTTATAAGTGATGTTCTTTTCTTTACACTTTACCTTCTGCATTTTCTAGAATTTGTTAGTGTTATTTTATAATCACCATTTTAAAAGTCAGGTGTAGGGCTTCCCTGGTGGCGCAGTGGTTGAGAATCTGCCTGCCAATGCAGGGGACAGGGGTTCGAGCCCTGGTCTGGGAAGATCCCACATGCCACGGAGCAACTGGGCCCGTGAGCCACAACTACTGAGCCTGCGCATCTGGAGCCTGTGCTCCGCAACAAGAGAGGCCGCGATAGTGAGAGGCCCGCGCACCGTGATGAAGAGTGGCCCCCACTTGCCACAACTAGAGAAAGCCCTCACACAGAAATGAAGACCCAACACAGCCATAAATAAATTAATTAATTTAAAAAAAAAAGCCAGGTGTAAGGAAATATCCACAGGACTCAGCAACTGGTTTAGTTAAGTGTGAGGACGGAAGAAGAGTCAAAGATGATTCTGAGGTTTCAAGCCTGAATAGCAGTGCCCATTAATAAGAATTAAGTCAGAGAAAGTTAGTTTGAAGAGGACATTACTGCACAGAAATCCACTCTGGCCACGTTGAGTCACCCTTGTGGGCAGCTCTTCCTCAGGTCATTCTATTTACAAGTTTCTATCCTTGGTCTCATTTACTGTCTTTCATGGGGATCTCACCTGAACTAGTGGTTCTAACTAGCATCTCTTTTCAATTCCTCAGACATTTGTTGGGTGTCTTTCATGTGCCAATCATTGTGCTACCACTACAGGACACATTACAGAGAAAGAAAATATGGTCCCACATCCCCTGAGGTTCTCCCAAGTCCCCATCTTTACCCCAGCTGCAATTTTACCTTTCTATCTGCTGATGTTACAAGCAGTATTTCCTACTAGCATCTTAACTTCACCCTATCCAAACCCAAACTACTCAACTTCCCCCACCAAAACTGTTCCTCTTTCTAATTCTTTTTCTCATTTCTATTCAATGTTCATGCAACAAATATTTATTAAGCACATGCTGAGTGCCTGATTCTAAGCTAGGTACTCACTAGGTATACATGTTGAACAAAATAGGTATGTCCCTGTCCTCAAGGACCTTCCAATCTAGTGGGGAATATGAACATTAAACAAATGACTATATACGTAATCCATTAAAATTACAGTAACAGCATTACTTTCTTATTAGCTCAAGTTAAAAATGTCAAACTCAGCTTTGCTTCTCCCTTAACCTTTACGACCAATCAATGTCTTTGAGTCTTTGACTCAAAAAAACCCATCAATTCCTTTCATTTCCACTGCCACTAATTTTGTGTGGGCCTTTATTACTTCAATCTGATCTATGGTCTCCTCACTGGCCTTCTTGTTTTGCCCATTTATCCAACTTCACAATGGCTATTAGAATCATCTTCAAGTACTGTTTCATGTCACATATTGGGGAAAATTTTTCAGTAGCTGCCTAATGCCTATTGTGTAACTTCTCATCCCTCTCTTCTCTGTATTACATGCCTGTCCTTCCCTGGTTCCTCAACTTTGCTCCTACCGGTCCATCTGCCTGGAACATCCTCTCCCATCTCCAAGGAAAATATGCTTATCTTCACACTCCAGCTCCTGGAAACTCCTAGATCACTCCAGCTAGAAATGATTGTTTCAGGCACCCTAGCTGTCACTCGTTCACCACATGATACCCTGTGTGTGGTAATCTGTGTTTCATACTGCTCCCACTGGAACGTAAGAACCCTAAGGACAAAGTTGTCTTAACCACCTTTCCATCCCCAGTGATGCCTGGCACTAGTGGTGTCTCCCTTGTCTGTATGAAAAAAAAAAGGGGGGGAGGGGGGATTTCCATTAACTCTCTGGCCAGATCGTCCCAAGTTTTCCTCCCTGAGTGCTTCATTTTGGACCTGCCACAGAAACTGCAAGGACAATACCAAGGGCCAAGAGCAAGACCAAGGGAGCTCAGTAAGAAAGAACTATGCATCCAGTGAGTGCTGGCTGTTGATACAGTAAAGGTCCCCAGCGTGGCAGGCACTGACCTGCTCCAGCAGATAGATGAGCTGGTCTCGGGCCAGCCTCTTGAGCATGGAGAAGTCAGGCAGCTCTGGGGCATCCGGCCGATGGGGAAAAGCCATGGCAGCGGTCACCTGGGCCGCAGGGTGGAAGAAGGCGGACGCCCTCCGCTCTGAGAAGGCCGGCAGCGCCCCAGGGTAAGCGCAGGATGGCTCTCCTTCAGGTAAGGGCACGGACTTCGAAAGAGCCCCCGAAGGGGCCCTCGCTCCTCAGCCACACTGGAGGAATGAATGGCCACCTCCTGGCCGGACAGCCGCAGCCTCGGGGGACCTCGCCTCAGGCCTGCAGCCACTTTGTCCCACCCCACCCCTCCCGGTCCACTCTGCCGGTCCGCAGGATTAGGGTCTACACCTGCAGAGATACCCGCCTCCTGCCAAAGAGAGGGACGACTTCCTAGACCTCCCGGAAGTCCCGTGCACTCGCCCTGCGCTCAGCGTACCCGGAAAAGGACGGCGTCCTGGAAGGGACATTTGAAAACGAGCGGCAACGCGTCAAGGTTCAGTTTCATTCCTAACCAGAGGCGAGTGTTCCTGTGATAAAAGAATTATACCTTAAACTAACTTTGAAGGGTAAACCCAATTCTCCTAGCTCACTCAAGCAAGCGTTGGGCACTTGCTCGATTTTTAGAACTTGGTGAAATCGGCGAAACCAACTCGGAATCCGGAGGGCATTGATCACTGAGGATCTGGGCTGTCAATCAAATCTACTCCACAAATTTAGCTGCAAGCTGGGAGCTCTCTGGCTTCCGAACTGCGGGAGGCCAGACGCGTGGAGTTGCGGGGCGGGTGTGAGGGGAGAGAAGAGGAACGCGTCAGGAGCCAATGGAAGCCAAGTCTCGCCAGCTGTGACCTTTCAATACCGGAGTTTTGACTCATTAATGCCCTTCGTGGGAAAATGGGTAAATAAACTGTGGCATATTCATACAATAAAAATAACTGAATACATGAAAGAAGCCAGACACGAGAGTGGCATCTGCATGCCATTTCTATCAGGTTCTCGAACAGGAAAAACTATAGTGAAAAATTTCAGAAAAGTGATTGACTTTGGGGATGAAAATTGGGAAGAAAATTAGGGAATTTTCAGGGGTGATGGTAAAGATCTATATTTACCTTGTTATAAAAAAAAAAGCTTATGAGAGACATTATAATGGACAGATCCGGCTGACAATACCTGAACTCACTAATCAATCGTGACATCACATCATCATCTCCTGGTGAGATGCATGGGAAGCACATGTTAAACCTGATCAAGCCTCAGGATCTAATTACCAGTTCATAGGAAATACAGAGGGTAGTGGAAACATGATAAAAGACATCACAAGGATAAAATCAACCATGTCCAAAAAGCAGAAAATTATATGTGTCAAATAACCTGTCAAATGACAATGAGAAGAAAGTGGAAGGGGAAACTACTTTAGAATAAAAGACTTCTGGGACATAACAACACAATGCAATATTGCAATGTGTGGACTTTGTTTGGATCCTTATTCAAAGAAATCAACCAGAATATTATTAGGATATTAGCTGATAATAAGGAATTCCTAAAACTTTCAAGGTATAGTAATGGCTTATATGTCTATGTTAAAAAGGAGCCCCTATCTCTTTGAGACACAGACTGAAGTACTTACAGATGAAATAATATGATGTCTGGGATTTGCTTTAAAATAAGCCAAGGGGATCTGTGGGGCAATGAAGAAAGATTGGCCATTTGTTAAATGTTGAAGCTGGGTGATGGGTACACAGGGGTTTATTGCATTACAATATTCTACTTTCGAATGTTTGAAAACTTCTATAATAGAAGATTAAGTAAAAAAACAAAACAAAACTTTTATGCTCACACTGGGCTTCAAGAGCTTGTTTAGTATTTTTTACTGAGCTTCCTCTCACCCCCTCCCCTTAGATCAAATCTTGGCTGCACAGAAAGGTAGAAGCTGCCCTTCACAGATGAGTGACATATACACCCGCCACGTTGCAGGGATTTAAGTCCCTTCTGTCGTACAGTTTGCCAGCCTCTTGAGTTTGGCCCCAAGTTGCTGTGAGGTGCCCATTTCACCCACAGTTGCTTTTATTCCAGCTTGAGCAGTCTTGGTATCTGTTGCCTCCTCCACCAGATGCTGCACCTGCACCCCCAAATTTCCACCCCATCCAGTGTGATGTCAAAGTCCTTTGCTGTGTCATGAAACAGGACTGCCTGGGAATAGGGCACTATGGAGTCCTATGACCCCCACCCGATGGAACACAGGCTGAGTCCCCATTCACCTGTCCAGCCTCCCTGCTTGGGATGGGGCAGTGGGGGGCCGGAGAGAAGGGGACAATTTCCCCAAACACCTCAATGCCAGTGGGTTAGGATCTGAGACACACTGTCAGCATAGAGCAGGAACAGGTCAACCTGCAGGAAGTTTAGGCCTTCTTGGTTGAGATCTGGATGCACAGGCTGGCAAAGGTAAAAGGCCGGGCTTTCTGCCATTGTGGATTGGCTGATTGGTATAAGGTTTCCCAGCCATTTCTTCATTCACTCAACCAATACTGAAATCTATGTTGGGGGAATTCCCTGGCGGTTCAGTGGTTAAGACTCCGCACTTCCACTACAGGGGGCACAGGTTCGATCCCTGGTGGGGGAACTAAGATCCTGCCTGCTGCGTGGCAGAGCCGAAAAAGAAAAGGCAGAAAAAAAGAAATCTATGTTGGGAGTGGAACTACAGCAATGAACAGGTCTCCTACCTACAGGTCTCCTACCCTTATGGGATCTACCTTCTAATGGGGCAAGGTGGGTGATGACAAATAATGCATTAGTAATACATTCCAAATACTAGGGAAAATTAAACAGGGTGTGGTGATAGAACATGAAGGGAGCTGTTTTAGACTAGGGTGAAAAGGCCTAAGAAAGTAACATTTGACCTGAGGCCTGAATGGCAAGGACCCAGCCAAGTGAAAATCTGGGGACAAAGAACTAGTAAGTGCAAAAGCCTTAGATTAGCATTTACAAGAATGGAAACAAAAGATTTAAGCTAGTGAGCATTAGGATGGTGGTGGATGAGGTAAATGGAAAACATATCCAGGCTAGCAATAAAAGCTTCTAATTTTTCATAGTCCCCTGGGGAAAGGGCACAAATGATTTGCAGGAGTTAGAAATGCATATTTAAGCACTCAAATAGCATCTTGCTCCTCTAAGTTATTTTTTTTTAAATAAATTTATTTTATTTTTGGCTGCATTGGGTCTTCGTTGCTGCGCGCAGGCTTTCTCTAGTTGCGACGAGCACGGGCTACTCTTCATTGCGGTGCGCGGGCTTCTCATTGCGGTGGGTTCCCTTGTTGCGGAGCACGGGCTCTAGGCACGTGGGCTCAGTCGTTGTGCTGCACGGGCTTAGTTGCTTTGCGGCTTTTGTGGGATCTTCCAGGACGAGGGATCAAACCCGTGGCCCCTGCATTGGCAGGCAGATTCTTAACCACTGCACCACCAGGGAAGTCCCTCCTCTAAGGTTCTAATGGCAAATTACCCTTTTAAAAATCATAATTATATTGACGTTTTTATTATAAGTTACATGATAGTGACAGAGCAGTGAGAACAAGGGCCTTATCTGTCCACTGCTCTATTACCAGAAGCTGGATTCCCTAACTTTGACTGGCATGTGATAGGGCCTTGCCCATTTCTACTGAACAGATGCTCAAGTTAACAGTACAGTGATATTATAATTGCCATGAATGACATTTGCAATAGCAACAAGACACATGACCAGGCTGTCAGTGACAGGGTTGGAATATCAATGTTTTCATTAGAAAAACATCCTGCATGTATTTAAATTCTGAATAGCCAATTTTTGCTGGTAAATTGTTAAAATGAGACATTGTTGAGAACTGTCATTGGACTCCTATGTTGCTTGAATATGTCTCCATTTGTCTTTTGATA
Source organism: Balaenoptera musculus (assembly GCF_009873245.2). Classification (NCBI taxonomy): domain Eukaryota; kingdom Metazoa; phylum Chordata; class Mammalia; order Artiodactyla; family Balaenopteridae; genus Balaenoptera; species Balaenoptera musculus. The sequence goes on from NC_045786.1 coordinate 37,681,556, forward strand.
ATCACTTTCTCATATTAATAAAGTATTTCTAAAAGAATCAGTGAATTAACAGAAATTATGCCAGGCAGTGATAGATTCCTGGAATTTTTGAAGCCTTGAATTAGGAATCAGACCTGGGTTCAAGTCCCACTGCTGTCACTCACTTGCAGCTATGTGACCTTGGGCATATCCAAAAACCCTTGAGACCATATTTGGGTTTTTTTTCATGTATTTATTTACTTTCATTTATTTATTTGGTTGCACCGGGTCTTAGTTGTGGCTCGCCGGCTCCTTAGTTGCGGCATGCGTGTGGGATCTAGTTCCCTGACCAGGGATGGAACCCCGGGCCCCCTGCATTGGGAGCACGGAGTCTTAACCACTGCGCCACCAGGGAAGTCCCAAGACCATATTTGTAAAAGGGATCTATTATCTATTCTTGCCTAAATCACAACACCCTTGTAAAAATCTGATTAAAGCTGTACAATAAGATACTACTTAAGCTTTTGGAAGTGGCTGGAGGTTACGTTGAGAGCCTGTAAAGCCTTTGCCTGCTTTGCATTTTTTGTTTGGTCAAATCCCCACACCCCCATTTTGTTTTAGAGCCCTAGCAACTGAAAGAGGAGCTGCTTTAGACTGGGTGTTTAGGGAAGGCCTAATGTCCAGTTTTTGGCTGTCAAAGTCCATCACTGAGCAGGGCTGATAGGCACAGAGCCCTTTATTAGGGATTCCTCTGGCCCCATCTCTCTCCCAATATTTAGACAAGGGACCCTTTGCCTCTTCCCTTCCCTTCACAGGTAAACCCTCCCAATCCCAGAGAGCATCAATCAACACAGACTGCTACATTTTACTTTATTTTGCACATAATGAAGATAACTGACTAAGCAGTTCCAGAACTGTTAGTATTCATTAATCAAGAAGTAAATGAGGTGAGAAGACAAACTTTTAATTTCCTCCCAAACATACAGCAAGTATCACAGCAACTTGTAACAACACATGCAATACAGGCTGGTTTCAACATACAGAGAGCCCAAGCAAGAAGGGTGAGTCCTGAAGGTCCACGTGGGTCAGAGGAGGAGCAGTGCTCCAGGAGGCTGGAATCTACCCAGTCACTCACCCCGCTCCCACACATAACTACCCTGTGAAGTTCTCTGCCCTTTGTCAGATTCAAATCCAAGAAACTCTTTCATCCCACATTCCAGGCTCATCACTACCCTCCATTCCAAGGTGGATAATCCACACACAGAAATCCAGGCAGAACCAAATATACTTGCCCAGCTGTGTTTCATGTGGCATTTCCACAAGCCAGGCTCCAGCTCAAATTCTGTACAGGAAGTTCCCATTGCTGTCAAAGAACTCTGGTCCCCTCTGCACGACTTTGTTGCTAAAGTTCTGGTCACCTGGCTCCCCTGCCTTCAACTCTGCCAGCTTCTTGTCACTTGGCAATCCATCACTGTCAGTTCCTCTGGTGTCCCCACAGTCACTGGTGGAGAACTTCTGCAGCTCTCTTGGATGACCGAGGGCTGCAGCAACAGGCACAAAGCTCTTCTCCTCCTCCAGTCCCTGGATTCCTTTATTCCTTTCCTTCTGTCTCCTTGGTGTATTTGTTCTGTGAGTGTTCAATTCTGTCACTTTCAAAGCTGTGCTGTGACCATGGCCTTTGGATGAGGCTTCATCCCCTGGCATCAGCAAAGAGCCCGATACAGAATGGCTTGCAGAAAGCGGTGCTGAGGTATCCCCAGAGCCTGGGAGCTGCTGGAGCGAGCGGGCAAGCCCAATTTTCTTAAGGACTTTTTGATCCTGCTTCAGTTTCTGCTCCAATGTGGGCACAAACTTGCTTTTTAAAACCCTTCGGATCACATCAGTGCTGACATCAAAGCCTTCAGCCAATCTGGGAACGGACCAGGACTCTGCAAATTCCCTGTGTAAATACCTATGAAAAAAAGAAGCAGGTTTTCAATCTGTGAAGAAGTCTCCTATCAGAACAGTTAACTGATAATACTAGTGATAAATACATGAAAAGAAGAGGGCTTGGAAAAACTGTAAACGCAGTGTTTATCTTGTGCCACTAAATGGCTGCGGTCCATTCCTGTGTGCTAACAGCAACACCCAACTACTTTTAGTCATTTCATTTCATATCAACTGAATTCCTCTCACTGCACGGCAGGCCCCAGTTAGATCCTGGGGATGCATGACGACTGTCTTTCCCTTCAAAAAACATACAGTCTGGTGGTGGAGACAGATACAGTAACATACAAAAACGCTATGAGAAATATCCCAGCAGAGGATGCTGTGAGAGCACCGGGGAGGGAGAGGCAGGGACAGGCTATCACCACATTTGCGGGGTGGCCCAGGAATTGCTTCAGGAAGTCCACGCTAGAGCTGGTCTGAAAAGATGAGAAGTTGTCATAAGCTGGCAGAGGGGAGGAGAGGAAGAAAAGGTCAAAGGTACTGATGGTAGAGTGAGCAGCAGGTGAAACACAAGCACATCACCTTTGTTGGGAACAGCTCAATCTGTGTGACAGTGGGAGCAGGAGCAAGATCACGTCATGCTTAGGGATTCTGGAGTCTATCCCAAAGCAACAGTGAACCAAGGAAGGATTTTAAGGAGCAGAATGCCATGAGCAAATTTTCATTTTGAAGCTCAATCCAGTGGTAGTGAAAGAGGGCAGTCATCAATTAGATTCCCTGAACTATAACCTGCTTAATGAATAATAACCTGTAACCTGCCTTCACTGACCAAGCTTGCTTTAATTGTTCATGCAAACTGCATACCCTCCAAGCTTCACATAGCCTAGACAATGTATCACAAGACTCCTTTAACTGCCCCCTGTAGATAACACCTCTGACCATGGGTTGCTCTGGTAACAGTTGCTTAAGTTGTTGTTCAGGAACAGGGGGCTAGTTTTGCCCAGTTCAAACTAGTTGAGACCACTGACCATTCAGCTGGGCCTGTACAGGTGTCGAATGGGTGACCTTTCAATGTCAAGGGCCCAAAACTCCATCCTCAGATCATGCTAATGCTGCCCACCATTTTCTGAACATGCATCCCATGAAGACCAGGTAACTCAGATACCCCTGTGCAGAGCACCAATTACTTCACCTTTTTCTAACATTTAATCACCTTTCCCGAAGCCTCAGACCACCCTGCTTCTTTACCCCATAAATATCCTAAGCCTCTTCCTTCAAGGAGGCAGATTTGAGACTTGTTCTCCCATCTCCTTGCTTGGCTGCCTGTGAATAAACCTTTTCTCTGCTGCAAACCTCGGGGTCTCAGCAATGGCTTGCTGTGTATCAGGCAAATGAACCTGGTTCAGTAACAGTAGTTTCTCAGTGCAAGACTAGAGATGGAAAGATCAGGCAAGAGGCTGTCACAGTAATCCAGGCAGTCTGAACCGAGACAGTGGCAATGAGAGCAGAGGAGGAAAGAGACTTGAGAAATATTTTAGGAAGGCCAAGTGGTTACACTTGGTAAGGAACTAAATATTGGGCAAAGATATAGGCTGAGATTCAGCATCTTTTTTTTTAGTTAATTAATTAATTAATTTATTTTTGGCTGCGCTGGGTCTTTGTTGCTGCACAGGCTTTCTTTAGTTGCGGCGAGCGGGGGCCACTCCTCCGTTGCAGTGCGCGGGCCTCTCATTGTGGTGGCCCCTCTTGTTGCGGAGCACGGGCTCCAGGCACGCGGGCTTCAGTAGTTGCGGCACGCGGGCTCAGCAGTTGTGGCTCACAGGCTCTAGAGCGCAGGCTCAGTAGTTGTGGCACACAGGCTTTGTTGCTCCGCGGCATGTGGGATCCTCCCGGACCAGGGCTCGAACCCGTGTCCCCTGCATTGGCAGGCGGGCTCCCAACCACTGCGCCACCAGGGAAGTCCCAAGATTCAGTATCTTTATAGTGGGTGATTGGTGGGACCATTTGGGGTTTTAGCAAAAATAGGAGCAGAATGAAGTTGTCAGGGAATAATGATGAATTCTATTTTGTACATGTTGAGTTTGAGGAACCTGTGTGACAGCCAAACAGCGATATCTAGTGCACAGTTGACTATATAGAGTTCAGAAGAAAAACATGGACTGGACATGATAGATCTGGAAGTCATAAGCCAATAGCAGGAGTGGTTGAAGCCATGCAAGTGGCTGGCATTAGGCAGGAAAATATGCAGAGTGAGATAAACGACCAAGGACACAACTCTAAAAACTACAATAATTAAGATACAGGAGGAAGACGTGGAGCCCAGGGAGGAAACAGAAAACCAGTCCTAGAAATAGAAGTGAGTGGTAGCCTGGGTCAAGGGAGAATTTCAAGAATGCAGACAAGGTCAAATGCTGCAGAAATGTTAGTCAGGCTAAAGCCTTGAGTGTCAGTTATGCCTAGCACTGAGGAAGTCACTGGTAGATTCGTGGATAATAGTTTCATTGTTGTGATGAAACAAACAAAAATGAGGGTAGGGAGCCAGGGAGCCAGCAGGGAACTAAAGGACGAGGGAGTGTAGTATAGCCTTGACAGCTGGGTTTCCTTTTCTTTGTAATCCAAGTGACTGACTTAAGCTTTGCTTGCCAAGGCATGCACTTCAAAGATGGCTATCTCCAATAAACACACTGCCAGCCACACAACTATATAAAAAGCCAGGCTTCCCCCCATCCCTCCATTGGCGCGTTTGTTTTAGAGATTATGGTTGGCTTCAATAACTAACCACTTGGGCCGCTTGCTTTTTCTCTTCTTGCGCTTTGAATTCCTGTTAAGGGACTTCCCTGGTGGTCCAGTGGCTAAGACTCCATGCTCCCAATGCAGGGGGCCCGGGTTTGATCCCTGGTCAGGGAACTCGATCCCACATGCTGCAACTAAGAGTTTGCATGCCGCAACTAAAGATCCCATGTGCCGCAACTTAAAAAAAAAAACCCTGCATGCTGCAACTAAAGATCCCGCATGCCGCAACGAACACCTGGCACAGCCAAAATAAATAAATAAATAATTTAAAATAAAATTTAAAAATTAAAAAAAATTCCTGTTAAATTCACCAATAAAGAGTGAGCCCTCAAAACCCTAGGCCCCCACCCTCAACCCCAATAAAAGCAGAACCCCAGGCCCTTGCACCTCTCTCTACCCATGACCTCGCTGTGTGGCCTCAGGTGTGCCATATAATTTCCAGGTCCTGTAAGTAATAACCCTCCCCCCCACCCCCCTACACCCATCAGTTTCCTGATGGTTATTGCTGAAGGGCATCTTGCAGTCTTAAGAACCACAAGGGCTGGCTCAGCCACAACACTGGTTATTGACAGACTGAGACCGGCACACAACATGGACAACCTTAAGTTGACAGATGTAGGTCCCTGAGAAATTAGGTAGGGACTTGACCTAGAGCACCCAGAGAACTGGTCCTAGACAAGTGAAGGACTACCACTTCCCCAGAGGTGTGAACAGAGCACAAGATTGAGAGTGGAAGGTAAGGAGGAGACCAAGAAGCTTTAAACAGTTCTTACCTAATAGCCTGTTTTTTCTCTGAAATAAAAAGATATTTATTGATCACAAAAGGGGAGGTGACAGGTGGGAAGATGGAAGGGTTGAAAAGGCTGGTGTTCAAGATAGAAGAGGAAGCTGACAGGGGAGAGATGCTACAGGCTCATAAAATCTTGATCAGCTCTATAAAACCCCCTTTATTCTAAGTCTCAATTCCAGAGTTATTCTGATGGGAATGGAAAAAGGAACATGACCTACAAAGGACTATTTAGCAATATTTATCAAAATGCAAGTCCATTTGCCGTTCGGTTCAGTTGCAGCCCTACTTCTAGGAATGTATACAACACATACATTTATGTAAGTGTAAATACTTCTGGCAGATATTTAGAGTATACAAAGTTATGCACTGGAACACTATTTGTTACAGCAAGTGCGTGGAAACAATTCAAGTGCCCACCATAAAAGACTGGTAAAATAAACTACAGTTTACTAAGCATCTACAAAAAAGAATGAGGAGCTCTCTCTTGGGAAGTGAAAAGAGCTTCAGAATATATTAAGTGAACAAAACAAAGTATAGAACAGCATTTATAGTATTCTACTGTTTGTGATTATAGAAGTGAAAATAAAACTCTGTATTCATACGTGCTTGCTTCTATTTGCATAAGGAAACCTAGAAAATGACACAAAAAACTATTAAAAATAGTATCCATAGGAGACTAGGGGGGATTAACATCTCTCAATGCGTATGCCCTGTTATACTGTTCTAATCTTGAGCCATATGTATTATCTATTCAAAACAAAAAACTTAAAATTTAAAAGAGGATCTCTTTTCTAAGATACGGATCCTCTCTTCAGAGCAACGTAACCATGGAAGCTCCATCCCTGGTCCTTAGATCAAGAACGTCATGATCTACTTACTATATACGCGTTAAATGTTGTGACGCCTGTAACTTACTATTTAAAAATTTCAGCAAAAAATGAACCGTGTCATAACGTTAAAAACCATTACACCTAGATGGGCTCATCGACGTTTATCTTATTACTTGACTTTTCTGTTAGAAATCTTGAAAGATAAAAAGCAAAAAATACAAAAACAACGTTCTAAGTTCTAAGCCCTAGTATCCTTCACTTCTCATCACAGCAGATCCTAACTGCCAACAGTCTTACCGGATCTGCTCCATGGCTTCCCACGTCAGGGTCCTGGGCGGGGAACCTGGCGCCTCCATTTGCTTCCGAATTTTCTGGAACCGGATAGCTTTTCTCTGTCGTTTCAGGGCGCTGAGAGAGAGAATCAAGGGCAGAAAGCCATGCCGTGGAAGCCAGATGGGTGGTTTAAGAGCCTTGGCTAAGTCAGAGCGCCCAGCCCGCTTCTCTTTGCAAGGACAACCTGGCCATGTCTGTCAGCCTAGACCTGCTCTGAACACCGCCCCAGAAATCTAACACCGAGAACAACAGCCCATAAGCTGTTGCCGAATTCTTTAAATGGGTGATGAAATACGTCCCTGATGAAGGGACTCGTGGTCCCAAAGGAGCTAACAGCTGCCCCTGTGCCCCTGACAACGGGTGAGAAATAAGGGCCGCCGCAGGACGCCCGGCGCCAAGGGGGCGCGGCCTGGGCGCCCAGGCCCGAGGCCCTGCTTCAGGCTGAGGGCCCGGGAAGGAGCCGGTACCTCTCCACCTCCTGCAGCTCCCGCTCCTCCGGCTCCCAGTCGGAATCGGGGTCCGGCTCACGGCCGACAGATCCCGGGATCGCCACGCCCCGGGTAGCAAACCCACAGCGAGCGACCCGCTGCACGGACACCCCCCGCCCAGCAAGGAGTTCAGAGCAACCGCCATGTCGACGAGAAAAAGCCCTCCCCCGCCCCCCACAGGGTAGCGCCTGAAGCCGCGGGGCGGGACCGGAATTGGGCGGGAAGCTGAGGGGCAGGCGCGTCTTTTCCGCTTCCGTCTGGGGGCGTGGCTCCTGGGCTTGAACTGCTCTGCCACCCACCCTTACCCGTTGTAATTACAGAGCAGGCTTCTCTGAAACTCGGAGGCGGGTATGAGGTAGAGGACGCTCCTGCAAAACAGCATAAACTTTAATAAAAAGACGAGTTCAGTTGCCAAGAGCCGCCCCTCTGCCCCAACGGCTGCCCAGGCCGGCCTGTCTCCGCCACAGCGGCTGTCAGGACGTCCCCTCGGCGGTTCTCTGATGGCGAAAGCTCCGTGCCGTGGGAACTCGGCTCCTCTGGGAAAGTGACTTCTTGTCGCCGGGATAACCTCCAGCCCCGGGCCGCACCCAGGATTCAGACTCATCATTAGCGGTAAATCCAGGCTAAGGTTTGAAGGACGGAGATGAGCACATGGCCGGCCCTGGCTCCTTTTCATCTTTTAGTCTTTACCCATCCGAAAATAATCTTAGGGTATTGAGGAATTCTTGGTGTCTTTGTGTTTTGCCTTATGCAAACAGGGTTCCTGGCCAGGGCTTTTCACACTGAAGCTTGGTGGCAGTCTTTGAGTTAGCAAAGATTGAAGACGCTTTGCCCTTTTGGAAACCTGAGTGGGTTCTCCAGGACAGCTTGAGTTCTGGGCTTCCTTCCTACATTTACCTCTGGTGCCTGATGTCGAGGAGTGCAGGGGTATGCTGCAGCAGGGGTGCAGAGGTAGGGCAGAGGGTGAGATGCCAGGCCTCGGCTGCTCTGTGTTCAGAATCTAGCATGGAGGGGGTATAGCTCAGTGGTAGAGCATTTGACTGCAGAATCTAGCATGGAAGGCAAGGTGCATTCAGTCCATGAGCCACTTACCACTCTTTCCCGTTGCAGAAGATAGCCCTAGCTTGGGGTTAAAAAGGGTGGCACTGATCCTGCCAGGGCTCGGTTTATGGCTTCTAGCCTTCTGCTGGTTTGGCCTTCTGCAGTGGAAACATGGGTCCCCCTGAGTTGGTATTCACAGAAGAGATTTGCTCACCTCTTTCCCAACTGTTGCCCAATTACCAACACAGAGGAATGGCATCTCATGCTTCCCTCCAGCATCTTTACCACATTGTATTGTAATTGGTGTGTTTACTTGTCCATATCCCTGTTACATTTGTTGGATGTATTTCTGCCATGTCTATCACCAGGGTTTAGTACACAGAAGGAGGTAAATAAATGGGTCCACTACCTCCTCCATCCCCACACTGCTGGAAGTGCCAAATGATATTTTGGGAGCATCCCAGCTGTAATATTTGCTAGTGGGACTTTATACAAGTCAGAGTGACCAAAGCTAGTTTTGCATACTTACGGCTAGTGAGCCTGATTCTGGCGCTGGAAAAATAGCGCCTTCCACATGTCTTCATTGACAATGAACAGGGGCTGATGTCTGCTGGATCTCTCATCCAGTTGACATTCTTGGGCTGCAGATGGCACCAGGAATGATATGGAATTGCAGCATTCATGCTTGGCAGTGGCCCTAAGATCCTGGGGATCAATTCATGGGGCCGAACTGGATGCAGGAAATGAGGACCCCGCTCTTTGGCGGCCCTTCTCAGGAGGACCAATGGGACCAGATTCACACATTGCAGTTCTTGACTGCCCAGCCCGTCCTGGTGAAATCTAGCCTAGAGGAGAAGAGCAGCCCCTTACCACATTTCTTGTGAGGCTGGATGGTGTGGTGGAAGAAAATAAGACAAGAAAAATCTCTTCTAGGCCATGCCCACTATTTAACCAGTTACTCCTTTGGGATTCAACAAAAACAGAGGACCCAACAGGTTTGCTACTAGCCCAGGGAATAGTGAACTTGGTAGCTGTTTTGTTGGCCCAAGATCATTTATTTATCTCCCGTTAGAGCCACAGCACTGGCAGTGCTAGGGAGAGATTACACAGAAGCCGCTGAGGGTGATGGCCTTGTTGTCAGTCATGAGTTTGGGGTTATTGCAAGATAGGAATATAGAGAACAAGTCTCTTGTAAGTGAGACTGCTCTTGGCTGGATGTCATTACTAGAAACAAGGGAGCTTCGGAACACATGCAAAAGCAACCAACAGACCCTTTCCCAAGGCCCAGCATACACTGCTTTCCCAGGCTCCACTGCCAGACACCATCACATTAGCCTCCTTGGCTGTGGCCACCACCATGTGCGGTAGAGCCCTTGTTCCCTTGTTCTATGAGAGGCTGTGCAGGGACCCTCATCCGATACTCATGAAGTTTTTTCTGGCCCCGGTGGCTGGGGTACAGCATGCGGGTGATCTGCTCTACGATACCCAGACTTCTGATGAGATTTTCCCTTTGTAGCAGGGCCTTCATCCGCTCCAGCTCCTCCTCTTCCACAATTTCTTGCGGCTGCATAGTGTCCAGGTGTACTGGTAGCAGCTACAAGGTACATGAGAGATGAATGCAGGATCTCCAAGAATGAGTCCCCAGTCATCAACAAGGATGGCTGCAAGACTCCTGCCCACTCTACCTCTGTCCCTTCCCTGGCCTTGGTGGAAGGTTCCCTTTGCTATCCACTTTCTCACCTCCTGTTCCAAAAGGTCAGATTCAACGTACTGATTAGGAACTCATCTCTCGTACAAGAGGAGGAGAGGACAGCAGAGATTCCCTTCTCTCGTAGTCCCAACCCGTTTTCCTGCAGAAAAGCAAGAGCTGCAAAACCCCTGACACCTCTTTCTCCCGGTTCCGGTTCCTATAAGCCAAGTGGGTGGAAAGGCCCCTGAGCCGGGCCCTGGATTGGCTCTTCTCCCTTCCTGATTCACCCTGGTTCTGGTCCTTGTTTTCCTTTCGCCTCTTATTGCCTGAGGTCTCCTGCTGTTCCTGCTTAAGGCGGATCTCTTCTAGTTGCTGCCTGACAAGACACAGCAGCTTCAGATACCGGAGAAATTGTGTTAGAAAGGGGGTGAGGGAAAATGGGGATGGGGGAAGAGTAGGAAATTGATCTGTTTGGGGGACTGATGGGAGAGGAAGGAGACGGAAGATGGGGAAACCTACTAAACTCAGTCGTTACGAGTCTGCTAGAAGGAGTTCCCTGGCGGTCCAGTGGTTAGGACTCGGTGCTTTCACTGCCGAGGACCTGGGTTCAATCCCTGGTCGGGGAAGATCCCACAAGCCACACGGCGCAGCCAAAAAAAGCGGGGGGGGGGGCAGGGAAGTCTCAGCTTTGTAATTAACTATACTTCAATTTAAAAAATTTGTTTAAAGATTAAAAAAAAGTTTGATAGAATTTGTAACTCCATTCCTCTTTCCTCAAGTGTCTGGCTTCCTCTCCACCCTGCTGAGGAGCAGTTCAGCTTCAGGATTTGCCCCCACCCAGGTGGACAGAGGAGAATGTAGGGCAAAGTACCTGGCACACTCCTCTCTGGCCTTGGAAGCAGCAGTCTCCCGGAAGAGGGAGCCGTTGTGCTTGAAGAAGGGCGTACTTCTCCGTGTCAGGCCTAGGGTAGAACCGCCGGTATCCCCCCCAGGTGGGAATCCTCATAGCGTTCCTGGTCCAGCATTGCTGCATGGGATGACTCAGTTTGTTCTAGCCTGTGGAAACCAAGCTCAGGGTGAGTCAAGGAAGGACTGTGAGAATGTTCAGTAGGGAGAGGAAGGCTGGCTGAGGCTTTGAGAACCTGCTGCTAGCTTCATGGCCTTTCTGGCCCCGCCCATGTGGCAAAAAGCTGCCAAGCCCATCTGTGGCCAGTCCCACCTGTGTGTAGCTATGAAAATAGGCTTGACTTTCAGAAATCTGGTTTTCATCTTAAGTGCAATGGTGTCCACTTGTAAACTAGCACTCCAAGTTATCATAGTCTTTTAGGTTTCTGATTATAGAGTAGTATATGTTAATTACAGAAAATTTAGACGAGCAAAAAGAAGATAAAAACCTCTAATCTTACTGTGAAATAAGCATATTGGCTATGAGCATGGACTGTAGGGCAGGACTTACTGAGTTTGAACCCTGGCTTTGCCACTCATTACTTTGTTCTTTCTTTATTCCTTCCTTCCCTTCCTTCTTTGTTTTAGATGAAAATGGGATCATATAACATTTTTAAACGGCTGCCTAGTATTCTGATTCTATGATTGTACTGTTGTTTCTTAAGTCCAGTAGTTTTCAACCTTTTTCCCTCATTGAAAGACATGTGCACAGTCCAGTCTCGTGGGAATACCTAGGGTATTTACAGTTATACTTCACCTTCATTCACACAGACATTTGAGTGCCTATTGTGTGCCAGGTCCTCAGGATATCATGGCAAATCAGATACACACTGGCCTGCATATCGCAATGCAAGTGGTGAAGAGTGATGCTATTACAGGAATAATCCTCACTCTACTCAAGTTCATTTTTATTATCATTAACAAATTATAATTGAGTATCAGCAACACATTACCATGTTTGTAACCCATCTTACAATTAAAACAACAGTGGGTAAACAATACTGATTTAAACAATAACCTATTATTGAATGACTAAACTGTTTTCTCTGTTTCATAATTATAAACCTTCTTAGGTAATGGTTTCTAGAGGAGCTTTGTTGAAAATAAAAAAAAAAAAAAGAACAAACCCCATAAAGTTCCTTACATACTAATAGGAAATAGCTCTAAAATGCGTTGGTAAGTAGGGTACAGACAGTGTGAAAGTTATGCTATTGTCTGGGTAAAGGGAGAAAAACAATTTATATAAATACATGTATATATGTGCATTAAATGTTTGTGAAAGTATACACATGACCCAGGGAACATTGATTGGCTCCAGGGAGGAAAACTGAGTAGCTGGAGGAGGAGGGTAGGAGAGAGACTATTCACTGTGTCTTTGGAATTTGCATAGATAATGCATCACTTATCTATGATATGTGGTGTATTATCGATGCCAAAAAAAATGTTTTTAATAGCTAATCAGCCCCAGACTGCCTTCTCCATCTAGAGAAGGACTTTTACTCTCAGGAAAGTAATAACAAAAGAAGGTAAGTTACACAACTAAACACACGTCAAACACCTGGGGCCCCTGGCTTCTCTTGGCTGTTGGTGGCACTGGAAAAGCCGCTTCTTGACTCGCCGCTTATCCTCTTCTATCACCTTTCTTTTGTCACAGCCCCGGAGGTTGACAAGGGTCATGGCATCACAGAGAAGTGCATCCTTCACTTCTTGATCAAGGTGTGAGTCAGTGGTGAAGCTTGGAGAGTGGTTTACCTGCCGGGAGGAGTCATTATCCATCCCCTTCCTAGACCACCTGAGCACGTCATGATTCTTGCAGGCCCAGCTGGAGGTTCTAGGAGAGACACCCCCCTCCAGTGGCCTCAGCCAAGGAAGCTGGATGTTCTGACTTCCAAGGCCACAGGACTCTGCCAGAGATCCCTCCAGTGCGTAGGCTGGTGAGAGCAAATCAGACAGCCTGACTCTATAGCTATAGTGTCCTTAAAGGCAAGGCTTACATGAGGAACTTTTGGGATCCAAAACCTGGGTTCCTATGGTGGAGGCCAGAGACCACCAAGATTGGATTTAGCAGGTCAAAAGTGCAAATGTCTTACACCTTCTGCTAGATCCTATCCACCCTAGTGCCTCTGCATCCTCCATTCTGTGTTCTACCACCTGAGTACACTCCTATCCCAGGTGACCTGTTCAGGGGCGGACCTTGGTTTTGCAAAGCCTGGGAGATAATCCTCACCTCCAGCAGCCAGGGTTTCAACTTGTGGTCCAACAAGATGTCAAAACCGAGGATCTCAAAACAGGCACATGTACCTCCACTCAGATACTGGGGAAGACAGGTTCGGTAGCTGTGGTGAAGAACAGAATGTGCTGAGATGATGGCTTTGATGATGATGTCCTCAGTGTCTCCCCACAGCTCTCGGGGGTCGTAGCTGTGCTCTTGCAGCCAGGCGTTGAGTGTTGACAGCTTCCTGTGAGGCCCAGTGCTGAGAGGGACGACCAGTGGGGCCGGGCTGCAGACAGGAAGCTCCCTAACACTAATCTTAATTCCATGCCTAGGTTCCTTGTGCTTTAAGGGGTTGCCACCAGCTTGAAGCAGGGTTTAATTATAGGGTGGGGTTTGGGGCTGCACTTGGTGGTCAGGCACAAGACAGGGGTCTATAAAGGTTGAGCCAGCTCAACCTCCCAAGGGCCAACTCAGCTCTGCTGAGACTGTGGGGCTAAAGGGCAGAGAAAGAGGAGAAAACAGAGTAGGGCATACCTCTTACTGCCCACAGCATCGTTCCGGACAAAATTCTCATTGTGTTTGTTGACGGCATAGTTGGCCAGATGCTTGCAGATGTCATCCCAGGAAGAGAGTGGCCCTGTGGTCAGGCTACTTCCATGCAGTTCTTCTCTCCAGCCCTTCGTTGCCTTCTGATTACCTACCCCTCCCCTGGATGGCTCATCTCCTGTCCCTCTTCACGGAGGACTGTCCTGTAAGCTCCTGGGGAAGGGGCGTGCCCTTCCTGCAGGCATGGCTTCTCCGCAGTCAGCACCCCCTGAATGCTGTCCTTCCAGCCAGGTGCCAAGGCGCTCCAGGCTTCACCCCTTGTTCATGTGTGACAAGCTAGCTGCGTGACAAGCCCCTCTACCTGGTTTCTCCACAGAACCTCAGCACTCGTGGCAGTGGAAGAGAAGAGGGTGCTGCCCTGCACCCTAGTGCTGCTGGCTGGCCTCTTTTTTTTTTTTTTTAGGATTTTTTTTTTTTCTAAAGAATTTTTTTTTTTTTTTGATGTGGACCATTTTTTAAAGTCTCTATTGAATTTGTTACAATATTGCTTCTGTTTTACATTTTGGTTTTCTGGCCAGGAGGCATGTGGGATCTTAGCTCCCGGACCACGGATCAAACCCACACCCCCTGCATTGGAAGGCGAAGTCTTAAACACTGGACTGCCAGGCAAGTTCCCCAGCTGGCCTCTTACCAGGTTGCTGTGGCTGGGCTCCACATAGGGCATGGTGGCAAAGCGGGCCAGACCCTCCTCATACATGAAGGTCCGAAGAGGGTCACAGGATGTGATCAGGACATAGATTCGCATGTCAAACTTGAAGCCATCAATGAGGAAGGGCTGAGAGCATGCAAACCCACCAGGGAAAAGTAATGATACAGTGGTCCCTCAGTATCTGCAGGAGACTGGATCCAGGACCCCCACCCCCCATGGATACCAGACTCCACAGATGCTCAAGTCCGTTGTATAAAATGGTGTCAGCCCTCCATATCCACGGGTTCTACATCTGCAGATATGGAGGGAGGGCCGACTGTACTTTTGAAGTACTTACTATGTACCATAAACTGTTGTAAGCGCTTCAAATATATAATAACTCATTTAATTTTCACAGTAACCAAAAAAAATTTTCTTTTCACTGTAACCATATAAGGTAGTTACTGTTTTTATGCCCATTAACAGATGAGGAAACTGAGGCATGGAAAAAGTTAGAAATTTGCCCAAGATCACATATCTAGAAAGTAGAGAAACTCAGGTTCAGAGCAGGTTGGCTCTGAACCATGGCCCATGCTGCCTCCCAGATAACGAGGATGGCAGGAAGGATAGGAGCCTAAAACTGTCTTCCTCCCTGGCTTTGGGGGAGATGAGGCACCCAGTGCTGGCAGAGGGACCTGGTGGTCCTGAGGCACCCTTCACCTTGGAGATGTATTGCTGGCAGATCATATGTTCTCCTGGCTTGATCTCCCATGGATTTCGGGTGATGAAGATGCCACGTCCCTGACAGCCCCTGTCTGGCTTACAGATATAAGTGCGGGTTTTTCGCTGACGGACATAGGACTGGAAGTCCCCATAGCTATATGCAGAGGAGGGTGGTGGTCAGAGGGTTTCTGTGCATGATGGCTGAACCAGGACCCTGGGGAGTTCTTCCTGCTGTCCAATCCCTGCTCTTCCTGGAGTAATCAGCCTCACACCTACTTTTCTCTTTTTCTTTTTTTTTTTTAATTATATAGTTGAGGTACAACATTATATAAGTTTCAGGTGTACAATATAGTTATTCACAATTTTTAAAGGTTATACACTATTTATAGTTACTTTAAAATATTGGCTCTATTCCCTGTGTTGTACAATATATCCTTGTAGTTTATTTTATACATAATAGTTTGAGATCTACTTTTCTTTAACCGTCTCTTTTCTTTTCAGCTAAAACTTCCCTTCTACTTCCGTCCCCCTGAGACATTCTAGGTCCCAGAGCCAGAGTCTGGTGGGAACTGAGATGGCGAACCCTTTCCTCCCCCAGAATCTCAACCTGGGGAGCCAGGCTCACTCACTCTGCAGGGAGGCACCAGGTGCACGGGAAGATGTTGCACTCAGTAGGATAGAGTTTCTGCATGCGGTTGAGGTTCCGAGCCAGCAGATCTTTGTGGCAGATTTCTGTCATGCCAGGGAAGTGGTTGATTTTCTGAAACAGAGCCAGTTGGTTATACTATCGCCCAGAGTAAGGGGCAGTTCCTGGGGCCTGAACATTCCAGATAGCAGTGGAGAAGGACTGGGGAGGTCAAGGGAGAAGTCACAGTGAAGGTAAACACTGCACCAAGTCCCCAAGGGAGAAAAGGAAGGTTCCCTAAGGCAGGTGAGAAACTGCCGCTTGGCCTCTCCCCAAAACACACATACACAGCAAGGTTAGCAAACGAGGGGCGGTGAGAAGGGCTAGCCAGGACCTTGGGCCTTCTAGCCACCTTATAACATCCCTCAGACTACCTGGGACTAGCCCTAAAGGAATAACTGGTGCGGAATAACACAAAGCAAATGAGAAAACATTTCCCCAAAGAGAAAGGAAACTAAGGAGCAGCCCCAGGGAATGCACGGCAGTGGCACTCTCAGAGGGCAAGGCATTGCCAGGGTGGCCTGCTGGAAACCCCCGCTGCTCTGGCCCTCAGGGCTGGGAGGTTCAGTGCTCTCTGGTTTTTCCCCGTATGAGCTGTGTGAACTGAGTATTTCTGAGCCTTAGTGTCCTTAACATAAGGATATCTTTTGGGAATTCCCTGGCGGTCCATTGGTTAGGACTTGGTGCTTTCACTGCAGGGGACACGGGTTCGATCCCTGGTCGGGCAACTAAGATCCCACAAGCTGTGGCCGAAGCCAAAAAAACAAAACAAAACAAAACAAAAACATAAGGGTATCTTTTTGAGGATTTAATGAGGTGAGAATGTAAAAGCACTTAACAGTGTCCGACCTCAATAAATGCTGTTATTGTTACCCTCATCTCACAACTGCTCTCTGCATGCCCCTTCTTAGGGGCTTTTTAAGCGCTTCTAGCAGTCTCTCGCTCTCGCTCTTCTCCCATAATTCGTGGGATAGGTGATAGTCTCAGCTCCCTGCTTGGCTTCCCTCAAAATAAGCCTACAGACACTTTTAAATTATTTTATTGCTAACCACCACAAAGACCCAATTAGAGGATAACAAAAATACCATGAAGAAGTAATATCTGGGGCTTTCCTGGTGGCGCAGTGGTTAAGAATCCGCCTGCCAGTGCAGGGGACACAGGTTCAAGCCCTGGTCGGGGAAGATCCCACATGCCGCGGAGCAACTAAGCCCGCGCGCCACAACTACTGGGCCTGCGCTCTAGAGCCCGTGAGCCGCAACTACTGAAGCCCGCTCGCCTAGAGCCTGCGAGCCACAACTACTGAAGCCTGTGCGCCTAGAGCCCGTGCTCCGCAGCAAGAGAAGCCACCGCAATGAGAAGCCCGCGCAACCGCAATGTAAAGTAGTCCCCCCAGCGCCCCCTCCCTCCAAGGGGCGAAGAAACAAAGACCCAATGCAGCCAAAAATAAATAATAAATTAATAAATCTATTTTTAAAAAAAAGTAATATCTTCTTGTGGACCCTGGTCCATCTTTCCTGACTTTCTTGCTGCCATGCAGGACCCCACACTGACTCTTAATGGATGTGGAGTGCTAGGCTAAGCTGCTTAGAAGGCTGGGTCATTCAGCTGGCTCTACTGTTAGCTCTGAAGCTCCCAGTCTTCCCCCTAAGATAGGCTCACCTGCCCTGGAGGGACCAGCTGAGCTTGCTTCCAGGCAAGCAGCATATATTGAGATAGGATGTGCCCAGCAGACACTTCCTTCAGATAACAGAAGTTCCCTACGAGACCCACGAGGAGAATATTTTCATTGGTGCAGAAGCCCCTGGCCATGGCCTTTCCTGCTCTGCACAGGGGTATAGCCACCAAGAGTGGCAGCCTCGGGTGCCTGGGTGCAAGGGTAGGAGTAGTCATTCTGGGGCATAGTTCCTTTAGGATCTTGGGTCTGGAGGTTGTGCCTGAAACCTCTTCATGTGACTCGTTCCAGTGAGACAGAGCAGTCTGTCCAGTACACAGTCCACTCTTTGTCCTCCCCCACCTCCTTCAGGCCACACATTTGGGCTGCCCGACGCACTGTGGAGAGAGGGAGGTCAGTGGAGCCAGCCTGGGCACTGGCAGCAAACCTTGGGACTGTAGCTGGGTTGGGTAAGGAACAGACCTGACCAGAGAGCGGGATGAAGAAGGAGGTAGTTCTTACCTCAGCTCTGCTTACCTCAGTTTAGTTACCATTGCGACAATTCCAAGTTCATGAGGCTGTCAGGGCCCTTCCAAAATTTGACAGAAAACTAGAGACTGGATCTCTGTTCCTGTCAGTCCTCTCAATTAGGATGGTTTCTGGCCTGCAGAGCTGACCCTCGGAAGGGGTCACACTGGTGCCTCACACTTTGGGGCACCTGTAGCACAGGTGCCAGTGGGGATGAGGGGAGGAAGAAATGACTAACCTAGCTGATGATTTTTTTTTTTTTTAATTGCTGAAGCCACCTCAAAAGCTGCCTTGAAAAAACAGTTTTAACCTGGTCTCATCTCATCTCTGGTAAAATCTGGGGTGCTGGGGGGGGAGGGATGGTGATTTTTGTCATTTTTTTTTCTTGTTAGCTAACTGGAGATTCCTACTCTACTGCTGAGACTAACTGGAACAGTGATGTGTCAGCTACTGGTAGCTGAGCCAGGGGGCTCAGTACAGGTTATAGGCCAGCCTAACAAGATCCACGGGCTGGGAGCAGATTGGGGGGACCGTCTCCAGAGTGAAAGCCGCAGCCCTAAATGTCCTCTTATGTCAAGTGGTGTGAGTGACGAGCTGGGTGCTTACCACTCTCATACTTGCAGTTGGTCAGATTGATGGCCAGGGGTCTGGAATGGAGGAATAGCAGAAATCAGGCAGAAGGAGAGAAGGACCCTGGGCTGCCAGGCACCCAGAAGAAGAGACACCCAACAGATTAACAGTGCAATTCATTTTCTCTAGAAGCCACTTACAGGAAAGACCAGGATGATATAAACGTGCTGAAATTCTAAACTAAGCCAGACCGAGTGATTCTGAATTTTGTTTTTGTTGTACAAAAAGGCTAATGATCTCCTGTATTTCCTGTTCTCTTTCCTAGGCTAAAGGGAAGACTTTGGATCCCAGCCTGACTGCTGAAGGGCAGAGGGTTACTCTCTGGACCTGGGCAAGTGAGGGGGTCCAGGGAACGGTTACCTGTGTTTCCGCCTTCTCTTTCTCCTCCCAACTTCTAATTCATCTGGGTCAGCTGGGGTTATGATTTTCTTTGGTATTTTCTTGGCTACAATGGATAAAGGAACTCCATTCCTAAATGCATGACAGTCAGCCTTTGAGAGTGCCTGCTGAGAAGGGTTAGAAGGGATGGTAGCTTCCCCTTTAACACACTCCTCGGATTCCTCTTCTTCACCATAGTCTTCCTCTGATTCACTGGTCTTACGGGTACTTGGCTCCATCCTCTTAGATTCTGAGGAGAGAGGGGTGGGAGTGAAATGTATATGACTTCCCTCCAGGCCCAGGAAGGCCGGCAGGAATCCACCCAAGGACCTTCATGGTGTTATAAGGGAATGTTGCTGCTCCTTCAGAACAGAGCAGTCCCACTACAGAATGGGATGTTTCCAAATAGGTAATGGGGTCCGTGGGATGCCTATGAGATGTTAGATTCGCTGACAAGCCCCAATTATCCAAGATCACTCCATACAATACTCTGGGGTGCATGCAGGAGCTGAACTGAGCTGGCAGGGACCACGACCGTAGCTTTTTTGTTCTTGAATGTGATGGGGGATGGCTGGGGGTGCTGGGGGGACCTTCACTTTGAAAAATAGAGCTTAAGACCACAGGTCGCCTAGGCCAGCCTTTTCCCTGTCCCATGATTCAGTTTCTCCATACAGACACACTGGGGCCAGGCACCCAATGGCCAAGACCCCCTGGGCTCTGACAGCGGAGGGGATGCCCCCGGCGGACACTGCCCACCCCAGGTTCCGAGAGCGGAGGGGCTGCCGGGTCCGCCCCTATCGGCCTGGTGCTGGACTCAGCTGGTCGCTCACGACCGCCCTTCGGCCGGCTCCTGCTCCATCCCGGGCGTTGCTGGGCCTCCGGGACCGCCTCCTTGTTCCACAGGAATGGTTGTCCCCGGCGATCGCGAGGGGGTCCCGCTCCCCCCTGCACCCGGGGTTCACACCTATCTTGGAGATCCCGGCGGCGCCGCCTTAAGCAAGCAGGCAGCCGCCGCCGCCGCCGCCGTCGCCATGGACACGAGGGCGGCCCCCATTGGAGAAGCGTTCTGGGGGCGGGGCCTTCCCGAGAACCACACCCACTCGGGCGCCAGCAGAGGCCATCTTGGGCGGGTACCTGAGACGTTTGCCCCGGGGCTGCAGTAGGAAGCGCAATCGAGCGCCTGGCACTGGAGGGCTGATTCTTGCGGCAACTGACCCGATGCGTGATAGGACTTCTAGTCCTTCCGCTTTCACGCCAGTTCGCACAAGCCCCACCCCCACCCTTTCCTCAACCCGCGGGCCAAGCTCCCGAAATTTGGCCAACTCAGTGTTCGGGACGAATACCTGCTTGCCTTCCTTCAGTGTTTTTAGTAACCATGTCTAGCGCAGTCCCAGCACTTGGGAGGGACGGCCGTGATTATCACACGTGCCCTGGAGGTGCTCATCAGACTGCTCCTTTACTGTCGCCATCTTTTCCTGATGTCCATCCACTTTACCTCTGATTGCCACCTCCACCAAACTCCGCCCTATTTGTCACTTAAGATTATCCCATGTGCCTAAATCTAGAGGACACTTTAAAAATTTCGCACCTCTAAAAAGACATGTACATTTTCCGATTCATAGATTTCTTGACCTCCCTTCAGTGTATGATATTCTATTACCCCCTCCTTGAAATGCTTTGGAGTCCCTTGCCTTTCAGGACGCACATTTTTCTCACTCTTTCGACAACTATTTAACGTTCCAGGCACTGTTCTAGTACCTGAACCATCATTTCTTGCCTGAATTGCCACCATTAAGCAGCCTCTTAAATGGATTCCCTTATTCTATTCTTCCTTCATCCATCCATCCACTGCAGCTTAAGTATTTTCCCTAAAATGCATATGTTACTCCCCAATTTAAAACTCTTCAAGGTTTCCCATTAGATCAAGTCCAAAACCCCTTAGTACAAGAGACCCTCCATCAAAAAAGAAAACAAACACACAAAAAGCAAGCAAAGAAGGAGAGGGGCCCTGAGCTGGATTGTCCCTTCTTACTTACCTACCGTGCTCAAAGCCCAGGGCTCTGGATACAAAGGGTCTCCTAAGTGTTCCATATTCAAGCTCAGAAAAAGCTTCCATAAATCCCCTTCTTGACGATTCACAAAGTATACATGGCTAAGAAGTACCACCATAAAGAAAACCTATTTGACTTTTACTTTTTGTGGAAAAACTTATTTGGGGCCAGAGAAGGCTTTCCTCTAAACATTAATCCTAAGGAAAAACTGGGGAAATCCTGGTATTTGGACTCATCACCTTCGACACACAAAGTCCACTTTGCTCTAATGGTCATCTGCACTCCCTTCAGAGAGTGAGCGAGCAAAATAAAGTGATGTTATTGGAGCCCATATTTGCAAAGGCTTGCACAAAGAGGCATTAAGCTGAAATTACTGCAATGTGCCCAAAACATGAGGGTGACCAAAAACTGTTTATAGGAATTTAAATGTTAAACTGATTTTCTTATGAAATGGGTTGTGATGCATATTCTGCTTCATCTCAATGAGACTTTATTAACATGGCAGTCACACGTGCACAGCCCCAGCTCAGCTTCAGGTGTCTGATTGCCTGTGTTGCAGTCCTGACTCCACTACTTTTGAGCCATCTCAAAATTTGACCTTGGACAAATTACTAAACCTCTGTCAGCCTCCATATCTTCATCTGTTAAATGGGGGTATTAAGAGGACCTGCAACTTTCAAGTTGTGAGGACACCTTGTTTTCACATGAAATGATGTATGTGAAGAACACTCAGCTCAGCTTTGGGGCTGAAGGAAAATTCAAAGTGGCCAGGTAGGTGAAGAATGTGCTATAAATAGGGCATATGGATGGAGGGGACATATGTAGGGGCAGGATAAAGAAATACAACTCACTGGTGGGCGAAGGGAGAAAAGGCAGAGAGGCAAGAACAGAGGAAGTGATAAACTATCACTTTGCTAAGATTTGATAAGAAAGGAAGAGAAAAGTTGGCATATACAAGTCAGGAGTGTGTTAACTCTTGCACACACTCTCTTCTTAACAATAGGTTTGACATCCCTGGGGCTTATCTAAGAAGAAAGTTGAAAAGCAGCAGATACATCCATGAGGGCTCATTCATTCGATTTATTCCAAGGTTCCTCCTCCTTAAAGAGACCACTTACCAGTTCTTTATCCTTCCCCTTAGGCTGAGACAGGTGAGAAGGCATTCATGAAAGTGCCCACATGACCATGATGGACAGCTTTCCGGAAAGAGACTTAGATCGGTTACAAAATAAATACTTCTGGAAGGATTACTGCTCCTCCTTGGCTATCAAGGCCACCAGTGCTGCCTGCACCTCTCCTGCCTGGGCTGGGGGCAGCAGACAGTCCCGGATGACGGCCAGAGCCGCAGCCTCTGTCAGGCTGCTGAAGTCCTGGGACGTTTTGACAGGGAGGTGCCCGGCCAACTCACAGAGGGCAACATTGAAGGCCTCGCCTTCCTTTATCCCAAAGCTGGACTTCCGGACCCAAAGAATTACTCGGACCCCCGTGAGGGCTGAGGAAGATGATGTCTTTCCAGGTGGAGCCCCCCGGGTCACAAACAAGTTATGTGCAATCTCGTGGTCAGTCAGATAGTCAGTGGCCCGACATACCCTGCTTACCAAGGCTTCCAAGTCGGGCCCTGGCCCGCTTGTGTAAAAGAGGAAGCCAGGAGCTGGGAGGGCCTGGAGCAGGTGCAGACGGCCCCCAGGATCCAGGGGTTCGCTTGGGGCCCCCTCCACGGGCAGTCTGTGGGCCAGGTAATAGCCATGCAAGTGGAGGTGGTTCACTGAGGCCAGGCCGCCCAGGCTGTTGAAGCCGACTCGGAAGCCTGGGTGTGAGCTCAGCAGCACAGCTTCAACCCCGGCCTGCAGTGCCCCTGGCAGCAGGCGCTGGGGGAGCCCTCGGGCAGGCTCGGGCACCAGCAGCACGTGGCCCCACTCCAAGGGGCTGACATTGATCACCACAAGGATGTCGTCTTGCTGGAGAGCACTGGGGAGATCAGGCTCCCGGTGCAAGCGGAAGAGGACTTCTCCTGGCCGGATCTGGTTGAAGTTAAACTGTTCAGGGTCAAACGCCTGCCTCACGCTCCTGATGTTCTGGGGGCTCCTTCTTTGCACACCTCGTTCCACATTCAGCTGAGCCACAAAACCCACGGCACCAGGGAGGGTTTGGGTCTGCAGCTCCCCCAGACAGTAGCGGAACAGCCCCAGCTCCATCCGCTGCCTCCAGGCCAAGCAGAGGGCAGAGTCAAAGCGAGACAGTGGCAGTGTGTCCAGAAGGCTGGGTCCGTTCCTTGGCCACTGAATCCCTTTTGGCACGAGTTCCTTCTGCCCATAGACAAAGTCAGGAATGCCGTGCCCTCCCCAGTCCTCCTTGTTTGGAGGTAGCAAATAGGAAGTTTCATTTGAACCATGTGGAATAGCCATGGGGCTGACCTGAAACAATCATAAGGTGAAAAATACATGATGCTATCCCATTTCCAAAGATTTTATTTTTATTATTTATTTATTTATTTGGCCGTGCCACGCAGCTGGCGGGATATCAGTTCCCCGACCAGGGGCTGAACCTGGGCCACGGCAGTGAAAGCCCCAAATTCTAACCACTAAGCCACCAGGGAACTCTCTTATTTTTATTTTCAAATAACTTTTACTTTTTGCTCTGATTAGAAAAGTAATATATGCCTCTGGTAAAATATTTTGTAAACACAGAAATCACTCATAATTATCACCTGCAGATTAGCATACGTTTTTACTGAATTAAAAATATAAATCAAATTCTTTCTCTTTCTAAAAATTATATATATTGAGTAAACTTACTTAATGGATTAAAAAAATAAAGATAAATTACAACCCTTATTCCAGTGCCCAGGGAAAAATCACAATTTACATTTAGCCTCATTTTCATATGTAGATGGATCTTGACCTTTTTTTTTTTGCCTCTGCCATGTGGCATGTGGGATCTTAGTTCCCCGACCAGGGATCAAACCCATGCCCCCTGCATTGGGAGTGTGGAGTCTTAACCACTGGACCACAGGGAAGTCCCGGATCTTAATTTTTTAACAAATCTTCAACTGTTGTACATTTAGGTTGCTGCCAATTTCATACTATTATATGCAATGTTGTGATGAACATGCTGTGTATCTATCTTTGCAGATGTTTCTATTTTCCTTTAAAATAAAATCTTAGTAGACCACTGGTTAGAGTAGGCTCATGGCTCAGGTTTTTGATATATAGTCTGTCAAACTGCCCTCGAGAAAACTGCACTGGTGTTCCAGTGCATGAGAATGGCCAAGGCTTCAAAGCTGACCACTCCTTTGTGGGAACAGCTTTTCTACTGTTGTGTAGTGATTCCAAATGGCCATGCATAGAACCATTTGGGTGAGGATGGCCAATCATAAGTGCCCTAGGCCAATCCTTTAAGGCAGAAATATAGGTGCCTGTCTTCATCTCCCACTGGGCCCCTGGAGCCCTGTGGACCCAGAGGTGTCAAGGAGACGACCTGCTGTTGGCCCAGATGGGACTTCAGAATGAAGCTTACCTCAGTAGAGTTGCCTCAGTACAAGTTTGGGTACCCTCAGCTCTGCTGGTCCAGAAACTTCATATTAGTAAAGCAGAAAAAACAAAAAACATACAAAGCAACATATTAAAAGTCAAGCTGAGTTTAATGAATATAGAGTTTCAGTTTTGTAAGGTGAAAAAGTTCTAGAGACTGGCGGCACAACAATGGGAATATACTTAACACTACTGAATTGCACACTTAGAGATGGTTAAGGTGGTAAATCTTATGCGTTTTTTACCACAATAAAAAAAATTTTTTTTAACTCAAGCTAAGCATAATATTGACAATGAAACATAAAATCTTTAATTATTCTATTGAAAGTGAGCCTAAGACATTTCTCCAAAGATACACAAATGGCCAACAAGCACATGAAAAGATGCTCAACATCACTAATTAGGGAAATGCAAATCAAAATCACAGTAAGATACCACTTTACATCCTTTAGGATGGCTGCTATCAAAAACAGAAAATAACATGTGTTGGCAAGGATATGGAGAAATTGGAACCCTTGTGCACTGTTGGTGGGAATGTAAAGTGATGCAGCTGCTATGGAAAACAGTACAGCAGCTCCGCAAAAAATTAAAAATAGAATTACTATATGATCCAGCAATGCCACTTTTGGGTATATATCCAAAAGAACCAAAAGCAGGGTCTCAAAGAGATATTTGTACACCCATGTTCATAGCAGCATTATTCACAACAGCCAAAAGGTGGAAGCAACTAAGTATCCATCGATAGATAAATGGATAAACAAGATGCGTTATATACAGACAACGGAATGTTATTCAGCCTTAAAAAACAGGAAATGCTGACGTGTGTTACAACACGGATGGACCTTCAGGACATTATGCTAAGTGAAATAAGCCAGTCACCAAAGGACAAATATTGTATGAGTCCACTTATATAAGAGACCTAAAGTGCTCAAATTCATAGAGACAGAAAGTAGAACGGTGGTTCCCAAGGGCTGGGGGGAGGAGAAAATGAGGAATTGTTTGTTGTTTAATGGGCGCAGAGTTTCAGTTTTTCAAGAAGGAAAGAGGTCTGGAGATTGGCTACCAAACAATGTGAATATATTTAACACTACTGAACTATACACTCAGAAATGGTTAAGGTGTTAAATTTTATGCTACGTGTTGTTTTTTTATTTTTACCTTATGAAGACTGCCATATATTTTTTTAAATAAATAAATTTATTTATTTATTTATATTTGACTGCGTTGGGTCTTTGTTGCTGCGCACGGGCTTTCCCTAGTTGCAGCGGGTGGGGGCTATTCTTCGCTGTGGTGCGCGGGCTTCTCACTGCAATGGCTTCTCTTGTTGACGAGCATGGACTCTAGGCGAGCGGGCTTCAGTAGTTGTGGCACACGGCTTCAGTAGTTGTGGCTCACGGGCTCTAGATCACAGGCTCAGTAGTTGTGGCACACGGGCTTAGTTGCTCCGCGGCATGTGCGATCTTCCCAGACCAGGGCTCAAACCCGTTTCCCCTGCATTGGCAGGCGGATTCTTAACCACTGCACCACCAGGGAAGTCCCTACGCTACGTGTTTTTTAATCACAACTTTTAAAATGTCAAGATGGTAAATTTCATGTTATGTATATTTTACCACAACTTGAAAAAATTTGAGTCTCAAAATAGATTTAAGAAATCCAACAATTTGCTGAGCTAAACCTAAGTATTCACTTATTCTCTCATTCACTCATTCATTCATTCAGAATCAATGCCTACGTCATCCCCACTGTTGACATTCTGGGGCCACCTCTTCTGTGCACCCTGCTCCACGTTCAGCTGAGCCACAAAACCCAAGTATTTATGAAGTAACTGCTGTGTATGAGGCAATGGGAAAATGGTAGCAAATAAAGAGAACAAAGTCCACACATATCCTTATGGAGCTTACATCCTGGGGTGGAGTCAGATGATAAGCAAAAGGAAAATATTAACTACCCATGGTGATAGCATTTTGTGGGAAATAAGTGATACAACAGAGGGTGACTAAGGGGTGGGATCAGGGCATCCCACTTCTACAAGAGGGCGGCGCAGGGCCCTCTGAAATGACAGCTGAACTAAGACAGGAAGGATGAAAAGAGGCCTACAATGAAGAGCTGAGGAAAGTGTACTCTAAGCAAAGGAAATTGTAAGTCCAAGGCCATAAGTCTCGCAGGGCAGGCGGATGGCCTGTGCAAGGAACAGAAAGGAGGTAGTGTTACTGGGGTATGGCCGACCAGGGGAGGGGGCCCCCCATGAGGCTGGAGAGGAAGGCAGGGGCCAGATTAGCTGCAGGGCCTCATGCATCATGGTCAGGAACTTGGATTTTATTCTAAACGGAGTAAGAAATCACTGGCAGGTTCTAAGTATAAGGATCGTCTGGTATTTTATAAACTTTTTTCTAACTGTTGTGTGGAAAATGGATTGTAGGGGAGCAAAGGGGAAGCAGAGATCACTTTGGAGGCCACTCTGGTGGCCAGGTGAGCAGTGAGGGCGACTGGACAACACAGATGGCAACAGAGACAAAGGAGCTGGGGATATGGGTCATGTTTTGAAGGCTGAACCAACAGGGCCTGCTGACAGGCTGACTATGGGGACTGACAGAAAAGGAAGAGCTGGGAGTGACTCGGCATCAGGAACTAGGCACTGCAGTGGCATTTACAGAGATGGAGATGCTGGGGAAGTGGGGTGGGAATAGGTTGACTAGAGGAAGGGAGAGACCAAGAGTTCAGTTTTGATTATTGACTCTGAGATGCAGCCTGGACATCCAAGAAAAGTGGTGTAGGCAGTGGGACAGCCAAACCTGGAGGTTAAGGGTAAGGTCTGGGCTAGATACAAATTTGGAGTAACATTAAAAGCCAGGGGCTAGGACCAAGGACCTAGGGCCAAGATGATACCACAAGGCTAAAAATACGAGTAAAGACATATCAGTCAATAGAATCAATAGAGAGTGGGTATGGTTGTATTTATATTCAAGTGAACTAGGAGGCAAAAACAATACCTAGGAATAAAGAGGAACACTTGAAAGTGACAAATCATAGTGACCACACAACAGGACTGAACCTACATAGGAAAACCAGGAGAAAGGGCACACTGTTCGCATGTCTATGTTGTGCCAGGCATGGGTTGGGGGCTTTCCAAGTCCACTCAGGTGACCCTCACAACAAGCCTGTGCAGTCGGTATCATCCTGGCAGGAAGGTGAGAGATTCGGTTTTGGAGGCTGACAAGGTGTTTGAATTCTGGCTCTTCCATTCACTAGGGATGTGACCTTGAGCCCCTAGAACAAAGTCCATTTCCTCATCATGGCCTCTGGGCTCTCAAGGCTTAGTGGTGCCTTGCCCTCTCACCTCCTCCCAGACCACTCTTCCCCTTGCCTGCTCTGCTCCTCACTCTTCCTAAACTTGCTCCTGCTCAGGGCCTTGGTGCTTTATGTTCTCTCAGCCTAAAATACCCTTCTCCCAGGTATTCTTCACATGCCTGGCTCATTTAGGTCTCAAACATCAAACATCAAACATCACCGCGTCAGACAAACCTTGTGTGGCCATCCTATGTAATGTCTCACAGAAAAGAGGAAGAGGGAAATAATATTACAAGCAGGGAAAGAAATGTCTTGGAAAACAAAAAAAAGTTAGAATTCACAAATCCAAGGGTTGGTACTTTGATAAAAAAATGATCAATGAATAAACTTTTGAAAGATCCAAGCAAGAAACAAAATAATTGTTTTGTTTAAAAATAGCACTACGAGTTATTTTTAAATCAGCCACTCAGTTTTATCACTGTGTCAAGGGTTAATCGGGCACAGGAAGGACAATATGCTAACCAGACTTACCAGGGACTGCTGGATGACTCAGAATAACTATTTAATAATTTATAGACTTCCCTGGTGGCACAGTGGTTAAGAATCCGCCTGCCAATTCAGGGGACATGGGTTCGAGCCCTGGTCCGGGAAGATCCCACATGCCGTGGAGCAACTAAGCCTGTGTGCCACAACTACTGAGCTTGCACTCTAGAGCCCATGAACCACAATTACTGAGGCCCACGCACCTAGAGCCCGAGCTCCGCAACAAGGGAAGCCACCTCAATGAGAAGCCCGTGCACTGCAACGAAGAGTAGACCCTGCTCGCTGCAACTAGAGAATGCCACGTGCATCGACAAAGACCCAACGCAACCAAAAAATTAAAAAATAAATTAATTAATTAAAAAAAAATTTATAATGAGAAGTATGCCAAATAGTGCAACATGCTCTTAGTGGATGGTTGGTATAGACCCTCCTCCATACAGGAAGCAAAATTATAATCAAAAAGTTGTTCAGTGAAGAAGGATTCAAAGTCAAGTGAGGTGGCTGGGTGATCTAGATCACAGATGGTCACCATGGTGCAGAGCCAATTCCCATATTTTCACCATGAAGAGACACAGTCTCACCCTGAAGTCCAGGGACTTATTTGCCTTAGCTGGTCAGCTCTCCCTCTCCTCAGTCTAGCACAGGAGACACCATGACAGCTTCTTGCTAGTTGCCTTTTACTAACTGAAGACCAACCCTTTTTTGGACAGAAGAAGCCTACTGTCAAGAGACTACACTCCAGTCACGTTGACTGGTTTTGGTATTCCCATTGCTCTGCAGCCTCCACTTTCTGGAATGGAATATTTCCACAATGGTGGGACTCACGGGTTGATACAGTGAGTCTTACTAAGTCACTCTCAGATGATCACCTTATTATTATTGAGTGCTGGGAAAATTACCATCACTCAGCAAGCATTTACTCAACAACTGCCAGACCTTAGATCTGAAGATCATGATTTCCATCGCTCCTCATGGGGCTTGCAGTTTGGCAGGAGAAACAAACATTAACCCAGTCACCACCCAAGTAAATATAGACAGCAAACATGATACACGCTGTCAAGGGGAAGCACTGGGTCCTCTGTGAGTGTAAAACGGATTCCTAATCTAGTCTAGGCTATCAGGAAAGGATTCCCTGAGAATAAGATGGAAGAGGAACTGAGAGCCCATAGTGGCTGAAACCCAGAAAGTCTGAGGAGACGGCAGAGAGAGAAAGAGGCTGAAGTCAGATTACAGAGGGCTGGGATTTGGGTATTTAACCCCTTAATGGTTTTAAACTGAGACTGACATGCTTATATTTAGACTTTACAAAGATCAGCAAATGGAATGAAATTGTTAGAATCAAGAATTAGTCCTTACATTTTACTTGTCAATTATACCTCACTGGGACTTCCCTGGTGGCACAGTGATTAAGAATCCGCCTCCCAATGCAGGGGACATGGGTTCGAGCCCTGGTCCAGGAAGATCCCACATGCCGTGGAGCAACTAAGCCCGTGTGCCACAGCTCCTGAGCCTGCACTCTAGAGCCCGTGAGCCACAACTACTGAGCCTGTGTGCCATAACTACTGAAGCCCTCGCGCTTACAGTCTGTGCTCTGCAGCAAGAGAAGCCACTGCAATGAGAAGCCCGCGCACCACAACGATGAGTAGCCCCCACTTGCCGCACCTAGAGAAAGCCTGCACACAGCAATGAAGACCCAACGCAACCAAAAATAAAATAAATAAATAAATAAATAAATTTATATAAAAAAAATTATACCTCATTAAAGCTGAAAACAAACAACAATAAAAAATAATTAACCTCGGAGCATGCCTCCTCAGCTTCTGGAAGTTCCATGACTGGCAGGGAATGCTGGTGCGAGAGCAGCCTACCAGGGAGAGAATCTGTAGAGACATATATACATGGAAGCCACCTGCCATGCGTAAGGTACCTTATGGAAAGACTCAAATGGCAAAGAATTGATTGAGACTTCCAGCCAACAAGCAGTGAGGAAGTGACCTCCTCAGTCCACCAGCTTGTGAGGAACTGGCTCCTGCCAACAACAGGCTAGCAGAGAAACGTGGCTGTGAATGGAGAGAAGGAAATCCTGTCAAAGCTTCAGAACTGGAAGCTTCACACATGGATCAGAGAGTATCTTCAAGATGGTGGAGGAGTAAGACATGGAGATCACCTTCATCCCCACAAATACATCAGAAGTACACCTACATGTGGAACAACAACTACAGAACACTTACTGAATGCTGGCAGGAGACCTCAGACTTCCCAAAAGGCAAGAAACTCCCCACGTACCTGGCCATGTGGCGGGAAGGGTCTTGGTGCTCCGGCCGGCTGTCAGGCCGGAGCC
Organism: Balaenoptera musculus; assembly: GCF_009873245.2. Classification (NCBI taxonomy): domain Eukaryota; kingdom Metazoa; phylum Chordata; class Mammalia; order Artiodactyla; family Balaenopteridae; genus Balaenoptera; species Balaenoptera musculus. The sequence continues at coordinate 37,712,150 of NC_045786.1, forward strand.
TCTGAGGTGGGAGAGCCGAGTTCAGGACACTAGACCACCAGAGACCTCCTGGCCCCATGTAGTATCAACTGGTGAGAGCTCTCCCGGAGAACTCCGTCCCAACGCTAACACCCAAATCCACTGAACAACTAGCAAGCTCCAGTGCTGGACACCCCATGCCAAACAACTAGCAAGACAGGAACACAACCCCACCCATTAGCAGAGAGGCTGCCTAAAATCATACTAAGTTCACAGACACCCACAAACACACCATGGACATGGTCCTGCTCACCAGAAAGACAAGATCCAACTCATCCACCAGTCCCCTCTACCAGGAAGCCTACACAACCCACTGAACCAACCTTACCCACTGGGGGCAGACACCAAAAACAACAGGAACTACAAACGTGCAACCTGCGAAAAGGAGACCCCAAACACAGTAAGTTAAGCAAAATGAGAAGACAGAAAAATACGCAGCAGACGAAGGAGCAAGGTAAAAACCCACCACACCAAACAAATGAAGAGGAAATAGGCAGTCTACCTGAAAAAGAATTCAGTCATGATAGTAAAGATGATCCAAAATCTTGGAAATAGAATGGAGAAAATACAAGAAACGCTTAACAAGGACCTAGAAGAACTAAAGAACAAACAAACAATGATGAACAACACAATAAATGAAATTAAAAATTCTCTAGAAGGAATTAATACCAGAATAACTGAGGCAGAAGAACGGATAAGTGACCTGGAAGATAAAATAGTGGAAATAACTACCACAGAGCAGAATAAAGAAAAAAGAATGAAAAGAATTGAGGACAGTCTCAGAGACTTCTGGGACAACATGAAACGCACCAACATTCGAATTATAGAGGTCCCAGAAGAAGAAGAGAAAAAGAAAGGGACTGAGAAAATATTTCAAGAGATTATAGGTGAAAACGTCCCTAATATGGGAAAGGAAAGAGTCAATCAAGTCCAGGAAGCGCAGAGAGTCCCATACAGGATAAATCCAAGGAGAAACATGCCAAGACACATATTAATCAAACTATCAAAAATTAAATACAAAGAAAAAATATTAAAAGCAGCAAGGGAAAAGCAACAAATAACATAGAAGGGAATCCCCATAAGCTTAACAGCTGATCTTTCAGCAGAAACTCTGCAAGCCAGAAGGGAGTGGCAGGACATATTTAAAGTGATGAAAGGGAAAAACCTACAACCAAGATTACTCTACCCAGCAAGGATCTCATTCAGATTTGACAGAGAAATTAAAACCTTTACAGACAAGCAAAAGCTAAGAGAATTCAGCACCAGCAAACCAGCTTTACAACAAATGCTAAAGGAACTTCTCTAGGCAGGAAACACAAGAGAAGGAAAAGACCTACAATAACAAACCCAAAACAATTGAGAAAACGGTAATAGGAACATACATATCGATAATTACCTTAAATGAAAATGGATTAAATGCTCCAACCAAAAGACATAGACTGGCTGAATGGATACAAAAACAAGACCCGTACATATGCTGTCTACAAGAGACCCAGTTCAGACCTAGGGACACATACAGACTGAAAGTGAGGGGATGGAAAAAGATACTCCATGCAAATGGAAATCAAAAGAAAGCTGGAGTAGCAATTCTCATATTAGACAAAACAGACTTTAAAATAAAGACTATTACAAGAGACAAAGAAGGACACTACATAATGATCAAGGGATCAATCCAAAAAGAAGATATAACAATTGTAAATATTTATGCACCCAACATAGGAGCACCTCAATACATCAGGCAAATGTTAACAGCCATAAAAGGGGAAATTGACAGTAACACAGTAAGAGTAGTGGACTTTAACAGCCCACTTTCACCAATGGACAGATCAACCAAAATGAAAATAAATAAGGAAACACAAGCTTTAAATGATACATTAAACAAGATGGACTTAATTGATATTTATAGGACATTCCATTCCAAAACAACAGAATACACTTTCTTCTCAAGTGCTCATGGAACATTCTCTAGGATAGATCATATCTTGGGTCACAAATCAAGCCTTGGTACATTTAAGAAAACTGAAATCGTATCAAGCATCTTTTCCGACCACAACGCTATGAGACTAGATATCAATTACAGGAAAAAAACTGTAAAAAATACAAACACATGGAGGCTAAACAATACTCTACTAAATAACCAAGAGATCACTGAAGAAAACAGAGGAAATCAAAAAATACCTAGAAACAAATGACAATGGAAACATGACGACCCAAAACCTATGGGATGCAGCAAAAGCAGTTCTAAGAGGGAAGTTTACTGCAATACAATCCTACCTCAAGAAACAAGAAAAATCTCAAACAACCTAACCTTACACCTAAAGCAATTAGAGAAAGAAGAACAAAAAAACCCCAAAGTTAGCAAAAGGAAAGAAATCATAAAGATCAGATAAGAAATAAAGGAAACGATAGCAAAGATCAGTGAAAGTAAAAGCTGGTTCTTTGAGAAGATAAACAAAATTGATAAACCATTAGCCAGACTCATCAAGAAAAAAAGGGAGAAGACTCAAATCAACAGAATTAGAAATGAAAAAGGAGAAGTAACAACTGACACTGCAGAAATACAAAGGATCATGAAAGATTACTACAAGTAACTATATGCCAATAAAATGGACAACCTGGAAGAAATGGACAAATTCTTAGAAAAGCACAACCTTCCAAGAGTGAACCAGGAAGAAATAGAAAATATAAACAGACCAATCACAAGCACTGAAATTGAAACTGTGATTAAAAATCTTCCAACAAACAAAAGTGCAGGACCTGATGGATTCACAGGCGAATTCTATCAAACATTTAGAGAAGAGCTAACACCTATCCTTCTAAAACTCTTCCAAAGTATAGCAGAGGGAGGAACACTCCCAAACTCATTCTACGAGGCCACCATCACCCTGATACCAAAACCAGACAAAGATGTCACAAAAAAAGAAAACTACAGGCCAATATCACTGGTGAACACAGATGCAAAAATCCTCAACTAAATACTAGCAAACAGAATCCAGCAGCACATCAAAAGGATCATACACCATGATCAAGTGGAGTTTATCCCAGGAATGCAAGGATTCTTCAATATATGCAAATCAATCAATGTGATACACCATATTAATAAACTGAAGGATAAAAACCATATGATAATCTCAATAGATACAGAAAAAGCTTTTGACAAAATTCAATACCCATTTATGATAAAAACTCTCCAGAAAGTAGGCACAGAGGGAACTTACCTCAACATAATAAAGGCCATATATGACAAACCCACAGCCAACATCATCCTCAATGGTGAAAAACTGAAACCATTTCCACTAAGATCAGGAACAAGACAAGGTTGCCCACTCTCACCACTATTATTCAACATAGTTTTGGAAGTTTTAGCCACAGCAATCAGAGAAGAAAAAGAAATAAAAGGAATCCAAATCAGAAAAGAAGTAAAACTGTCACTGTTTGCAGATGACATGATACTATACGTAGAGAATCCTAATGCTACCAGAAAACTACTAGAGCTAATCAATGAATTTGGTAAAGTAGCAGGATACAGAATTAATGCACAGAAATCTCTTGCATTCCTATACACTAACAACGAAAGATCAGAAAGAGAAATTAAGGAAACACTCCCATTTACCATTGCAACAAAAAGAATAAAATACCTAAGAATAAACCTACCTAGGGAGACAAAAGACCTGTATGCAGGAAACTATAGAACACTGATGAAAGAAATTAAAGATGATACAAACAGATGGAGAGATATACCATGTTCTTGGATTAGAAGAATCAACACTGTGAAAATGACTATACTACCCAAAGCAATCTACAGATTCAATGCAATCCCTATCAAACTACCAATGGCATTTTTCACAGAACTAGAACAAAAAATTTCACAATTTGTATGGAAAAACAAAAGACCCCGAAAAGCCAAAGCAATCTTGAGAAAGAAAAACAGAGCTGGAGGAATCAGGCTCCCTGACTTCAGACTATACTACAAACTACAGTAATCAAGACAATATGGTACTGGCACAAAGACAAAAATATAGATCAGTGGAACAGGATAGAAAGCCCAGAGATAAACCCATGCACATATGGTCACCTTATCTTTGATAAAGGAGGCAAGAATATACAATGGAGAAAAGACAGTCTCTTCAGTAAGTGGTGCTGTGAAAACTGGACAGCTACATGTAAAAGAATGAAATTAGAACACTTCCTAACACCATACACAAAAATAAACTCAAGACAGATTAAAGACCTAAATATAAGGCCAGACACTATAAAACTCTTAGGGGAAAATATAGGCAGAACACTCTATGACATAAATCACAGCAAGATCCTTTTTGACCCATCCCCTAGAGAAATGGAAGTAAAAACAAAAATAAACAAATGAGACCTAATGAAACTTAAAAGCTTATGCACAGCAAGGGAAAGCATAAACAAGATGAAAAGACAACCCTCAGAATGGGAGAAAATATTGGCAAGTGAAGCAACTGACAAAGGATTAATCTCCAAAATATACAAGCAGCTCATGCAGCTCAATATCAAAAAAACAAACAACCCAATCCAAAAATGGGCAGAAGACCTAAACAGACATTTCTCCAAAGAAGATATACAGATTGCCAACAAACACATGAAAGGATGCTCAACATCACTAATCGTTAGAGAAATGCAAATCAAAACTACAATGAGGTATCACCTCACACAGATCAGAATGGCCATCATCAAAAAATCTACAAACAATAAATGCTGGAGAGGGTGTGGAGAAAAGGGAACCCTCTTGCACTGCTGGTGGGAATGTAAATTGATACAGCCACTATGGAGAACGGTATGCAGGTTCCTTAAAAAACTAAACAGAACTACCATATGACCCAGCAATCCCACTACTGGGCAAATACCCTGAAAGAACCATAATTCAAAGAGTCATGTACCACAATGTTCACTGCAGCTCTATTTACAATAGCCACGACATGGAAAGCAACCTAAGTGTCCACTGACAGATAAATGGATAAAGAAGATGTGGCACAGGCTTCCCTGGTGGCACAGTGGTTAGGAGTCCGCCTGCCAATGCAGGGGACACAGGTTCGTGCCCTGGTCTGGGAAGATCCCACATGCCGCAGAGCAACTAAGCCTGTGTGCCACAACTACTGAGCCTGGGCTCTAGAGCCCACGAGCCACAGCTACTGAGCCCACGTGGCACAACTACTGAAGCCCGCGTACCTAGAGCCCGTGCTCTGCAACAAGAGAAGCCACCACAACGAGAAGGCCACGCACCGCAATGAAGAGTAGCCCCCGCTTGCCACCACTAGAGAAAGCCCGTGTGCAGCAACAAAGGAGCCAATGCAGCCAAAAATAAAAAAATAAATTAATAAATTAAAAAAAAAGAAGATGGGCACATATACACAATGGAATATTACTCAGCCATAAAAAGAAACGAAATTGAGTATTTGTAGTGAGGTGGGTGGACTTAAGAGTCTGTTATCAGAGTGAAGTAAGTCAGAAAGAGAAAAACAAATACCGTATGCTGATATGTATATATAGAATCTTAAAAAAAAATGGTTCTGAAGAACCTAGGGGGAACTTCCCCAGTGGCGCAGTGGTTGAGAAGCCGCCTGCCAATGCAGGGGACACGGGTTCGAGCCCTGGTCCGAGAGGATCCCACATGCCGCAGAGCAACTAAGCCCGTGCGCCACAACTACTGAGCCTGCACTCTAGAGCCCGCGAGCCACAACTACTGAGCCCGTGCACCGCAACTACTGAGCCCACGCACCACAACTACTGAAGCCCATGCACCTAGAGCCCATGCTCCGCAACAAGAGAAGGCACCACAATGAGAAGCCCGCGCACCGCAACAAAGAGTAGCCCCCGCTCGCCGCAACTAGAGAAACCCCACGCGCAGCAACAAAGACACAACGCAGCCACAAATAAAAATAAATAAAATAAATTTATTAAAAAAAAAAAACCTAGGGGCAGGACAGGAATAAAGAGGCAGACGTAGAGAATGGACTTGAGGACATGGGGAGGGGGAAGGGTAAGCTGGGACGAAGTGAGAGAGTGGCATGGACATATATGCACCACCAAATGTAAAATAGCTAGCTAGCGGGAAGCAGCCGCATAGCACAAGGAGATCAGCTCGGTGCTTTGTGACCACCTAGAGGAGTGGGATAGGGAAGGTGGGAGGGAGACGCAAGAGGGAGGGGATATGGGGATATATGTACACATATAGCTGATTCATTTTGTTATACAGCAGCAACTAACACAACAATGTAAAGCAATTATATTCCAATAAAGATGTTAGAAAAAAAAAAATTAACCGCACCTCCACCTCCTCCACGCAGTAGCTTGTGATCCTCACCTTTTGGAACAGTTTAGGTTAATTCATTCATTCATGCATCCAATAAATATTGAGAGCCTACCATGTGTCAAGCATTGTCCTAGGAGTTGAGAGGGGACAAGAGCAAACAGGTCAGCTTCGATCCCTACCTCCCCCAGCATGCAGTGTGGACGCAGGGTGGGGTCAGAGGACAGCATGTAGGCTGGAGTGAAGAGTACAGCAGGGCAGATTCTTAGAGCCTTAGACTGGAGAGATGGCTTTGTAAATGCCCGAGTCTAGACAAGTCACTGAACCCCCCTGAGCCTCTGCATTTCCAAATTTGTAAAACGGGAACTTACCTTGCAGAACTGTTGTAAGAACTGAAGCTATGCACAGCGACCGCTTCAGTGGGCCCTCAGTAAATGGCCTCAGTAGGCAGAAAGGTTATGGTTATTTCTGGAGAGGTGGTATGAGGGTTGCAACACGTACGGCAGGTGCCCGGTGGTAACGTCCGGTGGTAACGTCTGGGTGGAAGAGCCCTCGCTGGGCAGAGGGGCAGCCGACCGCCTCGGGCCACTCAGCGAGTCACACGGTTTCTCGCTTACCCTTGCTCCAAACATTCCCTAATGCCCCTTACCGGACTCCGCACAAAGCCGCCCCGCCCCCGCCGCCACGTACTGCAGGTGAGGCGGACACGCACGCCTTCCCCGCAAATCCTGCCGGGGCCACAGCGAGGTCGTGCCACCCTTAACGCATGCGCACCCTGCACGCAGGCACGCGGCGCGGCCCGTCCCGCCCATCCAGGAGGCGGGGCCGTGCGGCCTGGGCTCCGCCCTGGAGCATCCGGCCCCGCCGCGGGCCCCGCCTCCAGCTGGCCGGGAACTGCCTAGAGCCGGGATCCAGCTGGCTGAACCGGGCGGGGAGCGCCTGGGAACTTTAAGGAGGGGGCGGGCCTGGGGGCGGTGGCCCCAGGAGCGGTTGCCGCGGGGACTGGGCGGTGACGCGGCCCGAGGGCGGAAGTGAGAAAGTTGCCGGCGTCCCGAGAAGAGTTGGGGGAGCTGTACGCGCGGCGCGGCAATGGGGGGCTCGGGCAGTCGCCTGTCCAAGGAGCTGCTGGTCGAGTACCAGGTGCGTGAAATGCCAGTCCCCAGGGAGTTTGCGCGCGGCCCGGCGCTCGGGGGGGAGGGGGGTGTCCCCGAGCGGCGGCAGGGCGGCGGACGCGGCCTCTGGCCCCGGGCCGCCCGCTGACCCCCTGTCTTGTTTTGCCTTCCAGGACTTGACGTTCCTGACCAAACAGGAGATCCTCCTGTAAGTGCTGTCTCGAACCTCACCTCCGGGATCTTCTAGGGACGACTTCGGGGGTGGGGGGCGGGGGAGGCTCTGTCTTACAGGTGGGCAAACTGAAGCCCCGCCAGAGGGAGGGGCAGGGGCCTGCCTGAGGTCAGGAGCTGAGCCGGAACTGGAGTGCAGGGCCCCGGGCGCTAGGCTGTGCCCTCTTCCCGGCACGACCTCCCCGCTGGCGCCGGCGGCCGCAACTGTGCACCATGGACTCACCGCGCAGCCTCCAGACAAAGTTGGGCGCTCTTTGACCTCGCTCCACTGGCTTCTGCATAACCGAAGTTCCTGCTCCAGTCCGGCAGGGGCTGCTGTAGTTCTGGGCTGCTTTACCTACAGGCAAAGCCAGAGAAGCCTTGGGGAGCCTGGCTCCTCCTTTACCTGAATAATACAGTAACCGTTAACGCTTATTGAGCACTTACCATGTGCCAGGCTGTGCTACGAGGTTGTCTACATTACCTAATTTAACCCTCACGACGGAGGTATGGGGACAATGAAACAGTTTGATAATTTGCCTAAGACTGAGTAGGAGGATTTGAACTGGGACTGGAACCCCCTTCCTAGCTGTGGGCAAGCTTTATGTGGCCAGGGCACTTGAGTGAGAAGATTCCTGAACTTCTCTGGGCAAAAATAATCCCAGTGGGAATGAGATGGTGCCTAAGGAGGAGATAGTTAAGGTTAGCTGCTTTGAGGAGCAGCAGGAGATTCTTGAAATGAAATGAGAATGAGATTTCAGTTCAGCTCTTTTCATTTGTTCTTCAGGGCCAACTTCTGGCTCCTTCGCAGACCTCTCTATCCCTCGGGGGGGTCTAGAACCAGGGCCCAGTGCCAGGGACACAGTGGGCCCACAGTCAATACCCATTGCAAGAATGGACTCCCAGCCTATACTGTCTTGTGATATATCTCCTCTTGGCTTATGCCTGAGACTCAGACATCCTGTGTATGGGGCTTAGCTCCTCACCTGGTTTATAATGGGTAGCAAGGCAAGGAGTGGGGATGTAATACACTCAGGAAGGGACAACAACAGTTTCCCCTCCTTCTACCAGAGCCCACAGGCGGTTTTGTGAGCTGCTTCCCCAGGAGCACCGGAGTGTGGAGGAGTCACTGCAGGCACGAGTGTCCTTGGAGCAGATCCTCAGCCTTCCAGAGCTCAAGGTGCCAGCCCCCCAGCCTCCCTCTGCTACTCCTTTTGAGATCATGTGGTCACTGGTCCCCATTCTAGTCTTTTCCCTTTTTAGCCCTGATTTCCTGGGGGCTAGGGCTTTACCAAAATCATCCAAGGGAATTATATAGAAGGGTGTTTTGCAAACTGGGATTCTCAGACATATTCTTGGAGGTTCAAACAAGTTTTATCCTTTAAGAGGAGTTGAATTACCTTATTAAAACTTGAGAAACCCTATTCCAGAGGCTGATTGCTCTCCATAGGGCTGCTGTGAAAATTGCTATGCAAAGTGCCTGGCCTAGTGCCTGTAACACAGTAAGTGCTCAATTAAATGTTTTGTGTTTTAAAGTAACTAGCCTATCTTGTTCTCTTTGCTTAGGATGCCTTCCTCTTCCTTCTGTGCTCCCAGGCCTGCCTTTGGGTTAAGCTCTGACTCCTGGGAAGCCATCCCCAGCTGGGTCGTTGGTCCTCCTGACCTCCGTGCTGGCCCCAAAGCGCTGATTGTTCTCCCCTCTAGAGCCTGAACTGTTCCCTCCAGCTTCCCAGTGGGGTTTGAGTGTGTGACTTGGGCTGCATCCTGTGGCATTCATAGAAGGCTTTCTTGCCTAGGCCAACCCCTTCAAGGAGCGAATCTGCAGGGTCTTCTCCACTTCCCCAACCAGAGACAGCCTGAGCTTTGAGGACTTCTTGGACCTCCTCAGTGTATTCAGTGACACAGCCACCCCAGACATCAAGTCCCACTATGCCTTCCGCATCTTCGGTAAGACCCAGGGGCCGGGTGGAACACCACCCCTTCCAACATGGTCTTTGTGGGGGTACTGCTTGGGTGCTGGGGGTCAGGAGCTTGGAGCTTATCCTGACCACATCCTTTTTGGCTTCCTGTGTCTCTGCTTTCTAGATTTTGATGATGACGGAACCTTGAACAGAGAAGACCTGAGCCAGCTCGTGAACTGCCTCACAGGAGAGGGTGAGGACACACGGCTCAGTGCCTCAGAGATGAAGCAGCTCATTGACAATGTGAGCAACGGGGCCGGGCTCGGCTCGGCTGGGCCGGGCCAGGGAGCAGGAGGGAAGGGTTGGGCTTTGGCCTGAAGCTTTCCCTTTCCCAGATCCTAGAAGAATCTGACATTGATAGGGATGGGACCATCAATCTTTCTGAATTCCAGCATGTCATCTCCCGCTCACCAGACTTTGCCAGGTATGACTGTGGTGCTCATTTGCTGCACTGAGTCTGTGACGTTATTATGGGAGGCGGTACCTGGGGTTAGAGAAAGCCTCCTGCTTCCTCTGAATGTATTAGAGTAGCTCTTCTTCTAGAGGGGACTCAGATATGGGACACAGCCCATTCCAAAAGGTCTTGGGAGAGAGGTAGGTAAGTTTGGGTTTAGTCCCTACCTTCCTCTGCCAGCAGAAAACCCAACGCACTCTTCTTTTGTTCAGCTCCTTTAAGATTGTCCTGTGACAGGAGCCACAGCGTGTGTCCCAGCACCCTGTCGAAGAAACTTTCCAGTTTCCAAGGTTACCCCTGTGTTGCCAGGGCCGGCCAAGCTGGCCCAGCCTGGAGGTGGCACTGTGCAGTCTTGCCCGGGACAGGGGAGGGTCCTCCACGTCGAAGCCTCTCCCCTTCTCACTGTCATTGTCATCGCTGTTTTTGTGTTTCTACTAATCAATAATAAAGGTTTAGAAGTTTTGAGCCTTTGTGTGACACTAGAAACGCTGGCATGAGGAAGGAGTGGACTTGTAGGAGCCTTGGGTCACACTGGGAATAAGGATCTAAAGAAGCGGACGGCAGGAAGTCAGGCTGTACCCCGCGCTTCCCACCCCTCTCTTGTGAGGGTGTGAGTATGAAGGGTAACGTGAGGGGTGGAACTCTTCTGTATCCTGATTGTGGTGGTGGTTACATGAATTTCTACATGTGTTAAAACTTGCAGAACTGTGTACTAAAAGAAAAAAGTTAGTTTTACTGTATGATCATTTTAAAGATAAAATTTCTTTTCAAGTTAAAACAAGAAAACTCAAGACCTTGTCCCCTGTGCCCCATCCCGGAACTGAACTGGGGATGCAAAGTAAAGGGACTGAAGTAAAGTGAACAAGTCCCCTCCCCCACCCATCAGTGTTTGGTTAAACTCCCCACTTTAAGAAACTGGCTCTGCTGGGAGGTGTGGTTGGCCAGGCTGGGCTGGCTCTGGCCCACTAGCACCTGAAAGAGGAGGCCTAGAACCTCCCAGAACTCAAAGAACTATACCAGCCTCAAAAAGCAACAGTCCTTTGCTTTTTGGAAGGGGCACGATTCAATTTCAATTCTTTAGATTTTATTTAAAAAAAAAAAAAAAGTAAAGTGCATTTTATTAAAAAGAATACAAAACCCACATAAACTCAGGGCCCCTGTGCTGGGCAGTATCAACATACCGTAGAGTGGAGGCTGCAAGGTGTAGGGGTGAACTGGGGACTGGTTTTGAAGAGGAGGCCAGGGCAGGTGTGGGGAAAAGGGACACAGGTTTGCAGGCTGGGATGGAGGAAGGCAGGCAACAGTCTTCCTGGAATTCTGAGGGAAGGTGTACATTGTCATATACTCTCTCCTGGGCTCATGCTGCCCTCTGTCTCTCTCATGTGGCCGCAGCCTGATACAGGCCGGAAAGGTCCAGGAGGTGGGTCTGAGCCCAGGGCCTCGTGAGGGCTGTGGTGCCAGCGTGGCCCTCCGGTCCCTGAGGTGACAGAACGATGGCTGCAACAACTTGGCCAGATGGCGAGGCTGGACCCACTGGAGCCCGAGCTGGCCCCTGGCTCTGCCGTGAGAAGGGGCAGCCTGTGGCAGTAGGATAAGGCGGAAAGTGGAAGAGGCCAGTTGGTGTGGGATGTCCAACTCTGTCTCCAACAACCACTTTGCATGAGCCCTCCCAGTCCGGAGGCTGGGCTGGCCTGGCCGTGTGCATGGCGTTCTGTGTTCTCTCCACTGTTTTCTCTTGTTTCACATTTCAGCTGTTTTGAAACAAAGGCTCAGTTTACATAAGGAGCACTGTTCTGCCCACTCGGGCAGGCCCTGATCTTGAGCCAGGCCCTGTGGGGCTGTGGCCATCTGGGGTGGAGGGGCCTTGCCTCTCGACAGCAGGCGAGCTGGCTCCATCGCTCCCGAGGGCTGGGCACCGCGGCTGTGTTCCACGAGGAGCAGAGGTCCAGCAGACCCTCTCTGAGCACTCCTGGCCCCTAGAGGGAGGCTGCCTCTAGAAGTCTGCTCTCACACCACGGAGTCCCGGATTTCAGAGCCCAGGCGGACCCGGGGCCGGGGACACACCGGGGACACCTCCACGAAGCTGTCCTGGATACTGAGCGGCCTCTTCTCTGACTCTGTGAAGACCCGGGGCCCTGGGGAGCTGTCCGACAGAGCCTGGTAGCCTCGGTGGTCGAGTGGGGTGCTAGGGGGGGCCCACGCCATTGAGCGGCCGGGTCTCAGGTGGCAGTACCACTGGGCGGGTCTTGGGGTGCACGCTGGCACACTCCCCCTGCTTCAGGAAGACTTTCATGCCGCCCCGGTGCCGGTAGAGGAAGAATAAAATGAAGAGCACCATGGCGAACACGAACAGTGCGCACATCACTAGGAACTCGGTCCAGTAGGACTTGTCTGCACCCCAGCTGGCCTTGCCCCCGGCTGGTGCGCTCACCCGAGACGTGTTGATGATGACGGGCACGCTGCCACTCCGGTCTGCTCGGTCTGCCACTGCGTCCTCCACCACCTTTGGGCAGTAGCTGGCCTCCAGCTGCCGGAAGCCCTCCTCCAGCGACCAGCACTGGAACTCCCCCAGCTCCTGCTGGCTGCCCACCAGCAGCAGGTCCCCGGTGGACAGCACGCGGCAGGAGGCCGAGGCATTAATGGGGACCCCGTTGTGCAGCCAGAGCCGGGTTGCCAAGTTGGAGAGGAGGGGGCAGGCCAAGGTGTTCACTGTGTGGGGCTGGAACTGGACTGGCTCACAATGCTTCTCGCCTGCAGGCAAAAGAGGCACAGTCCCGGGTAAAGGGGCTGGCGTCCACGGTAGCCCCAGGCTCACCCACCCCCCTCTGGGCTATGGTCCTCATGCTGTAACAGCAACTCTGGGGACTTCGGGGACTGGGGGTCTCACTTACCAGGGTCCTGCTTGCAGGGCCAAAGGGGTGAGGAAGTGAGGAAAGGCATTTACACACAGCAGTGGCTGCAGGAGCCTTCTAGGCACGCTTGACCCCCACCTCTCCTCCACCCTCTGACGGGGCACCTTACCTCTTGGTACAGAAGTCCGGCCCTTGGACGAGGAAGTGTTGCAGAGTTCCCTGGCATTGGCCCCCTCGATGTCCTGGATCCATGGCCTGAGGACCAAAGAGAGTCCGGGATGGGCCAGGAACCCCCGCAAGACCGCATCTGCCCACCCTCCGTGCAGCATACACCCTCACGCAGCCCTGCGGATGTGGGCCTGGGGAAGGGCTCGGGGACCACCAGGCCCAAAGCGGGGGTGAAAGGCAAGCGGCTTCCCTGGGTGGATTCCCCACCCCGCAGGGTTTGGGCCGGCATCTCCTCTGTCTACACAGTATTTACTTCAGTTAAAAGTTACTGTAGGGGGCTTTCCTGGTGGTGCAGTGGTTGAGAATCTGCCTGCCAATGCAGGGGACACGGGTTCGAGCCCTGGTCTGGGAAGATCCCACATGCCGCGGAGCAAGTAGGCCCGTGAGCCACAACTACTGAGCCTGCGCGTCTGGAGCCTGTGCTCCGCAACAAGAGAGGCCGCGATAGTGAGAGGCCCGCGCACCGCGATGAAGAGTGGCCTCCGCTCGCCGCAACTAGAGAAAGCCCTCGCAGAGGAACAAAGACCCAACACAGCCAAAAATAAAATAAATAAAAAAAAAAAAGAAAAAAAAAAGTTACCGTAGGGACTTCCCTGGTGGGCCAGTGGTAGAGAATCCACCTTCCAACGCAGGGGATGGAGTTCGATCCCTGGTCGGGGAACTAAGATCCCACATGCCACGCGGCAACTAAGCTCACGTGCTCTAGAGCCTGTGTGCCACAACTAGAGAAAAGCCCATGTGCTGCAACAAAAGATCCTGCGTACTGCAACTGAGACCCAGTGCAGCCAAATAAATAAATATTAAAAAAAAAAAAGGTACTGTAATACTTCCCTGAATTACAAAAGCAGTGAGTTGAGCTCTTAGAAAAAGTCTGGAAGGACAGCTGGATCTGTATGTATGTACCTGTCTCTTTTAAAGCAATGCACATGCACTGATTTGTTTTTAGAAAACCGGAAAAAACCAAGCACAAAGGCTAAAAACATTACAAAAGTCACAATCAACCATCCAGTGAGAATGGCAGGCAGCATTTTTTTGAGTGTGCCTTCAGGTGTACACATGTGTACGCATACATGGTGTTCTGAAATATAAAACTGGAACCAGGTATCCCCTTGAGTGAAGTATGTACACTACAAATAGGACAGATCCCATATTTACTTAAAATATGTGTATTTTTATTTTACACATATGTAGAAAAATCTGGGGGGATATATATTAAAATCTCACTGTAAGTCTCTCTAGGTGGTAGGATTAGGGTAGTTTTTATTTTACTTGTTTATCTATTTTTTTCTATATGAAAATTTTAAATCTAAGTAAGTGATTTTGAAAACAGTTTTTAATGGGTTTGTTTGTTTGTTTTTGGCTGCACCACTTGCAGGACCTGAGTTCCCCAATCAGGGATCGAACCTGTGACCACTGCAGTGGAAGCGCAGAGTCCTAACTACTGGACCGCCAGGGAATTCCCTTAATGGGTTTGTTAACGGACTGTTATGTAGCCGTTATTTTTTGTTCCTTAACTACATTCACGTGCCGGTCGACATTCTCCTGCAAAGCTTTTCATAGCTCTGACATTTCATACTTTACCAAATCTTGTCTCTGCTTTACAGATGGGTAAGGCAAACATAATTTATCGTTTGAACTATAACACTTGATGAGAGTCAGAAGGGGAGCTGATTAATAATTATTCCCAGACAGTGGACACAAATGAGGCTGTGTGGTGATTCCACAGAGGGCCTAGGGAAGGCACTCGGAGGCCTAGTGCATATGGATGGATGAGTGGGCGGGGCCTTCAGGAGCTCTCACCTGGAGGCCACCGCAGGCCGGTAGAGGCTGACGTGCTTGCAGCTGGAGCCGCTCCAAGCGCAGTAGGGGTCCCGGGCCAGGAGGCAGTCCCCGCAGCTCTGGTACAGGCTGCAGTTGGCCACGGGCACCTGGACCACACCCGAGTGTGAGGCACCATACAGCAGTCCCTGCACAGGCATGGGGGATGAGAAGCAGGCGCGGGCAGCCAGGGCCACCACCCAGAGCTGCACCCGGCTCGAGTGCATACAAACGCCACCCACAGGGGGCTTCCTCTCATGCTCCCGGGCCCCCACATTCTGAGAGCTTATGCCAGGAGCCTGGATCTCTCCATCTGGCTGGGGCGGGGGTCAGGCACCCCAAGCACGCTGCTCGGACTCCTCCTCTGCTCACCCTGTCGGCATCCAGGAGCAGGTTCTGCACGGGCTGTCCTGATGAGAAGATCTGGAGCTCCTCAATGATATGCACCCCGGGGCCCACGCTCACCGCCTTGTGCAGCCAGCCGTCACCTGCAACATGGACAGCACTCAGGCCCTGCGCGGAGCCTGAGGCCCATGTCCCAATAGCTATGCCCCGTTGACTCCAAGCCTGCCCTGCTGTGGGCACTCACTAGTGCCTAGGAAGAGGACGTCGTAGGTGCGCTGCAGGCCAGGGACGCGGTGGACAGCCACACGCTGGTAGCGGGCCTGGGGCTGCAGGAGTAACAGGCGGCTGCGGACCTGCCCGTCCATCAGGAAGTGGTCCTTGAGGAAGTTCAGCACACGGTCGGGGAGCTGCAGGGACGAGCTGATCTTCCTTTCCCGGGCGCTGTTGTTGATGCACTGAAGGAGAAGGCGGTGGCTTGAGGCGAGTGGCACTTAGGGCAGGAAGCAGGATGTGGGTCCTGCAAATCCCACTGGGACTGCCGGCCCTGTCTCCCCAGTGAACAGCAGGGGTACCTGCCCCGCCCTTGGAAGCCACAGCACAGCACTCCAGTTCTGCGAAGCCAGCGCGCTGATCTACAGGCCTAAGGGCAAAGCCCAGGGTGTGGGGCGCCCAAGGGCCCCGGCTGCCAGGGTCTACCCCTCTCTGCCCACCAACCATCCCTCCTTCCTGCCCACCATTCCCCCACCCCCTTCCGCAAGCCTCAAGAAGCATGACCACACTTCCTGCTCCTGTAGCATCCTTTCGCCAGTGCTCTCTCAGGATGCCCTGGCTGACCAAGGCTTCCTAGTGTAGGGGCATGAGGGTGCCTGCAGTTAGTTTCCCTTATTGCCAGGGGGCGCTTCCTGATTCTCTCTGCCCCAGGTCATTCTCTGTAAAAGCCCCAGGAATTAATACCCTGGAGTGACCCTCAACTGCACAGGAGTTGGTGACAAACACCCCAGTGGGACAATGCTGAGATGTGCTCCACGCAGCCTCCCAGGGCCCCAGGGAACGAGCTCCAGGTGCCCACAGCAGTAGCAGCTCAGTGACACACACTTTCTTAGCTCCGCCCCTTCCTCCCACAATCCTGTTCCCTCCTGCTTCTTCCTGGGATCACCTCTCCTAAAAACTGCTGGCACTCACATCCTTGTCTCAAGGTCTGCTTTGTGGGGAGCCCATGAGGCTGGAAGGAAAGAAGAAAGGACTATTTCCCCATGGCCTGTCAGTCAATCAATAAATAAGGAGCTCACAGTAGAGTTGGGGAGAGGCACGTGCAGTCAGCGTCCTGATGGGGGACACCCCTGCCCAGCCTAAAGCAGGTTTGAAGCCACCCCGACATTCATGGTCACATCTAACTCAGAAAGACAAGCAGGCCTGGGCTTTGTCCCCACTTTCAAGGTGAGAAAACAGACTCAGAGAAAGCAAGTGATCCCAGCACGGCTGGGGACCCATCCTCCCAGCACGGGGGCAGCACTCACCGCGCCAGGCCGGGGCGAGGGCACCGGGTGGGTCACGGTGTACCACTGCTGCGTCTCGCGGTTCACCTCCTTGTAGAGGCCATTGAAGGCCCTCTGCACGTCCCTCATGGTGAAGACACAGATGGCAGAGCCTTCTGTGGTCCCCCTGTGCCTACCAAGGAAGTGGCCAGATTAGCCCAGGAGCCCTGGGGCTCACAATGAGGCCAGCGGGGCCCAATCCCTGCCCCAACTCGTCCCCCCCACCCTGTTCCCAGCTAGGTCCTGGGGGCCCTACCACTGGGATGTGAAGACCCCGTAGAAGAGGGTGTCACGCCATTCCTGGGGGCTGGGGCTCAGCGTGAAGACGTCTTGCAGTACGTTGAATGGGAAGCCATCGTCAGGCCGCAAGCACAGCAGCTGGGCCTTCAGGAAGGACGTCCAGCGCTGCTGCAGGACCCGCTCGCCTCCCTCATCACCCTGGGAGAGGGAGAGAGGGCCTGGGCTTAGGCATGAGCAGGGGTGGGACACTTGGTGCTCCTCGCTGCCCCCTCCCCAGTGGTGGCTGAGACAGACGCCAGGAAGAGCCAGACAGACCCAAAGCCAGGCCTGAGTCCATTTCAAATCAAGAAGACTTGAGGTGGCAGCCTTCAGGTCCCCTCACCGGGAGGCTAGCTAAGTAAATGACAGCGCTTTCCTTACTGTGGGACACCAGGGAAAAGGACGAAGGGGAGTCTATCTACAAATGTGGAAAGATGTCACGATTCACCGCTGAGCAAAAAGGGAAGCTAAAGAATCACATTACAGTATAACTCTTGTTTGTACATGGTTTTAAATAATATAAATACGTATGTATTTACACACGTGCCAAAAAAAAAAATTAGCAAGGAACACTCTAACTTGTTAACAGTGGCCACTTCTTGTGGTAGGACGGTGGGATTATAACACCAATAGCTGACAACTAGTGGTTGCTCATCACATCTCTAAAAGCCCTACACAGATCGTAACAACCCTGAGGGAGTTTTGTTATGATTCCCACTGAACAGAGATGGAAACGAGCAGATTTCTCAGTAAGGAAACTGCCCAAGATCACATGACCTGCAGGGTTTGAACCCAGGCAGCCTGGATCTAGAGTCTACGCTCTTAATAACGATACCACGGTGCGTCTTATCTTGTAAGTGATTTTCGTGTGTACTTTTCTACATTTTCATGTTTTTTAAAATAGGGAAAAACAGAGACATTTTAACTGAAAAGGAGAGAGAGAAAAGCCAGTAGCCGAGCCGTTCCTCCTGGAGGACAGGAGAAGGCCACAGGTGCGGGGCCTTCTGGGTCTATACCCGAGGAGCCTTTGGGGTCTCTGGGATGGCCCGGCCTGCTCACCTTGCAGACACGGGCAATGCGGGACACGATGGTGTTCTCAAAGAACTCAAACTCCTGGCCAGTCTCGCTGAAGAAGAAGTAGATCTTGTCATCGTCCCCTTGCAGGCTGCCCAGGCTCTCGGGAATGTAGGCTGAGGCCACAAACGCTGGGTCTGTGGGGGCCAGTGGGGAGTGCAGTCAGCCCAGGGATCCCAGACAGGCAAGGCTCTGTTCTCAGGCCCTGCTGGGGGGACAGGGCCCCCTCCCTGGGGCCCCGTGACAGCCCACTGGGAGGGGCGAGAGGACTTCACCTTGTAGCCAGTTGAGGGAGCTCTCAGTCTTGGTGGGGCGGAGGCTTTGGCTCCGTGAGATGGCCGGGTCATTCCCCTGGAAGCTGCTGACTGTTCCAGTGTACAGCTCGCCATCTGCCAAAAGGACATTCCCATGGGAATGAGCCCTCAGCACAGCCCCTTCCCGCTCAGGGCCTGGAGTGACATGAGTGCTGCCCTTCTTGTTTGAGGAGGACAGAGGAGGGAGTAGGAACTAAGAAAAGCCAACCCGAGGGCAGCCCAAGGTCGCCGCACCCCCTGGGAATCGGTGTGGCATGACCCACCAGCTCAGACCTGGGGCCCACCCTGCTCCCCTGCCCGCCCTCACATGGAGCCTCAATGAGCCCATCCTGCCCACTGCCCCCCAACACTCACCCACCACCAGGGCCGTGGACTTGAAATTGGGGTCAAAGGGACAACGGCCCTTGCCATCTTCCAGGAGGATGTTCCCCACCACGTCCTGTGCCAGAGTGAAGTTCTCCATGTTCTGCAGGGGGTAGATGGGAGAGCTCAGGGGCACGCCAGGGAGTGAGCGGGCTCGGCGGGAGAACAGGGAGGTGTGCTGGAGAGAAGGGAGGGGTCTGACGGGCCGTCCTTCTCATCCCGGCACCTCGGGCACAGTCCCAGCACCGTCTCACCAGGACCTGACGCGGTGGGCACTGTTGCCCCACGTAGCAGAGAGGAGAGGAGGCTTAGAAAGGCAATGTGAGCCAGGAAAGGGCAGCGACATGATTCAAACTCAGGTATGTCTGACTCCAAAGCTGGTTGCTCCAAAGCCTCAAAATGCCACCCTTTATGAAGGCGTGCGTAGGGCAGAAACGTAAGGGTATGCGTGTGTTGAGGAGGGTGGACGAGGTGGGCTGGCGGGAATTGAGTGAGGGCGGGGGAAAGAGCTGGAGGAAGCAAGAGGGTGTGATTGTGGGTCAGTCAGGATTTTTGTGCCTGGGGAATCCCACCCCCCGCCGCCCCCTGCAGGGCAACCTGGCCATCAGGGCTGGGGCTGGGCCTCAGGGCTCTCGGGGGCCCACTGCTGTCAAGAAGCCTCCCCCTGGGCCCTGCCCTTTACCAGGGGTCAGTGCTAGAGACCAGCTCCCTGGGGCACAAAGACAGGCAGTTCCCAGGCCAGCCGCGGGCGAGCCCGGGGTGAGGAGGGGCACTCACAACGTAGGTGCACACGGGGCTGAAGGCCGCGGTGCCACAGGTGAACAGGTGGCTGCTGTTGAGTGGCAGGAGGATCTTGATGTAGTTTTGACAGTCCCGCTGGAGGAGGGAGGAGGATGTCAGGCCCAAGCAAGCCACCAGGGGGCACCGCCGAGCCCTCCCCACGGATGCAAGGCCAGCCCTGGGGGTGAGGCCTCTGCTCCCCAGTACTCAAATCCTGGAGTAAATGAGGCTCCAGGAGCCTCGTGGGGCAGAGCAGATGGAGGACCACGGAGCGTGTGTGCAGGAGGGGGACCTTGGGCCTCAGGTAGTTCCGTGATTGGAAAACTTCTCTTCAGTCTGGGGTGAAGGCACAGAATCCCTCCCTTTTGAGCTGTCTCGGCCCCACCTGGTGAGGCAGCTACGCCCAGAGCGGGAGGAAACACGCAGCCCTGAACCCTGGGCCCCAGACTTGCGGATCGCCGCTGCAAGCGTGTCTAACAGGCATCTCCTACTGAGCTTCTGATTGTTCCCCCAAAACTCTCTCCTCCGGCATCTGCCCTCTTGCACTGACGGCTACTCCACCTTCTCAGTTCCTTAGGCCCCGAGCCTCACAGCCAGCTTCGCCTCTCCTCTGATACCCGCCACCCCGGTTCTTCCATCAGGAAATCCTGGTGGCCCCATCTTCAAAATACATCTGGGATCCGACCATTCCTCACTCCCTTTATTGGTCCAACCCTGGTCCGGGCACCATCGCCTCTTGCCCCTCACTGGTCTCCCTCCCTCTGTCCTCGCCGCAACGAGGCCGCTCTCCACCACGGCGGCCAGAGGGACCTTTTGCAAACGCACGCCAGGCCACGTCACTGCCCTGCTCAGCCAGCCAGTGGTTCCCCACATATCTCACTCAGAGTGAAATCTATAGTCCTGTTCCTCCTCCATGTCAACTCCCTCACCTCATTTGAGCCAAGTAATCTTGGCTCAAATGTCACTTTTTAAATGAAGTGTAACCTGACCACCTTTTAAACCTGACCTTCTTTTTCACAATGATATAATAACCAGTGTCTAAAAGCACCTGGGCACAGAGCAAGTGCTTAATACATTTCTGCTGAATAAAAGAAATCAGGGGTGGCCAGGACTTGAACCTGTGTCTTGACCCCAAGTCCGGTGCTCTTCTGCCTTCACCTTAACTGCCCTCTGCTGCACTCAGGACCAGGAAGGCCTCTGGGAATGGTGGGGAGTCCTCCCAGAGAACCCCAGGCTGGACTGGCTCCCACCCAGTGGTCTGGCCAAAACCAAGCCAGGATTATGTCAGACCTGCTACATCAGGCACCACCCTCAGAAGGACAGACTCCCACCCCCACCCAATCACTGCTCATGCTGGAAGCTGATGTTTATTTGGCACTTATTATGTGCCTGGTGCCTTATGTCTATTAGCTCATTGAATCCTCACGGTAAGTCCAGTGAGACAGGCATCATTATCCCCATTTTACCAAGGCTCAGAGAGGCAAATCTACTTACTTGTCCAATGTCACAGACATAGTAAGTATAGGGCTGAGACTCAAACCCAGGTTTGGCCATCTCAGAAGCCTATGCCCTTTCTACCACAGCTCGCTGCATCTGCTCCCACCTCCTGCCTCCATCCCGGGCCCAGATCTACCACCCTCCATCCCTCCTTCAGCCCAGGTCACCTCCAGGTGCTAGCTCACCTGTGGGTCCTTGCCCTTGAAGCTGCACTGCTGTTTCCTCTCTGCATCTGCGCTCCACAGCAGCTGGGGAATTAGAAAGGGGAAGGTAAGTGTGCAAGTGGAAACGAAGGATATGTCCCTCTTTTCCTTTCCCCTCTCCCGTTTGCATCATCCTCGGACCCAGAAGTTCCATCTTCCCCACTGGCATCCTCCACCCAGGCTAGCCATCCCCGGGCATCATCTCACCTCCTGGTAACTCCCGCCTGGCAGGAAGCTGCCGCTGCTGTTGAGCGCAAAGAGGGCCTCTCGAGCACCCACGTATAGAGTCCTGCCATCCCTGCTCAGCAGGAGGGCTGTGTAGTTGGAGATGTGATCCACTTCAAATCTGAGAAGTGACTGCTTTTCAGAGCCTGGAGAGAGGACGATCGATGGACATTACCTCCTGGGGGCCCCCCCTCCCACAAGAACCCTCCTATACCAACCTCTAGAACGCGCCGATCTGACTGAAGGTAGATCAGCAAAGCAGTGGGTGGCATGGGGCTGGGGACAAGGCGATCGGATTTAAGGGGAGCAGCATTCCCGGACCCTCAAACATTATGTATGAGACAAAGGCACAATGATGAACGTAAAAGAACATCAATTATAGCACCATTCACGTTAATGAAAAATTGAAACAACCTAAATGCCCAACCACAGGGGACTGGGTGAAAATAAACCCAAATACTTCCTTTGCTGGAATACTATGCAGCTGGTAAAATGCTGTTGTATTAGAAACTCCAGACCAACAAGCAAACAGTTACATAAAAAACCATGGTCAAAATATGAAGCGAACTAAAATATAAAGTGATGGATTTTGAGCACCTGACGGAATATAAGAAAGGAAAGTATATTTAACATTCTCCTTTGAGTGGGGTTAGACCCAAAGAGAAGGACTTGTAAGCACAGCCCACTCCTGTGGGCTGCAGTGAACATGATTTACAGAGGAACGCAAACATGGGGCGCTGGTCTTCAACTATACTGCCTCACAGTCACTCATGGAAGATTTATGGTTATTAAACAGAATGTAAATGTTACACTGAATGTACAACAGACAGGCATTGTGATGCTGGGGGCCAGAGGAGTCAAGGAAAAAGTCGAGTCTCCATATCTTCCTCTGAGAGCAATGAGGGCCACAAGAGACTGTCCGTGGTTAGTGGAACAAGACACTGAGGCTTAAGTATATTATTTTATTTTATTTTTCCACCCCTCCCCCCGCCCCGCCCCGCCCCGCATGTGGGATCTTAGTTCCCTGACCAGGGATCGAACCTGCACCCCCTGCAGTGGAAGCTCAGAGTCTCAACCACTGGACCACCAGGGAAGTCCTTAAGTATCTTATTTTAAATTGCAAAGGTAACCAAATGTAGTGGCAGAAAATGTTTGGAGGAAGTGGGGAAGGGTGATGGAACTGATGGAAAGCTTTATTTTTCTCAGCAGCAAGTCAGTAAGTCAGATAAGCCAAGAAATCGTGGGATAAGCGTTTTACTTAAGTGGAGGAAACCACTGTATAACAAGAAGTCTAAATGATTAAAATTGCCCCTTTTACTCAGGCCTGGGGCTGGGGAAGACTGAGGCAGTTACTGCTTTTCACAATAAGTCCTTCTATGCTTAAAAAAAAAAATTATGTGCATGTATCTTTGATATAAATTTCAAGTATCTTTCATTAAATGAAGGTTATAAAACAGTATGCATAGTTAGATTCTATTTGTTTGTGGGAAAAATATAAACATAGAAAAAAATCCAGAAGGATGAATCACAAAATGCTGGAAAGCGGTATCCCTGGTGGAATTACAGGTAATTTTTTTTCCCTTTGCACTTGTTATCATTTTTGGATTCTACAGGTTATACTTGTGCAATGCTAAAGAAATAAATTAGAGAGAAGAAAAGGAAGAAGAAAAAAATAAACACACACATCTATCCACCACGATACCATCTGTGCTTTCAGTGACTAATGGATTTGGAGAGAAATTATTTTAAAAATTCAAAGCAGCTGATAAGAAAAGAAAAACAAGCAAAAAGCAGCCACCCTACCCAACCCCAGGCATCTCCTAACTGACCGGTGGATTGCAACCACGCAGACAAATAGTTTCATGAAGCTGAGGAAGCAAAAAATGCAACATGCCAACAAAGCAGTTGAGAAGACAGCTTCATGTGTGTTTACATGGTGAGTGTTTTTACATACCCCCGGCCTGGTTCCACAAAGGGCAAGGAAACACAAAGAAAAGAAGGTAGTAAAATATAAACACTAAAATCAGGAGTGGAGGAAAAAACACATCTGAAGAAAACATCTAAACCAGAAACGAAGGACAGGTTTCACATAAGCAGGTCATAAGGTCCTCACACAGCTACCAGAGATGGGCTCCACATTTAGTGCTGAGCCTCCCAGTGGTCAAAGAGAAAACGGAAATCAAGTTACCTTGTCCTCATTATTCAAGAGGAAGAACACATACCAGCCTTTTTGGAGAAGCCAAGCTTTTTACCTGGCTGCTAATGGTGAAGGAAGCCCTTCGGTAGGACTTCCTAGCACATATACTGGGACATCCCACCAGCAAACAGGAATGACGGAGTTTCCAAGGCTGTTCACTTCCTGATGAGGGAGGGTAGTATCACAAGGTACCAGTGCAGGAATCTACAGGGAATCTGCAACTAAGTGGCTTGTCACTCTAGAACCAGAGCCAAAACAGGGACTGCTCTGGGAGTTCACAGGGCAAAGTCCAGCCTGATGTCCGGAACCTGAACTCTGTTACTGAAACCACACAGGGCAGCTGTGGTCTGGAGAAGTTAAGGCCTCTCTTTGAACACTTAAGTCCAGAATCACACTAGACTCCAGGTCTTTTGCCTCAAATTCCCAGCTTCTGACCACTTCTTATCAGCACTCTATATACTGGGAGGCCCAAGGAAAGTTTCCAGCACTAACCCCCTACTTTTCCCAAACAGAAAATTTCCCAACACGTAATTGGGGCCCAATTATGTTGCTTGTACTTTGTGCTGATGAGCTGGTCAGCCTTCTGGAACAAGCAACCTGACCATTTTGCATTCTGGTCCGGGAAGAACCGCCCCCCCCAAAAGAGACCCCTCCCGTTGGCCACCACAGGAAGGTGTTGGGTAAACATGTTGCAGATATTAACTCCTTGGGTGCCCATGATGATCCTGTGAGGTAGGAACTGCTGCTATCTCCAGGTTACAAATGAAGAAATTGAAGCTCAGAGTCATTAAGCAACATACAAAAAGCCCCACAGCAAAACAGAAGCTGTGATAGAAGGCCGGCTCAGGAGGTCTCCTCTCTGGACTCCTGGTCTGCAAACTGCAGGATGCAGCAAAAGCACCTGGAAGATCTAAACTCTAGATCCACGACCTGCCCCTGGAGACTCTGACGCTGCTAGCTTGGGATGGGGCCTGAGAACATGCAATTTTATGAGCTCCCAGGGGATTCTGAAGTTGGAGGCCCAAGGAGCACACTTTGAGAAGCACCGTGTAGGTAGGTCCTTTGTAGGGCAGTGTGGACGTCATCTCACCGAACTCTAGTTTTCTCATATACATCATGGGGATAATGAAAATAAAACCCACAGCAGGCTCACAAGGAGTCAGTTAGACCAGGGCAAACGGCTACCGCAGTCCCTCCTCATCTTTTGCAGCCCTCCAGGCTCCTGACAGCAAGGGTTGGCTCACATATGCCCATGCTTATCTGCCTACAGAGGAGGGGCATTTCTACCCAGGCGGGTCCCGTAAGTCTGGACAGGAGGCTGCTCTTGGAATCTGTCCAGATACCGAAATGCCAAAGGTCAGAGATAAGCTTGAGTCCAGGTGGCAGCTCAGACTCACTCAGGCCTGGGGGGTGTGGGGAGACTTGCCAAGGGTCATGCAGACATAGCACAGCCAGGTTGGAGGGCCAGCCAGGGCGCCAGCTGCCCAGCCCTGGTCCAGCCCAGCCCTCCAAAGAAGCCAGCTGCTCAAGAGGCCCCCATACCTCCTCCAGTCACACTGGGAGTCCAGTCAGTGAAACGGCCAAGGAACAGAAAATGCCTGGGAGAAACAGGCAAGGGGCCCCTCACACCACGCACTCCCATTCTGGGGGCACTGCCTCTCCACCCCTCTGCCCTGAGTCTCTCAGACTCAAAGCCATGGTGTCCCGAAGGCCTGGCCCTCCGCAATCCCTCTTGCCCTGTGGACTTCACCAGGGCCAGTCAGTGGGGCTGGCTTACCAACTGGGAGTCTCAGTGCGACAGAGATTAGAAGCACAGACTCGAGTCAGAGACCTGGGTTCAAATCCTGCCTCTGTCACTTACTGTCCGTTTGCTACCAGGACAAGCCACTTAACACCTTGGAGCCTCACTTTCCTTATCTGTAAAATGAGGATAATACCACCTCGCCTCATAGGATTGTTACAAAAAGAAATGAGATTATATATGTAAATGATAACATACATAATAATAACCCACATTTACTGGGAGCTTTACTCAAAACAACTTCGCACACGTTATCCCAGTGCTGGCACAGTGTCTGGCACACGATCAACACTCGAGTGGATCAAAAACAAAATCAAAAAGCCCTGCAGGAAAATCCAGCCCAGCGAGAGCTGCCAGAGAAACAGGGTTGCTTTGAAGAGCTGGGCCTCCCTGGTCCTCGTGGCTAACAAACTCATCCTGGGCCATTCTAACCTAGGCCTGCGACTGGTCACATGAGGGGCTCACGGCCAAGCAGAGAGCTACAGCTCAGACACGGGCCGGTGTCAGGGGCCCATGCAGCGTGTGAGAGCTGGTCCCTGCTCGGCGGTGTTCTGAGTGGGGTTCCTGCCTCAGCTCGCCCATGTGTGTGTTTGTGTGTGTGTACACCCTACCACAGGGCTTGTCCACGCTTGTGTGTTCGCTCTGGGGTGCTATCTGCAGAGGTGACTAAAAGGAAGTGTTTGTGCACTCAGCTCCATGAGTGCTGGCCCACCTTGGGGTCAGTCTTAGTGTCTACCCTGCTCTCTGTGTGGAAAGAGAGTGCCTTGTGTGGTCTCCTGGGCTACCTGTGCTGCTCAGACATCCTCCACACCCTCTACCCAGCGGGTTAGTCCAGTGCAGAGAAAGCCGGGCTGCCTGAAGCTGTGGCCAGTTCTCCCAGGTGGGATGAAACCGTCCCATCTAGCCTGGGCAGGCCTGAGCCAGTGGCTTCTCCAGGGCTCCAAGAAGGCAGGATGGCGGCTGGCCTGGGGCTGTCCCACCTCGAGGCCTTGAGTCCTCCCCACCCTCGGCCTCGCCCTCGGAGAGGGTCAGAGCTACCTGCAGAGCCCCACTCCCACACCCTCAGGGCCTGGGCTCTCAGCAGGAAGTGATGCGGGAACAACTCAGCCCCCAGCCTCATCTAGAGTTTCTCCCCTGGCCTGTGACTCAGCCGGAAGCTTGGAGCTCCCTGGGGTGAGGCGGGAACAGGGTTCAGCACCATCCCCACCCCGGGCAGTCCCCACCCTGCCAACCAGGCGCTGCAGCAGGGCCCTGACTCAGAGCCCCGCCCCACCTTTTCCTCCACTGTGGCTCCAGGGGCACCACAGCTGACGCTGACCTGGCCTTAACAGCCCGCCGCCCACAGGCCCCAGCAGGACTAGGCCAGAAGACACCAGCTTCCCTGCGCAGTCAGGGCCTGGAAGGTGCTCCCAGCGGGAACGGGGGTGGGGCGTAGTGGGCAGCTGCCTGCCCCTCGGCTTGAATCACAAGGTCCCCAGAGAGGGGTCTGGGCCCTGGACAAACCCCTGAGAGCCTCCCAAGGCTCTGTTGGAGCACCTCTTCCCCAGGGAGTCACACGGGACCCTTGGACCCACTTGCACCAGCAGAAGCACCACCTCCAGGACAGGAGTGCTGACTCAGCAGCAAACTAGGGCAAGGCGGCCATCGACCTGGATGCCGCCGACCTGTTTGTGCGTCCTCCTTCCCCCCCCCGCCCAATGTCGGGGCAGGGTGGCCAGACCGGCTGGAAGCGGCACGCCAAACTGCTGTCAACAGGCCAATGCCAGGGTAGCGACCCCAGCCAGGCAAGGGTCACTCTCGATAGGGGAAGGGGACTGTGTGCCACAAGTGCTCCCCATGGACTGAGGTAACCAAGAAAGAGGCAAGAAATCAAGGGAACCCAGCCTAGAAGCATCCTGTGTTCCTGGGGCATGCGTGCTCGGGAAAGCCCGCTTCCCAGCTGGCTGCTGCTACCGCCCCAGGTGAGCTGGCCAAGTGCTCCTGCCAGAATCACCAGGTGGCCCCCACCCCTCTCAGACACCCTCCTTGTGTCCATCTGGACAACTGAGTCTTAACCCAGGACCTGTCATGGGCTGCCATCACCTTGGAAGCCTGACCCCCACCCGCCCACCAAGGACCAAGGTCAGCTCCTCTGGCCCTCTGCCCCGGGACTGGCTGTCCCCTCTCTCCTGAAGCCTCTACCCCCATCCTCCTCCTCTCAGAGGGCCCCTTTTCTAAGGAAACTGGGGCCATCAGGCATAAACAACCTCAACTTCCCATCCTCCATCTCCTCAGAAACTGAATCCTGTGTCATCAACCTCTGCCTCTCAAAGAATTTTTTTTCCCTCGATATCTATCCTAGAAATGTGTGTGCCTCCCTCCTCCCTTCTCAGCCAAACTCCTGAGAAGAGCCACCCAGCGCCATCTCCATCCCTTACCTCCCACTCACTCCCTGCCTGGGGGTCAGGCCTGAACCAGGCCCACACTCGCCAGGGCCCGGGCATCGCCTTGCCGCCAAACCCCAGATGCCGAGGGGCACGGCCTGGCGGGGGTCCCCTGTCCTCTGGGGGTCTGCCACACCGATCTCAAGGGTCGCCTCACGTCTCCTTCACACTCCTCCCGGGCCTCCATCCCTCCAGGAGCTGATGCGCTGTAGCACTTACTCAGCACTTTAAATGGGCTGGTGCACGTAATTCTGGCCAGGTCGTTGTCAGGTAGGAATTACCATCTGCTTTTTTCGGGCGAGAGAACCGAGGCACACGTGAAATGATTTGCCCTCAGTTACCCAGTTAGGAAGAGCGGTGGAGCTGGGATTTGAACCTGGGTCACCAGCTCCCGAGTCTGTATTATTAATCACCTTCAGCCTCTCCAGGCCTCGCTCTTGAATGTTCTTGTTCACTAGGGTCGGCCCTTGGCCCTTGGGCCACACATCCATGCCCATCGCTTCAATGTCTTGGATGCTGGCAACTCCCAAATCTCTTCATCCTCCAGTATGCAGGTCGTCCTCCAGTACGCCAGACCCCACTATGCAGGAGACCCTCCACGGGCACCTCCTCCACTGCCCTCTTCCAGACCACTCCTCGGCTTGGGATCTTGCGTCTTTGGGTGGCACAGCTCAGCGGGCTGGAAACCTGTGAGTCGCACTTTCTATCACCCTCTCCCTCACCGTGGACATCTAATCCATGCTCAAATCCTGCCAAGTCTCCCTCCTCAATATTGTCCAAATCTATTCCCCTCACCATCCCCGCTACCTCGGACCTGAACCCGGCCACTGCCCTCTCTCACCCGAGCCACTGCAGCAGCCTCCCAACTGGCCCCTGCCCCCAGCCCAGCTGCTACACTGAGGTCAGAGGGCTCTCTGGGGACTGTCACGGTCCTGTGTCCCTGTGTCCCAGCCCCTAATGGCCAGCCCTTGCCACATCCCCCTCCCATTTCAAAGGAGTGAACTTCGACTCAAGGTCCTATTTCTCCTCGCCAGTCTTTGCCCAGGCAGTCCCCCTGCCTGGAATGCCCTTCCTTTTGACTAACTCCTACCCATCCTTTGAGACTCAGCTCGGTTTCACCTCCTCCAGGAGGCCTTCCTGAATCCCCAGCTGGGCGAGGGCCCCTTCCCTGTGCACCCATCATTTCCTGCTCACACCTCTCGCGGTGCATTGGCCACATTGTTTGACGATGATGGGCCTCAGGTGCCTGTCTCCCTTACCAAGCTTTGATCCTTGAGGATCAAAACTGTCTTATTATTTGTAGTCCATATTTGTGTCATCTGGCCAGGGGAGTTCCAAGGAGTTGTTCAATAAACATTCGTTGACTGAATGAATGACTAACAGAGTCCCAAGTCCCAATTCAGGGTACTCTGGTCCAGGGACGGACACCAGATTCCAAGGGGGCAGTCCAGAGGTCCTGAAGCCTCACGATCGCGAGAGTGTGTCTGAGAAGCATGGCCCCTGCCCTGTCCCCTCCCCAGAGCTCAGTCCTGGAATCCCAGGGTCTAGATGGAAGTGTGACAGCTGAAAGTGCTGCAGGGAGACGGGAGAGGCCACAGGGACAGGAAAGCAGAGTCACAAGGTCTGTGTGTGAGTCTTGACTATTATCACTGACCAGTTAGACAAGATACCTGCCGTTTCTGGGAGGGAGTCCTCGCAGGGTTGCTGGGAAGACCAAATAAACGCAGCACGTGGAAATGCCAAGCTCCCAGGGTTAGGGGGCCACCAACAATTAGGATTGGTCCTACCCATGCCGCCCACCCACCCCCACTCCTCATCCTTGCTCTGAGTAAACTCCCAGCCCCTGGCCACCTTGGAAGCCCACTTGTACAGGGAAGGGGACAAGGGCAGGTGGGGGTGGAGCCTCCTACAGGCAGGAGCCCCTCTGAAGGGGTAGCTGCTGCTTCCCCCCAGACCATTGTTACTCAATGGAATGAGGGCTAAGCCTCATCAGGTCTTCAGAAGAGTTGGAAACCTGGATTTTTATAGAAAATTTCCTGAGTTTTAAATATTGGTGACTCATTAAAATTTTTCTAAAACACTTGGATGCCAAACAAAATATATCTCCATGCTGGCTCTGGCCTGTTGCTCCCCCGTTTGCAAACGTCTGTCTGAGACGTTTGCCCCAGTCTCCGGCGCACTGCGCTCCTGGCCAAGTCTGCCGGGTCTGCCCTATTTCCGACCATGGCTGTGCCATCAGGGCCTTAGCTGGATCTCTTGTCCCATCCAAGGAGTGACCTCAATAGATTTCTTTACCAGATGGAAATACATAACCTATCAATTATTCAAGGGCTGAGCTGGGTCATTTCGCTGCTTTTGTACATTTCACAGGTGAAGCAGGAGCCAGATGTTCTCATGGAAAGAATGTGATTCTTGAGGCAGAGAGCTTGTGGTCCAAGGCTTCGCCCCGAAACTCCTAGCTGCACGGCCCTGACAATATGAGTTCTCTTCTCAGAGCCTCGGGTCCCTCATCTGTACAAGATGAAACAATACCACCTCCATACCCCAGGCCAGCACCCAGCACACACTGGGCGCTCCCTCCCGGGTGGTTTTCTTCCCTCTTCCAGTTAACACCTCTCTCAGAGGATGGGCAAGGGGAGGCCAAGAGAGAGGCAGCAAGTCAGTTCACTTGGCCCCTCTTTAGAATTAAAGATAAGGGGCTTCCCTGGTGGCGCAGTGGTTGGGAATCCACCTGCCAATGCAGGGGACATGGGTTCAAGCCCTGGTCTGGGAAGATCCCACATGCCGCGGAGCAACTAAGCCCGTGAGCCACAACTACTAAGCCCGCGTGCCACAACTACTGAAGCCCGCGTGCCTAGAGCCCATGCTCTGCAACAAGAGAAGCCACTGCAATGAGAAACCCGTGCACAACGAAAGACTAGCGCCCGCTCGCTGCAACTAGAGAAAGCCTGCGCAGAGCAACGAAGACCCAACGCAGCCAAAAATAAATAAATAAATAAAATTAAAAAAAAAAAAAGAATTAAAGATAAAATGAGAGGTTTCTGTCTACTGTCTATTATCCCCACTGAAACCCCCTCACCACAGGCCCCTCACCTCTCTGAACGCCACTAAGCTGTCAGGATGGGCTTCTCAGATGGACCCATGAGTGCAGACCAAACAAGTCCCACGGAGAACAGGTCAGGTCGCAGGCTTGCAAGGCAGAACTGTGTGACGTGGACAAGATACTTCTCTTCTCTGAACCTCAGCTATCTTAACTGTAAAATGGGGATAATTCCATCTACCATGTAAGTGGAAATAATATACTAAAAGCCTGGTGCCCACAGTAGCCCTATACCTGCTACCTTACCTTCTACCTTTTAGGTGCTGGATGGTGGAACACAAACATAAGGACGCCAGCTGTGCCACCTAAGGGCTGGTTCCTGCCCCATAGTGGAGACGGTCACACAGGAGTGGTGGGTGGCTAAAGAGTGACGAGGGAGACCGCACAGGGCTCTACTTTCCATCCTGGACTCGGGGGAGCATTGCCAGGACAGGGAGGTCAGAATGAGAGGAAGAGGAGAGGCAGGGGGAGGGGCGGGGGTGCTGGCTAGGGAAAAGCAGCAGCAGGAGCTCCTGAGGTCAGGCCAGCCCAGACCATGAGAGTCCCACATTTTCTCACTCCTCTTCCCCCTCGACCCACACGGAGGACCACATCAGAGGCCTCCGATCCTGAGCACCCAGGGATGGGGGAGTGGGGCCACAGGCCCTAAGAAAGGGGACAAAGGAAGGCGTGACGGACATGACCTGAGTCCAGCTTTTTCTCCAGGCCCTGTGCCATCCTCTCTGTCTCCCCTGTCTAGGAGAGGAACGTGCAGGTGTATCTAGCTGTGCCCCAAAAGTTGTGCAAGCTCAGAGCTCTGCTGGGCTGGCACACAGGCATTTCAACACCCAGCTAAATGTGGGTTATGCAGAGGGCAGAGTGGAGGCAACCAGGGACAGGGAGGAGGGAGAGGTGCGGTCCAGCCCCAGGCAGAGGAGGTTCTCGGGGCAGAGGAGGACTTTGAAAGAGCTGAACCAGGAGCACTTGAAAAGTGGACTAAATTAAGCAGGACCCCTGACGATGGCCTCCAATCAGCCCTCGGGGGACTTGCTTGGTCTCCTACCCTGGGTTAGGGGGTGGGGTCTGCACCACTTCATTCCCTGGCCATAAGGTCTTAGCACCTAGCAGAGGGCCTGCATACAGCCAGCGCTCACCAGTATCTACCCAGTTGATGCAAATAACCTCACCCAGCAAGGCGGGCAGGGAATTTCCACCACAAAGAAGAGTAGCCACTACCTTTTACTGGGGACATAGCATGTGCCAGGCACCGGGCCAAACACTTTACACACATTATTTCACGTAATCCTCTCAGGACCCTGAGAGATGGATCCTGCTATTACTCCCATCTTGCCAATGTGCAAATGGGCTTGGAGGAGGTGGGCACTTGCCCCAGGTTGTGCGGTGAGCCGTCTGTTAGCACCACGGTTACAGCTCTGTGCTGAAGGGCCATGAAGATGCCAGACCACAGGACAGAGCTGAAGACAAATGCTCATGTCAAGCTGAGGCCACATCAAGGAGGGAGGCCGGTAACCAGCCAGGAAAAGACTTCGAAAGTGGCTTGCATGGGGCTTCTCAGGGCAGCCATGACCCTGGGTGCCCGCTCCAGGTCAGAGGACAAGCAGCTGATTCAGGCCAATGCGCTGTTCTCTCTGCTCAATGGGGTTTTGTTGACTGCGGTTTGCAGGCCTAGGGATTTATATCCAGTCTAGTTTGGAAACACTGTGTCCAGAGTCTTCCAGCCAGGCACTTCTGGGGCAGGGGGAAATTAATAACTCCTTTTAATTGCCCAAATAAGGGGACCCGATATGACTTTCATGAGCATAGGAGCAGGTTGTTTTGTTTCTGCCCACATGGCCAGGCTGGAAGGCACTGCACATCCGGGCCCATTGTTTCCACTCTGCATCTCTCCTGCTCCTAACCACTGCAAAGCCTCTGTCCTGACTGCACAGTCTCCGATGCAACAGAACCAAAATTCCACATGCTTCTTTGAAGTGTCCCTTTCACAGAGACAAGAAACCTCCTCTTAAGGCCACTGCTTGCCTAGCTGACCCTGGAGCCCCCAGTCCTCCTCCCACTCCTGTCCACTGGGTGAGACCACAAGTGGGGCACCCCCTCCTTATGGCCCCAGGAATCTGCTGCTGATCAACAGTAATGAGGGTTCCATACGAAGGACCTCAGATGCAAACTGGATGCTCTACTTCCAAGGATTTTGTTTTAAACCACAGACACAGGCCATTCTCCCTAGGCCTCCGGGCCCTTGGAGAGCCTGGGTGGGAATTCAGTACAGGAGGGCAGGTGGCAGGAAGCAGGGTGTGTTCTCTGTTCCATGCCTCTCTCCCTCTTCTGTGAGGGAGAGGCCTGGGGCTTCAAGCCCAGCATCCCATGGTCACCATGGGCTTGCCCGGTATGGGCACACTGCCAGGAACATCTAATGAGCCCCCAGGGATGAGGCAGGAAACCGCCTCAGGCCATGCTCAGAGGGTATGCCTGCTCAGTCACCAGGGATCCCCCTCTGGGGCTCCCAGCCGGCTGGGAGGACCTGCATGTAGATGGGAGGGGGGCAGCGGGGATCAAGGTCCTGGAGGGAGGCCAGGGAGGCGAGCACTCTGGGTGCAGCGCAGTGCAGCTCAGCAAAGTGTGAATGCATGCTCACGAGTTCAGGGGCTGGGGTGCTGCTAAACGATGCCAGGGCTTTGGTGGAACTAGAAAAAGAGGTCCCCTCTGGGTAGTCCCAGCCTCAAGAACAGAGCGGAAGGTCTTTTTCTCTAGGCTCCACAGCTTGGAAAGCAGAGTAGAAACTGCATTTCAGGCCCTCCACCCCTCAACTGGGCACCTCTGTGCCATGCACAAAATGTGTGCATCTGTGGGTCCTCACAGGTGAGCCTGAGTGTCTCAGTCTTTTGGGGGGTTAGGATTTTAACATATGAATTTTGGGGGTACACAGACATCCAGACCATAGCACCACCTGACCTGTGCAAAGGGTGCTGGTGTGTGACAGTAGCCTGTACTACGGCCAGGCCATGGTGCTGAATACGTGGAAGTGGGCCAGGTTTCAGGGCAGTGGGTAGTAATGAACAAGTGTTCTAGCTGCTCCCAGGAAGCAGGTCCTCTCAGTTCCTCCTCACAGCTCCCCCTTCTGCCTTTTAGTCACACTATGAGTGGTCCCCAGCCAGCTTCAGAGTTGGACACAATACCTGCTACAGTTGACATGGCCCCGTGAGCCAGTCCAGCTTTCCCAGGGCCAGAAGTGGAGTCCATCAGAGCCTTTGTTCCCCCCTCACCTCACCTTCTTGCAGAGCTGAGAGGGTCTAAGGGCAAAGGGAGTGGTGGCCACAACAGAAAAAGTAGCGAGGCAGCAGGCCTGGGTCCGGATACACCTGTTATCTTCACTTACCCAGCTGGAGCACCCAAGGGGCTGTGGTCAAACTAACACACCCCAGCTCTGGGCAGGATATGCCAGAATGAAGCCTGTGCTTAACACGTAGCAATGATGATAGCTAACACTTATTAAGCGGGTTCTACGTATCAAGCCCTGCCCTAAGCACTTTTCAAACAGAAAATGATTTAACCTTCACAACTTTGAGGTGGGTGCTATCATTATCCCTATTTTACAGATGAGGAAATCAAGGCCCAGAGAGGTTAAGCAGCTTGCTCAAGGTCACACGGTTACCTAGTGGCTGAGGCAGGATTTGAACCCAGGCCATCTTCTCAGTATTATCCTGCAATGTTTCAGGTAGGGTTTCCCTAGTGGCCCTGACTTAATTTAAGTACTGATTCTGCTACTCTTTCCTTTTGTAAATGAAATGCTTTTAGAAGTGGGATGCTATAAAGAGAAGGAAGCCTGGTACAGTTTTAGTCTGTAAACACTAATTTATACATCCTTTATTCTAATTCATTCAGTGTGACAACCAACAAGTTAAAGGGCTTGGAGAAACATTATTGGGCATCTATATATGTTGCCTAGTAATACACCTGGTTTCATGAAATCTCCAAGATAGCCTTGCAAAATACCTATGACAGTGCCCATTTTACAGATGAGGAAACTGGGGGCACAGGGAAAAGGGAGTCACTTGCCCAGTAGCAGAAATGGGACTGGAATCCAGGTCCCTCTGATTTCAAAGACTTGGAAAAGCAACCAGATGAAAGGGGGGGGGGGGGTTGGTAAGGAGAGGGGAGAGTGGAGGGCTGGAAGGGAGGGGGCCAGAGAAGCAGACGTGAGCACCAGGCGAGGGACGTGGCCAATGAGGACGGTACTCCAGTGTGACTCTGAGGAGCAGTCCTTCCCAGGGCCTGGAAGTCTCGGAGCCCAGAGCTGCCCCCATCCCTAGTATGGTCGCTCCCAGGCCCTGGGGGGATCCCACCAAGCCTGGGAGGGGGGGCGGGCTGCGCTGGCCCACCAGGGTGAAGAGGCGGAGGGAGAATGGGGCACCCGCCCCGCCGCGGTTCCCGAGTCCTGCTGCGACTTGCTGTAATACCAGAACCCCAGTGTTTATGGGACGGCAACCAAGGCCCCCTCCACCCCGCGCCGCCCTCGGGGGCGGGGGTGGGGGCATGCGGCTGGCTCTGGTCAGCATCAAAGACAAGCAGATGGGCAGGCGGACCAGCGGGCAGCCAGCACCGGGGGTGGGGAACGAGGTGGGGCGCCACCGCCGAAAGGGCGCCCTACCAAGGGGCGAGCAGGGGCGACAGAACGGGCGAGAGACCCCCTCCCTGCCCATTAAAAAGAATGGAAGAAAGGGGCCCGCGGCCCCACAGCTCTCCTCTCCTCTCCCTCCCTCCCAGGAGCGTTCTGAAAGGAGGAGGGGTCCTAATGGACCCCAAGCCTCCGACAGACCCCCTCCCTCCCTCCCTCCTTTGTCACCACAATCTCCGCGCGAGGCACCTCTCCGGCCGCCTCCCCTCCCCCAGATCCCAGCCCGCGTCCCCCGCGGGGTCGCCCCAGCACTCACCCAGAGGCAGGCTGATCCGAGGGGCGAGCGCCCGAATCGGAGACGGCGGTAGCAGTAGCAGTAGCATCAGCAGCAGCAGAGGCGGCGGCGGCCGGCTCCCCCGGCCCATCGCGGCGCGCGGGACTCGGACAACGAGGAGCGACGGCGTCCTCCGGGCTCCGGCTCAGGTGGCTCTATAGGACTCGCGGGCGGCGGCCCCACCGCGAAGTCCGGCCCGGGAGTCGGTCGCCGGGCCCCCGCCTCCGGACCTGGGGGCTGGAACCGGGTGGGAAATGGGGTCACGTGGGCTGCTGCGAACCCTAGCCCCTCCGCCCCCAGCGGAATCGCGGTCCTCCACCAGCTCCGCTCGGTCGAAGCTCGCCCGCGAGTGTGGGAGGGAGGGGCTGAAGGAGGAAGTTGGGCGGTTAGTCCAGCCTCTCCCTGCTCCGCTCGTGCCCGCCCCGCCCCTTCCCCCTTCCTCCTTCCTGGGCGCTGGAGGCTCAAGGGGCGCCAGCTGGGTGCACCTAGCTTGGTGCGCGTCCGCAAGGGGCCAAGCCCGGGGATCAGTACCAGCCGAGTCCGCGGGAGCGCGGGGGCGCGGAGGAAAGCGGACCCCTAGTTCCCCGCCCCCACCTCTCAGACCCTCCCACAGCCGCCCCGGCCCCTTCCGGCTCCTCTAGGACCCTCAGCGCGTTCGTTTGCGAAAACGTTTGGGTCTCTCCACTGCGCTCCCGTGTCTTCTCCCTTTATCCCTGCCGCCCACCGTCCCCCGCCCCCTCACTGCTCCTGGCACCCATTTGTCCGTAACCAAATGAACTCCGCCCAGCTGGTACTGACTCCGGGGCTAGTTGCTTCTGCACCTAATTTCTGCACGGGTCATTCCACCTTAGGTCTTGAGTGTTCACTACAGGCTTAACACTTAATCTAGGTACCCTGCGGGGTCATCCACGCTTGGAATTCTGTCCACACGAAGCCAAACCTCGGATGGGGGGATCCGGGCAAGATTAGCCTAAGTGGGATAATAGGACTTAATGTACTGCCAAGGAGGTGGACCTTCTCCACAACCTGCACGTAGCCTGGCAGGGGAAAGTACTCCCTAAGGCTGGAATCCCAGAGGCACCCACCCTCAATCCTCCTTCAGTGTGAATACCCAGGGGTGGAGTTCAGTTGTGCTGAGACCAGGGGTTTCAAACTGCAGACTGGATCCCTTAGTGGATCCTGAAGTCAATTTAGTGGATCCCTATCAGCATTAAAAAAGAAATAGAATGGAAGATACCAAAGTGCAATGACCATAGAAAGGATAAGTAAGCTTTAGGAAACTTGTTTCAACTTTTCCTAAGTGTGCACAGGATCACAGTAAAATGTAATTCTTCCTGTAGTTCAAGTCAAAAGGACTTTGAAAACCTCTGCCAGTCATTTCCATGGCAGTGGGGACAGTTCCTCCAGGAATTAGCCGCAATGGCTCTTCACCCTCAGCCAAAATTAGCCTTCTCAGAGCTGGCACCTTTTGCTCTCACCCTACTCCCAGGGCCTCCCACAGGGTGGCTGTCAGGGGGTGGGCACAGTGCTCACGTGGTCCCAGGTCTCCTCATGCACAGCAAGCGTCCATGATTTCTGTACCTCCACCATCCCAATACCCTTCTATGGCTATGGTCCAGGCCAGCAGTACCCCTTTTACAGGGGCTCCCAGCCCTGGACACAGAATTCCACGTGGGACGTGGGCAGCACCAACTACTCGTAGTTCCAGCATTGCCTAGGCCTGGGACACTTTGCCGCTATTAATGGTGTCAATCCATCTTTAGCCAGTGATGTCCATGCTTCTGTCTGTAGCTAGGACCTCGGTCCTAAACTCCAACTGGCCTCAACATTTCTACCAGGCTGTGTTTTCTGACAGGTATCTTAAATTCAACATGGTCTCAAACCAAGCTCCTGATCTCTCCCTTCTCCCTCCCCAAAACATGCTCCATCTGTGTGAGCCTTTCCCATCTCATTTAATGGCAAGTCCATCTTTAAATTGCTCAGGTTAAAAACCTTAATTCCTTTCTTCTCTCTTGCTCCTCACATCCAGTCCACTAGCAAATCTACAGTCTGATCACTTACCACCTCCTGGGGGCCCAGTTACTGCCCTCTCCTGGATGCTGCAAGGGCCGCCTGACTGGTTTCCCTTCTTCCACCCTTGCACCCCTTACAATCTTTTCTCAACTCTGCAGCCAGAGGGAGTTTTTCAAAACCAAAGTCAGGTCATGGCACTCCTCTGCTCAAAACCCTCCAGTGGTTCCTTACAGTGGTCTGCAAGGCCCTAGGCTACCTCACCCCTACCACCATTGCATCATCCACTGCTCTTCCCCCATTCACTCTACCCCAGGCACACTTGTGAACACTCTTGTGTTAGGACCTTTGCCCTGGCTACTCTCTCTGCCTGGAGCACTCTTTCCAGAAAGTGACTGAGTCCCTTGTTTCTGTCAAATCTTTCCTCAAAGATAACCTTCTTGAAGAATCAGAACTTCCCCCAATATTCCCCTTGCCCTGAGATGTTTTTTCAAAGCGCTCATCATCTAAAACACTATATGATTTGCTTATCTGTTGTGGTTTTTCTTTATTGTCTGAACTCCGTAGCCGCCTTCTCACCCCCAAGAATGTTGACTGAGAAGGGAACTAACATATCCCTAGCCTCTAGAACAGTGCCTGGCATATGGTAGGCCCTCAGTAAGTATTGGCTGAACAAATGAATGAATGAATGAATGCAGCTTGAGAGTCATGGAATACTGCTGGTACATGTCAACAAACAACCAGAGCTACTTTTTGATATCGACTTTGGTCTAGGATTCCCCGAAACCAGAAATTATGCAATTAACTTCTTCAACCTAAGCACAAGACTTTGTACTGATCTCCTTTAAATCTATTGGTTCTGGTCCAGATTTCATCCTACTGAGGTCATTTTGAATATTGATTCTATTATACATTAGGCTTGCTCTCCCAGTTTTGAGTCATCTATAAATCTGATAAGCATTCTTGACCTTGTATTAAAATCATTGATAAAAATATTAGGTGAGCAGACCTAGCACCCACTTCTTGGTTTCTAAATACTACTCTCCAATAAAAGGTTCCAGGACTCCCTGGAGAAATGAAAGGGAAAGTACAAGGTGAGCCTGGGACGTTGTGTTGGGCCGGAAAACCAGGAAGTGACTAAAGACTAATGGAGTCATGTCAAAAGGATATAGGGCCAGCTGGATGACCAAACTTGGGACAATTTGAGCAACAGAAAGCATAATGAAGTAATGGATTCTAATGCATCAAAATAAAACAATCCATTAGTCCACAGTAAAACTCGGCAAAGCACAGACAGAGAAAGATAAGGGCTAGAAAGGATGCTTTTCTCTGTAGAAAAGTGCTGCCGGAAAAATGTAGAAGAAATGGTAGACTTAGAAAATCGAGATTCAAACAAGGATAATCAGTGGATGCTAAACCTTTGGGTGGCAGATTTTTAGGAAACTATATTAACAAGGTCTCAAAATCTGTCCCACAGATGACTTTTACTAATTACCAGTGGGAAAATGTTTCTCTAAGGGAGAACTCTGGTGGCCACCATCTTTTTCTTTTTTTTTTTCCCCCAGTGGACACCATCTTAATCAAGTGGCCAAAAGTAATATCACTGGTAGTGGGACTACCTGATATCATTTACCTCCTGATATGAAGCAATAAGAAATATACAACTCATCAACCATTGTAGCAAAAGCATCTAACCCAGATCTAATAATGAGGACACAATCAGACACGTCCAGCATTCTACAAGACAAATAACCTGGACTCTTCAAAAAGGTCAAACTGATGAAAAGACAAAAAGGACAGGGGAACTGTTTTAGGTTAGGAAACTAAAAAGACATGATAATCAAATGCAATATGTGAACCTTGTTTGAATCCTGAAGAAAAAAAAAAAGCCATAGAGCAATTGGGAAAATTTTAACACGCACTGTGTATTAGATGATATTATGGCATTATTGTTCATTTTCTTAGGTTATAATAATGGTATTGTGTTCTTAGGAGAATGTCATTGTTCTTTAGAGATGCCTGCTGAGGTTTGTAGACATGAAGTATCATGATGTCTACAAGTTACTTTCAAATGATTCAGCCAAAACAAGCATGTTCTTTGTGTGTATGTATTAGAAAGAAAGAGTGTGGGGACTTCCCTGGTGGTGCAGTGGTTAAGAATCCACCTGCCAATGCAGGGGACACGGGTTTAAGCCCTGGTCCAGGAAGATCCCACATGCCGCGGAGCAACTAAGCCCGTGAGCCACAACTACTGAGCCTGTGCTGTAGAGCTTGCGAGCCACAACTACTGAGCCCGCGTGCTGCAACTACTGAAGCCCGCCTGCCTAGAGCCCATGCTCCACAACAAGAGAAGCCACTGCAATGAGAAGCCTGCGCACCACAACGAAGAGTAGCCCCCGCTTGCTGCAACTAGAGAAAACCCACACGCAGCAACGAAGACCCAACACAGCCAAAATAATAAATAAATAAATAAACAAAAAAAAAAAAAAAGAAAGAAAGAGTGTGAGTGCTACTGTGGCACAGTTTTAACAGTTGGTTAATATAGAAAGTTATGAAAAAAAAAAAAAAAAGAAAGTTATGGGTGTTTTTATATCAGTGTTTTGTAAATTTGCGGTGCGGGGGGAACTGAGTGAGACAGGGCCAAAAACAGAGCCCACTGGAGACCTCCATCCGGGCTGAAACTGATCAATATCCTTTGTAGGTTGAACAATTAGCTATGTATCCTCCTTATTGTACCATTCAGCCCACATTTCTTCATATTATCCATAAGAATAATATGAGGGAATTCCCTGGTGGTCCAGTGGCTAGGACTCCATGCTCTCACTGCTGAGGGCCCGGGTTCAATCCCTGGTCGGGGAACTAAGATCCCACAAGCCGCGTAGCATGGCCAAAAAAAAAATAATAACAATAATATGAAAAAAATTGCAAGAAATCTTATTGAAATCAAGGTACTAGCCATAGCATTTCCTTCTATCTTCTGCTTACTGCTCTTACCTAGAACAGGGCCTGATAGCGGCATGTGGTCAATTAGAATTTGTTGAGTGCCTGAATTTCCATGTCAGGTAGCTTCTCAGCCTTGCCACAGCAAGGCTGGTTTGCCCTAGTGTCTTGGCAACACATGGGTTGTCTGACTGCTATGCTCCTCTCCGATGAGATGAGGCAGGGGCTGATGTAGACTCGCTTGGTGGTTAATTATATCCTGCTCATGGCTGCTCAGATGCTTCAAGTGTGTCTTATGCCAACTTGGTGGCAGGCCCCTTGAGGACAGTAACGGGTCTTGTCTTTGGAAACCCCACTGCCTAGCATGGCACTCAAGCAGGATCTCCACAGGGCAGACAAAATGAGGGACCCAACTGTTGGCCTGGAGATGAGCCCTCTATCCCATGCCCCCAGCATGGTGGCCTCAGGCCTTGTGGGCTCCACTGTCTTCCGTCAGTGTGCTAATTTGTTCTCCCCAGAGCGGAAAAAACAGGAGGATGACTGACAGAGAAAAACCTCATTTGAGCTGACTTCCCGTGGGCTAAAGAGTGGTTCCCAAGCCAATGCTGTGTCTCCTACTCTCCTGTGCCACTCTGGGTTGTAGGCAAGTCTTTCTCAGCCAGAATGCCGGTGTTTATAAAGAGCTCAGGGGGTGGCTTGGAAAGAGTATATAAAAAGATGCAGAAAAAGCTTTTGACAAAATTCAACACCCATTTATGATAAAAACTCTCCAGAAATTAGGCATAGAGGGAACCTACCTCAACATAATAAAGGCCATATATGACAAACCCACAGCCAACATCATTCTCAATGGTGAAAAACTGAAAGCATTTCCTCTAAGATCAGGAACGAGACAAGGATGTCCACTCTTGCCACTATTATTCAACCTAGTTTTGGAAGTCCTAGCCACGGCAATCAGAGAAGAAAAAGAAATAAAAGGAATACAAATTGGAAAAGAAGAAGTAAAACTGTCACTGTTTGCAGATGACATGATACTATACATAGAGAACCCTAAAGGTGCCACCAGAAAACTACTAGAGCTAATCAATGAATTTGGTAAAGTTGCAGGATACAAAATTAATGCACAGAAATCTCTTGGATTCCTATACACTAACAATGAAAGATCAGAACGAGAAATTAAGGAAACAATCCCATTCACCATTGCAACAAAAAGAATAAAATACCTAGGAATAAACCTACCTATGGAGGTAAAAGACCTGTACTCAGAAAACTATAAGACACTGATGAAAGAAATCAAAGATGACACAAACAGATGGAGAGATATACCATGTTCCTGGATTGGAAGAATGAATATTGTGAAAATCACTCTACTACCCAAAGCAATCTACAGATTCAATGCAATCCATATCAAGTTACCAGTGGCATTTTTTACGGAGCTAGAACAAAAAATCTTAAAATTTGTATGGAGACACAAAAGACCTCGAATAGCCAAAGCAGTCTTGAGGGAAAAAAATGGAGCTGGAGGAATCAGACTCCCTGACTTCAGACTATACCAGAAAGCTACAGTAATCAAGACAATATGGTACTGGCACAAAAACAGAAACATAGATCAATGGAACAAGATAGAAAGCCCAGAGATAAAACCACGCACCTATGGTCAACTAATCTATGACAAAGGAGGCAAAGATATACAATGGAGAAAAAACAGCCTCTTCAATAAGTGGTGCTGGGAAAACTGAACAGCTACATGTAAAAGAACGAAATTAGAACACTCTCTAACACCATACACAAAAATAAACTCAAAATGGATTAGAGACCTAAATGTAAGACGAGACACTATAAAACTCTTAGAGGAAAACATAGGAAGAGCACTCTTTGACATAAATCACAGCAAGATCTTTTTTGATTCACCTCCTAGAGTAATGGAAATAAAAACAAAAATAAACAAATGGGACCTAATGAAACTTAAAATCTTTTGCAAAGCAAAGGAAACTACAAATAAGATGAAAAGACAACCCTCAGAATGGGAGAAAATATTTGCAAACGAATCAACGGACAAAGGATTAATCTCCAAAATATATAAACAGCTCACGCAGCTCAATATCAAAAAAAACAAACAACCCAATCCAAAAATGAGCAGAAGACCTAAACAGACATTTCTCCAAAGAAGTCATACAGATGGCCAAGAAGCACATGAAAAGCTGCTCAACGTCGCTAATTATTAGAGAAATGCAAATCAAAACCACAATGAGGTATCACCTCACACCAGTTAGAATGGGCATCATCAGAAAATCTACAAACAACAAATGCTGGAGAGGGTGTGGAGAAAAGGGAACCCTCTTGCACTGTTGGTGGGAATGTAAATTGATGCAGCCACTATGGAGAACAGTATGGAGGTTCCTTAAAAAACTAAAAATAGAATTACCATATGACCCAGCAATCCCACTACTGGGCATATACCCAGAGAAAAACATAATTCAAAAAGACACATGCACCCCAATGTTCATTGCAGTACTATTTAAAATAGCCAGGTCATGGAAGCAACCTAAATGCCCATCGACAGACGAATGGATAAAGAAGAAGTGGTACATATATACAATGGAATATTACTCAGCCATAAAAAGGAACGAAATTGGATCATTTGTAGAGACGTGGATGTATCTAGAGACTGAAGTGAAGTGAATATTATTATACAGAGTGAAGTAAGTCAGAAAGAGAAAAACAAATACCATATATTAATGCACATATATGGAACCTAGAAAAATGGTACAGATGAACCGGTTTGCAGGGCAGAAATAGAGACAAAGATGTAGAGAACAAACGTATGGACACCAAGGGGGGAAAGTGGCGGGGGTGGTGGTGGTGGGATGAATTGGGAGATTGGGATTGACATATATACACTAATATGTATAAAACAGATAACTAATAAGAACCTGCTGTATAAAAAATAAATAAAGTAAAATTCAAAAAAAAAAAAAAGAGAGACAAAGAGTAAAGCAACACTTCCTCTGTGCCCCCAGCCAGCAAGATGCAGGCATCAAGTCTGGCCCTTTCTCCGTCTACACTTACACAGCCTTTGCCCATCCATCCTCACCCTCCTTCCTTCTCTCTCTCTCTCTCTCTCTCTCTCTCTCTCTGAGGTTCTGTCTCTCCTGTACACACAAACACACACATAAGGATAAAAACGCAAGAATGAGAGGTAAAACGCACATAGGAGTACATGCAAAGAAGCCAAACAAAACAGGACCACGTGCCTCATAGGCAGACAAGGAAACTTTAGGGATGACAAGAATATTCCATATCTTGATCTGGATGTTGGTTTCCCAAGTGTATACAAATATTAAAATTTCTCGAGCTGTACACTTAAGATCTGTCCATTTCCCTATATGTAAACGTATACCTTATACCTGTTATCATGCCAGTGGTGGGGGGGAACAAAGAGACTGAAAGGTAAAAAAAAAACAAACAACACCTCACCTGTAGAATCAGGTGAAAGAAGAAAATGAGACTAGCTATACAAGGGGGAGAAAGTGAAGAGAAATATGAAAGGCTACAAGAGAAAGAAAATAAAGGGAAGCACGGCTAAAAATATGAAGCAAATGAACACATGAGTCCACTGCCTCACTAAACTGCTCAGCACAAAGGAAACACGCAGTGTAGGCTCAGGGCAAGTGCTGGCAGTGGAATGGTCAGTCCAGACCACAGTCAGCCTCTCAAGCCATCAATACTCATTAATCATCTATAGGTACAGCCTCTGCCCAGGTGCAGGCCAGCCCTGTCCTTGGGTACTCATGGCTCCTGCCAGGCTGCCCCCTGCCAGGCTGCCCCCAGCCGGGCCTGCCCGCTCTCATTCCCAC
Source organism: Balaenoptera musculus (assembly GCF_009873245.2). Classification (NCBI taxonomy): domain Eukaryota; kingdom Metazoa; phylum Chordata; class Mammalia; order Artiodactyla; family Balaenopteridae; genus Balaenoptera; species Balaenoptera musculus. The sequence continues at coordinate 37,756,966 of NC_045786.1, forward strand.
CCAGCGGAGCCTGGCTCTCCAGCCCCCACAATTCTACTCTGGAGGCCACGGCTTTGCTTTGTTTGCTGGCCGTGGAGGAGGGGCCTCCTGCCAAGCCCAGAGGAGCTTGAACCCAAGGTCCCACCCGCCTCCTCCTGGAGTAGCACTCAAGCTCCTCCCATCCCCGGGTTCTGGCTGGCAGGCTGCCCAGTAAGGCCTCGAAGACACGCACTGGCTACGGCCCAGCTCCCCGGGCCTTGGACCCCTGCCACCATCCCCTCGTAGCCCTGAGCCCTCCTCTCATGCCAACCTGCAGCTGCAGCTCCCCACCTGCACTGGCTGGGCACGCTGCTGCTGTCTCCTCCTCTGGGGCTTGGCAGTGGCTTGGCTGCAGCATCAGTACATTTTGATGAGGAAGTGACACCAGCTGGCCCACCCTGTGTGTGCTTTTAAGTCAGCCAATGAGTTCCAGATCCCGGGGGGCCAGGAGCTTCCCTGGGGCAGTGCCCTCTGCAGGAGAGGGCATTCACAGGGCCAGCACGAACACTGCCTTCAAATCTCACAGGTGGCTTTTAACCAGGGTCTGTCAATAAATGTAAATGGCCTCATCTCTGTTCCCCAAACCGCACGCCCCTCCACTGGTCGCTTATGTTGCTTGCTCTGCCAAGTGATTAGAATCCAGGGGTGGGGAGCTCTCCGGCAGTCCAGTGGTTTAAGACTCTGCCTTCCAATGCAGGAGGTGCGGGTTCGATCCCTGGTCGGGGGAAAATAAGATCCCACATGCCGTGGGGTGTGGCCAAAAACTAAAAAAGAAAAAAAAATCCAGGGGAAGAACACACCAGTTCTTCCATAAGGAGAATCTCAGCACCGTCCATTACTCTGGGGACTGTGAGCAAGCCATACGATCTCTCCGAGCCTCAGCTTCCTCATCTGTGAGATGGGAACGCTAACAGTACTGCCTGGGCTCTTAGGAGAGCTGATGAGACAGTGCACGTAAGGTGACTGGCAGCGCTGGCCTGTGGTGAACGCACATTATATTATCGGTTCACCTCATTACCTAAAAGTGGCCATGACCATCCTAGATGCCCAACCCAGAGGACCCCCTTCTGGGCTCTCCGCTCAGGTTCAGCCGCCTCCTACAAACCTAGTGCTGAGGCTGCAACTCTTACAGGGAGAAGGAACCGGCCCGCCCAGCCCAGGCCCCAGGTGCGCCCGCTGTGGTGAAGAGCCTGCCGCCCTCCCCAGCGCCACCCCTGCTGGGGCCTGTTGGGGCCTGAGCTGGCCACTCCCTGGGAGGGGATCCCCCTACCCCACAGGGCTGTGGTGCAACCAGCAGGGTTCAGCCTGTCCCTGCCTCGACACGGTAGAACACAAAGTTGCCACTGTCATGTCCCTGCCCCCAAGAAAAGTTCAGGAGGGCCTGTCTGCCTGTGCCCACAGGCCTGCTCCCCAAAGGGGCCTGGAGACCCTGGGTAACTGGCCTCGCTGATGTTTGGCAACTGTCATCCCGCAGGGGCACAATTACTGCTCAGAGACTCTCTTTCCCCTGAAACCACTGCAGCCACTCACAGGTGGGAGGTAGATGTTCTAGGCCAGGTAAGGATGGGGAGCGAGAAGCATAAGGGTCTAGGACACAGTCTGGTTTCTAGTTTGGCTTATCAGACCTGAGGCCCCTCCATTCCCAAGATCTCAAGAAACCAGGAATCTACCTCTCCATTTGCCCCCAAGTTCTTCTTCCTTAAATCCTACTCTGAGCCCTAGACCCCTGGCCATTGCTACATGAAGGGAAAGAAGACCCAGCCAAGGCCCTTCCTCCACCCCAGGGAACTAAGCTTCCTTTCCAGAGGACCAAGGCTCTCCCCTCCCAAAGAAGAGGGGCTCTCTGACTTCTGCAGTTTCCCAGTCACCTTAGGTTACCTGGTGGCTACGACTCTTTCCCCCAGAGAGCCTTGCTCTTGGTTCCAGCACTGCCTGCGGAGAGTGGGCCTAGACAGGTGAGCCCATCAGGTTGGGGATTGAACAGGTGGGTTCCATTGATTTCCTGTGGCTCCAAAGACTGCTTTGATAGGATGGAGGGAGGAATGCATTACCCTGGTGTTGTGCCCACTTGCCACCCTAAAACAATGGCACCAGGAGACAACGCTCGCAGAAAGCCAATGTGAGGGAGGCACCAAAGATCCATGCTTGGACAGGGATCTTACATACCAGCTACCTAGGCCTGAGATTCCTGGGACGCCTGACAGCACCATTTATGTGCTGAGTGTCAGGCTGGAGGATGCCACGAGGCTCTGAGTGGGCCCAGCTTGGCTCTAGCCAAGGAGGGGGCTCTAAGGGGCCTGGACCTGGGGCCAGACCCACCCAGTCCACAGGAACCCCACAAGCCCCCTGAAAGGGAGCAGACCCGCCTTGCTCCTCTCAAACTCTTTATCTAAGAGCCTTAGCTCTTTCCTTACAGCCTGTGAGCAGTGGAACAGAGCAGGGAACCCCTTAACCACCAGGGTCAGCTTCAGTGAGCTGTGAACCCCAAGAATGATATGCCACTTCTGATGAGAGGGATCTGAGCTTTCAACTGATTTCAAAAAGATTGTTGCCCTCCTCCCCGCGAAAAAAAAAAAAGCAAAGAATAATTTCTTTGAGGTGTGTTAGTCTGAAGACAAAGGGAACTTTCAGAATTAGCCTTTATCAGGTAAAAAGAAATTATACCTCATTTAGGAGTAGTTATATAACCTTGACATGAATTATTTGGCAAACTATTCCACCTAAAGCAAAGTTGACATTTATAAGGCTAACATTTATTGCGCACTTACTATAAGCAAGCCACTGTGCTGAGTTTTTTACAACCAGTCATTTATTTCTCACAACAGGATGAAACAGGAATTATGATACTACCACTTTACAGATGAGAAATGGGGCATAGAGAGGTTCAGGGACTTGCTAAGGTCACATAAGTGGTAAGTTAGGACTAGGACCAGAAACTGGATCTGAATCCAGAACCCCATGTAGATGCTCTACATATAGTTAGAATTTCAACCAGGGTTTTGTCTCAAGTTATAGCCATCCTCCTCTTGATAATGTAAGCTGCTGTTCTTTCCTCCCTCTCTCCCTCTCCGCTTCTTCCCTTCCTTCTTTCACTCACTCAACAAATAGTTCTTGTGCACTTGCTGCCTTCTAAGCATCACTGAAGCTGAAGGAAACTGACATGGTTCTGCCTTCACAGAGCTTCCAGTTCATCAAGATTCCTTAAACTCTTCTTTCCAGAGAATACCCACCCCTGTCCACATTTCTGTAGACACTTTCACTCACTTATTTCTTTGTCTCCAACAAAAGGCCAACCTGGCAGAGCACCAGAAGTGCTCCCAGGCTTCACAGGCTAGAATCATGCTGTTTTCAACTGATTTCCAGTGTTGCTCCTCTGAGCTCCCTCGGTACTCTGCTCAGATTTCCATCAAGTCACTCATGATGCTATAGTGAAATACTCATTTACACATCACATCCCTCTCTTCCCATCTCTTCCAAAAGCTCCTTGAGTGCAGGGACCAGACCTGCCTAACTCAGGTTTTTAATCTCCAGCCCCAGTAAATGTTTGGAAATAGCAGGCACCCAGTAAATGTTTACTAAATGAATAAATGAGTTTTCTGTTCTAGTTGACTGTCTCAAATCATTTCCAAATGATTAATTCAAGTGTTCCTCCCTGGATCTCTTTGTCCACCTTCCTCTTAACCTGTTCAAAGGAAAGGCACCTCACTGATGTGGGAAGTCCCACTTCCCTGCTTTAGGGCAGCCAAAGGATTTCCTGCTCACACAGTCTCAACAGATTTGTTGGCTTCAGAAGAGATGGCATTTGGGAAAGCTGTTGAATGCTTGGCTCCTGGGGATTAATTTAGGGCAATCCTGTCAGATACGACATTAAAGCAAGAGCCCCAAGGCATAGGACCTATGCACCAGAGAGAGAGGCTCTTTCAGCTCTCCTCAAGGTGCCAGCCTCCATTTCCCATCTTTGGTTCACCTGCTGCCAATGTCCATATCTTTAGATCACCTGTCACCAAAAGTTTGAGCCCCGGGTTGCAAGGAGACATACCGCAGATTTCCCTGAGCTTCAGTAATAATAACCACCAGAGGAAACAGTCACAGCCTGGAAGTCAGGAGACTGGGTTCAAATCCTGACCTTCCCAACTCACTGTCATCTTGGGAAGTAATTTAACTTCTCTGGATCCATTTTCTCCTATGGTAATAAGGGGGTGGGACCGGCTGGATTTCTAAATCTCTTCCAGTGCTAAACCATCTACAGAGAAAAAAATTTTTTTTTGGATTGTGTGCTTCCCTGTCCTTATGGCATTCGACCCTTACAAGAAACCTGTGATTCATAAACCAAATGACATACTCACATTACAGGTCAGGAAATGTGAGCAGAGGTTGACGACCTTACCCAGGTGACCCAGGGCCCCTGAGTCTTTTTGCCAGACCAGAATGGCTCCAGGGAGGCCACTAGAGCAGCCTCATTTCCAGGACCCCAATTTCCTTTCCCTCCTAACCCCTATGTCCACTTTGTCGCTCAGAGAGTAGAAGCTATGACAAAGAGCCTGACTCAAAGGTCGTACCCAGACCATTCTGAGGAGGGACCCAGGCCTTTCCCAAATTCCAAATGATCTCCCTCCAGGGCCAGGATTTACTGCCTCTCAGCTGCAGGTTTGGCTCAGAGGCCCCGGGTGGCCATGGGAACGTGGGCCCAGCCTCCTGCGCTGCCATGACAACAGGCTCCCTCAGTGGCGGGCGCCGGTGCCCATCAGAGCGTGCAGGTGGCGCCCTCTTGGGAGAGGGGCCCGGCGGGAGGTGGGGGGCAGGGGCGGCGGCTGCCTCGGGGTGGCCTCCGCTCCCTCCGCCTCCTCCAGGGGCCGCGGCTCCCGACCGTGCTGTGCTCTGCGCCTACCTGAGTTTCACGGCCCGCGCGCAACCACCGCCCACAACAGGGTCACCTCTGCGCGGCGGCGCAGCCCTTCTCAGAGTGTCCCCAGACTCCTCCCTGCTTCCAGGCCGGCCCGACTCCCTGGGGATCCGGGATGTCCCCGCGAATACCCTCGATCCGGCGCTGCGTCCCCGGAAATGCAGGGCTGCCGCCAAGCCCCGCCCCGCCTGTGTTGATGGAATTGTCCAGAGGCGCCCTCCGGGGCTCGCCCGCTGTCCAGCAGTCCCCCGCCTCTGCCCCCGGGCGTTGATGGCGACACTAGGCTCGCTACTAGTCCTAGTCGGGACTTGTCCTCGCGACGGCTCGGCGGCTCCCTTAGGCCGTGGGGCCTATGGGGCCGCCCCCTCCCTGACCTTGGGAGCCTCTGCCTGGCCTGACTTAGGCCCTGCAGGGGGCAATCTCGCTAGCTGGAATCCGGAGGGCCGGGTTGTTACCCTAGATCTGTTGCTGAACCAAACTTGGTTCCCCTTACCTGCGCATGCATAGTAAAGCCAATTTACTGACACCGATCTATTACCACCCACCTGGCTGTGTTACCTAGGGCGAGTTTCTTAACCTCTCTGAGCCTCGAGTTCTTCATCTGGAAAGTAGGCCTCAGAACAGTAGGGACCTCACAGGGTTGTGAGAAATTGCAATTATGTAGGCACACACCTGGCACATGGTCAGCTCTCAATAATGGTAGCATTGTTTGCAGTAAGAGGCAAGGGAGAGCCGAGCCGCAGAGCCACCCGCCACGAAACCACCCACGTCTCCGCCGGGGGGAAATGCTGCTCACCGCATCCCTTAACCTGCCCTGGGCCGCGCTGTGGGAGTGAAATGAGACGAGGAGATGTGCAGGAGGGGTGAGAGATATGGTTGTAAACAGTGTCTAGCGTTTATCAAGTGACCTTGGCTCGTCCCTCTCCAGCCCTTGCCTCCTGGCTCTCCTATCTTCCAGGAAAGCAACAGCAGCTCTCAGGGCAGTTCCTGAAACAACTAGTTCTGGGCGTGTAAGTGGCTGAGCTGGCCAGAGCTGGCTGGTCAACGGGCTGGTGAAAACAGAGGCCAAGTGCCAGGCTCTTCCCAGGCCAGGCTAGGCTTAAGTGCCCGCCATTTCTCTGCTGCCTCTCCTCTAGACAGAGTGGGGGTAAGGGACTGCCAGACTCCCCACAGAATGCTCTCCCACACATAGAAAGAAGTGGTTATTCTGTTGTCTGTCTACAAAAGTGACCACATATTTACTACCATAAAGTTTTTTCATAAACACAATGAAAAATATCACCCTACCCAGAGACCACTAGTGTTGATATTTTCTAAAACTTTTTTTTGAGATACAATTTACATGCTGTAAAGTGCACGGATCTTAAGTCTACTGCTGTTAATATTTTGGTGAAGATACTCCCGTCTCTTTTCTATGCAGTTATACATTTACATTTTTTGGAAAAAAAGATTATTCAGTGCATACTCTTTGTGACTTTTCCCTAGGACAGCAATATATCACAGACATTTTTCTGTAACATCAAAAATTCTCTCATACCTTCATTTTTACTGTATTCTATTGTATGAATGTGGCATACATTTTTAACCAAGTCTCTACTATTGGACATTTAACTTATTTTACTAATTTTTCATTATCATAAGTAATGTCCAGACGAGCATCCTTATCAATAAGGCTTTACATACTTCTTCATTACCTTTTGTTCTTTGTATTCTTCCTTCCTACTCACAATCTCCAATTGGTGGTCGCTGTGCTTACAGCTAAGGTGGTGCACTTTATTTGTGCAAATGGCTTTAAAAATAGTCCAATCACTTTATTAACTCTGCCTTCCACACACTACTGGATTGGTGGGGGGGACAGGAAGATATGCAAAAATCAGCACTGCTGAGTTTCCTGCACACGGAGCACATCGTGTCCTGCTGAGCCCGGGTTGTTCAGAGGAGCTTCTGAAATATAGGCCTCCCCCGTGGGGCCTCAGAGCTCCATAGGGCTTTAGGCAACCCTGACCCTTTCCGTCTCCAGTCCAGCCCAGAGCCCCCAGGAAAGAATGCCGTCCACGTCCATGACCCGCCCCCCCTTCTTTCTCTCCATCTTTTCTTTCTTCTCCCTCCTCTTTTTTCTGCCCTTTCTGCCCACCTCCTTTTCCTGCCTGTCCTCCTCCTCCAACCTTCTTCCAGCCTTTTATTGAAAAAAAGAGAAACATCTTTAATGTACTGAAAAAAGGCCTTATCTTTAACGTTATTGATCCCCCTCCACCCACCCCCTTTCCTGGCTGTGGGACCTCAGGTGCAGAGAGGCTTGAGTTAATCACCTTCTCAGTTCACAGCATGTTATCACCATGGTCTGCACAGGGTCCCTGATTAATGTGGCTGTTCATTTCCTTTTATCTTTCCACTTCCTTCCACCCCTCCCCCCACAGGCTACCATTTTAAGGTGTTTAATTTATGCTTTTGTTCATATGCCTTCTTGCAAGATGTATTGTAGGGCTTCCCTGGTGGCGCAGTGGTTAAGAATCCGCCTGCCAATGCAGGGGACACAGGTTCGAGCCCTGGTCCGGGAAGATCCCACATGCCGCGGAGCAACTAAGCCCGTGCGCCACAACTACTGAGCCTGCACTCTAGAGCTTGTGAGCCACAACTACTGAGCCCGTGTGCCACAACTACTGAAGCCCGCATGCCTAGAGCTCGTGCTCTGCAAGAGAAGCCACTGCAATGAGAAGCCCGCACACCACAACCAAGAGTAGCCCCCGCTCACCGCAACTAGAGAAAGCCCGCAAGCAGCAACAAAGACCCAACACAGCCAAAAATAAATAAATAAATTTATATATATAAAAAAAAAAGTTAATTCCTGCCCCAAGGCCACAAAGATATTCTTTAACATCTTTAACATTTTACATTTTTTTTTTTTAATTTTAAAAAGATTTTTAAAAATTTATTAATTTTGGCTGCATTGGGTATTCGTTGCTGCAGGCGGGCTTTCTCTAGTTGCAGTGCGCGGGGGCTACTCTTCATTTCGGTTCGCGGGCTTCTTGCAGTGGCTTCTCTTGTTGCAGAGCAGAGGCTCTAGGCATGTGGGCTCAGTAGTTGTGGCTTGAAGGCTCTAGAGCGCAGGCTCAGTAGTTGTGCTGCATGGGCTTAGTTCCTCCGCGGCACGTGGGATCCTCCCGGACCAGGGATGGAACCTAAGTCCCCTGCATTGGCAGGCAGATTCTTATCCACTGCGCCACCAGGGAAGCCCTACATTATTAACTTCATAGTTTTCTGGACACATTTAGGTCTTTAATCCATATGGAGTCCACTTTTTCATGTGATGTTAGATTTCATGAGATTCAGTTCTTTTTTTTTCCATAAAGTGAATCACTTTTCCCAATACCATATTCCTGTGGGTCTCAAACTTGAACATGTATAAAAATCACCAAAAAGCTTGTTAAAAGCACAGATTGCTTCCCACTCCTGGGCATATACTCAGACAAAGCTATAATTTGAAGAGACACATGCACCCTTATGTTCATAGCAGCACTATTTACAAGAGTCAAGACATGGAAATAACCTAAATGTCCATTGACGGATGGATAAAAAAGATGTGGAGATATATATATTATATATATATATATATATATTTTATATATATATATATATATATATATGAATATTACTCAGCCATAAAAAAGAATGAAATAATGCAATTTGAAGCAACATGGATGGACCTAGAGATTATCATACTAAGTGAAGTAAGTCAGAAAGAGAAAGACAAATACCATATGATGTCACTTATATATGGAATCTAAAATACGACACAAATGAACATATCTATGAAACAGAAGCAGACTCACAGACATAGAGAACAGACTTGTGGTTGCTAAGGGGGAAGGGGGGTGGGGGAGGGAAGGATTGGGAGTTTGGGATTAGCAGATGCAAACTATTATATATATGATGGATAAACAACAAGGTCCTACTGTACAGCACAGGGAACTATATTCAGTATCCTATGATAAACCATAATGGAAAAGAATATGAAAAAAGAATGTATATATGTGTATAACCGAGTCACTTTGCTGTACAGAAGAAATTAACACAACATTGTAAATCAACTATACTTCAATAAATTTTTTTTTTTTAAAGCACAGATTTCTGGGCCCCACCCAGCTGATTCAGGTGGGACCCCAAAATTTACATATCTAATAAGTTCCCAAGTGATGAGATGATGCCACTGCTGCAGGTGGAGAAAGCAAACTTTGAGAACAACTGCCATATTCTTAAAACCTTTACCTCACTGAGTTTTTTCTCTACCTCACTGGCATCTCCCATAATACCCTGCACTTCTTGGCTGTCCTCCATCCTGCACCCCTCCCCTACCTCTCCCAGGTCTCCTGGGACGTGAGGCTCCATCCACACATTTCATGATCATATCCCCATGCCTCTCCTGAACCACACTCTTCCATCCTCTGGTAAATGCCCTGAGGTTGCCCACCCACCTCCTGGCCACTCCCCTGTAGTCACTGGAGACTTTGGCACGTGGCTCCCCATCCTTCTCTTCACCTAAAGTCCTGTCATTGTCCTTAATGACTTCAGCATCCATGTGGAAGACATGTCCTAAATCTGGTTTCTCAGATCTCCAGTGCCCTCCCCCACTCACCTCAGCCACCACTCCCATTTACTGCCAGTAATTGGCTCCATTACCAAGGTCCTCAGTTCAGGCATCCCTCTCTCTGGCACAGTCTCTTTTCCTTCCAGCTTTCTAGTTTAACAGACTCCCTCTGACCCTTCTTGGACCTCACCAGCATCTCTACCTTCTCCTGATCCATCCCATTTCTCTTTCCCCTTTCTTCATTCCCTCCTTACCCAACTTAGAGTCCACGATTCACCATTGCAACAGCGTTATTGTCTCAATTCCCTAAACTCTATTGCTGCTATATTTTCACTGTCTGGCAAAAGCCATGGATGAGCTCTGTGATCCACCTTCTCAGTGCTTCTTCCTGAGCAGTGACTGGGGAGTGTTACTCAGGGCAGAAGGTTCCACTGCAAAGTCCAGGTCATCAGATGGACCCTCACCACCACCTGGCTGTCTTACTCATTTCTGTGGTCACCTCTCTGTACCATTCTCTGTAACAACTCTCTTCAACCTTCTCCCCAAGCTTCCAACACCCTCCCTTTACTTCACATACAGAATAGAAGTCATCGGATGGGGTCTCCCTTATCTTTTTCCTAATTGCATTGAGAGAGACCCAGGCTACTTTCAGGAAAAGGGTGGTAGTCTTGTGCTAGGTAGAGAGCATGCCAAAACCAGGTTACAACCAATGCAGTTATTTTAAATGTTTCAACACAACAAATTAGTGCTTTTTAACATACCCACACAAATACAATGGCTATAGGTACAAATACATTTGGTAATAACATCATACGTCTAAATCTGAGGACCTTCCATCATCGCCCTCCACCTCCTAGACTTCTTTCCAGCACAGTAGTGGTGTCACCCCCCCTCCCCGTGGTTGCACATTGGAGTCACTTGGGGAAGCTGGCTGCACCTGCGGATCATTTGAATCAGAGCCTCTATGGGAGGGCCCAGACGTCAGCATTTTCTAAGCTCCCCAGGTGATGCCAGCTTGCATTCGAAGCTGAGAAACCTACACTGTAGGAACTGCTCCTCCTCCGTCTATCCCCTCACTGTACTTCCTCTCCACTCCCTCCCTCTCCACTGGTTTACTCCTAAAATCTTTTAAAGGTGCCCAAGTCTCTCCCACTTAAAAAAAATATTACCCTTGAACAACATGGGGGTTGGGGGTGCCCACCCGAGCCGTCCAAAACCCTCCTTTACAGTTGGCCCTCCGTATCCATGGTTCTGCATCCGCAGATTCAACCAATGCAGACCGTGTAGTACATATGTATTGAAAAATATCTGCATAGAAGCGGAACCGCGCATTTCAAACCCTTGTTATTGTTCAAGGATCCACTGTACATACGCACACAAATAGCCTTTGACTCCCATCCTGCTGTCTGCTCCCTCCCACCCCAGGGCTCTTACCTGGAAGGTTCTCCTCCAGTTTTAAGCTGTACAGAGACTGGTGACTCCTAGTTCAACCCTTAGCACCACTTCTCAGACTTTCACATGCACTTCTGAGTGCTGCATGCAGATATTGTGCTCAATCTTCAAGCAGGAAAGCTTTATTTTATTTTTTACTTATTTTTTTAGTGGGAATTTATTTATTTATTTATTTTGTTGCTGTACCGCGTGGCATGTGGGATCTTAGTTCCCCGACCAGGGATCAAACCCAGGTCCCCTGCACTGCAAGTGTGGAGTCTTAACCACTGGACAGCCAGGGAAGTCCCAAGCAGAGAAGCTTTAGACCCCTGCTCAAGGTCTCCTTGGGAAAGCCTCCTCTGACCTTCCTAAACTCTATCCCCACCATCAGACACTCTCAGCTCGGCTTGTCTCCTTCCCAGCACTTAACCCTATTGCTATTTGACATTGTGCTTATGATTATTTTATCACAGCCTACTCCCCCAGAAAATAAGCCTTCCACGAAGGCATGGGACATTTCTGTCTGGGTTTGCTTGCCCTTGTGCTGCCATTGTGTTGCCTCACACAGTGCCTGGTACACAGCAGGTGCCCTATTTGTAAACAAATGTAAACCTTTGTAAGAAGTATGAAGGAATACATTGCTCAGTCAGTCAAGGAGCAGTTCCTGCTTCTGCCCTGAAGTCCCAGGCCCTCTTTGTTCTCCTTTTAGCCCCTCACCTCCCTCTAGGCTCTGGCCCCCAAGACCAGGAGCTGAGAAAGCGATGCAGGAGATGTCTGGGTTAAAAGTCTCTTCTCTGCCCCCAGGCATGACTTAACCCCCCCAGACAACCCAAAGGAAACAGGCCCAACAAATCTTTCTAGTTCCTCGCCGGCAACTGATCTTTTTTGTTGTTATTATTGTTAAGTGTTGTGTGGAAAGGGTTAAAGCATTTACAGAAAGCGAAGGACCTCTCTCCAGCCCTCCATGACGACTCTTGAGATGCTCTGCAAAAGGTCAGATGTTTCCAGAATCTCAACAGACAGCCTGTGTCTGTTTAAAGGGAAAGACAACAAGTTCTCGGCCCCCAGCCAGCCCTCATGGGCAATTCTCGCCTGGCTCTGTAGGCAGCCAGCCAGATGCCTGGCCAAAGAGTACATCCACCCCCGCCCCCCTCTAGATGGCCCTGGGCAGGCCAGAACTCTCCAACCCCCAGCCTGGAGTCCCTTCCCCTGGGGAAGGCTGGCATCTGACAAATAGGGAACGCATACCAACTGCTTGGGCCCGTGATGCACGAGGAATGGGGGGGAGGGGCAACTTCGTGTGGACATTAAATCTTTTCAGCTGGAAGGGACTGTATTCTGACCCTGTCATCTTAGAGATGAGGCTCAGAGAGGGGTGGCTGTAAGGTAGTGTAAGAATATCCTAACCCAGTATCGGGAAACCTCGGTTCAGAATCCAGTTCAGGTGCCCTGAGCTGTGGGATCTCGGGCACAATGTGGGTCCTTTCTATGTGTCTGTATCTATTTGTAAAAAGTTTGTACAAATACCTCCCACCCCAGGTAGCTTGCCCAAGGTCACACACAGCACAAACCAAGGTTTTCCGACTCCCAGCCAAGGGCCCAGTCCCCTCCAGAGGTGAGCAGAGTACCTTAAGCACTGATTGATAATGAAAAGTTGCTGAAGACACAGTTAAATAGGGACTTCCCTGGTGGCGCAGTGGTTAAGAATCCCCCTGCCAATGCAGGGGACACGGGCTTGAGCCCTGGTCCGGGAAGATCCCACATGTCATGGAGCAACTAAGCCCGTGCGCCACAACTACTGAGCCTGCGCGCTACAGCCCGTGCTCCGCAACAAGAGAAGCCACCGCAATGAGAAGCCCACGCAACGCAACAAAGAGTACCACCACACCCCACTCGCCACAACTAGCAAAAGCCCTCGCGCAGCAGCGAAGACCCAATGAAGCCCAAGATAAATTAATTAATTAATTTAAAAAAAAGAGACACAGTTAAATAACTTTGTCTTTTATTACTTAATCATGTTCTTTGCACAAACAAACAAAAATTCATATTCCCACCCCCTGGAGGAAATAACTGCTAATATTCTGGCATTTATCCTTTTGCAATGTCAAAGCATATATAAGGTATATATTTGTATACGTTTTTTTTTTTTTTTAGCCATGCAGTGCGGCCTGTGGGATCTTCCCCAACCAGGGATTGAACCTGGGCCCTTGGCAGTGTAAGTGCAGAGTCCCTAACCACTGGACCACCAGGGAATTCACTATATACTTTTTCAACAATGAGATCAGAGGAGATCTATCTATCTATCTACCTATCTATCTATCATCTATCTATCTACACTTTTATATACATATTGCTCTTTTCCATATAACTTTTCAGTGGACAATAGACATCCTTTCATGTCTAGATATAGCTGGATAAATGAAGCATTCTATAGTTTGTTTAATCCCCTATGTCTAGACATTTAGGTTTTCAATTTTTCATTATGAGCAATAAAAATCCATCTTTATTCACTTGTTCTGTTATTTTCTTAGGATAAATTCCTCACTGTGGACTGTTGGATTAAAGTGTCTGTGTATTTTTAAGGCTTCTGATACATGCTGCCAGATTATCCTCTAGAAAAGCTGTGATGATTGTTATTTCTTCAAACAACATATTTATATATGAAGGCTGGTCCTTCTTTAACTAGAAAGCTATTCTCTTCAACAGCACACTCAGCTTTGGGAAGACAAGGGTGGGAAGAAGCAGAGCCCAGATCGACTGAACAGGGCTGGTTGATGCAGGGCAGCTGTTTTGCACCTGATCCACTGCTGCATCTCACCAGGCAGCTACTGCTGGGGCCAATAAGATGCTCCTCTCTCCCAGCCCACAGCACAGCTGGGGCCATGGGATACACGAAAAACTGGTCCAGATATTGCCCTAGAAAACTCTGATAGGGACTTCCCTGGTGATCCAGTGGTTAAGACTCCTGTGCTCCCAGTGCAGGGGGCATGGATTTGATCCCTGGTCGGGGAACAAAGATTCTGCATGCCGCAGGACGTGGCCCCCCCAAAAAAACTCTGATAGATGGAAATGGGCTTTCTTTTCCCATATTTCTTTGTACACCCCACCTCCAGCCCTCTAAACAACCACCCTCAAGTACTCTTTATTTCCTAGTTAGACATCACTATTTTTGTAAGCTACTGTTTATTAAAGGTTTCATTTATACTACTACATTTCATGCCTGCATTGGCCCAGGAAGCAGGTACAGGTGAGAAAACTGAGTCTTCGGCAGATCAAGCATCTTGTCTAAGGGAACCCAGCAGGTGAATAACCTACTTGGGATTCAAAGCTAGGTCTGTATGACTAACAAACCTGTGTTTTATTTTTAAATTACTGTAGAACTACTATGTATATCAATGTAAACACGAAGGCTTGGAAGGATGCAGCTGGTTTGGGGTGGGTGGTAGACATTACCAGGGCTCACCAATATTTCCAGCTCCTTTCTTTTTCTGGATACATAGGAGGACTATACTTCCATACTGTCTGGAAGTTAGGTGTAGCCACGTGACTTGCTCTGGCCAATGAAATGTGAGGAAAAGTGACACGTGTCCCTTCTGGGGGAGGCATTCAAGAACCAGTGTGCAGTTCTCATGCATTCTTCCCTTGCAGTGGTGAGCCCTGAAGCCTCACGTTGGGATGGTGGCATCATAAGAGTTTAATGATGACTAAGGTGCTGACTACAAAGTGCTGAGCCTATGCAAGCCACGTTGGGAATTTAAGCATGGGCAAGAAAGAAATCTTGGTTGTTTTAAGCCAGAGATGTTTGTTACCACATCATAACCTAGCCTATCCTGACTGCTGCAAGTGGCAATGGGGAGTTTCATGTCTTAGTCTAAATTTTTCTGTAGTTTTTATCCTTTGAGAAGATATCCGTTTATAATTTTAAAAATAAGAGTCGTGGGACTTCCCTGGTGGTCCAGTGGCTAAGATTCCATGCTCCCAATGCAGGGGGCCCGGGTTCCATCCCTGGTCAGGGAACTAGATCCCACATGCCACAACTAAGAGTTTGCATGCCGCAACTAAAAGATCCTACATGCCACAACTAAAGATCTCGCATGAGCACTATTTACAATAGCCAGGTCATGGAAGCAACCTAAGTGTCCATCGACAGATGAATGGATAAAGAAGATGTGGCACATATATACAATGGAATATTACTCAGCCATAAAAAGAAACGAAACTGAGTTATTTGTAGTGAGGTGGATGGACCTAGAGTCTGTCACACAGAGTGAAGTAAGTCAGAAAGAGAAAAACAAATACCGTATGCTAACACATATATATGGAATCTAAAAAAAAAAAAGGTTCTGAAGAACTTAGGGCTAGGACAGGAATAAAGATGCAGATGTAGAGAATGGACTTGAGGACACGGGGAGGGGGAAGGGTAAGCTGTGACAAAGTGAGAGAGTGGCATGGACATATATGCACTACCAAATGTAAAATAGATAGCTAGTGGGAAGCAGCCACATAGCACAGGGAGATCAGCTCCATGCTTTGTGACCACCTAGAGGGGTGGGATAGGGAGGGTGGGAGGGAGACGCAAGAGGGAGGGGATATGCGGATATATGTATGCGTATAGCAGATTCATTTTGTTATACAACAGAAACTAGCACAACATTGTAAAGCAATACTCCAATAAAGATGTTAAAAAAAAAAAGATCTCGCACGCCGCAATTAAGACCAGCGCAGCCAAATAAATAAATATTAAAAAAAAAAAAAGTCATAATACACATTCACACAATTGGGAACATAATACACCCTGCTATGAAACTTCCCTCTTATTCTTAAAACTAACCATTTCCTACATCACTTTACCTAAGTCTACTTCATTCCTTTTTTTTTTTTTTGGCCGCACAGCGACACGCAGGATCTTAGTTCCCCAACCAGGGATCGAACCGGGGCCCCTTGCAGTGGAAGCACACAGTCTTAACCACTGGACCACCAGGGAAGTCCCTACTTCATTCTTTTTAACAGCTGCATAGTATTCTATTCTCTGAATATACCATAATGTTTTACAACTGACCACTATTGACAGACATATAGGTTGTTTTTGGTTATTCACAAAATACATGCTCTAAGCTACGGCTAGGCTGTTAAAACATTTCTGGGAAAGGAAGGACTACTATTTACTTTCCCTTTTTGGTTCATATCTTGTCGTTAGTTTACAGCCTGAGCTCAGCACTCAAGAGGGCTGTGGGCACCTCCTAGAGAGAGATGAATAAGCCAAGGGTGCCTGCACCCTTCTCAGGATGTACGGATGCAGAGTCTGGTGAGAGCCTGTGCGTGTGCATGTGTGAAGGCTGGGAGCTGGCCTGGGAGAGCAGGGAAGGGAAGCACGTACACATGCAACTTGGGCTGGACTGATCCTGACTCATAGGTTCAAGCAGATAAGTTAACGGCCTGGAAACTCCAGAGCTCTCTGACTGAGTTCTGACTCACTCAGACAATTATCCATAAACAAGTCCTCTCACTTCTCAGTTTTCTTCCGAGTACCACTACACAATCTTTGGGAAGGGCTGTGACATTAATCGTTTGGAGTCTGAGAAAGATGAGAGCTGTTCAAAGAGAGTGCCAAGAAGATTATAAGTGCTGGCCTCATTCATAGGAAGATGTCTAATTACTCCTTATTACATTCGTATTTTGAATGGCCCCCAAGTAGAGGGTCCGATAGTGGCTGACACAGGTTTTCCTGCATTCCATTCCCAGAGTGATTTGACCGAAAACATTGGTCACGTGCCTATCAAGAGCTCTTCCCATTCCTTTCTCTTCAATGGCTTTTCTCAATTCCTTTTTAAGATGAAAACAGCTTTATTATTATTATTTCTGATTATAAAGGAAACGCTTCCTCAGACAATACCAAAAAGCATAAAAAGAGTGTGGAAATCACCCAGCAGGCCATCCCCAGAGAGTCCACTATTGACATTTTGGTTTCTCTTCTTTTCTTTTTTTAATGTTTATTTATTTTTATTTATTTTTGACTGCATTGGGTGTTAGTTGCGGCACTCGGGATCTTTCATTGCGACGCACGGGCTTCTCTCTATTTGTGGCGCGCGGGCTTAGTTGTCCCATGGAATGTGGGATCTTAGTTCCCCGATCAGGGATTGAACCCGCGTCCCTTGCATTGGAAGGCAGATTCTTAACCACTGGACCACGAGGGAAGTCGCACTATTGACATTTTGAAGTACATCTTTCCAAACTGACTCTATGTACGCCTGCAAGGCCACATAGGCACATACAAATCAAGTTACCAATCAGTATAGCCCTCCTTTGGAGGAGCTGCCGTGTATTCCATCGTAAGGATGCAGCTGGAAGCCTCTCATCTCCTCCCTCTCTTGCTGCAAGATCTAGCAGAAGGCCATGGCAGGACTTTAATAAACTCTTAATGAGCTTAATAAAGGCATCTAAAGATGGCCTTAGGATTTGAACCATTTATGCCTTGAAGAACTCCATCTTCCGTGCAGCTGGAAGTGAATTCACATGCAGATGAGCACGGTGGGCAGGACACCCTGCTGGGAGTCAGGCCAGCTGGTTCTACAGCTGAGTTCTAGACCTGCCTTTGCCACTTTCCTGGTGGGCAAGTCCCTTTGTCTCTCTGAGCCTCATCTGCAGTTGAATATATGTGAAACTGGGTGTAACATACGACTATGCAGAGTACGAAGTACTATGTACTTACACACTAAGCACTAGGTACTAGGTACTATTTAGAGGCACTACTAAAGAGCAGGGAAGAAACTGGGGTTTCTCAGCCAAGAAAAAGGGCAAATTTTAGAGTTTCCCTGAATATGACTTAAGGGTAACACATATATCATAGAGTTCTAGAAAAACTTAGAATCAACTATACTTCAATAAAAAAATTTTTTTTAATAAAATAAAATGAGAAAAAAAAAGAAAAACCAAGCAGAAAAGAACCTCGGAGATCAGAGTACTACCCCCTCACGCAATAATTCTGAATATCTGCGCATCTGTAACATGACCTAATGGAAAAATGGGTTTGGAATGTGGGTTTTTCTCTTTTAAGGCATTCTCATGTCTGGCTTGGAGTCCTGGAAAGAGCTTCCTAAGTGTCTAGTCCTGGTTCAGCACCTATGATGCATATGACTTTAGGCAAGTTCCTTAAGCCTCTGGGAGCCTCGATTTTCTCATCTATAAAACGGGGCTTCTGATCTTGCCCTACCTGTCTTACAGGTAGGTGTGACATGAAGTTTAAATAAGGCACCGCGTGTGAAAGTGTTTTGGAAACCTAAAGTGACTTCACACCTGCAAAGCTGCCTCACTGTAGCTCCGGTCCACTGCCCAGAGCGGAGAGACGTGAAGGGAATGGCCACCAAGACCCTCGTTCAAAAGTGGGTCTTACAGGAACCTTCCTGGCGGTCTAGTGGTTAAGACTCTGTGCTTCCACTGCAGGGGGTTAGGGTTCGATCCCTGGTTGGGGAACTAAGATCCCGTATGCCGCGCAGCGTGGCCAAAAATTAAAAAAAAAAAAATTTTAAAAGTGGGTCTTACAGAAGGGGCCATCTTGAGAGAGCCCCTGAGATCCAGGGATTGCACTGGAGCTGCGGAGGCAGCAGAAGGAAAGGCAGGCAAGGCCCTTTCCTCATGGAGCTTAGATTCCCGCAGAGAGACAGACAATAGGAAGGGAGACAAATAAAAACAAGGTAGCTTCAGAGAGAGGTGAGTGCTCTGAGTGAAATGAAACAGGATGAGGCTGTTAAGGAGGGATGGGGCTAGATGAGGGGGTGACCAAAGAAGGCTTCCCGGAGGAGGTGGCACCTGAGAACTAGGACGTGAGTGACAAGGACAGCCACGAGAAGACCTGGAGCGCGAAGTGTTCCAGTGCAAAAGGACAGCTAGTGCAAGAGCCCCGAGGCAGGAATAAATTCCTGTTCAAGGAACTTCGAGAAGCTGGTGGTTTGGAGCTGTAGGGGGAGAGGGCAGGCAGGGCAGCGGGCCAGGGCTTGCAGTGGGTTTTCAGGAGAGGCTAGTGAGACATGATCTAGTTTGTGTTGAACTAAGATCAGCCTGCATAGGG
Source organism: Balaenoptera musculus (assembly GCF_009873245.2). Classification (NCBI taxonomy): domain Eukaryota; kingdom Metazoa; phylum Chordata; class Mammalia; order Artiodactyla; family Balaenopteridae; genus Balaenoptera; species Balaenoptera musculus. Next base: position 37,775,968 of record NC_045786.1, read on the forward strand.
TTGGAAGTTCCATCTCTTACATGCCATGTTGGGGGCCCCAAGAAATTTTTAGGGCTTTCAAGGGCTTTATCCAGGAACCAGCCAACCTCCTAAACCTACATACTAGGAAAACTGAGAGGCAGAGAGAAAGGCCACTTGCCTAGGGGGCCCCACTGCTCCCTTCCTGGGGCTGGCATTCAAGCCCAGGTCTCTGATCCTGGTCCCTGAGGCCCAGCCTCTCCCCCCAGGGCCACCCCACCAATGGAGGATGGGAGGGGGTTCACTGAGGCCGCAGAGCTGGAAGATGGGCCCAGTGCCCCAAGGCTTCCAGCTTCAGCCAGTGAGATCCCAGGGCTGGGCTCCAGAAAGGAAGGGCATAGCCCAGCTGGGCCTCGTCCTGCATCACTAGGCCCAGTGCTCAGCCCTCAGCTGGCAGTGGAGGGGGGCGGTGGTCAACTCCAGGAGCTCAGCCAGCCAAGAGCAACCTGATTGAGCAGGAAATGGGCCTGCAGCCAGACAAAGCATCAACCAGCACCTGGAGGCTTTGTTCCCTTTATTCCCGTTGCAGACTTTCTCAGGCACCTGCAGCTGGGCCTCAGGAGCACCAGGGCCAGGAAGGGGCTCCCGTGGGATCTGGTTCTTCTGCAACAGGGAGTGGCCTGACTTGTGACCGGGAGGGAGGTCTCATGATATAATAACAACAACAATAGGTCCACTTACTATGTGCAAGAGACATTTCATTTAACCCTCACAACAAACCCACGAGGCATGTACTATTATCATCTACATACTACAGATTATGAAATGGAGGCACATGGAGATAAAGTGACCTGTGCAAGGTCACACAGTATAAGGAAGTGAAAACAGTATGGGCTTTGGAATCAATGAATCCCAGCCCTATTTGCCTCTATGACCTTCGGCAAGGTATTTAAAAATTTCCAAGCTTGTCATCTTATTCTGATCTCAGAGGACTGCAGTGCCGATTAAATGATTTGAGATATGCAAAGCCTCTGGCGCATGGCTCTCCATCCAGACAAGTCTTTCTGTCCTCCTCCCCACTTCCCATAACTCTGTGACCTTGGCATGTTACCACCACTGAGCCTCAGTTTCCTCATCAAAGAAATAGGTACAATGACATTACGCAATAGGGCTGTTGAAATCCTGATGCTCTCCTGAGAGGCATGCCTCATCTTTTGAAAAGGCCCCATTCCTGAGACCTTTCAAGGAAGGTGCCATTTTACAAAATTGCCGTCTTTGCTTTCTATCAAAATAAACAAAGAAACACAAATAGAAAAACCAGTCTTAGAGCCATTCCCCATTTGAGACAAAAAGCCAGTATTACGCACACTGCTGGGCTTAGAAGGTTTTCTCAGAAGGAAAAACAGAAGTGACAGCTCAAGTCATAACATGGCTACCAGGATTCTCTCTAGTTCCACACCCTGGGACAGACGACACCACCCACAGCAGTGGCAACAAGACGGACAGTTGTAGGCTCATGCAAAGTACCAGGGAAGATCCACCAGGGATTTCAGCCAAACACAAGACAAAACACTAAACTCCTTTTCCTATAAATCAGCCAATATTTTTCAAGTTCTTGTTATGAGTAAATGCTTCTTACCCCCAATAACAGGGAATATACATGAAAACACAGGCAACACCACTGTTGTAGATACACATCAAGGTGGTGGTCCCAGCTCTTCCCAAGGACCATGCCTGTTTCTCTCAATCATCTTTTGGGGGATAAACTGCTCTTTCTCTGGTCCAACTCAGCCATTCATGTAAGGGCTGCCAATCAGTCTAGACCAGGCTGCCCCTGGTCACAGTGACTGGTCCAGGAGAAGGGTGTGATCCAGAAAAACAAGGCTATCAGAGCTTTTACCAGGATTTCAAAATTGGAGCTGGAGAGGAAAATCCTGTTCCTCTTGGATTGGTGAACTCGAAGGATATAAATCCGGACCAATGACAGCGATTTTCTGGATGCAGAAAGCCTGTTTGCAAAAAACAGGGGATGAAGACCTCAAAGAGAGAAGCCATGATGAGTAGCAGGGTGTCCTGACATGATAATCTCAGATTCCTGTCATCCCTAAGGCAGGCTCAACCCTTCCTGCCCATCTGCTGGTGGTGTGTTTCAATGAGCCAATACGTTCCTTCCCATACCTTGTGAGTTAAGAGCCCTGCCTAACTCAGCCACCAAGCATTGTGTGGTAATAAACACAGCAGTTCAGTAGGAGAGATATCACAGGCAGGACTTGATGACTTGCCAAGTGAAAGTTTTAGGCAATCTGGGCTGTGAAGGCAGAGACAAACAAGATTACCTGATTCATTCAAATCAACAAACATTTACTGAGCCCTTACTTATGCCAGGGACAGTATTAGGCATTCAGGATATAACAGTGAATGGACAGACTAAGTACTTTTCCTCACTTTGGAGTAATCAGAAAGGACTTCCTGGAGCTGGGGAGGTTGGAGGAAGTCACTGAGGGATGGTAAAATCTGGCCAGGCAGAGAGTGAGGGGGAGAAAAGCATGAATAAAGATATGGAGGCATAAGACTCTTGTCCGTGAAGGCACATTGTCTTGTATCTCCATGGTGCCTGGCTACAGCGGGCACTCAGTACGTTTTGTTTTTTGTTTTTGTTTTTTTGTTTGTTTTAATAAATTTATTTATTTTTGGCTGCGTTGGGTCTTTGTTGCTGCGCGTGGGGTTTCTCTAGGTGCGAACGGGGGCTACTCTTCATTGCAGTGCACGGGCTTCTCAATGCGGTAGCTTCTCTTGTTGTGGAGCACGGGCTCTAGGCGTGCAGGCTTCAGTAGTTGTGGCACGCGGGCTCAGTAGTTGTGGCTCACGGGCTATACAGCACAGGCTCAGTAGCTGTGGCACACGGGCTTAGTTGCTCAGCGGCACGTGGGATCTTCCCAGACCAGGGCTCGAATCCACGTCCCCTGCGTTGGCAGGCAGATTCTTAACCACTGAGCCACCAGGGAAGTCCTGTTTTTTTTTAAAAAATAGGAATAAATGAGGTAATACATGTAAAGATCCTACCTTTTTTAAAAAAAATTATTTTATTTATTTTCTTTATGTTCTTTATGTTTTTGGCTGTGTCAGATCTTAGTTGTGGCACACAGGGTCTTCATTGAGGCATGCAGGATCTTTTCGGGCTTCTCTCTAGTTGTGGCGTGTGGGCTTTCTCTCTCTAGTTGTGGCGCATGGGCTCCAGAGCGCGTGGGCTCTGTAGTTGTGTCGTGCAGGCTTAGTTGCCCCATGGCATGTGGGCTCTTAGTTCCCTGACCAGGGATTGAACCCGCGTCCCCTGCATTGGAAGGCAGATTTTTTTACCACTGGACCACGAGGGAAGTCCCTGTTTTTGTTTCTAATATTTATTTATTTATTTGGCTGCGCCAGGTCTTAGCTGCAGCACGTGGGATCTTTTTTTTTTTTTTGAGTTGCGGCATGCGGGATCTAGCTCCCTGACCAGGGATGGAACCCGGGTCCCCTGCACTGGGAGCACGGAGTCTTAACTGCTGGACCACCAGGGAAGTTCCTCAATACATGTTTATTGCATGGTATGCATAAGTGAATGAATACGTGAGTGAAGTAAAGTGCAAGTCATTTGGGGGAAGAGCAGGTCATTCAGCTCGGCAGGAGAAGAGCTACTTTTAGAGAAGGCAATGTTGAGGAAGGCAGATTGAAGCCAGACCACAGAGGACCTTGCTGAAAAGTGTGGACTTGGCCTGGGCCACACCACACAGTCCCAATTCTGGCAGGGCTCGGAGGAGCTGGCCGGGCAGGACAGTGGATCTCACAGGCCCCGTGTGGCCCCCACCTCTGTTGTGGTTGCCACACCCATGCTCTCTCAGACTCGCCAGCCAGGCTCTGCCCAACACCCTAACCAGCACCCCAGCTACCCAAGGTCATGCCCCAGACACCACCGCCCTTCTGGCTCCTGGGTGAAGCTGCCAGCACATCACTCCTGCCCAGTCTGTAATTTAAACATGACCTCCTCCCAGCCTGACTGCTCGTCGCCTTCTGCACCCCAGACGTACCCGTTGCAGGAGCTGCCCAAAGAGGAGAAAAGGTCTGGTGTCCATTGAGCCCCTGACCTGGGCTACAGGGAGGGGCTTGAAGTCCCAGCTAGGCTGAGCCTGGGCACAGCTGGGGTCACCAGAGTCGGCTCCTGAGCTCAGAACTAGGGACACCATGCCCCCTCGTGGCCAGGAGACAGCCAGCACCTTGGTCTTCCCGGACTACGACATATTTACACCTTTACTTTACTTTAGGGAAGTTTTAAAAAAGGAAATACATTTCTGAAAAGCTGAGAACACAAATCACATAAGTTAGGTTGATATCTCAAGGAAACTCATAGTAAGACTTCTAGAAAAAGCTATTTCAGATTTTCCAACGCCAAAGCAAATTTTTCTGACTCTAATTTCTTTTATGTTTATCTGCTAAAGCAGGAGGATGGGATGTCTGAAAATTGTTGTTTTCGGTATTTTCCAGTTCTATGAAGAGTCTTCCCAGGTTAATATGTTCCGTGAGGTTATGGAACATGCCTTCCACTTCTTTTGTGATTCTCACAGCCCTGTCAGGGCAAGTGGATACCTCGTCCATAAAATAAACTGTGAGAGTAAAGAGCTCCTCTCTACACATTTCTCAGCTTTGAAAACTCAGCTTTTCACCTGCATAGTGTTTGTCTGCAATGGGGGCACACCTCTGAGCACTGGTGATATTAACTTATTTACAAGCATTTTTGTCTACAATACGTAATGCCCTGTATTAGGTGCTCATTGTTATTGCTGGTGGTAGTGTTTGTGGAGGAGGACGATGGAGATTGAGAAAAAAAACTACAAGACAGATCCTGATCTCAGGGGCTGTGTCCACCTTAGACAGGATATACACACATGACACAACTTGCAAACAATCACAAATTAACAGCAGGGTATAAACTAAACATACATGTGCTGAGAGCAGTAATCAGAGTGGGTGGAAGGCTGATGGCAGGACACTTGCTGGAAATATGGTCTGAGAGGAGTCTTGAAGAATGCCAGGCCCGAAGACTGAGGCCTTCTGGGGCTGGATAGTTGTCAAGAAGGAGGCCAGCATCTACACAACTTTGGAGATACAACCATTATGCCTCCAAGGCATGGTGGCCTACCTGGCACCTCCTCTCACTGTTCCACCCTTGCCAAAGACCCCACACTCCTTCCCACCCTCCTGCTCCTATCATTGGGTTGCCACATGGTCAAACATGAACCACTACCAGGGATACCTGGCCCACATGTACACCTCTTACTGCCTCTAGCCGACCCAAGGCTATACCTGGGGGCATCAGAGTACCCCTTGCCAGTACAACCTCGGTGAGGTTCTACTGATTATGCCTTTGTCCTGCCTCTGTCTTAGAAGAGAGCCAACCAAGTTTTTTGGATCCCCAGAGTCATGAAGTCTCCCAATCCCAGAAGCCAGGTATTCTCACTCTCATGGCAGCGAACACTTGGGCAGGACTGATGCAGGCCTATACATGGATGGGGCTGTAGTACACTACAGGTGGTAGCCATGCACTCTGACTGTGAATAGCCTGGAAGTTTGCTCCAGTCATTGGGTTCAGTATAGAGGTCAGGGGTTATGAAATGCAATACATGAAGTGGTGTAGCTTGAGGGCAGAAGTCAACTGTTTTAACCACATCTCAGACCAGGAAGGTCATTAGTGAGGAATGTTGGGTGCGAGGATTGAGAGATTCCACTGGGTCTGTCCATTCTTCACTAGTAATTTTTCAAAAGACAAAGAGAATGCTAATTGATTCATTTTAGTAGGGTATAGAATTGCCACACAGTTTGGAAATCTTCAGGAACTAGAAAGTTGCTCAGTGAATAAGAAATTCAAATAAAGACAATCAGATGAACCAAATAGCTGAAGACATCAGGTCAAGAAAGCCCAAGGCAGTCATCTTATCACCCCAAGTTCCAACTTTTTAGGATCACCTCTACATTGGATTCCACCAGGCCTTTTAACCACTCAGGATGCAGCCCCTTCTCATGACTATAAGGATTGTATATTACCCTAGGCAGTTGCTCACCCACTGCTTTTGGAACAGCTTGTGGCCCTTTCTCTGGGAGGGATTTTGCTGTCATTGATGACCTCAGCATTTGGACCTGTACCTGTTTGGATTTGGCTAGTCCCTGAATGACCCAATTAGACTCTGTGATCTGGCTTCTGGACAGAATAACTTTGCTCCTGGGCTCAGGGTGGGGGGCAGGGCATCATTTGGGGTATTTTTGGCTATAGGTAACAGAAACCCTACTCAAGCTGGTTTAATCAGTGAGGACATTTATTGTGTCATTTAATAGGAAGTCCCACGAGAGGGTGGTTTCCAGGTAAGCTGATACAGCATCTCAGTGAGGACATAAAGACCTCAGTTCACGTGTTCCTTTGTTCACTCCTTCCCTGACATAGGAGACTGTGCCATTTTGCCCTTCATGCATGAGAGTCCCTGCTTCCTCACAGCCCTACCAACAGAATGTATTGTCAAACATTTGGATTTTTGCCAATCTGATAGGTGAAAAGTGGTGTAACAGTGTTATTTCAATTTTAATCGCTCTTACTATGAGTGAAATTGAGCATTTTTTCCTATGCTTAAGGGCTACTTACTTGTTTTTCCTTTTCTGTGAACTTTGTCTTCACCTACTTTGCTCACTTTCCATTTGGGTTGTTGACCTTGGACGCAGAGGTTTTTCCATCTCTCCGCTCTGGCCTTTTTAGTGCTTGCTTCCTGCTCAGGCTGGAACCAAGATGGCAGCAGCAGTTCTAGACATTGAGATGTTCAGAAATTAGGTTTGTCACTTTCTTTTTTTTTTTTTTTAGCTACTTTATTTATTTATTTAATTATTTTTGGCTGTGTTGGGTCTTCGGTTCGTGCGAGGGCTTTCTCTAGTTAACGGCAAGTGGGGGCCACTCTTCATCGCGGTGCGGGGACCGCTCTTCATCGCGGTGCGCGGGCCTTTCACTATCGCGGCCCCTCCCGTTGCGGGGCACAGGCTCCAGACGCGCAGGCTCAGTAGTTGTGGCTCACGGGCCCAGCTGCTCCGTGGCATGTGGGATCTTCCCAGACCAGGGCTCGAACCCGTGTCCCCTGCATTAGCAGGCAGATTCTCAACCACTGCGCCACCAGGGAAGCCCAGGTTTGTCACTTTCTGTTTGTGGCTAACCCAGTTCCATTTCCCAACCCCCTTCTCCCTTTCCTGTTTCTTCTTTGTTTTTGTTTGTTTTTTTGGCCTCGCCTCGCAGCTTGCGGGATCTTAGTTCCCTGACCAGGGACCGAACCCGGGCCCCCTGCAGTGGAAGCACCGAGTCCTAACCACTGCACCGCCAGGGAATTCCCATCCTGTTTCTTCTTTGGACAAGAAGAGCTAAAAACTGACTTTCCCAGTTCGCTTTGCAGCGAGGAGCAGCCATGGGACACAGTCCTGCCCAATGAGACGGAAGTGGGAGAGTACGAGGGAATTTCTGGCACAGGTGTCACTGGATAGCCCCTTTCTTCCTGCCTTAACATGGACAGAATGGCTGGAGTGGCAGCCTTCTTGATACCATAAATGAAAGACAAAGACAGTCACAGAGATGTTGATCCTAATATTATTGGAGCCACCAAACCGACACCAGGAACCACCTACCTCCTGACTTTGTACACAGCTCATTAAATATCTTCACTCTTAAACTATTATTTGTCAGGGTGTGGGCGGAGGGGGGGTGTGTTCTCTTACTCGCTGATGAACACATTCCTAACCGGTACACTGTGGCTTTGTCCTAGGAGGGAGAAAACTTCCCAGAAGTCACCCTTCCCCTTTCCCTGGACTTCCCCTCAGGACATTGGTCAGATTGGGTCACATGTCCTTTCCTGAACCAATCACCTCAAGGGGCATAGGATTCCCCTTAGGCCAATGGGGTCACTCCTGGGGTGGGGGCAACGTTCGCTGAGGCATATGGATACAGGAAAGAGAGGTGGAAACCAGAGGCAGGAGGATGGTGGCATTTTTAGAAAGGAAGGGGTGAGAAATGGCCGCTGGGTGGACAGGCAGTGGCGTCTCCTGAAGTGAGTGAAAGAGTGGCCTCAGCTCGGGGCTGTGCCCCGGGGGAGTGACTTGTGTCTCACCTGCATGGACCTGCTGCCCAGTCACACTGCTCTAGGGCATTGCCAGGCTCTACCTGGGTGCAGAGGTTTGCGACCTGTCTCACCTGTTGGGCAGCAAAGTCCTGTAAACCACGAATGCACAGTTACATGAGCTACATATACCTCTCTCAATGAGGTCAAAGAAGTGGTTGTATTTCCTTAAAACAAAAACAAATTTTCCTTAATAAACGAATAGATTATACCAGTTTATAAACTCCATGAGGGCAGGGGTGTATATTTCTTGGTTTTCTGCTGTACCCCAGTCCCTAGCAATTGATTAAAAATGTTGAACAGGACAGAGGCTTTTTTTTTGGCTGCACCTCGCAGCATGCACCCCCTGCAGTGGAAGCTCGGAGTCTTAACTCAATGTTTGAAGTCTCCACTTTCTTTCCTTTTAAAATCGGGAATGGCCTTTTGACCCTCTCCAACCTTCCAGCTCATTTTCTGTTGTAATATCTCAAAAACCACAGGCAGTGACTCAGAGTCCCATTTCCCAGTGGCGGGGATATAATTACTCCAGGCCAAAGAACATTATTTCGAGGAGCCAGGAGCTCATTTACAAACTCTCTAACCCACCTTGGGCTAGCTAAGAGCTAGTTCCTCCCCGACGGTACTTACTCACACACACACTTCTCCTCCAGGTCTGAAAGGCAAAGGCCCCATCGCCTGATGGGTTCCCACCTTCCAGCATTCCGCCCCCAGCATCTAGCAGCAGGCCTGCTCTTTCTTTCATCTCCTCGCTCTGAAGAGAACTAAAAGCTCCTTTTCATTGTTCTCCCTGGCAGTATTCTATTACATTTCCTCCATTATAAAAAGTAATATAAACTCATTTAAGAAAATGTAGAAAATCCAGCTAAGTAGGAAGGAGTAAGGAAAAATAACGTACTGCTCCCTTTACCTAAGGTCAAGCACAGTCAACATTTCAGTGCCAGAAACTAACACAACATTGTAAATCAACTATACTCCAATAAAAATTTGAAAAAAATCCCAGTCACACCCTTAAAAACAAAACATTTCAGTGCCTTACGGAAGCTATTCCGACAGGTCTCCCTTATCCTTATATGCCTTCTTTTTACAATTTCCTTTTAAATCTAAGCTCTAATGATGAAGTTTGTATACCCTCCTACAGTACAATTCTAGAATCATTGTGAATGTGCACAAAGATTTAATCCACAGCATCCCCCAGCACAAGGGATGTTTTCTCCAGAAACAGCTGACCATGTAGAACATGGCATGACCAGGTAGGGATGCTCGGATAAGGCCATTCCTGGCAGCAGCTTGTACAAGCCCAGAAAAGGTGTGAGATGTGCCCCTCATTATTACAGTCATGCTCTTTGGGGAGGAGGGGGTAGAAGTGGAGACAAAGGGGTAGGCTTTCACTTTCACTTTATATACTTCACAAAAAACTACGAAAAAGAATGATTTTTGCAGAGATTATTACCTTAGTGTCTTCATCTCTGGAAATGTTCTATGGTGAACATATGTTGCTTTGGTAATCACAGAAATATAACACATGAGTTATGGGCTGAATCGTGTCCCTCAAATCTGTATGTTGAAGTCCTAACCCCCTGTACCTCAGAATGTGTCTGTATTTGGAGACAGGGCTTTTAAAGAGGTAATTAAGTGAAAATGAGGTAATTAGGGTGAGCCCTAATCCAATATGACTGGTGTCCTTACAAGAAGAGGAGATTAGGACACAGATGCTCATAGAGGGAAGCCCAGGGAGGAAACGGCCATCTGCAAACCTAGAAGCCTCAGGAGGAGCCAACCCTGCCAACACCTTGATCTTGGACTTCCAGCCTCCAGAACCGTAAGAAAATAAATTTCTGTTGTTTAAGCCACCCAATCTTTGGTACTTTGTTATGGCAACACTAGCAAACGAATATACTGTGTAATTATAAAGAGAGAGAAGGCAATAAAACAAGCTCTTGGCTTTTCAGATTTTCACACTGAAGGTTATCGCTGGTCATGAGAAACGCACAGCTTCAGGAATTACTTTTTTTTTTTTGGCTGTGCTGCACAGCATGTGGGATCGTATTTCCTCGACTAAGGATCAAACCCGTGCCCCCTGCAGTAGAAGCGCAGTCTTAACCACTGGACTTCCAGGAAAGTCCCTCCTTTGAACTTTTCAAAGCGGATTTAACCTTCAGTGTGGGACGCAGGTAGCCACACCCTTTCCTTCCCTGGAATGCACTGCAGTGTGAGATGATGTCTCCCAAGTTTTCGCTCCACGTAGGTTCAGATCCCACTGGGACCACCTACAGGGCAAGACCATTTAGGCTCTCTTATCCTCAGTTCCCACTCTGTAAAGCAGAGAGAATAAGAGCAGGCAGCCTTTTTCTTTAAGTCCTAAGGGAGATGAGACACGTAATGGTGACAGCACAGCACAGCGGTTAGGAGACCAGATCCCTAGCCCACACTTGCTGAACTTGGTGGTTCAGGTCCTGGCTCAGCCACCTTCCTCCTGGGTGGCCTTGGGCAAAGTGCTTCTGCCCTCTGTAAAGTGAGGATTACAAAAGCATGATGATGGGGACTAAGTGCATTAATGTATCTAAAGTACATATATTGAGAATTAATATATCTAAACTACTCTGTCTAGTAGAGTAGCCATCAGCCACCTGCACCCGTTGAGCACTTGAAATGTGGCTCCTTCAAACTGCGATGTGCTGTAAGTGTAAATTCACGTCGGATTTTGAAGACTTAATAAGAAAAGAGATTGTGAAACATCTCACTGATAATATTTTGCATCTTTTAGATTAAATAGAATATATTTTACAGTTAATTTCACTTTAAAAAAAACTTTTTAAAATACAGAGCAGTTACTAATTTTCCCCCTGGGTATCGCCCATGTGTACATTAGGTATATATATTACTAACTTCTGTTTATATTTCTTATTTATTTATTTATTTATTTATTTATTTTTGGTTGCATCAGGTCTTAGTTGCAGCAGGCAGGCTCCTTAGTTGCGGCTCGCTGGCTCCTTAGTTGCGGCATGTGAACTCTTAGTTGCAGCGTGCATGTGGGATCTAGTTCCCTGACCAGGGATCGAACCCGGGCCCCCCTGCATTGGGAGCGTGGAGTCTTATCCAGCGCCACCAGGGAAGTCCCCTGTTTGTACTTCTTAAACAGTAAGTAAAATAAAATGCAGCTACTAGAATATTTTAAATTATATATGTGGCTGGCACTGTATGTTTATTAGACAGCTGGCTTAGAACAGGGCCTGCCTGGCATGTAGCAGGAGTAACTGAAGCTACTATCAGTGTTTAGCGCCTGGCACTTGGTAAGCACTTATCAAGTGGTGGTTTTTGTTCTGAAGACTTCTCAGGGGCCCTCTCCTGCCTCTGCTTTGGAGATCTATGCCTGGAAATGCATTGTCTGTTTCCCTGCAGGATTTTGTCATATTCACCCATTGGGAGAGCTCCCGGTCTTTCCTTTAATCTTCACCACCCCCATGACCTCTCCAGGGATGTCTACACACATGGGCGCACACACACACACACACGCAGGTGTAGACTTTCTCAATGTCCAGTCCTCCATCACCTCCTGTCACCCCTGCAACTGTGGTCCCCAAGCACCTCTGCATACTGCACTGAGTTCACCTGGCCTGGGTTTGGGGATCCCTCTTTGCCATCATCGTTCTCTGCTTTCTCCTCAGGCCCTGCACTTCTGAGGCTTGATCTGTGATGCTCAGACAGATGGAAAGTTGCCAGCAGGGGCTGTTAGCATGCTGCCAAGAGGCTGCCCAGAGCAGCTTTTACTCTGACAAATTCACTCCTGGGGCCCCCAGGTCTACCCACGTCCTGGCAGCTGGTGGAGAGAAGATGGAGTCTCAGCTGTGGACTTGGACGACTCAGTTTCTCAGGAGGCCACTGTATACACCAGATGCCACGTTTTCAATGCATTTAGCAGGGTGAGAACAGTTTTTGTTTTGGAAAGTATATGGATCAGCCACTTTGGTTGAGGAAAGGGAGGTACCAGGGCATGGTTAAACACATGAGGAACTAAACAGCTTTACAGGGGTCGTTAACAAGAACTTGGAGAAAGAGACCCCCAAAAGAGAGGAGAAGACGGGGAGAAGGTCAGAAAAGTGAAAAGGGGCCAGAACAAAATAGCAGGAGCCTCAACCTGGCAGGTATGTGTCTAGTGAGAAATTCCCAGTGGCAGGGACAGAGTGGCAGTGGGAAGGGACTTTTTTAAAAAATTGTGGTAAAATACACATAACATAAAATTTACCATCTTAACCATTTCTAGGTGTACATCCTCCTTGTTTTGTAACCATCACCACCATCCATCTCCAGAATTCTTTTCATTCGAAAACTCTTTTCAACCGAAACTCTGTACCCATTAAACAATAACTTTCCATTTCCCCAGCCCCCCGCAACTACCATTCTATTTCCTGTCTATGAATTTGACTACTCTAGGTACTCCATATAAGTGGAAACATACTGTATTATGTTTGGCTTATTTCACTTAGCATAATGTCCTCAAGGTTAATCCATGTTGTAGCATGTGTCAGAATTTTCTTTCTTTTTAAGGCTGAATAACATTCCATTGTATGTATAACCACATTTTGTTTATCCACTCACCCATTAGTAGACACCTGGGTTGCTTCCATCTTTTGGCTGTTGTGATTAATGCTGCCATGAACATGGGTATATAAATATCTCTTTCAAACCCTGCTTTCAATTCTTTTAGGTATCCATCTAGAAGCAGAATTGCTGGGTCATATGGTAATTCTATTTTTAATTTTTGAGGAACTGCCATGCTATTTTCTACAGTGCCTGTACCATTTTACATTCTCACCAACAGGGCATAAAAGTTCCAATTTCTGAAAAGACAACCTATAGAATGGGAGAAAATATTTGCAAATGATATGACTGATAAGGGTTAATATCAAAAATATATAAACAGCTCATACAACTCAACATAAAAAGAAAAAACAACCCGATTGAAAAATGGGTGGAAGATCTGAATAGACATTTTTCCAAAGAAGACATACAGATGGCCAACAGGCACATGAAAAGATGTTCAGCATCGTTACTCATCAGAGAAATGCAAATTAAAACCACAATGAGATATCAGCTCACACCTGTTAGAATGGCTATCTCCATATCAGTATGTGGAGAAAAGAGAATCCTCATATGCTGTTGGTGGGAATGTAAATTGGTATAGTCACTGTGGAAAACAGTATGAAGGTTTCTCGAAAAACTAAAAACAGAACTACCGTATGACCCAGCAATTCCATTCCTAAGTATATATTCTGAAAAATGAAAACCCTAATTTGAAAAAGTACATGCACCCCAATGTTCATGGCAGCACTATTTACAATTGCCAAGATATGGAAGCAACCCAGGTGTCCATCAACAGGTGAATGGATAAAGAAGATGTGGTATATATATACGATGGAATATTACTCAGCCATAAAGAAGAATGAGAATTTGCCATTTGCAACAACATGGGTGGACCTATAGGGTATTACGCTAAGTGAAATAAGTCAGACAGAGAAAGACAAATACTATATGATATCATTTATATGTGTAATCTAAAAAATAAAACTAGTGAATATAACAAAAAGAAACAGACTCACAGATATAGAGAATAATCTAGTGCTTACCAATGGGAAGTGGGGGGCAAGATATTTTTTTTTGGCTGCGTTGGGTCTCTGTTGCTGCGTGCGGGCTTTCTCTAATGACGGCGAGCGGGGGCTACTCTTCGTTGAGGTGCGTGGGCTTCTCATTGTGGTGGCTTCTCTTGTTGCGGAGCACGGGCTCTAGGCGCGTGGGCTTCAGTAGTTGTGACTCACGGGCTCTAGAGCGCAGGCTCAGTAGCTGTGGTGCACGGGCTTAGTTGCTCCGTGGCATGTAGGATCTTCCCGGACCAGGGCTCAAACCCGTGTCCCCTGCATTGGCCGGCGGGTTCTTAACCACTGTGCCACCAGGGAAGTCCCAAAGATAGCTTTTTCTGCCTTAATTTTCTGTTGATTGGGGGCAGGGTCTCACTGTGGACTGCCACCATCACTGGCGTAAAGGATCCAGGCCACAACCACTGTTTCCAGTCTCTCTCCATCGTTTCTTTTTTTTTTTTTTTTTTAACATCTTTATTGGAGTATAATTGCTTTACAATGGTGTGTTAGTTTCTGCTTTACAACAAAGTGAATCAGCTATACATATACATATATCCCCATATCCCCTCCCTCTTGCGTCTCCCTCCCACCCTCCCCTCCCTATCCCACCCCTCTAGGTGGTCACAAAGCACCGAGCTGATCTCCCTGTGCTATGCGGCTGCTTCCCACTAGCTATCTATTTTACATTTGGTAGTGTATATAAGTCCATGCCACTCTCTCACTTCGTCCCAGCTTACCTACCCTTCCCCCTCCCCATGTCCTCAAGTCCATTCTCTACGTCTGCGTCTTTATTTCCATTGTTTCTTTGTTTGATGGTTGGTTGGTTGGTTTTTTCTGGGAACCCCCAGCAACACTCCAACTATTGTTCCCTTTTAGAGAGGCCCGCTGGGATCCCATAACCAATTAACCATTTTCTCAAGTTTTATCAAGCTGTTTTTCTACCTCCTCTTTTATAGTTTAACTCCCTCTCTCCCTCTCTCTGTCTCTGTATCTCCTCTCATTACTTGAACTGTGGGCAAACACTTTCCTCTTGGCCCCCTAAGAATCACTCTGACCTGGCCCCAAGCCCTTTGTTTGGATATCTCAAACTAGGTGCCCAAACCCAAATCCACTCCAGCAGCAGACTCCACCGGGAGACCAGCTCTTCACCTCCTGGGTCTTCCCATTCCCAAGTCCCAAACAGTTGGGCTACCATATTGATTGTTTTCTTGACTTTTTTTTTTTTTTTAAGATAATATTTTTAAAAAATATTTTATTTATTTATTTTTGGCTGTGCCGCTGGGCATCTGTGATCCTAGTTCCCTGATCAGGGATTGAACCCGTGCCCCCCTGCAGTGGAAGTGCGGAGTCTTAACCACTGGACCGCCAGGGAAGTCCCCGGTTTCTTGTCTTAGATTCCAGGGCATGCAAAGATGTTGTCCTGGCCTTGTCCAGGGAGGCCCTTAGTCCCTGCAGATTCAGTGGGGGAGGAGAGGAACCTGCGAGAGGCCAGGGCTTCCCAGGCACACGCCATATTCACTGATGCTCAGCTCCACAGGCCCCCACCGCCCCCCTCCTTCCCTGGCTTGGAGATTCTCTTCCCACTTCACATTTCCTTCCCTCCTGGCCCCAGGGCAGACCTATTCATTAGCCACCTGCAGCGATACAATTCCTTCTTCCTCTTCCCCTGTGTGGCATGTTTCTACGGTTGGAGCACCTCAGAGGTTCCCACGGAGATCAGCCTTCTGGAGGCGGAGGAGAGGGCATATGGCCACCGCAGTCCCAGCCAGACCGCAGCGGGGTGCTCAGAGGGCGTCCTTCCCTTCCACCCCAGACGTGGCTGTCAGATGTTCTGGAAACAAGGGTGCTCACTCCTGAGGTCCCTGGAGGTTGCTAAGGGTACCTTGAGGTTGTCTCTATCCCATGGGTTCGACCCAGGGCTTCAGAAGCTGTTCAGACCATGAAGTCCAGCAGTGCAGATACAGGGCAGCCCTTTTGTTCTCAAACTGCTCTGTGGGGTGAATGTGAGGACAGTAATTGGGAGAGGCTCATCAGAGGGAGCCTCAGAGGAAACGGGAGGAGCCACCCCTCTGTCCCAGTGGCTGTCCCCCTGTCAGACCTGGAAGGACCAGGTCCTGCTGACACACCTCCACCTTCCACTGGCTACCCTCTTTTAGGATTTTCTGCAAGCCATTATCCACACACCACCATAATGCTCTTTTTATATTTAGCCTCACTTAAAAGCTTTCAATAGGGACTTCCCCGGTGGTCCAGTGGTTAAGACTCCGAGCTCCCAATGCAGAGGGCCTGGGTTCGATCCCTGGTCAGGGAACTAGATTCCGCATGCTGTGACGAAGATCCTGCATGCCACAACTAAGACCTGGCACAGCCAAATAGATAAATATTGAAGAAAAAAAAGAAGCTTTCAATGGCCTCCCACCAATCCTGGAATAATAGTGTCCTTACCAGGCCTTCAAGGCCCAATGTGAAGCAGTCCCTGCCTGTTCCTCTGAACTCACCACCCATCCCTCTCCCCTAGCTCACCATATGCCAGGCACACTGATCTTCTCCTGGTCCCAGCATTCCAAGACCGTTTCAGCCTCAGGGCCTTTGCACTTGCTGTTCCTTCTGCTCGGAATGCTCTTCGCACAGATCCTTGTCATCTGGTTTGTGGCTCAGAAGTCAACCTCTCCTGACTACTCCAGTCCAGAGTAGCCTCCCCTTCCTTACGCTTTATCTCCTCATACTATTTTATTTTCTTCTCCACACATATCCCTTTCTGAAGCTTAAGCTTCAGGATCCCTCACTCACATAGGTCCCTTCCAAGGGTCTACCTAATTTTGTATTATTTTCTTAAAAAGAATCCCCTGCCCAGCCAACCCAACTGTGTAAGCTTCAGGCCCCCAAAAATCTAGATTCATTTGTATCTAGAGCAAAGGACCAGGCTGCATTTGGTACATCTTGTGCCTGCCGCTGGCAGGAAGACAAACTCAGCATTCGTCCTGCCAGGCTATTTCAACACACCCTTGGCCTCCCTGATCTCTTCAGGTCTGGGTGCCAAGAGGAAATTTTGCCCAGGAATCTTGGTTACTGCCCTGCTCATTGTACCCTGAGTTCAAGGTTGGGGTGGGGGGCGGAGTGGGAGTGGTATGGGGGAGGGGATGGGGGTGTCCAAACTCCAAGAGCTGCTGTTTGTGCTTCTCCCTTCTGGACACCCCTGCCTTGACTCCCCCAAATAGACATAAACTTTCTCAATCGGCAAGCATACCACCCTCAACTATTCACCCAGGAGACAGAAAAACCTAGACTTCCGTAAAATCTTTTATCTCTTTCCTTTCTGAGCTTTTTTGCAAAGCTAATCCTAATGTCTATCACTCATTCCACTTCTTACCAGCTTGGGCATATATTTAGTGCACAGGTCTTAACTCTCCCGCTGCCTTGCCCCTGGCAGACCTGGCTAATTGATCACAGAATTTTCCGGGTGGGCCTTCTGTGTAACCACCACCAACTGATCAGAGAGGAAACCTAATTACCTCCTAATGAAACTCAGGTTTAAATGACTGAAGAGGTAAATCTGGTTCAAAGGAAAAGGGCTAATGCTTCTGATGAATTCCTATATCTATGCTGAGTCCAGGGAGGCCAGTTCCAAGGACATATTTTCTGTTTAATTAAGTGAGGGGAGACTTTGGGAGAACACGGCACCTTGCAGTACCTCCCGTGACACAGTGGAAAATTCACTGATCTGGAGCTGGAAGTCCTGCTCTGTTCTGGGCAAAACGACTCACTTCTTCATTCTGCGCATGGGGTTACTATGCATGTTGTCCCAGTCAGCTCAGACTGCTGTAACAAATTACCCCAGACTGGCGGCTGAAACAGATAACGTTTACTTCTTACAATTCTGGAGGCTGGGAGTCCAAGAACAAGGCACTGGCTGATTCCATGTCTGGTGAGAGCCCTTTTCCAGGTTACAGACAACTGGCTTCTCCTTGTAAACTTACGTGGTGGAAAGAAATCCAGAAACACCCTCATGCAGTTCTTACTGGGAGTCACAGTGAGCTGTCCTTAGTATCGGGAGAGACTGTCCCCTCCTGGTGGCAAAAGCAGTAAGAAAGTTGATGGTGAATGAACTTAATGAGCTTAAGGGCTACAGACACACCAGCATTCACAAAGAAGCCTGTCTGTGGTGCTGGGCAAGGACTCCTGTGGGGACTGTCCCTCTGCACATGTTACTTCCTACTTCAGCTCATCTCTTGCCAACCTCCTTCTACAATTCTCCCAAACTGGCTGTCATAAACTCCACCACCCTCCTTAGTGCTCCCGACTATTCATCCCCCTCACTCTCTGCCTCCCACTCGTCAGAGGAAAAAGAGGCCACCAGGCAGCAACCATCACGGCTCCCTCCTCCCCAGGAAAGAAGATGGAGGTTCTCCTGTCTGCCGTCTGGGGCTTGGACCCCTCAGGGTCTGTGGTCTCAGCCACCTCTCGCCTTTACCCTCCTCTCTCACTAGCATATTCAGCCTCACCTCAGCACTGAAATTTGCCAAAGGGACTTCCCTGGTGGTCCAGTGGTTAAGACTCCACGCTTCCAACGCAGGGACCGCAGGTTTGATCCCTGGTTGGGGAACTAAGATCCCGCATGCTGCGTGGCCAAAAAAAAAATTTTTTTTTTTTTGTCAAAGATTGGGAATTCCCTAGCGGTCCAGTGGTTAGGACTCCTCACTCTCACTGCTGAGGGGCTTGGTTTCAATCTCTGGTCAGGGAACTAAAATCTCGCAAGCCTCGCAGCGCAGCCAAATAAATAAATAAATAAATTTGCCAAAGGTAGTCCCAGCTTACCAACCGACCAAACAACCAATCTAAAACCCAAATTCTCAAAGGCCTCCTTCCACCTTGGCTCTCCCTTCTGCTTCCTTCTTCTTTTCTTTTCTTCTTTTTTAAATCTTTTTTAAAATTTTTAAATTTTTTCCTTTTTTTTTGTATTTTTTATTCTTTTTTTTTGCTTCCTTCTTTTTTTTGGGCAGAAAACATAACTTTATTAATGATAATGTTGCTTAAGCTAAAAAGAAAACTATCTGAAAATATTTTACCAAATAATCATATAATTTTCCTTTTTAGTTGGTTGTGGGTAAAATTTTATAACTAACATTATAACACAAAGCACCCTTGTTGCTAGTTTGCCTTGTTTTACAACAATTTTATGCTAATTTATATATTGATACAATACTAATAACTAATAAAATATAATAAGTATTATGGCGAGATTATTGATTCTGAAATACTAGAAAGCTTCATATGATGAAATATCTTAGGTATTATCACTGAATTTTTAAAAACAGGAAAATATTGCTTTTAAACTTTTAAAATCATGTTTATTTAGCTTATTTTAAAAATATATACATTCTAAAAATATATCATACCAAGAGTATCCGATAAGGACTTTTTTTACCTTCCAGTTCTGCCTACATTCCCAAAACGCATCCCTGACAACAATGATATCACTGGGCATAGGGGTAGGGGGTTGGGGGCAGCCTCTGAGACAGTCACTGAGGAGGGGCCACACCTCAGTGCGAGTCAAGTTACGGTTAGAACTTAGTCATAGAATAATATGTCTACCAACCACAGGCATCTTTCCTTACATTTAAATTATTCTTCCATTTTTTCCCTAAAGCCTTTCTTTCCTCTATCTCTAGTTCCCATATAAGCCCTCATCCTAAACACTCGTTTATTTTGCTTTTTTTTCTCTCTTTTGTTCCACTGGTGTAACATAAGAGATTATGTTCCATAAACTATCTTCTGGAGAAGAAAAATCAAAACATGATCAAAGATAAGAATTTACCAAGTTTAAATTTTAGGACTCTAAAAACCTAAGTGGTTTAATCATCGGTTGCCCAAAAGCATTCTTTGTTTCTTTTCCAAGATGATGATGATTCTTCATACATTTCCTTTTTCCATATGGGCACCTTGGCTTTTAAAGTTATCACAGCTTCGAGGGATGCAGCCCTATGGGCTGAGGACACAGCAATGATAATGCTTGCTTCTGACGCTGGAACTAAGCCAAGTCGATGGAACACTGCTATGTGTTTGGCCAGTTCTGCCTAATGACACTACAAATTTTTCTGACTTCATTTTCTGCCATTGGTAGATATGCTTCATACTCTAAGCTAATGACTTTCTTCCCTTCGAAGTTATTCCTTGTAGTTCCTACAAATAGGGATATTGCACCACAGAGTGGAGAAATCACCAGCTGTGAGACTTCATCTACTGAAAGTTTCTCAGATGTGAATTTTATTATATCTTTAGATTTCTCTTCAACTTCATCTGTACTTTTCCCAGGTGGCTCAAAAGCACTATCCTCCACTAATGGGGGGATAATGACAATTTCATCTCCTGATTGAAGCAGGAGGAGCTGATCTCCAAACTTGACATATTCTTGACGAACAGCAAATATCACCTGATTTCTGACGTCAGCCAGTCCAGGATGGCGCGTTTCTATCTCATTCCACAGCTGCAATGCTTTTATTTCTTGTGGCACAGAAATTGTCTCTGAGCGAATTCCTGTTATTTCAGCACTTTTTGCAAAATACAACACTTCCACCTGTGACTCAGAGCAAATCATTCTCTACGAAATAATCAGAGGTCTGCAAATAATCAAGGGTTCGCAAAAGCACAGACGGAGCACATTTCATCAAAGAATTCTTAGTTAAGTGCATTTCTTTTTAAATTGAAAACTTGTCTTCTTAGAAACGAACAATCTGAGAAGCAAGGGCAAAGATCGCGGGTGCCTTTAGAAACCAGCTCGTCTTCCAGGCCGTCACCTGGCACCGTGGCACCATCCCGCCAGGGAACCCCAGCCCGGTATCCCAGCGCGGAAGCCTAGGCGCCAGGTCAACGCAGCGTGCAGGCTGCTTCCTTCATCTTGAAAGAGAGGTCTACACTGGCTGACCCATTTTACTAGCTCCCAGCCTTTCCTCAACTCATCTGCTGAGTTCCTGCTTTCCCTGCTGCAGCCTCCTCACCATCCAGCAGAGCAATGGAGGAACGGCCCCTGCCAAGGTCATGGATGTCTCTGGACGGATAAATCCAGGGGACACGTCTCGGTGCTCCTTTCCTCATCCACTCTGTAACTGCCCCACTGCGGTCCATCCCCTGGCTATCTCACATTTTCTGTGACAGCCCTTCTGCGTCTCCTCTTACTCAGGGGCCCTCAGGTGTAGGTGCCCGTCAGGGTCTCATCTCCGCTCCCTCCTCTTCTCCATCCTCACAGCACACTCTCTCCTTGAGCAATCTTTTCAGACCCATGGCTTCCACCACCATCTCTAGGCTGAGAACATTTAGGAGGAAGCAACATGTTGAAGAATGCAAAATAAGCATGTATGAACTGAGGCTACCACGTGAAGGAAGATAGTTGAGGGAGAAAGGAAAAACACCAGGTCCTTCCCCTATGACTGTGGGCAAATGAGCACACCACCCCAAGTCTTGGATTTCTCATTCACAGAACTGGGATAAGAATAGCACCTACTTCATAGGGTTGTTATGAGGCTTAAGTGGGATAATTCTAGAACAAGCACCCAGTGCCCGTACTTGTCAACATTATGACTCTGTTATTTGCAGGGGTAGAGAAGCAATGGAGAGAAGTGAGGTTAAACTGAGAAATGGTAGTTTGGATCCAGGTTTTGAAACATAGGAGGGCAGTGGACCGATGGGGTATATTTGCCAAGGGCATTCCTAGCCCAACAACGCAGATGCCATAGGGCTGAGAGCCCAGGAGCCGGCAGCTCCTTCTCAGGCCTTCTGCTCTCCTTCTGGCCATCTGGCTGACCTTGTAAGCACCTGACGTGGGTTCAGCAGGTGGCCGGCCACGATGCCCTACGTGCATGTCCCAGGCATTCCTGAGACAGTCTGCCCTGAAGTTGGGGGAGGTGCTGGTGGGTCAGAATGATAAACAGTTTAGAGCCAGGGAAGTAAAAGGTCACCTTTTGGGCTGTGTCCTGGGGGAAAGGACACTGTTACCAGGGGAATGAGTACTGGTCCTTAAGAAGTACGTTGAACCTGCCCTTAGCACTTGTCCAGTTGCCAGGTCCTGAACTTAAACACGAATGCTATTTGTCCAAGATACAGGATCCAAATGAGGACCCGTGGGCTAATTCAGCGGTGGCTGCAGCCAGCTTATACAGGCTCATGAGAACCAATCGTTAAACTTTCAGGAATTTTGTCAGCCAGTTATTAAACATAGCCACTATTAAAAATTAAGTTATGTAAACTTACAATTAAATAAAACATATTAAAAGACTCAAAACTCATCACTTCCTTTTTACTGTAGTATTTCTTCTCTTGAGGATATTTACAGTTATTGTATCTACCTGGTAAAAATACTATAAAATGGAAATACTATGCAACTGTGTTCAGTGATATTATGTTGGTAGTTAGACATTGGCCATGGTGGAAGTATCTACACCACAGAAATGCTACAAATCAACACACACACACACACACACACACATACACACACACACACACACACACCCTGGTTGTTAAAAACATTTACCAGCACCTCCCTGCATAAACTGATGTCTGAATTTTTTTTAATTTTTTGGCCACGTGGCTTGTGGGATCCCAGTTCCCAGACCAGGGATTGAAGCCGGGCCACGGCAGTGAAAGCTCGGAATCCTAACCACTAGGCCACCCGGGAACTCCCACTGAAATTTTGTCTTCAGCCACTTCTTTTTTTTTTGGCTGCATTTGGTCTTCTCTCTAGTTGAGGAGAGTGGGTGCTACTCTCCGTTGCAGTGCACGTGCTTCTCACTGCAGTGGCTTCTCTTGTTGCGGAGCACGGGCTCTAGGCACGCGGGCTCAGTAGTCCTGGCACGCGGGCCCTAGAGTGCGTGGGCTTCAGTAGTTGCAGCGCGTGGGCTTCAGTAGTTGCAGCACGTGGGCTTCAGTAGTTGTGGCACGTGGGCTCAGTAGTTGTGGTGCACGGGCTCAGCTGCTCCGCGGCATGTGGGATCCTCGGGAACCAGGGATCGAACTCGTGTCCCCTGCATTGGCAGGCGGATTCTCAACCACTTCGCCACCAGGGAAGTCCCTAGCCACTTCTTATGAGTTTCGGCAGTCTCCATCTGCTCCACATAAACAGGGCCCGAGTCCCACTCTAGCCTTTTGAGTTTTCCCACTCTAGTTTTGGACAGAGCTCCCAAATCTCACTGGTCTATACCCCACCAAGGGTGTGAATAACGGTGGTCATTACTGATCACTTAAAACTTGTCTCATCCTCCCTCAGCTCACCCTCACAACATCACCATGAGGTTGGTATTAAACTTTTACTCTACTAATTACAGATGATAAAGTGAGCCACAGAGAAAGTAAGCAACTCTCTCCCACGGCAACCAGGAAAAACAAGGCGGAATCCTCTCATAACCACTACAAATAAAGAATAATCTGATAATCTGATAAAGAAATGTGATTAAGTGGTTAAATTGCCACTTCTTCATGGCACCAACCCTGACTTTAGTTTTCAACTACCAAAGGGCATCCATTTTGATGTCATTTTATTTTTCTTAGTCACATCCAATAAAACTGTGGACTCACAGGATGTGGCCTATCCCAGGTCTTTAGGAGACTTTAATGAATAAATAAGACTGTTCTAGAGTTAATTGATCCACTGTTTCAGTTGATATAGTGCTTCTAAATCAATTATTAATTAGGAATTGAGTTTCAACTATGAAACCAACTCAGTTCAAAACCTGGGCACCTCCCATGAAAGCTAAAGCTCAGAGTCTTTAAATAACTTGTAGTTACACAGCTTGTAAGAGATGAAGACAAGATATTAACCAGGCCTGTCTGATTCCAGAGCCCCTGCTCCAGGGAGAGGCATATGATGAGTATGTTAAAAACAAAATTCAACTGAGTAAATTTGAAGATTTGTCTTTATTCAACGATTCATGACTTGGGCAGCCTCCCATCTGGCCAACAAAGGAGCTAGCTCCGAGGAGCTGTACAAAGGGAAGACTTTTACAGGCAGAAGGAGGCGGGGCAAGGAAGTTATTCTAGCTAACAGTGGATTGTTTCAGGCAAGGTCACCTTCCTTTCGGGGAAGACTGGGGCTGAAACCATGCACCTCAGGCTGGGACTTGAACCCGGCCAAAACCCTGATTGAAACTTGAACCCAAACGGCTGGGACTCAAACGCAGCCAAAACCCACAGTCTTCCAACTGAGATCACACACCTGGTTTCAGGACTTAATGAAGCTCAGTTTCTTGATGTCTTATCACAGAAAGAATTCAGTGAGAGACAAAGTGATCAGTAAGGAGTGGATTTATTTAGAGAGAAACACACTTCACAGACAGAGTGTGGGCCATCTCAGAAGGTGAGAAAGGCACCAGGGTATGGGGGTTGTCAGTTTTTATTGGAGTGGGTAATTTCATAAGCTAATGAGTGGGAGGAGTATTCCAGCTATTTTAGGAAAGGGCCAGGATTTCCAGGAATTGGGCCACTGCCCACTTTTTGATCCTTATAGTCGGTCTTGGAACTGTCATGGCACCTGTGGGTGTGTCATTTAGCTTGCTGATGGGAGCTTGCTGATACAGAGGCTCAAGTTCTAGTGGAGGGACTTGCCTGGTGGTACAGTGGTTAAGAATCCACCTGCCAAAGCAGGGGACATGGGTTTGAGCCCTGGTAAGGGAAGATCCCACATGTCGCAGAGCAACTAAGCCTGCGCGCCACAGCTACTGAGGCTGCGCTCTAGAGCCCGTGAGCCACAACTACTGAGCCCATGTGCCACAACTATTGAAGCCCGCATGCCAAGAGCCTGTGTTCCTCAATAAGAGAAGCCACCACAGTGAGAAGACTGCGCACCACAACGAAGGGTAGCCCCTGCCCACCCCAACTAGAGAAAGCCCTCATGCATCAACAAAGACCCAACACAGCCAAAAATTAATTAATTAATAAATTAAAAAAAAAAGGTCTAGTGGAAAAAGTCAACTTATCCGCCATCTTGGATCCATTTGGTTCTAATCAGTTTATGTCATGTCCTCAGCCTGTGTCATTCTTTCAAACCTTGTGCCCTGCCTCCTTCCCTCCTGTTTCAGGTCCTTCAGGCAGATTACCTCACTAGTGCTGACCAGGTAGCTCCACATTGACTGACTAAAGATCACATTCCTGGGAGAGGCTGAAACTGCCAATATTTATTTATTTATTTAAAGTACAGTTGATTTACAATGTTGTGTTATAGGTTAGGTATTAAGTCTTGATTTGCTGATGTGGGGTTTAGCACAAGTGAATCTAAAACAGAAGAGAAGGGGACAGGGCACAACCTTTAAAAGAATGACATAGCCAAAGACATGATGAAAACTGGTTAGAACTAACTAGATCCAAGACAGCAGAAGATCTGACTTCCAGTAGACCTTGAGCCTCATTATATGCTCACTGTAATACATTAGCTAAATAACACACCCATCACCACCATGACAGGTCAGAGCTAACCATAAAAGGCCAAAAAGTGGGCGGTGGCCCAATTCCTGGAAATCCCCACCCTTTCCCCCAGCCCCCCGAAATAGTTGGAATAATCCTCCCACTCATTAGCCTATGAAATTACCCACGCCATATTTTGGGGCCTCTCACCTTCTGAGATGGCCCACACTCTGTCTGTGGAGTGTGTTTCTCCCTAAATAAATCCACTTCTTATGTATCACTTTGTCTCTCACTGAATTCTTTCTGCCATAAGACATCAAGAAACTGAGCTTCATTAAGTCCTGAGACCAGGTGTGTGATCTCAATTAAAAGACGGTGGGTTTAAGTCCCCGTCTGAGCTGCACGGTTTCAAATCCATTTGGGGCCTGTTGTCTCCTTTTTCTTTTTTTCTTCATTTATTTTGGCTGCGCTGGGTCTTAGTTGAGGCACGCGTGCTTCTTAGTTGCAGCATGGGAACTCTTAGTTGCAGCATGCATGCGGGATCTAGTTCCCCGACCAGGGATCGAATCCCGGCCCCCTGCACTGGGAGCTCGGAGTCTTACCCACTGGACCACCAGGGAAGTTCCTGCTGTCTCTTTTTAGACAACTATTAGGCAGCTATTTAAAAAAGTCTTGTAGAAGAACATTTAATGGTAGAGAAAAATGCCTGTTACGTATTAAATTAAAAATGGAGGTTAAAAAATAACTGAATTTTATCAATTCTTGGATACATACTATTTCACATTTTAACATATCTGAAATAGGGTGCATCAAAAATCAATTTCAGGACTTCCCTGGTGGTGCAGTGGTTGGGAATCCACCTGCCAATGCAGGGGACACGGGTTTGATCCCTGGTCTGGGAAGATCCACATGCCATGGAGCAACTAAGCCTGTGTGCCACAACTACTGAGCCCGCACGCCACAACTACTGAAGCCATGTGCCCTAGAGCCTGTGCTCTGCAACAAGAGAAGCCACTGCAATGAGAAGCCTGCACACCGCAACAAAGAGTAGCCCCCACTCACCACAACTAGAGAAAGCCCGCACGCAGCAACAAAGACCCAACACAGCCAAAAGTAAAAAAAAAAAAAAAAAAATTTAAATCAATTTCAGGAGAATTATAGATATCAAAGTGAAAGGTAGGGGGCTCCCAATGCAGGGGGCCCGGGTTCACTCCCTGGTCAGGGAACTAGATCCCACATGCATGCCACAATTATGAGTTCAAATGCCACAACTAAGGAGCCCATCTGCCGCAACTAAGACCCAGTGCAACCAAATAAATAAATAAATCTTCTTAAAAAAGTGAAAGATAAAACAATAAAACTTCCAGAAGATACTGTAGGGTTAAGAAAAGATTTATCAAACAGGAAATAAGACATAAACATAAAAGGTCAATAAGTTGGACTACATTAAAATTAAGAATTTCTGTGCATCAAAATACATTTTAAATGAATGAGAAGGCAAGCCACTGAGTGGGAAAAAAAAAAAAACTTTTGAGATACATATATCCAAAAAGGGGACTCATATCCAAATGTATATTGAACTCCTACAAATCACAAACTGGCAGACAATCCAATGGAAAAAATAAGCAAAAAACTTGAAGCAGGAACTTCAGAAAAGAGAATATTAAAATGGGCAATAAGTATACGAAAAGGAGCTCAATTTCTTTAGTCTCCAGGGAAATGCTATTTATCAGTTTAATGCACTGACCAATTGCGCCCCAGAGACCACGGGAAAGGCAATTTAAAACCACCATGAGAACCACTATACACCCACAAGAATGACTAAAACTGAAAAGAATGACAATGCCAACTGTTAGCAAAGATGTAGAGAAACTGAAGCTCTCATACATTGCTGGAAGAATATAGACACTCAGAAAATTGTTTGCCAGTGTCTGTTAAAGCCGAATGCTTAAGTATGTAGCCTATGACCCAGTAATTCACTCCTAAGTATCATCCAACAGAATTTCATACATATGTGCAGCAAAAGACAAGTGTCAGAACCTTCATAGAAGCATCGTTAATAATAACCCCAAACTGGAAACAACCCAAATGTCCATCAATAGTAGAATGAATACATAAATTGTGGCATATTCATAACAGTTTTATATTGCAGAAGAATTAATAAATTACAGCTACATGCAAAAACATAGATTTTTTTTATTAAAAAAATATGTATGTTTATTTTTAGTTAACTAATTTATTTATTTGGCTGCATCGGGTCTTAGTTGCAGCACGCAGGATCTTTTTTGCAGCGCACGGGCTTCTCTCTAGTTGTGGTGCATGGGCTCCAGAGTGCGTGGGCTCAGTAGTTGCGGCACTCGGGCTCTCTAGTTGTGGTGCGCAGGCTCTAGAGTGCGCGGGCTTAGTTGCCCCGCAGCATGTGGGATCTTAGTTCCCTGATCAGTGATTGAACCCACGTCCCCTGCATTGGAAGGAGGATTCTTAACCACTGGACCACCAGGGAAGTCCCTGGATTAATTTTATTTTTATTTTTATTTTTGCAAATTTTATTTTTAAAAAAATATATTTATTTTATTTATTTATTTTTGGCTGCATTGGGTCTTCGTTGCTGCACATGGCCTTTCTCTAGCTGTAGTGAGCGGGGGCTACTCTCCGTTGTGGTGCACGGGCTTCTCATTGAGGTGGCTTCTCTTTGCTGGGAAGCACAGGCTCTAGGCGTGCAGGCTTCAGTAATTGTGGCACACAGGCTCAGTAGTTGTGGCTCTCAGGCTCTAGAGCGTAGGCTCAGTATTGGTGGCACATGGGCTTAGCTGCTCCGCAGCATGTGGGATCTTCCTGGACCAGGGCTCGAACCCATGTCCCCTGCATTGGCAGGCGGATTCTTAGCCACCGCACCACCAGGGAAGTCCCTGGATGAATTTTAGAAATGCAATGTTGAGAAGAAGTAAGACACGACAGAGTACATACTATATGATTCCATTTACAGGAAAACAAAAATAGGCAAATCAGTCTATTTTAGTAGAAGTTAAGATAGCAAAGGGAAGTTGGGAAACATAGTGCCTAGGAGGTGGTTTAAGGAGGGTTTTGGGGGTCCTGGTGATGTTACATTTCCTGATCTGGGTAGTGATATGGTCAACATTCATAAGTTGTACACTAGGGGCTAGAGCCCGCGAGCCACAACTACTGAAGCCCGCCTGCCTAGAGCCCGTGCTCCGCAACAAGAGAAGCCACCGCAGTGAGAAGCCCGCGCACCGCAATGAAGAGCAGCCCCCGCTCGCCACAGTTAAGAGGAAGCCCGCGCGCAGCAATGAAGACCCAACACAGCCAAAAATAAATAAATAATAAATAAATTTATATGAAAATAAGTTGTACACTAATAATTTATGTACTTTCTGTATATGCGTATGTATATATTATACTTCAGTAAAAAGCTTACAAAATGAGGACAAAATTGAACAATTTGAGACAGGGAAAGTTAATTACTCACAGATCTTTGTTGAAAGACCTATTCAATGATGCCCTTCAGTTATCAGGAAATTGAATTCAGCACATAGGAGTGGAAAGTAAGACACGTTGCTCAGCTAGGAAACAGGAAAACATGTTGATAAATCTATTTGAAAAAAAATGAGGGGGCTCAGAAGACCCAGTAGAACTAAAGTATGATGGAATAATAACATGGAAGATAGGAGAGGAGAAATTGGACAGAAGTCATCTAAGTTTCTCATATTTCTAAGAAAGATAAAGACAATGATGAATTTTAAACTCTGTATAGTCAAGTTAAGAATTTAATTTCTAAACGAGCAGAAATAGAATGTATAATTTCTAAACCAGTGAAGGGGGTAAGGGAGAGTAAAGAAGTCTGCACTGATCCAGTAGAAAACTAACAAAGGGGGGACTTCCCTGGTGGTCCAGTGGTTAAGAATCTGCCTTCCAATGCAGGGAACGCAGGTTCGATCCCTGGTCGGGGAACTAAGATCCTATATGGTGCGGGGCAACTAAGCCCGTGTGGCAACTATTGAGCCCGTGCGCCACAATGAAGATTCCACATTCCTGCAAAACTAAGATCCTGTCACGCTGCAACAAAGACCTGAATGCAGCCAAATAAAAATAAATAAATAAATATTGAAAAAAAAAAAAAAAGAAAGCTAATGAGACATGACAACCAAATGCTATGCCTGAACCTTGATTCTAGATCCCGGACCCCCTTCCCCTAATTTTTTTTTTTTTTTTTTTTTTTTTTTTTTTTAATTTTATTTATTTTTGGCTGCATTGGGTCTTCGTTGCTGTGCGCGGGCTTCCTCTAGTTGCAGCGAGCCTCCCACAACTAGAGAAAGCCCGGGCTTCTTATTGCAGTGGCTTCTTGTTGTGAAGCATGGGCTCTAGGGCACACGGGCTTCAGTAGTTGTGGCACGTGGGCTCAGTAGTTGTGGCTCGCGGGCTCTAGCGCGCAGGCTCAGTAGTTATGCCGCACGGGCTTAGTTGCCCCACAGCATGTGAGATCTTCCCGGACCAGGGCTCGAACCCATGTCCCCTGCATTAGCAGGCGGATTCTTAACCACTGTGCCACCAGGGAAATCCTCCCTACCCAAATTTAAAGGAATTATTGGGACATATTGGGACAATTTAATACAGACTATACATTATATAGCATTATTATATAAATGTTAGATTTCTTGTGTGGGATAATGTGGCCCCCTTTTTGTTGAGCTCCAGTGCTTTTCCTCTAGGATAATTCTCCAACTTTTTGGCTTTAGGACCTCTTTACACTCTGAGAAGTTGCTGAGGACTCCAAAGAGCTCTTGTTTATATAGGTTATACAAAACCCTATTCACCGAATTAAAAGTTAAGACAGAAAATTTGAAACATGTTTATATATTAATTTAAAAATAACTACATTTTCCAAAATAAAAGAGTTAATGAGAAGAGTTGCTTTGTTTACATTTTGCAACTCTCTTCATATCTGACTTACCAGAAGTAGCTGGATTCTCACATCCACTTCAGCATTTAGTCTGCTGCTCTATATTGTTTTGGTTGAGGTATATGAAGAAAATCCAGCCTCACACTGATGTGTAGTTGGAAAAAGAAAAATGAGGAATATTTTAATAGCTTTTTCAGATGTTAGGACTATTCTCTTTTTCCCCCCCATTATCAAAGACCATTTAATTTTTAAAGATCAACAATACCAAAAGCATAAAGTAGAGCAGAAGAAAATAGTTTTTTATAAGTACAATTTAATTAAAGCTGTTTACAGCTATTCTCTCCCACAGGAGTTAAGCATGAATTTTAAAAGAATAAGAGATGAGGACTTCCCTGGTGGCGCAATGGTTGAGAATCCGCCTGCCAACGCAGGGGACACGGGTTCAAGCTCGGGTCTGCGAAGATCTCACATGTCGCAGAGCAACTAAGCCCATGCACCACAACTGTTGAGCCTGCGCTCTAGAGCCCGCGAGCCACAACTACTGAAGCCCACGTGCCTAGAGCCTGCATGTCTCAACAAGAGAAGCCACTGCAATAAGCCCTCGCACCGCAAAGATGAGTAGCCCCCTCTCGCCACAACTAGAGAAAGTCCGCATGCAGCAACGAAGACCCAACGCAGCCAAAAAATAAATAAATAAATAAGTACATCATTTCATTAAAAAAAAAAAAAAAGAATAAGAAATGAGAAAACAAGTAACAGGGTTAGACGAGCAGCAGGAGTCTGTGGAACCTGAGATTTCACCGTAACAGGAAGGGGACCAGATACGAGTGGCGTTTTTTTTTTAAATTAAGGTGTTTATTATTATTATTATATTATTTGGCTGCGCCGCAGCATGTGGGATCTTAGTTCCCTGACCAGGGATCAACTCATGGCCCCTCGGCAGTAAGAGCATGGAGTCCTAACCACTGGACTGCCAGGGAATTCCCAAGGCATTTACTTTAGCTTGAACGGAAAGTGCAAGTGGCATAAGCAACTGAGAATGTGCCCCTAATAGAGAGCTCTCCCTCCCTGCCATCCCTTAGTCCAAGGTACAATTTTGGGAGAAAAAAGCGTCCTGTATCTAGTTAGTTATGTTATCTACTATTACACCTCTAGTCTGTTTTCCTACACCAACCAATTCAGCAGGACTGAATGTCCTACAGTTTAACTCAATTCTGACACTATCTACTTGGAGATAGCGTTAGATCCCACAGATTAAGGGCTTAGTCCTACAACACTGATGCCTATCACAAATCTGGGACAATTGTACTTCTGACTCAGCGGCTAAAAATTGGGGATTTACATGACCCCTTCCTCGGGTCCCATAATTTGCTAGAACGGCTCACAAAACTCAGGAAATGTTGGTTTACATTTACCAATTTATTATAAAGGATACATAAAGACCACAGATAAACAGCCAGACAAGGAGGTACACAGAGTGAGGTCCAGAAGGGTCCTGAGCACAGGCGCTTCTGTCCCAGTGGAACTGAGATGCTCACAAAGGATTACCTATGAATAGAAGGACACTCCTATCGCTCAGGAAATTCCAAGGGTTTTAGGAGCTCTGTGCCAGAAAATGGGGACAAAGACCAAAATATACTTCTCTGCCACAACTTTCTTCTAAGAAGGCAGCATGGCATTGACTGATACCTGGTTTAAAGTCTAAAAATCGTGTCCAGATAAAGCACACAGCAGATAAGACTCTCATTCCGGTTAAAATTGAACACGTGTCTGAACCACTGATCTTGATTGAGTTAGAGCAAATGACTATGATTTGTCCACATTTCCACAGTTGTTTCCATGTAAAAATCAGTTTTATAGTGCCTTTTATTAAAAAATATTCTTTTTTTAAAATAGCTATGACTTATTTTATCATAAGGCTTTTCTTTTTTAAAAATTTTATTTATTTTTATTTTTGGCTGCATTGGGTCTTCATTGCTGCGTGCGGGCTTTCTCTAATGGCGAGCGGGGGCTACTCTTCATTGCGGTGCGAGGGCTTCTCCTTGCGGTGGCTTCTCTTGCTGCAGAGCACGGACTCTAGGTGCGTGGGCTTCAGTAGTTGTGGCACGTGGGCTCAGTAGTTGTGGTTCACGGGCTCTAGAGCGCAGGCTCAGTAGTTGTGGTGCAGGGGCTTCGTTGCTCCACAGCATGTGGGATCTTCCAGGAGCAGGGCTCGAACCCGTATCCCCTGCATTGGCAGGCGGATTCTTAACCACTGCGCCACCAGGGAAGTCCGCCATTAAAGAATATTCTGATCAAATAATCTTGCAAAGGAGATAACCTAACTTTAAGCCTATAATATAAAAGCAAAGAGTAAATGATTTTCTGCTCAGTTATCATGTTTAGGATCTTTACAAGGAGTGTGCTAGGCCTCAGGGAGTACCTCTTGCTGTTCATGCCCAAAATTTCACGTCCTGTCCTTGAGAGTGGAAATGGTCAGCCGACTGGTTGTATGCAGTCCACACTGTTTCTCCCACAAACATCCACACAGCTGTCACATAGTTCTTTTCATCCAGTGTGAAGCAGTGATAAACTCCTGCAGGATGAGTTATCATGTTTCCTTTCTCCATGAAAATCTGAAGTCCTCTTTATCTCTTTCATCAAAGTATCCACTGCCATCCAAGATGTAGCAAATTTTACATCCGAGTACAAATGCTCCCAACAAAACATCTTAACCTTTTCTTCATAATTTGGAAATTTATCTTTGCATATGTTTACTATGTCCACCAAGAGTAGTCTAATTCTGGATCATTCTCATACTTGTCAGCTTCCAGTAAAGGACTCCAAGCTGGTGCAGCTGCTCCAGGAGGACTGGGCAGCTGGGCTCCAGGCCAGGGGGCCACCTCAGGTCATCTTGGGACTCCTCCATGTACCAGACCTGCACCATGGTCTGGGCCTGGGAGGGGGGGCGGTGCGGTGCATCACCAGGGGCTCCCTGACCTGCATGGGCTGAGCTGGGTTGAGGCCCCAGTGGCCTTTTTTTAGGGGGGGCATCCCAGCTTGGGCCACTGCCCAACCCCTGTTTCCCGGTCACTGAGACTGGGCAAGGCCTGACCCATGGTATTCACTTACAATAACAAAATGTACAAGTGATACTTTCTCAAAGGTTAATTGCAATGTGGAATCTGAAACAACACCAATATGCCTTTCCTACTCTGTTACATTCAAATGCCTCACATTCAAATCCATTCTGGAATAGGTCTCTTACCCATGCATAACTTTTTACCATCATTCATTGGTCATTTAGAAAATACTGGCTGAGTTATGCAGATCTTTCAAAAGTTGACACATTTCATTACACAATATGAAAAAAAATCACATTTGGTATAGACCATATAATCTCATTAGAAACATCATGAAGAATTGGGAAGCTGGGACTTCCCTGGTGGTCCAGTGGTTAAGACTCCGTGCTCCCAATGCAGGGGGCCGGGGTTTGATCCCAGGTCAGAGAACTAGATCCCACATGCATGCCGCAACTAAGAGTCTGCATGCCTCAACTAAAGATGCCGCATACGCCAATGAAAATCCCGTGGTGCCACAACCCAGCGCAGCCAAATAAATACATAAATAAATATTAAAAAAAAAAAAAAGAATTGAGAAGTTCTCAAACTGAGGGTATATACAAGGTTTCCAAAATTTTAGTTTTCCCTTGAAAGCTCCAATATAAAAAATCATTGGTAACAGATACTATAAGCTACTTCCTTGAAGTGACTGGCTCATTTCATGCATTTTTGAGAAAATATCTGCCAAATATTTGAGTCCGAATGGCTTCTATATCGGTTGTTCTTTTCAGTTGAAATGTTCTGTGAAGAAAGCAGCTGCTTCAACTCACAGCTCAAATAAAGCACTCCCGTTCTTTCTCAGTGCTTTTCCAGGAGACAACCATCTTACCAGGGTCTGCAGCACAAGTGCTTTGTATGTACTTCCATTTTTATTATATAGGATATTAGAAAGATGTATACCCAAGAGTTATGATTTAATCAAATTATTAATTTTTACTGCTTTATTTATATATAATATTTATATCGTATTAATAGACTTAAAAAAAAAAAAAGAGTGCATGATGGTGAGCAATAAAATCACTACTAGTATAGTTTGGTGCCTCTGCCATGATTCAGGGTAAGGTATAAGCGGTTTTCCCCACCGTTGCTTTTGCACCATTTGGGCAAATGTTAACACAGTGAGAAAGGCAAGTGACTTCTTAGTATTACGAAAATTATTTAGATCTCGTGGTGCCCCTCCTCCCCCAGGGTCCGCGGACCACACTCTGAGAACCGTCGGTTGCTCTAGGTCGCAGCATCTTGTCCTAACCTCCACCTAACTTTACATTCATTAAGTTCTGATCTTTCGTCCTCCCGAGTCCGCAGAAACAGCCCAGCGGCCTCCTCTCGAGCACCTGGGGCGGCTGCTTCCAGCCGGAGCCAGAGCTGCGGGGGCGTGGCCAGCGCAGCACCGCAGCTGGTACCCAAGGGGCCCTCACCCCTCTTTCCCTTACCTCACTTCCTCTTCCCCTCCCCCAGCCCCTTTAACCCTTCGTTTTCCCCAAGGACGGAAAGAACGCGAGAGGAAAAGCCTCAATTTAAAAGAAGCCACCAGAGTGAATGGTGCTGGGACAGGGGACACTCTGCACAGCACATGAACGACTGTGACAGTTTGTTTAAAAAAAAAAAAACTATCTATCTACCTATCTGTATCTATATATATCTTGATTGTTCTTTATCTGGTTACAAAAGTAATAGATGCTTGTTATATAATGTTCAACCCCACAGAATTGCATAAAGTAGAAATTGAGAGTCTCCCACTATACCCCACTCCCATACCCTCTTAGGTTTCTGTGCCTTTAATTTTTCATATATATGTATGTATGTATGCTAAGATATTTCTCTGCAACTTTCTATTTTCACTTAATATATCACAATGCATTTTTCTTTTTCTTTTTTATTTGAGTCTTAACCACGCAGAGTCTTAACCACTGGACCGCCAGGGAAGTCCCCCAATGCATTTTTCTGTATCAGCAAATATTTACCTCATTCTTAATGACAATGGACATTTAGGTCATTCCCAATTTTTCCCTATTACAAACAGTGCTGCAGTGAACACCTTGCACTTACGTGTCTGTACAATTTGGTAAGTATTTCTATGCTGTCAGTCTCTCAGAGTGGAATTTCCGGATGAAGAATTATGTGCACTTTATAATAGGATGGATGCTACTAAATTGCCCTCCAAAGAGACTGTACTACCAACACTCCATCCAGCCACAGCAACGATATTTTGAAATGATCTGTTCATATCTCCATCTTCCGGATACCCTCACTGGGCTCTGGTCCTCTCAGGAATAGAATGTGCCCTCTTGTCCATCCCTGGGTCACACCTGTCATGTCATAGGAGCTCAGTAAACTGGTGTGGAGTGGATGTGAATGAACAGATAATATTAACACTATGGCCAGGCTTCTCCTATGTGTGCCAGGCACCATTCAAAGCATTTTATCTGCATGAATTTATTTAATCCTAATAACTGCTAG
The DNA here is from genome assembly GCF_009873245.2 of Balaenoptera musculus. Taxonomy (NCBI): domain Eukaryota; kingdom Metazoa; phylum Chordata; class Mammalia; order Artiodactyla; family Balaenopteridae; genus Balaenoptera; species Balaenoptera musculus. The sequence continues at coordinate 37,811,594 of NC_045786.1, forward strand.
GAGTAGGGATTTTTATTATCTCCATTTGCAGTTGAAGAAACTGAGGCTCAGAGAAGTTAAGTGACTTGCCCAGGCATGAGACAATCACGACAAAAGACTTCCACAGGACTTTCCTGGCGGTCCAGAGGTCAAGACTCTGCCCTTCCACTGTAGGGGGTGCGGGTTCCATCCCTGGTCTGGGAACTAAGATCCCTCATGCCATGCGGCCAAAAAACTTAAGACTTCCACAAACAGGGAGAAAGCTTTATACTCTGGGAATCTGTTACCAAGATGGTAATGTTGCCTCTAGTTCTTTTTAATCCCTTTCAATCATTTCCCCTTCTTCCAACTTTGGATCTCTAGTTTTATTAGGAATCTTGAGGATTAATTAACTTAAGCAACCTAAGAGAAAATTTCACAAAATTTAATAAAGTTTTATTTATTTATTTGGCCATGCATGTAGGATCTTTGTTCCCTGACCAGGGATCGAACCCGTGCCCCCTGCAGTGGAAGTGAGGAGTCCTAACCATTGGACCACCAGGGAATTCCCTAAATAGTGTTTTAAAATCTTCCAAATTTGTTTCTGGACCCCGCCTGTTACTGTCCATAGATTTATTTTACAAAGTTAAAATCAGAGTAGTAGGGCTTCCCTGGTGGCGCAGTGGTTAAGAATCTGCCTGCCAATGCAGGAGACGCGGATTCGAGCTCTGGTCTGGGAAGAACCCACATGCCGCAGAGCAACTAAATCCATGCACCACAACTACTGAGGCTGTGCTCTAGAGCCTGCGAGCCACAACTACTGAGCCCACGTGCCACAACTACTGAAGCCCGCGCACCTAGAGCCCGTGCTCCGCAACAAGAGAAGCCTCCGCAATGAGAAGCCCGCGCACCGCAACGAAGAGTAGTCGCCGCTCGCCACAACTAGAGAAAGCCTGCGCACAGCAACAAAGACCCAACGCCGCCAAAAGTAAATAAATAAAATAAATAAATTTATTAAAAAAAAAATCATAGTAGTAGTTTGTGTTCTTTTATTGGGGGGGGTCTGTTTACCTTTCGTGATGATTCAAGTGTAAATGAATGCTATACCCCCCCCTTTATCCCCACCCCCAGTGCAGGCTTGAGAAGGTGAACTTGTACTTGGCCTTCAAGGATGAGTTGGGTCTGGCAATGGGGAGTGGAAAGAACCCACTTGATGGAAGGAAGGGACAGTGCAACTGCTCAGAGTCAAGGACTACTCAGGGGAATGGCTAAATTTAGGGTTCTTGTGGAGAGGGAATAGTAACTGGGCGGGGGGGGGGGTAGGTGAAGGCCATGAAATGTTATAAGCTATTCAGATTTTATTGTATCAGGCAGTGGAGAGCTACTTTACTATCTGAGCTGTGGAGTGACTGCTCAGGGCTGTGCTTCAGGGCGACAGCTCTGGAAGCATCGGGGAGGGCTGATGGGAGGGGGAGGGAGCACAGACTGACTACTGGCAGGGAAATCAGTTTAGAGATGACCATAAATAGCTCTATCAACACCTCCCCCTCAACCGTCCTCCCTCCCATCTTTTGATTTCTAATAATGGCATCACCATTCTCCCAGCCCCAGGGATGGAAGTCTGAGTCACTGTGACTCCTCCCCCGTCCAGCTAGCTGCAGTTCCTGCAGATGCCATCTCTACACCGCCTCTGCACTCTTGCACCTTCTTGAGGGTCCTGCCAGGACCCCGTGTCAAGTCTCTCTGGTTCAAGAACCCTGGCCTCCCTTCCCCAGGCCTGATTCTCCACTGTCTGACATCCCCTCACTGCTGTGCCAGATGTTACCAGATGTTACTCCCTGCCTACAAACATAGCACGAAACTAATGTCCTGGTGTGTCCACCTGGGTGAAGTGCAAGGCCCTCACTCTACTCGTGTCTGCATGGTCAGCCTCCTTCCACATCTTAAAGATCCGTGAGAACACACTTGATGGATGTTCCTGCCCTGAGCTCATCGGGGTCTCCCCCATCAGAGGTGATTTTCTCTTTGCCAGATGCCTAATGTGTCATCTAAACTCCTCCTGGGACACTTTCCCCTTGTGCCTGGTTTGTGGTGATTTGTGGCTCCCAGACGGTAGAGACTGAGTGATATGCATTTCTGTGCCTCCACGGGGAACTTGCACATGACGTAGACTCAGTAACTAATTGAGGTTTGATTTAAAATATGTAAGGGGACTTCCCTGGCAGGCCAGTGGTTAAGACTCCATGCTTCCAATGCAGGGGGCATGGGTTCGATCCCTGGTCAGGGAACTAAGATCCCACATTCTGTGCGTGGCCACAAATTATAAATAAATAAATAAATAAAATCTGTGAGGGTGAGAGTTTCCAAATCTGCTGACCCCAAAGGAGGATACAGGCACCTTTCCTTTAAATATCACCTTTCTCTCAGGTGGCTTTCAGGGCCAGCAGTTATCACCACAAAAAATTCCAAAGAAGTACAATAAATAGGGGCTCTGGTTCCTATTCTTCCTCCTTAAAAGAATGATGGACTATTAGCCAGGTATATGAGTATGAACTAGAGTTCTGCTACTTCCTAGCTGTGTGACTTTGAGCAAGTGTCCTAACCCCTCTGAGCCAATGGAGCTGACACCAGCTGCCTCACCAAATAGATACTGCATGAGGAAGGCTGGCATGGAGCTGGAGCCCTGGGAGGTGGGCAGTGAGAGCAGTTTAATGGGAAGATTTTGCCTTGACTGTCCTGGGCTGCTGCTGTGCTTGCAAAGGACCCATGTGCTGCCACCCTGATCCCTCTGCAGGTGAAGGCCAGACTCTGGAACACACTGAGGCTCTAGTATTGCCTCTTGCCAGGCCTCTGACACCTTGGTCCACCATACAGAGAAACAAATGAGCCCCTGGGGGTGGAGAGCAATTTCTTTATGACCATTTCAGAAGTGGCAGTATAGGTAGTTGTCATACATAACAGAATCTGATTGTTTGGGCCAAAAGGAGCCTGGGGGAGCAGTCATCCTCCCAGTTTATAGGTATAGACACCGAGGCCCTGGTACCTGATAACACTAGGATGGCATGAAAGCCAAATACCAGAGGTTTCCATGGTCTCTGCTTGTGTTTTGTTTTTTTTTAATGTTTTGTTTTGTTTTTTGGCTGTGTTGGGTCTTCGTTGCTGCGTGCAGGCTTTCTCTAGTTGCAGCAAGTGGGGACTACTCTTCGTTGTGGTGCGTGGGCTTCTCATTGTGGTGGCTTCTCTTGTTGTGGAGCATGGGCTCTAGGCGCACGAGCTTCAGTAGTTGTGGCGTGTGGGCTCAGTAGTTGTGGCTTGCAGGCTCTAGAGCACAGGCTTAGTAGTTGTGACACATGGGCTTAGTTGCTCCGCAGCATGTGGGATCTTCCCAGACCAGGGATCGAACATGTGTCCCCTGCATTGGCAGGCGGATTCTTAACCACTGTGCCACCAGGGAAGTCCTTCTGCTTGTGTTTTGAGCAAGAGAATTGGAACAGAATGAAAGGGATAATGGGTCATTCTAGGACATGCTGGCTCAAGGTTAGGCCTTTGAATGAGGCCTCAGACTTTGGGGGTGGCCTCAGAACAGCCTCCCCTTGGGCCCAGTCTACTAGATCTCTGGGCCAAAGTAGTAGCTTTGCCTGGCTGAGACAGGGAGAAGGAAGCTTTGAAGTCAGTAATCCAAGGTCACTTTCCTGGCCCAGCTCCACCTGGCAACGTTGACTCTGAGGCAATGAAGGGGAGAGCTGGGAACACAAGGCAGAAAGAGGTGGCTAGCATTCGAGTGAGTCAGTGTAGCTGGGAAAGTGGGGGGCTGGGGTCAGATTTTTCTAAATAAAACCCAGCCCCAACTGGTGTCTCATTTCAAGAAGATGAGTGAAGAGAGAGAGAGAGAGACTGGTTGTTTATGGAAGAACCAATCAGTATTGTCTTTTGTATGAAAGCAGGCAAAAAATGGAACCGTTTGCCTGAATACTGTCTGACAAGCATCGTTGGTTGTCGTTGAGCACAGGGTGTGTCCCAAGTCTTTAACACACGTTATTTCACCCAAGTCTCCTGGCAGCCCTGTTGCTGTTATAGTTCCCATCTCGGAAAGGAGGAAACAGACTCTGGCTACGCTGAATGACTTCGAGGACTAGCTGCTTGACATTCTGGTGAGAAGCAGAGGGATTTCAACTCTTGACTCGGGTCAGTCTACCTAACGCGTGGAGGGGATAGGAGGATCTGAGAGCGAATTTGAGGAGACCCGAGGTGACCACGGTCTTAGTTCAAAAACGCGGAACGCGCACTGGTTAATGCGCCTTGGAGTTTCAGCCCAGCCAACGCGAAGGACGCAGGAGTTTGTTCAGATTTGCCTTTGGGGGCTTAAGCTGATGTGTCAGCAATTGACACTCTGGTTTAAATAGGGCATCCTGGAGAGAGGGTTTTTCCTCGCTAACGGCTCCCCTAATCCTCCAGTTCCCACCCCCGGCTCCCGGGTCCCGGTGGGTCTCACTCCTCTCTCGCTTCAGTAGAGCTGAGCTTTCCGCGGTGCCCTGGGAAGCGCGCGCCGGGCGCGGGGGCGGGGTCAGGGCTGGTGCAGGGCCCAAGGAGGAGTCCGGCCCCTCCCGGCCCCGCCTCCTCCCGGAGAGGCCCAATAGGGTGGCGGGCCCCGGCAGTCCCGCCCCGGCCCTGCCCGCTCAGCCCGCGCTTGGCAGGCCTCGGTAGCCCGCCGCCAGGCAGCGGGGAGCAGTGGCCGGCGCTCGGATCTCGCCTACCCCGGTTCGTTCGCTCGCTCGCCGGCCAGTCCGACACCCCCCACCCGCTCGGGATGGCTGGTTACCTGCGGGTTGTACGCTTGCTCTGTAGAGCCTCCGGTTCCGGGCCGGCCTGGGCGCCGGCAGCCTTGACAGCCCCCAACTTGCAAGAGCAGCCGCGGCGCCACTGTGAGTGCCACGAGGAGGGTCCGGGCGGGGTGCGCGCCTGGCACCGCGACGTGGCGTCCTTCCGGGCGGGGACCAGCGAGTGCGACCCGGGACGCTCGCGAGCCGGGGACGGCGGGGTAGGGCACACAAAGAGCCGGTGGACGGGGACGTGCTCCCCTGCCCCACCTTCCAGGCCGTGCCGGTCGCGGGGGGAGGGGGGAGGACTTGAAGGAAGGTGGCAACTGGTGGCCCGGGCGATGCCGGCCCTGCTGCCCCGCGCCCTCAGATTTTCCTGCAGTGGGTGCGGGGGGTATGCCGGGCTCGGAGGGTATTCTGCCCGCCCTGCGACCCTGGAGGGAGACAAAGCAACCGAGTGGGTGCTGGAGCGCCTGGCCCGCTCCACGCGAGAGAGGGAGGGTCCCGGCGCGGTCCCTGCTCAGACAAAGGAGGGGAAGGAGGAGGTATCCACTTCCCCTGCCTTCTCACCCGGCCGCGCAGTGATCCCTCCTCGCTGTCAGGCCCTCGTCAGCTATTTTTGGAGCCTTTTACGCGACAGTTGGAGGAGCCTCCTTTTTATTTTCGCTTTGGACGCCCCCATTTTCTTTGTCGACGCACTTGAAGCTCCATCCTGGGGCTTCTCCTTGGTTTGACCTGCCTCTTCTCGCCAGCCCGCTCCTGAGCTGCTCCTTGGCCCTGCCCCGCTCACCCGACTGGGAAGACCTGGCAGCCCCGCCAAAATGTCACTTTCCCAAATCGTTCGTCACAGCTTCTGTGATACCCTTAGTTTCCTGCTTAGGAGAGAAGACAATAGTCTTAATAAGCAGGGCATAATAAGCAAGACTTAGCCTGAACTTCCATTACCAAGGCAGGCTGCCGGGTCTGGCATTGGTCGGCCCCCTGACTCTCCATCGCCAGCTACGAGAGACAGGGAACAATGTAGGTCCCTTGGCTCTGTCGAATGCCTGTTGCCACGGAAACCCCTATCCTGACCTGGCCAGCAGCTCTTTCGAGTGAGGAGGAGGGGGTGGGGCCCAGGCAAGCTGGTCTTACTGCTAGAGTAGGTAATCTTTAACCTAGTGTGGGAGCAGCTGACCAGAGCTGAGAAGAGCCCCAGCACCCCACCTCCCCTTTCAAGGAGAAAGGGGCATTTCTGTTTTTCTACTCATGGGATTTATCTCTAAGGAGTCGGCCCTGCAACTCGAGGTTCTAAGTGTCCCTAGTCCCCAAAAAAGTTTCCCATATGGCACCACCTTCAGCAAAATATGGTGGAAGTTAGATACATTCTCCAATTCTCCCTTTTTTTTTTTCTGCACTGATGGTAAAAAAAGAAACCAAAAAACCCCACACAAACAGGAAAAGCCCCTTTTAAGGACTGAATTTTGATAACACATGAAAAGAGCAGTCAGTTGCAGGTCCTTCCAGAAGCCCCCAAGTGGGGTTGGTAATTAATGAGGAGAACGCCTGGTGTTTGAGTTGGACATGAGACTGTACAATTGTGACCTCTGCTAGCTTGTTACTTGGCAACACTGCTGGAGACAGAATACTTGGCATTCCCCTTGATGACAAGGAAAGAATATGCTTTGGCTAAAATACTCTTGTGTTTTTGCTGCCAGGTAATTCCCACATGTGTCTCCTTCTAGTTTTGCAATTTATAGGCCTCCAGCGACTGCTGGTGGTGGTTCTGATAAGTTAGTTTGGGGAAGTGAGGGAGACTGCTCAGTGGGAGAATTATCTATCCTTCCTTGGCTCAACTCCTAGTCTGGGAACTTCTTCATTTCCTCACCCTGTCCCTTAACTTTTCAGATCTTGGTGATTTGCCTGCACTCTTAGATTCCAGAGGAAATTATTTAGTGATTGTTCAGTTTTGCAGACCTACCAGTAGAGTTGTGTGTTCTCCACTGAGACTTGTTTCATCCACATCATATAAGACCACAGCTATCCCATCAGAGCTATTTTTGGGTGGTCGTGTTTAGGCCCAGTAGGTTTTGAGGAAAAGCCTCTAGAAAGGCTTGGGGCCTGCCTCCAGATCCTTTATGTGAGGCTGAGGCCTCTTTCACTGATTCCAGGATGGGGTGCTGGACACTGCTGTCTGATTACTGGAAGCCAGCCTCTGTGGCCTGCCCTGGAGTTTACACTTCTGTAAACCATGTTTAAAATGCCAGCAGATTGCAAATATTAACACATGATAAACTGTGAGCTACTCCAGGACAGGAAACCCATTGACTGGCAGAGATGCCACCCATGTACATTTGTGATGGTCTGGTGCAGTTTTGTGGTGAGGACTCACTGGCCTCTGTGTGGTAATGCATCCCAGGATGGGGGAGGGGAGGGAGTACTTTTCATCCAAAGAGGAGGTTATGGCAGAGCAGTCCTTACCACAGATTGAATTGACCATAACTTGACATTCATTCATGGATTCAACAAATATTGTGCTTCTACTATGTGCCAGGCACTGTGCCAGGGACACTCTGGGGACAGAGCTGGGAATAAGAGACAAAGGTTTCTGCCCTTATGGAACTTAAATTCTAATGTGGGGACAGACAGTAGACAAGAGCTAAGGAGAACAAATAAGCAAGGAAGGTGTGGGTGAAAGTTTGGGTAGGGCTGCCAGAAAAGACCCCACTGAATGAAGTACTGAGGGAGTGAAGGAAGCAGGCCATTTACTGTTCAGGGGAAGAGAGGGCTGCAGGTGCCAAGGTCACGATGCAGGAGGGCACCTTTGCTTGTTGGAGAAGCAGAAAGTAAGGCTGGCTCAGAGTGCACGAAGGCGATTGATGGGACATGAGGTCAGGCAGTGGAGGTCATGGGGGGCTTGTAGGCCATTTTTGAGGATTTTGGCCTTCTCTGAGTGAAAGAGGCGGCTTTGCAGGGTTTTGAGAGGAGTGTTGTGGCCTGATTTACATTTTAACAGGAGCATTCTGGCTTCAGGGACCTGGTAGGAGGCCCTAGTCAGAATCTGGCAAGAGAGCATGGTGGCTTTTTTTTTTTTTATTTTTATAAAGTGTATGTCTGGGCTTCCCTGGTGGCGCAGTGGTTGAGAATCTGCCTGCCGATGCAGGGGACACGGGTTCAAGCCCTGGTCTGGGAAGATCCCACATGCCGCGGAGCAACTAGGCCCGTGAGCCACAACTACTGAGCCTGCGCGTCTGGAGCCTGTGCTCCGCAACAAGAGAGGCCGCGATAGTGAGAGGCCCGCGCACCGCGATGAAGAGTGGCCCCCGCTTGCCGCAACTAGAGAAAGCCCTCGCACAGAAACGAAGACCCAACACAGCCATAAATAAAAATAAAATAAATAAATAAATAAATAATTAAAAAAAAAAACACCTCACGTTATAAAGTGTATGTATTATTTTACATTTTTATTTATTTATTTATTTCTGGCTGTGTTGGGTCTTCGTTTCTGTGCGAGGGCTTTCTCTAGTTGTGGCAAGCGGGGGCCACTCTTCATCGCAGTGCACGGGCCTCTCACTATCGCGGCCTCTCTTGTTGCGGAGCACAGGCTCCAGTCGCGCAGGCTCAGTAGTTGTGGCTCACGGGCCTAGTTGCTCCGCAGCATGTGGGATCCCCCCAGACCAGGGCTCGAACCTGTGTCCCCTGCACCGGCAGGCAGATTCTCAACCACTGCGCCACCAGGGAAGCCCAGCATGGTGGCTTTGACCTTGGTGGCGGTACTGGGGTGGGTGGATTCTGGATGAATTTTGACGGAAGAGCCAGTAGAGTTTTTTTTGATGGTTTTGATGTGGGTGTGAGAGAAAGGGAGGAGTGAAGGATGACACCAAAGAAAATACTAGAGCCTCTTCCAGAACTGCTGCCCTGCCTTCTTGAGCCCTCTGGAATTGGGGGCTTCCCCCCACATTCTTCTGGGCCATGCTGGCTGAGCAGCCTCTCTTCTGCTGGCAGCAGCATGGGTAGGAATGTGATGAAAGCAGTTCAGTTAAGTAGACAGGAGGGTGGAGGGGTGGCTGTCTTGGGAGGGACCTCTGGCCTGGAGGCTAGGTCTACTTACTTGAGCAGCAAGTAGATACTGAAACCGGGATGGGTTTTTTTTTTGTTTTTATTTTTTAATATTTACATATTTGGTGGTGCCGGGTCTTAGTTGCGGCAGGTGGGCTCCTTAGTTGCGGTTCCAGGGCTCCTTAGTTGCGGCATGCAGGCTCCTTAGTTGTGGCATGCAAACTCTTAGCCACAGCATGCATGTGGGATCTAGTTCCCTGACCAAGGATCAAACCTGGGCCCCCTGCATTGGGAGCGTGGAGTCTTATCCACTGCATCACCAGGGAAGTCCCTGGGGATGGGTTTTGAAATCCTTACTTGGTGTTCGGTGCTAGGAGTTGGCCTAATGGGCCTCTTGTGACTGATGTAATTCCATCCCACACCCTGGCCAAGAGGACAGTGTTTGTGCAGCCTGTCATCTGAAGATTTCATGGTGGCTGTCCCTAGGAGGCCTTCAGGGAGGCCCAGCCACTGTTCTTTGGATTTCAGGTCACCTGTCACCTCTTGTCTCCCAGAGAGGGGCAGACGGTGTGGGTGTCTCCACCATAGTGGCTAAACAACAGACAAGGTCTCAAACTCCGATGCCTTGGGGCACTCTGGAGGGCACGTGGCAGGCCTGGAATGGAGCAAGAGGCTGTCCTCATACCAGCCCATCCTTCATCCTTGCCAGGAGTGAGCGCGGACTCAGTGGGACGAAGCGACTCATTCTTCAAGAGGGACTGGATTTTTATGTAAAATCTTCTCAGTTTTTTTTTTTTTTTTTTTTTTTTTGTGGGGGAACTGGTTTAAATTAAACATTAAATATTTTTTAAATTTCTTTTTTTTTTTTTTTTTTTTTTTTTTTTTTTTTTTTTTTATAGCTACTTTTATTTTTATTTATTTATTTATTTTTGGCTGTGCTGGGTCTTCGGTTCGTGCGAGGGCTTTCTCTAGTTGCGGCAAGTGGGGGCCACTCTTCGTCGCGGTGCGGGGACCGCTCTTCATCGCGGTGCGCGGGCCTTTCGCTATCGCGGCCCCTCCCGTTGCGGGGCACAGGCTCCAGACGCGCAGGCTCAGTAGTTGTGGCTCACGGGCCCAGCCGCTCCGCGGCATGTGGGATCCTCCCAGACCAGGGCTCGAACCCGCGTCCCCCGCATTAGCAGGCAGATTCCCAACCACTGCGCCACCAGGGAAGCCCCAATTTCTTATTTTTTATTGTGGTAAAAAATGCATAACAAAAATTTCCATCTTAATCATTTTTATGTGTGCAGTTCAGCAGTGTAAAATACATTCACATTGTTGTTCAGCGATCTCCGCAGCTTTTTCATCTTGCAGAACTGAAACTCTGTACCCATTAAACAACTCCCCTTCCTCTCCTCCCCTGCAGCCCTTGGAAACCACCATTCTTCTTTCTGCTTCTATAATTTTGACCACTCTAGGTACCTCATATAAGTGGAATCAGACAGTATTTGTTTTTTTGTGACTGGCTTGTTTCACTTAGCAGAATGCCCTCACGGTTCTTCCATGTTGTATAGTGTGTCAGCATTCCTTCCTTTTTAAGGCTGAATAAGATCCCATTGTCTGTATATAGCACATTAAAAAAAATATTCAAGTTAAAATATATTGACCTTCTGAGTAAGGTATAGGAATTGTGAAAAGCTTAGGTGATACAGTTATTAAATCCTTACATATTTAATACTGTTTCTAATTTATCATGAGTTATTTCCCAAAAATGTTAATCACAGCTGGATTGAAAAAGTATTTGGGTAATACATAAAGTGTCCGCAGGAGCAAGCACCCTAAGGTTTTATCATATGCTGATAGAGAATTGTTTTAGGTGTTACAGCTTATGAGGTCCACAGTTTGACTGAATGGGTTAAATAAGTCTCTGTTGCTGTTTAACTGCATTGTAATTACCGAAAGTAATAATGCATGTAATTAAAAATAACAGAGAAGCTTTTTTAATTAAAAGATCTTCTTCAAAAAACAAACAAACAAACGACGTATTTGGGAAGGGTGGTGATGTTGTTTATATAAGTATACTGCATTATAAGTCTACTGGTGATCCAAAGGGAATTTGTCTTTGTGGAGTTTGAAACAAAAGAACAAGCGGCAAAAGCTATTGAGGTAGGTCCAGATCCATCACTAAAACATGGAAGCACTTCCTTTTTTAGTTTCAAAGCAAGTATATCCATGTTGAAGTGGTGGGGAGCCCAGTTTTGGAAAAAAAACTTGGAATCATGAACATAGTTTAACTTTTTGGAGGAAAGTTTTTCTTAAATTTCCTGGGTTAGTTCCCAGAGTCCTATTCTCCTCTTGAAGGTTCATATCACATTTTGTTTATCCATTCATCTGTTGGTGGACACTTGGGTTGCTTCCACCTCTTGGCTATTGTGAATAATTGTTATGAACATGGGTGTATACAAATATCTTTTTGAGACCCTGCTTTTAATTATTTTTTAATTTTTTTGAGGAACCATCATACTGTTTTCCATAGTGACTGCACCATTTTACATTCTCACGAGCAACGCACAAGGGTTCCAGTTTCTTTACATCCTCGCCACCATTTGTTACTTTATGTGTTTTTGTCTTTTGTTTTTTGGGTTTTTTTGATAGTAGCTATCCTAATGGGTGTGAAGTGGTATCTCATTGCGGTTTTGATTTGCATTTCCCTAATGATCAGTGACGTTGAACATCTTTTTATGAGCGTATTGACCATTTTTGGAGAAATATCTATTCAAGTCCTTTGCCCATTTATTAATCAGGTTATTTGTTTTTTTGTTGTTGTTGAAATTGCCTGATTTTTAAGCCTTGGTCACCAATCAACACTAAAAAAAACCTACGACCTGGTCCAAACAAAATGAGCCTCTGCTGCTATCACCACCCCCAGTCCCCAGCTCCTCTGGGAAGTTGCTTTGAGGGAGGCTGCACACCTGACTTTGATAACAGCGCTGCTTGCTCTCTCCATTACTGATAGGTTTTCCCTTCCATACTCACTCTTTGAGGACAGGCATTGTTGTGTTTAGGTGTTTCAGGAAGGGGTGCTTACCCTTAGCACCTGGTTGTAAGTAAGTGGGCTCTGTGGTCTCTGAGGGTTTGACACCTGCATGCACAGCTGGGAAGGCTGCCTGCTGTGATCTTGATATTGAGCTCCCCCATCGAGGAGTGTGGTGTCCAAAGACACCAGCTGCTGGGCCTGAAGCCCAAAGCTTGAGCAGAGCCCAGGCTGAGGCTGAACCCTTTAGGACTGGCCCCAAATGGATCTGTACTTAGGGAACTTAATTACTGTAGGTCTGGTACATTAAAAAAAAAAAATTGATTGGCTGTCATCACACTAACTCATAGAAGATGCTCCTAAAAACTAAGCTAGCTCGCAACAGCCCAACAGACTTTCTGCAGGTCCTAAAGCTCTTTCCACTCAAGCTTTAGACCAGAAATGCTGAAGGAATTCAGTAGCTTGGGTCCGAAGTCCCCACTGCATCTTGGGAAGAGCTGAAGCAGTGTCAGCCGTGTCCACCATGTTTTCTGGGGAATGAAATATTTTGAGTCTGTGTTTGCTTTCTGCTTCTCTACTTATGGCCCACAGGGGCGTCCAGAGGCTGCACTTGAGCCAGGGCCCTGGGACACAGGTGAGGCCTATCCTGACCCTGACACAAGCCATGCTTCCTGGGTCTCATTTTTCTTCCTTTTTAGATTAAAAAAAAAAAAAAAATCTGTTTGCACATCTTTGGAAAGTGAGTCATTCTGCTGCACATAATTCACCTTTTTCTTAGTGGGTCGGGATGTCATCATGAGTCATGGCAGTGATGTGTTTCGTAGGACAGTGATGTGTTTGGGGTCTTTTGGGCTTTGGTCACTTTTGTTTTCATGAGCCTAGGTAGCCATGCTTCTTCATTTTTCTAGGCCTGCTTTTCACAGGCTTCTGTCCCTTGCTGTCAGCCTAGCAGATGTCACTTGGGGTTTTCATCCTGTCCCCTCTTCTGATTTGCTGTGTCTAATCTTCGGTGAGGTGAAAGACCCATAGCTACATCTGTAAGGACTGTGTGTAACATAAGACTAAATGGGCCCTAAGTAAGGGCTGAGGAGGGCCCCTTTGGGGACAGGGCCCTGCTTTCATCTGGGGTTCAGCAGAAGGTGACACTTCCTGGGGTGACTGAGGCGGGGTTGTAGGTTTCACATAGATCTTGTTGCCGTGCTCTGCAGCTGCTGTTTCTTCCAAGGCTGTGGCCAGAGGCACATGCTGGTGCTTGGGTGCCCCTGCTGCAGGTTAAGGGTCAATAAGCCTCACCCACGGCAGCCTGCACTGATAAATTGGACGGGCCATTTTCTTTCTTTTTTTTTGATCCGTGCCCCACGGCATATGGGATCTCAGTTCCCCGACCGGGGATTGAACACGCGCCCCCTGCATTGGAAGCACGGAGTCATAACCACTGGACCTCCAGGGAAGTCCCATGGACGATTTTCTTGAGTTTTGTTTGGAATTCACTTCCCAGACTGTTGGTTTTTCTCATGAGTCAGACTTTCCTTCAGGAGCCTCCACCAGCTCCTGTTTCCTCCTCCACCATCTCCCTGGGCCTGGATCAGTCACTCGTCCAGTCCTTTGATGCATCTCTGGCAGAACTGGCGAACCTGAGCCTGCGTGGATCAGGGCTTCTGCATTCCATTCCCAGGTGCCCATCAAGGAAGGTGTGGATCTTCCTGGATCTGCTGTTTTCAAGCTGTGTGAGCTTTGGCAGTGAGCTGACAACCTCTCTGAGCCTTAATTTCCTCACATTTAAAGTGGAGATAATGATACAGTAAGTCCCTTACATATGAATGAGTTCTGTTCAGAGAGCGTGTTCCTAAGTCCGATTTTTCATAAGTCCAAGAAAGTTAGCCTAGGTACCCAACTAACAAAATCGGCTATATAGTACTGTAATGTAATAGGTTTATAATACTTTTCACACAAATAATACATAAAAAACAAACAAACACAAAAAATAAAACATTTTTAATTTTGCAGTACAGTACCTTGAAAAGTACGGTAGTACAGTACAACAGCTGGCATCCAGGGGCTGGCATGGAGTGAACAGGCAAGAAGTTACTGACTGGAGGAGGGAGAGGAGGTGGGAGATGGTAGAGCTGAAGGACCGTCAGCAATAGGAGACGGAGGGCAAGCTGCAGTTTCACTCATTCACATCCTGGGCTTGAAATAAAGATCCTGTACTACTGCACTCTATATAGTACTGTACAGTAAAGTACACAAAAGCACACCCACTTGTAGAGGATGCGAGCATGTGACAATGTACACCAGACACATGAGCTAACTTACGTGACTGGACGTGCGAATACACGTTCGCATCTTTGAAAGTTCACAACTTGAGGGTTCGTATGTAGGGGACTTACTGTACTCCCCTTGGGAGTGGTTCAGAGGATTAAATGTGAAGGGTGTGGTACACCCTCAGGCCCATGGGAGGGGATCTATACAGTTTCCCTCCTCACTTCATGTTAGTCGGGCTCTCAGGTTGCAAGCAACAGTTAGAGGAAGTTTTTGGAAGGACACGGGGTAGCTCATAGAATTGCAGGGATTGGACAAGAGGGGATTCTGGGCTGCCCTGGGGAACTGGGTGGCAGCAGCCGAAGGCAACCTCTGCCCGGCTTGCTGCTTGACAAGGTGACCCCAGCTGGCTCTCATTCTCTGTGTTGGTCTCCTCTGCTGTCAGGCTCCAGGGGAAAGGATCTGACTGGCCAGGCTGGCATCTGGCTAGTCCCAGCTGGCCAGACTCAATGGGGGATCCAGCTCCCCCGGGTGGTCCCGGAGCTGCTCCTGCAGGAGGGGGAGTGAATGCTGGGCAGCTGGGCCCTGGCTGACACTCCTTCCTCCATGGTGAAGGGTGGGTCAGGCCGGAGAGGAGAGGGGCTCCCCCACCAGCCTCCCCAGGGCTGTGATGTGCTATGTGTGTCTGGTCCTAGATGCCAACAAGAGGATCAAGGTGGCGAAGCCAGTGGTGGAGATGGACGGCGATGAGATGACCCATATTATCTGGCAGTTCATCAAGGAGAAGGTAGTTCCCTCCCGAAGTGGGCGGCCTTCCACATGGCCGGCCGGGCTCAGTGTTCAGTCCCCACTTTGGGTCCCCAGGGTTCACCCGTCACCCTGGTGGGCAGGAGCAGTCCTGTTTTTCCCCTTCCGTACACCCTTCTGTCATGTCCAGACCACTCATGGCTCTTATGACGTCAGGCAGGGGACTGTCCTCAGCCATCTGTGTCACATGCTGGTGCCAAAGCCAGCATGTTTTTAAAAATGTGTGCACATTCAAGCCTGACCCTGTATCATGTCGTTTTTTTGTTTTTTTTCGTTTGTTTTGTTTTTTCAGACAAACTCGTGTTTCAGCATGAGTGACTATCCTTTGGGAGTTTCTTCTTTCTTTTTTTAATTTATTTTTTATGGAGTATAGTTGAATATATCATCTTGATCTCTTGCCTTCATATGTGCTTCCTTGAGGGAGTGATGAAAGAGGAACAGGGCCGGCGTGCGGGGGGGGGACCACATCATTAACCTTTCCTTAGCGGTTCAAGGATGTCATCGCGAGTCGTGGCGTGGGGTCTGTTGGAGGACAGTGATATGTTGAGCCACCATGGCAGACGGTTCCCAGGGTGGCTGCTTGGCTTCTCCGAAATCGCTGTGGGCTGGGTCTGCCTGGGAGAGCACATTGTCCATGTGCCTGTCCCCAAGAAGAAGGTTGAGAATCACCACTTCTGAGTGGGGAAGAAGAGGGAACCCGCTTTATAGAGAACCCTAGATGCACTTGGAGTTGGGGTTTGGCTGAACTGATGGGCCACCGCAGGGGGGCTGTGGTTCATGCTAGGGGATGAGCCCTCCGAGGGGCTGCAGCCTGGTCTGCCGGCCTCTCTCCAGAGCCCCGGCCTCTTGCCAGCTTTGGCCAGCCCTCCGCTGGCCTTTCCTCTTCCCCGCCCTGACGGGGTGTCCCCTGCCACCATCCCCACACGCCCCTGAGTCAGTCATCTGGGCTGATGCCAGGCCCCGGCTGTCTGTCTCTAGCTCATCCTGCCCCATGTGGACGTCCAGCTCAAGTATTTTGACCTGGGGCTTCCAAACCGTGACCAGACCAGCGATCAGGTCACCATCGACTCCGCGCTGGCCACCCAGAAGTACAGCGTGGCTGTCAAGTGTGCCACCATCACCCCTGACGAGGCCCGTGTGGAAGGTGCGAGGGGCGCGGGGGCGGGCGGCTGGGACAGTGGGGGCTGGGACGTGACCCTGGTCTCCCTGCGAATGCCCAGCACACAGCGGAGCCTCCAAGGTTCCTGTGGAGGAGGCTGGGGAGGGGAGGTTGAGGGCTGGCCTAAGTTCCACAGTTGGGGGTGGCAAAGCTGGGGCCAGGGTCTGTGTCCCCTGCTCCCAGGCTGGTGGTGTTTCTGCTGTGCTGTGTGGCTCTGGCCAGTGTGGGTGTCACCGGTCACAGAGAGGAGAAGGAGGAAGCTGATGCTGACACTGTCACAGTGAGGACAGCCTCTTTGGGCAGCCTGCCCCCCTGGCCTCCTGGACTGCTTTGCAGGCAGGTTTACAGAGAGACTCTGGGGCCCCCTCTGTCCAGGGTAGTGCTGGGTGTCAGGCCTGTGTCCTTCAGAGCCTCGGAACGTCCCTTGTGTCCCGCCACTGTCTTGGCACTGCAGGTCTGCCCTCTGCCTCTGTGGCCGTGGAGCGGTCTCAGAGAGGTGCCCCCCCAGGCTTGGACTGGCTGCTGGTCCTCAGTTCTGGGGGCTGCTCTCGAGGGTTCCATGAAATGGCACCAGTGTGTGGGTAAAGGATCCGGGTTTGGGAAATTCAAGAAAGGGTGGTTTCAGAACTTGCAGAGTTCTGTCTCCCCACTTCCTGCAGTATGAGGGGCCTGAAGGAAACCTTCAAGACACATCTCCAAACTCTGCAGGCCTCCTCCTGTCATGCAGGTTGTTCCCAACCTTAGGGTATGGAATCACTTTAGTGCTAAGCTCTTTCAGCTGGTTTTCTTTTATTTCTCCTGAACCCTGAGATTTATACATCCCCGCTTTATGGACAAGGAAGTAGAGGGTCACAGTCAGTAATTTAGGCTGAACCCGGCAGTGAGTGGCAGTGCTGGGGCCAGAACCAGAGCGTCTGGAGTGAGGCCGTACACTGCCAGCTTCATCAGACAGTTAAGTCCAGGTGTGATGTGGGAATAATAATAACTGACAGAGGGGACTTCCCTGGTGGTCCAGTAGCTAAGACTCCATGCTCCCAATGCAGGGGGCCCAGGTTCAATCCCTGGTCAGGGAACTAGATCCCACATGCATGCCGCAACTAAAGATCCTGCATGCTGCAACTGAAGATCCTGCATGTGGCAACGAAGATCCTGCGTGCCGCAACTAAGACCCGGTGCAGCCAAAAAAAAAAAAAAGTATATATATATATATATATATATATATATATATATATAATAACTGACAGAGCCCTTACCATGTGCCAGCCACTGTTCTAGGTACTTTACACATGCATGCATTTAATCCTCACAACAACCCAAAAGGCCAGGTGTTTTATCAACAATTTCATTTTATGGCTTAAGTTCAGCCACTTGCCTAAGGCTGACAGTCAGAGGTGGTGCCACAGCTGGACCTTGAAGCCAGGAAATCTGATTGGGGAGCCCACGTGCACACTCTAGACTCTGCTGCTTCCCCCCAAATGATTTTTAGGACCCCCATCTGGCTATGTTCTTGCTTGGGGTTCAAATTCTGGTTGGAAGGTGGGGGCCGCAGTGGGGCCACTTCATCTTTGTCCTCATAGAGTTCAAGCTGAAGAAGATGTGGAAGAGTCCCAATGGAACCATCCGGAACATCCTCGGGGGGACTGTCTTCCGGGAGCCCATCATCTGCAAAAACATCCCACGCCTCGTCCCTGGCTGGACCAAGCCCATCACCATTGGCAGGCACGCCCACGGCGACCAGGTCGGCCACGGTGGGAGTGGGGCTCCAAGGGCGTGGGTCCCGCATCTGGAGCACTTGGCCTGAGCCATCCTCTCACCTCTGCAGTACAAGGCCACAGACTTTGTGGCTGACCGGGCCGGCACATTCAAGATCGTCTTCACCCCAAAGGACGGCAGCGGCGCTAAGGAGTGGGAGGTGTACAACTTCCCCGCCGGTGGCGTGGGCATGGGCATGTACAACACGGATGAGGTGAGCAGCGGCTCCCCGGCTCCCTCCCCCACACCTGTCTCTGTCTCCGGCCACATCGGGTTGGTGGTTCTGACTATTCCTGCATCGGTGGCCTGAAGGTCTGAGGCCTGAGAGCAGATGCATCTTAGGCGTGTTCAGAGGGCCCCGCAGTGGGCCCGGTGTGGAGGGCTGTCCCACTCCTGCCCAGCCAGATGCTCCTGCTTCCCCCCATTCCTGCACTCACTCTCGGGTGCGTCTTTGGGGGCATATTGGTTGTCAGCTCTTGGCTTACAGCAAACTGGGTAAGCACTTCTTCCCCTCCCTACCCCCATCTCTTGGCTTTCCTTTCCTCTGTGGTTGGGCTCATTCTCAGGCTGTGAAGAAATGGCCACCAGTAGCTCCAGGCTTATCGCTGCCAGCCTGGCTACCCTATCTATCAGAAAAGAGCCCCCCCCTTTTTTTCTTGGCTGCGCTGTGGCATTCAGGATCTCAGTTCCCGGACCAGGGATGGAACCCGTGCCCCCCTGCAGTGGAAGTGCGGAGTCTTAACCACTGGACCACCAGGGAAGTCCTAGAAAAGAGCCTTTTTGCTCATGATTCTAGCAAAAGTACAGGCCTGGGTCACATGGCCATCTCTGAGCCAATCATGGAGGCCCAGGGGAGGAAGGGCTCTGATTGGATAAGCCCAGGACACACTATCAAGTCTAGAGATGGGCGGGTGGGCTGAGGGCATTAGCCCCACCCCAGCCATATGGTCTAAGAAGTGGGGAGGGTGGTAGCTTTCCAAAGCAGTTGGTGGGGCTACTTCCTCCCAGAAATTGGGAGGGGGATGCTGGGCCAGTAGAAACAACAGATGCTCACTCCAGGGAGGCTGGGTTAACCCCGGCTGCCTGCGAGGGTCCTGTGGAGGGAAGGGATGCCGTTCCCAGGGCCTGCGCCCGCCCTGGGGGACTACACCAGGGACCTCTCTCTGACCTCTCTCTCCCTGCAGTCCATCTCGGGTTTTGCGCACAGCTGCTTCCAGTATGCCATCCAGAAGAAGTGGCCACTCTACATGAGCACCAAGAACACCATTCTGAAAGCCTATGACGGGCGCTTCAAGGACATCTTCCAGGAGATCTTTGAGAAGTAATGGCCTCTCCCTTTAATACTTCTCAGGGACGCCATGGCCCTTCTTCCCTGTCCCCTCAGCCGCCCTTACCCACCCAGGGAGATGGCTGTCCCAGTGCATCTGTCTCAGCTCTGAGGCTCAGGGAGGGATCCCCAACCTGTCAGCCTCCCGCCCTCTCCCCACAACAGGCCCTTTTGCTCCCAGGCACTACAGGACCGAGTTCGACAAGAATAAGATCTGGTACGAGCACCGCCTCATTGACGACATGGTGGCTCAGGTCCTCAAGTCTTCGGGCGGCTTTGTGTGGGCCTGCAAGAACTACGACGGAGATGTGCAGTCAGACATCCTGGCCCAGGGTACGCTGGCAGCACCTGCTCCCTGCGGGGATGGACTGTTGTTTTTCCCTAGCTGGGGGGATTTTCTCCTTTGGGGAGAACATTTCTCTAGTGGATCAGCAGGGCTGGGGCTTGCCTGCTCATTCCGGGGTCTCCTGTGGACAGCAGGGGCCAGGGGCTCCCTGGTGTCTGAGTGAGGAAGGATCCTAAGTTAGCTTTGGACTGGGGTATTACTAAGGCTGCCATTCCAGAGGAAGGAGGACATAGGAATTCAGGTCCTAAAGGGCTAGATGTGTTAGCCCTGAGGTTGTTCCTGTCCATGAAAGGGCCAAGTGACTCTGCTTGGCTCCAGGTTTGGACTAGGTTTGGCTCTAGTAGAAAAAGGGGAGTAAGCACAACCGGATGCTTTTTAAATTACAGAGAATTTGTTTTGCACAGTAAACCTTTTGGATGTAGGAGAATATTGGAGATGATGGCAAACCCCCAGGCCCCAGAGCATCCTGAAACACAAGTTGGGTTGCAGCAGAAAGCCTGCGTGAAGCCGTTAGGGAAGAACAGAAGGAAATAGCCCAATTGTATTGGGAATGAGAGCAGGAAAGATAGTGGGAGGAGGCAACATGTATCCATAGCGAGTGGAAGAGAAACCAGGCTCTGTGAGAGGGGGCGAGGTCTAGCTCCTGATAAGGAGAAAAGTGAAGCCCACGCCAGGTTGTGCTGAAAAGGCAGAGGGTCTCAGTGCTTTATAAAAACCTTTGACTTTATTTTGAAAAGTTTGGTGTGATCCTCTCACTAGAACAGTTCCCATCTAGGATGGGAGCATGAAAAGCCCTAGCAGACAAGAGAAAGGCATGAAAGGTACCCTTAAGTGTATGGAGATTGGTGAGTGTGAAGGTCCCAGGTGCAAATGGAGAAGGGATTCCCCCTTTCTCTGCCCCAACAGCAAAAATTCTTACACAAATAATTTTCCTCTAGAAGTTGCCCACTTTTTCTTTCTTGGGCATTCAGAATTCTTATTTTGGTGCTGTGGGGTGCTTTTGAAAACTAGGAGACCTTGGCCACAGAAAAGGTTGACATCTGGATTTGGGAAAACTTGGAAATAAATCACAAAGCTTTAAAGTGGCCTGAAAGAGCAGATAAAGTGATCACTGTGAAATAGCTGGCTGCAGGCTTTATTCTTTCTGCTTGAATGAGCCTCCTGGTCACCAGCCAGGGTGGGTGGGCAGAATTTGGGGGGATCTTATGCCCTGGGGGCCCATAGACTCAGGGGCACCTGGAGGTAGGGGATGTAGAATTATGCTAACAGGCTGATGACAGCCACCTCTGAGTGCCCCTCTGCCCTGTACTGGGCCCTGGAGACCCAGGACAAGGGTAGACAAGCCTGAAAGAGTCTCTGTTCTCCCAGTTATAGGTGGGGGTGGGTGGAGACATAAGCAAGGAAGCAGCTACAACAGCAGGAGGGCAGGTGGGCTCAACCCCAGTGGCCTGAGGAAAGGTGCCGGCACTGAGAGGAGGTCTTCCTACTCTCCAGGCTTTGGCTCCCTTGGCCTGATGACGTCTGTGCTGGTCTGCCCGGATGGGAAGACCATTGAGGCTGAGGCTGCTCATGGGACGGTCACCCGCCACTATCGGGAGCACCAGAAGGTGAGTGCGAGGACCGTGGCCGCATGTCCATCTGCCCCCGGGGCCCGAGCCCACTGGCCCTGAGGGCTGGGAGCACGGGCCCAGTCCTGTCAGTCTAAAGGTGGGCAGCTGTGTCCAGGTGGCCCTCTTGTTGGCTGGTTGGCTCTTCATCCCCCTGCGACCCCTTCCCCCAGGGCCGGCCTACCAGCACCAACCCTATCGCCAGCATCTTTGCCTGGACGCGTGGCCTGGAGCACCGGGGGAAGTTGGATGGAAACCAGGACCTGATCAGGTGAGTGCACAGGGAGGGCCTGAGCTGGTTCTGGGCAGGTTCTGGGCCCTGGCTCTGCACAGCCGGGGTCTCACTCTGCCTTGTCCCCTGCAGGTTTGCCCAGACCCTGGAGAAGGTGTGCGTCGAGACAGTGGAGAGTGGAGCCATGACCAAGGACCTGGCGGGCTGCATCCATGGCCTCAGCAAGTGGGTGGCCTGGGGTAGAGGGCAGGGCTGGCCTTCTGGGACCTCGGGGTCAGGTGGAAAGAAGCTCAGGGTCCTTCTTAGAGGCCTCCTCCTGAGTTGGCTTAGCTGCCAGGGGCAGGACAGGTCCATGGCCCTGGGGGATGGCTCGGGCCAGCCTCCTCACACCAGGCCCAGCGAGTGGGTCCCCATCCCTGAGGCTAGCTGCTCAGAATGTTTCCATCCCCTGCTGCACCCATCTCCCAGCTTCTCCCCAGAGAGCTTGTACCTAGTTGCCCATTCACCTGGAAAAGCAAAGACAGGCCTTACGGGGTTCCTGCTGAGTTTGCTGTGGCCTCTTGACAGTTGGCTCTAGGTAGCCTCTGGCCTATAGACCTCCCCATGACCGCACGAGGGGGCTGCCGTCCGGATGCCTGAGCTCAGGCTCTGCCCTGGGAGGGCCCGGCCGGAGCGGCCCTCACGTGCAGGTGCTCTCTTGACAGTGTGAAGCTGAACGAGCACTTCCTGAACACCTCGGACTTCCTGGACACCATCAAGAGCAACCTGGACAAAGCTCTGGGCCAGCAGTAGCGGGGTGGGAGCGCTGCTGGCTGCCGTGGCGGCTGGGCTGGAGCCGAGCGGGTGGCCACAGGTCCCCTCCAACCCCGACACGCCCCGCCGCGGAGGGTGAGCCTCACAACCCCTCTTTGGAGGCCTTTCTAGGGGACACTTTTTTTAATAAGTGAGATGTTTTTAAAAGTATCTGTGTTTCCCCTCATGGTGACGTGAGGCAGGAACAGTGTGTTTTACCTCAGCCAGTGGTATGTTTTGCATACTGTAATTTATATTGCCCTCGGAACACATGGTGCCATATTTAGCTACTAAAAAGCTCTTCACAAAACAGTCTGCTGTGTTTGTCCCTGAGGGGAAGGAGGCAGCTGGGGCCTAGAGGCAGAAGCCCTCAAAGGGCTGGCGGATTCCCCCAGGGGCTGACCGGGGTGCCTCGGGCCACAGCAGGCCTCTGTCCAGTCAGGGGGCCACGGGGGGGAGGGGACCAGGCAGAAGGCCTGTGGGTTCCCTGGAATTTCCTAGCACGATCTGGCTTCTGTATCCTCTTTTTCATTTTGAGATTGTCACTTCCGATAGAGTACAGTTATATTTTTATTTATTTTTATCTTTGATAGTTTTAACTTTCTAAACGTGCCCAGACCTCTTTATTTGCCTGTTTCTCAGTCCTCAAAACAGGTCCCACACAGTAGCCGCCTCAGCTCTCTTCCCCACGGCTGCCTGGGACTTGGGCCTGGGCCTGTGAGTGGGGCCCTCATGTGGTCCAGGCTAGTGAGTCCCAACTTGGGTTCTTCTTCACCATTCTGTGGAAAAACTTGGAAAAGTAAGTTTATAAAGTTGCTATAAAGCTGAACAGATCCAATTTAAAGGGCTATCCTTTATTCAGGGATTATGTTCTAGTTTTGGTGTTAAAAATGTCCTGGGGAAGAGTTGTGTCTTTTTTTTGGCCGCATGGCTTGCCGGGTCTTAGTTCCCTGACCAGGATCTGCAGTGAAAGCGCGGAGTCCTAACCACTGGACCGCCAGGGAATTCCCGAGTTGTGTCATCTTGACTTGAGAAAATAAAAACTTGGCAACCCAAAGTCCATTTCCCAAATTTGGGTGGGCTCTCATGTATTCTGAAACCCGATAGCTGGGAGCCTTGGTAGCTTTGAGATGGGCTCTAGCTGCCCACCTCCACTGACAGCCGCCGTCTGTGCTAAGACCACTCTTCCTCAGTAATCACTGGACTCCCGGCGCTCTAGGAGGAAAAGCTGGCGTGCTGGCTCTGGCTGGCCCAACTCCTGGGAGGCAGCTCAAGGTTTCCGGCCCCTTCTTCCCCATCAGTAACGAAGGACTGGCAGCTCCCCAGAAGGCACAGGCTCTGAAGCCCAGTCTGGCATCGGGAGCTGGTTTCTGTCCTGGTGGCCTGTTGGTGGGGAAGCGGCTTTTTCTCTTTGAGTGGTGGGAATTCTGGGGCCTTGACCTGTGCCCCTTTCTCACGGGCTTGGAGCTCTGCAGGTGGCCATTCTAGTGCAAAGGATGGGCTGGGGGTCCTCTGGGCCCCCAGAGATGGAAGCCTTGTAGGGAGCTCCTTCTGAGGGAGGGGTGAGGACCAGGTCCCCAAGAAGCACTCGCAGTCACCTCACTAAAGAATATTCATTTATTTATAATTATTGCTAAGTAAACTTCTCTTTTAAACAGGAACATAAAAACACAGTAGGGCTTTGCACAAGTGGAATTTCTAAACAGTTGGTTTGTATACACGTCAAAATAAGTTAGAATGGAATTTGTCCAGGAGTTTCCAAGTCACCCGAGAGGCTGCACGCCTCTTTTGAAAAGGTTGGGGTGGGGTGGGGGGTGAGGACCGGAGCCTTGCCAAGACCACCACCCACCCAGCTCCAATTGTGAGTTGTGCTGCTACCTTCTCTCAGCCTTGCCCAGGTCCAAGGCACAGGGCAGGGGGGGCGTTCAAGTATCGAACCTCGCAGAGGGCTGGTGCTGATGGCGGGGCTGGGGGCAGAGAGGAGAGCCCCACCCTGGGGGCCAGCCCTTCTCTCATGGGTTTCCAAGACCAAGGCCACTGCACTGGCAGGAAAGAGGAGGAGGAGGAGGTACAGGGTTCTTTTTGGTACCAGGGGAGAAAGACGTTGTGGGAAGAGGTAGTTTGCGGGGGATGATGCTTCTGCTCAGCAGGAGAAAATGTCTTCTACAGTGACGGGGTCACTGCCACCTGAGGGTCATCATGGCGGGCACCTGGGAGGCTGGGGGGCCTCGGGGTCTGGAGAGCCACAGTTGGGGCGAGGCTCCCGTGAGCCCCAGCCCTCTTATTTGCTGCTTAGCATGAACTCTAGCAGAGAAGGAAGGGGCACCTGGCTGCCTGATCCCGAGGCTACCTTGTCCTCCCCTCCGTCCTGATCTGAGCCACCCTGAGGCCTGGCTTGGTCCTTCACTAAGGATACAGCCTTGGGGGCGCCTCCCTCCCCAGCCGCTCCCCGCTTCCTGGTTTCTGGGCTGAAGCTGGTGGCTTCACCTCCTGTGCCTTTGGGAATGGCCTTGCCTGCTCCCCTCCACGGAGGCCGCAGGGGGCGAGTGGGTGGGAGTATGGGTGCCCTAGCGTTCCTGAATGGGCTCTTTCACCGCCCTGGGCCTGCAGTCTTCAGTTCCGGGGCAGGAGCTGGCGCAGGGACCGAAGAGATGAGAGCGGGCTGGCGAGCGAGCGAACCATGGGCTGAGCAGGGGCGGCAGCCCGGGCCGCTGCTCTGGGTGGTTCAGAGCAAGTCACTAGCTGGAGGGGCCGGGAGAGGGTGGACGGCCTGCCGGGCTCTGCCTCCTCCTGCCTCTCGCCTTGGCCTCCGGAGGCTCCCTGCCAGCAGCTGAAGCCCCAGGGCCAGACCGACAGTCCCCTCCGAGCCCGAGTCCCGCCAGGGCAGGCCAAGCTGCTCTTGGTTGGGGAGGCACAAAGCACGCACAGCACACAAGAAAGCTTCTGCTGGCAAAAAGAAAATGATCTCCATCAGAAAAGATAATAGGTGACACAGAGTTGGAAAGGAGAAAAATAAATTACCTTCAAAATACCCCCCTTTGCTCAAAAAAACATTTTTTTCCCTCTATGGTCTTCATTTTTCCTTTCTAAATATGTTGCTCTTCCTGGGACCCTGCTGACTCTTGGCTGTCCCCATCCTCAAAATGGATACTTATTAGACCTTAAATAAGAGGAAAACTCCAGGTCCCCACCCCTACATAGGCCGCCCTTGGCCTCCTTGAGGACAGCCCCTCTTGGTCCCCAACGACCCCGTCACCAGTCCCCTCGCTCAAGGGGCCTCCATCTGTCTTTGTTAGTGTGTGTCTGACGCAAGGCATGTCCTGGCTTTGTCGGGGGACCCTGGTGTGGTGCCCCACTTCGAGACAGAACTGGATAAGTTTGCTGAAATCCACTTTAGGGACGCCCACTTCCAAACAGGGCTGTAAGATGGGAGCCTTCTGAGGGTCGGCTGGAGAGGACAGTAGCTGGGGGTTGGGCTACACCCCGCTTTCCTAAGGCCAGGACCAGGCCGCATGCACGCCTGGCTGGAGGAGAGAGCGGGAGGCACCAGGAGGTAGAAGGCAGAGGGCCCTGTCTGGCTGTCCATGGACAGGGTGGGGGAAGGGGCTCTGGGCCTGGGCTTTTCGCAGCCCAGGGGCCTGTGGGCAGTAAGGGTGGGGGGCAAGGCTGACCAGCACAGGAGCTCAAACATCCCTAGAGGCAGAGAGGGTCCAGAGGAGAAACAAGACATGGCTCAAGAGATCTCCCTCCAGCGACAGGACCCCCGAGGAGCCATCAGGATGGCCCTGCCCACACGGGCCGCCCCAGCTCTGCTGGGCCTGGAGAGACTTGAGAACCTATGCCCTTGTGACCTGTCCCCAGACGGCCCCCATCTGCATTTCTCCCACAGCAGCAGGCCAAGGAGACCCGGACCTGGGCCTCCCGTGTTACCCTTCCTTCCCTAGGATGCCTGGGGCCTGTGCCTGGTTCACAGCTGAGGCCAGTAGTACAGTCTCCATTTGGTCTACAAGTCCCTAGTGGTGCAAACGACTGAGTGGGAGGGAGGGCTCAGGACGGTGGGGCAGTAGCTTGTTTTTCAGCTGCAGGAGGTGCAGCCTGCAGCACATGGGTCTCTCCCCACGCCCCACGCCCTCCTTGCCCCGTCCTGGGTGGCCCGGCCTGTGCTATAGCACGTTGTAGTAGGCCATCTCTTTCATGGCCTGTTCGGTGAGGACGCTGGCCTCGGCGCTGCTGTCCACACCGGTGTAGGCGTAGGCGTTCTCCTCGAAGTCCTCGATCTCCTGCTGGCTGTCAAGCTCGGAGGGGTCAGTGCCCGTCAGCTCCATCATGGGGTCTGCAAGAGAGGGCACAGTTAGGCCTGGATGCTGCCTGTGGGAAGAGCCAGTCACTCCCACACGGGAAGCAGAACTAAAGAAGTCATTGCCAGTCATTGCTTCCAAAAGACTCTCAGCTGCCTCCTCTGCCCTCCTGCTCTGGGAGGCCCCCGACTCCCGTGGCTTCTCAAATGTGTGCCGAGTGGGTACAGGCCTGGACTTGAACTCTTGGGGTCATGCCTCTCTTGCACCTCCTAAGTCACTAAGCCTTTATTTATTCTTTGCAACATTACTCATTAGTCCCCTTTGCCATATGAAAGCCTCCTGTACTATATCATGTGTGCAGCACCACTCGTTTGGCACCTACTGTATGCCAGGCACTTCACATATATCATCTCATGAATGCTCACAGCAACCCCATTTAGGAGATCAAAAGGAAGTTCAGAGAGGTTAATCAGCTTGCCAAAGGGCACCCAGCAAGTGCTGTTGTTTTGATCCACTGTGCAACTCCACCTCACTTGGCTGGAGGGAGCTGTTTCTCCTCTGACCTGGTGCCAGTTCTACCCAGTGGTATCCTCAGGCCTAGCTCTCCAAGGCCAAGCACTCATGGTAGGTTAACAAAGACGATGAGATAAAAACTCTAAGAGGCCTCTTGTAATTTTATCAAATTGAAATCTTTTATAAAGCTCTTACTGTTGGAACAAAAGCCAGATAGAAAACTCCACAAAGGAGCCTGGGTGGGGCTGCCTTCCAATGAATTATGGAGGGAGGGAGGCCCAGGGTGTGACCTGGGGACCTGGGAGTCTTGCTGGCAGGGACTGTGGCTGAGCCCCAGTGTGCATTCTGCCCCTGTCCACCTGGGAGATGCGATGTGTTAGAGGAGAAATGGACCCCAGCCCAGGGGTAGCCCTGATGAGTCTAAGGCAGGGTTTTCCAACCTTGGCATTATTAACATCTTGGGCCATAATTCTTTGTTGTGGGGGACTGTCCTGTGCATTGTAGGATGCTTTCCAGCATCCCTGGCCTCTACCAGCGAGATGCCAGTAGCATTGCCCCCGCTGTGACAACCAAATGTCTCTAGACATGGCCAAATGTCCCCTGGGGGGCAAACTCACCCCCAGTTGAGAACCACTGGTTGAAGGGTAATCCCACTCATTGCCAATGAGTGGCTCAGGATTAGGGATGGGACCCAATTCTGGCCAGTGAATCATGAGGAAAGGCCTGCTAGTGAGTTCTTAGAATGTTCTTATTAGTTTCACAGAGCAAAGGAGAGCAGGCTCTTACTCTTCCAATGGAGGTGAACAAGGAAGCATATTGCCCTAAAGGCCACTGGCAGCTATTCTGCGACCATGAGGAGAAGCACAGCTAATAATGTGGACAGACAGAGGGAGCCTCACCCTGTCATTGTTGAGGGGCTGAATCAGCCAACTTTGAAGATAGCCTGGACTGCAAGTCATTTCTTAATTTATTTCCTTATTGTTTAAACCAGTCTGAATGGGGTGTCTCTTACTTGTGCCCATAGCATCTGACTTTATAAAATGAGGCCAGCTGTACCAAATCTCTCTTTTTTTTTTTTTTTTTGTGGCCACACCACACGGCTTGGGGATCTTAGTCCCCACCAGGGATCAAACACCGGCCCTGGGCAGTGAGAGCATGGAGTCCTAACCACTTGACCTCCAGGGAGTTCCGCAGCTGTACCAAATCTTATAGCCCTAGGCACTTTCTTCCTCAATCCTAGTGCCCAACCTTCATACCATATAGTTGATTAAAACACAAGCTAAATAAAGACCCTGGGAAAATTCTACCTCTGGGTCTCTTATCCTCCCAACCTCCCTTTATTAACTCTATTGGCCTGTCCAGCTGGCCCCAGGGAATTACTCTGTACCATTTTTTACAAAGGACGTTGATCTACCTCCTGAATTACAGTCCTATAGTTTATGGGTGGTTCCATCTAGACTGTATGCTGCCTTCCTCCTGCACAAGTGTCAAGCCTGAGCTTCTCAGACCAAGGTCATACGTGAGTGGGGGTGACTTGGGCCCCAGCCATTCCCGTGCCCAATCCCTGCTTTACTTCTGTCATCTGGTACAATCAGGAACAAAGCAACCCTAGGCATCCCTGGTCACTGACCTCAGGTGGAAAAAGCTTAGGCCTTAACCAACCCCTGGGAGCGAGGGTGTGCAGGGACAGCTACTTCCAAAAGACCAGTCCTGCTCTGGTCCCTCCTGGTGGGTTAGCTACCTGGCAGGTCCACTAGAGTATTGGCTCTCAAACTCTACTGCGCATAGAATGAACTAGGGTGCTTAAAAAAAAAGGCCGGATCCTGGGCCACACGCCAGATCAGTTACATTCGAATCGCTGTGGTTGAGACTCTGGCATCAGCATTTAAAAAATTCTCAAAGTGATTCCAATGTGCAGCCAAGTTTGAGAACAGTTCTCTAGAGTCTAGGTCAGAAGTTCTCAAAGTGAGGTTCCTGACCAACAGCTTCGGTTTGACCTAGGGAACTTGTTGGAAATGCAAATGATCCGACCCTACCCCAGACCTACAGAATCAGAAGCTCTGAAGGTGGGACCCAGCAATTTGTTTTAACAAGACTGGAGTGATTCTCATGCTCCCTTGCTCAGGTTTGAAAACCATCACTTTATTCAATGCTTCTCAAACTTTCCGGTGCAAACAAATCACCAGGGGATCTTTTGGAAATGCAGATCCTGATTCAGCAGGTCTGCGGTAGGGTGGAGCCCGCAGTTCTAGCAAGATCCCAGGTGATGCCAACACTGCTGGTCCTAGAACCACATTTTGGGTAAGAAGGGGCTACAGAGCATCTATATGCAGCCAACAGCGTTTCACCCTCACCCAGAGTACTGATTGACACCTGTTTCTGCCAGAACACCTCCGGCCATTCACCGCTCCAAAACTAAATCAGGGTTATTGCAGCATTCCCCAGCATCTGATTGACTCCTAGTAAGTAATCTCACATGGCAAGTCAACTCACCCGGTGATTGTTGGGGCACATTCCCAGCTAATTTGTCTCAGAAGGAGCACCAGAAAGTCAAATAGCTCCAGACTATACAAGGAACCTTCTTGAAGTGTGGTTGGCTTCTCCTTCCTATAGGATCTCTAAAGTGCCTCCTCCCCATGAGAGGCCAGAGCGACTACAGTTCTTCCACTACTGACCAGTGTTGAGGGGAGAGGCTATCACTAACATGTAGGGATGTTATAACCAACAGCCAATGAAACCTCCACCAACTGCAGAGGTAAGGACACTTCTCCTGAGTATGTGGGCTACATTCTTTTTGGCAGGCACTATGAAGAATGTGACTGATTGTATATCCCTTTTTGCCTTGGTAACTAGGAAGCTCAGGGCTCCCCTCTGCATGCCCATAGGACCTCCCATGGTGTACTTGGGGTTGTGACCTCACTTGGCTCTCCCTTATCTTTACAGTTGCCATTTTTCCTTTTGTTACTTTCTTTCCCATCCATTTTTTAAAAATGTCATCTCTCAGTAATGATCTTGCATGAGTTACCTAACTTCTCTGTCCTTCAGTGTCTGCGTCTGTAAAATGGCGATAATAACAGAGCCAACCTCACTGTGAGGGTTACATGAGTTAATAAAGGCCTGGCACACAGCACTCAACAAATTATTTTTATTATTGTTTATGTAAGCCCTTGTAAGTCCTCTGAAGAATACACAAATATCCCATCATTATCACCATGGTGGCCCTCCAGGGTGCCCCCTCTCCAGACCTGAGCCCACCCCAATGAGGTCTCAGGCCTGGCCAGCCTCCCCACTCCCCTCATTGGACAGGAGGCTCCTGCGTGTGCCATGACAGTACCGCTCCTGCTCTGTCCACTGCGTGTGGCCCACCCACCTTGGCTGTCCAGGCCGATGTCCATGACGCCGTGCTTGACCTTCATGTGCCGGCTCAGGTTGCCCTTGAGGTTAAACTTGCTGGAGCAGTAGGGGCACTTGAAGGGCTTGCTGCCCGCGTGCAGGTGCATGTGGCCCAGCAGGTTGTACATGCGGTTGAAGGACTTCCCGCACACCTGAAACACACCCCACCCGGCCTCATCAGCCCGGGAACCCGCGCTCTCCGGACCCCCAGCCACTCCTACCTCCATGGCTGGGCCGGAATCCCATCGGCTGTGGACAGCACTCGCTTCATCCTTTCCTATGTGACCCCAGAGGCCGAGGACTGAGCCACTCCCTGCTGGTCACCGTTCCTGTGCGTCTGCCCCACAGTCCCTGAGCTGAAGCTGTCAGAAACCCAGGGCTCGGATCTCCGGATGCACTGAGTCTCGGGCCGGGGCTCTTTCCCTGCGGCTGCACCGTGACCTTCACCCCCTCCTCCAATTCTCAAAAAACAACCTCAGTAGCTTGTAGGACCTGAACCCTCACCGCCCACCCCAACCCCCAGAGTCCAGGCAGTTTCACCCAACCAGGGCTCCCTTGCCCACACCGGGTCCCGGCTGCTGCCGTCATGCTGAGGCCACTCATGGGGAAGTCCCACCTCGGGGCCCGAAGGCCCGGTACCTTGCATTTGAATGGCTTCACGGGCGAGTGTACAATCATGTGGGTCTTGAGGGTCTGCTTCTGCACGAAGGTCTTGAAGCAGATGTGGCACTGGTAGGGCCGAACGCTGGTATGGATCAGCATGTGCCGCTTCATGTTTGCCTGCAGGGTGAACTCCCGGCCACACACCTCGCACTTGAACTCCTTCACACCCTGTGGGGGGTGGGAGCGATGGTCAGGGCCACACAATGGACACAGGCTCTGGAAGTGCGTGTGTGTGTGTGTGTGTGTGTGTGTGTACCACAGGGTCAGAGCTTCTGGGAAATGACTTCCTGGGGACGTTCCAAACAGGGGCCACTTGTTTGAAATGCCCGGGAGGATGCTGGGGAAGAACCATTTACTCTGGAAAGCATTCCAGTGATAGGGAGAGTGATTGGCTGGGTCTTATTGTTCTGACCCATACACCTGCTGTCTCCTGCCCAACAGGGCAGGTGGATTTGTAGGTCTGTACCAGGGCACCGAGGCAAGCGTCTTCGTTTGCACGTTAATTAATTCATTCATTCATCAACCATTTACCAGGCACCTGCTATAAGCCAGCATCACATCAGGCACCAGGGGCCTGTGGCCAAGAAGACACATCCATAGCCTGGGGGCCTGGATGGCTTCCTGAGATCAAGATGCATGTATATATTTTTCACCTCAGTGCTGTCTCTCAGTGGTCTGTTCGGTTCACAGACCCCTTTGAGAGTATGATTAAAGGTATGAGCACCCCAGGAAAAATGACAAAACACTTAGGTCTGTGTAGGATTTAAAGAGTTCTCAAACCTTGGAGCCCATCCACGACCCCTGAGCGTGTATTCTAAGCTTCTCTTGTGATAAGAACAACCTGTAGCTCTTGTTGAACATAAAGCCTCTCAGGCCCCGCCTTGGAGATTCAAATTCCCATGAATTTTTAATCCCAACGGGTTCCGCAGGTGATTCTTATCACTGATGGACTTTGGGACACAGCCCCAGGAGACAAAGATTCCAAGGGAAAACCCTCTGGTTTGGATGGTCAACATGCTTTTCCATGGTCTGGAGGTGACCCCCAGAGCAGGACAGGGTGCTGTGTGCACAGGAAGCACAATGTATTGTCTGGGGAGGAAAGTGAGGACAAAAGTTCCTAGAACCCCAGTAATTTAGTAGAACTCCAGTGGCACAGACACATTTCTGTGGTCACAGCTGCTGTCCCAACTGCTTGTTTGGTACAAAGTTTCATGTTATAATTTAATGGTTCCGTGTCTATTTCTCTCAGCAGACAGGCTGTGTCTCCTGTCTTGTATGCTTGTTTGACAGAGCGAAGATGATGTGTATGACCACGAGGGGGCCCTGCCCTTTGGGAGTATAAGGGCATGGTGTGCGCATGTGTAAACTGAGGCTGATAATGGGAATGTTTTCAATTTTATCAGCCTTTGATTTTTGCTTTCGCCTTTTCTTCACAGTATTATTTCTCTTTTAACACTTTGTGGACTTGTGGGGATTTTTAAGTCTCCTAGTAGAGGAGAAAGATGGCAAATATATAGCACGTGTACTTATCACTTTGCACTCTCCCCACCCTCAACCCCCTGCAACCCCCAACTCCCCGCAGGCATAAAGAATCAATCATCTGGTTTTACAGCTGAGCCCAGATTCAGCTTCAGAATCCTTCTTAACATTACACTCTCGGTAGCTACACCAATTGAATGAGGAGCACCTGCAATGAAACCTAAGAATCATCTCTGCTCCAGCAGAAAGAGTTCCCAGGGCTGGGAAAGGCTGGATTCTCGGCCTGGCAGGCTGTTTCTTCCCTACTCACTGTAGTGTCCACTGTGAGAGATAAGGACATGAGTTTGACCTGGAGTGGCTCTAAGGCCGCAATTATGGAGAGTGGCAGCTCTAGGCTGCTTCAAAGAGCTCAGCTTCAAAGAGTGAAGTTGGTTGGATTTGGGGTGGAAACCATGGGGCAGGACAAGTGCCAGAGTGGGACTGTGGGACCTGAGAGGCCTCATTCCCCGTCTGGACGTAAGAGCCTCCCAAAGGAGGTGACGTTGGCTGAAAGGCAGGGTGGCCAGTGGCCTGAAGGAAGAGGAAGGTCGGGGAGAACTGGTCAAGTTTATGTCTAGGGACACAGTGGAAAAGGACAGCGTTGCTCCACCTTCTGTCCCCACAAGCCACTTTGCTTCGTTTTGTCATATTCTAGAACCAATTGTACTTTTCCATAGCAAATATTTTTCCTTACATCTATTCCCTTTTAAAATGAAATATATTTAGCATTTTCCTAAAGGGAAGGCACACAGCTTTTGATAGACTCGTGTAATTACAAGGAGCAAAGGAAGCCCTCTGAGCTTCTGACCATCTATCTCGTCCACCTCCCTGTGGCATCCTGGCCTCTCTCCGGCCTCCGTCCTTCCAGCCACAAGATAGAGAATCAGCGATTCTCCAACTGTGCTCCTTGGGTCCTGCAGGGATTCCTCAAACATTTCAGTTAAAAAGTTTTAAAATGAGTCAAGTTTTACTATTTAAAAAACTAATTTCAATTACATTTTTTTCTAACACTCATCAAAAAAATATAACTATATAAATGAGAGATGTTCACCACCTAAATGATCTCAGGCAGCGCTTTGGGAAGCCCTGGATGAAAGCATGGCAGGAGGAGAGGGCAGAGCCTCAGGCCTGGGGCCAAGCCCCCAGGGGGAGGCGGTGGGAGACCCCAGGGGCCGGGGCTTTGTTGGGGGAGGCGTGTGGCGTCCTTACCTTGTGGGTGAGCGAGTGTTGCTTGAGGTGGTGGATCTGGCTGAACTCCATGCCGCACTCGGTGCACACGAAGGGCCGCACGTTCTGGTGCTTGAGCATGTGGTTCTGCAGCTGGCTGCGGTAGTGGAAGGACTTGTCACACTCGAGGCACTGGTAGAGGGTGGGGCCCTGATGGGAGGCCAGGTGGCGCTTGAGCTGGGTCAGGGTGGAGAAGTCCAGGCCGCACTCGACGCAGACGTGGCAGCGGCCGCTCTCGTGCTTCACCTCGTGGGCCTTGAGCTCGCTGGGGTAGGCGAAGCCGCGGCCGCAGAAGTGGCAGCTATAGGGCTTGACCTCCGAGTGCAGCAGCATGTGGCGCTTGAGGTGGCTGGTCTGCGTGAAGGCCTTCTGGCACACCTGGCACTTGTGTGGCCGGGTGCCCTGGTGCGTCAGCAGGTGTGTCTGCAAGTGGCTGGGCTGCTTGAAGAGCTTGCTGCAGTGCGGGCACGAGTGCGGCTTGATGCCGTTGTGGCCCAGGATGTGCGTCACCAGGTTGTACTTGGATGTGTAGGACTTCTCGCACATGCGGCACTGCCAGCGCTTCTGACGGTCGCCTGCCTCCACCAGGTACGAGTCGTCGATCTGCACGTTGATGTCCAGCCGGTCCAGCTGGGCCTTCTTGTGGCGTTCCACCGTCGAGCCGGCTGCGTCGGCCTCAAACTCGCCTGCCTCCTGCCACACGAAGCCCTGTTCTGGCTTCACGGGCTCCGGGGACTCCATGGTGGGGGCCTCAGGGTCGCTCAGGGGGGCCAGGTGCGGCGGCTCGAAGCCACACTCCGTGGGCAGGGCCTCCGGCCCGGGCAGCGCCATGCTGGGCTCGGGGAAGCCGTCCCGGGCCGGGTCGGGGAAGTGGGGGTCGAAGGGGGCTACGTCCAGCTCTGGCCGCGGGGTTCGGGGCAGGTGCCGCAGTGTCCGGGGCTTGCGGCTGAAGACGCTGAGGTCGATCATCTTGACGGCGCTGCTCTGCACCAGGGCCTCGCAGCCACCACTGGCCACCTCGGTGGGGGCCTCCGCTGGGCCCGCATCCTTGTCGTCGCCAGGCACGGACACCTCGTAGACCTCCTGCTCCTCCTCCTCCTCCACCTTCTCAAACTTGACCTTGGGCACCAGCCGCACGGGCGGCCGCGTCTTCCGCCGGGTGTGCTTCTCGAAGGCTGCCTCCACCTCCAGCACCTCCTCCTCTGCCGGCTCCTCCAGGGCCTGCCCGTTGCAGGCCAGCTGGTAGACATCGGAGCCCGGGGCCCGGGGCTCCCCCATGGCCGCCCCGGACAGCTCCGGCCCCAGGTCCGGGTAGAAGGCTTCGGCGCTTATGGTGGCTCCAAAGAGCTCATTTTCTGAGACCAGGCCCAGCACGGCGGCCTGAGCCAAGGACAGCACCACCACGGCATCCGTCTGTGTCCCTGAGTCCATGAAGCCCTCCATCCCGTGGCGGCTGGCTAGGAGGGCATCGCTGCAGGAGGAGAAGGGAACATTAGCACTGCCGCTCAATGTTGCGCAGACAGACAGCAGACAGACACACTCAGCAAGGGCTCAGCCAGTTTTGGGTGTGTCTGTCCCTGACGCCTTTCTATTCCTGCCTTGGGAACAGGGCACCGTAATTACGGGGAGCAATGATAACCCTCTGTGTATCTGATCATCTCCATGTCCTCCATCTTCCGGTGGGATCCTGGGTAAGCCCTGCCCTCTTGCTGACCTCAGTCTTCCCATCTGTGAAACAGGGTGGTTGGATTTCCTCAGTGGTTCTCAAACTATGTTCTGCATGTCCTTCAGGAGTTCAAAAAAAAAAAAAAAAATCGGATCCAAAATTGCAAAAAATAAAGATTCTGCTATTTTAAAAACCCATCTACTTAAATGTAATATATACCTCATTCCTTCACATTCAGTAGGCCCACTGGCTTTGTTGCCAAGGTATAATTAATTTTGCACAGACCTTGAGACTGTACAGTGAGGTGTTAAACAACTGTCACCATTTGTAACGGCTTGGCCATGTGAATGTGGTCTTTTGGTTTTTTAAAAAATATATTGGGCAAAAACAAGGCAACACACAAAAATAAATTAGGTGTCGAGGCCGATCTCAGACAGCAGCTACCTCCTGTCAGCCCTGATGCTGAATGACTGTGCCCATCACAACAGGTCACTGTTCTTGATTAGCTAAATGTTAGACATTTAAATACCTAAATTTATACCGAGTAAAATATAGCTTGTGGGGACTTCCCTGGTGGCGCAGTGGTTAAGAATCCACCTGCCAATGCAGGGAACACGGGTTCGAGCCCTGGTCCGGGAAGATCCCACATGCCGTGGAGCAACTAAGCCTGTGCGCCACAACTACTGAGCCTGCGCTCTAGAGCCCGCGAGCCACAACTACTGAAGCCCGTGCACCTGGAGCCCGTGCTCCGCAACAAGAAAAGCCACCACAATGAGAAGCCCGCGCACCGCAACAAAGAGTAGCCCCCGCTCGCCGCAACTAGAGAAAGCCTGCGCACAGCAACGAAGACCCAACGCAGCCAAAAAAAAAAAAAGAGATTAGTGGGTTTAAAAAAAATATATAGCTTGTGTCTGATTTGTACACTGGAATTCCATGTGAGATCTGATTTGAAAGAAGGGCTCCATGATGGCTACCAAGTTTGAGAAAACTGGCTGAAATGAATGCTAAAACTGGCTCCCAGGTTCACAGCTATGCTCTCTGATCCAACAGGTGTTTCTAAAAAAGCCGATGAGTCCACCTATCAGGGTCCAACCCCCAGTGCATCAGCTTCCTGCCTTCCTAGAGGCTCCAGGTGCACCAGTGCCCTCCATGTAGCCCGGCCTTGGCACAGGGATTCTCCCACCCGGGTGCCCTTTCCCCAACCCCGGTGAGCTGCCGGCTCCTCCCACCAGCGCCCCAGGCTTCCCTCAAATTCCCCCTGTTCCCGGGGCTTCCCAGCCCTCCCCGCCAGCCCGGATGTGGAAGGGCCTCCTCCCTGGCCTGGGATACTCATCAGATTGTACCCCGCCTCCGGCTCAGTGCCCGGCACAGCACATCAGAGGCACCCCATAAGGAAGGGGAAAGAAAGACAGGACTGGGGTGGCTCCTGCCTGCCTCGCCGGCTCTTCTCCCAGGGCCAGGGTCAGGTGCATGGCCGGCGGCAGCCCTTCCTCAGGAAACCGGCTCCCGGCCTGGTGTCTCCCTCCCCCCACAGGCCAGAGGAGCTTCCCCTTCCTGAAGCCGGCTAAAAATAAAATACCCCAGGGAGGAATTTAGCCTCCTTGAAACAGACACTAAAGATTAAACTATTAAGCTTAAACCAGGGCTCTCATGGAAGGGGTCAGATGGAAGGAAACCTCTGGGTCCACCTGGAACAGGCTGGGGGGCTAGCCCTGATTCAGAGCCCACCTCCCACCCCCTGCTGGAAAGAGCACCCAACTTGAGCTTGGCCTCAAGTCCCAGCTCTGTCACGTACAAGTGACTAAGCAAAGTCACTTCAAAGTCACTTCTGCGTCTCAGTTTCCCCATCCAAAAATGGGGATGGAAACACCTACCCATGGGAGGGTAGTGAGAGCCCAGAGGTCAGAACGTAGATGAAGGAGGTTAGTTAATTATAAAGCCCTCACCAAATGTAAAGAGTCACTATTATTTATCTGCCCAGATCTCTGCAAGCAGCCTTTTCTGATGAAAACCACAGAGCTAAGAGTCTTCTCCATTCTGGGGCCCAAAATTCGAGCAAAGGTTTGGGTGATTCTGCGACAGCCTCTAGAGACTAAGAACTCATTCATTGATTAGTGCAGCAAATATTTGCTAAATCCCTGCTATGGGTCAGGCCCTGTGCTTGGAGGTGAAAGGGAAATGAGGACACCCCTGGGGTGTCCAGAGATGACCGCTGTGCCCACCGCAGCCCCTGTGGGGGAGCATCTCTGCCTTGGATGGCAGTGGCCCATCTGTCACAGCGCCCAGCAGCACCCAGCAGCAGCCCTCGTGTCTGCTGTGGGTTTGAGAAAACAAGCAGCTCAGCACTTTGTCTAGACTTCCTCAAAGGCAGGGCCAGCAGAGGGGAGGGACTGACCCTCAACAGCGGAGCCTGTGCTAGGACTTGGCCCTGGATTCTAAGTTCAAATCTGGACTATATCCTTTTCTAGCTCAGGTATATCCTGTCACATCCTGAGCCTCAGTTTCCTCATCTCTGCGGAGGGGGATATGGTGCCTGAGTCCTGGGGTGCTGAGGAGATGAGATGAGGGATGCCAGTGGAAATGTTAGTTCCCTCACCTGTGCTTTTCTTCTGGCCCCAGTCCCTGGCACCACCCCTCTTCTGGCAGCTGAAGGGGACGGGAGCAAAGAAACCCATAACATCACTCTACTGGCAGATGAGTCGGCGAAAAAGTCAGCCAGTGTCTGCCTGTGGGAGCTGGAGCTGTGGTCTGCTGTGGTCCCCTACACAGAGGGTGATCATGTAACATTCCATCCCTGTTAGGAGGGACCTTCTAAGAGCGAAAGGGCCACTCCTAAGGCTCACACCAGGATGCCAGGGGCAAGCCGAACCTGCCCTTGGCCACCACGCGTCCCCCTCCTGCAGGGACAGGTGGGAGGTTTTACTTTGGGGCTGAGGACTGGAGCCTGTGCCCGGGTGTAAACGGGGACCTGCCCACAGTCCTTGCTCTCAAGGGGTTCGAGCCCACGTGCGGGGACGCAGAGGTGCCAACAACTAACCACAAAGGTGGTGACTGAGAGCTCACCAGGTCCCAGGAAAGCCATTTAATCCTAAGAACAACCCCATGGGGGCGGCGTGGGGGTGGAGGTAGTGAGCGCCACACTCCACAGCCCAGGAATCTGGGGCATAAGTATCAACAGCAAGCTCAAGAGAGCCCTGGCAGTGAGGGCAGAGCTGGGTCAGCACCTGGGCCCCGCCGCCCATCCCCATCCAGGCTCCGCTGCATCGTCTGTGCAACCTGGGAGGTCACGTCATGGCTCTGAGCCCAGCCTCCTCAGCTCCCACGTGCTGCCCTGCCCCCCTCAGGCTCCCAGGAGCCAGCAGCACAGCACGGGCAAGCCCTGGGCGCACCGCAACGTGAAGCCTCAGACCTGTCCCTGTCTGGCTGGTCCAAGGCTCCGGCCGGACTGGGGAACCGGGGTCCCCCTCGAGAGCAGCCACAGCCCTTCCTTGGGTCTCCACTCAGAAAGCACTTTTTCCTGGGAGCCTCCATCAACCCATCTGCCCATCTGGCGTGTCAGGCCCCTGCTTTCTTTTACTGGATGGATACTTGCCTGACCAGACACATATCACCCTGTAAATACATGTTTAAGGGGCTTATGGGGCTCAGTGTTCACTGGGGCAGCCAGGCAGGCTGTGTGTGTGTGTGTGCTCATGTGTGTAGGAGGGGCTCTGTTTGTTGCGACAGATGAAAGAGGACAGAAGGAAGAACGAAGACAGAGGGAATCTAATTCACCTGCGTTTCACATACGTGTCAGCCCGCCTATCACACACAGGGCCGGGGAGTGGGAAACTGGTGGCTCTGTAGCCCTGGTGCCATTATTCCCCCTTCTCCTGGGCCATCTTTTTGGTCCCCCCCTTCTCAGAGGCCACAACCCTCCCGTTTTATGTCCTGGCACAGGCTGCCCAGGGCAGGACGAGAGCCCGCCAGGTGCGCCCCACCTGTGTGCCAGGGCGGGCCCCACACCTCAAGGCCCCTTTTGTCATCTGCCTGGGCCCCCCGTGGCACCTCCTTTCTCAGGGCAAGGCCTCTCTCTCACCTCTTGTGCCGCGGGTTCAGAACAAAAGCTCTCTACAGTGTCCAAGAGAAAGGGGAGCTCAGACCGCCCAGGGCTCTGCATAGCCTGGAGTATGAGATGAGGGGCCATCAGAGCTGACGCAGCTCGGCCTCCTACCAGGACACCCTCAGTCCCCAGGGTGGAGAGAAAGGAAATGGCAAAGGCAAGGAAATAGAGGAAATGGAATCACTGCCTGATTGTAGCATAAAGACTTGCACTGGGAGTAGGGGGAAGGGAGGCCATAGCAGAAAGAGAGAGAGAGAGAGAGAGAGAGAGAGGGAGAGAGGGAGAGAGGGAGAGAGAAGGGCTGTGGAGGCCAAGAAACAAAAGCAGGGGAGGGGGAGGGGAAGGAGTAGAGTGGAGAGAGGGGAGGGGACTGTGTCGGTGACACCAGAAGCCCAGGGCTGCCCTGTTTCCCAGGGCTTAGCATCACCCCCTCCCAGGCCTGAGCGCCAGGCCAGCCCTGGGGAGTGACCCAAGTCTCATCCCCTGAGGCCCAGCAGGAGGTCTCCCCAACCCAGGCAGGGACTCAGGTCCTCCAGACCTCTCACTGTTGCTTCATCTATTGCTGTACTATGGTTCCTGTAAACAGTGACACAAG
Source organism: Balaenoptera musculus (assembly GCF_009873245.2). Taxonomy (NCBI): domain Eukaryota; kingdom Metazoa; phylum Chordata; class Mammalia; order Artiodactyla; family Balaenopteridae; genus Balaenoptera; species Balaenoptera musculus. The sequence continues at coordinate 37,851,679 of NC_045786.1, forward strand.
CTTGTCAAATGAATTAATGAGTGACTTGCTGTGTGACCCTGGACAAGTCACCTGACCCTTCAGGGTCTTGGTTTCTTCATCTGTAAGATGGGCACAAGAGGCTTCTTGGAACCTTGAGGGCAGGTTAATCCATTGGCTTACCTGCCTGTCTTCCAGGGTCCCCTCCCCAAGACGAGACCTTTTCTCATCCACACTGCTTTAAAAGATCCTTTCCTCTCACTGAGACCCCCTTCAAGCACCAGGGGAGGGTCAGGGAGCTCAGAGTGGCTCTGGAACACAGAGAGTGGGGCAGAGCACTTGAGGCCTGGTCTGGCCTGGGGCTGGCGGGACAGGAGCCACTTGGAAGGAAGAACCAATAGGACCTGGTGACCACCTGGCTATTCTTTGCCTCATGCTCACCACCAGGACATCTCAAACTTAAGACACAGGAATGCTCTGGGGCTTCTGTGAGCCCAGACTTGGGATGTCACCAAGCACCCTGATGACTATTTTTGAGGGCCTAGCAAGTGCCAGGGCCTGCTCCCTGACACAGGCCCCACAGTGCCCTGGGCTTCTGCTGGGGGGGAAAGGTTCGCTTCTTGGCTTTGAATCACCAGGCGACTCTGAGGCTGTGGTCTCCAGTCCTGCCACTGAATCACTGACTCAACACACCTGCCAGGTGCTGGGTGCCATTCTTGGTCGTGGGGATACAGTAGGCAGCACGATAAGCTCCCATCCTCAGGGAGCTGCTCTGAGCGAGCTCAGTCTAAAACCTGAAGCGCCAGGATCTTTGGGAGGTAGGAGGTGCAGCGGTGGGGTCGGGTGGGGACAGGGCCCAGCAGAGCAGCCCCTGGGTCCTGAAAAGCTGAACCCGGAGTGGGACGGAACAGGTAGCTGTGCCCGGGGAGGGGAAAAGGAAGTCCAGGTATGCACACAGCCGTAAAAAAAAAACACAAAACGAAACAAAACAAAAAACCCCCAAAAAACAAACAAAAAAACCACTCACGGGACTTCAACTTATAGCAAAACCACCCTCTTTGTTTCCTCTCATGTCCCCCTGATGGTAGACTTAAGGGTAAACTCTGCTCACATCCCATGAAAGGAAGAGGAAGCGAAAGCAAAAGCTGGAGGTTTGTGCAAACCTCAGAGCTCCTTGCACAGTCTCACTTCTGTCCAGCCCACAAGGCCTCACTCAACTCAGCAGCTCCCAGCAGCTCCGGGCCCAGTGCTGACGAGGCAGCTGGGCTGGGGGTGGGGTGGCCAAGGGGGAAGTGTATGAGTCTCCTCCTTATAGGGACCTCTCTCTGCCTCAGCTTCCCCTTTTCTCTGTGGACAGATTTGCTAAGCCCTGCCTCCAGAGGCCAGAGTGGCTGGGCCACCAACCCACAAACCACAGGAGGACCTGACGTTCGCCATGTATGGCTACTTCCTTTTCCAGATAAGGAAACTGAGGCTCAAGGAGGGGAAGGGACTGGTCCAAGGTCGCACAGTGAAATGCTGGTGAAGCAGGTCTCTGGCCTGGAAGCCCACCCTCAGCCACATGGCCTATAGGATGAAGTTCCCATGCCTTAGCTGACGGCCCAAGGCTGTCCCCAGCCAAGCTCTACCCTCCTTTAACCCTTCCTGTCCCTCTGCATCACACACACACACACAAACACAGACATACATGGAGCTGTTTCCTACCTCGGGGCCTTTGCACAGCCTGACTCCCCTGCCAGGACTTGCCCTTCCCTTGCACTGGGTGAATATCCCTTCATCTTTTCGGAGGCAGTGCCTGCACTGACCGGGAGATATTCCTTAGCCAGGGGCAGGGCGAGGGCCTCTTCCACAGCCTGAGAACACCAGGTTAATTTTACATGTGGCTAGGCTGGGTGCCCAGTTGTTTGGCCAAACACTAATCTCTTGATAGATGTTGCTGTGAGCCACAGAGCAACACATCTACAGTCTGTTGACTTTAGCAGATTACCCTCCTTAATGTGGGCAGGTCTTATCTAATCAGTCGAAGTTTTCAGAGAAAAACGGAAGTTTCCCAGAGAAGAAGGAATTCTGCTTCGAGACTGTTATCACAGAAATCCTGCCTGGGTCTCCAGCCTGCCAGCCTGCCCTGCAGATTTTGGACTTGCCAGCCTCCACAATCGTGTGAGCCAATTCCTTAAAATAAATCTCTCTCTATGTGTATATATCCTGCTGGTTCTGTTTCTCTAGAGAACGCTGATAAAATCATGTTGATTCATAGTTGTATCTGTTTATGGGCCATCTCCCCCACCAGACATCCACCCTAGAGGATGGTGACTGCAGGGGGGGCAGAGAGGGCCCAGCAGGGGAGTGTCCGGAGAGAAAGATGCCAGGGCAGAGAAAGGGGAAGGGAGGAAGCCTAGTCGTCGAGGACCCGGAATGAGTGAATGAATGAATGAATGAGACTGAGGGGAAATCCCTGCCTCCTTGCTGAAGAGTTCTACAAATGCTGGGCTCTTCCCCACCCCCTGACCCATCTCACCTCCAGGACAGTCCCGCCTCCTCCCTGGGGTGGCCTCCAGGCTGCACAGAGAAGGCCCAGGAGCCCTGAGCTCCCTCCAGCCCTATGACAGCGAGGACTGTTCTGAGAGCGCTTCCCCTCCTGGTCTCCCAGGCCTGGGGCACCGAGACCCATCCTGGGAGCCACAGCTCTGCCTCTACAAGCTGAGATGAGTTGGGCTGAGGCGGTCCTGGCTTCCACAGAGCAGCCACTGTGTGAGGGCCCCTCCTCCAGGGAGGTCACAGGGACCCCTAAACCCTAGGAAAGGAGGGATGGAGTCCCCATGGCGAGAGGCACAATCTTGGGCCCACTGTATTCATGAGACCTCTCAATTCAAACTCTTCCAAGGGCAGAGACACTGGCTCCACAGGGTCCGACTGGCATTGTTTGATGAGAGCACCAGTGCCCGGGCCTCACCCCAGGCCAGTTAAACCAGAATCTCTGGGTCTGAAGCCTGGACATCGTATTTCCCGCAAACTCCCCAATTTATTCTAATTCTCGAAATTAACTGGTAAGAGCTGACAAGCACTCTCACGTGACCTGGCCTTGAAGGAGAATGAAGAGTGCCCTCCCCCTGAAGTTGTGACACCTACACCCGATGGGCCCTCTCCTCCCTCTCCCCGTAGGGGTCCCAGGCCCAGCCCAGGGCCCCCATGCAGCAGACCCGCTCCCACCCCCTACACGCCCCCCCGGACCACAGGTGGTTCATACAGGAGTTGAGACCAACAGCCAGGCCGCTGGCCTGCTCCTCCTCACGCCCCAGAGGGATGTGGGCCAAGCAGGTTCCTCTCTTGGAAACGCGGCTGCGCACCAAGCCTTACACTCTCCACCAAAGACCACGTGAAGGCATGCCGTGAGGTGGAGTCGGGACCAGGGGGCAGAGACCCTAAGCAAGCCGGGCCGAGGAGGAGGGAGCAAGTGCGTCCAGAGAAGCAAGCCTGTGGGCTCCTGGGGAGCCCTGGTCCCTGGACGGGGCCAGCCCCTGCTGCTGGCCTGGGGAACCCTCGCTGACCCCTGTGTCCTGAGGAAAACTGGGTGGGTCCCTGATCTGTGTAGAAATGAGCCCAAACTAGCAGGGCATCTGCCACACTGACTGCTGGGGGCAAACGCTGAGCTGCCCGCAGAGCCGCACACGGAGCACATGTCCGCTTCCTGTGGATGCGGGTAAAGGAGTGATGTGATGCCTCTGATTTGAAGTCACCAGGTACCCAGAAGCCGTGGGCCCTGGGTCCTCCTGCCTGACCCCTCACTTTCCACAAAGGAGGAAAGCTGGGCTCTCCCACAGCAGGACAGTGGCCTCACTGAAGGCCCTTTGCCCAGGCCACTTTGGCTGTGTACCCTCGAGGCTAGTCTTAGAATTTTCATCAGCAGGGTTGGAAGGAACTTTAGGGACCCTCCTGTCCAATGCTGTCATTTTACAGATGTGGAAACTGAGGCCCCAAGGCTCCCACCCCACAATGGGGACCAAACTGAGAACTCTTGATTCCCGGTGCATTTCCATCCATCCATCCACATCAAACATGGCAGCCACCCCACACACTTGGGCTCCCCTACCAGGCTGTTGGCCTACATCAAGTCCAGACACATTACCAAAGACCTGTAAGAACTTGCTTGATTGGCCCTTGCTTATGTGGCAACTTCACAGCACTTTGCTTGTCCCCTTACTCATCACCCTCCAGCCACATGGGCTTTCCTCATTTTCTATAACAGACTTTCCTGCATGAGGCCTTTTCACATGCTGTTCCCTGTGCCTAGAATGCTCTTCCTTGTCCCTCATCCTTCAGCTTTCAATCAGGCATCACTTGCTCAGGAACCTTCCCTGACGCCCCTCTCCCCAACCAGGTCTGGTCCCCCAAGTTCTAAGCAATTATAAGGTTAATACTTTTCCTTCCTGGGCTTTATCACAATTTTTAACGACAGATTTAATTGTGTAAGTACTCGCTCAATGTCTGGTGTCCCCATTAGATCACAGACTCTACAAGAGGGCAGAGAACTCGGCCGTGGGCTCACAGTGCATTCCTAGCAGAGTGCACGTACAGAATGAATTGTTGCCCTTTTGAGAACATCCATATTCAAGTGCAAAGAAAAAAGAGGCCCCTTGCTGAGCCCCAGGTGGAAACCCCCAAGTCTGTACTTCCTTTCCCTGAACTTCAGGACTAGTCCCTGTTCCCAGGGGAAGGGACAGCAGGTCTCATGTTTCTGGAAGGCTCTGTGTCTTTCCTCCAATTCCAGAAGCAAAAAGCACATCTATCCTCCAAACAAGTACACTCTGCTGGACCCAAAGATCACCAGCTTAATGTAACAGGGAAAAACAAATAAAACTTGGCCTCACAAGTTCACGGACAAAGATAAGAACCACAAATGAAGGAACAACGGGAGCATTTATTGGGCTTGAACTTTGTCAGGCCCACGTGCAATTTCTAGGCTTCTAGGCAGCCCTCTGGGGTTGGGAGTACCATTTCCGTTTTACGGTTGTGGAAACTGAGGCTTAAAGAGTGGTAGTCCCTGACAGGTAGGGTAGAGAAGACCCCAGCTGGGTCAGCCCCTGGGGGCCCAGGCCCAGCTCTCTCCACCCTACCACCTTTGGGCGAGGATGAGTTTTCTGGGTCGGGTCTTATTCCCTTGCCAACCTCAGTTTCTCCACACCGGGGCCTGATTCAGACCTGGGAGCCCCTCATGTCTTCCCTTCCTCCATCCCGAGCCTTGTCTCAGGCCCCGCCCGCACTGAGCTCTCAGCCCTCTCCATCCTGCCTTCCTCTCCCTCCTTCCGTTTCCGTGGCAACCCCATCCTCCGCTCTGCCACTCGGTCCTGCATTCCCATCTCTTTCTTTCCTCTTTCATCTCTCCCCTCATCGCAGTGTATAGTCCAAATCCCTCCCTGTCCTTTGCTTCTGGTCTCTAGTCCCTTTTACTCGCCTTTTATCTCTTTCAATGTTCTCTTGTCATCTCAGGGCGACATTTATTTATCTCTTTGCTTAAAAAAAAAAAAAAAGAAAGAAAGAAAGGAGAAAAAAAGAAACCCCATTTCATCAGCCCCAGCCTTCTTTCTCTTGGGTTCTCTCCAAGGGCTAGACTCAGACAGATCCCAGAATGGATCCCCTGCCTTGCCACCATGTAGGCCCTCTACTGACCTCACGTACCGCAGGGAGGAAGGAAACACACAGGTGGGAGGTGTCCAGGGGGCGAGGGCTCACTGGGGGAAGGCACCCTAAGGGGCTTGGCCCTGCTTCTCTGAGGCCAGGTTAGGGGAGGTGCCAGAGGCCCCCTCAGGAGAGAACAAGGCCGGACCTAGACTCAGGGCTGAGTGGGGGCCCAGCATCCCTCTGCAGGAATTCACTGCAGTTCAGGGAAAGTCCACGCATACACTGCCCCATGCCCCATACCTCCGCCAGGCTCCACCCTGCCTTGTGTGAATGCATGAATGGGACACAGGCCCTGGCCCAAGGCTGGGGCACATAGCAATGCTCAAGGTACCCAGCTCCCCTCACTCCAAACAGGATAGTGAGATTCACACCCATTCTTCAAAATTCACTCTTTCGCTGTGATCCTAAACAGCCTCTGAGAAAAGGAAGCACCCACTTGTGGGCTCTCCTACCCATGTCTCTGTCTCCACTGTTTAAGGCAGGAGGAAGGGTTGTCAGTTTTTTCTAACTTCTTTTTAGCCATCGTTAACCGAGCTTATACTACCGAACAGGCACACGATCCAGGCCATCCCAGGGAGATGAGCATTTTAATTTTCATTTTACAGATGAGCAAACTGGGGCTTGGGAAAGCTGTTACTTGTCCAAGTCACAGAGCCAATAGGAGGTAAAGGTGGGATCTGAGCAGGTTAAAATCATGCTCTTCCCCTTTTTCTTTCCTTCGTCCTGTGTTCCCCGGACGGGAGGGTCACTCCAATCCCGAGCCCAGCCTCCCCAGCCCCTGCCTTCTACATTTCTGTGTTTAATCTGGAGTGATCAGAAGTGACAAGAGAAACAGATTTACCACAGAAAACAAAGCAAGCCGATTGTGGCTGGGGCCCCAGTGTCTCAAAGTGACAGAGAGAACACAGGGGCTGGTGGAAAATGGTATCAAGTCCCCTGGGAAACCAAAACCACATGGAGAAGAAAGGGGTCCTGGACCTTCGGGAGCCCCACAGGCAGTGTGAGCGCCTGCTGGAGCTGTTATGTGTTGTGGACCAGGGGGGAAGTATCAGTGGCCGCTAAGTCCTGGGACCCAAAGGCCCCCCTGGAGTAGCCCCGGCCAGCCCTGTCAGGGGCGGCTGGCAAGGCCCGGCCCCAGGACGCAGCAAAGCCCAGGAACCCAGGCCTGCCGAGCCCAGGGAGGTGTCAATGACACGACAGCTCTGCTTCTCCCCTGAAAGGCTGGCTTAGCACCTCAGCAACTCTGGGAGCAGGGTCTGAGGAGGAAGAGGTGGGAAGCAACAGAGGGGGAGGGGGAACGGGGAAGGACAGCCCCTCACTCCACAAACGAACAGAGTGGAAAGGAACCCAGCTCTCGGTCTGGCAGGCCTGGCCGGCCTCCCCATCTCCGCCACATGTGAGCTGGGAGGCCTTGGGCAAGTTCCTCAAGCTCCCTGGGACTTGGTTTCCTTGCTGTTAAGATGGGGACAGTGATATGAAAAGGATCCATCACACACTGAGCCCTTCCTTCTGGACAGGCTTGTGCCTGATGAAATCACGTACAGGAAGCATGACATCTTGATAACAAACCCACTTTACAGAGGAGGAAACCAAGGCATAGAGGAGTTGAGTGACTCATCCAAGGTCACCAGATACACGAGAGGAGTAAGTGGAGTTTGGGTTTCATTCTTGGGTCAACTTAAGTGCTCTTTAAGGTAAAGGAAATAAGGGAAATACAGGTATCCATGGGGAATAGGTTCCAGGACCCCGGTGGATACCAAAATCTGCAAATGTTTAAGTCCCGTATATAAACTGGTGTAGTACAGTCAGCCCGACTGCGACGAGTTTGATAACAAGGCTGGTGCATAGTAAGGACTCAATTGCTGGGAGCTGTCGCTATTGTTATCATTCTGTTCATCATCCACTCCCCGGGCCAGGCTGGTGCTGGCTGCTGGAGGGACACAAAGATCCCTGCTCTCAGGGACCTCACATTTTGGTTAGAGAGACAAGACTAAGAGCCACGAAACAGGACAGCAAGGTATCAGAGAAGAAATAAGCACAAAATGCATGGGGTACCACAAAAGGACAGAGTAACCGCTTTTTTTTTTTTTAATTTAAGGGGTCAGGGACATTCTTGCATGTCAACCAGCACTTTGGGAGTCAACAGAGACTCAGAGCATGGGCTGCGGGGGTCCAGCCCCACCCCCTTACACACTGGTTTGGGTGAGCCTCGGTCCCCTCATCTGTAACACCGAATGATGGTCCCACTTCCCAGAGCTGAGCCCGTTAGCCCAATGAGCACGATCTGTGGTACGCAGTACACAAAGGTTGTGCGGAGGGGATGGGGAAGCCTAGAGACGGGAGAACCTGGCTGGGAAGCCCCCTCCCCCATCTGACGCAGCCAGAGATGAAGGGAAGGTAAAAATGCAGAAGAGCAGTGGGCCGAGAACAGCCGAGGAGTGTGGCCTGGCCTCTCCTCTCTCACAGCAGCCAGCGTGATTCATCCCCGGCCTCCATCCCAGCAGCGTCCCTGGCAGCGTCTGCCTCCTGAAGCTGATGCTGTAATCAACATTTATTTTGCAGTCACCCACACACCCAAGTCGAGTACGGATTTATGCCAGGAGAGGAGTAAAGAATGCCTCTCTCATTCACGTAATGCCTCCATGTATCTCCTGAGGGGAGGGACAGCTGGGGAAACATTTAGGCTGAGTGTACACACGCAGACCTCAGACGCATACAGCTGTCCATGCAAGCTATCATCAGCGGCAAGCAGGAACACCGTGCAGCCCATTCTTTCCTTAGTCACCTAACGAACCACACTTTCACACGGTGAGATGTGGGTCAGGACCCACATGATGGGTGGATGCCCGTGGTCTTGAGTACTTTGCAGTCCAGCCGGGAGGATGCATGTGGGGGCATGGGGCAGCCCATGATGCAGACATGAGATAAGAGGTTCAGGGGAGACTGCGGAGAGAAGGCAGGGGGAAGAGGACGGGGGCACTGCAGACAGGCCCTGCTGGGGTCTGTACACTACCAGGAGCTAACAGGGAGGGGGAATCTCATCCGCAGGCTGGACGAGAGGTGGGAGGAGAACCGGAGGGCAGTGGGGCTCGGGAGGGCCTTGAGGGCAGGTCCCTGGAGGAGGGTGGGTCCACAGACATCAGAGGAGAAGGTGGTCAGGGTGGCCACCTCAGCCCAGAGTGGGAACTGGTTTCCTCTTTGATCTGGATCATAAAGGATGACACTGAAGCCCATTAGAAGACCTCACCTTGGGACTTCCCTGGTAGTCCAGCAGTTAAGACTCCACGCTCCCAATGCAGGGGGCCGGGGTTTGATCCCTGGTCAGGGATCCATGCCGCAACTAAGAGCCTGCACGCTGCAGCTAAGACCCGGCACACTGAAGCCAAATATATATATATATAAAGAAGAACTCACCTGCAGAAGGCTGAGCTCTGGGCCATGTGTCCCCAGCCGCTAAAATTCAAATGCATGTGGTGTGTGACCCAAAGGCCAAAATGATTTAAATGGAGGTGACCATTATAAAATAAGCAAATTGTCTGGCCATCGCTAGAGATGTCTGCGGTGGACTTGGAAGGTTTCCTCACCACTCTCCCTGTGGTGGGGACAGCCTGTGGGGTTGAGGGTCCTCAGGGCAGGCCGTGGAATGCAGGGTGGGGCCCCTTGGCTGAGGGCAGCAGGAAGGTCTGGAGTGAGCTAGGCCACTTCCTGGCTGTAAGTCCTTGAGCAAGTTGCTTCATCTCTCAGAGCCTCAGATCCCTCAACTGTAAAATGGGAATGACAGCTGCCTTTCCCACAGGATGGCCAAGATGATGTGAGTGAAAGTACCTGGCACAGGTGCTGCCATTTGATAAATTGTAATTTTTCGCTTTTACCGTTGCAACGTATGTAAACACACGATGTGAATCACCTACGGCCCCGAAATATTTGATATATTCTTACTGTCACTAAAAATATCTGTCATAAATCCCACAAAGGAGTGATAAGTGCATGAACATTTGGAAAAAGCAGCTATTTTGAGGGAGAAAAAGTAACCAAATCAGGTGTAAGGGGAGAGATGCTGGAATTGAACCCAGTCTCGAAGGAAGGTTCTAGCTCAAGTTTTTGGCCCACACAAGAACCCCTGGGTTGCCTGGGGGGGCCATGAAGGTCCCTTGGGCCCCAGGACCCAGAGTGGAGCTGTGGAGAGGTGGGAAGACCTTTCCTGGGACACGTGGAGAAGCCTTCGTCACAGATGCCAGATGTTTTCTCTTTCGTAAAATTTTGCAACTCAACGGGGTAGCTCAAAAGACCAAATTTCTAAGAGAATTACAAAACCCAACTCTCCTCACCAGAATGTAATCTCTTTCTGGGATCACTGGGCACCTTCTCAGTCTCACCACTAATAGCTGGGATGACCCACCCTTAGCAAACAGAGCCCCGATGGGTCACAGGGTGAAGGGGCGATTCCGAGAATAAGACCCCTGTGCTGGCCTCAATTCCTTGAAACTAAAACGCCCAGGAAGCTTCTTGTGTGAAGACCGTGCACACTTACATGTGCGCCAGCCAGGAGGCAAGGGTCAGGAACACTCAGGACTTCCTCCGAGAGGCTCAGTGGATTCCCTCCTCCGAACACCCCCAGATCTGAGTGTCAAAGTGCACAATGAAGCAAGTTCTTCTGGGACCCAGAAACACAGGCTGCGCAGGGGAACGAGTACACCCACTTCCACGGGCAGAGCCGTCGACGGTTTACAAAGTCCTTTCCAGGCACGATGCCACTGGGTCCTCCCCACCCGGTCTGAGCAGCCAGCCGTATGGGCAGCACCTGTGTGGGCAGTGCTCTTAGTCCCATTCGACAGGTGGCAAAATCCTGATGTTAGTGGACTCGCTGACGGTCCTGAGAGCACAGGGCCAGCCTGTGCCAACTCTTAGCGCATTATCTAATAGCGACCATAGTCTGTGTGGTTGATACTGGTACCACCCCCCTCATTCTACGTATAAGGAAACTGAGGCACGGAAAGGTTAAGAACGCCTTTAGAGCAGTGCGTTCCTTGTGACTGCTTCCACAGAGATAAGCGGCAGCGTTTAGAAACTTTTACAGCAATTTGACGTTGCTATGACATCTAGGCAAGGTTGATAAGTTATCAGTCTGCAAGGATTAGAAATAATAATAATAGTTTAAAAACAGGTTGAGAAGTACTGGTTTAGTGTCCAGAGTCTGGAATCTGAAGGCCTGAGTTTGAATCCCACCTCTGCTACCTCCCATCATTGTGACTATTTCTCCTGACTAAGGGGGGAGTGCTGCTGACAGCACCTGCCTCACGAATGAAAATATTCAAAGCGCTTATAGCAGAACCTGGCAGCCTGTTTGCTACTATTATTAGCATTCGGTAACTTGCCTGGGGCCACAAGGCGACTTACTAGAGGAGCCAGCTCCTTGCGGCCAGGTCTTAAAGGGGGGATTGACCATCAGGCCCTCTGCCACCCTGGAATCGGGGGACCCAGGAAACATGTCTGTCTCCGAAGCCTGTTCACAAATACAGACCCTCTTGCCCCTGCCAGGCGCGAGCTGCCTTCACAGGCTCTCCTTTCATCTCTAGGCCAGGGTGCTGTGGTTGCCTTAATGGAGTGTAAGGAGATGTTCTTGCCCAAACTGGAAAAACCTGATGAGTAGCCAGGCCCGCCCTGGCAGGCTTGGGTTTGGCAGCAAGGTGTCTTAAGAGGCTGGCAGGGCCAGGGGGGCAGTGGTAGCCCCCAGGGAGACGCTGCAAGGGATGGTGTCTGCTCGCTGGGTATCTCCATCCCTTCTCTGGAGTACAAATCCCTACCATCCGTGGAGGCAGGATTTGTTACCTCCACTCACAGCTCACCTGTCTCAGTCACCCAGACTCAGAGGGAGGACACAGCCTCTTCCCAGCCCTTTGGAGCCCCAGGCTGTCCTCCTCCGAAGGGTATGTCATCCACTGAACTTGCACACAGTAGGTGCTCCACCCGTGTCTCCTGAATACACCGTCCTTCAGGGGGGTTCAGATCCACCTCCCTGACCTTCTTCCTGTCCTGCTGTCCCCACCTGTGCTGCTGTCCCTCCCTGCTCATGCCACCCTCTGTGCCTTGTGCTGACTTGTCCTTCTACCTTCCTCCATGGATGTGGTTGGGACTCTGCCCCAATTTTGCTTGGGGAGGGTCCTGTGCCCTGAGGGGGTAGGGGATGGGGCCCTCCTTTGTTTGGGGCTCTCCAATTACACAGCACTTGGCTGTGTGCTGTGCTGTATCCATTTCACAACTGCTGAGGACAAATTCAATTGACACTTCAACAAACATTTATGAGGGACTTCCCTGGCAGTCCAGTGGTTAAGACTCTGCACTTCCAATGCAGGGGGCACGAGTTTGATCCCTGGTCGGGGAACTAAGATCCCACATGCCGCAGGGTGCGGCCAAAAAAAAAAAGAAAATATAAAACAAACATTTATGAAGCGCCTACTACGGGCCAGCTGTGCTGGGTGGGTGGGATGGAGATACAGGGCTTACCCTTGGGAGGTTCCCTTCAACCCAGACCTCAAGGCCTGGCAGATTGTGCCAGGACACTTGGGCCTGGAGCCCAAGCTCCACCTCACCCAGGCCACACACCCCAGGGCTCCTTCCCAGAGATCTCTGTGTCTCTCCAGGTGCCCGGGCCCTGTCCTGGGGTCCCTGGGCAATTTTGAGCTAGACTGAGGCCCCTATGTCCCGGGGACCCAGAGCTGCAGACTTGGCCCTTTGTCTTGTGTTCTGAAAGGGTGCAAAGGGACTTCCAGACCTGCAGGCTGAGGTCCTCCCTCCACAGGGAAGAAATAGGCCCCCAGACCTCGCCCCTCTCTCCTCCAGGCCTGCCCCTGCCTCTCAGGCAGCCCTGCTCCTCTCCCATGGCTTTCACCATGTCTAGGTGCAGCCCCTGACAGTCCCCAATTTCTTGCCTTCTCTCCACCTCCTGAACGGGGGTCAGGTCCCCGTCCTCCATCGCCTCCTCCACCCCTGCTCCTCTACTCTGTCTCCTCTACTGAAGCTAAACTGTCCTCTACTGAAGCTAAACTGTCCTCTGGAAGGTGACAGGTGAGCCCTGCAAACAGAGGCTCTGATTTGGGTCTTCTCCCTGACCAGGCAACAGCTGCCGCCCCACCTCGACTCCAGCCGGTCACGCTGCCCTCTATCTCTGCCTCTCCTTTGCCTCCTTCATCCCAGTGGTGCCAGGCTCAGGCCGTGGTCTCTGCTTTCTCGTCCTACAGGGGTTCCCTCGGAGAAAGCCTCTCCCCTGTGTTTCAACTCTCACCGCCGTGCTGATGCCACCAGGCCCACGCCTCTACCCGGGCCCTGCAATGTTCCCTAGACGTCGGACCTTCAATCAGCACCTGTCTAAACCCCAAGGATCATTTGGCTCCTTGGAGCCAGCCACTGCTGCCAGCTCCCTCCTTTCTGCTGTTCCAGTTTTCCAGCCTCCTCTCCAGGACGCCAGGGCCAGCCAAGGCAGGCCCGCTGTCTCCACGGCCGGGGCCACGCCAGACAACCATGATGCCGTGTGTGAACCTGGCCTTCCTCCCCATGCTCAGCCCTGTCCCAGGTTCCCACGGTCTCCCTGAGCCCTTCCCCGGCCAGAAGGCCAGGCTCCTACAGAGGAGGGAGGTCTGGGGGCTCCTCCTCATCCACCTCTGGTCCTCACCATCACATCACGGCCCACCCTGGGGCCAGGCAGAAAGGGAGCCCGTCCCCAGGGCTGTGTCTGCACCCTGCAGGCGGTGCCACCAGGTCTGTAGCCAACTGTCCTGGTGACCGATTCAGGAACTGCCTGACCTGTGATGAACAGCTTCCTCTGGTCTGATGGAGACCCTTCCCGAACAGCCTTCCCTCTCAAAGGAGGAGCCCAGAGGAAGCCGGTGTCCTGCATGGTGGCTCTTTTTTACACATTTAGAGCACGGCGAAAAGGAAAACATCCACATTCTCCCTTCCTCAAATAAACCGACTTCCCTACTCATCCCGTCCCTTGGAAACAGAAGCACCATTCAAAAAGAAAAAGGAAAAAAGAATTTAAAAAAAAAAAAAGAGAAAAAAAGAGGCAAAAAGAAAAAAAAAGCAACTGAATAGAAGAAGAAGAAAAGGGACAAAAAAAGAGAAGGAGAAGAGAGCGGTCCCCGAGGGAGCTGGTGAGCGCTGAGAATGAAAGGCAGAAAAGTGAAGGGAAGGAAAGCAGAGATACAAAGGGGGAGAGAAAGACAGAAGCTTTGAAAGAAAGAATGTTCCAGCATGAATACAGCATGCAGGGGAGAAGGGAGCGCTTGAAAAGGAGCGGCCAGACGCAGTGACCCCTCATTCACAGAAGGTGCCAATCACCGGGACAATGCAGACCCTTTCTTCTTTTCTCCTTCTCTCCTTTCTGGGGAGAGAGGGAGGGAGGGAGAGGCTGGGAACTGCAAGTTAATTCCTAAAAGTACAGAAAATAAATGCAGTTCCCCTGGAGAAGCATCAAAGGGCTGCTTTAAAGGCTTCCCCCGAAACTCACTACACCCACAAGAGAAGTGCTGCCTCTCGGGGAGCGGGGGGGCACAGGCCGGCGGCCATCAGCTTTATTTCAGGGTCAGCTGCCCCTGCACCGGCCTGGCCGCCCCGCTGTGGCTCCTCCCACTGGGTCCCGGGTGAGCCAAGGCCTGGAGAGACCCAGGCCGCGACACTGTGGGTGAAGCCTGGCCTCCGTGGGCAGCTTGGCCCTCTTGGTTCTCCTGCTCTAGTCTGAGAGTTTGAGAGCCCAGGTAGGAGGGCAAAGGAGGAGGGTTTGAGTGAGGCAGCTGTTCTGGCTGGAGGCCAGCCTGGGCCGTGTCCGCTCAGGAGGCACTGGATACCAGTGGAGGGAACGACATTTTGAATCGGCCCTGGGACGGGGTGTCCTCGCCTGGGACTGCTTCAGGGAAGCCCAGTGCCTGCTCAGGCCAGGCTGTGGTTCCAGGAGGGTGAGAGGGTGGTGGGTTCATCCGTTTCACTGGCTGCCAACTGTTGGATCAGTGTCCTTACAAGGGAGGGGCCTCTGTGGGCACTGTGGTCACATCACAGATCAGCACTCTCCTGAGTTGGCCAAGACCCAAAGACTAAAACACATGTAGGTGCCCCAAACTACCTCAAGTCCCTCTTTCGAAACAGGCCTGGATCTGGACTCTGTCCTTCCCTCTTTCCCGCAGGCAGACACCGGTTATGACGGGGTGTCGACCATGTATGGGGCCTGTGCTACGCTCTGGGGTAAGCAGTGCACAGGATGGTCCCTGCCCGCCTACGACCCTCAGTCTAGTGACCAAATGTCTCCCCAAATGTCCCTCTGAGATCGCAGGTGAGCATCCCTGGCCCCTCTCTTTGTCTTCCTTTCTCTTGCTCTTCCTGTCTCTCAATACTCAGTGAATCATGACGAAACCTGAAATGGGGTCACCTTTATGCAGAGGTTTCTTTTTCCTTCTGATCATCCAAACGCTGGATAATGAGAAATGCCTGGGAGCAGAGAGGCTGAGTGGAGGAAGACTGATTGGTTTATTGATTGATTGAGCGAGCCTCAACCTCACTCATCTATTGAGCAATCAGTCTGTGTGGAGCTCTGTGGCGTGGGCTGCGATTATAAAGCGACGAGGACCAATCCGAGGCCCTGAGATGCTTGAGGCCGACCTAGTGGGTGATGGGGGTGGGGGTGCAGCACAGATCCGGGAATGAAAACACTGCCTTTGCTAGCTTCACCTGGGAAAGGCTGTTGTTAAGTTGGAACAGGCCCAGAAGGGCCTCCAAACCCAAGAAAGGAAGCCATGAGAAGGGGGCACACAGAAAATGCAAGGGAACTCAGGGCCAGAAAAGTCACTGAACCACCAGGAGCATATCATCACGCTAGCATTTCAATCCAACAAATGTGAATTCCAACAAATATTTATTGAGCACCTGCTATGTGCCCACCAGCTCCTCGGCATTCCTAGGAAGACAGCAGTGAACAGGACCCAGCCGGGGCGGGGGTGGGGGGGTGGGGGGAGGCCACAGGCAAGAAAACAGGCGACTGTATTTAGTGCACTAAGGTCTGTGTGACGGTGACAGCAGGGGGCTATGGGGGCCCAGAGGAGGAGAAGCCTAGGGGAGGTGGCAGGCGGGGCAGCAGAGGGGGTGGGTGTGTCAGGGAAGCCTTTTCAGAGGAAGCGGCATGGAGTCTTTTTAATATACCAAAATGAACTAAATTTTCATTTGTTTTGAAGAAGCTTGAAAGAATTTCACTGGTGAGATACCCCAGTGTCCAGAAAACAAAAAAGAACCGATGAATGAACTAATAGATAAAATATCTGATAGATGTTTTCTCGATCTTTTGGTGTACTGGGAAGAATCAGAGATAGAGAAAACCAAGCAGGTGAGGACAATAATGAATTCTTTTTAAAAAAGTAATAGCTCAAGACGGGAATAAAGACACAGACCTACTAGAGAATGGACTTGAGGATATGGGGAAGGGGAGGGGTAAGATGTGACAGGGTGAGAGAGTGGCATGGACATATATACACTACCAAATGTAAAATAGATAGCTAGTGGGAAGCAGCCGCATAGCACAGGGAGATCAGCTCGGTGCTTTGTGACCACCTAGAGGGGTGGGATAGGGAGGGTGGGAGGGAGGGAGATGCAAGAGGGAAGAGATATGGGAACATATGTATATGTATAACTGATTCACTTTGTTATAAAGCAGAAACTAACACACCATTGTAAAGCAATTATACTCCAATAAAGATGTTTAAAAAAAAAAAAAGTAATAGCTCAGGGACTTCCCTGGTTGCACAATGGTTAGGAGTCCACCTGCCAATGCAGGGGACACGGGTTCGAGCCCTGGTCCGGGAAGATCCCACATGCCACATGCTGCAGAGCAACTAAGCCTGTGCGCCACAACTACTGAGCCCATGTGCCACAACTCCTGAAGCCTGCACGCCTAGAGCCCGTGCTCCGCAACAAAGAGAAGCCACCGCAATGAGAAGCCTGCGCACCGCAACAGAGTAGCCCCCGTTCGCCACAGCTAGAGAAAGCCCACGCACAGCAATGAAGACCCAATGCAACCAAAAATAAATTAAAAAAAAAAAAAAAGTAATAGCTCAGTGCTAGGCTCAGCAGTGAACGATATTTATATTGTGAATTTACCCCCAAATCATGATAGAACGATATTAGCAGGAAAGGCAGTAATATGGAGGCAATAGGTAACATCCAAAATTGGTAAATTGAGAAGCAGTAGAATAAACGTTTTTTCAGAGTATAGAGGTGAATAACAGAAAGGAGAAACTAAAAGGAATTGAGAACAGTGAACCGGTCTGGAGGGCTGGAGCTGGGGGAGTGAGGTGGGCAGGGGGCCTGCTGCTTTATCCGTGTAAGCCTTTCAGTACTGTTTGACATAAAAAAAGATGCATATGCATTACTTTGATAAAAGACAAAATTAAATGCAAGCAAACAAGCAAAAGAGGCTTGGCAAAGAAGTCACTGTTAAGTCAAATTGGGATCACTCTGAACTCCTTGGAGGACTCAGCCAAGAAACAGAAAGGGCACCGTGCTTATACGCTTATGAGAATAGAAATTGCTTTGAGAAAGAACAGAATTCAGTGGGCTCCTGCCCAAGATAACACAATTAGGGGGAACAGGATGGAGGGAAAAAATCTTGAGGAAAGAACCTGCAGAATACAGGCATGTGGCTTTAACAACGAGACCCATAGCACGAGGAACCCTTCCCTGGGGGACCAGGAGACCCAGAGACCAGGGTGCGGCTACCTAGCACTCTCTTGCAGGGGCCCAGATCCTCAGGGGGTGTATTCATGCAGCCGAGTTGGGTGAAGGCAGCATGATCTACATACAGGGAGGGTGGTGGTCAAGCGCGCCAGCCTGAGCCCAGGGACCCTTCGCTTCACCCCACCCCAGCCCGAGCTTACACTCAGCGTCGTGGCCGCCGCAGCCGAAGGGCCCTCGTGCTCTGGCACTCGCACACATGTGCTCCTTGTTCTCACCAGCCACTCCTGCTGTATGTTATAGTCTTTTCCAAACCTTTTAAACTTGAAACGTGTAACAGCCAATGCCCCACTTGTCCAGGGGTCTCCTCTCTGGCAACCTCAAATTCCCCCAAGAACAGAGAATGCAGGGTATTATCCCCAAAAGCAGAGAAAGCCTACAAGTAAATCTGAAGCGAGTGCCTCCAAGAGGGGCCTTTGGTGTCACAGTCACTCTTCCCTCCATGGGACAGAGCCCCTCACTCACAGCCTTTGGACTCAGTTCTCACAAGCCTGTTTATCTGGCTTCCCAGACCACAGCAGATGCAAGTTGCAAATTAAAAGGAGGAGCAGGGCAGTGGGAGGCATGCCACTGTTGCAGGCTATAAGAACTGACAGCGAGAGTGCAGGATAAAAAATTCACCAAACGGCAGCCTGGGACCATTTGGGGTGGGGTTAGCAACACCTCAGAACACAGTTCAGTAACTAGACTCACATCCATGACTCAGAGTCATCAAGACAGGTGACAGGTATTGAGCATATTCAATAGCCTCAGTCTAGCACTCCGGGATGCGCGTGTTGGGTCCAGGGCTGAGGTTCAGTGACACCACCTTGTAACTTACCCAATCCTGGGGCAAACACAACAAAGGCATCAACTCTGCCCAATCTCCCAGACGCCACTGCAGTGGTGGGTCAGCAGGGCTGGGCTCTGGTCCAGTTCTGCCAAAGCCATGCACCTGGGCACAAACTCAACCTCTCAGAATCCCATCTACTAAATAAAGAGAACGCCTTGCCCAATCAAGCTAGGCTTGCTGTGGATCAAGTGAAATGCTCTTTATAGTCAACTGAAGCATTTTATAAATATAATGTCATGTTACTAAAGCCCCCTCTTTTTCTGGGTGGCTGGACAGGACATCCCATGACTCACATGGGGGGAGGGGACAAAGGAGTTACCCTCCACTGTACCTTCTGCCTTAGGACTTTTTTTAGACACAACGAAGCAATTATCAGGCGAGTTTCAAAACCATTAAGACTTATACTTGAATGTACTCAATCAGACAAAGCCAGAATCCATTCTACAAGGCCTGCCTGGACTCTTCAAAGCCAATGTCACACATGCACACACAAAACAGGGGGACTGTTCTAGATTAAAAGAAGCTAAGAAAGCATAACCAAATGCAACATGTGAGCCTTCCTGGACCAGGAAAAGAACCTAAAAAAGACATTTTTGGAGGACAACTGGGAAAATTTGCATAGGACTGTTTATTAGGTGATATTATTATTTTTAAAATTTATTTATTTTTGGCTGCATTGGGTCTTCGTGGCTGCATGCGGGCTTTTCTCTAGTTGCGGTGAGCGGGGGCTACTCTTCATTATGTTGCGCGGGCTTCTCATCGCGGTGGCTTCTCTTGTTGCGGAGCACGGGCTCTGGGCACGTGGGCTTCAGTAGTTGTGGCTCACGGGCTGTAGAGCGCAGGCTCAGTAGTTGTGGCGCAGGGGCTTAGTTGCTCCATGGCATGTAGGATCTTTCCCGACCAGGGCTCGAACCCGTGTCCCCTGCATTGGCAGGTGGATTCTTAACCACTGCGCCACCAGGGAAGCCCTAGGCTGGGAAACCCTTATTGAATAAGGGTAATTTTTTAGGTAATATTTCAATAAGGGAAACCCTTATTGAATAAGGGTAATTTTTTAGGTAATTTTTCTTTCGCTCCTAAAAGATACCTGCTGAAGTATCTTTTCAGGGGTGAACCATCATGCTGCCTATAACTCACTTTCATATGATTCAGCAAAACCATTTGAAAGAGTGAGATAAAAGATAAAACAAACGTGGCAAAATGGTAACAATTGTGACCCTAGATGAAGGTTCTTAGCTTTTCTGTTAGGCTTGACATTTTCAAAATAAAAAGTGATGAGGAAACAGACCATGCGGGCGAATTGTGACTGTTCTCTGCATTTGCTGGGCCGATCTTGGTTTGTTACCCAACCTGCCCGATGCAAAAGTGATGTGCTAATGATGAAGAGATGAGCCACTGCAGTGCTTCCCAATCTGCACAGTTCATGCAGAAAAATATAATGGGGAAATATACTGGGACTGTACACTGGGGTACACAGCCCTGCCCCACCCAGGTGCCTGAGGGCTGAGAGGAAATCAATACCTGGGCACAGCTTAGTGGCTCCAGCACTCAGCTCAGCATGTTGGCAGGCAAGCCAGGCCTGTGGGTCAAGGAGGGTAGACACTGTCAGGTCCTCACTTGCTTCTCTGCTTCCTCATCGAGTCTTCCCCTGGAGGAAGGGGGGACCTTCTCCCTCAAACCTATCTCCCTACAGGTCTGGAAACACAACATCCAGATTGTAATACTTTATGCCTGGGCCCATCACTCCCCAGTTCTTTGCGGGCAGAAGACAAGGATGCAGACTGTGGGGATTAGGAATGCCAAAGATGCTCTATCAGTTAGAACCACAGCACACCTGTTGGAGATCATTCTGACTGTTAACATTCTAGTTAGCCCTCAACCTAACCAGGTGGTGGCCTGAAACTCCTGACTCTGCTGCCCAGGGGCGGTACTCACTGGTGATCAGGCCTCAGTTTCCCCTTCGGAAGAAGGTCCCTTCCAGCTGACTCTCTAGGGGTCCCATATCTGCTTAGTGCTCCCTTAGTTCATCCTGGTCAGGGCTCAGAGCTGGGTAAGCAAGACAGCCTTCCCATCAACGGAGAAAAATCCCAGAGCATTCCTGTCCTGGGCAAGTCCGGCAACTGCCTCCTGCCACCTTCCCAAAGTGTTCATAAGGGATTCCTGGACTTGTGGCCCTGGGGGAGCAAACGCAAACACCCAGGATGGTCCATCTCCAGAGACTTTGGTAATTTTTAAAAGCCCCTCCGATGATCTAAATGTGACCAGGGTGGAGTCCATCTCCCAGGGGACCAGGTCCTCAGAACTGAGCCAGACTTTTAATTCAGTCCTGCTGCCCCTCCCCACCCCCAGCTGTTCCTGATGCCCACCTTCGGAAGCCTGCCATCCCTCTCCTTCTCCCCACCTTCCAAGACCTCTTGCATTCTTCAAGACACTTGTGGCTCAAGTGCCCCTTTAGAACCCCAGGCTGCCTGCCCCTCCGGAGGGCAAGGCCGTGAAGGCCACACATAGGATCTGGTGCCTTTCACCGGCACCGGGAAACCAGAGGAGGCTTTTAGGAGAGGATATATCATGATCCAATGGCTGTTTTGAAAATCCTTCTGGTTACTGTGTGGAGAGGGTGAGGGAAGGCCAGGACAGTGTCCCAGTGGGCTTATCTACTTAGTCCCTTGTAGCACTCTGCCCCCCAGCTCCAGGCCTGCATGGAAGCGTGGAAGCTGCTGCCTTGGGAGCCATGGCCAGGTCTGTCCCCAGGGCTCACGCGTGTCACAAGGAAGAACGGAGCAGGCTTTCTTTCCACTGTGGCCAGTAGTGCTGACAGCTGACTGTGGGGTGGAGGCAGTGAGTGACGAATGCTAACAATGAGAATTCATTCCAGGTTCCCAGTGGGCAGAGACCATCTGGACAGAGCCAGAGGCCACTGAAGGGACGTCCCTCGTCCCTCGGTGGGGGAAGGTGCTTGCTTGGACCACTCCAGAGAGAGGCTTTGGAAATCCAAGGAGCACTCTCCCTTTGCCCTTCAAAGGGACATTAAACTCAAACGGCACCAAATGAATGGGTGGAAAATGTTATACAGCAAACACGGGAAGGGTTTTCCCCCAGATAAAAGCAATGGAAGGAGGAAGAGAGAAATAGAGGTGGAGGGAGGGGGGAGGGCAGCAAGGATGGAGGGGAGGAGAGGAAGAAGAAGGAGGGATGGGAGGAAGGGAGGGAGGGTCCCAGAGCTTTCTCAGGTTACAGAGAAAGCGGGAAGCAGGGTCAGGAGGAACAGAAAGGAGAAGTTGAAGTGGGAGTCACTCCAACCCTTGAGAAGAGCTGCCCATGGGGCAGAGTGGGGACAGCGTGTCTCAGAACTCGCAGCTGGTTTGGATGTAAAGTCCCTCCTCTACCCAAGAGAAGCCTCACACAGAAGTTCACAAGGCTGGGCAACGCTGACCTCGGGGGCCGTCCCATGGGGCCCCAGGCATCATGCTCTGCTGAGGCCGTCTAGGAATTCGTACTAATTCTCAAACCAGGGGCCCTCATTTCCATTTTCACCAGGCCCCCGTGCAAATTATGTAGCCAGTCCTGGCTGACCTTTCCAAAGGACGTTTTGCTACAAAGGCAGGAGCAGGAAGGCCGGGGGCCGGCTCTGGCTGCTCTCCCTGTTTGCTAACCAAATACTCGCTGCGCGTTGTTGACTCAGCCACCAGGTAATAGTAAGCACAGGGCTCCCCACCCCAGCTTGAAGAGCCTGACTCCGATGAAACGTGCGCGGAGCTGTGCCTGTGCGTGTCCTGTAAGTGTAAGCGTTCAAGAGGCTGAGAGGGGGACTTCCCTGGTGGTCCAGCAGTTAAGACTCCACGCTCCCAATGCAGGGGGCCCGGGTTCGACACCTGGTCAGGGAACTAGATCCCGCATGCGTGCCGCAACGAAGATCCCGCGTGCCACAACTAAGACCAGGTGCAGCCAAATAAATAAATAAATATTTTTTTAAAAAAGAGATTGTGAGGGTCTGCCACACACCAGGCACCAAGGGGTCCTGACCTCGGCGCCGCGCGCAGAAAGCATGGCCCTGCTGAGGCCGAGAGCCAGCCTGACAAAACCCGCCCAGTCCCGGGAGACCCGCCTTCCAGTTGGCTGGCGGATGAGGAGGCATCAGGACCTCCTCGCCTCCGGATCCTCCACCGTGGGGGATGCCAGCTGGGGTGTTTGGGACCACGACTGTGCCTTGTGCTGTGGCTCCCACATTATTCGAGAGACCACCGTAGGGTCACCAGGTCTCCAAGTGAAGTGCTGAGGCAGACCCAGCTCAACACCACGGCCAAGCCCAGGTCCCTCCCCTACTAGTGCTCCCCTTCTCTGCTGGTCCTTCACTCAAGGGCCAAGATGCAGGCCAGGGACCCCCAAATCCCAACACTATACTGGCCTCTCTCCCTGCCAGCACCTCCTTTCTGAAGACCAAAGGCAGAGTCCCTGCAGGCTCCCCTCGCACCAGCAGGGAAAGCTTGGGGTCTGCTGCCCCAGCCTGGGGTCCTTCCTGAGGCCCCTGCCATCAGGCCTCCTCTCCTGAAGAGGCAGAGGACCCTAGCAGCATCATTTCCAAGGGCTTGTAGTTCACATCATCAAAACCTCTCAAGCCCAATCTGGAGGGTAACTTGGAAGGGGCCTAAGTCCCCGCAGGTGCCAGGTGTGCAAAGGAAACACACCTGCAGGCAAAACCAGAGGCAGCTGGACCCTGGCACCCCGCCCATGGCCAGGACAAAGCCAGGCTCAGCAGGCCTGCAGGGTGTCCGGGCCAAGGGCAGGCAGGCCTCTCAGAAGGGGCCAGGAGAGTAAGCCGAGGAAGCAGGAGGCCAGGCCTGAGAGGGAGGGCCCGCCAGGAACTGAATTAATCAGCAGGAAACTGATGGTTATTTCCTGACAACTCCACCACCACCACCACCACCAAGAGCACAGAAAACACACACACAGGAATTCAGAAACAGGGAGGGCAGCTGGCAACTTCCTGGAGACCCACATTGCAGCCACTTTTTCAAATACCATAGACAAAACAACACAGAGCACCCTCCCTTTCCCAAGTGCGCACGGTGTGTGGAGCCCCTCGTGTGTGTTATCTCATTTCTATCTTGCACGAAAACCTTTCCAGGAGGGACTGTCATTCCCCGTTTTCTAAACTCTGAGGTGCAAAGCAAAGGGAGAGGACCAAGGTCACAACTAGTGGTACCCAAGTTTCCAAGGCCAGGCTTGGCAGGACTCCGACGGCCGTCTCTTAAACCACCTCGCTCCACCCTGGACCAACAAATCTCTCCCCCAGGCTCCACGACCAGGGTTTACAGGAATCCTATGGCACGAGAGGAAGGGCTCAAAATAGAGGAGTCAGCTGGTGTGGCAGCGGACCCCCTTCTGCATGAACTGGCCTCTTGGGCTTTGGAGGGTGGGGGTGAGAAGTCTTCCACCTCTCCCCCAACTCTTCTTCTGCTTTCCACTTCTCCAACTTAAGAGCACATCTTTTAACATAGCCAGTGCTTCTCAAACTCTCTGCATTGGAAGATCTGTTTTATTTTATTTCATTTATTTATTTATTTATTTATTATTTTTGGCTGTGTTGGGTCTTCGTTGCTGCACGCGGGCTTTCTCTAGTTGCGGCGAGCGGGGGCTACTCTTTGTTGCGGTGGGCGGGCTTCACATTGTGGTGGCTTCTCTTGCTGCGGAGCGTGGGCTCTAGAGCATGGGGGCTTCAGTAGATGCGGCGCATAGGCTCAGTAGTTATGGTCCGTGGGCTCTAGAGCACAGGTTCAGTAGTTGTGGCACACGGGCTTAGTTGCTCTGTGGCATGTGGGATCCTCCCGGACCAGGGCTCGAACCCGTGTCCCCTGCATTGGCAGGTGGATTCTTAACCACTGCCCCACCAGGGAAGCCTTGGAAGATCAGTTTTATTTGAATCCCTGGAAGGACTAACAGGCAGGTCCTGGTCCCTTGACCTGTCACATGAAGTCAGTGATACCCACCCTGGTCCATACCCTGATCAAGATGGAGCTGCTGATCACCCACCTGGATGTCATCATGGCAACGTTAAACTATAAAAGTTTCTAAGCCTCACTCTCAATTTCTCTTGGCTGGCTAGCATCGGTCCATGGCCCATCCTTCTGTGTGGCGCTGGCCTAAGAATGTATGACAGTGTTTATAAATTCAAAATTTTTTAATGCAGAGGTGTATCTTTCCTCTTAGATGAAAATTCTACCCACGGGTAAGAGAGCCTCAAATTTGCCCTTTCTTAATATTTCAAACATGCGTTCTTAATCTCCACTGTTTTGGGGTAAATGATTTTCCACAGTCATCTCTCCTGCCTCTCTTCTCTCTTAAAAACGGAAAATAGGGCTTCCCTGGTGGCGCAGTGGTTGAGAATCTGCCTGCCAATGCAGGGGACACGGGTTCGAGCCCTGCGCTGGGAAGATCCCACATGCCACGGAGCAACTGGGCCCGTGAGCCACAACTACTGAGCCTGCGCGTCTGGAGCCTGTGCTCCGCAACAAGAGAGGCCGCGATAGTGAGAGGCTCGCGCACCGCGATGAAGAGTGGCCCCCGCTTGCCGCAACTAGAGAAAGCCCTCGCACAGAAACGAAGACCCAACACAGCCAAAAATAAATAAATAAATAAATAAATAAATTTATAAAAAAAAAAAAAAAAAAAAAACGGAAAATAATACATTTAAGTTCCTTAAGTGTCCTTGGAATTTACATTCAGCGACACGTGACCTGCTGAATTCCATGAAGCTGAGGTGTGAAGAAAATGTTCTGTCAATGAGAAATTCACAAGTGCTCAGAACAGAACACAAAATTTGCAGTCCTTAACCATGGTCATAGCTCCAATGCGTTCCTACAGATGAAAACAGGCTTTGGTTTATACCAGCCGAAGCATTTATAGGTTAAATCTCAAAAGATAAAGGCCGCTTCAACAGTTCACAGTTGGCCCATGTTGGCCGTAACAAGACTGGCAGCTGGGAACCACCTGAAGGCATTACGACATGCAGATGCTTGGGTCCCGCCCAGATCCTGGGGACTTGGGGCTGGACACAGGGAAGTGCATTTTAACCAGCTCCCCAGCAGGGAATAACAGATGGTGTGGCCACTGAAAGTGCCCTTCTGCCTAAGAACCAGGGGTGAAGGGGTGTGACCAGTGGCCCAAAAGATTTGGTCTTGGGAAAGTAAAACAAGCCCAAACAAAACCAACTGGGTTTATTCCACTGAGGCAAGTGCTACATAAAGCCCTGGCATAGAGAGACCCACGGAATAAATTCAGTTTGTTTGTTTGTTGAAAGTGGTCTCACATTCTCCACTTAGCTGGGCCTGGCACATAGCACACTCTCAACTAGTGTCAGCTGTTGTTCATAGACCAGGTTATTAAAGCCCAGAAGGCTTGTGATTTTGCCGAAAGTCAAGTTCTTGGTGAAACCAAGACTTGCCCTGGGACTCATGCCTCTGTCCTCTGTGCCTCAGTTTCCTCATCCATAAAATGGAGATAATACTTGCTTATTCTCATGGCTGTTGTGAAAATTAAATGAGGGAATGCCTTTGTAAGCGCATTTAGCCTGGTCTCTAGTAAGCACTTAATAAATAATAACTGTTCAGATAATCATTATCAATTTTGTAAGTCGAGATGACATAAAATCTGTTTCCATGTGAGCTGGAATTTGTTTATTCCAGATGGTTCTTATTAGCACTAAATGCCCTGGACATACTGAATGGCCAGAATAGTCTCTGCACCTTGGTGGAGACTTTCGTCATGGGCCGGGAGAGCTAACCACCCTTCAAATACCCCACCCCATGACACACACCTGGCCTGCGCTTGCTCCTGGGGAGACCAGCTGGCTGGCGGAAGTTCTCTGCAAACATGCCCCTGGGCTGAGCCCCTCTGAGAGGTTTCCCAGTGGGCACTCGTCCAGAACATTTATTATGTCCATAATATGCCGGGCATGGTGCTGGGCACTGGACAAAAGAACAGCAATAAAGAGAGCAGAGCCTTCCCCTGCCATGAGCTTACAAAACTATAAAGTGGGTATAAATTGTTTTTGATTAAAAATTTCTATTATAAAATTAATAAAACCACCCACTGCAAAGAGTTTGAAAAAGATGGAAGTGAAAAAAAATTAATACTCCTTCTCACCCTAACTCAACAGCTTCTTGTGCATTTCTTCCTCGTCCTCTTCAAGCGCATGGTTTTCACGTTTTTTTTTTTTTTTTTTAATTTATTTTTGGCTGCGTTGGGTCTTTGTTGCTGCACGCGGGCTTTCTCTAGTTGCGGCAAGCGGGGGCTACTCTTTGTTGAGGTGCGCAGGCTTCTGATTGCAGTGGCTTCTCTTGTTGTGGAGCATGGGCTCTAGGCACGCGGGCTTCAGTAGTTGTGGCGCACAGGCTTTGTTACTCTGTGGCATGTGGGATCTTCCCGGACCAGGGCTCTAAAGCGCGTCCCCTGCATTGGCAGGCAGATTCTTAACCACTGAGCCACCAGGGAAGCCCTTTTCACATGGTTTTGATCATGGTGTGTACAATCTGGTGTCCTGCTTATTTTCCCTGGATGACACTAGCAAGTTTCCATGTTTCATGCTCATAATCAATAATCCATGTTCATAAACACAGAACATTTGGAAGAGTGCACAGATCACCGTTCGCCTGCCCATTCTTGCAGTGAAGGACATTCAGGTTGCTTCCAATTTGTCCACACTGCCTACAAAATGCCTTCATGCATTCATGCAGAAAGATAGAGGGAAGAGGCAAATGCTGTGTAATTTGAAGGTGTCAGATGGGCCTGGTTGAATAATGCCACTGTATGAACTTGAGCAAGTTACTTAACCTCTTTGAACTTCAATTTCCTCCCAAATGGGCATAACACCTCCATCATACAGTTGTGGAGAGGATTTAACAGGAGACCATCAGTAAAACACCGAGCAAGGGGCCTGATACTCAATAGATGTGTGCCTTCTTTTCTCTCATATATCACAAGGTCATGACTATGACTCCTGAGTGCCTTCTCAAGGACTAGGGCAATCTGCAGAGACACCCTCAGAGCATGGTGTGCCAGCTCCCCAAACCCTCCATACAGATTGCTAAAATCTGGGAGACTTAGCATTTGCAAGCTGAAGTATTCAGGGGAGAAGTGATATGTGCTCTGCAATTTACTTAAAAATGGTTTAGGAGGGACTTATCTGGTGGCACAGTGGTTAAGAATCTACCTGCCAATGCAGGGGACACGGGTTCGAGCCTTGGTCTGGGAAGATCCCACATGCTGCGGAACGACTAAGCCTGTGTGCCACAACTACTGAGCCTGTGCTCTAGAGCCCACGAGCCACAACTACTGAGCCCACGTGCCACAACTAATGAAGCCCGTGCGCCTAGAGCCCATGCTCAGCAACAAGAGAAGCCACCAGACTTTGCTCGCCGCAACTAGAGAAAGCTGTGTGCAGCAAGGAAGACCCAATGCAGCCAAAGATAAATAAGTAAATAAATAAATTAAAAAAAAAAAAAAAGGTTCAGGAAAAAAACATACACATGTACAGATGAAGCAAATATGGCAAATGTTCACTTCTGTTATATCTAGTCGGGTGTACGAGTATTTACTATTCTTTCAACTTTTCTATATATTTGAAATTTTTCATAATAAAACCTTGGGGAAAAACCTCTTGCTAATTTAAAAGGTAAAAAATGGTATCATGCTTTAAAAATTTGCATTGCATCCATTTATTTGTTCAACAAATATTAATTCAACACAGTCAGCAAATATTACTTCAATACAGTATCTGTCATGCAGTGAGTTGACCTGGTCCCTGACCTCATGGAGCATACCATCTGGCATTTCTTTGGGTTGGGTGTTTATTTGCTAATTATTAATATATAGTTTGTTCACTTTGTCTTCAAGTTTAAATCTTGATTTTTAAAACTAATATGTATAGGTTCTTGGTAGAATTAAAATATTAACCTTTCGGGGCTTCCCTGGTGGTGCAGTGGTTGAGAATCTGCCTGCTAATGCAGGGGACACGGGTTCGAGCCCTGGTCTGGGAAGATCCCATATGCCGCGGAGCAACTAGGCCCGTGAGCCATAACTACTGAGCCTGCGCGTCTGGAGCCTGTTCTCCGCAACAAGAGAGGCCACGACAGTGAGAGCCCCGCGCACCGCGATGAAGAGTGGCCCCCACTTGCCGCAACTAGAGAAAGCCCGCACACAACAACGAAGACCCAACACAGCCAAAAATAAAAAAATAAAATAAATAAATTTATTAAAAAAAAAAAAAATTAACCCTTCAAGTGTCTCATGAGAAGCTCTTTTCCCCGCAGCTCTCAACTGTTTTGTAGAATTTACATAGCAGTTACAATTTTTTAAAGGTAGTCAAATCTGTTGAATTTTTTGATGACTTTTTTTATTTCTCAACTTTGGAAATCAACCTCCAGCCCAAAATTTGTTATAGAGTAAATTGTACATACTGTTATGTTTACTCCTTCTTTATAATATATTTCTGTTTCAGTATTATCCTGGTGACTAGCATTTTAAAAGCCATGTTAAACAGTGATGGTGATAGCAGGCCTCCTTATTTTGTTACTGGTTTCAACAGGAATGCTTCTAGTGTTTCTCAGTTAATTAACACTGGCTATTGGTTTGAAATTGATATCCTTAATCAAGCTGAGAATGCAGCCTTCTATTCCTTTTTTGGTGTATTGATTAGTTAGAAATGGATGTTCGACTTTAATCAATTATCCCCCTGCATATATTGGAATCAATCTGACTTTACTTCTTTAACCCATTAGCATGACGCAGTTACTATATTAAGCTTTCCTAATATTGACAATTCCCCCCCACTTGCCCCACTGGGTTATGGTGGATGACTTGTTTAACATATTATTGAATTCTATTTCCGACATAGCATTTTCATTCTTTAATATGGTCTCTTTGCCATGTTTAGCATCAGGCTGATTTTGCTTTGAAGAATGAATTGGAGAGCTCTCCATCTTTTGCTAAGCCATGGAATAGCTTAACATTATCAGTATTATCAAATCTAAAACAATTACCTAGCAAAAACACTTGGCACTGGTGTCTTCTTTAGGTAGAGGGGGCAGTAGTTGATGATGATTGCAAATTTTTTCTCAATTAACAACATATACATTTTCAGAAAAGCATTCGTTTAAATGAGATTTTCAAATTTAAGCCTAGTGTGCACATATTTTTATTTTTTAAAACCTCTCTACCTATTGCAATGTCCCCTTTCTCATGCCTATTATTTTTTTCTTTTCTCTCTTATTTTTCAAATAGATCTGCCAAAGGTTAGGCCACTTTACTGTTTGTTTAAAAACAGAATCAGCTCTTGGATATACTTGCTAATTTCACTGTATTTCTATTTTCTAATTCATTTATTTCTGCCTTTTTTATCTTTCCCATTTTCCTTAGGGGCTGTTTTTTATTCTTTTTTTCCCCCTAAGATCTCAGGCTGAATGCTTGGTTTATTTATTCTCTTTTTCTCTCTCCCCTTTTAATAATAAAAACATTTAAGGCAATGAGAATAGTGCCAGCTGTCTCCCATAGGTTTGGTTATGTGGCACTCTGGTTTTCAATGCTTTCTAAATATTTGTCACTATGTTCTTTATTTCTTCCTTGACCCAACAGCAATCTAGGAGAGTTTTAAATTTTTTCAAGTGGTTAGGCTTTCGTTCTAGTATGTTTAAATTTATAATATTTTGGCAAGGTTTACTGCATGGTGATCACAGGACTCTCTGACTGGCACAACTTCTGTTTTGGGTAGACCGTGAGTTCTTACAGTTGGTTACTGGTGGCTGACAGAAATATTTGCAGAGCATATGCTCGCTTGCAAAGCCCAAGTGCTTTTGAAAAGTTTTTGCTTGCCATAATGTTATGTCAAATGAAAAAGGATATAAAGTTCAGGGTGTTTGTAAACAGTTTAAAATACAATATATTTACCTATGTGCATGGAAAAAGACTGTGAAGAAATATATAAAGGTACTAAACAGTGTTGGTAATTTCTAAGGGGTGAGATTATGGGCAATTTTTATTTTCTTTACAATTTTCTGTATTTTCAACTTTTCTATATAGGCATAAGATTTACTATTTTAATAATAAGATTTCTTTAAACGTTTGGTAACAGAAATGCTTGCTCTGAGCTTTGTCTTTGCAAAGCTCCCCCTGGCCAGAGAGTTAAGAAGTCACCAGGCAGAACTTGAGGGATAACTGGATTTGGACCCCAAACAGTGACCACACCTGAAGACGGTGGCCCTGTGAGGAGCCCACAGTCACTCAGGCTGTGGAGGTCCCCCCTGCGGGAGGGGATTCACTCTCCAGGGGCCCCCAGGAGCACCACCCTCGTCCCTCCATGCTCCTCATGCCCAGTGACCAACCCCCCCATTACTGTCATGGAGGAGTTTTCCCTCAGAGGGAAAGAGTGAAATCCAACTACTGCAACTGATGCATGCAGGCTTTTATTTCCTTTCTACCTCAACACGATCTCTGAGGCCCACTTCCAAAATGGCATTTTCAACCCAAGGTCAACTGCAGAGCCCGTCTGAATCCAGAGGAGCTCTGGCCCCTGGAAATGGACAAGGTGGCTGTGCCCCCAGCTCCTGCCACTCAGCCCAACACCAGCAGCTCTGGAGAGCGGGCAGCCGCGTTCCCACGAGCTGCGCGCTCAGTGTGCGGGACCATAAACTCCAGAGAGGTCCAGAAGCCTGCTCTGGGATGGAGGAGAAAACAGGGAGGGAAGCTAAGGGAGAGGCGGCAGCGATGAGAGAGGAGGAGGAGAGAGAGAGAGAAGAGGTGTGAATGACAGGAAGCATTAAGGGGAGGGGAGCGGTGGTTCCAGGCGGTTCCTGGGAGACCCATCATTTCAGAAGCACTTCACAAGCGTGCGACTGGCGAAGGTACCACACAGGCGCCCTGCGCTTATTACCTTTACTAGGAGTCATCTCACACTGCGGTCTTTCTGCTCTGTTTCTCTGTCCTCCATCCTCGCTCACCCAAGTCCTCTGCTAGAAGACAGTTGCCTCAGCTGGCTTCCACTGAGCCCCGGGGAGTCTGGGGACACTCTTAGGAAGTCACGGAAGAGAATCCTGACCCATAGGGAATGTATTAAGATGGCCAAGCAAAGATGGCAAGGGCCAGAGGAAGTGCAGTGACAGGCAAAAAGATGCTGGCGTGTGCCGAGCGCCCCAGGAGTGGCTTGTCCCTTGGGACTATCTCTTGTCTCTTTCTCGATAAACTTTCGCCCCCCACCCCTGTGGCTTTCTATATCCAGGCAGCTCTGCTCACCACCCTGGCTGTTCTGGGCAGTGACCTTCAAGTATGTCTATGTTTCATCCTGATGCCGCTTACAGGTACCAACTTCCTGCCCTCTGCTCCATGCAGTGTCTACACAGTGGAATGAATCGCCCAAATCAGAATGCAGCCATTGCCCTTTGGAAGAATGCTCTCCAGGGGAGGGGTGCTACCAGTGTATCAGCCCCCAGAACTTGCTGGGGGAGAATGGGAGTGGGCAAGTGTTTCAGCTCTAATTTTTGCCTAGAAATCAATAGGCCCTCCAGCGGCTCATCTGACCCACCTCTGCATCTCCTGCTTTACTTTTCTGGTGTGTCTTGGGAGTTAGGTGGCAGAGAGGTTCAATGAATGGAGTGTGAACTCTGGATTCAATCATACCTGGTTCAAATCCTGCTACCATCCCTTACAGGTGCAAGGTCTTGGGAAAGTGGCTGCCTTCATGAACCTGTTTCTCTGCCTCTAAAATGGGTCAGGGGGACTTCCCTGGTGGCGCAGTGGTTAAGAATCTGCCTGCCAAAGCAGGGGACACGGGTTCGATCCCTGGTCCAGGAAGATCCCACATGCCATGGAGCAACTAAGCCCGTGCGTCACAACTACTGAAGCCCACATGCCTAGAGACCATGTTCCGCAACGAGAGAAGCCACCGCAATGAGAAGCACGTGCACCGCAACAGAGAGTAGCCCCTGCTCGCTGCAACTAGAGAAAGCCCACATGCAGCAATGAAGACCCAATGCAGCCAAAAATAAATTTTTTTTTAAAATGTTAAAATGGGTCAGGAATGCTGTTTCTTACAGAGTCATTGAATTAGAAGAGTCTGGCCCAGTGCCTGGCCTGGAGCAGGTGCTCAACAAACATTGGTCCTCTTTCTCCTTCCCTTGCTGGGATTGAGGAAACCCATCCTGAAGATCTCATGCACTCATGCAACATTTCAGAAGACCTTCCTACATTTTCAATTCAGTAACTATGGGTTAAGAATACACCTCAGTGGAAAATTTTTACTTGGGGTTATTTCTTGGTGAGTTTTAAGAAACACGGTCAAGCACAGAAAACGTACTTTTATACATTATCTGTAAACAGCTGGTGCAGAGCAGAAATTTTAGGTGAAATGAGAAGGAATTCAAGCAGAAGTGCTATACTTATTCCTCTGAGGGATTTCTCAACCCTCAGATCAATTTTTCCAAGGGGATTTCCCCACATGGAATAACAGCATAAGCCCCGAGTGCCCTGGCTTATGCCAGAGTGATCTGTCACGTTGTTTCTTTGCTCAGAACCCACTGGTGGCTCCCCCAGGCCTCTGGATGAAGTTCAAGTCTTTGGACACATTCCCAGATCGGCCCCTCCAGCTCCATCTTCTACCATCCCACCTCTACACCCTACCTCCCATCCACACCAAACCACCACTGACTCTTTGAATGTGCCTGTACTTTCTGCCTTTGTATATTCTAGTCCCCCAATGGAATGCCCCTGCTTCCCTTGTCTGCTAAGACTCAGCGAAACACCGCCTCCACCAGTTTTCCCTGCACTCCTCCGCACCTTCACCACGTCCGCAGAGCGAATTTCCTGTGCTCTTGTCTGCATATCCCATATCCCTTCTGGCGGAGGGCCTGCTGGGGACAAAGACCGTGCCGTTCCCCTTTATATCAGAGTTTAGTAGGTGCTTGGGAAATGTCTGCTGATTGAATGAAGAAATAAAGAGATGACAGAGGAAGGTTTGTAACAGAAAAGTTTTCAGGATGGTGCGGGGTTCTCCCCGACTTCACAGGCCTGTGGTCCACAGGTAACAATGATTACCACGTATCACACAACACAGAGCACACATGAAAAGTAGGCACATGAACCCATTTCGCAGGCCATGAAATCAAGGCTTGGCTGGGGAGGCTGGGGCTCATCAGGGCTAGGAGATGGCGAGCCAGGACGGAAGGCCATGGCTCCTCTGATCCTGAGTCCCACGGCTTGAAGTAAGGTCCTCCCCTTGCCTGTGGGCCCACTTCCATGGCAGGCGACCTTTTAGATCCATCCCTGCCTGTGGGGAGAAGAGCAGCTCTGTGTTTCTGTGATTAATGTACTTTTCGTCCTGCAGAGCTTCCTAAGGCCAAGAAAGTGCCAGGTCAGAAGTTACAGCACACACGGGAGCAAAGAATCGACTATGTCTCAGGCCACCCAGAGCCGAGACCCTCACTCTTGGACCCAACTCTCCCACACTGCTAAGGGTGGGGGCCACACCATCTCTCACAGGACACCAAAGCTGCCCATTTCTTGTGCCTTTGGTGGGTCCAACATCATTAAAAGTGGACCCTGGTCTTCTCCAAACCAATTAGTTAAGAAGCAAGGTGACGAGTTTCATTGGAATCTAAGGTTACAGAATGAGGTCTGTAACATTGTGTCTCAAATGGGGGAAGGGGGTAGAGACTGAGGAATGGGGATGGGCCATTCAGGGAAGAGAGGCAGCACCGGGCAGATAAGAGATCTCATCCACCAGACAGATAACAGGGCTAAAATGACAAAGGAGCTAGAAGCCTGTGCTGGCCTGTTGAGAGAAAGAAAGAGCATATTAAATTTTAAACAAAGCCCACCCCAGGGGAACCTCCAGCCTCCCTCTCCCAACCCATGCCTCCCATTTCCAGCACACTAGTCGTCAAGTTCATAGAAACCGAAATGTCCCTCATCTCTAGGGGCTGGGTTTTGTGTTTTTGTTTTTTTTGTAACCCAATGGGCAGCAGCTGGCACACTGTGTCTCTGGGGGATAGTGGGGAGGGAGTTTGGGACTCCCTGAGCCCCTGTGGCCTTCCCGCCGGGCCTGAGAAAGGAGGGCAGGCTGGAACCAGCTTCGGCTGGGACAGCACCAGGTGCAGGGAAAGAGCAGGAAGTGCCAGGTCCAGATGGTAGGCAGCAGCCTAGGTGTCACTAGGAGCCGAGAGGAAAGAAGGAACTAAGAAGTAGGGAAGGTCCTCAGAGGCCTCATCAACCAGCGTAAAGAATGTGCTGGTATGGAGGAGGAAGAGAGCAGAAAAGGAGGAAGAGGGAGCTAGGAGCTGGAAAGGAAGGCCCAATTTAGCCCAAGCAAATGTTACTTCCTCAGTAATTCCGTCAAACCTCCCTCCCCCGCCAGCCCCCCACCCCCGCAAAGTGATGGTTGGCGAATCGGGCTGCAAGGGCTGAAGGTCTGGGCAGAGACACTCTCCTGGGCAGGACCCGCGGGACAGGGTCTGAAGCCTGCACAGGAAATCTCCATGCCACCCCGACAAACACCAACCAACCTCAGTCTATGGAGTTAGGGCAGGATGTCTGTTTTATGAGCATCTTCTTCAAAGAAAGACCAGCCTAAGCTCCCTGAGAGAGTCTGGAATCCTCAAAGCCAGCACTGCCCCAGGTACCCTAAGAATGGGCCCCTTGAGGTTTCCCTGGGGAGCCACAGGCCTGCCCAGGTGCCTGCAGAGGAGACAAGAAAGGCCTCCAGCCTCAGTGCTTGAGGTCCACTGCAAACAAAGGGACAAGGATGGGAGGTTCTCTTACACAGGTCAGCTGTGCCCTGGGTCTCTCAGGCCTTTCCCAGGCCAGTGCCTCTTAACCAACATGCGTGAAACAGTTGAAAAGTGGTGTCTTAAAAACGCATAATCAGCTTTTAAAAGAATAAGACTTAGTATTCACCTAAAAGGAATCAAAAATATTACATGACATTTCTGGAGGCCAATTTAACCATCTATATCCAGAGCATTTACGATGTGTCCTTGGCCCAGTGGATTCCCTGCTAGAAATATATCCCAAGGATATAATCAAAAAATACCCAAGGATGTTCACCACAGCATTCTTTATAAGAGAGAAGAGGAAAAACCTAAATTTAGGGGACTGCTTAAATATGTGGAAGGGTATATCATATACTGAAATATTAATAATTATAGGTGGTTTTAATTTTCTTCTTTTTGCTTGTTTCTATTTCCTAAATTTTCTGCAACAATCATAAATCTCTCTGTAACAAGAAAAAAAAATCAATAAAAGCTATTTCTAAAAAAAAAAAAGGAACAGATCCAAGATCCAAGAGACTGTGCATTCCTTGGACATTCAAATCTGAACTGGATTTGAACAAAACAAAACAAAACTGGACAGAGACACTTAAAACCACCTAAGAATATTTTCAAGGACTAAGAGGTGGTTTCCAGTGAAGGGAAATTAAAATCCTCCAGAAGGCCTGAGTGAGTGCAGGAAGGGTGAGTCAGGAGCAGGGAGCCAAATCCCCAGAAGAGTCAGGACCCAACATTTCTGTCCTTAGAGTAACTGCCATGGTGGGGGAGGGGTTGGGGTAGAGGGCAGGGATGAGAGCAGGCAGAGGGGCTGAGGTGTGAAAAAACAAATGTTACTTTTGTCCCTGATCAAGGAAAGGAACAATGGCCATCTCTTTAGACAGTGAATTCAAGCTGAGTGAGATTTGTTCATCTATCTGACAATAGGGAATGAATTTTTACAACCAAGGTATAGAAGCCCCCAAACAGAGGTGTGGAAGAGAAATTCTGACAAGCTCTGTAACTGAAGCAAAAGAACTTAGCTGATGTTGCACAGAAATTTTTCCAGATAATGAGCTAGAACACAAGAAGATAACGGAGTGGAACGCTCAGGAGGGCGTTAAGAGTACCAGGTGTAGCATTAACAGAAGGTGGCCTTTGCGTAAGATGACCTACAGCCCAAGGAAGGAAAAATCCCACAGGACGTGGACTTAATTATTCAAGCATCAGGAAAACCTGAGGAGCAACAGGAGAGGTCTAAATTTCTCCAGTCCTCTTTCTGATCAAAAGCTTTAAAATCTATCTCAGAGGGCTTCCCTGGTGGTGCAGTGGTTGAGAATCTGCTTGCCAATGCAGGGGACACGGGTTCGAGCCCTGGTCTGGGACGATCCCACATGCCGTGGAGCAACTAAGCCCGTGAGCCACAATTGCTGAGCCTGCGCATCTGGAGTCTGTGCTCTGCAACAGGAGAGGCCGCGATGGTGAGAGGCCTGCGTACCGCGATGAAGAGTGGCCCCCACTTGCCGCAACTAGAGAAAGCCCTTGCACAGAAACGAAGACCCAACACAGCCATAAATAAATAAATAAATAAATAAAATTAAAAAAAAAAAAAAGAGAGAAATACCACTGTTTCTAAAACATCCAGGTCATCCAGAACACCAAGACATGGTGGCTACTAACATAATCTTCCCGCCGTGCCCCTCCAACCCCTGCCATCCTACAGCGGTGAACTGAATCATCACTTTGGGGAGCAGGATCTGGGTAGGGCTTGGCCTCCATAACAAACTATGACATCTTAAAAAAAAAAAAAAAATCTATCTCAGAGATCAAACTTCATCCATTTGGGAAACGTTTATGGGGTGCCTCCTATCCATGCATGCATTCAGCAAACAGCCAGGTGCAAACTTGATGTGGGTGCCACTCTGTGATGTTCAAAGCACTTCCACTTCCACTGGCCTAACAAACAAAAACGGACAGCATGGGTCACTAGCCTGCATCCCTCATAAAGATGCCAAGTAGCACAGTGATAGGGTGCTGGACATGCCAGCTCGGGCCCACGGATCCTGAAGACTTCCCGCCCCCATGAGCATTCCTCAGCCCCAGTGGACCCTGACTCTCTCTTAAGAAATGATGACTCCAACTTGGAAAATAAATATGACACCACACATGAGGACAGCTGGTGCTGGATGATTCTGTGTCTCTTAAAGACATCAAATTCTTCCCCCAGGTGAAGCTGTATCCTATAAATTACAGCCTCGCATTATATATGGCCAACACCTTTAGCTTTGTTCTCCGTGGAGAATTTCTCTTCAGCAAAGAGGAAGCAGTCAATACCCTACTTTGGAAACAGCACAGGTGTTTCTGTGAGACAAAAACCAAAACCAAAAATCAAAAAACCACCTCTTCCTCCCTTTAATTAAAGGGATTGCACCTGTGTATAGAAAAATAGAAAAAGTTGTTCTTCCAGAATCTTCCATGTACTAAGCACTTTCAGCCCTGAAAACTTACCTGCTGTAAAACAAAGTGAAGGCACCAGCTTACAGTACCAGCAAGTGCTCCCTTGGCACCTGGCAGCAGCTGGTACCTACCTGAGGCCAGCTCATAATGACAGTAATAAAAGTTCCCTTGAAATAGTGTTAAGGTTCAGACACTCTGATAAAAGCTGGGAACTTCAAAGATAGGACTGCAAAGCCCATCCCTAATCGTCCTCATTGTGTCTGATGTGGAGGGCTGGGCTCTCGGCTGGCTCCACCACCTACTGCCTGAGCTTTGCCCAGGAGGACTTGTGAGCCAGCCAGCCAGCCAGCCAGCCAGCTGGAGGAGGCGGGATGGAACTTTGCACTCACTCCCACAGGGGGTCGGGGGGCTGTCTAGGCCATGGTGCACAGCCATTGGTCCTTGACCTATGAGAAGTCGGATAAAAATAAAGGAAGGAAACAAGAAAATTCTGATCTACAGACATGAGCCCAATGATTCTGGAGTGAGAACTGGATTCAATGCCAGGTTCCAAGGCTCTCTCCATGAACTTGGGCAAGTCATTGCAGACTTCCGAGCTTCAGTTTCCTGGTCAATAAAAATGGTAACCTCCCTAGGGGCTGCTGAGGGGAGTAACTAAAATACCCTATATGAAAATGCAGAACAAAGGTGTGAGCCTTCTTCCCTTCCTCCCTCCTTCCCACCCTCCCTTCTTTCCACCCTAACCTCCTTCTTTAAAAAATTTTTTTTTTAAATTAGGTAATATAGGGAATTTCCTGGCGGTCCAGTGGTTAGGACTCCGTGCTTCCAC
The DNA here is from genome assembly GCF_009873245.2 of Balaenoptera musculus. Taxonomy (NCBI): domain Eukaryota; kingdom Metazoa; phylum Chordata; class Mammalia; order Artiodactyla; family Balaenopteridae; genus Balaenoptera; species Balaenoptera musculus. The sequence continues at coordinate 37,889,987 of NC_045786.1, forward strand.
TGCAGGGGGCATGGGTTCTATCCCTGGTCAGGGAACTAAGATCCCGCAAGACACGCGGTATGGCCAAAAATAAATAAATAAATTAGGTAGTATATGCACAAAGTACAAAATTCAAAATGTAGAAAAAGGAACACAGTGAAAAGTCAGCATCTGCTGTGGGAAACCACTATTACCAGTCTCCTAGGTATCCTTGCAGAATGCTGCACAGCCAGGCATTCTGTCTCCTACTTTCTTACTTAAGAAAATATCTCAGCAACCACATGGATACATAGGAAGCTTTTACATTCTTTTGTACAGCTGCACAGAGCTGCATTGCATGGTTATAGGATAATTTATTTACCAGTTCTCTAGTGATGGACATTAAGGTTGTTCCCCCCACCCCTTTTTTGCTTTTACAAGCAATGACGCAATGAACTATCTTGAAAAATGCATCATTTCACATGTATGCTCATATCTGTGAGAGGAATTCCCAGAAGTGGAGTTGCTTGTGCACTTTTAATAAATATTGTCGGGCTTCCCTGGTGGCGCAGTGGTTAAAAATCCACCTGCCAATGCAGGGGACACAGGTTCGAGCCCTGGTCTGGGAAGATCCCACATGCTGCGGAGCAACTAAGCCCGTGCGCCACAACTACTGAGCCTGCGCTCTAGAGCCCACGAGCCACAACTATGGAGCCTGTGTGCCACAGCTACTGAAGCCTGCGCGCCTAGAGCCCTTGCTCCGCAACAAGAGAAGCCACCGCAATGAGAAGCCCGCACACCACAACAAAGACTAGCTCCCCGCCCACCTCAACTAGAGAAAGCCCGTGTACAGCAGCAAAGACCCAATGAAGCCAAAAATAAATAAATAAAATAAATAAATTTATTAAATAAATAAATATTGTCAAAACCCTCTTTATACAGGTTGTACCAACTTACACTCTTTCAACAGTTATGAGAGCATCTGTTCCCACTGTCACTTCTCCATAGCAGAGTTAACACTTCTCTTATTACTAGTGGGGCTGAACACCTTATATGGTTAAGAACCACTTGTATTTCCTTTTCTGTGACTGGTTCATAGCCCATTTTAAAAATTGGGCTGATAGTCTTTTTCTTATTGATTTTCTCTTTTTAGATATTAAGGAAATTAGCCCTATCTCTCATATATGTTACAAAAATGTTTTCCCAGTTTTGAGAAGTAGGAGACTCTTTTGACTGTTTATGATGATTTTGCCTCACAAAAATTTTTTACTTGTGTAGGGTCAGATATATTAATCTTTTCTTCTATGGATTCTGGGTTTTAAGTCAAAGTTAAAAAGTATTTTCCCTGAGTTCATTTTTTATATTTAACATCTTTAATCCATCTGAAATTTATTTTGTTATCAAGTGTTCTTTTTTTAGACAGCCATCAGGTTGTCTCAAGTCACAAATTTTAAAATGCCACCTTTCTAAAATGTCACCTTTCATATTAATTTATCTTTAAGTCCCTTTTCTTTCTTCTCTTCCAAATCATGCCCCTTTATCTCAGAATCACGCTCTTTCTCTCCAAGGCCCTCCCATCCCTTCATTCCATTTGTGAGCCAAGAGTTGATCCATGTTATCATGACTGACAGTCATACAAATTATGTTGAATCTCAGTATCTTAGAGCAAGTAGAGATCTCAGAAGTATCCCTTCATTTTATAGCTAAGGTCACTCAGATCCAAAGAGGTAAACTGGACCTGTCCAAGATCACAGGGTAGCTTAGTGCTTGTGATTTTTTTTAATTACTTTTCAAGAAGAACAGAAATATTGATTTTGCCATAAATTCCATTCAATCAATAGATATCTATTAAGCAACTACTCTGCCCAACAGTGAACAGGCACTGGGGCTCCAGAAATAAATGACACAGCTCTGACCTTTTAAGAAGTTCTGAGTCCAGTATGGGGTCTGAACACACACATCCACAGACTAATAGGTAAGGTGACAATGGCCAATGAATGTAGAAGGACTGGTTAATTTTGCAAGGGATGGCATGGAGAAGGCTCAGAAGATACATAGTTTTCAGTTGGGCCTGACATGACTAGGACTTTGTCCAAATATGGAGAGAAGACATTTGGCAATAAGGGAACAATGGGACAAAGTAGGGGGTCTGGTGGTATATCGTCAGGAAGGAAGTACTCTGGCTTAGTGTTAGCTGTGGGCAGAGTTTTAAATGAAAAGGCTCCTCTGAGAATCTGTGGTCATTAGCCAGCCCTCAAGTGGGTTTGGGCTCTGGTCCTCAAAACTGCAAGCTAAGAATTATAAATAAATGACCCATCTGTAGGGTCTTAAGGTGTCTGGCAGAAGGCAACACATATTCTCCCTGGAAGAATGTACTCTCACCCCACACCTTAAAGAATTCTCACAGATAGAATTCTAACAAACATAAGCTCACAATAGAAAATCACAAAAAGAAATAAGCCCTCATGAGTAGGAGGGAGCAGAATCATCAAACAACAGAACTACACCTGTAAATACTTCAGATACTAGAATTACTGGATACAAAAAAAAAAAAAGGATGTTTAATATGATTAAGGAAATGAGGATTTAAAAACCCAGGTAAAGAGTAAGAGATTATTGGGCTTCCCTGGTGGCACAGTGGTTAAGAATCCGCCTGCCAAGGCAGGGAACACGGGTTCAAGCCCTGGTCCGGGAAGATCCCACATGCCACGGAGCAACTAAGCCTGTGTGCCACAACTACTGAGCCTGCACTCTAGAGCCCGTGAGCCACAGCTACTAAGCCCACGTGGCACAACTACTGAAGCCCACGCGCCTAGAGCCCGTGCTCTGCAGCAAGAGAAGCCACCACAATGAGAAGCCCACGCACCGCAATGAAAAGTAGCCCCCACTCGCCGCAACTAAAGAAAGCCTGCACACAGGAACAAAGACCCAATGCAGCCAAAAATTAAATAAATAAATAAATATATTTTTTTAAAAAAAGAGTAAGATTATTTTTAAAAAGTCACACATACTTGAAAAATGATAAAATAGAAACATGATGCTCATCCAGATTAAAAACTTAAAGAATGAACATCAAAGAAAATAACTACAATGGATTAAAACACATAAAGTATATTAAAATCTCTGAGTTGGACTTCCCTGGTTGCACAGCGGTTAAGAATCCACCTGCCAATGCAGGGGACACGGGTTCAATCACTGGTCCTGGAAGATCCCACTTGCCACGGAACAACTAAACCTGTGCGCCACAACTACTGAGCCTGCGCTCTAGAGCCCACGAGCCACAACTACTGAAGCCGTGCACCCAGAGCCCATGCTCCGCAACAAGAGAAGCCACCGCAATTAGAAGCCTGCACACTGCAGCGAAGAGTAGCCCCTACTCATCACAACTAGAGAAAGCCTGCACGCAGCAATGAAGACCCAGTGCAGCCAAATAAATAAAATTATTTTTTTAAAAAATCTCTGCGTTAACAGTGATATTAAAAATATCTCAGTGGAAGGGCTGAACAGAAAATTAGAGATAACTGAAGAGAGAATTAATGAGCTGGAAGACAAATAAGAAATTACCCAGAAAACACTATAAAAAACCAAAAGACTGAAAATGAAAAAGAAGTTAAGAGAGGGGGGCGTGGGATGAATTGGGAGATTGGGATTGACATATATACACTACCATATATAAAATAGATAACTAATGAGAACCTACTGTATAGCACAAGGAATTCTACTCAGTGCTCTGTGGTGACCTAAATGGGAAGGAAATCTAAAAAAGAGTGGATATATGTATATGTATAGCTGATTCACTTTGCTGTACAGCAGAAACTAACATTATAAAGCAACTATACTCCAATAAAAATTTAGAAAAAAAAGAAGTTAAGATGTCAAGGAGATGTAAAGGATAGAATAAGATCTAACATATATCTAATTGGAGTTCCCAAGGAGAAACCAGAGACAGAATGATAGAGAGATAAAAGTCAAAGAGATAAAGGATAAAAATTTTCTAGAACTGATCAAAGTCACTAATCTCTGGTTTCAGGAAGTGTAATGAATCCTTAGACAAATAAAATAAAATCCACACCTAAATGCATTAAACTGCAAAACACACACGTGCACACGTGCGTGAACACACACCACCACCACCACCACCACCACAACAACAAAACAACAACCAGAGAGAAGAAATTACCTAAGATCAATAACTGGGCTACTAACTTCTCAATATCAATAAGGAAAGCCGGAAGATAGTAGAATACCATCTTTCAATACTAAGAGAAAATAACTGTCAAGCTAATGTTTTATACCCAGTAAAACAATCTCTTAATAAATATGAAATAAAATTTTAGCCAAACAGGAACTGAAAGTTTATGATTAAAACACCTCCACCACATGATGTTCTGATTCCAGAAGGAAAGCCTGAGATGCAGGGAGAAATATGGGTAAACAAAATGATAACTATGTGGAAAATCAAAGGTTAACTAACCTTTCATTGCACTGCATTACCTGAAAAAAGATATGGATACCAACTAACTTTAAACCTTATGCAGTCTGCATGCATCAAAAGGACAGAAATAGAGTATATAAGTTCCAAAGCAGTAAAGAGAAAAAGAGTAGAGAAAAAAAAAAAAAAAAACAACAGAGAGGAAAGAATCAGAAAAAGAAGAAACAGAAAACACAAACTAAGATGGTAGGAAGATATCCATATATACCCAAAACTATAACTAATGTAATCCCAGCACTAGGTAGTTCACAGGAGACATGAGGGCAGGGATACAGGCCAAAGAGTCCTCACTGTGCAGGGTGAAGCCATAGACATGGACGGGAAGCAAGTAGCAAAGAACTGTGGCTGAGGCACCAAAGCATAGCCAGGAGAGGAAGGAGTGGCAGAAAAAGCAGGATTAGAGAGGCAGGAGCAGGACCCAGAGTGAGGAGCCAGAACCCACGATGGGCAAGAGTATCACGACAGTACAGCTACAGAGAAGCCGGGTAAGTAGAGGCCACCAGATGTGATCAGGAGGTAGCTGGGGACATCTGGGAGTGGGGGTGAAACTCTGCTGCTGGAGAGGAGAGGGGGAGAGAGGAAGTAGGGATGGAAAGTGTGGCCTCTTCTTTGTGAAGTCCTAGGGTGAAAAGAAGTGAAATGGAAGGGGGGCAGGGGAGAGGCAGGGCCAAAGGAGAGGGAGACAGGTGTGTCGGTAGCTGTAGCGGGGAACTGGGGCACAGGAGGATGTCCAGTGCTCAGTCGTAGGGAGGCAGCCTGGGCAGGACATGGGAACGAGGGTTGATGGTGGGCATGAGGCCCAGGTGAGCAGGCAGAGGTATCCCAGCTTGGGGCAGGGGTGGGTGGGGTTGCTTCAAGTAGGGATGCGCAGTAGGGGGCTTGGAAGAATTCAGAATTTCAGAGGTGACCTGCTTCCAGGTAATGGCAAGTCCACAGTGGTCCTGTGCCTAGCAAATGGATGGGAGGTTGAGACTGTGGGCCTAGGGACCCCAGGATTGGACATCACAGGGTGGGGTTAGCCAACCAGTACCGCCAGCCTCCAAAGGGTCCCTAATGCTTACTGAGAGGCCCGCTCAGGTGTGGTCCTTGTGAGGACATTCTGACGTGGCGCATAAAGCAACCATTAAAGTTTGTACAACTTTTTTTTACCAAAACCATGCAGGACAACCTTCCGATCCAAAAGACAAACCACACATAACCAAGAGTCATCACAGAAGTTCTAGTCTCCCATGTAAATCTGCAGCGTGGACATTCCTGCTTTCTGTAGTGATCATTCTTACCTGATTTTGATTCCCTGTTTATTATACCCTGGGGGGCAGGGAAGGAAGAAAGGGAAGGCAGTTGGGCCACAATGTGATCCCTTATTCTCAACTTCCAACTGCACTGAAAATCCTCACATTTCCAACAGTTCTCTCGGTACTCCCAAAATATACACATGATAGAGCATATGTATTTAATATCAGAAACTCCTTTCTGATGATGGTTGTAGAAGACAGAACCAAAACCCCTCTAGAGATCAACCCACTTTTAATAGTCCCTTTACTCCATTTACAAATATATAGATTATAAAGATAATACAGACTGGTATATATTCAAATGGCACAGAAATGAGTAAGAGAGAAAACAAAAGGCCTCTGTACTTGGGGTAAGGCACTAGGGGTGGCGGAAGGGTCAGGTCTGTGAGCTACACACACTAATTAGTAGGTAATAAAAGCCAGTTATTTTACCTTTTGAAGCTGCTGATTCGACATACATTTGGCCCTGCTTTGGCCTCTAACATCCTTTAATTCCCCCCCCTTTCAGAATCTACCCCAATTTCCTGCGACCACCTCACCCCCCCTTATTTGACTGTGTTCAAGCACCTTCTATCCGATTCTAGAATTCTTAATTTACCTTGCAGTACTGCAGCAGTCTTGTTTTCTAAATTTTTTTTTTTTTTTTTTTTTGCAAACAATCATGAGTTCGGCCCAATAGTAACACAGGCTCTCACGGGCTAGCATGGCAACCCTGTGCTATTTGTAACACATTTCCTTGGGAAAATCCTTTCAGTTTTACACACGAACTATTGGAAGATGCTTACTTGTAAAGTGGGGGCCTCTATAATCTCAATTTTTGTTCTACCAAAAAGAGCTCTCCCTTAGCCCCACCTGCCCTGTTACTAAGGTAGGCTTTGCTAGCAGGGACTCTGGGGCCTGACTGCCTGGGTGCCAATCCTGGTTCTCAAACTTACTAGGTGTGTGAACTCCAGAAAAGTATTCAACCTAAATGAGCTAATATACGGAAAGTGCTTAGAATAGTGCCTGGCACATAGTAAGCACTGCATAATAAAAGAGCTGGGAGAGATTAGTCAAGAAAGCCCTTTGCCCCTAGTTCTGGGAGGCCGCAGACCCCTTTGAGGCTGGTGAAAGCTACAGGTCCTCTCCCTAGAAAAGTGCACACACATGTAACCCTCTGCACAGTTGCAGGTGTAGCTGAAGCCCATCCACAGCTGCAAGGGTCAAGAAGTCCTGGTTCCAGCGCTCTGGTTCTCTCTAAAGTGATATGAGGATCTCAGGGGCAGAATACCACGGCAATTCCTGAAGTATTATGTTCACATGCATGGAACTGTTAAGCAGGTTCCTCCTGCCCTCAGTTTAGGCTCCACTTTTGGCAGAAGTGTTACACCTTTCTTCCTCAAAGCCCCTTTGACCCTTGCCAATCTTTCTCTCGCTTCAGGTCAACTCATCTCTGGGTCACCTTAAGACAATCTCTCTGTGTGCCACAAAGCTCCACATGCTGTTTGCGAATTATTCTCATCTTTCCCCAAAGGATGGTCTGGCCCCTCCTTAGTGCTTACTGAAGTCAGACCAGAGCATGTGCTGGCCCCCAGCAAAGGCACCGTAGAGGTGGATGCTGTGTAAGCCCAGGTCCTTTCCCTCAGTAAGCTTGGAGACAGCACACACCAGCAAAAGCCAAAGATCTGAGAAGCCAGAAGGAACTTGTGGGATGATCTAATTCCCTCGTTATCACTCCTCCAAGTCATTCCAAGTTGGGTGACTTGCCTGAGTCACCCAACTCATTCGCAGCAAAGCTGTGAACCTCCCAGTTCGGTACTTTGATTCCATCAGTATTTCTTAGACTTTACCATGCACGGGAATCTTGTTAAGATGCAGATTCAGCAGGTCTGGGGTAGGCCCGAGATCCTGCATTTCTAACAAGCTCTCAGGTGATGCTGATGCCGCTGGTGCATGGACCACATACAGAGTAGCAAGAGTTTACATCAAGGCTAATGGACTATCCCACCTGGTTAAAGCCTCTTCACCCACCCTTTGCGTGGCTGTTTAAATGCCCTTTCTTCAGGAAAGCCTCCCTTCCCCCGTCCTCCCTGATTATCAGCTCCCATGGTCTCTGTACTTTTTCCTTTGAAGCATTTATAACAACTGTAATTAAAGAGTATTTGTTTAATTATTAGTTTAATGTCTGTCTCCCAGGGAGACTGCAAGCTCCACGAGGACCAGACCAGCAGACTGTCGATAAAAGGGCAGCTGTTGTGGGCCGGAGCAGCCTGGACCAGCATCCTTGGAGGAGGAAGGGAAGGCTTGCACTGGTGGGAAACACCTTCTAGAGGCCTCATGGCCAAGGGTGACACTTCTGGCTTTAAAATTTCCACCAGTTTCAAATACATGCCGACTAAAATGTAACTTGAAAAGCAACCTTTAAAAAAAAAAAAAAGTCTCCTAAATCTTTATCAAAGATGTATTGAATAAATATACGTGGTAAATAAAAATAAATTTGAATAGTGGGATAAAGTAAAAAAAAAATCTTGATCAAGTGCAAAACAGTCCCAATCTGGTACTAGCCACTCTGCCTGGGTAATAATTAGGTCCCCAGTAAATATTCCCTTACAGTCCTCAGACACTGTGAGGGCCTTGGCAAAAGAAGCAGAGGGCCTCCTCCCTGACCAGCCTCATTCTGTTGCAGACCAACAATTTCTTTTCCAATTTTTCTGCTGCCATCCTTTCTAGCAACCCCAAAGCTCTGAATGCCCAGCTCCTTGGAGTGGGCAGAGATATCTGAACTCATCATCATTCTAGGGTGGCCAAGTCAGTCCGCCTGGGTTCAGACACCACCAGTTCTGTGCCCTTGTATGTAACTAATCTCTCTGTGCTCCAGTTTCCCAATCTGCCAAATGGGAATAACAATGCAGCAACTAGCACCTGTGAGGACTAAGGAAGATGATACACATAAATCACTTACACAAGCCTGGCCCAAGGTCTACGATTATTATTATCCTCCCCATATCTGGTCCAATTCAAGATCTCTCTATTGTTTCACACAAGTCTCCACCCAGTGGCTCCACCTCATTCAAAATTTACTCTTCCCAGCCCCTCCTGCCTTACCTGTCTGGAGCTTGTTCTAAGCAATGACTCACTGCAAAACTCTGCAGTTCCCATCAATCACCTCCCTGTCTCTGCCTCTGTGTGTCATTTGTGGGTCCCTTCTGGGAGGGAAATCTTTTTCCTAATGTCCAGTACCCTTATTCAACAAGTATTTATCGAGGGCCCACTATGTGACAGGCCCTGTTCTAGGCACAAGGGCTTAGCAATGAACAAAGAAAGACCTCTATCCTCATGAACTGAAAGTAAGAGATCTAACCCACGAATAGAGATCAGTTCGGGTCTCTGGCCCTTCCTTACGTCCCCATTCTTTTCCCTGACCAAGCCTAAATAAATCATACACAAGTACAAAGCATGAAGAAAACATTCCAGATCAAATAATGCTCAGTGTGACTTGGGCACATCCCGATGACTAAACTGCTGCCCCACTAACTGGTAGACGTTGAAGAAGTATGCATTGCAACAGCCAGAAACACCCGGTTTCCCCAGGTAGTCACACCAGCCGTCAAATCCTCCAGAACAGTACGTGTAACACAACTAGAAAATAAGGTCCTTCGTTTACTTATCTCATGAGGGTAGGATAAGCCCATGTTTTCATGTTCTCACAGCCACATTCTTCGGATGAAGCCTGATTCGGGTTCGCCAGCAGGAATACAGGCAGCAGCCTTGTGTTAACAGCACTGGAAATGGACTCTGAAAGCCCATGTTTGAGTGCTGGCTCTGTCACTTACTGTGTGATTTCAGGCATGGAGCTTTTCTCATGCCTCACTTTCTTCAGACAACCTCTAAGGTCCTCTTCCAGTTTTGCAGTCTAAGGGCTGGGATCAACCACCATTAACATGAGACACAGCAGATTCACAGATTCCTTAATTCAACAAAATGAGCCCCTGCCCTCAGATCCGGGGGGTGAGCAAGCCCGATGAGGAGCCTGTGGACAGCATCCTGAGATGCACCCGACTACTCCTTTACTTATTTACTCCCTGAGATGCACCCGACTACTCCTTTACTTATTTACTCCCTTCTAACGTCAAACTTGAGCTTTCCAAGCACAACTCTGATAGAAATATCCCTGGGCCACAAGGCAAACCTAAAATAGAAGGCATGCAAAATCTCCGGTGGGCCCATTAGTCTCCCTTCCTCCAACTCAAAAAACCATTCCAGACCTTGTCCATCTCCTTGTCTCTGGACAGGGAGCCTAAAATAAGTCTCCCTGGTAAAAAATGCCTGGTTGGAATGGAAGTGACCCAAGTGCAGAACAAATGGCCCGCTGGCCACACACCACAGGACAAGGACTCACCCGGTAATCCGCTCTGAGGAGAAGAGTGAACCTCTGCTCCCACTGCAACTCACTGCATCTGCCTCCATGGGCATACAGGCAACCAGGTGAGCCTGGAGGAAAGAAAAATGTGACCCAAATGGCCAACTCCCCCTACCCTAAAGAAAGCAGCCCTACCCCCACTGCCCTCATGCAAGAAAGCCGGGTCCTGCAGGTTACTGGAGCACTAGTGTGGCTAGAACTACAGGTGACTAATTAGAGGTCCTGTTCCCAGACTGGCAGGTGCCTGGCACAGAGCGACGCGAGGTTCGAGGGCCAGCTGACAAAACCACCATGAGAGCTCCAGAAAATAACATTCGCTTTAAAACAAACGAGAAAGGGACAGCCATACTAAGTCTCAAAAATCAAAACCAGACAGGCCCATGGCTTTGATCACAAACACTAAGAATGCATTTTCTAAAGTCTAAAGACAATTAGGGGTGGTTTACTTCCCCTCCCCCACCTGGCCCGGCGGGTCCTTTGAAAGCCCCTGGTGAGGGCAAAACAGGGATGCAGGCTCCAGGCCCTCTACTTGGCAGAAATGAACTTTGACTGTTTTTACTTACACGTGTACAAAGGCAGGACTGAAAGAGCAGCTTCAGAGTTGGCTGGGTGACCCCCAAGGTTCAAAGTCCCTCTCCGCACACCTATGGGGGAATCTTGTGAGTTTCCCAGGCGCCCACTGGAACTGGTTATGTCCCCTCCAGGTCTACACCGGCTGGGAGTTTCCATTTTGCACAGAAATAAAGGCGCTCTGGGTGCCCTTAGCAGTTAGGGCGCTCGGCCCGCTGCTCTAGGGTGGGCCACGAGGACAGTCCCTCATTGGACCGCTCAGACCGGGAAGGACCAGCACCTCGTAGTGACCCTGTGAAGACGCACCGGGCTGCGGCTACGCCTTCCCCGAACCATCGCAGAGCTTAGAGATACATTAATGATCGTTTCGGGTTAGCTAAAACCCACGCAAGCACCTCCCTGGCCTCTTAAATCTTCCCAAACTACTGCTCAGACTGGAGGGAAGCAGTTGCAGCCACCATAAAAGTCATCTTAAAAGGCAAGTTGGAAAAAAAACCGATACGCACTAGTTAGCAAGTCCGCGGTTAGGGGGGCGGTGGCACGAGGGCCGGATCTGTGGGCTCTGCACGCTGGCGGGGGCTGTCCCGTTGGTCCCCGAGTCCCCGCGCCCACCTGGCAGCCTCGGGGCCACTAATCTGACGCCGGCGATCACACCCCACAGCTCTGTCCAATTAGGAAAATGACCGCGAGGAGACGGAGAGAGTGGGCGACAAGGAAGGGGAACTGAGACTGAGGAGGCTAAGGACAGGCCGTGGAGACCCAGCCGGCCGGCGAGCGCCTTCAACAGGTCCCCGCCCCGGGGAGCGGGGCGTGCGGCGGCCTGCTGCCCCGGGGGCGCCCCCGACACCCCGGCGGCGCGCCCAGCCCTCCCCCACACCGGACGGCGGGGACGCGCAGCAACCCCACCCGCCGGGAGAATAAAGTTTGTGGGCAGCGGCGGGGCGCGGCGGCGGGGCGAGGGGGTGAAACTTTGAGTCCCGGGCGGGCAGCGGGGGGAGCGTACTGGGCGCCGGGACACCCACGTGCGGGCCCGTGAGCCGCCGCCGCCGCCTCCGGGCCTCCCGCCCCGCCGCCGCCGCGCTTTCCTTTCATTTTTGCTTCTCTCTCTCTCTCTCTCCCCTCCCTTTCTCTCTCTCTCATTCGCGCGCTCTCCTCGCTCTCGCCCTTTTTCGCTCGCTCGCTCCCTCCTTCCCTTCCCCCTCCCCCTCCACACCCCCCCCCCCCCCCCCGCCAGACGCCATCTCTCCCTCTTTCCCCGGCTCTCCATGTCTCCCTCCAGCTCTCCGGCATGAGGGAATGTGGAAGTGAAAGGAAAAGACGACATGTTTGCAGCGCGGGCCTGCGCGCGGCCGTCCCCGGGGACAGGCGGGGGGCGGGTCGGCCGCGGCCGCAGTGACCCACCCCCGCGCCCCCCGCGTCCCCGCCGGCGCGCCGCCCGGGGTTGCGGGTTCGGGGGCCCGGGGCCGCGCGGGACACTCACCCTGGGTCCGGGCGCGGCTCCTGCGCTGGGGCCCGTGGCGGGCCGGGGCCGGGGCCGGGGGCTCCTGGCTGCCCACCGCCCGGGCTGCTGCTGCGCGCCCGCCGCCCGCCTCCACGCGCGCCCGCCGCCTGCTCCTGCCGCCCTCCCTCCGGCTCCTCTTTTTCTCTCTCTCTCTCTCTCTCTCTCTCTCTCTCCCCCTCTCTCTCCCTCTCCTCTCTCTCTCTCTCTCTCTCTCTCTCTCGCTCGCTCTCTCTCCCTCCCTGGAAGAAGGGAATGAGGCAGGGCTGACGTGAAGGGATGCAAAACAGCTCCTCCTAACCCAGCTCGCGGAGGAAGAGAGACAGAAAAGCAGCCCTTTTATCTCTCTTTTGTTTTCTCACTTCCTTCCACCCCCCAACACCCCCCTCTTGTCAGCCCAAGTTTTCTTTTCTCTTTCTACCGCAGAGAGGATTTTTCTTCCTTTCTTTCTCTTTCTTTCGGTTCAACTCTCCCACTCAAATTGAAAGCCTGAAGGGTTTTCTCTCTCTCTCTTTTTTTCTTCCCTCTTTTCTTCCTTCTTCCTCCTTTCTTATTTCTCTAAAAGGGTTTTGTTTGCTGTGGGAGTTTCGTTTGAAAATCAAGTCACGCCTTTTTTCCTCCTTTTCTTTCTCTCTCTTTTTTTCTCCTCAGCAGAAAAGGGGAACAAAGATTAACTGAAGCGGGAGAGAGGGGGAGCATCAGAACCTCGCATGGAAATGGGGGGCCCGGTCCTGCCCGGCACAAAGAGGGCCAGGGGACCCCCCACCGTGGGAAGCTTGGGGCGTCCTCCCGAGAGGAGAGTCGGTGGGGCTGGGGGGGACGCGGGTTCCTTCCGAAGTGCGGGCGGGGGCCGCGGAGCCCGCCCCTCCCCAGGCAGAGGTGGAAGGCTGGGTGTGTTCTTCACTTATGTATTTTTAAAGTAGGCAGATGGGCGTGGAACAAACATCCCCGCGGAGCACTAAACTGTAAGAAGCCTTTAAACAGCTGTTTGCAGAGCCCTGGACGTCCAGACTCGAGGGAGCGGTGCGGACTGCGAGCGCCAGGGCCCGGGTGGGGAAGGGGCTCCGAGGAGCCGCTGGGATCGGCCCCTCGTGGGCTCGCCAATCCCACGGCCCGGGCCTTCGCCCCCTGGCGCACTGCTGGGGGGCGCTGAGGCGTGGCCGTTGGCAGCGCGGGGGTCAAGCCCCTGGCGCCTTCCTGCAGGGCCTCGGGGCTTGGCACAGCCTTGCCTTTCCCCGGCTTCCGACCCGACTCTCGGCCTCTAACCTCCAGCCGCTTCTCCACTCCGAGCCCTCGGACAGGACGCGGTAGAGCCTCCCCGAAGGGTCAGTTATTCATGGGGCGCCTGGGCGTGTTCCCAAGACCTGCTCTGCCTTCTGCTTCTCCAGAGAGGTGGGGAGAAAACGGGGGGAAAGTTCCCAGAGCAAAGTTGGCCACATTTCTCTTTTGCCCAAGGAAGTATTGAGCACCTGCTGGATGCCCGGCACTTAGACTGGGGCTACTGCCAGGGGCTGGGGAGAAACGTGAGAAACATGAGTCTTCATGGGCCCTGAGAGTTTCCACAGGAAACAATGCCAGAGGAGACTGCAGCTCAGGACCAGGTCATCGAGAGGAAGGAAAGCCTGGATCCTCTCCCCTCCCTCCTCTCTTCCTTCCCCTTCTCTTCCTTCCTCCCGGCTGCGTCTCCTTGGCTCCACCCCTTCTCCTCATCAATTCCTCCCACACTTCCCTGCTCTCCCTGGCTTTTCACTGGAGGGTCCCTTCTCCCAGCTAGGAGCAGATGCTGAGCCTCATTGTCTCTCCCCCTCAGTGACTGCAGCCTCCCGGGGACGGGACCTGCCACTCTTCACCCCTCCCCCCAGCCCGCAGGCCTGGGCCTTTACAGACTGGAGCCCCAAGGCCACTGACCCTCACCCCACCCTAAACCAGCTCCTGGTGTTGTGAGCAATGACTCCAGTCACTCAGAACATGATTTGTTTCTGACTGGGAGTGAGAAAACAGTAGCCTGGTACTTGCTTTAGCAAGGAGGACACCATGATTTTAATGTCACTGCACTGAGTGCTGGATGACCCCAGAGCATCCCCCCGACTTTGCCCTCTTAATGGGGTATACAGGGAGCTACATTTCTGTCATCTTAGATCCTGTTTAGTGCACCTAAGCTATACCCTCCAAATAAAGCAAAACAGCTCTGATAGTCCAGCATTCACGTAACAAATGCTTACCAAGTATCTACTCTGTGCCCGCTCCTATGCTTGGGTGCTAAGCACCTAACAACCAATGGCACAGGCGGTCCTCACTTAGGCTTTGCAGACTGGCAGGGGAGGAAACAAGAAGGCAGGCAACCACAATGCGCCATGTTACATGTTAAGGATGAACCAAGGAAGCACCTAAAAAAAGGGTGCTTGGACTAGGGTGGTCAAGGATGGCTTCTCCTGGAGGAGGTTACATCTAGATGCGTACGCCTGTGCCAGGTAAACGCATAGGAAGGCACAGCCTGTCCAAAGGCCCCAAGGCAAGAGAGCACATTCTTGCAGGTTCTTGGAACCTCCACACGTATTTGCTGCAGTGGAGAGTACAGTGGGGGAGTGGGGACACTTTGGTGTCAGGGCACAAGGCGGGGGAGGGGAGAGTGGGGAATGTGTCAGGCAATAAGTAAGGGAGGGGGCTGGATATCAGGGGGCTCTTCAGATTTTAGCCTCTCCCACTTGCTAACTTCATGAACTTGGGTGATTATAGTTTCCTTCCTTATAAGATGGGGGTAAGAAGACCAGTGGGTTGCAGAGACAGTGTCTTATGTTTAAGCGCCCAGGCTTATTTGCTGTATATCCCTGGGCCAGTTGACCTCTCTGAATATAAGTTTTCTCATCTGTGAAATGGGGTGAAAACACTTGACTCACAGGGTTTCTGCAAGGCTTAAAAGGCTTAAGACATGCCTAGCTCAGTGTCTGGCACATAAGCTCCAATACATGGCAGCTTTTATTCATTGTTATTATAGATCAAGGAGTGACAGGGAGGTGCCCTTACAACCCAGAAATGAGATTTATGTTCTGGGTTGAAACTAGAGTGAGTCACCATGCCCGAAATGCAATGAGCTGGCTGTGAAGGAAGCATTCCTTCAGAGGATACCCTGTGTCCCCACAGGTGGCTGGGATTGGGGAATACCTACGTCTGACCAAGATGGCCAGTGTGTTGTCTCAGGAACAGGACTGGAATGTGAAGACTGTGGTTACCAAGGCCTGGCCTGATCAGTGGAGGTGTAGCCTGCCTGAAGAACAAATAGGAATCAGAAGAGAGTGGGCCTCGTAAAATCCTGGAGGGCCGATAGGAGCAGGCGCCTGGCTGTGTTTGCTCAGTGGAGAGAAGTAGACACAGAAGTTCACACTGGGGAGAACAGAGGGGGAGAAAGAGACTTTTGACTCTTCCAGAGCCTGAATTAAATCTCTCAAAACCTCTTAGTCCTTTGCTTGGGTTCCTCATTTTTCAAGCAACCTGCAGGTGAACTTGGCACCAACAAAATGCCCCCTGGATCCAGACAGACACCAGGGTTCCAGTTCCTGCATTGTAAACCTTTTACGCTTCTATTATTTCTTTATGACACAAGTTCATTGTGAGAGAATTTGATAACCAGCTAAGCAAAACTGAACGAGAACTCCAGTAGAGACATTATATTTTTGTGTGTGTCCTTGGACATTTTATATCCACATATCTACATGTAAAATGCACATAGCAATAAAACTATGCAAAGTGAATATTGTTAAATGAATGACTATACACGTAAATATATTATTTTAACAAAATTAACAAAAATGACGTAACACTATTCCTACTGAATGGCAACCACTTTTACCCCGTAATATGTCACAAATATCTTTCCCTGTCTGTAAACATCCACATTATCATTCCTAACAAATGATGTTATTCCATGGTATGCATTTATCTTACCTGTTTAAACAAATTGCTGGACTTGTGGGATATTTCCAGTTTTTCACTTTTATGGACCCACTATGATTGATAGACATACTGTACAGTCACCTTTGTGCCAGGTAAATATCATATTCTTCCCCCCGGCTGCGCTGCATGGCATGCAGGGTTTTAGTTCCCCGACCAGGGATCAAACCCGTGCCCTTTGCAGTGGAAGGGCGAAGTCTTAACCACTGGATTGCCAGTGAATTCCCAATGTCATATTCTGATCATCATTTTACAGCTGAGGAGACTGAGGCACAACGAAGTTTAAAAGTTTTCCAAGGTCATAGCTATTGAGTGACTGAGCCAGAATTTGCAGCCAGAGTTTCCAGTTGGGAGTTCCTTTCAGCATCTCTGTTTTCTCCTTTTCTTTAGCGTATCCCCTCCTCATACCTCCCCGTTTTCTCTCCCAGATCACCTCCCTGTGAGAACCAGTCTGGGCAGGTGACCCACTTCCTTCTCTGACACCTGAGTAACTTCAGTAATGTCCGTCTCCTGGGGTTGTTGGGAGGAATGAAAGCAGGTGATAAATGACATGTAATGCATGATACTGTATTTGGGAAATTGTGAAGCCTGTGTGAATGAATGTTAGGAGGTACTAGCAAGGGCCTAAGCGCACAGTCAGATGCCACCACCTTTAGCCAAATCCCCTGACCTCCTCAAACCCAGGAAGGAAGCCTCCAGGTTCACGCTAGAGAGAAAGAAATCAGCTGTTCCGATGCAGAAGCAATAAAGGAGGCGTCCCCCTGGGCATTTCAGGAGACCCACAGTTGCTCCCCAGCCCCACAGCTGGAACGGGAGAGAAGATTTGTTAGTATAAGGTTTATTCATGCTCATGATTTCCCTGAGGGAGGATGCATTCATGTCACACACCTTCCAGAATGTTTGTATCCATCTCTGAAAATCTGAGGACTCGAGTAAGCTGAGTAAAGGGATGAAACACAGCTCTTCCGTGTTCCAATTGACGTGTTCATCAGAGTAACTGCTGGGAGATTAGCAGATGATTATTAAAATCTGTTTCTTTCATTGGCAGAACCAAACAAACATTAAAAATATACATCAGTGACTTTGCAATGTCTAATATTTGATTTTGAGTATCAAACGTCCCCACTGGATTCCAGCCAATGGAAGATGCAGGACCCCAGGGCAGAACTAAATGGGGCTGCAGAGAACAGAGGTGGACCTAGGGCTCCTGAAAGGATGGGCTTGTGGCAGGGGGACCCAGAACTGGAGAGTCACTGAGAACTAAGTCAATGACTGGAGTCCCACAGAAGTTGTGTTGGGCAGCAGCTCAAAAGTCTCATAAGTGTAGTAGCAATTTAGGAAGACTCAGGGTTTGCAGGGAAAACCCAAAGAAAGCAAAAGTCTGTGTGGATAGATGGGGTGAACATCTGACATTTGTGCATTATTTTTCAAGGAATAATGACAGGGTACACCTCCTCTGATCCCCCTTTTGACCAAGGGTGCATAGTTGCATGGCTTTATTCCCATCATGGTTTGGACCAGTAAGTTAACTGGCCTTATTTGCATAAATATAAGAATAAAAATAAGCTAAAAGAAACATGGGACACCTACCATAAACAGGAAACTGCTAGCTTCACTAAACAGTTAGAAAAAATTAAAAACATAAAAGCCACAATGATGGGACTTCCCTAGTGTCTCAGTGGTTAAGAATCCGACTGCCAATGCAGGAGACACAGGTTCGAGCCCTTGTCCAGGAAGATCCCACATGCCGTGGAGCAACTAAGCCTGGGAGCCACAGCTACTGAGCCTGTGCTCTAGAGCCCACGAGCCACAACTACTGAAGCCTGCATGACACAACTACTGAAGCCCGCACTCCTAGAGCCCGTGCTCCGCAACAAGGGAAGCCACCGCAATGAGAAGCCTGCTCACCACAACGAAGAGTAGCCCCGCTCGCTGCAACTAGAGAAAGCCCCCGCGTAGCAACGAAGACCCAACACAGCCAATTAAAAAAAAAAAAAAACAGTTTATGTCTTTTGATTAGTAACTTTAGTTCTAGAAATCTATTGGAGGGAGAGTCATCAGTGTGGACAAAGATTTGAGTTAAGGGACTTCCCTGGTGGTCCAGTGGTAAAGAATCTGCCTTACAATGCAGGGGGACTCGGGTTCCATCCCTGGTCAGGGAACTAAGATCCCACATGCCGTGGAGCAACTAAACCCGCACGCCACAACTACTGAGCTTGCGCACCTCAGCTAGAGCTCTTGTGCCGCAAACTACAGAGCCAACGTGCCCTGGAGCCTGTGCACCACAACTAGAGAAGAGAAAACCCACAAGCCACAACTAGAGAGCCCACGCACCTCAACTAAGAGCCAATGCAGCCAAAACTAAATAAAATAAATAAATAATAATTTTTTTAAAAAAAGATGTGAGTTAAGGGTGTTTATCAAAGTGTTATTTATGTTGGCAAAAATTACAACCCCCCCCCAAAAAAAGGAAAAGGACAGAGGGAAGAAAGCAATAACCCAAGTATTCAACAGCAAGGAAATGTTTAAAGAAGTTATGGCATGCACGTTTGATATAATACTGCATAGCTATTAAAAACCATGTTTTTGAAGAATATTTAATGACCTGGAAATGTTTGTGATATAGTGAGTGAGATACAAAATTGCATGTGCAATTATATTTTTGTCCAATTTTGTATATACATATATATTTATCCCAAAAAATACATATAAAATACTTGAGAGGAAATACAATCAAGTTTAAAAGTTATTTGTGTTTGTTGGAATTATAGGTGATTTTTAGTTTCTTCTCTGTCTTAGTGTATTTGACAAATTTCTGTAATGATTATATTATTTTAAACAATAACCTATATATTTAGAGAACAAGACCTGGGTTTCTCATTCACTCCACAGTCAATGGTGAAAAGACCCAGGCCAGGCCTTCAAGGATCTTCCAGTTCACAGGAGAAACAGCCAAGCAAACAGGAAGTTACACTACAGAATGCAATTATTTCTCCTCCCCTGGAAATGTTTGAAGACCTAGGAGGAAAGAGGAACCAGCATTTTGGTTGCTGATGATTTGGGCTCTGGGTTGAATAGACTATCTATTGTGAAAGTGTATTGTGCAAAAAGTGAATGGGGCTTTTTGTGAAGGGAGATAAAGAGGGTGTGGTTTGGGAACTGGGAGGGTGGGGGAGGAGGAGGCAGGCCTGGAAGCGGTGGGCAGAGCTGCCCTGAAGGTCCCCCCAAGTTGTCCTTCTCAGCCTGCACCTGGGTCGCAGTGTCCAGGGTCAGCAGAGTACCTGGCTCTGCATCCATAACAGGGGCTCAGTAAATGTTTAGTCAGTGTTTATTGTCCATAAGAACTGATGAATGAATGAGAATGTAACATCAGGGATCATTCTCATGAATTTCCTTTAAGGCATTAATTAAACATGTTGTCTGAAGAAGAAAGACTCCATTGTGAAACCATGATGATGAGCAAGACAGGAGGGGAATTTAGAGTCTTCTCCACCAAGGCAGCAAGGTGTGTGTGTGTGTGTGTGTGTGTGTGTGTGTGCACGTGCAGGAGTGTGTCTGCATGTCTGCTTTGGCGTCAGGAGGGACCTGGGTTCAAGTTTGAATGTGGCATTGAGTGGAGTCTGAGGAGCTCTTGGCTACGGCAACTTGCAAGCTGCTGCTCTTGGCCAGACTCAGTTTCTAAATGCTTTACTACCTAGAAAATGGGGCTTAAGGTGACTTATGTTCTTGGAGACCAAATGAGATAATGCAGGTAGGATAATGCTGCGTAGACAGCAAACACTCTGCATATAGAACAAGCTATTAATGTCAGTATTATTACTTGTAAACCCCGAGGCATCACCTGCTTGGCAGGGGAGGGGGAGGAGTACCATAGGGTGATGGTGTTGCTATGTTCATTGTTCATACAGGAACTCTCTTTTTTGTCCTTTATTTTGGTCTTTTTACATTTATTCTTCACTACATCAACAAATATTTATTGAGAACCCGCAATGTGCTGGCCATCCTTAAGGGTCTCCCAGGTAACCAAGGGTGACAGATATGACTAGGGATGACTTTTACAGGAGTAGAAGAGGGGTGCCCAACTCTTCTCTTTGGGAAACCTTAGAAGAGGTGATGTTTAAACTGAGTCTTGAAGGAAAAGTGGGAACGTGCTCAGCAAAGCAAGGGAGACAGGGCTGTGAGCAGGCAAAAGACTTTAGGAAGTTACTTAACCTCCCTGGGGGGCCGTTTCCTGCTCTGAAGAATCCTGCCTCACCTTGAAATAAGACAATACATGCAAAGTGCCTAGCATAGTGCCTGGCCTTTAGTCGGTACTGAAAAAAACAGTTCTTTGTCCCCTCTGTATCAAAATCACTTCCTCTTTGAAGCTTACTTCCTGTTCACATTTTGTTCTTTTCCCCAGTTCCTGAAGACATACTGACTTTTGGCTTAGGCTGTAAATTAACTCAGCCTATTTTCCAGGACGCAGAAAATAATTTTAAAAATGGATCACAGTTTCCTCCACAAAGAAAATCCCAATAAATTCGAAGTACAAATGTCCTATGGATCACGTCCTTTGTTCACAATATGCTAAAACTAGAAATTAATGTTAGAAATTGACTATTTAAATTTTCCAAAATAGCTTTTGGATAAAGGAGGAAGTCAGGAATTAAGTGGGTTTTGTGTGTGTGTGTGTGAGCTTCACTGCCTTTATTTTATTTTTTGCGTGAACACAGTTTTCTTTGTGTGTGTCTAACTTTTTAAATTTTTATTTATTTATTTATTTTGGTTGCTCCGGGTCTTAGTTGAGGCACACGGGATCTTTAGTTGTGGCATGCGGGATCCTTTTTTTTAGTTGCGGCATGCGGACTTCTTAGTTGCAGCATGCAAACTCTTAGTTGTGGCATGTGGGGTCTAGCTCCCCGACCAGGGATCGAACCCTGGCCCCCTGCATTGGGAGCTCGGAGCCTTACTCACTGGACTACCAGGGAAGTCCCACATCTAACTGTTTTTTAATTGAAGAATAGTTGATTTACAATATTGTGTTAGTTTCAGGTGTGTAGCACAGTGATTCAGTTAATTGTATATATATATATATATATATATATGAGGAGTTGTGATAATTTAGAAAAAAACACAAAGAAGAACCACACCTAGGAAAACCAACAGTATGCGTGCAAAGCTTTACTCAAAATTTTGTTTAGTTTTTAAAATGATTTTATTATTAAACCCAGAAAAATTTATACAAACAAAATAATAATTTAGAAATGTGCAAAAACAAAAACCCCAAATAAAGATGAGGCAGGAAGAGATCAGGAAAAGAAACAGAAAAAAATAAATTAGAAAATAGAACAACTGTTGAATTATTACATACGTCCTTGAGTTGGTTCTTTTTGTAAAAAGAAGATCTAAATAATACAATGGACAAATGTAACTAAGGAAAAAAAGAAACAAACACAACTTAAGGCGAAATGGTGGAAATGACAAAAATAGACTTAAAAGAAAGAAAGAGTATGATGTGAAATTGTTGACAAATTTGAAAACTTCAGAGATAATTTTTTGGAAAAAAAAAAATAGAGAAGTTTCTCTGACAGAATCAGAAGTAGAAAAATCTAAACCACCTCCTTCAGCTTCTGGTCGGAAGCGGTGGACAGAGTGCCTGCCCCTGACCAGCTTTCCAAAGCTGTACTTTTTCTCGGCAGCATTTCACACCATCTGATGTGACATATGCTTAATTTCTTACTTGTTTCCCTTTTTCTCTCCCCACTAGAATACGAGCTTCCTGAGAAGAGAGAACTTTGTTTTGTTTTTTAATTAAACTTTTTATTTTGAGATAATTGTGTATGTGTGTGTGTGTGTGTTTAATTAAACGTTATATTTTGAGATAATTGTAAGAAAACTGTTTTGGGAATTCCCTGGCGGTCCAGTGGTTAGGACTCGGCTCTTTCACTGCTGTGGCCCAGGTTCAGCCCCTGGTCAGGGAATTAAGATTCTGTAAGCCGCGAGGAGAAGAAAAAAAAAAAAAAAAGAAAAAAAAAAGAAAGAAAACTGTTAAACTGTTTTGTCTGCTGCTGTATCCCTACTGCACAGAACTGGATCTCGGGCATAGCAGGCACTTGAAATAAATACTAGTTTAATGAACTGAGGCAGAATTTAAGACAGATATCAAGAATGTTGTTCCCCAAAGTTGTGAGTTCAGGTGGTTTTACTGAGGAAGAGGGTGTGTCTTCTAAAGTTTTGAGGCATGGGTTATATAATCTAATCCAGAATATAGCATTTTCTATATGAAGAAAACTACATTTTTTTTTTTCCTAAGGCGTAAAAGAAAAGACTTTTTCTTTGGTGGGTTTTTTTTTTTTTTTTTTTTTTTTGGCCGCACGGCACGTGAGATCTTAGTTCCCCCACCAGGGATCAAACCCGAGTCCCTTGCATTGGAAGCACAGAGTCTTAACCACTGGACTGTCAGGGAAGTCCCAAAAGAAAAGATTTGACTATGGAGAGATATACTTTATGCCTGATGCAAAAGTTAAATGATGTAAAGATGGAAAGGTCAAATTAATTTACAGGCTTAATGCAAATCCAAATGTGATTTTTTTTCAAACTTTTACAAAAAAGATTATAAAATTCTTTTAGCAGAATAAATAGGTAGAATTTCAAAGAAAGTTTTGTAAAATAAGAGTAAGGATAGAAGGAATAGACCATCTAGCCACAAAACATATTAGAAAATTGTGATATTTAAAATTCTGTGGTATTAGGACAAAAATATATAGTTGTTTTAGTAGCTTAAAATAGGGTACTCAGAATGAGATGATGATACACATATTAATTTAATGTGTAATAAAGTACCATCATCAGGAAAAGAAAAGGTTATTATTATTATTTTTTAAATAAATTTATTTATTTTTATTTTTGGCTGCGTTGGGTCTTTGTTGCTGCACGCAGGCTTTCTCTAGTTGCGCTGAGCGGGGGCTACTCTTCGTTGTGGTGCACGGGCTTCTCACAGCAGTGGCTTCTCTTGTTGCAGAGCACGGACTCTAGGCACGTGGGCTTCAGTAGTTGTGGCACGTGGGCTCAGTAGTTGTGGGTCGCAGGCTCTAGAGTGCAGGCTCAGTAGTTGTGGTGCACGGGCTTAGTTGCTCCGCGGCATGTGGGATCCTCCCAGACCAGGGCTCGAACCCATGTCTCCTGCGTTGGCAGGCAGATTCTTAACCACTGTGCCACCAGGGAAGCCCAGAAAAGGTTATTTTAAAAATTATTTTGGGCTCCTGGCTGGCAGTTTAGGAAAAAAAAAAATTATATCCTCACCTCACATAATACAACAAATAAATTCTATCTGGACTTAATAACAATCATAATAAAGATCAAATGTAAAAATGTTGTAAGGAAGAGAAAATAGACACTTTCAAACACCTGAAGAAGAAATGACTTCCTAAGCTTAGAACGAATGGAAGAATCAAGGGAAAAGAGAACATTTTTGGTTGTATAAATAAGTCAAACTTTACCATGGTAAGAAAACAAAAATTATCTCTAAGAGATATTAAGCGAAGAAGGCAAGTTGCAGTTAGTTCACATAATGTTCACATAATGAAGAAAAATGTACACAAAAGAAAGCTATATATTTTTGTGAATATATTAGGTGTGTAAATACCTAGGAAGTGGTGAGGAGGAATATACACAAACTGATAGCATTTGGAGTGGGCTAAGGGGACATTTGCTTTATTTGAACTGTATGAATTTTAATTTCATACAAGAATATACTCATGTATCACTTGTGTAATTTTTAAAGAAAAAGTGATGACAAAACTAAAAAAGACTGTTAAATACTTTTAAAGCCTTTTTAAAAATTATATAAAGAAATTGTATAAATGATTTTTTAAACTGTAAGATCCCAATAGATAAACAGTTAAAAGATACCATGAGTCAGGTCACTGAAAAGAAAATACCAGAAACAAAACTAGAAGAAAATGTTCGCACTCACAGTCATTTAAATAAATCCAGAGTGAAAGCTGTCACTGAAGATCAGAATTCCAACATCTCTTCTGGGCCCCAGGACCAGCTCAATCTTGGGAAATGGGCAACTTGCGGGAACCTGCAGCAGAGAGGAGGATGGGGGACCCTGCCCGGATCTTCCCAACTGGAGATTTTGCCGGTGTTGGCTGCCCATCCCTTCCTATGGGGTAGATGGTCCTGTCCTGCCCCTACTTTGCCTCCCTTCCTTCTCTGCAACAGAGTGCAGTGTGGGGAGAAAGAAAGAGATCTGCAGAGAGCTGGTGGGGTGGCCCAGTCTGCAGACAAAATTGAGGCTATTTTGTCTAGTGCCCCCACACAAGTGTCCTTTCTTAGGGACTGAGCACCAGAGCATGGGGGGAAGGTTGGCTTTAGGGCTTCCTTGAGCTGGTAGGAAACCATGGGAAGAGGTGGGCAGGAATGATGAATACAAAGGGATTCTGAAGCACTTGGAGTAGAGTGGACATCCTTGGGGATAGGGACCTTCTCTTTTGCTGTCTAGATTCCCCAGCATTTGTTCACACTTGAGCTGCACAAGTCTACACTGTGTGGGCTGGCACAGTGGAGCTGCTGTGTGCCTGCAGATGATTCACGTCTCTTTTTCTGGATCTGGACAACCTGGGTTGAAACTCAGCTCTACCTACTACCTACTTGACACCAGGAAAGTAATCGAACCTTCCTGAACTCATTTTTTACTTTTCTAAATGGAGGACAAGAACAGAGCTCCCCTCCAAGGGCTGTGGAGAGGATTTAATGAGAAAGTGAAGCATGAGCATTGGGTCAGGCACAGTAAAGGGTTAGCAAATGGTAGCTGGTACATCATTCTCTAAAGACCTGGCCTCTTACAGCGCAGCACAGGTAGGTCGTGGATTTGAACTTGTGCATCTCATGGCTGCTGGCCATCTCCACTTGCGTGTTCTTTTTTTTTTTTTTTTAATATTTTATTTATTTATTTGGTTGCACCGGGTCTTACTTGCAGCAGGCGGGCTCCTTTGTTGCGGCATGCAAACTCTAAGTTGTGGCATGCATGTGGGATCTTAGTTCCCTGACCAGGGATTGAACCCGGGTCCCCTGTGTTGGGAGCATGGAGTCTTAATCACTGAGCCACCAGGGAAGTCCCCACTTGCATGTTCTCTTTACACGTCACTTATCTAAAACAGGCAAGTCTCCACGCCAAACCTGTCCCCACACTGGGCTCCCGTCAATGGCACTGCTGTCCATCCAGGGCCAACCAGAAACCTGGCAGTCCCTCTCTTTCACCCTCAGTGGCCATCAATGCCCAAGGTGTATGGACTCCACCATGGAAATACTTTTCAGGTATGCATCACCCAACTCCCACAGGCCTGGGCTAGCTGCCAGTGTTTCCCTCCCTTGTAACAGCCTTTTAGCTACTCTCTCTGCATCTAATCTGGACTCCTTAGACCCATTCTTTAAAAAAAAACAAACAAAAAAAACCTCTTGGGGCTTCCCTGGTGGCGCAGTGGTTGAGAATCTGCCTGCCAATGCAGGGGACACGGGTTCGAGCCCTGGTCTGGGAAGATCCCACATGCCGCGGAGCAACTAGGCCCGTGAGCCGCAATTACTGAGCCTGTGCGTCTGGAGCCTGTGCTCTGCAACAAGAGAGGCCGCGATAGTGAGAGGCCCGCGCACCGCGATGAAGAGTGGCCCCCACTTGCCGCAACTAGAGAAAGCCCTGGCACAGAAACGAAGACCCAACACAGCCATAAATAAATAAATAAATAAATAAATAAATAAATAAATAAATAAATAAATAAAAACCTCTTAATGACTTATAAAGCTTTTAATGGCTTCCCACTGGCCTTAGGATAAATCAAAATAAATAGTAAAAGTTATTGAGCAACCACAGTCCTTCCTCAGTATCTGTGGGGGGTTGGTTCCAGGATGCTCAAGTGCCTTGTATAAAATGGCACAGTCTTTGCATATAACCTAAGCACATCCGCTTGTGTACTTTAAATCATCTCTAGATTACTTGTTGTACCTAATACAATGTATATGCTATGCAAATAGTTGTCAATACAATGTAAAAGCTATGTAAATAGTTGCTGGTTTGACAAATTCAAGTTTTGCTTTTCGGAACTTTCTGGAATATTTTTTCAAATATTTTCTATCCAAGGTTGGTTGAATCCGGGGATGTAGAACCTGGAGATAAGGAAGATCGACTGTATTGTGTGCCAGCCACTGTCTTAAGTGCTTTACCTGCTTTATCTCTTTCAACTCTGGAAACCCTATTAGATAGATACCATCACTTCCAGCTTGCCCGGTCACCTTCAACAAGTTAATTTAGTGACTCAGTTTCATTATCTGCTAAGTGGTGATAATACCTTATCTCTTAGGGTTATTGTGAGGATTAAATTAGTTATATCATGTAAAGTGCTTGGAAAAATGCCTGGCATGTAGTAAGCACTTATTAAATTTAGCTAAGTGTTGGAGAAGACACCCCATCTTGCAGCTAGGGAAATGGAAACAGAGAGGTTAAGAAACTACCCCCCCCCCCCCCCCCCCCGCCCCACCAAGCCCCACAGAGGGGAAATGGCCCAGTCAGGATTCAACCCAAGCCTCTTGACACCAGTCAGTGAGCTGAGTCTTCAAGGAGACTGTTACTCACCAGCCTGTTACTCACCAGCCTCTTCCAAAGCCACCCTCACCTGCTGTACTCACTGCAGCCTCTAAAGGCACCTCAATCTGTCTTTTGCATGCTGTCCCATCTCTTATGGGCCTTTGTCTCTTCCAGGAAGCCCTCCCTGGACACCCAGACCAGGTTAAGTGCTTGGTATGTCCCTCCCATAGGCCCCTCCCCCCACTTCTTGGCAACACTTTGCACATTAGCAGTTATTGAATTGATCATAACACTGTGTTTCCTGCCTGTCTTCCCTGGCCTGTGGTGAAGGCGGGACAACGTCTATCTTAAAACCTGCAGTGCTTTATCAATATTTGTAGAATTAATGAATGAATGTACCTCAGGGGTTTCAATCATCCTTGTCAACTACATGCTGCAAAGCTCTTTTCTAAGAGGGAAGTAGGTGGTGAGGGGAAATTTGATTGGAGACCCAAGCCGGGGAGAGGTCTAGGATAATGGAGCGGGGGCTCATTGGTACCAGGGGCTGTGGGGGCCGAGTGGAAAGGGGTGTCAAAGCATAGAAGGCAACAAAATCATTCTTAGCATCTTAGCATCTTAGCATTCTTCTCCAGCGCCGAAGCCAGGGACCTGAGTAGGGAAAGCTGACTGGAGAGGGCCTGGCACATAGTCAGTGCTCAAAAAGCATGGGTCGTTCATATTAATAAAATAATAATCTGCATGGAGCTCCTGCGAAAATTTTTTATTTGGAAAAATGAAAAGGGAAGGAAAAGGGAATAATATGAACAAAAATACAGAGAAATGAAAGTGCAAAGCATTTGCGTGTGGTCAATGTGGTGGGAACTAGGGTGCATCCATGGAAGAACTCTGGGTGGTGAGGCTCGAAAGGCTCTAAAGCGGGGTCGTGGCCAGAGTGGAAGGGTCTTGGATGCCGTGTTAAGGTATCTGGGCTTTATCTTGTAGGCCAAAATGTGTTTGTTAAATGACATTGCATAAGAAGGGCTTCAATGTCAAATAAGGTTAAGACAAATACTGTATGATATCACTTACATGTGGAATCTAAAAAATACAACAGACTAGTGAATATAATAAAAAAAGAAGCAGACTCACAGATATAGAGAACAAACTAGTGGTTACCAATGGAGAGAGGGAAGGGGGAGGGCATTGTAAGGGTAGGGGATGAAGAGGTACAAACTATTATGTATAAAATAAGCTACAAGGATATATTGTACAGCACAGGGAATATAGCCAATATTTTACAATAACTATAAATGGAGTATAACCTTTAGAAATTGGGAATCACTCTACACCTGTAACATATAATACTGTATATCAACTATACTTCAATAGGGAATTCCCTAGCAGTCCAGTGTTTGGGACTGCACACTTTCACTGCTGTGGGCCCAGGTTCAATCCCTGGTCAGGAACTAGGATCCCGCAGGCCATGCGAGGTGCCGCCCAAAAGACAAAACAGAACAACAACAACAACAAAAAACTATACTTCAATTAAAAAAAAAAAAAAAGAATTGACAGAGTGAAAAAAATGAAAGAAGTCCTTTACTGAGAAACTGCTGCTTGGAGCCTTTAATTCGTCATTTTGTGTTTGGATTCTCTAACATGGGCATGCTATAGAAGATTTTCTAAACTTATGTGACCAAAGAATGAAGGTTCTAAGGAATGTACTTGGAGAAATGTTGCTGTAGGCACTGGGCAACCCTGAAAGGTTTTGAGGGGCACAAAGTGATAGGGTCAGATTTATGTTTTAGGCAAAGTAATTCTGTGGCCTGTTTGCCAGTGGCGGGAGAAGCACAGGGAAAAGGAGAGGAAAGCATCTCTACAATCCACCAGCTTCAGGGAAACAGAAGAAGCTCACATGTCTGTCAGAGAATTGACTTCACCGACCAACAGGGGGGCACGGGGCCTAGGCTTAGCTTGGTTGCTGTCCCTATGCTTCTAGATGGTCTGACAGGCGAAATGCCGAGTGCTGGAGAAAGGTGGCTTTGAATGTATCTCGTGTCTGTGACAAATAAGAGCAGACTGGCAGCTTTCTCCTTTACTCCCTCCCGCAGACTCAGGTATGTCCTCCGCAGGCCCAGCCTCTCTTTTCACTGTGCAGCCTCTCAGGCCCTCCCTTCCCCCCACCCCCTCCTTGCCACTTCTTGCCCAGGTGCAGTGGGACCATCTCCTGTTCTCCTCTCCCTCCCTTGGATTCCATTTGTGAGTCCAAAATGACCTGAATCATGGTGGGGCTTCAGACTCACGTCTTCCTCGTATGCCTGTAAAAAGAAATGTAAGAATGTTCTCCTTGACACACCTCTATCAAGAAAAAAGAAAACCATAATATGTGAAGGGAAATTCAGCCTAACAGAAAGCCCTATAGTCAACCTCCTGAGCTCTTGGAAATGCTCAGAAGCCCCTTTCAGATCCCCACTGGAGTCTCCATCTGCTAGCTTATTCTCATTAATTAAACTTGCTTTTTCTCAAGCATCAGCACTCATAACAAATACAGATAAGGTTTCAGATCCAAAATCTTTTTTATCATCCACAGTTGCAAGTTTTGCTTTCTATTTTTCATTTCAAACATCCAAGCACTTCCTCAATATTACGGATTAAATAAAAATTTTTAGTTTAGCCTGGGAATTTTACAACTAACAATTCCCCCTCCCCTCTCCCCACACGGGTAAAAATGTGCTGAGTGCGAAACTGATTTACAAAACTGATTTACAAATGAACTTTTGGAGCATAACCTGTCTGGAAGCTCTTAGGCACATCTGTGTAACCACATAATTGTGTATCTGTTTGTGAGTTTGTTCACCCAAAGTAGATTTTTGTCTTTCTTTCTCTTTCTCTTTCTGACATCTCACGCTCACCTAACCTGCTTCTTCTTTTTTTTTTTTTTTAATCTATTTATTTTATTTATTTTTGGCTGCGTTGGGTCTTCGTTGCTGCGCGCGAGCCTTCTCTAGTTGCGGCGAGCAGGCTTCTCATTGCGGTGGCTTCTCCTGTTGCGGAGCACGGGCTCTAGGCACACGGGCTTCAGTAGTTGTGGCTCTCAGGCTCAGTAGTTGTGGCTCGCGGGCTCTAGAGCACAGACTCAGTAGTTGTGGCGCACGGGCTTAGTTGCTCCGCAGCATGTGGAATCTTCCCGGACCAGGGCTCGAACCCATGTCACCTGCATTGGCAGGTAGATTCCCAACCACTGCGCCACCAGGGAAGTCCCACCTAACCTGCTTCTTAATGACGCATCCCAATATGGTTTCTAGGGCACTACCCTTAGTCACTCTAAGTCCATGCTATTGGGTGGGTGTTGGCCCCACCCCCAAGGGCCCAGCCAATCAACGCATCACATTTCCGTGTGTCAGTGTTGAGCCAAGTCAGGCCAGCGAGAGCCAGTGAAACTCAGTCGTTTGACTTACTGGATTACTTTTTCCCTTTTCCTGAGAGGCTGTAACGTTTGGCGCTATGGCTGCCATGTTGCGCTGACAGGAAACTAAAGCCAACATGGAGGAGAGCAGAGCTGAGAAGCGGGACTTGGAGTCAGTCACCCTTCGATCCTCTGATCAAGCTGCACCTGAAGCTCCACCTACACTGGGGTTTTAGCTCTATGCGTCAATAAATACACTTTGCTTAAATCAGTTTGGGTGGGGTTTTCTCTCACTTGGTAACCAGAAGAGCCCTCGCTCTAACACCAATCTACTTCTGCATTAGTAAGCCTCATGGCAGACTCACGGATCCTGCACTGTTGATTCAAATACCCCACTCTTCTCCCTGTCTTGGAGGATAAGCACTGCACACACGTCTTGCTGAAAGAAAAGGAACTGTTTTTAAACAGTGTGAGCTCCAGTCTCCTCTGTACCTCCAAATAGGCAAGTCACATATGTTCCCAGGGCTCCAGCAGACACTCTAGCTGATATCTGGCATCTGTCCTGAAACCCAGAGTGGTTCTCCTGCAAGGAAAGGCAGCCAGCCTCAGGCAGAAACAATGTGACAGGGAACTCAGGGTACTCTGAGTCTCCTGATGGCCAAACTGACCAGACTTACCTCTCCTGGCCCACTCCGGAGGCAGAGAGAATTCATGCCATGTTTGGAAAAACAGTAAACCTGGTAGGCAAGGTAGGGAGAGGTGATTAAAGGCAAAGGCTCAGGCATCAGCCAGGTCTGGGTCCAAATCCTCATCTTACTACACACAAGCTGTGTGCCAGTGGCAAGTTACTGAGCCCCCTGAGCCTCAGTTATCTCATCTGTAAAATAGGGATAGCAGTATCCACCTCACAAAATATTGGTGGGGACTGAATGACATAATGGGGTAAAGTGCAATGCCTAAAGTAAGCACTATATGGGAAAAAATAATTATTATTGTCATTAGATATGTCCAAGCCCGTTCTAACCTATAAGCATGCTAAACCATTCTGTTAACTGGAAGAGTTCTAAAGACAGAGAAGGTCAAAGCTGGCTACCGGTTGGTTACCCTTCAATAGGAACCAAGGGGTGAAGAACATGGACTTTAGCTTCAGGAAGACTTAGGTTTGAGTCTGGCTCTGTCACTTACAGTTGTGTGATCTTGAACAAGTCATGAGTGACCTTTCTGAGCCTCCACTGCCTCATCTGTAAAATGGGCAAATGGAAACCTACTTCAGAGACCTGTGGTGAGGATGCAATGAGCTATGCATGCACCTGCTTGGCACATTGTTCAAAGCTCAATAAGCGGTGGGTACACCTCAGGTGTATCCACAGGCAGGCTATGCAAGTGACAGTTCTTAATTATGTGAACAGAGGAATGAGGCTGCTGTTATCTTTGCTTACACAGCATTGAGTATTCCTTAGACAAGGGATGTAATTTATGGTGAGAGAAGAGGAAGAGAAGAAAAAAGAAGAAGAGGAGAAAATGGCATGTGCTGGGGAGGAAGAGCGTGGAGAGATGTTGTCCTGAGATCTTTATGCAGACTCCTGCTTCCTGGAGCTAATGGCAGGAGCGCTGGTCCAGGTTTCCCAAGAGCTGGGTTCTAGCCAGTGCCTCTCCATCCAGATACTCAGACCCCTTTAGTCCTGGCTGAGGCGCTTTCCTTAACTGTGTGACCTTGGAGAGAAGCTCAGACAGCTTCTCTGAGCCTCTTGTCCTATCTATATGAGTCTCTTGTCCTATCTATATGAGCCCCTTGTCCTGTCTATATGTCCTATCTATATGGGACTATGAACACTGGTCTCTTTCACAGGATGGATGTGGGCATTAAATGAAATGTGGAATGTGGAAACACTTCAGGAACTCTCCAGAATCTTCTTATTGCCCCAGGTGGCCTTAATATTCTATGGTTTGTGTCCTGCCATTTTCCAGTGTATGTTACACATTTTATTTAATTTATTTTTGGGGGCTGCGCCAGTTGGCGGGCGGGATGTCAGTTCCCCAACCAGAGATCGAACCTGTGCCCCCTGCAGTGGAAGCGCAGAGTCCTAACCACTGGACCGCCAGGGAATTCCCACGTTACACATTTTAAACACACTTTTTCTGTGTCTCTTTCATGGCCTGGAGGATGGACGTGGTGGGAATGTGGGAGGGGCAGCAACAAAGAATTGGGCGTGGGCGGAACTCCCTAATGGAGGTGGTGGTTGGGCTGGGGCTATTAAATGGGGCAGGGGCTGGGCCGGTGGAAAGGAGGCAGGCTAATCCATTTAGGTGTCAGACAGACCTGAAGCTGAATCCTGGCCTCCAGCTGGGATACCTTGGGCAGATCATCTGTGAACTTTCCAGCTTCCTTTTATTCATGGGGATGAGGGTGTTATTGTGAAGATTAAAAGAGAAACATGTTTAAAGCACTTAGTATGGTCCCTGGCTTGTTTTCAGTCCCCGTACTTTTAAAATTTTTGTTTTATTACCAAAAGAAGGGAAATAAATCAGAAACTCAGGAACATCTGAGTCCAGCCTGGGTTAATTCAGAAATGAACACTTAACCCTCCCAGGGTTGAAACCGCACACACAGATTGGGACTCGAACCCAATCACACCTCAGATGGTTTTCAAGCCCAGCTAAAACTCAGATTGGGACTTGAACCCACAGGCTGGGACTCGAACCACTGTCTTTTAATTAAAATCACACACCTGGTCTCAGGGCTTACTGAAGCTCAGTTTCTTTAGGTCTTAGTGCAGAAGGAATTCAGCAAGAGGCAAAGTGATAGGCAAGAAGTAGATTTATTAATATAGGACGCTTGTGAGTAGGCAGGCAAGGGGGTTCTGCTCCGAGAACTGAGTGGGAAAGCAGGTTTATTTAGAGAGATACACATTCCATAGGTAGAATGTGGTCTGTTTCAGAAAGTGAGAGCGGCCCCAAAATATAGAGTGGTTAAGTTTTTTTTTTAATTTATTTACTTTATTTATTCATTTTTGGCCACGTCAGGTCTTCGTTGCTGCACGCAGGCTTTCTCTAGTTGCGGAGAGCACTCGTGGGCTCTAGAGCGCAGGCTCAGTAGTTGTGGAGCGCAGGCTTAGTTGGTCCGCGGCATGGGGGATCTTCCCAGACCAGGGCTCAAACCTGTGTCCCCTGCATTGTCACGTGGATTCTTAACCACTGCGCCACCAGGGAAGTCCTAGAGTGGTTAGTACCTATAGGCTGGTTAATTTCATAGGCTAATGAGTAGGCGGATTATTCCAACTATCTCGGAGAAGGGGCGGGGATTTCCAGGAATTGGGTGGTTTTTGGTCAGTCTCGGAACTGTCATGGCGCCTGTGGGCATGTCGTTTAGCATTTGCTAGCGCATTACAACGAGCGTATAATGAGGCTCAAGGTCTACCGGAAGTCGAATCTTCCGCCCGTCTTGGGCTGATAGGTTCTAACCGGTTTTTGTCGTATCCTCAAGGGCTATGTCATGCTTTAAGGGTTGTGCCATGCCCCCTTCCCTCCTGTTTCAAGGTGAGTCTGGGATTTTCAAATATACTTGCCTTCCTCCATTTAATACTATTTGATTGACTTAAAATAGTGGAGTGTGGACTCTTATAGTTGGAAGGGATATTAGGGCTTGTAGCTGTGGGCCCAGGAATCCTGGGTTCTGCAGAGCTGCCTCAGAGCCAGGAGGGCCCAGCTGGCAGGGTTCCAGGGCTTGGCTGCTAAAAGAGGTTTGAAAACCCCATTAGCCCAATGCCTGAATCCATTATGGTGTTTCTGGTATGAGGCTGAGGCCCTCTTGGAAGAATTCTGGTACAGTAGACTTCACTATCTTTCTTTACTGGAGCAGGAATTGACTGTCTTGTCATGGTCATCTGTGTCCAGTTTTTATTTATATATATATATTTATTTATTTATTAAATTTATTTTTTGGTTGCGCCGCATGGCTTGCAGGGATCTTAGTTCCCTGACCAGGGATTGAACCCGCACACTCGGCAGTGAAAGCGTGGAGTCCTAACCACTGGACTGCCAGGGAATTCCCTGTGTCCAGCTTTTAGATCAGAGTTCTAGAATTCTCCATTGTTAAGGAGCTTCCAGTATAACCCACGAGGAGCCCCAGGTTCTGCCTGATTGGTCCTCTTGAAGGTGGGCTGGAGGGCTGAAGGCTCATGCTGACGAGCAGAAAGAGGAGGGAGTCCAGAATCCTGGAGAAGTCAATCCTCTGGGGGGAGGGGTGTGGTTCTGGGGGCCAGATGCCTCTGGGACAGAGAACTCTGTCCTCTATGAAACCTCATGTTGTTATACAACAGGCTGTAACTAATACCACCGAGGCTCTGAAAGACTTCCTATCATTCTAATAAAAAATGAAAGCTAACTGTGCCCAGCGCCCACAGCCTTGCAGACACTTGCCCGCCCAGAAGCCTTCAGCAGAGGGCGCTCACAGGGACCGGAGGTGTCCCCATGCCAACCACCAAACTGCAGGAGAATGAAGCCCTGCCCCATCTGGTTCTGCTCAGCCAGAGCAGGGCAGGTAGCAGGAGACCTGCTGCCCCAGGGGATATGAGTCATTCAGAGAGGAGGCCTAGGAGTGTTGGGGGAGGAGGGAGATGGAGAACGGGCATCAGGGCTGATTTCCTTTGACCTCCAACTTACACATCTATTTGTCACCCATTTTGTACTGGTCAGGGTTCCACCCTGGTGCAGAGCACGGAGGGTCAGCCAGGACTTCCCTGCACGCTGCTTCCAGATTCACCTGCTGAAAGCACCACTGGAATCATATCATGTTTCCACTCAAGAACCTGTAATGGCTCCCCATTCCGTGGTATCATGTGAATGTCTCTGCCTTGTGTCAAGGCCTTTGACTGTCTGCCTCCTCGCCTCCGATCTGCCTCATCTCTACATGCACTGTTTGCTTCAGGCAGACTGGTCCCCTTGATGGCTCCCCCAAACTGCCATCCACTTTCTCTTTGCAAAATGGCACTAGTTGTGCCCACTTTACAGAGTTGCTGCTGTGAGGACTAAGTGAGAGAACACATGTGAACCATATGCCTGGCACATGACAGGCACTTAGATAAAATGTTTGTGATAATGATAACGATGCTGCTGCTGAACTATTTCTTGCTTGGTAACTTCCCCCCTCCTCTTCACCCAGCCAAATATTTTTGCCTTTGACAGTCCAGCTCAAAGCTGCTCTTCCTCTCAGAAGTCATCCAGGATCACATTGGGCCAGTGGTTTACAAATCTGGGGCACTTCAGAATCACCTGAGAAGGTTTTTTCTTTCTTTCTTTCCTTTTTGCCCCATTTTGGGGGTTTGTTTTTTATTTTTTGGCCAGGTGCGAGGCATGTGCAATCTTAGTTCCCTGACCAGGGATCGAACCTGTGCACCCTGCAGTGGAAGCGCAGAGTCTTAATCACTGGACCGCCAGGGAAGTCCTGGGGGATGGTTTTTAATATATTTTTTGTGTGTGGTAAAAAACACATAACATAAGATTTACTGTCTTAACCACTTTTAACTTTACTGAACCACTTTTACAGTTCAGTAGTGTTAAGTATATTGACATTGTTGTGCAACAGATCTCCAGAACTTTTCATCTTGCAAAACAGAAACTCTGTACACATTAAACAAAAACTCCCATTTCCCCCTCCTTTCTCTTTAAGACTAAAGAATATTCCATTTTATGTATATACCACATTTTGTTTATTCATCCATCCATTCATCAATGGACATTTGGGTTGCTTCTATCTCTTGGCTATTGTGAATAATGCTGCTGTGAACATGAGTGTGCATATATCTGTTCAACTCCTCCCTTTCAATTCTTTTGGATATTTACTCAGAAGTAGGATTACTGGGACTTCCCTGGCGGTCCAGTGGTTAAGATTCTGTGCTTCCACTGCAGGGTGCACAGGTTCGATCCCTGGTCAGGGAACTAAGATCCCGCATGCCAGTGGTGTGGCCGGAAAAAAAAAAAAAAAAAAGGATTGCTGAATCATATGGTATTTTTTTTAATTTTAAATTTTATATTGTAGTATAGTTGATTTACAATGTTGTATTAATTTTAGGTGTACAGCAAAGTGATTCATATATGCATATACATATATCTATTTTTTTTCAGATTCTTTTCCCATATAGTTTATTACAGAATATTGAATAGAGTTCCCTGTGCTATACAGTAGGTCCTTGTTGATTATTTACTTTATATATAGTAGTGTGTATATGTTAATCCCAACCTGTTAATTTATCCCTTCCCATATGGTATTTTTATATAAAATTTTGAGGAGCTGCCATACTGTTTTCCACAGCTTTTGCACCATTTTACATTCCCATCAACAGTAGTGCATAAGGGTTACAATTTCTCTGCATCCTCGTCAATATTTGTTATTTTCAGGGTTTTTCATTTTTTTTTTTCTAATGGGTGAGTTTCTGTTTTTTTTCATGATTGTGAAGTGATATCTCATTTGTCTGTTTTTGCTTTTGCTGCCTGTATATCCAAGAATTTTTGGCATCATATCCAAGAATTTATTGCAAAATCCAGTGTCATGAAGCATTTCCTCTGTTTTCTTCAAGGAGTTTTATAGTTTTGGGTCTTATGTTTAGGTCTTAATCCATTTTGAATTAATTTTTGTATATGCTGTAAAGTAAGGGTCCAATTTTATTCTTCTGCATGTGGATATCCAGTTTTCCTAGCACCATTTGTTCCAGAATTGTTCTTTCCCCATTGAGTAGTCTTGGCACCCTTGTTGAAAATCGTATGATCATATATGTGAGGTTTTATTTCTGGGTTCTCTATTCC
This sequence comes from Balaenoptera musculus, assembly GCF_009873245.2. Lineage (NCBI taxonomy): Eukaryota > Metazoa > Chordata > Mammalia > Artiodactyla > Balaenopteridae > Balaenoptera > Balaenoptera musculus. The sequence goes on from NC_045786.1 coordinate 37,926,894, forward strand.
ATTGGTCTGTGTCTATAGTACCACACTATTTTGATTACTATATCTTTGTACATGCATTGAAATTGGGAAGTATGAGACTTCCAACTTTATTCTTCTTTTTCAAGTTTTTTTTTTTTTTTGCAATTCAGGGTCCTTTGAGGTTCCATGTAAATTTTAGGATGAAATTTTTTTAAAATTTATGCTAAAAAGTCATTGGGATTTTGATAGAGATTGCATTGAATTTGTAGATCACTTTGGGTAGTAATGACATCTTAACAATATTAAGTCTTCCAATCCATTAACGCAGGATGTATTTCCATTTATTTGCATCTTCTTTAATTTCTTTCAGCAATGTTTTGTAGTTTTCATTGTACAAGTCTTTTTTGGATTGTTCTTTGTTAGTGGGTAGAAACGCAACTGATTTTCATGTGTTGATTTTGTATCCTGCAACTTTGCTGAATCTGTTTATTCTAACACTTTTTTGTGTGTGGCATCTTTAGGGTTTTCTACATATAAGATCATGTCATCTCTGAACAAAAATAATTTTACTTCTTCCTTTCCAATTTGGACCCATTTAATTTCTTTTTCTTACCTAATTGCTCTGGTTAGAACTTCCAGTACTATGTTGAATGGAAGTGGTGAGAGTGGGCATTCTTGTCTTGTTCCTGATGTTAGAGGAAAAGTTTTCAGTCTTTCACCATTGAGTATAATGTTAGCTATAGCCTTGTCATATATGGCCTTTGTTATGTTGAGGTAGTTTCCTTCTGTTTCCAGTTTGTTGAATGTTTTCATCATAAAATTTTGTTAAATTTTGTCTAAAGCTTCTTCTGCGTCAATTGAGATGGTCACGTGGTTTTTGTCCTTCATTCTGTTAATGTGGTGTATTTATTGATTTTTGAATGTTGGATCACCCTTGCATCCCAGGAATAAATTCTACTTGGTCATGGTACATAATCTTTTTAATGTGCTATTGAATTCTGTCTGCTAGTATTTTGTTGAGGATTTTTGCATCAATATTCATCAGGGATATTGGTCTACAGTTTTCTTTTCTTGTAGTGTCTTTGTCTGGCTCTAATATGAAGGTAACGTTGGCCTCATAGAATGAGTTTGGGAGTGTTCCCTCCTCTTCAACTTTTTGAAAGAGCTTGAGGAGGATTGGTGTTAGTTCTTTAAATATTTGATGGAATTCTCCAGTGAAGCCATCTGGTCCTGGGCTTTTCTTTTTTGGGAGGTTTTTGATTCCTAATTCAATCTCGTACTAGTTGTATGTCTGTTCAGATTTTCTGTTTCTTCATGGCCCAGTCTTAGTAAGTGTATATGTCTAGGAATTTATCTATTTTTTTCTAGGTTAACCAATTGTGGTGCACAATTGTTCATAATATTCTCTTATAATCATTTTTATTTCTATAAAATCAGTTTTAATGCCTCCGGTTTCATTTCTTTTTATAAATTTATTTATTTTATTTATTCATTTTTGGCTGCATTGGGTCTTCGTTGCTGTGCACAGGCTTTCTCTAGTTGCAGCGAGCGGGGGCTACTCTTCATTGCGATGCGTGTGCTTCTCATTGCGGTGGCTTCTCTTGTTGCAGAGCACGGGCTCTAGGCACACAGGCTTCAGTAGTTGTGGCATGTGGGCTCAGTAGTTGTGGCTCACGGGCTCTAGAGCACAGGCTCAGTAGTTGTGATGCACCGGCTTAGTTGCTCCACAGCATGTGGGAGCCTCCCGGACCAGGGATCGAACCCACGTACCCTGCATTGGCAGGCGGATTTTTAACCACTGTGCCACCAGGGAAGTCCCTCCTGTTTCATTTCTGATTTGGGTTATTTGAATCTTCTCTCTCTTTTTTCTTGTTGATCTAGCTAAGGGTTTGTCAGTCTCACTGATCTTTTCAAAAACCAACTCAATTTAGTTGATTTTTTTTTCTACTGTTTTTCTACTCTCTATTTCATTTATCTCTGCTCTAATATTTATTATTTCCTTCCTCTGCTAGTTTTGGTTTATTTGTTCTTCTTTTTCTAGTTCCTTGAGATAATAAAGTTGGGTTGTTGATTGGAGATGTTTCTTCTTTTTTACTGTAAGCATCTACAGCTATAAATTCCCCCTTTAGCACTGCTTTCACTACATCTCATATTGTGTTTTCATCTTCATTTGTCTCAATGTATTTTCTAATTTCCCTTGTGATTTATTCTTGAGCCATTGGTTGTTTAAAAGTGTGTTGTTTAATTTTCATGAATTTGTGGATTTTCCAGTTTTCCTTCTGCTATTGATTTCTAGTTTCATTCCATTGTTATTGGAAAAAATACTTTCTATGATTTCAATATTTTAAAATTTGTTAAGACATGTTTTGTGGCCTAACATTTGGTCTGTCCTGGAGAATGTTCCATGTGCACTTGAGATAGATTTACATTCTGCTGTTATTGTTGGTGGAGTGTTCTATATATGTCTGTTAGGTCCAGTTGGTGTATATTGTCATTCAAGTCCTGTGTTTACTTATTGATCTTCTGTCTGGTTACTCTCTTTCCTTAAAAAACAAAAAAAAGGGCTTCCCTGGTGGCGCAGTGGTTGAGAATCTGCCTGCCAATGCAGGAGACACGGGTTCGGGCCCTGGTCTGGGAAGATCCCACATGCCACGGAGCAACTAAGCCCGTGAGCCACTATTACTGATAAATAAATTAAAAAAAAAAAACAAAAAAACAAAAAAAAAAGAAAAAAAAACAAAAAAAAAGTATACTGTATATTAAAATGTAGTACATTTACATTGTTCAGAATTTTAAAAGTACAAAAATCCTTCCATTTCTGTCTCCCAACTCCCACTTCTCCTCCTCAGAACCCAGTGTTACCAGTTTCTTGGCTCTTTTTAGGGAGTTTAAACAAAATACGCATTTCTGGGGCCCTTCCCAGAGTTTTCGATATAGTAGGTCTGGGTTGGGTTCTGGAAAATTGTATTTTTAAAATAAGTCTCCTCCCTGGGTGACTGATGCTTCAGATTTGAGGATCACTGCTCTAATCATCTCTCAAGTATATGAACATATTGCTCAGGCATTTTATTGAAAAGGACTAAGGCAGGACTTCCCTGGTGGCGCAGTGGTTAAGAATCTGCCTGCCAAGGCAGGGGACATGGGTTCGAACCCTGGTCCAGGAAGATCCCACATGCCGTGGAGCAATGAAGCCCATGCACCACAACTACAGAGCCTACTCTCTGGAGCCTGCGAGCCACAACTGCTGAGCCCACGTGCCACAACTACTGAAGCCCGTGTACCTAGATCCTGTGCTCCATGACAAGAGAAGCCAGTGCAATGAAGAGTAGCCCCCACTTGCCACAACTAGAGAAAGCCTGCACGCAACAACGAAGACCCAACACAGCCAAAAATAAATAAATAACAATAAAACTAAAAAAAAAAAAAAAAAGGACTAAGGCATTGAGTAGGATGGGGTACTCACGACAGATAAGTGAGCAATAACAGGCCACCAAGAAGAGCATCTGTGGTTGGGAGGCAGTGTGGATGAAGTAATGGAGAAAAGGCCAGCCTGGAGTTGGAAATCTCATCCCAGATTTGGCACCAGTTGCTATGGGATGTTGGACACCAGTCAGTGCCCTTCTCTGTCATGGGCTTTTTACTCAAGAAATGAAGATATTGGACTACACAATGTCACAGAGTCCCTTTCCCTCCAGCTCTAACATTAGGGGATTCCGAGCCTCTTTTCCCATAACCCATCCAAGTACTTGTCAAGCGTGTTTTGGGATATTAGCAACCATATTCATTGTTCCTCCCCTCTTACTCCTGGGTAGGTACTGAGCTTGGAGAGAAGGTTGTATTTTCTAGTTGGAGCATCCGGGAAGCGGATCCCAGGTGGAGGAGTCAGTGTGTGCATGAAAACATGGAGGCAAGAAATAGCATGGCTCCTCTTTTTTTGTTGGGGAGGGGCTACAATTGGTTCAACATCAGTAGAATGAGGGGTTGGTTAGACAGGGAGCCCTGGGAACCCAATGGAGAGGTAGGAGGGTCCAGGAATCAAGGGCCTTGTGGGCCAGGGTAAGGAGTTAGGGGTCTGTTCTGAAGGCAATGGGGAGCCATTGAAAATTTTATGTGGGAGACTGAGTCTCTCAAATTTAATTTTAGAAAGAATATTCTAGCAGAAATATGGAAGGTAAAGTGGAGGAAGGCAATACAAGTATAAGGGAGACCAGGCAGGAGGCTATGAAACCTGGGCAAGAAATTCTGACAGCATGAATTTAAACAGTAAATGAGAAAAGAGTAGAAGAATTTAAGAAATATTTAAATGAAATAATTGATGGGGAGGACAATGGAGATAAAACAAATTATATGATGTGTAGGAATGAGTCTTGAATGAATCTACACTTTGTTGTTCATCCAAATAAAAATAAATTTCTAGAGGAAAAAAATAGAATTGGTGCAACTTGGTAACAAATTTGAGTAGGTGAAAAGGGAGGCATCTTAGTGCTATTCACTCTCCTTCAGTGTGTATAGTGAAATAATCCTATTAGAAAGCCTCTGTGCAAAAAATGACGTTGATTCCACTGTTACTCTTTTTTTTTAAAATAAATCTATTTATTTATTTATTTATTTTTGGCTGTGTTGGGTCTTCGTTGCTGCATGCGGGCTTTCTCTAGTTGCGGCGAGTGGGGGCTACTCTTGGTTGTGGCTCATGGGCTTCTCATTGCAGTGGCTTCTCTTGTTGCGGAGCATGGGCTCTAGGCACACGGGCTTCAGTAGTTGTGGCTCACGGGCTCAGTAGTTGTGGCACATGGGCTTAGTTGCTCCGTGGCACATGGGATCTTCCCAGACCAGGGCTCGAACCCGTGTCCCCTGCATTGGCAGGCGGATTCTTAACCACTACGCCATCAGGGAAGTCCCTCCACTGTTACTTTTGACAGAAAAAAAATTGGTAGCATCCTGAACTGTTTTTGAGGTGTGTTTCCTGGGTGTCGAGCCTGGAGATCTACAGAAGTAATTTAGCTTAGAGGAGGGACTTCCCTGGTGGTCTAGCGGTTAAGACTCCACGCTCCCAATGCAGGCGGCCCGGGTTCGATCCCTGGTCAGGGAACTGGATCCCTCATGCGTGCTGCCACTAAGAGCCCACATGCTGCAACTAAAGATCCTGCACACTGCAACTAAGACCCGGTGCAGCCAAATGAATTAATAAATATTAAAAAAATAATAATAAAATAAAGAGCACCAATCAGCTATTAAAAAAAAAAATTTAGCTTAGAGGAAGCCTGACTTGGGGAGGCCACAATTGTTGACTTCTGATGGGAGAGGAGCATCTGAGGAAGATGGTACAGGAGTGTAAGATCTTTGAGGGCCAGAGACAGGCTTACTTCGGGAGGCCCCACCCCAGGTCACATGAAGCATATTAAAATGCACCTGTATCCATAATTAAATATGATTTATATCAAACTCTTCTGTAAGAGTTGCACTGCAGTTGTCTGTTTGGTAAATGTTACATTTTGCAGACAGTTAAACATTTATTAATTGTGATTGTACTATTTTTATTTTTATTTATTATTTATTTATTTATTTATTTTTGGCTGCGCTGGGTCTTCATTGCTGGGCTTTCTCTAGTTGCGGCAAGCGGGGGCTACTCTTCGTTGTGGTGCGCGGGCTTCTCATTGCAGTGGCTTCTCTTGTTGTGGAGCACGGGCTCTAGGTGTGTGGGCTCAATAGTTGTGGTGCACAGGCTTAGTTGCTCCGCGGCATGTGGGATCTTCCCAGACCAGGACTTGAACTCGTGTCCCCTGCACTGGCAGGTAATTCTTAACCACTGTGCCACCAGGGAAGTCCCCACATTACCTTTTGAGAAGCTCAGCCCGCGTCCCCAGACGGCCTCCATTGCTCCCAGCAATGGCTGGTCTTGGGCTGACCACGGCTATAAGTAAGGACTTATCTGGAAGTTAAGGAGGAGTGTCACCCTAAAATTAACTAATGACCAAAAATGCATCTCCAGCCAGCAGCTCAGGGCCCCCAGTGGAGCTGGCTGAAAGCTCTGGGCTGCACAGAGGCTCATGGGGTGCTGCTCAGGCCGAGGGTCTTCTGTCTTGAATAATGAGTTTCCTTGGTTGGCCTGGGGTTGGTACAGGGCAGCTTGGGGCTCTCTTTGATGTACAGGCTAAGGGAGCTGCTGCTAAGTGGGGTCTGTCTTAGTGGGAGGGCAGAGTGGCACCTTAGTGGAGCCTGGTGGGCTAGAATTCTGATTTTCTATGCTACAACCTGGGGGACAGGGTGCCACTCAGTCACTGACTCCCTAAGCATTTGCTAACCACCTACTGTGTGCCAGGCACTTTGCAAACATCATGTGATTAACCTGTGCCACAGTGTTTTATAATGTGGGCTGGGAGCTGAGGCTCAGATAGGTGAGATGGCTTGCCCAGGCTTCACAGTGGGCTGCACTGCACACCTGACCTGAGAATGCCGAGGCCTGGAGCCTGGAAGGCCTCAGAGTGGTCTGGAGCAAGTGACAGGGGCGTGATGGATCTATCAGGGGCTGAAGCAAATGGGCATCCAGCACTGGCCCTCGTGGAGTTTACAGCCTTGGGAGTGTTAGACAAATGCCCACATGACTCTGAGATAAGGTGGAGGATCCAGGAAGTTCACCTTGCTGTTGGGTGGCCACAAAGTTGGCAAAGGTCGTGTCATCTCGCAGTAGGGAGGCCCTGCCCTTGTAAGGATGCTCCTGGGCCTCAGCCCAGGTCTCCTGCCTGCAAGACCTGTATAAGGACTCACCCCTGATCTGCATTATAGTGGTTTCTTTTCAACCTTTCTGGCTATTGATTTTTAATATTTTTCAATATTGATCTTTAGTATCTTAGCTTGTTCTTTTGTCTTAGTGTATATATCTTTTTAAAAATGTTTTATTCTTTAGTGTATATTCTTTATTGTTTTGATTTGTATTATTCCCCATTATTTTTCCTTTCTAAATGATCTCATTTTACCTTCTATCCTTTCAAACAGTTTAAGCCTTCTGGTTTCCTTTCAAATCTTCTCTTTAATTATCTGTGTTTATTGTTATATTTCCCTTCAATTTAAAAAATCATATTTTTCTGACTCATAAAGCATAATGCATTTTTATTGCTAAATGTTTGGAAAATATAGGAAAGGGTGTAAAGAAAAAAATTTAAATATCCCATTAAGCTCTCCTCTAGGGATAACCACTGTTGTTGTTCTATTCTTTTCAACGACTTTTTTTGTTCATAAACACGTAGATATTGCTTTAACCCTTTGTCTGTCATATGTGTTGTAAATATTTTCCCATGATTTAGATGTTTGTTGAAAAAAAATCTTCATTTTTTTAAACAGTAAAAGTTGCACATATTTGCTGTGAAAACATCAGACAATAGTAAGGGGTCTACAGCAAAAATGCAGTGCCCCCTCCTCCCCCACTCTCCCTGTCCCTGGGAAACCAGCCCGAGACAACTACAATGAACTGTTGGGCATCCATCCTTCTAGACTTCGAACATGCATTTTCATGTGTGCTTTAAACAATATTTGTACTAGACATACTGTTCCACCTTTTGCTTTTTCACTCAACAGCACATGATGGGCATCTTTCGACATCAGCCCTGAGCAGTGTGGAGGTGGGGTTTTGAAGGGACCATGGCCAGGAAACCCTGGAAGGCTGTACTTACCCATCACATGAAAGGTTCCCAAAGGAGCTCATGTACAGGAACCAAGAGCCAAATGAGGATCAAAGCACCATTCACTTCGTTTTTAGCTGAGCAAATGCCTGATACTGGAGAGGCCTGGGTTTGAGACCCAGCCCAAAATGTGTGCCCTGATACTTCCATCTTGTAGCAATTCCATTTTACTGCATTTAGCACGTAGGAGGTGACTTTCAGCCAGCATGGCTAGGTTTTAATGGGCTGGAGGTGTGAGAAGGTAAATTCTCCAGTTTCCTTGTTCCCTCTCGGGAGAGGTGCTAGTGCAGTCAGCTGTTGAGGGTGGAGCTCTGCCTGAGCAGGGGTTCTCTGAGTCTCTTGGATTCCATTGTAATGATAATAACATCCAACATAGTTCTAAGTATGCTTTACATATACTAACTTGGTTATTCCTTATAAAAGCCCTGAGATAGTATTTTAATACTATTTTTGGATAATAATATTTTACAGAGGAGAAAACTGAGGCACAGAGTGGTTAACTAACTTTGTCAAAGGTCACACAGCTAGCTAGATGTAGAACCTGGATTTGAAAGCAGGCAGTCTAAAATCTGTGTTCTTAACTAGCATGCTATTCTACCTCAGTAGCTAGTTTATAGTGGCTTCTGGTTGTTTACATCATCCAGTTCTAGCATCTGGGTTCATGGGATCACTTCTTCCTACGGCACAATGCCACATTGCTATAGTGTCCTCTGGTTATAAAGTGATGACTAGACTTTGCCTGTTGCAGTCACACTGCAACCATGTGAGCATGCATCCTCATTTGTCTTCTGAGCCAGGAGGCCGAGACCAATGTGAACTAGCAGGCCTGGCCATGTCTGTCACAGCCTCATACAGGACTCAGGGGCAGATGCTGGACTGCAGCGCTGAGTCTGGGCATCTGGCTAGCCCCAAGGTAAGGGGATCTGAAGCAGATCAGCAGATCCCAGGTGAGGGCAGAAGGTTAGGCATGGCCAGGCCAGTCCCAAGGCAGCCTGAGAGCTATGAGACCACCAGCGTGTGCATGGAGAGGCAGCACAGGGAAGACCAAACGTGGGCATGTCCATTGGACACAGTGACCTCCCCGCTGCTAAGCAGGGCCAAATCAAAGCCCAGCAGCTCCTCCTCCTCCAGGCTTGGGGTGTGTGAGAGGAAGTGGCAGAGAAATCTTCCCTGAACATAAAAGTAAGTGCAGACCTAACACATTCTTTTAAACCACGGCACATCACACAATCAGAAGGATTAATTTATGAACATTTAGGTTCTTTCTCTTTCTGTCTCTCTTTTCAAAGATAAACAAAGATGCAGTACCTAAATTCCACTCCCTCATCAAGCTCTCCATTTTCCCAGGTATTCTTTCGTGTCTTCCAATAAAGTTATTAGGCATTCCACATTTCCTGTTAAATTTATTCCTAGGTATTTTACAGCTGTTATTATTGTGAACTTATGGTGTTTAAAAATATATTTCTTATAGTTTTATGTTTTTATATTGCCGAATCTGTCAACCTGTTCCTTTGTGCTTGCTAACTTTGATACTAGGCTTAGAAAGGTGTTCTCAACTCCAAGATTATGGAACTGTTTGCTTATATTTTCTTCCAAATCTTTATGCTTTTACTTAGTATGATTAAAAGTTTTTCGCTTGCATTTAAATCATATAGGGTTTTATTTAGCATCTGGTATGAGGTAGAGCTCAGCTTTATCTTCCAAGCTGTTAGCCAGTTGAACCAAGGCAATGTATTGAATTACCCATCTTTCCCCTATTGATTCGAAATTCCACATTTACCACACATCCAATTCTTATATCTATTGAATCTCTTTTTCAGTTTTCTATTCTGTTCTATTGATCTGCTCTTCCCAGGCCAATACTACAAAATGACTTTATTTCTCATTAGAAAAGCAATAAAGGCTTATTACAGAAAGATCAGAAAATACACAGGCACAAAGAAACAAAAAACACCTGTGATTGCATCCAGGGATAACTACCATTTTACCTTGCTGTGTATCACTCCAAATCATTTAATTTATATAAACATGTATAAATATATATTCATAAAGTAAAATTAAGACCATGTCATATAAATAGTTTTATAAACCTTTTTCACTTTATCATACTTCAGGAATGCTTCCTTGCCAGCAAGTACTCTTCTTTTTTAAACTTTTTTATTGTAAAATATAACATTCATACAGAAGAGTATACAAAAGGAATATTTTTAGCTCAATGATTTATCACAAAGTGAACACCCACGTAACCACTACTCAAGTTAAAAAACACATGTCAGCACCCTGGAAGCCCATCTTGTGTGCTCTTTTAATCACTGCTTCCTTCCCCACAAAGATAACTTCTAACTTCCTTGCTTTTTTTTTAGAACTTTGCCACGTAAACTTTTATCCCTAAACAATATAGAGGTTTTTTTTGTTGTTGCTGTTGTTTGGTTGTTTTGTTTTGTTTTGTTTTGTTTGGCTGCTTGGCTTACGGGATCTTAGTTCCCTGACCAGGGATCACATCTGTGCTCCCTGCAGTGGAAGCTCAGAATCCTAACCACTGGACTGCCAGGGAAGTCCCACTTTGCCCATTTTTAAACCAGGTCATTTTTAAAATTTTCGCCATTGAATTGAGTTCTTTCTTTATTTTGTGCTTCATGAATCAAGACATCCATTTCCCTTCTTAGATTTGGGAAGTTCTCAGCCATTTTTTTTTTTTTCTTCTAAATAAGCTTTCTGCCTCTCTCTCTCTCTCTTTCTCTCTGTCTCTCTCTTTTCTCCTGGGACTCCCATAATGCATATATTATTTCACTTGATAGGATCCATAAATCTCAAATGCTTTCTTCACTCTTTTTCATTCTTTTTTCTTTTTGTTCCTCTGACTGGGTAATTTCAAATAACCTGTCTTTGAGTTCATCAATTCTTTCTTCTGCATGAATGAATCTGCTGTGAAGCTCACTGTTGAATTTTTTTTTTTTTTCAGTTCATTCATTGTATTCTTCAGCTCCAGGATTTCTGTTTGGTTCTTTCTAGTGGTTTTTATTTCTTTATAAATTTTTTTTGGTTCATGTATTGTTTTCCTGACTTTGTTTAGTTGTCTATCTGTGCCCTCTTGTAGCTCATTCAGTTACTTTAAGATGATTATTTTGAATTCTTTGTCAAGCAGTTCATGGATCTCCATTTCTTTAGGATCAGTTACTGGAGCTTTATTAGTTTCCTTTGTTTTGTCATGAGTACCTAACTCTTCATGATCTGTGTAACCTTGCATTTGTGTCTGTGCATTTGAAGAAGCAGACACCTCTTCCAGTGTTTACAGACTGGTTTTGGCCAGTAAAGACCTACTCCTGCTGAGTCCCCAGACTGAGAGGACTGCCTCTGGGACTGTGGTCAAGTGGGACTGGAGCCAGGTCATGGGGCTACTTCTGGGTCCACAGTTGGGTTCATAGACAGTGGGCCTGTTACCAGCGGTGTGAATGGGTATGGCTCCTGGTGGGTCCCTGGGCAGTCAGAGCTGCTCCTGGGACTACAAAAAGTGAGGCTGGAGCTGGGTCATGGGCTGCTTCAGGGTTCACAGTTGGATCTAAGGTCACAGGGTCCAAGGTCAGCAGGCCTGTTATAGGGGGTGCCACTGGGCATGGTTCCTCTTAGCTCCTTTGACAAATGGGGTTGATGGCAGGACTGTGGACATGTGGGGCTGGAGCTGAGCCTACAGGGGGAAAGGGCTGCTTCTGTATCCACAGTCAAGACCACATTCGGAAGACTTGCCACTGGGGTGCAGGTCTGCCTTCTCAAAGCAGCACTCCTCAGTCTTGGGCTCCACTGGAGTTTTGCAACCTCCTACCTGGGTCATAAAGTTCCCACAAAGGTAATTTTGTATGTGGACTGCTGCCAAGTTGTTGTTTCTGTTGGGGGATGACAGCTGGGAACCACCTATTCCCTTATCTTGCTGATGTCACTCCCTTGTTAATTCTTGATGATATCAATAATCTTTAATTTTAGCAACTCTGATGGGTAGGTAGTGGTATCTCATTGTGGGTTTAATACACATTTCCATTATGACTATTGATGTTGAACACTTTTTTTTCTTATAGAAAACATATATATTCTTTTTTTTCTCAAATTCTTTTCCCAATTAGATTGTTACAGAATATTGTTGAACACTTCTCATACGTTTATTGACCATTTAGATATTCTATCATTCTGTAATTAAGGTTTATTCAAGTATTTTGCTTTTTTTTTTTCTATTGGGTTTTCTTTATTTTTTTCTTGTCAATGTTTGAACTTCTTTATATTTTCTGGATATGAGTTCTATTTTGATTATAGTTATTGCAAATATCTTCTCACTCTGTGGTTTGCCTTCACACTCTTTGTTTTTAATGGCTTTATTGAGATATAATTCACATGCTGTACAACTCACCAATTTAGAGCAGAGTTCAATGGCTTTTAGTATATCCACAGAGTTGTATGACCATCACCACAGTCATTTAGAACATTATTCATCACTCCCTAAAGAAACCCCACACCTCTTAGTTGTCATCCCCCAATCTGCTCATTACCTCAGTCCTAGGCAACACTGATCTAATTTCAGTCTCTATAAATTTGCCTATTCTGGACATTTCATATAAATGGAATCACATAATATGTGGTCCTTTGTGACTGGCTTCTTTCACGCAGCATGTTTTCAAGGTTCACCCATGTTGTAACATTTATCAGCATTTCGTTTCTTTTCAAATAGTATTCTATTGTACAGATATACCACATTTTATTTATCCATTCATCAGATGATGGACATTAGGGTTATTCTACTTGTTGACTACTATAAATCATGCTGCTATAAACATTCATGTACAGGTTTTTGTGTGATATATATTTCATTTCATACACACACACACACACACACACACACACACACACACACACACCCAGGAGTGGAATAGCTGAATCATATGGTAACTCTATGTTTAATCTTTTGAGAAACTGCCGGACTATTTTCCAAAGTGACTGCACCATTTTACATACCTATCACCAATGTATGAAGGTTTCAACTTCTCCAGATTCTCACCAATATTTGTTACTATCTGTCTTTTTGATTATAGCTATCCTACTGTGTGTCAGGTGATAGCTCATTGTGATTTTGATTTGCATTTTCCTGATGGCTAATGATGTTGAGCATATTTTCATGTGTTTATTGGCCATTTGTATATCTTCTTTGGAGAAATATCTTATCAGATCCTTTGCCCATTTTTACATTGGATTATTTTTATATTGGATTATTTGTCTTTTATTATTAAGTTTTAAGAGTTCTTTATATATTCTGGATACCAGACCCTCCTCAGACATATGATTTGCAAAAATATTCTCCTATTCTGTTGCTTGTCTTTTCACTTTTTTTTTTAAAATTAATTTATTTATTTGGTTGCGTGGAGTCTTAGTTGTGGCAGGCAGGCTCCTTAGTTGAAGCATGTGGGCTCCTTAGTTGCAGCTCCAGGGCTCCTTAGTTGCGTTTCGCCAGCTCCTTAGTTGCGGCACATGGGCTCCTTAGTTGTGGCATGCAAACTTTTAGTTGTGGCATGCATGTGGGATCTAGTTCCCTGGCCAGGGATCGAACCCGGGCCCTCTGCATTGGGAGTGCAGAGTCTTATCCACTGTGCTACCAGGGAAGCCCCCTTTTCACTTTCTTGATGGTGTCCTTAAAAGCATGAATGTGGGCTTCCCTGGTGGCGCAGTGGTTGAGAATCTGCCTGCCAATGCAGGGGACACGGGTTTGAGCCCTGGTCTGGGAAGATCTCACATGCCGCGGAGCAACTGGGCCCGTGAGCCACAATTACTGAGCCTGCGCGTCTGAAGCCTGTGCTCCACAACAAGAGAGGCCGCGATAGTGAGAGGCCCGCGCACCGCGATGAAGAGTGGCCCCCGCTTGCCACAACTAGAGAAAGCCCTCGCACAAGAAACGAAGACCCAATACAGCCATAAATAAATAAATAAATAAATAAAAGTTAAAAAAGAAAAAAAAGCATGAATGTTTTTAATTTTGATGCTTCTTACTCTCTTAATGTCATTTTTTGATGAACAGAATTTATTCATATTCATAAAGTCCAATTTATTAATCTTTTCCTTTGCTGTACTTTCTTTGTGTCCTTTAAAAAATATTTGCTTATCTCAAGGTTATAAAGATGTCCTATGCTATCTTCTGGTGCATAGCTGCTGAACGGTAGAAACATAACATGAGCCACAACTGCAATTCATATATGTAATTTAAAATTTTCTGGTAGTCACATTAAAAATAAATAAATAAGTAAACAGATGAAATTAACTTGAATAATATTTTATGTAACTCAATATAGCAAAATATTATTTCAACATGTAATAAGTATAAAATTTTAATGAGATATTTCACATTCTTTTCTGGTATTAAGTCTTTGAAATATAGTGTGTATTTTATACATAGAGCACAACTCAAATCAGGCTAGCTACATTTCTAGAGCTTGTTAGATACATGTAGCTATTGGCTAAAAGCTTTTTAAAAAAAATTAATTAATTAATTAATTTATTTATTTTTGGCTGCATTAGGTCTTCATTGCTGCATGCAGGCTTTCTTTAGTTGTGTCGAGCGGGGTTACTCTTCCTTGCAGTGCACGGGCTTTTCATTGTGGTGGCTTCTCTTGTTGCGGAGCACGGGCTCTAGGCGCACGGGCTTCAGTAGTTGGGGAGCGTGGGCTCAGTAGTTGTGGCTCACAGGCTCTAGAGTGCAGTCTCAGTAGTTGTGGCGCACAGGCTTAGTTACTCCGTGGCATGTGGGATCCTCCTGGACCAGGGCTTGAACCTGTGTCCCCTGCATTGGCAGGCAGATTCTTAACCACTGCACCACCATGGAAGCCCTAAAAGCTTTTATGTCTTGCTCTCCACATTTAGATCTATAATCCACTTAAAACAGTTTTGTGTATTGTATGAGGTAGGAGTTGAGTTTCCTTTCACTTTCCATTTAGGTATGCAGTTGACTCGGCAACATTTCTTGAGAAGACCATCTTTTTCCTTCTGTTCTGCATCTTCATCATAAATCGAATGATCATTCATCTGTTTATCTGTTTCTGGGTTTTTTATTCTGTTCAATTAGTCTGTTTTTTCTTGTGCCAGTGCCACCTGCTGTATTAATTTAGCTTCATTATAAGTCTTAATACTTGGCATTATCAGTGCTTCAACTTTGTTTTTCTTCATGATTGCCTTCGCTATTCTTTGTACTTTTGCCATTTTCCATACAAAATTTAGAACCAGCTTGTCAAATTTTGTAAAGCAAAACAAAACAACAATGACCTCTTAAGTGTTTCATTGGCATTGCATTGAATCTATAGATCAATATGGGGAGAATTGACATTTGTAATTCTTTGTTTCTAGTACATAAAGAATAATTAATTTTGTATATTCATCTTATATCCAGCAACATTCCTAAATTTACTTATTTCTATGCATTTTTCTGGATTTTCTATGTACACACCAATCATATTTTCTGTGAATAATGAAAATTTTATTTTTTCTTTTCAATCTTTACCTTTATTGCTTTATTTCAGTTTGGATCTCTAGTATGAGTGGAATAGGAGTGGTAATTATAGGTCATTGTTCCTGGTCTCAGGAAGAGAGCTTTCAATATATTACTATTAAAGAATTGCTGGAGCTTTATCTGATTAAAGAAATTACCTTCTATTCCTAGTTTGCTAAGAGTTTTAAATCATAGATTTGTGATTTCATTAAATTCCTCTTTTCAGATGATCCTGTGACTTGCTCCTTTATTCTGCTATGTGAATTACACTGATTGATTTTTCAAGTGTTAAACCAACTTTGCATTCCTGAATTGGCTGTGATGTAATATACTTTTTTGCACATTGCTGATTAGATTTGCTAATATTTTATTTTAGATTTTATTTAGAATTTTGCATCCATAATCATGAGAGAGATTTGTCTGTCATTATTCTTTCTGGTAAAGTCCTTTTTGTATCAAAGTTATCTAGACCTCATAATGAGTTATAAAAGTTCAGTTGACCTTTGAACAATACGGATTTGAAATGCACAGGTCCACTTATATGTGAACTTCTAAAAACAGTAAATACTACAGAACTACATGATCTGTGGTTGGATGAATGTGCAGATGTAGAACCATGGATATGGAGGAACCATGGATGCAGAGGGCTGACTATGTGTTATAAGTGGATTTTCAACTGTGTGGAGGATCCATGACCCTAATGCCTGCATTGTTCAAGGATCAACTGTATTCTTTCTTTCTCTTTTTCTTTTGCTTTCTCTTTTGTTTTTTTTGTTATGCTTTCTTTTTCTATTCTCTGAAAGAGTTTGTATAAGATTAGAGTTATTTATTCAATAAATATTTGGAAACATTTAACATAAGATTCAATTCCCAGTTACAGGAGTATTCAGATTTTCTATTTCTTCTTATATCTATTTTTGGTAAATTATATTCTTCTAAGAATTAGTCCATTTTCAAATTTATTGGCATAGTTTTTCATAGTTTCTTCTCATTATCCTTGTAAATTCTGTAGATTCCATAATTATACTCTCCTTCCAGTTTCTGAGACTGGTAATTGATGTTCTCTCTCTGTTTCTGTGAAACAAAGCTTACACATTTTATTAGTTTCTTCCAAGAAAACAAAGTTTGTTTTCTATTTTATTAATTTCTGTTCTTTTTCCTTTTTTCTCCTTTCTTCAGTCTTATTTGCTCTTCTTTTCTAGCTTTTTAAGGATACTTAGATAATTGATATTCTTCTTTTCTAACATATGCACTTAAAGCTATAGCATGTACTCTAATCACAGTTTTTGCTGCATCTTGAAAGTTTTGATATGTCAAATTTTTATTATCCTTTAGCTCAAAATATTTTTAAATTTTTATTTGTGATTTCTTCTTTGACTCTTGGGTTACTTAGAAGTATATTGCTTAATTTTCACACATCTGTGGATTTTCTAGCTATCTTTTGTAACTGATTTCTAGCTTAATTCCACTGCAGTAAGAGAACATATGATTTCAGTATTTTGAAATATGTTGAGACTTTCCTAATGGCTTAGTGCATGACCAATTTTAGTAAACAATCCATTTGCACTTGAAAAGAATATGGATTCTAGGGTCGTTGAATGCAGTGTCCTATATATGTCAATTAAGTCAAATTTGCTAATAATGCCCTAATCTTCTTAATTCTTGTGGATTTTTAAACTCTTTGAGTTACGAATAAGGATAGCAGAGTACACCACCCCAAAACGTGCCACTCTGGCAAAGAATTATTTTGAGTTAAAGGCAATTGAAAAGAAGAAAACACAAGAAAAATTCTGTGATCCTCCCACCCACCAGGAAGGACAGAAAGATTCTTAATCACCAGAGACAGCTCTAGACTCTTCTCAGTCTGGAGATGTCACCAGAGGAACCTACATACCAAATTTTACTCCCCGATATATTGACCTTCCCACAGTTTGCCACCCCTAGGAGCTCAAAGTCCCTTTACTTTGTTTTGTCACTGCTTTATAATTTATTGTTCCTTTGTCAAGATGCTATAAAAGCCCAAATTCTAACCACTTCTTTGAGTTACTCATCACTGAGTATTTCTGCATGTATGCATGATACATATCTTAGTAAACTTCTGTTTATTTTTCTTTTGTTAATCTGTGTTCTGTCAGACTAATTTGCAGGGCCCCAGCCAATGAACTTCAGATGGTAGAGGAAAAAACATTTTTTTCCTCCCCTAAAGTTTTGGTGACCATGAAGGAACAGAAAAGGCTGGGGTACCCTATTTGCTCTGGAAACCACTGATGAGATCCTGGGACAACAGATAAAAGCTGACAAAAGGTAAGAATGCTTTTTTTTTTTTTAAATAAAATATTTATTTATTTATTTATGGCTGTGTCAGGTCTTCATTGTGGCATGCAGGATCTTCGTTGTGGTGCGTTGGCTTCTCTCTAGTTGTGGCATGTGGGTTTTCTCTCTCTAGTTGTGGCATGCAGGCTTAGTTGCCCTGTGGCATGTGGGATCTTAGTTCCCCAAACAGGGATAGAACCCATGTCCCCTGCGTTGGAAGGCAGATTCTTTACCACTGGACCACCAGGGAAGTCCCCCAAAAGGTAACAATTCTTACCATGTCAGCCTCCTGCATGTCTGTTTGTCATGCCCCTGGTATGACCCACTGACTGGAGACTTGACTGAAAATCTGGAAGCAAGCCTATGATCTGGCTTCACCTTTGCTCACCCATAGTCCTAGAAGCAGTCCTGATCACCCAGGGACCCAGGATGAACCATGCCAATTGGCACCTCTAGTAACAGGTGTGTCAACCACAGACTTGACTGTAGGCAGCCTTATGACACAGCTCTGGTCCCACTCTACCATAGGCCAGAGGCAGTCCTGCCAGCCTAGGAACCTAACCAGGGATCTAGCAGAAGCCTGGCCAGGCTAAACCCATTCATGCCCCTGGTAACAGGCCTGCCTTCTGTGGACCTGACTATGGACCTGGAAGTGGCCCTGTGACCTGGCCTTGGTCCAGCTCAACCATGGTCCCAGAAACATTCCCATAAGCCTTGGGATCTGATAAGAACCACTCCTGCCTGTGCCACTGGTAATAAGCCCACTAACCAGACCCAACTGCAGACCCAGCAGCAGCTACATGACCCAGCTCCAGCCTGGCCTTACCACCATCCTGGAGGCAGTCTTGTCAATTCAGAGACCCAGCAGGAGAAGGTCTTTACCTGCCAAAACCAGTCTGTAGAGACTTGAAGAGATATCTGTTCCTTCAAATGCACAGACACAAATGCAAGTCTACAAGTATCACAAAAAATCAGTTAATCATGGCAAAACAAAAGGAAGCTAATAAAGTTCTACTAACTGATTCTAAAGAAATGGAGATCTATGAACTGCTTGACAAAGAACAGGTCATTTGAAATTATTCAGTCAGAGGAACAAAAACGAAAAAGAATGCAAAAGAGTGAAGAGCACATTCAGGACTTATGGGATACCATCAAGTGAAATAACATAAGCATTATGGAAGCCCCAGGGGAGAAGAGAGAGAGAGAAAGGGGCAGAAAGCTTATTTAAAGAAATAATGGCTGAGAAATCCCCAAATCTAGGCAGGAAAAAGGACATCTTGATTCGTGAAGTCTAAATGTTCACAAATAGATTGAATCCAAAGGGGTCTACACTGAGACACACTATCATTAAATTATCAGAAGTCAAAAACAAAGAGAGAATTTGGAAAGCAGCAGGAGGAAAGTAACTTGTCACATATAAGGGAGCCCCCATAAGTTACAGTACCCAAGGCAGTGTGGTGTCAGTGAAACAAGACACAAATACCTCAGTGAAACAGAATAGCGAGCCCACAAATAGACCCACATAAATATAGTCAACTGATTTTTGACAAAGGAGCAAAGGCAATACAATGGAGCAAAGATAGTCTTTTCAACAAAGGATACTGGAACAACTGGACATCTACATGCAAAAAAATGACTCTAGACACAGATTTTATGCCTTTCATAAAAATTAACCCAAAATGGATCACAGACCTAAATGTAAAATGCAAAACTATAAAACTCCTAGAAGATAACATAGGAGAAAACCTAGATGATCCTGGATGGTGATGGCTTTTTAGATAAAACTCCAAAGACACGATCCATGAAAGAAAGAATTGATAAGCTGGACTTCATTAAACTTAAAAATTTCTGCTCTGTGAAAGACAATGTCAAGAATGAGAAGACTAACCTCAAACTGGGAGAAAATATTTGCAAAATCACGTCTGATAAAGGACTGTTATCCAAAATATACAAAGAACTCTTAAAAATCAGCAATAAGGAAACAAACAACCCAATTTAAAAATGGCCAAAAGGGCTTCCCTGGTGGTGCAGTGGTTGAGAATCTGCCTGCCAATGCAGGGGACACGGGTTCGAGCCCTGGTCTGGGAAGATCCCACATGCCGCGGAGCAACTGGGCCCGTGAGCCACAACTACTGAGCCTGCGCGTCTGGAGCCTGTGCTCCGCAACAAGAGAGGCCGCGATAGTGAGAGGCCCGCGCACCGCGATGAAGAGTGGCCCCCACTTGCCGCAACTGGAGAAAGCCCACGCACAGAAACGAAGACCCAACACAGCCAAAAATAAATAAATAAATAAATAATTAAAAAAAAAAACAAAAAACAAAAACCAAAAAAAACCGATGCTGGTCAGCATGCTTTAAAAAAAAAAAAAAAAAAAAAAAAAAAAAAGGCCAAAAATCTTACAGACACTTCACCAGAGAAGACATACAGATGGCAAATAAGCACATGAAAATATTCTCCACATCATATGTCATCCAAAAAAATGCAAACTGAAACAACGAGACACTACCACACACCTAGTAGAACGGCCAAAATACAGGGCACTGACAACACCAAGTGCTGGTGAGGATGTGGAGCAACAGGAACTCCCATTCATTGCTGGTGGAACACAAAATTGTACAGCCACTTTGGGAGACAGTTTGTCGGTTTCTTACAAAAATAAGCGTACTCTTATTGTATGCTCTAGTAATTATGTTCCTTGGTATTTACCCAAAGGAGTTGAAAAATTATGTCCGTACAAAAAACGTGCACAAGGATGTTTATAGCAGCTTTATTCATAATTGTCAAAACCTGGAAGCAACCAAGATGTCTTTCACTAGGTGAATGGATAGATAAACCGTGGTACATCTAGACAATGGAATGTTATTTAGCACTAAAGTAAATGAGCTATTTCGCCATGAAAAGACATGGAAGAAATTTAAATGTGATAGGGCTCAGGGGCATGCTACCGCAAAATATGGCACTTTGGCATATATTAACTATTTTAAGATGAAGGAGTTTGAGAAAATGATGGAAA
Organism: Balaenoptera musculus; assembly: GCF_009873245.2. Taxonomy (NCBI): domain Eukaryota; kingdom Metazoa; phylum Chordata; class Mammalia; order Artiodactyla; family Balaenopteridae; genus Balaenoptera; species Balaenoptera musculus. The sequence goes on from NC_045786.1 coordinate 37,947,367, forward strand.
CAGGAAGGTCACTTTATTTTGTCTTTTTTAAAAAAATTATTTATTATTTAATTAATTAATTATTTATTTTTGGCTGCGTTGGGTCTTCGTTGCTGCTCGCGGGCTTTCTCTAGTTGCGGCGGGGGGGGCTACTCTTCTTTGCGGTGCGCGGGCTTCTCATTGCAGTGGCTTCTCTTGTTGCAGAGCACAGGCTCTAGGCACGTGGGCTTCAGTAGTTGTGGCACGTGGGCTCTAAAGCGCAGGCTCAGTAGTTGTGGCGCAAGGGCTTAGTTACTCCGCGGCATGTGGGATCTTCCTGGACCAGGGCTCGAACCCATATCCCCTGCATTGGCAGGTGGATTCTTAACCACTGCACCACCAGGGAAGTCCCCAGGAAGGTCACTTTGACCTCCTCCCCCACTTGCTTTTCTTCCCTGAAATATGTCACAAAACTCTCATGAAAGAGGTGCCTTCCCTATACCCAGATGAAAGGAGCATCCTTATCTCTGAAGACAAACGGAAGCCAAGAGGAATCCTAAGAAACAGGCCTTGCTAAGTTTCCCCTAGTTTACTGCAATTACCTTATACTCCTTAATCTAGCATATTCCTCCACAAGTGATTACTCTGCTTCGAAACTTGCCTAAAAACACACGGGTCTTCATTTACTTATTAAGGCTCATGTGTCATGTAAAACTTATATTAAAGAAATGTGTATGCTTTTCTCCTGTTAATCTATCTTTGTCAGTCTAATTTTCAGATCCAGCCAGGGACCCTAAGAAGGTTGAGGGATACCTTTTACTCCCCAACCAATGCGTTACTACTAAGTGAAAGAAGCCAATCTGAAAAGGCTATATACTGAATGATTCCAACTATATGACATTCTGGAAAAGGCAAAACTATGGAGACAGAAAGAAGATCAGTGGTTACCAGGGATTTGGAGCGAGGGATGAATAGGTAGAGCACAAAGGATTTTTAGGGCAGGGAAACTCTTCTGATGTAGTGGTGGATACATATCATTATACATTTGTCCCAACCCACAGAATGTACAACACCAAAGTGAATTCTAATGTAAACCATGGACTTTGGATGATAATGATGTGTAGGTTTATCAATTGTAACAAATGCACCCTTCAGGTGAGAGATGCTGATAGTGGAGGAGACTATGCCTGTGTGGGTACAGGGGGTATATTGGAAATCTCTGTGCTTTCCCACTTAATTTTGCTGTGAATCTGAAACTGCCCTAAAAAATAAAGTGCACAATTTTTTTTTTTTAATGACTCAAAATCTCCTCACCAACCACAGAATCATTCTTATTTATGTCAGGACACCTTCAGATTCTGTAAAAAGCCAGGACATTGGAAAAATAATTGTCCTATAATTAAGAAGAAAAGGAGGGGGGGAATTAAATAGTGATTGCCCTAGATTTCTGATAATAGGCAAATAGGACCCCTGAATTCCTTTTTAGAGGAAACCTACATCCTTTCTCTGTCCCTTTGAGATATAAATCTTACTGTATCTTTGAAATGTAAGCATCCTAGGAGATAACTCTTAGCTAACAGAGCCATCTGAGACTAAAAGAAATAAAAGAGGGAAAAAGAGGCTTTTTGGAAACAAACTGATACTTGCTGTTTCCAAAGAGTCACCGCTGGCCCTAAATTTAGGCCACACTCTCCATAATACTACATATCAGGGCAAATAAAAATCATAAGGTTCTTCTCCAGGAATACTGGTAAAAAGCTTTAGCCCTCATGAGCAGGTAACTTTAACTTGTTCTACCTGCCAGAAACATAATTCAGATTAAGAAAAAATAAGTCAAGAATGAGAATCACTCATAAAAATTAGTGAAATTTATGTTCCTGTGTTTATACCTAACTCGTGGCTGACAGAGAGAGAGAGAATATCTCATGGCGTCAAGCTGGCTAAAATTGAATGGTTTTATTGTAAGGGTTAAATGAGCTTTAATAGCAATAGTGTACCAATGCAAAAGTAGAATTTTGTTTTCTTTCTCTGTTACAAGGTTACAGGTTTCTTGGATTATTGGTCTGTTCTTAATGAGAGATTGTAAAAGGGTTTTGCTTTTGTTTTTTTAATCTGATGAATAATTTTCCTAGGAAATATAGATTTGCTGTCTTATCAAGATAATTTCCTGTGCTTCTTGTTGACTTCATTAGGTCTTTGATTAGTTATGAAAACCGAAACTTCTCAGTATTAAAAGAGCTAAGGTTTTTTTTTTCTCAAGTATGTTACTTCCTATATTTGCCTTTGAAATCTTTTATTATCACATTGGTAAATGAATAAGTAAGTATTCTTTCATAGTGATCTGTGATCAAGTGCTCAAACCTTTTGGCATTTTTGACAAACTTTACAAAATCAAATTCTAAATAAAGTCTTTTTGACTTCAAACTAACTTTGAGATTTCCCAGAAGGCTCCTGAAAAATCTCAAAGGATTTGTTTTCTCACCTGGTAAAAAGAGAGATGTTAAATTGATTAGATTTATTTTATATGTTTAATTGCATGGGCGGCACTGTAAAAAAAAAAAGATGTTTAATATTCTTTAGGTTATATTTGTATGGATATATGTTATTAACATAAATGTTTCAGCAATTGTATAAAACTCCTAGAAATCCCTTAATGTCCTTACTGTCTATGTAATCAGTCATAATTCCAGTTATTGTCTTAAAATGTTGTATGCCACAGAAGTAACAAAATTTCCTTATCAATTGTGTTATAATGAACTCTCATTATATCTTTAACCATGGCTTTTTACGTCTTTTGTTATTCATAGACAATTATTGTTTTACTTTGATGTTCTCCTGAAATCTTTTACAATCAGCTACAATCCAGAAGTACTTAATCCTCAAAGAGATTCATAGAAAAGACTCTGACAAATACTCTGGAACACAGGTTTCTGATAACTTTAAGATTATACCACTGGACTGGGTAAGAGTTTCCAGAGCTCTAGTAAAGAAACTGATGGGTTCATGAAACTGCGAACTCAAGATCAAGCAGAACAAAAATTGACTATATAGGACAGAATAAACTGATGAGGATGATTATAAAATTTTTATGGCATTTTTGTTTAAAACTTTGCTAGTTCTCTAATGTTTGATTTTCTAGATATAAGGGACACTTTTTCTCTTTTCTCATAAGCTATTTATAACTTATAGCAATTCAATAAATTATACCATTGTAAGCAGAAATAAAACATTAATTTTTTGGGACTTCCCTGGTGGTGCAGTGGTTAAGAATCCACCTGCCAATGCAGGAGACACGGGTTCGAGCCCTGTTTTGGGAAGATCCCACATGCTGTGGAGCAACTAAGCCCGTGCGCCACAACTACTGAGCCTGAGCTCTAGAGCCTGTGAGCTACAACTACTGAGCCCGCGAGCCACAACTACTGAAACCTGCGCACCTAGACCTCCGTGCAGCACAACAAGAGAAGCCACCGCAGTGAGAAGCTGGCACACCGCAAGGAAGAGTAGCCCCTGCTCGCCACAACTAGAGGAAGCCCATGCGCAGCAACGAAGACCCAATGCAGCCAAAAATAAAAATTAATTAATTAATTAATTAAAAAATAAAAGACAAAAAAAAACCCCATTAATTTTTCTCCCAATCTGCTATCGATTGAATGTCTGTGTTCCCTCCAAATTCCTTTGTTGAAATCTAATTCCCAATGTTATGGTATTTGGAGGTGGGAGTCTTTGGGAGGTGATTGGGTCATGTGGGTGGAGCCCTCAAGAATGGGACTACTGCCCTATAAAAAGAGAGTCCAGAGAGCTCTCTCACTTCTTCTGTCATGTGAGCACACCTGAGAAGACAGTTGTCTGTGAACCAGGAACTGGGTTCTCACCAGACACCGAACCTGCTGGCAACTGGATCTTGGACTTTCCAGCCTCCAGAAGTATGAGAAATAACATTTCTGTTGTTTGTAAGCCACCCAGTCTATAGTATTCTGTTATAGCATTCTGACCAGCCTAAGATGCTCCCTGATCCCTCCAGAATTCAGACATTCTTATTGAGCCTTGTAGCCAGTATGTTGTGGCAACAGGGAAGCTGTAGGATTTCCAAGGCTAAGTCAGAAGAAGCGTTGCAATTTCTGCCTTGTTCTCTTAAAACGCTCTCTGTTGAAGCCCTTAGACACCACGTAAAATCTGACTATCCTGCTGGGAAGACTATGTGGAGGGAACCTGTAGAGTAGCTGGAGAGGTAGAAAGGCCAAACTGAGCCCACCCTTTCAGCTATTCTCCTCAAGGCACGAGGCATGTGAATGAAGCCTTCCTAGACCTTCCAGCCTAGCCCAGTTGCCACCTGAATACCACCCAGTGACCCTTGTCAATGCCATGTGGAAGCTAAAGAATGCCTTACTCAAATTCTTTTCTTTTTTTTGGCCGCGCCACGTGGCTTGCAGGATCTTAGTTCACCAACCAGGGATTGAACCTGGGCCACGGTCAAATTCTTGACCCAGATATTGTAAGATCTATTTCAGGGTTTTTTTGCTTTAAGTCGCTAAGTTTCATGGTAGTTTGTTATGCAGCAATAGCTAGCTGGAACAATATTAATACATGTCAAACACCAAATTCTATTTCTTTAGTTTGTTTTATTTCAGGTGCATAACATTTAGATTTTCTTCCTCTAGTGGTTTGTGCAAAGTCTTTTCTATTTTACTATTTTTCCTTCTGTTTCTCTGTCCTTTCAGGCACCCACTCTAGTTATATACTCTTCCAATCTACCAACTACATTTATTAAGATACATGTCTGGGGGACTTCCCTGGTGGTGCAGTGGTTGGGAGTCCACCTGCCAGTGCAGGGGACACGGGTTCAAGCCCTGGTCCTGGAGGATCCCATATGCCGTGGAGCAGCTGGGCCCGTGCACTACAACTACTGAGCCTGTGCTCTGGAGCCCGCAATCCACAACTACTGAGCCTGCGAGCTGCAACTGTTGGGGTCTGTGCGCCTGGAGCACGTGTTCTGCAACAAGAGAGGCCGCCACAGTGAGAGGCCCGTGCACCGCAGAGAGGAGTGGTCCCTGCTCGCCGCAACTAGAGAAAGCCCGCACACAGCAACGAAGACCTAACGCAGCCAAAAATAAGTAAATAAATAAATCCTGTTTCAAAAAATATTCATATATTAAAAAAGATACATGTCTGGTCTTGAAAATATGTGATGTCCTATTTTTTGTACATACATTTATTTATTTATTTATTTATTTGAAGTATATTTGATTTACAACGTTGTGTTAGTTTCAGGTGTACAGCACAGCGATTCGGTTATGTATATGTATACACTCTTTTTCAGATTCTTTTCTCTTATAGGTTATTACACGTACATACTTTTAAATTTACATGATTGATATTGTATTATAAATGGTGTCCTGATTTTTACTTTTTTACACTCAACTTGTAAGTTTCTGAGATCTCACCATGTTGCTTCGTGGAATCTAGGTCTTTTTCCCTGAGTGTTGCACAGCATTCTATCCAAAACCTAGCCCTCCGTTCCTCATCTACTCTGTTCGTGTTGGATCTAGCTGGCTTCCAGGTCCTTGTTATGACACACAAGGTTGTTGTAAACCTTATAAACCTTTGCAAGACAGTTTTTGAGGAGGTGTGGAGGGGAGGGTGTATCCTCAAGAGAGGGATTGCTGTGTTGTAGGCAGTGTGTGTTCTTTTTTTTTTCCCCCAGTGGTTCACACATTTATAAAATGTGGTTCACATTTTATTTATTTTTATTTTTTTAAACTTTTAATTTTATATTGGACTATAGTTGATTAACAATGTCGTGATAGTTTCAGGTGTACAACAAAGTGATTCAGTTATACATATACATGTATCTATTCTTTTTCGAATTCTTTTCCCATTTAGGTTGTTAAATAATATTGAGCAGAGTTCCCTGTGCTGTACAGTAGGTCCTTGTTGGTTATCCATTTAAAATATAGCAGTGTGTACATGTCAATCCCAAACTCTCTAACTATCCCTTCCCCCGGGAATGTGTATTCTTAATTTCACTAAGTACTGTCAGACTACTCTCCAGACAGCTGCACCACTTCAGTCATACCAGCAAGACCCGAGGGCTCTTCATTCCCCCATATTCTCGAGAACTTGTGAACATCTAACTCTTGATTTTAGTAAAGTGGTATCCGTTGTTTTGATTTGCATTCTTCTCATTACTGGTGAGCTCGAACATCCCTTCATGTGCTTACTAGCCAGGTGTGTTTCCCTTTTAGTGCATTATCTAGCAAATCTTTTGCTCATTTTAAAAATTGAGTTTCCTGTCTTTCTCTTGCTGATCTGCAATTCTTGAATGTTCTACCTATGACTCTGTTCTTGGCTTTGCACAGATTTTTCTCAGACTGTCATTAGTCTGCTCACTTTGTCTACAGGGCATTTTATTGAATTCAAATCTTTAAATGGTCAAATCTATTGATTTTTTTTTTTTTTGGCCTTTATAATTTAAAAAATCTTGTTTAAGAGCTGCCCTCCCCAAGGTTATAAAGCTATTCTTCTGTTTTATTCTGATAGTTTTTACCCCTGAACCTTGCCACCAGGCCTCTAGGACTCAGGGTCTCTCATCAGCAAACTCCTTTGTTTCAAGCATCATCACCTTTGCTATGAATATTCCCTTCACATTTACCTTCTTGCTCTAAACAAATCCTGGCTCTTCCCAGGAATGCTGCTGAACCCAAGGCTACTGATTAGACCCTGGGGCACATTAGAAAAAGGCATTTCCTCTGGGTAACAAGAGGCCCCAGGCACAGAAGTGGTGAGGGGAGTGTGGACTGGATTTTATTTTATTTTCCTGCTTGTTCTCTTTTTTTTTTTTCTGCTTGCTCTCTCTCTTTTTTTTTTAAACATTAAGTATTTTTTAAATTAATTAATTAATTAATTGGCTGCGTTGGGTCTTCGTTGCTGCGCGGGCTTTCTCTAGTTGCGGCGAGCGGGGGCTACTCTTCCTTGTGGTGCGCGGGCTTCTCACTGCCGTGGCTTCTCTTGTTGCGGAGCACGGGCTCTAGGGCGCACAGGCTTCAGTAGTTGCGACATGCAGGCTTTAGTAGTTGTGGCTTGTGGGCTCTAGAGCACAGGCTCAGTAGCTGTGGTGCATGGGATTAGTTGCTCCACAGCATGTGGGATCTTCCCGGACCAGGGCTCAAACCCGTGTCCCCTGCATTGGCAGGCGGATTCTTAACCACCGCGTCACCAGGGAAGTCCCAATTTTTTGACAATCTTATGCTTTGGAGATTTTGGACAAAAACAATACTGACTTCTTAATTTATCCAAAGACTTGTGAATAATTGGAATTCAATAGACTATTGCCTGTGATAAAGATAAATAATGTCATAGATAAATGTATACATTAAATTTTAAAAATCAGTCTGTATCTGGCTATACAACCTAAAACACGAAAGGAGAATTTAGTCTCTACCTCTAATGTGTGTATCTCTCTATATTCCAACCTTTATTACTCATATAAAACTCTATCAACAAATATGTATTCTCCCTAATAGGTCCCTAAGGATATATTAAGACTCCTTTTCTTTTTAAAATAACCAGTATTGTGTCACAATGATGCTAATAATGAAAATCATCTAGACCTCTACACCCTAAATCAGTACTATATTATTTGAGCCTAAAAGAAAAGGAAAAAGGATTCATGGCCACAGCACAATCCCTGTGTGAGATCTGACTCTGTATTTTTGTCTAATTGTCAAATAAACTGGTTCTTCCTAAACCCAAAATGTTATCAGGGTCTAGCAAAAGAATTAATGTGTTACTGGTTTGATCTTATAATTTTCCCATGTAAGATTTAATTTTGTTTTAAAATTAAGGGTTTTAAAACTCCAAGTACAATCATAATTCAATATTGTTTGCTATAACAATCTCTCTCATACATATGCATATATATGTGTGTGTTTATATATATATATACACATATATATGTAGAGAAAGAGAATAAACTTGTTTTGCATTTATCTCTTCCCATTTTCTGAAAAATTAATTTTAAAATTTCTGTCATAAACCACATTCTTTTGCAAAGTTTAATATGCTATTTTTTTTAACATCTTTATTGGAGTATAATTGCTCTACAATGGTGTGTTAGCTTCTGCTTTATAACAAAGTGAATCAGTTATACATATACATATGTTCCCATATCTCTTCCCTCTTGTGTCTCCCTCCCTCCCACCCTCCCTATCCCACCCCTCTAGGTGGTCACAAAGCACCGAGCTGATCTCCCTGTGCTATGCGGCTGCTTCCCACTAGCTATCTGTTTTACATTTGGTAGTGTATACATGTCCATGCCACTCTCTCACTGCATCTCTTACTTACCCTTCCCCTCCCCGTGTCCTCAGGTCCATTCTCTAGTAGGTCTGCGTCTTAATTCCCGTCCTGCCCCTAGGTTCTTCATAACCTTTTTTTTTTTTTTAGATTCCGTATATATGTGTTAGCATATGGTATTTGTTTTTCTCTTTCTGACTTACTTCACTCTGTATGACAGACCCTAGGTCCATCCACCTCACTACAAATAACTCAATTTCGTTTCTTTTTATGGCTGAGTAATATTCCATTGTATATATTAATATGCTATGTTTTACATGTGTGATGGTATACACATATATGTGGATCAGGACTAAAAACAAACAAACAAAAACCCCTGATAGTTCAGAAGGGGCACGGGGAGACAAATGTAAAATTTACGCTTCTGAACAGTACACGAATATAGATTGTCTAATAATTCTTTTGTAGGAACTTTGCACATGTAACCAGCATTGAACCAGAGAGAGGTTGATCCAAACTCTTGTCCATCACGGCCCATGTTTTCCACCCATCTCATACAGAAGATTTCTCTTCAGGTTAGCAAAGAAACACATCTGCCAAATAAGGATAAGTAGCAGAAGGCCTCTACTAGGTATAAATTGTAAGTTATTAGAACACTATCACATCTAATTTGAAAATAAATGTAAACAATTGGATCAAGCTATGCAGGTGTTTATACAATCACAGCAGAATCAGAAATTATTACCAATACCTGTCACCTGGTAGTTCTAGTCACCATATGGCTACAGAGAACAATTCACTAGTTATATTATCAGGGCTGATATTATATTTTATCTCAGGAGAAAACAAACAAGTAATTATAGTCTTAGTCAAGATTTTTAGCTAAGGCTCATCACTTTATAAAATGAAAAGAGCAACAAATTTAAACACTGACAACAAAAGACTTTTGAAAGACCCATCCCCCAGCCAGATGTACTTGTCCATGGATGGGTTCAGGGCCACAAACATTACTAGCCAAATTATAAAGGGAATCTGCATCACTTGGAATTAGTGGGACCCTTGAAGTACAAGATAGGATTTTGAAGAATAAACTGAACAAATTTTGCACAGAAACCTAATTCAGATGGTCAGATGCTTTGTCACTCTACCGTCAACAAAAAGATGGAACTCTCCCTCTGCAGAATCAGGACAAATCCCTTGTATATTGTCTGCAGAGATTTATCGAATGTAACCATACTCATTGATCTATTGAAGACACCCTTGCATGTGTTTCTGAACACACTGAAAGTTTTTTTTTTATTAATATTTAATTTTTGGCTTTGTTGGGTTCTCGTTGCTGCACGTGGGCTTTCTCTGGTTGGAGTGAACGGGGGCTACTCTTAGTTGTGGTGTGCGGGCCTCTCATTGTGGTGGCTTCTCTTGTGGCAGAGCACGGGCTCTAGGCACGCAGGCTTCAGTAGTTGTGGTACATGGGCTCAGTAGTTGTGGCTCACGGGCTTAGTTGCTCCACAGCATGTGGGATCTTCCCAGACCAGGGATCGAACCCGTGTCCTCTGCATTGGCAAGCGGATTCTTAACCACTGTGCCACCAGGGAAGTACCACTGAAAGGTTTTTATCTGGATGTGTTGATTATATTTGAACATGACTATATTCACAAGAATCTTAAACCACCCCATGAGACCCCCTCTGTGAAACACAACATTCCTCAAAACAATGCTATAAATATATTCACTGTGCATGTATTTTCTTATGCCAAAATATGGAACGGATAAGCCAGAAAATAAATAAACTGATTACCTATAGGAGAGGAAGGGAACAGGGTGGAAGGGACAAGGGGAGAAGCCATACTTTTCTGAATATACGTTGTTTTGTAGATTTGACTCTAGAATTATGTGAATGTTTAACATAAGAGTAAAACAGGACTTCCCTGGTGGCGCAGTGGTTAAGAATCCTCCTGCCATTTGCAAATGAAGCAACTGACAAAGGATTAATCTCCAAAATTTACAAGCAGCTCATGCAGCTCAATATCAAAAAAAAAAAACAAACCCAATCCAAAAATGGGCAGAAGACCTAAATAGACATTTCTCCAAAGAAGATATACAGATTGCCAACAAACACATGAAAGGATGCTCAACATCACTAATCATTAGAGAAATGCAAATCAAAACTACAATCAGGTATCACCTCACACCAGTCAGAATGGCCATCATCAAAAAATCTACAAACAATAAATGCCAGAGAGGGTGTGGAGAAAAGGGAACCCTCTTGCACTGTTGGGGGAATGTAAATTGATACAGCCACTATGAAGAACAGTATGGAGGTTCCTTAAAAAACTAAAAATAGAACTACCATACCACCCAGCAATCCCACTGCTGGGCATATACCCTAAGAAAACCATAATTCAAAAAGAGTCATATACCACAGTGTTCATTGCAGCTCTATTTACAATAGCCAGGACATGGTAGCAACCTAAGTGTCCATCGACAGATGAATGGATAAAGAAGATGTGGCACATATATACAATGGAATATTACTCATCCCTAAAAAGAAACAAAATTGAGTTATTTGTAGTGAGGTGGATGGACCTAGAGTCTGTCATACAGAGTGAAGTAAGTCAGAAAGAGAAAAACAAATACTGTATGCTAACACATATATATGGAATCTAAAAAAAAAAAAAAAGGTTCTGAAGAACTTAGGGGCAGGACAGGAATAAAGACGCAGACGTAGAGAATGGACTCGAGGACGTGGGGAGGGGGAAGGGTAAGCTGGGACAAAGTGAGAGAGTGGCATGGACATATATACACCACCAAATGTAAAATAGATAGCTAGTGGGAAGCAGCCGCATAGCACAGGGAGATCAGCTAGGTGCTTTGCGACCACCTAGAGCGGTGGGATAAGGAGAGTGGGAGGGAGACACAAGATGGAGGGGATATGGGGATATACGTATGCATATAGCTGATTCACTTTGTTATAAAGCAGAAACTAACACACCATTGTAGAGCAATTATACTCCAAAAAATATGTTAAAAAAAAAAGGAAAAAAAGAATCCGCCTGACAATGCAGGGGACATGGGTTCCATCCCTGGTCTGGGAAGACCCCACATGCCATGGAGCAACTAAGCCTGTGCGCTGCAACTATTGAGCCTGCACTCTAGAGCCCACAGGCCACAACTACTGAGCCTGCGTGCCACAACTACTGAAGCCCGTGCGCCTAGAGCCCATGCTCTGCAGCAAGAGAAGCCCTCACACGGCAACGAAGAGTAGCCCTCGCTCGCCACAACTAGAGAACGTCCATGTGCAGCAATGAAGACCCAACACAGCCAAAAATAAATAAATAAATAATTATTTCTTAAAAAAAAATAAAAAGAGAAGCCACCGCAATGAGAAGCCCGCGCACCGCAAGGAAGAGTAGCCCCTGCTCGTGACAAATAGAGAAAGCCTGCGTGCCGCAACGAAGACCCAACAAAGCCAAAAATAATAAATAAATAAATAAATTAATTAAAAAATACATATATTAAAGAAAAAAGAGTGGGGGGGGGAGGGGAGGCCCAGGGTCGGGGATGCTGGGTTCAGGTCGGCAGAGGCAAGAGCCCAGCCCCGCCAGGAGTCAAGGGGCCCCAGGAACCGGGAGGCGAAGGCCCAGGTCTGAGGACCGTGTCCTCAGGTCACAGAGCAGAGGAGGCCCAGGCAGCGCCAGGAGTCAAGGTGAGGTTGGCAGGGGACAGGCTGCGCAGGAGGAGTGCCCCTGTGAGGCCCGAGAGCACCCCTCAGAAGAAGACCTGCCCATGGTCCCCATCTGTCACCCCTGTCCACACTCCTGTCGTCGGCCGGACCCCAGTCATCGTGCCCCTGGGCCAGATGAGTGAGCTCTGCAAGCCTGAGGCAGACCTTCAGGACCCAGTCCAGGCCCAGGGCCCCGTGGAGGCGCAGATAGCTGTTCTGGGCTGGGGGGGAGGAAGCCGCATCCCCCGTGCCCTCTTCCTCCCCAGTCCCCTCCTCCTCCTCCTCCACCCATGCCGAGTCCTTGCCTCAGGAGGTACTTAATGTGATGATGGCTGACCTGGTGGGGTTACTGCTCCTTAAGTATCGCGTCAAGGAGCCGATCTCCAAGGCAGAAATGCTGAATATGTTCCTCAAAGACCATCGGGACCACTTCCCCCGTGGTCTTCAGCCAAGCCTCTGAGTGCATGCAGCTGGTCTTTGGCGTGAAGAAGGTGGACCCCAGCGAGCACACCTACGTCCTGGTCCCCACCCTGGGCCTCACCTGGGATGCCATGCTGAGCGATGGGCAGAGCGTGCCCAAGGCCGGCCTCCTGGTGATGTTCCTGGCCGTGATCCTCCTGGAGGGTGAATGCGCCTCTGAGCAGGAGGTCTGGGAAGTGCTGAGTGTCATGGGGGTGTATGCAGGGAAGCAGCACTGCATCTGTGGGGAGCCCAGGGAGCTGCTCACCAAAGTGTGGGTGCAGGAGGGCTACCTGGAATACTGGCAGGTGCCACACAGTGACCCCACCCACTCACTACGAGTTCCTTTGGGGTCCCCGGGCCCATGCGGAGACCAGCAAATGGCAGGTCCTGGAGTATGTGCTCAGGGTCAATCGATGGGATCCCAGGTCCTTCCCATCCCTGTCTGCAGAGGCTGTGAGCGAGGAGGAAGAGGGGGCCTGAGCCAGAGCAGCAGCCGGGCTCCTTCCAGGCCCAGGCCCAGCAGCTCCTCTTGCGGGGCAGGAAGGGAAGCTGATCCTCCACTCAGAGTTTGAAGAGGGAGCGGTCAGCCTTCTAAGTAGTGAGGGCCCAGGCGAGTTGGGGGAACACAGTGTGTAGCATCTTTGGGTTCCTCTTGTGTATAACGACATGGAATTTCATCTCTGTTTTCTTTAGGAATTTTTCAAATATTGTTCCTTTTAAAAGAAGGCTTAATTAGCTTCAGTATCTAAGTTTGTGAATGACATTGATCACACATGTATTTGCACTAATTCAGTTCAACGATGAGAGTTTTGCTATTTTGTAAAACAAATTGTAAGACTCCCATATCATTTTGTGATCCTGAACAAGATAACATGGCATTGGAATATGAATTTCTTGGAAATGAGAAAGAACTTTAGAATAAAATTGATGGGGTCAAGAAAAAGAGAAATAAAAGTAAAAGTTAGTTAATTCTTAAAAAAAAAAGAGTAAAACAAATCAAAATGTGTTGGTAATTTGTGTCTTCCTTTCTTTTTTCTTTATCAGTCTATCTAGAGGTTGATCAATTTTATGGATCTTTTCAGAGAACCAGCTTTTGGCCTCATTGATTTTCTCTAATGTTTGCCTGTCTCCTATTTTATTGATTTCCATTCTTATCTTATTTGTTTCCCTCTACTTACTTTGCGTTTAGTTTGCTCTTCTTTTTCTAGTTACTTAAGTTGTGCCACAACTACTGAGCCCACGTGCCACAATTACTGAATCCCATGTGCCTAGAGCCCGTTCTCTGCAACAAGAGAAGCCCCTGCTCGCCGCAACTAGAGAAAGCCCGTGCCCAGCAACAAAGACCCAATGCAGCCAAAAATAAATCAATAAAAAAATAAATAAATTTATTTTAAAACAAAGAGTATCTCTTTGTGGTCTTGATTTGCATTCACCCGATCAATTTTTAAATCTCTCTTCATATGTTTATTGATAATATGTTGTTCCCATTCTGTAAAATGCCTGTTCACATCTTTTGTCTATTTTTCTGTTGGACTCTTTGTCCCTTTTATATTAATTAATGAAAGTTCTTTATCCATTTTTGAGCTGAATTCTTTGTCAGTGTGTGCCTTTTATTTTCTTTAGGTTTTCCTTTGAGAAAAAATTTCTAAATTTTAATATAGTCAAATTGTCAATCTTATATTTTATTTTCAATGTTTTTTTGTAGCCTGTTTGAGAAAATTTTCCCTACTCCATATTCTAAAGGATGAACCTCTAAGTTCTCTGCTAAAAATTTTCCAGTTTTGTTTTGAAATCTAAATTCTTAATTTTCTGTAATTGATTTCTGTATATGATGTGATGTAGGGATCCAATTTTCCCCTATATAGATAACCATGTTTTCAGCTCCTTTCCCACTGACCTAACATATTATCTCTGTAATTTGTGTATTCTGCATCCATATCAAACTATCTTAATTATAATAAGTTTATATTAAATCCTGATATCTTGTAGGGAAAATATTCACATTCTTCGCTTTGTCTTTAGAAATGTCCTGGCTATCTTTGGCCTTTTACATTTCCATGTACATTTTGGAATAATCTTAACAAGTTCTATGGAAAACTCTATTGAGATATTGATTGAAATTGCATGAACTATACAGATCAATTTGGGGAAGATTGATATCTTTATAATAATACGCCTTTCTATCCATAAGTGTGATATACCTCTCTACTTATTTAGGCCTTTTAAAATATGTCCTAATAAAGATTTATTATTTTGCCTTAGAAGTCTTGAATATCTTCTCTATAATTACATTTTCTAGTTGTTTGCTGTTGGGGTATAAAAGTGCAACTGACTTTTTAAAAAAATTTTTTTGATTTTTGGCTGTGTTGGGTCTTCGTTGCTGCGTGCGGGCTTTCTCTAGTTGCGGCGAGTGGGAGCTACTCTTCATTGCGGTGGGCCGGCTTCTCATTGCGGTGACTTCTCTTGCTGCGGAGCGCGGGCTCTAGGGCGCAGGCTTCAGTAGTTGTGGCTTACGGGATCCAGAGCACAGGCTCAGTAGCTGTGGCACATGGGCTTAGTTGCTCCGCAGCATGTGGGATCCTCCAGGGTCAGGGCTCGAACCCGTGTCCCCTGCATTGGCAGTCGGATTCTTTACCACTGCACCACCAGGGAAGCCCCCTGTTTAGAATTCTTACATCTATATTTATGCAGTTGTCCTTTCTCATATTCTTTGTCTTTAGCATCAAAATTATGCTGGCCCTGTAGAGTGAGTGTGAAAGAGTCTGTATTAACTTGGTTAATCTGTTCCTTGAAATTCTGATAGACTGCTCCTTAAAAACTTTGGGCCTGGGGTTTACTTAGTGGAAAGATCTCAACCACTGATTAACTTTAAAAAGTTATAAGACTATTCTAACTTTTCATTTCTCCTTGAGTCAGTTATGATTAGTTATATTTTTCTGAAAAATCTGAATATTTTGTCCAAGTTCTGAAAATTGTTGACATATAGTTGTTAATCATAGCCTCTTATCCTTTTAATCTGCACTTTATCTGTGGTTATGTCTCTACTTTCATTCACAGTACTTGTTTGCATCTTATCTCTTCTCTTGAACAATATTGCTAGAAGCTTGTCAATTTTATACTTTTTTTTTAACCAAACTTTTTTTTAATCCCAGGAAATGCTATATACTTTTTTCTTTTAATATTTTTTTTATTTATTTGGTCGAGCATGGTCTTAGTTGTGGCCGGCCAGCTCCTTAGTTGCGGCATGTGAACTCTTAGTTGCAGCATGCATGTGGGATCTAGTTCCCTGACTAGAGGTCAAACCTGGGACCCCTGCTTTGGGAGCTTGGAATCTTAACCACTGCGCCACCAGGGAAGTCCCTATTCTTTTTTTTTTTTGGCCATATGGCATGCAGGATCTTAGCTCCCCACCAGGGATCGAATCGAGCCCTCTGCAGTGGAAGCGTGGAGTCTTAACCACTGGACCACCAGGGAAGCCCCGTCAATTTTACTTTTTTCAAAGAACCAGTATTCACTTATTTTTTTTTTTGGCCGCACCACGCAGCATGTGGGATCTTAGTTTCCCTGTTCCCCGACCAGGGATCCAACCTGCAACCCCTGAAGTGGAAGCAGGGAGTCTTCACCACTGGACTGCCAGGAAAGTCCCATCAATTTTGTTCTTTTGCAAAGAACCAATACTCACTTTTTGATCAACTCTGTTGAATCTTTGTTTTCTATTTTATTGGTTTCTGCTTTTATTATCTTTTTCCTTCTACTTTGTTGTTCTTTTTCTAGCTTCTTAATGTGACCACTTAGCTCAGTAATTTTAAATCCTTCCTCTACTCTAATATAAATATTTAAACAACTTGAAGTGAAGATTTGCTGTACCCCACACAGTCTGAGTACAATGTTTTCTATCATTCTGTTTTGGTTATTTTAAATTTCCATGATGATTAATTTTACACATGAGTTATTTAGTAGTATGTTTAAAAGTTTCCAAATAAGTAGGGATTTTTAACTTACATTTTTGTAATTAACTTCTAACTTTAAGTTTTACACAGAGATTAGGATCTATATAATACCAATGCACTGAAAAATGTGTTGAGGTTTTCTTTATCATTTTTTGTTAGTATTCTGGGTGACTGAAAAAAAGAAATTGCATCCTCTCACTGTTGGATACAGAACTCTCTCCATATTTATTATTATATCAAATTTGTTAATCCTGTTGTTCAGATTTTCTATATCTTTGCTGAATATTTTTCTGCTTCACCTATCAATATTCAAGAGAGGTGTGTTGAAATCTCCCACTTTGATGATACATTTAAGAATTCCTGGGAGTTCCCTGGTGGTCTAGTGGTTAGGATTCGGCACTTTCACTGCCAGACTGAGATCTCACAAGCCGAACGGTAAGGCCAATAAATAAATAAATAAGTAAATAATTCCTCCCTATAGCTTTATCAATTTTTGCTTTATGTACTTTTTACTTGCATAAAAGTTTAAAATTGCTGTAACTTCTTGGAGAATTATGTATCATGATACAGTGAACTTCTCCCACTTAATAACACTCTTTGTCTTAAAGACCATTTCATCTAATAATATGATTACACCATCTTTCTTTTAGTTTATATTTGCCCAGTATGTCTTTATCCATCCTTTTACTTTTAACATTTGTGTGTCCTTATGTTTTTAGGTTCATTTTACATAAATGGTGTATAACTGTATTTTTTAAAAATCCAATATGTCTGTCTATCTTTTAAAGGAGTTTAGACCTTTAAAAATTATTTTAATGATCAATATAATTGGAAGTGTTTGTACCTACTAATTTATTTATTTATTTATTTATTTTTGGCTGTGTTGGGTCTTCATTGCTGCACGTGGGCTTTCTCTAGCTGTGGCGAGCGGGGGCTACTCTTCGTTGCAGTGCGCGGGCTTCTCATTGCGTTAGCTTCTCTTTTTGGGAGCACAGGCTCTAGGCATGCAGGCTTCAGTAGTTGTGGCATGCAGGCTTAG
Organism: Balaenoptera musculus; assembly: GCF_009873245.2. Lineage (NCBI taxonomy): Eukaryota > Metazoa > Chordata > Mammalia > Artiodactyla > Balaenopteridae > Balaenoptera > Balaenoptera musculus. Next base: position 37,964,789 of record NC_045786.1, read on the forward strand.
TTGCTCCGCAGCATGTGGGATCTTCCCAGACCAGGGATCGAACCCGTGTCCCCTGCATTGGCAGGCGGATTCTTAACCACTGCAACACCAGGGAAGCTCCCACACTAATTTATTATTTTAATTTTTCTGTTTCTTTTTCTTTATTTTTTCATGTCTCCTAATAAGACAACAGCCCGTCACATTGATATTATGAGTATGTTTACCTTTTAGTTTCATCTTAAAAATGTTTTCAAGACAAGTTTGATCACTTTTAATTCTTACATCTCTTGTAACATCTACTATTTAAATACTTTATTCAGAAGTATTTCTGGTGTAGCTCTTTCTGTGGCAAACATTCTCAGGCCTGGTATATCTGATATTTTTTTATCATGTCCTCATTTAATTTATTTTATTTATTTTTATAAATTTATTTGTTTGTTTATTTTTGGCTGCATTGCTACTTCGTGGCTGCGCGCAGGCTTTCTCTAGTTGTGGCAAGCGGGGGCTACTCTTCGTTGCGGTGCGCGGTCTTCTCATTGCGGTGGCTTCTCTTGTTGCAGAGCACGGGCTCTGGGCACGCGGGCTTCGGTAGTTGTGGCACGCAGGCTCAGTAGTTGTGGCTCACGGGTTCTAGAGCTCAGGCTCAGTAGTTGTGGCGCACGGGCTTATTTGCTCCATGGCATGTGGGATCTTCCCGGACCAGGGCTCAAACCCATGTCCCCTGCATTGGCAGACAGATTCTTAACCACTGAGCTACCAGGGAAGCCCAATGAGATATCATTTAATATCCATGAGATTGACAAAAATTTAAAAATCTGACTGTATCAAGTGTTGGAGAAGATACGGATCAATGAGATCTTCTAAATATTGCTGGTGAGTGTGTAAATTGATTTAACTACTTTGAAATAATTTGGAATTATTGTGTACATTTGAGGTTTTTTTTTTTTAGTAGATTCTGGACCCAGGCTGGGTTTATTTGTTTATTTATTTATTTTTGGCTGCATCTTGTCTTTGTTGCGGCACGCGGGATCTTTCATTGAGGCACATGGGCTTCTCTCTAGTTGTGGCACGCGGGCTTAGTTGCCCCGTGGCATATGGGATCTTGGTTCCCCAAACAGGGATCAAACCCGCAACCCCTGTATTGGAAGGCAGATTCTTAACCCCTGGACCACCAGGGAAGTCCCCGCATGTTTGAGCATTCTTAAACCCTATGACCCAGTGACTCCTAGGTGGATAGCTGAGAGAACTCTTATACACATGCACCAAGAGACACATATGAAAGCGTTCACAGATGTATTTTGTAGAGTAGCAAAAAACTAGAATTGATGCAATGCCCATTCATAGGAGAATGAATGAATAAACTTTGGTATATTTACACAGTGGAATATTATACAGCTCTGAAAATAAGCAAACTATAGAGCTAGGTGTTGAACAACAGGTATGAATCTGGACAGCATAATTATGAGTGAAAAAAGTACTTCTCAGATGACCACACAGAGTACAATATACTTTTTTTTTCTTTTTTACAATATACTTTTTATAAGACTCTAAAACAAGGAAAACAATACATTGTTTAGGCAATCACAGGCAACAAAAGATAAAACAGATAAATTGAAGTACATCAAAATGGAAAATTTCTGTGCATCAAAGGACACAATCAACAGAGTGAAAAGGCAACCAGGGCATGGGTTCAGTCCCTAGTCAGGGAACTAAGATCCCGCAAGCTGCATGGCATGGCCAAAAAAAACAAAAAAAGGCAACCCGTAGATTAAGAGAAAATTTTTGCAATGCATATATTTAATAAGGGATTAATATGCAGAATATAGAAAGAACTCCTACAACTCAACAACAACAACAAAAACCAACCCAATTAAAAAGTGGGCAAAGGACTTTAAGACATTTCTCCAAAGGAGATATTCAAATGGCCAACAAGTACATGAAAGGTGTTCAACATCACTAATCATGAGGGAAATGCAAATCAAAACCACAGTGATACCACCTCACACACAGTACGATGGCTATTATCAAAAAAAAAAAAAAAAAGGAAATAAGTATTGGTGAGGATGTGAGGAAGTTGAAACCCTTAAAAACTGTTGGTGGGAATGTAAAATGATGCAGCTGCTATGGAAAACAGTATGGCAGTTGGCAAACAGTATGGCAAAAAATTAAAAACAGAACTACCATGTGACCTAGCAATTCCACTTCTGGGTATATATATCCAAAACAATTGAAAGCAGAGCCTCAAAGGGATATGTGTATGTCCATGTTCATAGCAGCATTTTTCACAATAGCCAAAATTGTGATAGAAGCAACCAAGTGTCCATCGATATTTGAATGGATAAACAAAAGGTGGTATATATATATATATATATATATGCAATGGAATATATATTAGCCTTAAAAGGGAAGAAAATCCAGTCACATGCTACGACATGTATAAACCTGAGGAGACTGTGCTAAGTGAAATAAGCCAGTCACAAAATGACAAAATGCTGTCTGATTCCCCTTACATGAGATATTTAGAGTGGTCAAATTCATAGAGATAGAAAATAGAATGGTGGTTGACCAGTGGCTGGGGGGAGGGGAAGATGGGAATTACAGTTTAATGGGTATGGAGTTTTAGTTTTCCAAGATGAAAAACATTCTGGAGATGGATGGTGGTGATGGTAGCACAAAAACATGAATGTTTTTAATGCCTCTGAACTGTACACTTAAAAATGGTTAAGATGTTAAATTTTATGTTATGTGTATTTTACCACAATTTAAAGAAAGAAAAAAAGCAGAGGAATGATATGCACAAAATTCAGGATAGTGTTTACTTTTAGTTGTGGAAGGATGGGGATTGGAAAGGAGCCAAATAGTTATTGGCAATATTCTAGCTGGGTGGTGGATTCTTGGGAGTTCATTACAGAAATGCATACATAAACAAATCAAAGTAAATAAAATGAAAGTGACCATGCATGGACTATACAATGACAGTGTGCTCTTGTCTAAGAATTATAATCTAAATACATGATTTGAGGTCCAAAAAATAAAAATCATTTTTAAAATGCACTTTAATAAAAAAGAAGAGACTATAAATCACTCTTGATTTACTATTGTAATATTTTTGCAGTCTTTATATACATATGTGCATGTGTATATACATACATATATTTGTGCTAAAATTGGAAAATGGAACACTCTCTTTTGTAACTTTATTTTTCACCTAAAGATAAGTTGATAACATGTTTGCATGTCATTATTCTTTAAGAGTATTTAAAATATAGTCATAAAATTCCATTGTATGGATACACCATAGTTTATTTAAATAAATGATTACTGTTAGAATTTAAATTGCTCCTATAATTTTCCTATTATTAACACACTGGGTTTAATATCCTGGTAGCTTAATCTTTGTACCTGTTTTTTGTTTGCTTGTTTGTTTTGTTTTTTGTTTTTGGCCACACTCCATGGCTTGTGGGATTTTAGTTCCCTGACCAGGGATTGAACCTGGGCCACCGCAGTGAAAGCACTGAGTCCTAACCACTGGACCACCGGGGAATTCCCTTTGTACCTGTTTTTGATTCTTTCCTCTGGGGAAATTCATGGACATGGAATGGCTGAGGTAAAGATATAGGGAAAAAGTTAAGGCCTTTGATATAAAAAAAGTCCTATGATCCTCAGGAAAGGTTTACCAAGGCTCATTCCCACCAAGAAAATATACAAACAATACACAAGTCCATTTTCTCATATCCTCATCAACTATAAGCTTTATGAGTCTTTAAATCCTTCCTAAAAAAATTTTTTTCCCTGATGTTTTAATTTGCATTTCCCTGATTACAACTGAGATTGAATATTAAGATGTTTCCATAGTTTAAAAAATTAACTAGTTTTTAATTGAAAAAGTAATTCATGTACATGGTAAAAATATCAAACAGCATAAAAAGATACACTATGAAATAAGTCTCCTTCCCACCCTGGAGCCCCAGTCTGCCCGAGGCAGCCATTATGATCAGTTTCTTGTTTCTCCTTCCAAAAATATTATGTACATAAGCAAGCACACATGCAAGGAGAAAAGCATTTATGTCCATATATAATTCTCCATTTTTAAGCCCAATGAGAACATGTTTTTAGAGTGAAATACAAACTCCCTGACCTGCTTCCGGCTCAGACCTCATCTGTACAGCTTTCCCCACCAGTCACCACTCTCCGACGGCAGTGGCCATCTTTGTGGCCCTTGGCATCCTAAGCTCTTTCCTGTCTTGGGGCCTTTTTTCTTGTGCCCTGTTGCCTCAACTCAGATAGCACCTCTAGAGAAGTCTTCCCTGACCACCTGTTCTAAAGCAGCCCCACTGCACCCAGTCTCTCACTGTCACATCTCTTTCCTGAGTTTCCTTCATAGCATTTAGCACTATTGGAAATGATCTCATTTCTGGGTTGCTTTATTTGTTCATTGTCTCTCTTCTCTACCAGGATGCAAGCTTCATGACAGCTTGGATCTGAGCTGTTCTGTTTACCTCTATTTCTCCAGTACCTGGGACAGTTCTCGGCATAGAGCAAGTCCTCGATTAATATTTGCTGAATGAGTGGTTGTTGAGCACACTGCACTCTACTCTACTGCTTTTACTTAAGCAAGTAAGAGAGTTCAATATTGCATGCAAACACACCTATATATGTTATGTATATATATGCTTCATTCTTTTTTATGGCTGTGTAGTATTGCTTTGAATTGATATTTCAGTTTATTTAGCCAGTCCCCCATTGATGGAATGTTTGGGTGTTTCTAATATTTTGCCATTTGCTCACATATATATTATTTCACATATACAGGAATATATTCATAGAAATAGTTCTATTCCTAGAAATTGAACTGCTGAGTAATAAGGTATGTGTGTGTATGGTTTATTTTATTTTATTGAGGTATAATTGACATTATATTAGTTTCAGGTATACAACATAATGATTCAATATTTGTATATATTACAAAATGATCACCACAATAAGTCTAATTAGCATTTCACCATACATAGTTACAGAATATTTTTCTTGTGATGAGAACTTTTAAGATATATATGTTTGTAGTTTTAATAGCATTGTCAAGTGTCCTTTCAAAAAAGTTGCACCAATTCACACACATATTTTCCTCAGAAATGTATGTGAGTGTCTCTTAATCTATGTTATAGCCAAATTTGTATTATCAAATGTCCTGATCTTTAACAAACGGGGAAAATATGGATGAAAGCAAAAATTGGCTGTCAAAGAAAACATAAATATAAACTGCTCATAAAACATGCTAAATATTAAAAAAATAAAATAAAGTTCAAAAAAAATGATAAAAAAAAACATGTTAAAAGATGCTCAACCCCACTCAGTGTTTTTATTTGCATATCTTTAATTATGAATGAGGTTGAGCATCTTTCAACATGTTCACAAGTGATTCATAAATCTAGAACAATGCCTCCCCCACCCCTTTTTTCATGTCATTGGCATGTCAATGCAGAAATGCTAAAAATCAAAGAGCCAAATTTATCAGTCTTTTCTTTTATGGCTGAGACTTTAGGTTTTGTTTAGAAAAGCTATCCCACACTGAAATTATTAGACTTTTTTCTATGTTTTCTTCTGGTATTTTTACAGTATTTAAAAATTTTTATCTTTATTGGTATTCAATTGTCCTGATACCATTTATCGACCTATCTGTCTCTTCTCTGCTAAGTTGTAATGGCACCTTTATCTTATACTGGTGTTTTATATGCCCACCTACACCCTCACCATGAGATTGTGGAGTCACACATGAATGTATAAAGTTGCCTTCCTTGAGATTTTATTTTTGGGAAGCCTAAGAATCTTGAGGCATATGCTATGTGGAGGGAAAAAAGGCAAGTCCCTTTGAGAGTACCAAGAAAGGAGTATTTCTCAAAACTATGAAGAGGACAGAAATCTGGGGCTCTTGATGGGTGAGGGGGGCACTTTTCACCCTCTATCTCAAGGGCATCAGGAAGATGGCAAAGCCTAAGGGTGTTAGAGCTCGGAAAATTTACAACCTTATAAACTGAGACTGCTAAACCAGATAGAATGAAAATAAATGGACTTAACATTCAATTCAGGACATTTAAAAAAAAACAGAAAAATAAATGTAAAAAAAAACAAAAACGGGGCTTCCCTGGTGGCTCAGTGGTTGAGAATCCACCTGCCAATGCAGGGAACACCGGTTTGAGCCCTGGTCGGGGAAGATCCCACATGGCGCGGAACAACTAAGCCCATGCGCCACGACTACTGAGCCTGCGCTCTAGAGCCCACAAGCCACAACTACTGAGCCCACGTGCCGCAGCTACTGAAGCCTGTGCGCCTAGAGCCCGTGCTCCACAACAAGAGAAACCACTACAATAAGAAGCCTGCGCACCGCGACGAAGAGTAGCCCCCGCTCGCCACAACTAGAGAAAGCCCACGTGCAGCAACGAAGACCCAATGCAGCCAAAAATAAGTAAATAAAATAAATAAGTTTAAAAAAAAAAGGAAGGAATTTGTAAAGCTAAAAAGATAAAATAATGAATTAGAAAACAGGAAAATGCTAGAACTAATAAATATATTCAAAGAATGATTTTTGGAGAGAAAAAATTAAAAACTGGTAAATAAGGATGAAGAAAAAAATGTAAAGCATACTCATAGCAAGATACTGTACTAGGATATTAACAAATAATTTTTGTCTATTTCATTTATTCTGGGCTGAGAGAGGTAAATTAAAGTCTCCCATTTCTATTGTATTTCTAATACACACACATACACGCACACACACATTTTTTAATGACATTTCCCCTTCATGCACCATTTCCACTCCCATTCCAGCTCTACTCTTCCCCCACCCTCGTCCCCTGGTACCCACTAATGTATTTAACTATGTGTCCTTGGTTATGCATGTCTCGTCAAATGACATACAGTATTATGGTCTGAATTGTGTTCCCACCAAGTTCCTACATTGAAGTCCTAACCCCTAGAACCTCAGAATGAGCAGTATTTGGAGGTCAGGTCTTTAAAGAGGTAATTAAGTTAAAACAAGGTCTTTTAGGATTGGCCTAAATCCAATATGACTGGTGTCCTTTTAAGAAGAGAAAATTTGGACACAGATATGTATGTGGACAGAGAAAAGAACATGTGAAGATACAGGGAGAAGACTGCATCTAGAAGTTAAGGAAAGAGGCCTCAAAAGAAACCAACCCTGCTGACACCTTGATCTCAGACTTCTAGCTTCAGAACTGTGAGGAAATAAGCTTCTGTTGTTTAAGCTACCCCATCTATGGTATTTTATTATGGCATCCCAGCAAACTAAGACATCCAGTGTTGGAGTATGTATGTGTTTGTTTTTTTAAGTTACATATATCATCTTAGATACAGACTCAGTTTGTTTCTTTTTTTCCCCCTTAGTGCAATTTCTAAAAATATTTTCTTTTTTGCTTATCATATTTTCTACAGTGTATATTGATTTTTTTGTTTTTTCTTACTGTGGTAAAATATATATAACATAAAATTTACCATCTTAACCATTTTTAAGTGTACAATTCAGTAGCATTAAATACATTCACATTGCTGTGACTCATCCATCTCCAGAACTCTTTCATTTTCCCAGACTGAAACTTTATACCCATTAAACAACAACTTCCTCTTCCTCCCCCCAGCCCCTGGCAACCACAATTCTATTTTCTGTCTCTATGAATTTGACTATAGGCACGCTCAGAGATATTGCATGTTCAGTTCCAGACCACCACAATAAAGCGAATAGCGCAGTAAAGTGAGTCACATGATTTTTTTTGGTTTTCCAGTGCGTATAAAAGTTATGTTTACACTATATTAAGTGTGCAATAGTTTGATGTCTAAAAAAAAACCAATGTACTTACCTTAATTGAAAAATACTTTATTGCTAAAAAATGCTAACCATCATCTGAGCCTTCAGCAAGTCCTAATCTTTTTTGCTGGTGGAGGGTCCTGCCTCAATGTTAATGGCTGCTGACTGGTCAGGGTGGTGGTTGCTGAAGGTTAATGTGGCTGTGACAACTTCTAAAAGAAGACAACACTGAAGTTTGCTGCATTGATTGACTCTCCCTTTCACAAATGTTTTCTCTGTAGCAGGCAACGCTATTGGATAGCATTTTACCCACAGTAGAACTTTTTTCAAAATTGGAGTCAATCCTCTCAAGCCCTGCTGCTGCTTTATCAACTAAGTTTATGTAATATTCTAAATCCTTTGTTGTCATTTCAACAATCTTCACAGCATCTTCACCAGGAGCAGATTCTATATCAGGAAACTACTTTCTTTGTTCATCCATAAAAAGTAGCTCCTCATCTGTTAAAGTTTTATCATGAGCTTGCAGCAATTCAGTCACATCTTCAGGCTCCACTTCTAATTCTAGTTTTCTTGCTATTTCCACTATATCTTCAGTTACTTCCTCCACTGAAGTTTTGAACTCAAAATTATCCATGAGGGCTGGAATCAACTTCTTCCAAACTCCTGTTAATGTTGATATTTTGACCTTTTCCCATGAATCATGAATAATGGCATCTAGAATGGGGAATCCTTTCCAGAAGGTTTTCAATTAACTTTGCACAGACCAATCAGAGGAATCACCCTCTATGGCGGCTATAGCCTTATGAAATATGTTTCTTAATAACAAGCCTTGAAAATCAAAATTACTCGTTGATCCATGGGCTGCAGAATGGATGCTGTGTTAGCAGGATGAAAACAACACTAATCTCATTGTACATCTCCAACACAGCTCTTGGATGACCAGATGCATTGTCAATGAGCAGTAATATTTTGAAAAGAATCTTTTTTTTTCTAAGCAGTAGTTCTCAAAAGTGGGCTTAAAATATTCAGTACACCATGTTGGAAACAGATATGCTGTCATCCAGGCTTTCCTGTTCCATTTATAACACAGGTAGAGTAGATTTAGCATAATTCTTAAGTCCCTAGGATTTATGTAATGGTAAATGAGCATTGGCTTCAACTTAGTCACCAGCTGCATTAGCCCTTAACAAGAGTCAGCCTGTCTTTTGAAACTTTGAAACCAGGCATTGACTTCTCTCTAGCTACAAATGTCCTAGATGGTATCTTCTTCCAGTATAAGGCTGTTTCATGTACACTGAGAATCTGTTATTTAGTAACCACCTTCATTAATTAGCTTAGCTTGATCTTCTGGGTAACTTGCTGCAGCTTCTACATCAGCACTTGCTGCTTCACCTTTTATGTTACGGAGATGTCTCTTTCTCTAAACCTCATGAACTAACCTCTTCTAGGTTCAAATTTCTTTGCAGCTTCCTCACCTCTCTCAGCCTTCAAAGAATTGAAGAGAGTTAGGGCCTTGCTCTGGATTAGACTTTGGCCTAAGGGAATGTTGTGACTGGTTTGATCGTCTATCCAGACCACTCAAAATTTCTCTACATCAGCAATAAGGCTGTTTCCCTTTCTTATTATTCATTTGCTCACTAGAGTAGCCCTTTTAATTTCCTTCAAGAACTTTTCCTTTGAATTCACAATTTGGCTAACTATTTGGTGCAAGAGTCCTAGCTTTCAGTCTGTCTCAGCTTCGACATGCCTTCCTCACTAAGCTTAATTTCTAGCTTTTGATTCAAAGTGAGAGATGTGGGACTCTTCCTTTCACTTGAACACTTAGGGGCCATTGTAGGGTTATTAATTGACTTAATTTCAATATTGTTGTATCTCAGGGAATATGGAGGCCTGAGGAGAGGGAGAGACGGAGAGCGGCCAGTCGGTTGAGCTGTTCCCACCAACATAACATTTATTAAGTTCTCTGTCTTATATGGGCATGGTTCATGGCACCCCAAAACAATTACAATAGTAATATCAAAGATCACAGATCACCATAACAAATAAAATAATCATGGAAAAGTTTGAAATATTGTGAGAATTACCAAAATGTGACACAGAGACAGGAAGTGAGAAAATGCTGTTGGAAAAATGGTGCCAATAGACTTGCTTGATGCAGGGTTGCCACAAACCTTCAACTTGTAAAAAAACACAATAAAGTGAAGTGCAAAATGAGGTACGCCTGTACTCTAGGCACCTCATATAAGTGGAATCATGTAATATTTGTCCTTCTGTGTTTGGCTTATTTCACTTAGCATAGTGTCTTCAAGGTTTATCCATGCTGTAGCGTGTCAGCATTTCCTTCCTTCGTAAGGCTGAATAAATACTCTATTGTATGTAAATACCACATTTTGTTTATTCATTCATCCACTGATGAACGTTTGGATTGTTTCTACCTTTTTGCTCTTGTGAATAATGCTGCTATGAACATGGGTGTGTAAATATCTCTTTAATATCCTGTTTCAATTCTTTTGGATAAATACTCAGAAGTAGAATTGCTGGATCATACAGTAGTACTATTTTCAGTTTTTGGAGGAACTTCCATACTGTTTTCCACAGCGGCTGCGCCATTTTGCATTCCCACCAGCAATGCACAAAGGCCCCATTTCCTCTACATTCTTGCCAACATTGGTTAATTCTGTTTTTGTTTTTATATAATAGCCATCCTAATGGGTGTGAAGTGGGATCTCATTGTGCTTTTAATTTGCCTTTCCTCCTATAGCTTTTAATTTTTGAATTTTAATCCTACTTTATTTGACATATTAATATTATCTTCATTTAGTTTCTTTGTGGATTGTAACATTTAGCACTATGAAGTTCCCTTTTTAAAAATCTGATTTAGGGACTTCCATGGTATCGCAGTGGTTAAGAATCTGCCTGCCAATGCAGGGGACACGGGTTCGATCCCTGGTCTGGGAAGATCCCACATGCCGAGGAGCAACTAAGCCTGTGCGCCACGACTACTGAGCCTGTGCTCTAGAGCCTGCGAGCCACCAACTACTGAGCCCGTGCACCACAACTACTGAGCCCACGTGCTGCAACTACTGAAGCCCGTGCGCCTAGAGCCTGTGCTCCACAACAAGAGAAGCCTGCGCACTGCAAAGAAGAGTAGCCCCGGCTCACAGCAACTAGAGAAAGCCCATGCGCAGCAATGAAGACCCAACTATAAAAAAAATAATAATAATAAAATAAAATAAAATATATGTGATCTAATGCCTTTTCTGTTAAGTTCAACCTTGTCCATTATTAATATTAAAAGTGTGCCTCTTCCATTTTGGTTTGCATATTTCTACTCGGTCTTTGCCAAGTCCTTTTGCATTTATCTTTCTGGCTCACTTTGTTTCAGAGAATTTTTGTATGTGATTGTATTAGCTTGGGTTCCTCAAAAGGCAGAGCCCGAGACAAAAATCTTCCTTGCCATTACTTAATGAGGGAGTGCAATCCCAGGGAAGCCAGAGGAAAGAGCTGAGGAGCAGGGAAGGAGGAAGAGCAAATCTAAGGGTGCATTACTCACCTGGTCACCACTTGGAATTAAGAGGGAGTGCTTGTCTGGTCTTATGGGCCCATCTTCCAAGAAGCCCTTTCTTTCTTTCCTTTTTTTTGGGGGGGCCAAGCAGCATGTGGGATCTTAGTTCCCCAACCAGGGGTCGAACCTGCGCCCCCTGCATTGGAAGGGCAGAGTCTTAACCACCGGACCACCAGGGAAGTCCTCCAACAAGCCCTTTTAACTATATTTCATCACAGTCTGAACAGGGAGAGAAAGGAGGAAGAATTTATCTGCCAGCTTCTGTCCCCCATTGGTCAAAGGTTCTCTCCACAGATGTTCACTCCTCTGCACTTAGGGTTGTACAAGCCCTGGTGCCCAGAGGGCCGTGGTGTCTCGTGCTTCAGCCTCAATAAGGACGCCCCAGGGCAAGAGGGGGAGACAAGTGACACAGGGACATCTGAGGCACTGTTGGGTTGTACCCACATGGAGTGAGTTGAAGCACACACGGTTTGTCATCACAGCAACAGCTAGAATGGAACAAGCGGCCAAAGGCCCCAGAGACAGGTGGGGCGAAAAGTCCAGCGCAAGCACCACCACTCAGATCTGCTTCAGCTGCCCCCACCCAACCTGACTGCTGTACTACAACATGTGACCTCCATTTTTGTGAGAAAAAGATTCCTTAGTCTCAGGATTCCCTTCAAGGTGGTGGCCAGCCACACATCTCTGAAAAGACTTTTATTTGAGAGTCTAGTTCCAAGGTAGTACCTACTTATCTACTCCCATCAACCCCACGGGGCATCTCAAAGATACCGGTGGCCCTGTCCTTCCTCAGTGCCTCTGAGACTTCCTGCCCCTAGTCAGATGGTGGGTTCTCAGGTCTTACATAGTAAATCCCTCTTACATTCCACTCTCCCTGAGCCTTGTGATCACTTTCTCAACATTGTGTCAAGGAAGTTCTGGCATCTCCACCTCACTGTCATGTACAAGTTTCATGTACATGCACACACAGTTGAGACCAGCTCCAGGCATCCTTGCTAGAATATTGAAGGCCACGTCACAGGTGAATGCCCCATGTCAATACATTCTCTCCAACTGAGCCTTATGTTCCACTCCCCCACCCCCTTCCCCGGTCGATCATCTCAGATCCGCTGCCATGTGGCTTCCCTTTGTTCCAGGTGGCACGTGTTGACCAGGTCCTGCAATTCCTTGGGTGTGTAAGCTGAGCCTCTGGGAGGAGGGACTGTACCCTCCTGCTCAGGTTGTGGTGAGTCCTGATTCTGATTATGGGCCTGGAGGCAATGAGTGGCGAAGGACGCAGATCTTAAGAAAAGCAAATGACATTTTGCAAGGCATCTGCTTCCGGTGAGGTCTTTGCACTGTCTCCACATTAGGGGAGGGGCTGCTTCTGCTGGCCAGGAGAGTTTAGGGGAATTTGGGGTTTAAGGGATCAAGGTTTTCATGCTCATCCGCCCAATGTCCCCATCCCAGGGTCCCATGCTATTTGGAGCAGGGTCCTGAGTTTGACAGGAGATTATCAAACCTGCACATTCAGCCTCCTTTGGCAGCTCTGTCACCCTTACAATCAGCTGCTGAGCCTGACTTTTAGCAGTTTGCCCTGAAGCTGCAGAAGATGAGAATCTCCTTAAAAACTGCCGTAAAACTCCCCGTGGCTTTCATGTATCTTAAGTTGGCTGTTAGCTACTCTAAGCCTATCATTTTCTTTTCTGCAAGGTTTCTTATGCTGTTACTAAAAGCTAGCCTACTCTACATTTCTTATAATTATCATTGCCCTTATACAATCAAATGCTACATTCCATTTTCCAGCTCAATTTCACCTTCTGCCTGCACCTCCCCCCAATTAACCACAGATGAAAACCTTAGTCATTCTGATGCCACTCATGCCAAGAGTTATCACCACCCACTTACCACTAGCAATAGTGTCCCTACTGCTGTCAGAACAATATAGGTAATCCAATTTCACAATCCTATCCTGAAAGTCTTCTTTTAAGGACCACCCTTGGGACCAATTATCTTTGGGGGCAAGTGGTGCAGTGTGCTCTTGAGATGAGGTGTGGGGGATTGTTTCTGTGTGAAGTCAGTTGGAGCCCAAGAGGAGGTGGGTCACTACGGAGAAGCTAGGACAGGATAGGTCAAAGGCACTGGAGGCCAAGAGACTCAGATATGGCATTAAGAGATGTTTGCTACAAAGGCACATCACAGATTTTCTTTCCAAACTAGGTTTACCCCATTTGCATGTATTGATGTAATGTGATGGATAGGTTTAGTTCTCATTCTGGCATCATATTTTATGTTATGCTTTCTCTCTTGAGTGCTTCCTTTGTTTTGCATCTTTTGCTCTGTGGTGTGTATGTGTGTTTTCTTCAGGCTATTTCACTGCATTGGTGGCAATTTAGCACACTATTTCTTCTGAAACCACCAAACTGTATCAGGACAAGATGTGTCAGATATGCTAAGATATGATCTGATGCATAAAAGCTAAGAGTCCACATGCATGCTTGCTCCTGGTTTTTTACTGTTACGTATTCGTGCCCAACAGAAATCCTGATAATTCTATTTTGCTTTCCATCAAAAGAGAAAAAAAAGTTGGTGTGTTTATAATTACGTGCAGAGCTTTAGTGAGAACACTCCTGAAACTGCTTCCATTTTGACTAAGCATTTTTTTTTTTTTTTTGGTCGTGCGGCATGCAGGATCTTAGTTCCCCAACCAGAGACTGAACCCAGGCCCCTGGCAGTGAAAGCATGGAGTCCTCACCACTGGACCGCCAGGGAATTCCCTTGACTAGAGTTAACGAGAACCAAATCCTCTGCTTACAGTTTTACCTGTCTGGTAAGTGGAAGAATTTTCTCCATAACAGCTTCCGGCTCCTTAGTTTCACACCTTGTTTCTCCTACACTCCCCACACAGTCCGGGCACTGGGCACTGCAGGGCACGTTTCTCCTGTGATGTGACCCCTTGCCATGCTCTTCTGTGTCACCCACTTTGTGCCCTACAACAGATAAGCCATCACAGAGGGTGGTAGGGCACTCCAACACCAGGACGGCTGGCGAAAACTGAATTATAGGTGGGAAGGACTACAGACCACATAAATCTATTCTGCGAGACCCAAACTAAATGTATCTCTTGTCAGCTTTCCTTTGCTCAGGTTCACTCCAACATCATCTAACATGGGGCAAAGGAGAATTTGGGCAAAGTAAGATAGTGGTCTTAACTGACTGCACCAAAACTGCCTTACCCATGAAAATTTTACAAAACCAAATGCCCATGTGAACACATTGTTAGGGACCTTCAACCCCATCCTTAAAAGGGACCATGGAACTGAGGAAGCTTTAACTGTCTCCATATTGTACCTCATGGTTTATAATTTAATGTAGAGACATCAATAATCTGCAAATAGGTGTAAGAAAGTCCAACAAGTTCTGTTTTTTTCCCCATGATGATTTATGCTTTTTTAGGAAACAAATATCAAAACCTTAAAAAAAAAAGTTTTCTTGTTCTTTTTAGTTGCCTGTCTTGCTGGTGCCTGGTCGGCCAATTGTGCTGATGGGGTGAAGTCACAGAGCCCAATTAGCAGATTACTCTTTTTAAGAAAGGATTTACAGCAGTGCAGTCTGATAGAACTTTCTGCAATGATGGAAAGGTTCTTCTCAGCACTGTCTAAACTGGTAGCCACTGGCCACATGTTGCTAGCTTTCGAGCTCTTGAAATGTGGCTAGTGAGACTTTAGAACTGAACTTTAAATTTTATTTAGGTTTAATTAATTAAAATTTAAATTTCAATAGCCACACATGGCTAGTGACTGCAATTAAAGGATGTGAAGATTTGGAGCCATTTGAGGGGGAAGATGACACAGAATGGGGAAGGAGGAGGGGGGTGTGCTGGCCATGAGGCTGTGACCAGCCTGGGGAGTATTTTGACTTGTTTTTTTTTGTTGTCGTTGTTGTTTTTTAATAAATTTATTTATTTATTTACTTATTTATTTTTGGCTGCTTTGGGTCTTCATTGCTGTGCGCGGGCTTTTTCTAGTTGCAGCGAGTGGGGGTTACTCTTCGTTGTGGTGCACGGGCTTCTCATTGCGGTGGCTTCTCTTGTTGTGGAGCATGGGCTCTAGGCACGCGGGCTTCAATAGTTGTGGCACGTGGGCTCAGTAGTTGTGGCGCACGGGCTTAGTTGCTCCTCGGCATGTGGGATCTTCCTGGACCAGGGCTCGAACCCATGTCCCCTTCATTGGCAGGAGGATTCTTAACCACTGCGCCACCAGGGATGTCCCTGGCTTGTTTGTTTTTTAAACCATTTTATTCAGGTATGATTGACATACAAAAAGCTGTACATATTTTAAATTTATTTATTTATTTATTTATTTAAGGCTGTGTTGGGTCTTCGTTGCTGCCTGTGTGCTTCCTCTAGTTGCAGTGAGCGGGGGCTACTCTTCATTGCGGTGTGCGGGCTTCTCGTTGCAGTGGCTTCTCTTGTTGCAGAGCACGGGCTCTAGGCACGTGGCCTTCAGTAGCTGCAGCACGTGGGCTCCGTAGTTGTGGCTCGTGGGCTCTAGAGCGCAGGCTCAGTAGTTGTGACGCATGGGCTTAGTTGCTCCATGGCATGTGGGATCTTTCCAGACCAGGGCTCAAACCCATGTCCCCTGCATTAGCAGGCAGATTCTTAACCACTGCACCACCAGGGAAGTCCCAAAAAGCTGTACGTTTTTAGTGTATACAACTTGATGAGTTTGGAGATAAGTACACACCCATGAAACCATCACTACAATCTATGCTGTAAACAAATTTATCATTTCCAAAAGTTTCTTCAAGACTTCTTCTTTTTTTTTTTTAATACTTTATTTATTTCTTTGGTTGCTCTGGATCTTAGTTGTGGCAGGTGGGCTCCTTAGTTGCAGCACGTGAACTCTTAGTTGTGGCATGTGGGATCTAGTTCCCTGACCAGGGATCGAACCCGGTCCCCCTGCACTGGAAGTGCAGAGTCTTAAACGCTGCGCCACCAGGGAAGTCCCAAGCCTTCTTTCTTTCTTTATTATTATTGTGTGTGTGTGTGTGTGTGTGTGTGTGTGTGTGTGTAAGAACACAAGATCTATCCTCTTAGTAAATGTTTAAGTATATAATACAATATTGTTAGCTGCAGGCACTCTGCTATACAGATGTCTAAGTCTTATTCATCTTGTACACCTGAAACTCTGTGCCCTTTGACTACTACCTGTGTATTTCTCCCTCCCCCCAGCCCCTGGCAGCCATTCTACTCTCTGCTTCTATGAGTTTGACTATTTTAGATTCCTCATGTAAATGAGATCATGCAGTATTTGTCTTTTTGTGTCTGGCTTCTTTCACTTCCAGGTTCATCCATGTTGTTGCAGATTGGCAGGGTTTCCTTCTTTTTTTAAGCCTGAATAATATTCCATTGTATGCATATACCACATTTTCTTTTTCCATTCATCCATTGATGGACATTTAGTTTGCTTCTACATCTTGACTATTGTGAAAGGACCATGGGAGTGCAGATATCCCTTTGACATCCTGATTTCAATTCCCTTGGACATATACCCAGAAGTGAAATCGCTGGATCATTTGGTGGTTCTATTTTTAATTTCTTGAGAAACTTCCATAGTGTTTTTCATAGTGGCTGTACTAATTTACACTCCCATCAATGCTGTACAAGGGTTCCCTTTTCTCCATATCCCTGCTAACACTTATCTTTTGTTTTTTTGATAATAGTCATTCTAACAGGTGTGAGGTTTTCCCTGATGATTAGTGATGCTCAGCAGCTTTTCATATACCTGTTGGCCATCTGTATGTCTTCTGTACTCTATTCAGTTCCTTTGCCCATTTTTTTTATCGTGTGTGGTTTTTTTTTTTTTTTTCTTTTTCTATTGAGTTATGAGAGTTCCTTATATCAGCCTGGGGAATTTTGAAGAGACAGAGCCAAAGGACAGTTCTGCCCAGAGGGTCTTCTACATCCTTCCTTCTTAGAATTTAGGGAGCAGCCAGGTAGGCCAGATAGGGGCGGGGCTGACTAATCCATTAGGCACGATGCCTAAGGCACAGGAAAATATATTAATTTCTTTTAAAATCAGAAGAAAAAAAAGAATTTTTAGGCCAAAGAAAATGTCTTAATATATATTAATATATTCATCTTTATGTCAACCCAGTCATAAAATACAATTTAAACACATTTTTTATGGAGGAGAGAGCCCTTGAAAACAAAAATGTCGAAACTCCACAAAAGTCATAATGTGAGGGGGGAGGGGGTGCTTCTTCTACCACTGGCAGCTCATCTTGGGCCCCCAGGTTTCTAACCTGGCCACCTCCCCTTTGAAGTCTCCCCCAGAGGCTACACTTCGACTCCATGAATGGGCCCACCTGCCCCAGGGCTTGCCACAAAGGAGTCAAACAAGAGAACCAAGGCTCTCAACAATCCCGGGGTCAAAACAGACCCCTGCACCCGGGCTTGGGAAATGCATCCCTAGACTGTTACATACTTGGGCAAAGGGCAGTAGGGAGCTGGGAAGGGGTCCAAGAACTGTACGGGAAGACGGCGAGGGGCAATGCTCCTTTCTAGAGTGAGTTTATTAAATCCTTACAACCCCTGTGATACTGACCCCGTTTTACAGAGGAGGAAGCACGGGCTGAGAGAGGTTGAGGAACTTGCCCAAGCTCACACAGCTGGGATTCCAACCTTGTTAGGTCGTAGATCTTGACACCCAAGACTAGGCTCCTTCGTTACAGATCCCTGGAACCCCTCCCTCAGCCACTGTGCGACCTAGCGCGCGGGCATGAAGAGCAGCTCTGTACTTAGCACCCCGCCGTCCCTGAGGGCTGTTCCCTTTTTCCCATTCCTGCTCTCTGGAAACTCATCCTTTCAGAGCTGATCCTATAGGCTCTCTGGGCCTCAATTTCCCCTTTGTGCGTGTGTCGGGCAGGGGTCTCCCTCTAGTAACAAGGAAGAGGGAGAGAAAGAGAAGGGAGTGGCTCCCTTCCCCACCCCCACCCCCCCCCCCGGGGCTAAGGTCCCAGCCGGGTCTTCAGGGAAGCCCACCTCCCGCCAAGCAAGGTCCCGCGGGCAGGAAGGGGGCTCGGCCCCTTTAAATCCCGCGCGGAAACGCCCGGGGCTGGGCCGCGCCTGTCCCGGATCTGCAGCTGGGAATAGCTGGTCTCCGCGCGTCCTCCCGGCGCTTCCCCTCGCTATACCCCACCTCGCGGTGCCCCCAGCCCCGCGTGCAGGCTCCTTGCGCCAGGCCTCGAGGGCGCCGCGGCCGTGGGGAGAATGAGCCGCATCTATCACGACAGCGCCCTCCGGAACAAGGCGGTTCAGAGCGCGCGGCTGCCCGGGGCCTGGGACCCCGCCGCCCACCAGGGGTAGGCTCCGCCCGCGTCTCCCCACCGCCTCCCGGGCTCGGCCTCCGTTGGCTCCCGAGGCTCAGCTTTGAATCCGGGCTCCCTGGTTGGCAGGGGGAGGGGGTGCGCCAGCGGGCTCGGGTGAGGGTGGGAGGAAAGGCGGGGCTCGCCAAAGACCTCCCTGGCCTCCAGACCGCTCCTCCCTGCGCTCCCCTCGGAGCGCACCCCCCCCGCCCCCCCCCCCGAGACACTGATCGGCGTAAAGCTCACAGAGGGTCGGTCCCGACTCCCAAGCAGGGCTCAAAAGGCGGTGCTTACTTCACGTCAGCCTTTGTCTCAACCCCACCTCGGTGACTCTAAGCTTCATCCCGCTGCCTTGCTTTCAGGCCTTTGCACAGGCTGCACCCCGCTCCGGAAGGGACAGTGTCCTGCTGGACGGCAACAGCGGGTGGGAGTTGGCCTGGCAGGGCTGGGGGAGGGGCAAGGCCTTTCTGGAGGGCGTGTTGGATCCGGAGGGCCAGGCCATGCCATCACGGACGCCGAGGTCATGAGAACGAATGGACCATTCCATTTGCAATTACAAGCACTAAAGAATGAAGGGCGTAAGGGGCGGGGGGCGGTAGGGGCAAGTGAGGTCCAGGGAGTTTTCACTTTTTATCCCCATCCCTTCAGCTGCCCCCACCCCTCTCCCATTTCCGTGGTTCCAGAAAAGGAAGTCCCCAGGTTCTGCTTTTATGAAAACTAGAATTGGGAAGCGGGGGTCCAGTTCCTCTCAGTGAGGGACCCTGAGATCTTGGGCTCGTCCCGAAACTTCTGAGTCTGGGTTTCTCCACTTCTAAAGTGGATACGAATGAGAACAGGAATATGAAAGTGCTTTAAAACAGGTGCAAAGGGAAGATACTTTATAGCAGCTTAGACCCCGCCCCCCCAACAAAAATTCGGTGAAATAAAAAACTAAAGTCCTCCGGTCAGAGTGGCCATCAACAAAAAATCTAAAAACAATAAATGCTGGAGAGGGTGTGGAGAAAAGGGAACCCTCTTGCACTGTTGGTGGGAATGTAAATTGATACAGCCACTATGGAGAACAGTAAGGAGGTTCCTTGGAAAACTAAAAAAGAATTGTCATATGACCCAGCAATCCCACTACTGGGCATATACCCTGAGAAAACCATAATTCAAAAAGAGTCATGGGACGGGCTTCCCTGGTGGCGCAGTGGTTGAGAATCTGCCTGCCAATGCAGGGGACACGGGTTCGAGCCCTGGTCTGGGAAGATCCCACATGCCGCGGAGCAATTAGGCCCGTGAGCCACAATTACTGAGCCTGCGCGTCTGGAGCCTGTGCTCCGCAACAAGAGAGGCCGCGATAGTGAGAGGCCCGCGCGCCGCGATGAAGAGTGGCCCCCGCTCGCTGCAACTGGAGAAAGCCCTCGCACAGAAACGAAGACCCAACACAGCCATAAATAAATAAATAAATAAATAAATAAAAATTTAAAAAAAAAATTATTCATCCTTTAAAAAAAAAAAAAAAAAAAGAGTCATGGGGCTTCCCTGGTGGCGCAGTGGTTAAGAATCCGCCTACCGGGCTTCCCTGGTGGCGCAGTGGTTGAGCGTCTGCCTGCCAATGCAGGGGACACGGGTTCGAGCCCTGGTCTGGGAAGATCCCACATGCCACGGAGCGACTAAGCCCGTGAGCCACAATTGCTGAGCCTGCGCGTCTGGAGCCTGTGCTCTGCAGCAAGAGAGGCCGCGACAGTGAGAGGCACGCGCACCACGATGAACAGTGGCCCCCACTTGCCGCAACTAGAGAAAGCCCTCGCACAGAAACGAAGACCCAACACAGCCATAAATAAATAAATAAATAAACATTAAAAAAAAAAAAAAAAAGAATCCGCCTACCAATGCAGGGGACACAGGTTCGAGCCCTGGTCCAGGAAGATCCCACATGCTGCGGAGCAACTAAGCCCGTTTCTCCACAGCTACTGAGCCTGCGCTCTAGAGCCTCCGAGCCACAACTACTGAGCCCCGTGCCACAACTACTGAAGCCCGTGCTCTGCAACAAGAGAAGCCACCACAATCAGAAGACGGCGCACCACAACAAAGAGTAGCCCCTGCCCCCTGCAACTAGAGAAAGCCTGCGCACAGCAACGAAGACCCAACACAGCCAAAAATAAATAAATAAATAAAATAATTAAAAAAAAGAGTCATGTACCACAATGTTCATTGCAGCTACAATAGCCAGGTCATGGAAGCAACCTAAGTGTCCATTGACAGATGAATGGATAAAGAAGATGTGGCACATATATACAATGGAATATTACTCAGCCATAAAAAGAAACGAAAATGAGTTATTTGTAGTGAGGTGGATGGACCCAGAGTCTGTCATACAGAGTGAAGTAAGTCAGAAAGAGAAAAACAAATACCGTATGCTAACACATATATATGGAATCTAAAAAAAAAAAAAAAGGTTCTGATGAACCTAAGGGCAGGACAGGAATAAAGACACAGACATAAGGAATGGACTTGAGGACACGGGGAGGGGGAAGGGTAAGCTGGGACAAAGTGAGAGAGTAGCATTGACATATATACACTACTAAATGTATAACAGCTAGTGGGAAGCAGCTGGATAGCACAGGGAGATCAGCTTCCTGCTTTACGACCACCTAGAGGGGTGAGATAAGGAGGGTGGGAGGGAGACACAAGAGGGAGGGGATATGGGGATATATGTATGCATATAGCTGATTCACTTTTTTATACAGCAGAAACTAACACAACAGTGTAAAGCAATTATACTCCAATAAAGATGTTTAAAAAAAAAGTAAAGTCCTTTATATTTAGTAAACACTTTATAGTTTACAAAGCGCCTTCATATACATGATCGTATGTCATCGTCATAGAAGCAGAGTGAGGTGGATATTACTCTTCCATTTGGTGGATAAGAAGACTGAGGCTCTGGTTACAGTAACCCCCTGCAGGAGGGGCCATAGCTCGGTCTTGCAGCCTGTCAATGTTCCTTCCTACCCTCTGGATGGTGCCCCAGCCTTTGGGACCCTCAGAGGAGTGGAGGCCCAGTGTGGGAGCCCAGAGAAAGGGGCTGCATCATACTGGGCCTGCTCAGGGACCAGGTAAACGGGAGACACACCTGGGACTTGCTTCTGTCCTAGTGCAGACCCTGACCTGAGCCATCGCACTTGTGGTTCTTGCCTGAGGACTGACAGAACCAATTGAGCCCTCATTCTCTCTCATCCTTAGGGGGAATGGCGTCCTGCTGGAAGGAGAACTGGTCGATGTATCTCGGCACAGCATCTTGGATGCCCATGGCAGGAAGGTGAGGATGTTTCCCTGGGGGCACCCGCAGGGCACTGGCTTCAGGGTCCTCACCCACCAAAACATCTCTCTGCTTGGCTCTGCCAGTGCCAAGACTTGGGGTCCAGTTCTTTCCTTGAGGGGCTCACAGGGCAGGTGGGGGGGGGTTGGTTGGGAGATTAGCAGCCAAAAGGAGTGACAGATGGAAGAGGTCAGTTAGGGCTGTGCTGGGTGCGATGGGAGGGCCTGGGTTCTTGCTGAGAAGACAGACCAGGCCCTAAACCCAAGGGGTGTGTTTGGGGCCAGGACTGGGAGGGCTGAGAGCAGGAAAGGGTGAGGTGAGTGGTTCAGGACTCAGGCTGTGTGTTCTGAGTGGGCTGGAAGGCCTGCCTTCTGAAGAGGTCCTCTCACCTTCTGATGGAACAAATTTAGAGTGCTGGGAAGCTTGCTGGGTAGGCAGGATGAGTGGCTCTTTATTCTGGGGCTGAAGGCCCAGCTCCTGTCCTCTGGCCTGGTGGTTCCCACTGCCTCTGGACCTGATGGACAAGGTCAGAGTGAAGTTATCTGCCTATGTGGGTGCAAGGTCAACAGTGACCTTCCCCTTTAGGGGTACCAGCTCTGTAGCTGGGAAGTCGTGTGTACTTTGAATTGTTTAAAATTGAATTACTTTAAATGCGCCGTTGGAGTTTGCTGTCAGAAGGCGCCTTGAAGTGACTGCATTTGCAGAGTGGTGAATATCTTAGCATGGGTTTACGCATCTTTTTTTTTTTTTTCTTTTCTTTTTGGCTGCACTGCGAGGCTTGAAGGATCTTAATTCCCTGACCAGGGATCGAACCCTGGCCCCCTGCAGTGGAAGCACGGAGTCCTAACCATGGGACTGCCAGGGAATTCCCTTGCACATCTTTTAATATCACTGTGTGGCTGGGTGTTTTGGAATGTTGGATTTTTATAAAGCAGGTCACTGGTGTGGACCTGGACCTCCACATGTGTAGGGGTGTGAGAGCGTTGAGGTGGGAGGAGGGTTGCTGAGTTCTGGGCCTTTGTTTCCAGCCTGAGTGTGAAGTCCACGTTGCTGATACCACCCGGGGCTTCGGTTCCCATGTCCATGCCCTTCTCCTCTTGTCCTCTCAGCCTCCTGGGGTTATACCCTTTATCACCCGCCCATCTCAGATGTCCATGGACACACCTGGCATTCTCCATCCTGTACTAGCCATTGTTTCTTTCCTGAGCACTAATTCTAAGTCTCCACCCCTCCCCCCCTCAAATAACCCCACCCAGATGTGCTGACCACCTTATCTCCTTGATCTGTAGAACGGAGCTCATTAAATCCCTTCTTGAGGCAGGCCAGAGGCCTGGGGCTACACAGAGCTGGTTTCTCACCCACACCCCATGTGAACAGCCTCGGCTCCCGCTCAGAGCTAGTTTCAGGTCAAGAGATGCTTTGCTGCACCCTCCCCTCCTTAGCACGCAGGTCAGCAGGCTGAGCACAGCAGTCTGGAACCCTAGCCAGCCTGCCCAGGAGAGCCCAGCAGTAGCTGATGTGGAGCTGGCCTGCCTCGGCCGTCCTCCACAGGCAGGGTGTTCTCCAGCCCCTCTCCAAACTTGCCTCCTCCAACTCCTTCTTTCCTAATGATAGTGCACTAGACGCCCCCGACCACCAGCCTGCAAACCTCCACTGTCTCCCTTCCCCCCTCCCCCAGGTGAGTAATGCCTAGTCCCGTAGGCCTCCTACCTTGACCATTTTCCCCTCCCTTCCCTTCCTCTTTCCATGTCTGCTCACCTCACATGGGCCCTCAGGAACTCAGCCTGTCCTGACTAAACCTTGCACCCCGTCTCCTGCCTTCTGGCTGCACCCAGCACCCATTCCTGCCCTGCTGCCAGCTTGTCTCCTGAAAAACATCTCTCAGGGTCTCACTGCTGTTCAAAAACCTTTCAGGATTCCTTCTAGTCTACCACATAAAATGCAAACTCCAAATGCCAACTCAAGGCTGATCCCCCACTTGCTTCCCCAGCCTGGACTCCCATGCGACCTCTAAGGGTCCTGCATTGCTCAGACATCCACACAGGACCTTGACTTTTATTTTATGTACTTGTCCAGGCTCTTAATATTCTTCCTACACCCTTATCCCACAGTTGCAGGTTTCTCCCCACTCTGAGACCTTGCCTTCTCTGTTTCTCCCAGGAAGTGGTTTCCTTTTCTTTAATCTCCTGTTTTGTGTGTGTGTGTTTTATTATAATATTTATTTATTTAAAATTTTATTGATGTATAGTTGATCTACAATGTCGTCAGTCTCCTGTTTTGATTAGGATAGCTGGCAAAGAGCATTTACAGCACATTTCATGCTTTATACTGTGCTTGCTCCTTGAATCCTTACAACGTGCCTGAAAGTAGACATCACGTTGTCTCCAGGCAACAGGGGAAACTGAGGCTAGGGGTGATTTGCTCCAGGACTCACATCTGTTGGAAGAGGCACAGTGGCTGTCCTCACTCAGAACTCCATTTCAGTGCCCTTTCCATGGCATCTTGGCTGCTTCTGCTCCTGCTTCATGGTATTTGGGCTCCTTGGTGCTCGGGTTATGGTTTTCTGTATACTCTTTCTGTCTCTGACATGTGGAGGCCTTGGGGTCAGGCTCTGAGCCTGCCCTCTCATGGACGTCTAGCCATGGTTCATTATGTGTGGCAAGTGCTCTACTAAACACATGAATGAATGAATGAATGAATGAATATTGGGAGTGGGAGCCTGTGGCCAGCTTGAATATCTTTTGGAGCTGGGGTGGGATTCTGGGGTAGAGAGTGAGGTTGGGGGGCTGCAACCGGAGCACGTGGGGAGTGTGTGTTGTGTTGGAGGCTGAAGGGAATGAAGCAGCCCCTCACTCTCTCTCCGCTTGGCCCCAGGAGCGCTACTACGTGCTGTATATCCGGCCTAGTCACATCCATTGCCGTAAGTTCGACCCCAAGGGAAATGAAATCGAGCCCAACTTCAGCGCCACCAGGAAGGTGAACACAGGCTTCCTCATGTCATCCTACAGTAGGTACCCTTCGCCCTTTCTCCCTCAGAGCCTTCGTACACTGTGGTCTTCCTTTGTCTCCAGAGGTCTCTTGGTCCCTAGAAAGTGTCTTCTCAGCATGGTTGGCCTTGAAGCCCATGTTTGGCCTGAGGGCCCCCTGGCTGGACTCTTCCTGCTCCCCATTCACTCAGAGGGTCCCCAGTGCCCCACCTCAGTGCTGAGGACCTGGTTGCCTTCCCAGCTCCTGCCATCTCTTGCAGTCTGGCAGAAGCGTCCATGAACCTGCCTTAGTGCAGAGCCCAGGCCAGGTGGCCTCCATTTTCCTGCCAAAATTCTCACTTGGTTCTTGGGCCCTTTGTGATCTTATTCCTCTTCCCAGTTTTGGCTGGAGAAGGACCTCCTTGCTGTCTGCCCTGTGTGAGAAGGTCTTGAGGCTGAGTGGGTACTCATCATCCCTCTATCATTTTATCCATTCATGCTTTCAGTTGCTTATTAAGTATCTGAACATTTAATGAGAATCCACCATGTGCCAGACCCTGAGCTGCATGCTGAGGGTTCAGGGACGAGCGAGACTCGGACTTGCCCGCGAGCCATTCTCAGTCTGGTAGAGGAGATGGACAGGCCATGACTGGAGCCCTAGCGGGGGCTCTGAGCCCAGGCAGGCGTGGTTGGGGGAGGTGCCCTGGAGGAGGGAATGCCAGTACTGGATCCTGAAAGACAAGCAGGTATCAGCAGGGTGCCAGGGCTTGGAAGGGTGTTTCTGAGAGGGAGCAGGGTGCCAAGGGCATTCTGGGAACTGAGGGCTCCCGCAGGGGAAGAGCAGCCCTGTGGAGAGGGCAGTCAGTCGAGGGTGCAGGGGAGCTATGCGTGAGTGGTTTTAAGTTAGGTGAGTGATGTGATTAGATTTGCTCTTTTTTTTAATAAATTTATTTATTTTTGGCTGCATTGGGTCTTCGTTGCTGCATGTGGGCTTTCTCTAGGTGCAGTGAGTGGGGACTACTCTTTGTTGTGGTGCGTGGGCTTCTCATTGCAGTGGCTCCTCTTGTTGCGGAGCACAGGCTCTAGGCACTCAGGCTTCAGTAGTTGTGGCACGCGGGCTCAGTTGCTCCTCGGCATGTGGAATCTTCCCGGACCAGGGCTCGAACCTGTGTCCCCTGCATTGGCAGGCGGATTCTTAACCACTGCGCCACCAGGGAAGTCCAGATTTGCTTTTTAAAATCCCTGGGGAGGGATTTCCCTGGTGGCGCAGTGGTTAAGAATCTGCCTGCCAAGGCAGGGGACACGGGTTCGAGCCCTGATCCGGAAAGATCCCACATGCCGCAGAGCAACTAAGCCCGTGCACCACAACTACTGAGCCTGCGCTCTAGAGCCCTTGAGCCACAACTACTGAGCCCGCATGCCTAGAGCCCGTGCTCTGCAACAAGAGAAGCCACCGCAATGAGAAGCCCGTGCACTGAAACGAAGAGTAGCCCCCGCTCATCGCAACTAGAGAAAGCCTGCACGCAGCAATGAAGACCCAACGCAGCCAAAAATAAATAAATAAATAATAAATTAATTTAAAAATCCCTGGGGAAGTGAAGAGACTGGAGACCAGGAGGCTGTTAGGAGGCCGTGATGGCATCTAGGAGGGGGGTAAGAGGGCCAGGATTAAGGACTGGTTAGTGAGGATGGAGAGACTGGGCAGACTCAAGATAGAGGAGGGACCATGGCCTCAGTGTCGTGGTGAGAACCCTGCCTGGTCACTGGGGTCTCAGTGGGAAGGCAGAATTGTGTGAAGGGCTTGAATCCTGCCTCCTCCACTGACTAGCTGTGTAACCTTGGGCAAATTACTTAACTTGTCTAAGCCTTAGTTTTCTCATCTGTGAATAGGGATAGTAAAAACATTGACACTTGCTGAGTGCCAGGCCCCATACTAAGTGCTTTATGTGCATTCGATATATCTTTCGCACGTCACGTCAGTCCCATCAGGTAGGTACCTCTTTTATCCCTATTTGTCAGGCACAGAGAGAGGTTAGGTAACTTGCCTGTGGTCATACAGCATGTAAGCAGATTTGCACCAGCCAGCCTGGCTCCAGAGCCCATAGCCATAACTCCTCTGTGATGCGTTCCTTGAGTACTGGCAGGATGGGAACTCAGAGCCCTACCTTCAGGTGGTTGTGAGCGTGTACAACACTGAGGCCTCACCTGGCTCCTAAAAAGCCCTCCTAGAGTGCTTGCTGTTACAGTGGTAATGACTGTCTCGTGCTGTGTGCCTGCAGAGGTGGAAGCCAAGGGGAAAACCGACAGACTCACGCCTGAGGCGCTGAAGGGGCTGGTGAACAAGCCAGAGCTGCTTGCGCTGACGGAGAGCCTCACCCCCGATCAGACAGTGGCATTCTGGATGCCTGAGTCAGAGATGGAGGCCGTGGAGCTCGAGCTGGGGGCTGGGGTACGGCTGAAAACTCGAGGCGACGGCCCCTTCCTGGGTGAGCAGTGCAGCCCTCACTGTGGCCTGATGCTCCTATATGGCCTGTGGGGGCTCCTGGCCTCCTGTCCGAGGCTTACCCACCCCTCCAGCTCCGAGCTCATGGAGCAGGCCACATCTGGCCTCCCCGCGGACAAGACCCCTTGAGATTTATTCCTAAGTCCCTGGGCAAGTGCCTTGGGGCCAATAGCCTGGACACTTTGGATCCTGGGGTGCTGCCCAATCCCATGGTTCCTGTGGGTGACCTCTCCTATCTATTGCCTTGGGGGTCCCATCCAGGGCCTCCCTGAGCACACTCAGGCCTAGGGGACCCCAGCAGAATGGGCCAGCCCCCACTGTGTTTCTGCCACACGGAGAGAGGCCTTCAACTTCTCCTTTCAGATTCATTAGCCAAACTCGAGGCTGGAACAGTGACCAAGTGTAATTTCGCTGGTGATGGGAAGATGGGGGCATCCTGGACAGACAACATCATGGCCCAAAAGTCTTCAGAGGGGGCTGCAGTGGAGACCCGAGAGCAGGGGGACGGCGCAGAGGACGAGGAGTGGGTAGGTCCCGGGAGATAACCGTGGACCTGGCGTTGGTGTGGTTCATCTCCT
Organism: Balaenoptera musculus; assembly: GCF_009873245.2. NCBI lineage: Eukaryota > Metazoa > Chordata > Mammalia > Artiodactyla > Balaenopteridae > Balaenoptera > Balaenoptera musculus. Next base: position 37,992,847 of record NC_045786.1, read on the forward strand.
GGCAGGAGTTTTGTATGCACTGGTTGTGGCTGGGTGTAGGACAAAGAGACAGCAGCATAAACTTTACTCCCCAGCTTTGGTGGAATTCCTGAGAGTGTGTTAGCATCAGGAAAATTCCCTCAGGCTATGAAGGGACCTTTCTTTTTGGTGGGTCTGAACTGTGCCAATCAACAAGAGAGCCCCAAAGATTTATGAAAGCAAGGGATGGAAAGAAGGGAGCACAGAGGGGAACCAAGGAGACTTAATTCCATTAAGGCTCCAAACATTTCTACTTCAAGTGAATACATTAGCCATGTTGAGCAGCTGAATGAGCATTTTTCCCCCCTTTGTTCTGGGCTCCCTGCCCAGAGTGGCTGGAAAATGGCTGACCTGGTCCTTAATAGTTATTTTGGCCCAGAGTTCAGCTTCCTAGTTGATCCTCAGCCTACTCACAGTTGATTTGGTATTTTGAGGTATATTTCACCTGAAGATTTGAATTGGTGTCAAAAGGCCCCAGATTGAACATTTAAAACAAAGCCTCAGAAACATGGGCTCTTTATCTAGGTGATGAAGATGATGATATTTGCCAGAGAAAGCAGGGGCAGATAGAGGGAGTGGATTCCCTTTTGTCTTAATAGAGTGAGTCTTGGACTAAAAAACAATTGGAGTTGCCAGGCTGGCTCCCTGGGCCAACAACAGTGAGATGAGGCCAAGTCAGGTAGCCGCGGGCCCCACTGGTACCACTCCATCGAACCCTTGTTTGTCTGATGACGGTAGAAGACTTTTACGAAATGTGCTCTGTTCATATCTCTTTACTTTACCTCTAGGACGACTGAGGTCAGTGAGAGATGGGGTGCCTCCGGGGCCCGCTGTTGAGCATTTCTTCCATCAACTTTCACTCTGGAGCTCGAGAGAGCAGGTCCACCAAGCCTTACCTGGTTCTTCCCTACAGCCACTGTGGAATACTCTTTGAACAAGCTCTGCTAAAATCAAATGCAAGACCCTGATGTTAAGACGTGGGGCCCCAGCCTGTGGCTCATGGAGGGTTCCTCCCTGGATGTGAGTCTAGCCTTCCTAGACATTTTCATGGTGGCCCTCCCCCTGAGTGGCAGCCTTGTTTCTGGAGGCAGGCAGGGGGCAAGTCCCCCAGGGCAGTCAGAAGAACTGGACTTGGTTTTGGTGCAGAACTGGTGGGGAATCCCTCATCTGCATGCAGAGTGGCTCAGAGGAGAAGTTAGCGGGGCCTCCTTCTTCTGCCCTTGTTGTATTTCCTGCTTTTCTTCTGCAATTGCCCTCCTCTGCAGCACTCTGTGCTGTAGCCTCTGCCCTCCTGCTCAAGCCTCCTTGTCCCCTGTGCCCTTTTCAGTCCCCAGAGCTGCCAGTTCTTTATTCCTCCTCTGGTTCTCTGCCACCCTGGGGGTTCCTGTCCCCTGACCTCCTTTGGCTGCTTTCCTGGGGATGCTCTTTTCAGGGAGGCTGAGAGCGTTCACAGGTGTGGCCGGCTGGTCTCCATCTCTCTGACTCACTCTGCCAGGCCACATTTTGGACAACACCTTTTTTCTTGTTGTTTTGTACCTTGAGAACTTTTTACGAATGAGTAAATCTTCAGGAAGGATTCCTCTACACTGACTGTGTTATTATTAGGTATAAACTGAGCAACCTCCCTATAAGAAGAAAGCTGTATCTTTTTGGTCATGAACATTGCCTTGCTGGGTAGTATGCCCACACCCACATCTATGAAGAGATCTGGAGTTGAAATCTACACATCCTAAGAATGGGTAGGGACTTGGTGGAATGTGGATCCTGCTTCTCTCAGGGAAAAGAGGGGTGGTGGTAAACTAACAATTAGGGAGTCCCCTAATGTGTCAAACACAGCACTAGATGCTTTCCATGATGATAATTATAGTCCCTGACTATTGAGTGCCTCTTGGTTCTATGACTTGTGCCAAGCTCTTCCAGTATCTTACTGAATTGTCACAACAATCCCAAGAGGCACATGTGATTATTATCTCCATTTTTTTTCATATGGTTTTCATGGTTGAGGTCCCAGCGTTTATTATCATGGTTCAAACTTTCATTTGCCTTCCTGCATATTTGAGCCTGGGCTCAACAATATGGCTGTGAGGCTTGGGGTTAACACTTCATTTAGGCCACCTGAAGTCACAGGTCACTGGACTGCCCTCGGGTCTCTTCTGTTCTTGTTGCCCTTTTCTTAGTTCACATCCCTGTTCTCTTACCTCGGCTACTATAGAAGCCGTCTCACTAGTGTCCTGTGTCTGAATGGGGCTGGCTCACTGTTGAGCATGCTGGGACCTCAACCATGTGGTGGCCAGGGGAGGGGTTAAACAGGAGGAGGACTGGGGACACTGACGTGGGCAGAGGCACCCAGTGAGGGCATCCTGTTGCCCAAAACACTGTGGCCAAAGGGTATGGCAAGCTCATGTGGGCAGGCCACCATTCTAAACAAGGAGGCACAGCGTGTCAATGGGGGAGCCCCTGGGCAACAACTAGGCTTGGTGTCTCCAGGGGGTGGGGATGGGCTCCTGGAAGGAAAAGGCCATTGTGGCTGGAGCTTAGAGAATGGTGGGAGGTCGGGCATGGCATCTTCAGCATGTTAAGTATTTTGGGACTTTATCCTTAATACCTTGGAAGCCAGTGATCCCAGGGAGAGTAATAAGATCTGATTTGTATATTTGTATATTATATAAGATCTGATTTGTGTCAAAGATCACTTGACTGCAGAGAAACTGAAGGCAATGAGCCCAACTAGGAGACTGCTGCAGTGGTGGGGGTGAGAGCCTAGAGTGATTTAGTCTATAGCAGTGGCAGAGGAGGTGGAAAGAAATTCAGGTAGACAGGTGGAAAGGGACTTTCCAGCAAGAGAAGAGGACCTGCAAGGCCATGGAGGTGGGGGAGTGGCCTGATCTTGGAATATGCAATTTCTGTACATGGTCATTGCAACTTTATACCAACACATAAAATTTGATAATCCTTTTTCAATTGATGTTATATAACTACTTCCTATCGATATATTGCTAGTCTTCATGTCATTGTTTTTAAGATTGACTACCTTAATAGCTCTATTATTTTCCAGAATTTGGGTAATTAATTGATCCCTATTTGGAGCTGTGTTAAAAACTATTGTAAATTACATAGTTCCCTCAATCTCACCTGCCTCCCCCCGCCACTATATTTTGGTTTTGTTTTTTTTTAAAGATTTTTTGATGTGGACCATTTTTAAAGTCTTTATTGAATTTGTTACACTATTGCTTCTGTTTTATCTTTTGGTTTTTTTGGCGCGAGGCATGTGGGATCTTAGCTCCTGGACAGGGATCAAACCGTACCCCCTGTGTTGGAAGGTGAAGTCTTAACCGCTGGACCGCCAGGGAAGTCCCAGGGGTTATTTCTTTAGGGATGGATTCCTAGGAGTCAGATTACTGGGAATCTAGGAATTCTTTGTAAAGGTCTTGGGGTTTTTTGTTTGTTTGTTTGTTTTGTTTTGGTTTTTTTTGGCCATGCCATGTGCCATGTGGGATCTTCCCTGACCAGGGATTAAACCCATGCCCCCTGCATTGGGAGCTGTAAAGGTCTTGTTATATTGCCAAATTGCTTTCCAAAAGGGTTGTTCTAAATCATAATCTCACCAGCAAGGTAGGAGAGGACTATTTTCACGCTACCCTTGCTAGACTTGGGTATGATAATATTTTAAAAATTGATATTTGATAAGGTAAAAATAACACTTTAATTTTAAGTTAATACTTTAATTTTAATTAGCCTTTTCCCCCATTAATAGTGAGCTTAAGCATTTTTTTTCATGTTCATTTCCTAGATGTATTTCCTCATTTGTTACTCAGTTCCTTTGCCCATTTATTACTGAGGGGGGGAGGGTTTTTTTGTTTATCAGTATTTATATTTTAAATATAACCATTTGCCATATTTTAAAAACTTTTCCATTTAAAAAATTGACTTACAAACGTAAAATTTTATATAGCTATATCTTGACTTTTTATGATTTTTATTGCTTCTAAGCTATATACTCTTTCAGATGTTAGATTCTCTATCATTTTCTTCCATTCTAGTTATTACTTGGTTTTGTATTTAACTCTGTAATCACTCTGCCTTTAATTTGAGAGAGTATGAAGAGAGATAACTAAATTGCTTATTTTCAAATTGCTACCAGTTATCCCAACACACTTACTGAATCTTCCCACTGTCAAGGTATGATGTCTTCCACATCACATATTAAAATCACTTATACTTAAATTATCATTATATTTCAATAAGTCTCCCTTTAATGACAGTGTGAACTATCATAGTAGGTTTTAATAGTTGGTAGAGCTAGGTCTCACTTATTATTCTTCTGTTTCAGAATTTTTTTTGGTATTCCTCCTCAACATTTGAAATATTTTGTCAAGTTTCAGTGCATATTTATTGCCTTTGGATTCTTTTAAATGAAAAAAAACTCTGGCTACAAGAGTAATACATTTTTTTTTAGACAATTTAAAATAAGAAAAAAATATAATTCCACCACCATTTTTAAAATCACTTATGTAGGGCTTCCCTGGTGGCGCAGTGGTTGAGAGTCTGCCTGCCAATGCAGGGGACACGGGTTCGAGCCCTGGTCTGGGAAGATCCCACATGCCGCGGAGCAGCGGGGCCCGTGAGCCACAACTACTGAGCCTGCGCGTCTGGAGCCTGTGCTCCCAACAAGAGAGGCCGCGATAGTGAGAGGCCCGCGCACCGCGATGAAGAGTGGCCCCCGCTTGCCCGAACTAGAGAAAGCCCTCGCACAGAAACGAAGACCCAACACAGCCAAAAAAAAAAAAAAAAAAAATCACTTATGTAGTACTCAATTATATACCATGCATTGCTCTGAGTACTTACAAATATTAACTCTTTTTGTGTTATAACAACTGTCTTAGGTAAGTAGAATTTTTTTTTTCAAGTAGAAATAAACTAGTTTTACAGTAAAGGAAACTGATATTATGCCTGTTTTACAAATGATGACACTTGCCCAAGGTGCACAGGCCGTGGACAGAGCCAGGGTTTTGATCAGAGCAGTGTGGTTCCACCGGCCTGTGGTGAACACTATGATGCTGCCATTCCATCAGACAGAATTATTACTCATATTTTGGTGTATATACTTCCAATCTTTTACAAAGTGGAGTGTCCCTCTACATACTTCGTGTAATCTTTTCACTTACAGATATGCCATGAACATTTCCCTATACCATAAATCTTTCACAACACGATTTTTTATAACTTTAATATTTCTCATATGCATGTGGATCAATGCATTTTACCAGTTTCTCATTTTGGAATAATTAGTTTGCTTCCCACTTTCCCCTGTAATAAGACTAATGAGATGTACGTTCTTGAGGCTAAATCTTTTCACACACCCACATCGTTTTATTATAAATTCTAAAACTGGAAATGCTGGGTCTAATGTTCAATATATTTTAAAGGCTTTTGATAAATATTGTCAACTGTCCTTTGGGTAGGTGATTCCAATTTGCAGCTCTATCTGTGATATAAGGACGTGCTCCACCTCACCCGCACTAAGTCATTAAAAGAAAATACAAAAACTACTAATTTGGGGTCGCCGGTACCTTTTAAAAGGAATTGCATTAAAGATCCCTTAATTCCACCATTCGCTGTCTACCGCAGAGAGAGAGACCTTTTGCACGAGAAGGCACATATATAATTCACTACAGCATTGTATGTAATACTAAAAAATAAAAATGAACCTAACTTTCCCTAACCGGGGAATGGCTAAATTAGCCTGCATCTCCACACCGCGCAACGTTCTGTAGTGTTAAGGCAAACGATGATAAAGGGAGACTCCCGCGGCGCTTCACCTGGGAGCGCAGCTGCTGTTGGGGTTTCTGCTTCTTGATCCGCTTTTCCGGTGTGCTCGGCTTTGCGCCAGGCCCGGGATTCTGCGGCCCCAGCCTCGGTGTCCGCATCAGCCTAACCCCGGAACCCGCCGCCCGTCCTGCAGCCTTCTCCAAGGCGTGCCGGGAAACCGGACTCTTGGTGGTCGGGCCCTTGGGCGCGGGGACATGCTTCCGGGAGCCACTCTCAGCAGCGCACCAACCGGAAGCGCCCGTGTTGTGGCGGAAGGAGATGCTCTCTGGAAGCAGCCGGTGTTGAAAGGAGCGTGGCGGGCAAAGATGATTCAGGCGATTCTGGTTTTCAATAACCACGGGAAGCCGCGGCTAGTCCGCTTCTACCAGCGTTTCGTGAGTGCGAGGCCGAGCTTTCGTCACATCCTTCAGGGCACCTGCGCCCCCTTCTCTCTCTTTGTTCCGTACGGCGCACGCGGGCATCGCCCGCTGACCTCCTAGGGCTCCTGCCCCGTATATGTGACCTTCCCGGAGTGGGCCAGTGTCAGGCCTTGTGTCCCAAGCCCCGCTACCCCGCTCTTTCCCACCCCTTCCTGGACCCAGGCATTTTTGTGCCATTTTGTGACGCTTCTTGTAGAGTCTCAGGGCACTATAACTGGTGTGTGTGTGTGGAGGGGGTGTGCCTCATTGACAACTTGAATGATTGAAATCAAATTAATCTTGTTGGTTGTTAAACGCAGTTTCACGAGGAGGAAGAAATATGCAGCTTTTTAATGATTTTGCTTTAGCTAACGGATTTGGAAAAGTGCTTCTTGGAATTATTTGCTTCAGTGTAGGCTGGGAGTGCCCAGGAACTAGATACCTTTCATTACGTAGAGTTGAAGAAAGTCCGTTTGAAAGTGGGAAATGTTGAGAAATTATACGTGATAATGTGAATTTGAATTTTCCAAAGACGTTACTCTGGAAAAAATAAACATCATTATGTGCCTTCTCCCCCCCGACGTTTTATTTCTTCGTGGCTAGGTTTCAAAATGTTAAATACGTAATTGTGAAACCGTAGAGGGGAAAGTGTCAGAAAACTTATGTTCAGGCCTCAGCAACACCTTATTTTACCCTTGTGTCAAGTTAACAAAAACCTCTTTCAGACTTCATTTCCTCTTTTGTCAAGTAGAAATGAAAAAAAATTTTTTTTACCTTTTTCATAGAAATTTTTAGGTAGGTTACATTTTATTATATCGATTTTATATTAACATTCAATAACACTATTCAATTTGTATTTGCATTTGTGTGTGTGTGAATTTTTCTCTCAGGTTTTTTAGTGTTATTGAGATATGTTACATACCATACAGTTCACCTGTTAAAAATACACAGTAGAATGGTTTTTAGTACTTAACAAAGTTATGCAACCATCACAACAATTTTAGAACATTTTCATTATCCCAAAAAGGAACCCCCTACCCATTAGCAATCATTCTGTGTTTCCCCCTCAACTCCCCCAGCCCTAGGCAACCACTAATCTACTTTCTGTCTCTCTAAATTTGCCTATTCTGGACATTTCATATAAAATGGAATCATACAATATGTGGTCTTTTATGACTGGCTTCTATTACTTAGTATAATGTTTTCAAGGTTCATCTATGTTGTAGTGTGTATCTGTTCTTTATTCCTTTTTATTGCCAAATTATATTCCATTTTGTGGATGCACACCACATTTTGATTGTCCATTCATCAGTTGATATTTCCACCTGTGGCTCTTGTGAAAAATGTTGCTGTGAACACTGATGTACAAGCTTTTGTGTGAGCATGTATTTTCATTTCTCTTGGGTATATATCTAGGAGTAGAATTGCTGAGTCACGTAGTAACTTTATGGTGATCATTCGGAGGAACTGCCAAACTGCTTTCCAAAGTGGCTGCACCATTTTACATTCCTATCAACAATATATAAGAATTCCAATTTTTCCACCTCCCTATCTACATTTCTATTATCTTTTTGATTAAAGACATTTTAGTAGGTGTAAAGTGGATTCTTGCGGTTTTCAAAAAATTTTTCTAATGACTAATATGTTGAGCATCTTTTCATGTCTTTATCGACCATTTGTTATCTTCTTTGGAGAGCATAGAATTTTTATAAGACCTAAATTAGCTCCTAAGTGAAAGTTACCTTGAAAACTGCAGAGTACTAAAGATATGAGGGATTATTAAAATGATTGAGAGATGCAAGCAATTGGTAGTCTGCTATTTTGTTGAATTAGAAATTAGGTAACCTCACCATTTCATAGTGCTTGCCCACTGACTATCACCACTTCCCTGTAGAGTCAGGCTTTGCAAGATGTTTTTGTCAGTTTAAAAAAGTGCTGATGCTTAGCATGTTTTGTATTTCTGGGTACACAGAGTTAATCCTTTACAGCATCCTGGCGTCTGTGAGCTTTCTGAACTCTTTAAATGGAAACCAGAAAATAGTGATTGATTTACTCAAGCTTACAGTGACCAGTTATTAGCAAGTTTTCATTTATCCATTTGGTAAATACAGAGAGCCACTGTATACCAGTGTAAGTCAAAGTTATGAAAAGTAATTTCTCCACAATGACATTTTCCCTGTTTTTTCCTGTTTCGTTTAAATAACTAACCATTTCAAGTCTAAATTCAATGCTGTAGAAAGAAAGGGGTTAATGTTACTTGAATCTATGTTCCGACTCTTAAGGGAAGTCCAATCTGAAGGTTTTCTTAAGCTTTGCTACTCAAAATATTGTTCTCAGACCAGCAGCGTTGTTATCACCTGGAAACTTGTTAGAAATGCAGTCTCAGGACTTAGCCCAGACCTACTAAATTAAAATCTGCATTTTAACAACATTCCCGGGTGATTGATTATACATTGAGATTTTTTTTGGCCCTGCCACTTGGCTTGCAGGATCTTAGTTCCCCAACCAGGGATTGAAACTGTGCCCTTGGCAGTGAAAGCACAGAGTCCTAACCACTGGACCGCCAGGGAAATCCCATTATACATTGGGCACTGGTCTAGAGCTTTTAATTACTTTTGTCTTTTTTTTTTTGGCCATGCAGCATGTAGGATCTTAGTTCCCCGATTAGCGATGGAATCTGAATCCCCTGCATTGAAAGCGCCAAGTCTTAGCCACTAGACCTCCAGGGAATCCCTACTTTTGTCTTAATGACTGATTTCTCCCTCCCACTATCCTTTTTTAAAAACCATACTTATTATGAACTTCATATGTATAAATAGAAATCAAATGTGAGTTATCAAGAGATTCCATCACAGTTGAGCTTTCTGGAGTGTAGTAAGTGAAAAAGGTGTTTATAGCTCTGCAATTGGTCAGATTCTAATCTGTAAATAGAACATTTTCTGTCTTTCTCTGTAGTACTTTGTTGGTAACACAGCATCTTATATGTAATGTCTGTATTACCAGTACAAAAGATGGCAAATGCAGGTTTTTTTTTTTTTTTTTTTTATTTATTTATTTATTTATTTATTATTTATGGCTGTGTTGGGTCTTCGTTTCTGTGCGAGGGCTTTCTCTAGTTGCGGCAAGTGGGGGCCACTCTTCATCGCGGTGCGCGGACCTCTCATTATCGCGGCCTCTCTTGTTGTGGAGCACAGGCTCCAGACGCGCATGCTCAGTAATTGTGGCTCACGGGCCTAGTTGCTCCGCGGCATGTGGGATCTTCCCAGACCAGGGCTCGAACCCGTGTCCTCTGCATTAGCAGGCAGATTCTCAACCACTGCGCCACCAGGGAAGCCCAAATGCAGGTCTTTAAAGCACGTACACAATTACATCTTGACTTCCTTAAAGTGTTAGACCTATTAACGTTTGTTATTTGCCCTGGCATAGATGTTTTCTAGAGTAAGGCAAAATATTTCAGAACCAGGCCTTCTAGTTATTCTTTGATCTTGTATGAGAGTTTGTCAGTTCTCCTTTCCTTGGTTATTCACAGTAAAGAAATATCAGCTTACCTATCAGGATGATAATGGTTAGGGACTAGACATCTAGGTAGATATACCCTATTTTAATTCCTGTAACAGAGCCTTGTCCGTTTTTCCATAGATTCCCCTTTTACTTTTTCTCTACTCAGCATTTCTATCTTTTCTGTAAACTGGTACCAAATGTTCAGATCATTCCTAGTTTGGAAGCCCTTGCCTTCCTGTCCATCCTCACTGATGGGTTGTAGTTTTTCAGACTTTCCCACTGATTCACTTTATTTCTTTTATTCCATAGCCAGAAGAAATTCAGCAGCAGATTATTCGAGAGACCTTCCATCTAGTTCTCAAGCGGGATGACAACATCTGTAACTTCTTGGAGGGTGGAAGGTAAATGATCAGTTTTCTCCCCATACATCCACTTTTGGGTGGCCTTCATCGTTACTGCTTCTTCAGGCAGTACTCAAGTGTCAGGTGAGTACCTGATGCAACTTGAGCTGAGCTGAGCTATATCTGCTCAGGGAGAGACCCAGTTCTGTTTTGGAAGCTGCTAAATGGTTGTGCTTCAGATATTTACAAGTTTGGTGCCTGGGAGGACGGGCAGAAGAAAAGGGGAGGTAAAATGGCTTTAGGCACCTCTGCCAAATTTGGTTGCCGTTCACCTGGTAGAAATGGCCTATTGTTTGGCCTGTCCTCCCCCTTTCTGTTGGGCCCCTTCTCCTCCCTTGGCATAGAGTTTCTCTTTGATATGTTCAGTTAAGATACAGGCATTTAAATGTTTCCCATCTTCCACAGTTTGATTGGTGGCTCTGACTACAAACTGATTTATCGGCATTATGCTACCCTCTATTTTGTATTTTGTGTGGATTCATCAGAGAGTGAACTTGGGATCTTGGACCTCATCCAGGTATGTGTAGCAGGTAATGATGGCAGCCACTTCAGAGAGTTTGCATGGGATTTTTGAGTAACCATCTGTAGATCCTTTTGTCAGTCTCTTTTTTGATACTTGGGGAAAGTTGCTAGATGTCCACCAGATGGTGCTATGAGAAAGCTCCTTAGCAACCCTTAAAAACTCTTAGAGCTTTTGGATTCTTCTTCTCCAGCCCTCTCACTCCCTTGGTTTTCTTATACGAAGCTGACACCAGTTCCAATGTGTGTACTCACCCCCACCCCAAGCAATTAACTCAGTTCTCCATGGACAGTAACCAGGTGTCCCACAAATTTGCTCAGTTCTCACACTGTCTACCTGGAGATAGATGCCAATCTCAAGTCCAGGTTGTCTGTCACCTGTGCTTCTGACTGACAGCCTATAGCTTGAAGATTCCCTTGATTTCCTCCTCAGGTTCAGTTTATTTGCTAGAGTGGCTCGCAGAGCTTTCTAGAGAAACATTTTACTTACTAGTTTACCAGCTTAATTTAACAGGGTATAACTTAGGAACAGCCAGATGGAAGATGGGGAAAGGGCGTGGAGCTTCTATGCCCTCTTCAGGCACGCCACTCTCCTCGAATATCCACATGTTTGCTAACTTGGAAACTCTCCGAACCCTGTCCCTTTCGGGTTTTAAGGAGGCCTCTTTACATAGGCATGATTGATTAAATCATTGGCCATTGGTGACTGATTGAGTTTGCAGCCCCTCTCCCCTCCCCAGAGGTCAGGAAGTAGGACTGAAAGTTCCCACAATCACATGGTTGGTTCCTCTGGCAACCAGTCCCCATTCCTGGGTGCTTTCCAAAAGTCACCTTATTAACAGAACAAAAGGCACCCTTATCACTTAGGAAGTTCCAAGGTTTTTAGGAGCTCTGTGCCAGATACAAGGATGAATACCAAATATTTCTCATTATAAATTACAGTGTCACATCATGTTTTAAGATTTTTTTCAAATATCAAACTAAATGACGTTTAAAAATGCATACTTTGTATTTTCACTTGTAATTCTAGGCTAAAGCAAAGAAACTTGATGTTTTATTTAGTCTGTGCAATCTTGACATAGGTAAACATGTTTTTTTAGGCTTTTTGAAAATTAGAAATGGCTTACAGATTTCTTTTCATTACCTTCATGGAAACTGCGATATGTAGGGACCCTATACTGGGAACTAGCAATTTAGTACAATTCCGTCATTTTGTACATGATATTCTAGATAGGCTTTAAATGACTTGAACAAGTCACTTAAGTTGAAAGCACTCAAAAGGAGCATGCATTAAAAGCTAACAACATCAATTACAGAAGACTCTAGCTATAAATTATAAACTTTACATGCTTACAACTATATTTGTTAAGATAAAATTAAAGAAGCTAAATTTAATATACCTTGGGACAAATAAATGGAAATTTTAAATGTGTATTTTTATTTCAGATATACTACACTCTTCCAAAAAGTTATATTCTTGGACATAGCAACTTTTAAATTTTATTATTTTCTTTTAAATTTTATTTATTTATTTTTATACAGCAGGTTCTTATTAGTTATCTATTTTGTACACATTAGTGTATGTATGTCAATCCCAATCTCCCAATTCATCCCACCCTCTTTCCCTCCTTAGTGTCCATACGTTTGTTCTCTACTCTGTGTCTCTATTTCTACTTTGCAAACCGGTTCATCTGTACCATTTTTCTAGATTCCACATATATGCGTTAATATACGATATTTGTTTTTCTCTTTCTGACTTACTTCACTCTGTATGACAGTCTCTAGGTCCATCCACATCTCTACAAGTGACCAAACTTTGTTCCTTTTTATGGCTGAGTAACATTCCATTGTGTATATGTACCACTTCTTCTTTATCCATTCGTCTGTCGATGGGCATTTAGGTTGCTTCCATGACCTGGCTATTGTAAATAGTGCTGCAATGAACATTGGGGTGCATGTGTCTTTTTGAATTATGGTTTTCTCTGGGTACATGCCCAGCAGTGGGATTGCTGGCTCATATGGTAATTCTGTTTTTAGTTTTTTAAGGATCCTCCATTCTGTTCTCCATAGTGGCTGTATCAGTTTACATTCCCACCAACAGTGCAAGAGGGTTCCCTTTTCTCCACACCCTCTCCAGCATTTGTTTGTAGATTTTCTTTCTTTCTTTTTTTTTTTTTTATTAATTTATTTATTTTTGGCTGTGTTGGGTCTTCGTTGCTGTGCATGGGCTTTCTCTAGTTGCGACGAGCGGGGGCTACTCTGATGAGTGGGCTTCTCATTTCAGTGGCTTCTCTTGTTGCAGAGCACGGGCTCTAGGCATGCAGGCTTCAGTAGTTGCAGTGCGCAGGCTTTAGTATTTGCAGCACACAGGCTCAGTAGTTGTGGCACGCAGGCCCTAGAGTGTGTGGGCTTCAGTAATTGCGGCACACGGGCTCAGTAGTTGTGGCGTATGGGCTCTAGTGCGCAGGCTCAGTAGTTGTGGCGGACAGGCTTAGCTGCTCCACGGCATGTGGGATCTTCCCGGACCAGGGATCGAACCCATGTCCCCTGCCTTGGCAGGCAGATTCTTAACCACTGCACCACCAGGGAAGTCCCTTTAAATGCTTTCTTAACACCTGAGTTCAATTGGACGTTGAGAGTCAATGTGGCATAACAGAAAGAGCTCAAGATCTAGAATCAGAAAACCTGGGTTTGAGTCATGGATCCACCATCTGATATAGAAATACTAGGTTGTAAATATGGAACAGACTTACAGGTACAGAGAACAAATGGGTGGTTGCCAGAGGGAAGGGGGATGGAGGTGGAGGGCAAAATAGGTGAAGGGGATTAAGAGGTACAAACCTCCAGTTATAAAATAAATAAGCCACAAAGATATAGTATTATGGCTTAAGGAATATGGTCAATAATATTTTAATAGCTTTGTTTGGAAAGAGATGGTTGCTAGACTTGCCATGGTGATTGTATCGTAACGTATGCAAATGTCAAATCACTATGTAGTATATCTGAAACTAACATAATATTGTATGTCAACTGTATTTCAACTAAAAAATCCTGAAATACTAGGTTGTAGAATTCAATTGTGACAATGTACTTTATATTATTGTACACTGTAGAATGCTATAGGAATGTGCATGTAATAAGTGTATTAGAAAATAAAGGTAAAATATATAGTGATAATATATTTTTAAAATTGAGATGCAGTTATTAGAGGAGATGCACTTCAAGACAAAGAGAATGCATATTAACAAGGCAAAAAGAGAAGTGTAACTTTATAATGTAGTGGACATTTATTGAATACTTAGCATGCATTGGATTTGGGAAGACAGATAAAGAAAAGGTAAAAATAATAGGAACTAAGAGTTTTCATCATTGAAAAGACAATAAAATCAGTAAATAGGTATCCTAATATAAAGAGGATAAAAGTCAGAAATAGAAACCATTAAAATGTTTTAGAGGATGATATACATAGTTATAATGCCAATATATTTGAAATAGCTGACCTCAAAAAATAAATATCCAAAGACACTGAATCCAATATCAGGATGAAATAAGAAAGGTAAAATGAAAAACTGACTCCCTAATAGACTCAGTAGGTTTTAGTACAGTAAGACCTCTATTATGTAAGTTATTTTTTAAACTCAGACTAAAAAATCATACTGCTTAAGTGTATTTTATGGAGTAAATTGGTTATGATCCAAAAGCTTCTCATAGAGAAAATGTTAGATACTGCATTTTTTAAAAAAATTTATTTATTTATTTTATTTTTGGCTGCATTGGGTCTTCGCTGCTGCGCGCAGGCTTTCTCTAGTTGCGGAGAGTGGGGGCTACTCTTTGTTGCCGTGCTCAGGCTTCTCATTGCGGTGGCTTCTCTTGATGCGGAGCACAGGCTCTAGGTGCGCGGGCTTCGGTAGTTGCAGCACGTAGGCTCAGTAGTTGTGGCTCGCGGGCTCTGGAGCGCAGGCTCAGTGGTTGTGGTGCACGGGCTTATTAGTTACTCTGCAGCATGTGGGATCTTCCCGGACCAGGGATTGAACCTGTGTACCCTGCATTGGCAGGCGGATTCTTAACCACTGCGCCACCAGGGAAGTCCCAGATATTGCATATTTTTATTGGACAGAATTATTAAATAAAATCTTAGCCAATAATCGGTTGAACCAAGGAGTCATGAGACCTGGCTCTTGTTTTGGACTCTCCCGTTAGCAAGCAGCATGGTCTTAAATCATTTAAGTTTTGTTGGCGTTAGGGTTTTTGTTTTATGTTTTGGCTCTGTGTGTGTGTGTGTGTTTATTTGGATTTATAAGTATACTAGGTGTTCTTTCTAGCTCTAAAATTCTTTCTCAGGAATACTGCATACTAGAAGAATTATTTATTATGTCCAAATAGTCTTTATTCCAAGGATACAAGTCAGTTTAACAATAACATATGCTTAGAGTCTCTATTACAACAGTAAGAAAAATATAACTAATATAATTTCATCAGTAGATGCCGAGAGAAATGATTACCCAAGTTATATTTCTGAAATACTCTTAAATTGGAATTGGAAGCATTTTTACTTGATTATTTAGTGCATGTTTTCTTTATTCAGTATAAACTATTTATTGTTGAAGAAATAATACACTTATGTGGTTCAAAATTCAAAAGGCATACCAAGAGTATACAGTGAAAAACATCTTTCTTCTCTTCTCCCCCAGTCACCCAGAAACAGCCAATTTTAGTTTTAAAACCAGGAGCCAGAGCCAGTGTTTTCTCAGGGGAGAAATCTACAGGCATTTATGAAAACAAGGTGTCTCTTACTGTTTACTCTAATTTGAGCAAACATTTGTAATGAGTGATTAAAAAAGAAATGAAGAAGTAACATAGTAAAGGAGGAGAGAGGTAAGTTATTACTGTAAGAGAGCCTGATTATGTACCTAGTAAACCTTAAAAAAAAATGGGGGGAGATTGTAGCAAGTAATGAATGATACGAGCAAAATGGCAGAATATGAGATCAATTCGTCAAAATTGAATTTCCTATTTTTTGTGAAAACAGCTAGGAAATTCATAATTAAAGAAATTTCACTTATGGTAGTGACAAAGGATATTTAGTGTTTGGAAATTAACTTAGTATGGAATACTTGATATTGATTCCAATAAAATTGTAAAAATCTTTGTTTGTTTATTTATTTATTTATCTGGCTGCGCCGGGTCTTAGTCGGAGCACGCGGGATCTTTAGTTGCTGCATGTGGGATCTAGTTTCCTGACCAGGGATCGAACCCAGGCCCCCTGCATTGGGAGCATGGAGTCTTAGCCACTGGACCACCAGTGAAGTCCCTAAAATTGTAAAATTTTAAAGGAAAAACATAAAGGAATACTTGAAATCAGTGGAGCTACAAGCCCTCCCCTTACTGGGAAGAGCTGAGCAAAGATGACAGTAGTAATCGATAGATTAAATGGGGAACCAAGTATAAATCCAGAAGATCTTTTTTCTTTTTAATTTTTTTTTGGCCATGCCGCACGGCATGCGGGGTCTTAGTTCCCCAACCAGGGATCCAAACTGTGCCCCTTCCAGTGGAAGCATGGAGTCTCAACCAGTGGACTGCCAGGGAAGTCCCAATCCAGGAGATCGTATAGAACTTGGTAAAGAGAAAGTTTATGAGGAAAAATGAATGGCCAAGAAATGCAAAAGTATGTTCTGAGGGAAGAAGGGCAGTAATGAGTGACTGGCTTCACTAGGCTTCAGAATATATAATGGTTGCAGATGAAATTATTATCTACCTAGAAAATCCAAAGCAATCAACTGGAAAACAATTAGAATTAGCAATATAGTTCAGTAAGGGACTGGATACAAGTTTAATGTATAAAAACTAATAGCTTTCCCTTAGCAATAATAAGTTAGAAAATATAATATTTAAAAGGGGCCCATTCACAGTAGGAAGACGTTCCTTAAGATACCCAAGAATAAATGTAAAAAATGTTAAGTTCTATATGAAGAAAACTTAAAATTCTACTGAAAATATGATAAAAGAGCAAAAAAAATGAATAAAACATACCCTTTGCCTGTGGAAAAAACTTTTTAAACTGTCAGTACAGTTGACCCTTGAACAACACAGGGGTTAGAGGTGCTGACCCACCATGCTGTCGAAAATCCCTATATAATTTATAGTAGGCCCTCCTGTATACCCAGTTCCTCCGTATACACGGTTCCTCCATATCCGTGGTTCTGCATCTTCAGATTCAACCAACTGGGGATTGTATAGTACTATAGTGTTTACTATTGAAAAAAATCTGAGTGTAAGTGGACCCGCACTGTTCAAACCTGTGTTGTTCAAGTGTCAACTGTACTTCCAGCTTATAAATTACTGAAAACCCAATCAGAATCCCAATAAGATTATTGCTGTTTTTAAAATAATTTTTATTGTGAAACGTATATACAAAAACTACGGAAAACATGCCTATACAGTTTGAGGAATGCCAATAAAATGAAACTCTCACCTAGATTAAGAAATAGTACATTGCTAGTACCTCAAAGCTCCCGTATGTCCCTCCTCAATTCCGTCTGCCTTGTTCATTGCATCCTTCTTCAGACTTTTTAAAAAATATTTATTTATTTATTTTCCTTTTTTTCTTTTTCTTTTTTTTTGGCTGTGTTGGGTCTTCATTGCGGCTCATGGACTTCTCTCTAGTTGTGGTGTGTGGGTTTTCTCTCTCTAGTTGTGGCATGTGGGCTCCAGAGTGCGTGGGCTCTGTAGTTTTTGCAGCACGTGGGTTCTCTCGTTGAGGCACTCGAGCTCAGTAGTTGTGGCGCGTGGGTTTGGTTGCCCCATGGCATGTGGGATCTTAGTTCCCCAACCAAGGATCGAACCTGCGTGCCCTGCATTGCAAGGTGGATTCTTTACCACTGGACCACCAGGGAAGTCCCTTTCTTCAGACTTTTAAGTTGATCATTGCTTTGCTTCTCTTTATAGTTTTATCATGTGATGTATATTCCCTAAATGATACTTTGTTAGTTTGGAAAAACTGAGTGTAAGTGGTTGTGTAACGAAAGGATAATTTGCCACTACTAGATGAAAGCTCCCGCAAGAAGATAAGCTGAACAGTGTCACCGTCTGGCTTCAGTATCCCTGAGGGTTTACAAGAGGCCTTTCTGAGGAAGTCTGAGGGCAAGGTCATGTGAGTGATTCCAGGGAAACTTAGAGCTCACCGTAGTTGGGGCATTAGCCTCTGGCTGTCTTGGAGGAACATGACAGGAGGAATGGACCACTGCATTTTCTGCTTCTCACCTTTCATAACCTCTGTATTTCAAGAGTAAATCAAAGTAGAACATTTCAATGGGGGATGGGTAAAATGAGTGTTCTCAGCTGATCCAGGCAGCAGAGCAGTAGAACAGATACTAGATGGTTTGATTGTTTCCATTTTCCTTTTTTTTTTATTAGTTTGATTGTTTTCATTTTCCTTTTTTTAAATTAACCCAAATAGAACTACTGTAAGTCTTTATGCAAACTGTTGTGCCTGTTCACACCCCAATGAAATTCCTGGATCAAGGGATTAATATTTCTAATTATAATGCATGTTGCTAGATAGATATTTGGGAAGGTTATATTAATTTATAATGCTTCCAGAACTATATGAGTTTATGTTTCTTCCTAACTCCAGCATTGAAATACGTCATTTTTAATTTCTACTCGGAGGTGAGTGGTACCTCACAAATGTCTGAATTTTTATTTTTATTAATCATGCCAACTTTTCCCATGTGTGAATTTACAGTGTTCTTTTTCATGTAAACCTTTTGTAATAGAAACATTTGTCCAGTTAAGTCTAGTTCCTGGTTTATAATATAATATTTCATCTATTGTAAGATACACATTTTTTCACACTTTAATAACTAACATGAGGATGTATATTACAGTAGATGACATCTTACAGTTACAATTGACAGCATTTTTTTCTTTGTTAGTACAAAAATAATGGTTTGTCTTACAGTCAATGAAAAAGTAATTCTTTGTATATTTTTGTTTATTTTAAAACTAACTTTTTTCTAAACGATTCTATTAAATGTAAATAATCCATTTATACCTCCCCTTGTTGAAGAAACCTTAATGTATAATATGTTAAGTTTAGAGTAAAATCCAAACTCCCTATCACAACCTGCAAGGCCTGACATGGTCTGGCTCCTTTGTCTCTCTCTGTCCGATCTCACCATATACACTGTCACCTTCACTCTAGCCATTCCAGCCTCCTTTCTGCTCCTCAGGTCCAAGTACATTTTTGCTTCAGGGCCTTTGCACCTGTTCTGTCCACTGGAGTGCTTTTTCCCAGGTTTTTCACTCTTCAGCTCTTCAAAAGACTGGCTTCTTCATTCGTGACTCAGCTCAAATGTTAATCCTCAGAGAGACTTTCTTGACACTGTTTGAAGTAACCCCCATCGCATCATCCTATTTACTTCCTTCAGAGCACTTGTGACAATGGAAAAGATCTTGTTTATCTGCCTCATTCTTCCCACACCCAGAACATAACCCAGACAAGAATGTGACTTGCTGACTGAGGTATCCCCAGAGTACACCCGTGTGTGCCTAGTACACAGTAATCACTCGCTATTTAGTGTTTACTCTTCACTTTGTTCCACTGAGTTATGTTTCTCTTTCTGTGTTAGTTTTGCACTGTTTTACTTGTTGTTAATGTAGGTTCAGGGCTTCCCTGGTGGCACAGTGGTTAAGAATCCGCCTGCCAATGCAGGGGACACGGGTTCGAGCCCTGGTCCGGGAAGATCCCACGTGCTGCGGAGCAACTAAGCCTGTGCGCCACAACTACTGAGCCTGCGCTCTAGAGCCTGCGAGCCACACCTACTGAAGCCCGCGTGCCGCAACTACTGAAGCCTGCGTGCCTAGAGCCCATGCTCTGCAACAAGAGAAGCCACCGCAATGAGAAGCCCGCGCACCACAACGAAGCGTAGGCCCCGCTCCCCGCAACTAGAGAAAGCCTGTGCGCAGCAACAAAGACCCAATGCAGCCAAAAATAAATAAAAATAAAAATAAATTTATTAAAAAAAAATATTTATATATATATAGGTTCATATCCCTAGTAAGAGCAGTTATTCCCCTTGCGTGCGGTTCTTTTTCAGAATATTCTCCGATATTTATAACCATTTATTCATCCTTATACATTTTTGAATAATTTGTAAAGGTCCCAAAAGTCCCTGTTGGATTTTAATTAGAAGTGAATTTAAAGTAGCATTTCCTTGCATTTATTCATTCCTTCTTTCAAATCTTTCATTACAGTTTTGTTTTTCAAAAAAGGTCCTAATATCTCATGGTTTATTCTGGAGTTTTAGGATAGTAAGCTTTTATTCATCATTATATTCACAAATATTTCTTTACCATTATACAACCATCCCTCTAATTCTTAGATTACGCTGTTCATTATTTGCACTTCAGCATAGTTGAAACTATCCACTTTTATGTTTATCTCCTCTACTTCTTCACTAGTCATAAGTTTATCTTCCAATTGGGACAAAATTCCAAATCATTTGTTTTCAGTTAAAAAATGTTTTAATAAGTTTTTAGCACAAAGATTATTTAAATCTTTTTAACACACACAAGATTTATTTCAGTATATTCTGAGATATGGAACTGAGTTTCTTTTTCTCTGTATCATGTTCCAGTTTCTTCAAATTATTCAGTCTCCCATTGTTTTGCTACTTCTAGTTTAACTTAAATTTCTGTATAAATGTAGGCCCCTTTGTGGAATTTCAAGTACATTGTTTGGGGTTTTTAAAATTATACAAGTAGTACCTGAATATATTCTTTTTATTAAAAAAAAGTAAGGTTTTTTTTTAAACAGTTTTATTGGGATATAATTCACATACCATACAATTTATCCATTTGAAGTGGATTTATCCATTTAGTGGATTTTAGTATATTCACAAAGTTGTATAGCCATCATCACAACCAATTTTAGAACATTTTCATCACCCCAAAAAGAAACCTCTTACTCATTATAGTCACTTCCCATTTGCCTCCAACTGCCTCCTCACTCCAGCCCTAGGCAACCATTAATTTACTTCCTGTATCTATAGTTTTGCCTATTATGGACATTTCATAAAAATAGATTTGTATAATATGTGGTCCTTCTGGACCACAGAAGGACCACAGAAGACTGGCTTCTTTAGCATAATAGTTTCAATATCCATCCATTGTTGTAGCATGTATCAGTATTCCATTCCTTTTTTTTATTATTAATTTTTATTGGAGTATAGTTGATTTACAATGTTGTATTAGTTTCTGCTGTACAGCAAAGTGAATCAGTTATACATATACATATTATCTACTCTTTTTGAGATTCTTTTCCCATATAGATCATTACAGAGTATAACAGTAAATTTATTAAGTATAATGGAGAAGTCCTCCCCCTTAGCATTCATTCCCCTCTCATATACCACTCCCCTTTCTAGAGGTAGTCACTATTAAGTCTTTTAATGCATGTACACACACACACACGTGTCACATACATTATTTAATTTTTAAGTAAAAAGTAATCTCACTACATACATAGTTCTGCAACTTGCTTTTTTAATCACTTATAAGTCTTGGAGCTTTTTCCACTTCATATATGCTTTTTAGTGATGCATGATTTTCTACAATATTAATATATCATAGTCTTTTATTTATAATCTTTTATTCAATACCCTACCTGTGGGCATTCAGGTTTCTCCCAGTTTCTTCCTATTGCAAATTATTGTGCAATGATATCCTTGCACATGCATCTGTATGCACGTGTGTTAGTTTCTTTAGGATAGATTCCTAAAATTGGAATTGCTGCTTTAATTAAAGATGTATGCTTTTTAAATTGTTAGATAGTGCCTGATTGCCTCTCCCTAAAGTCCTATTTCCCCATAACCTTACGAGTTTTAAATATTAAGGATATTTTCAAATGTTTGCCATCTTATGGGTGAAAAAATAGAAATTTGTTGTTTTCCCTAGCTTTCTTGAATACTAGTGAGGCCGCATATCTTTTTTTTTTTAAATTAATTTATTTATTTTTGCTGTGTTGGGTCTTCGTTTCTGTGCGAGGGCTTTCTCTAGTTGTGGCAAGCGAGGGCCACTCTTCATCGTGATGCGCGGGCCTCTCATTATCGCGGCCTCTCTTGCTGTGGAGCACAGGCTCCAGAAGCGCAGGCTCAGTAGTTGTGGCTCACGGGCCTAGTTGCTCCGCAGCGTGTGGGATCTTCCCAGACCAGGGCTCGAACCCGTGTCCCATGCATTAGCAGGCAGATTCTCAACCACTGCGCCACCAGGGAAGCCCGCCACATATCTTTTACTGTTTACCAGTCATTTTGTATTCGAAAATGTCTGACCACAGCATTTGTCCACTTTTCTAATGGCTCATTTGTTTTTTAAAATCTATTTATTTATTTATTTATTTTTAAATTTTTTGGCTGCGTTGGGTCTTTGTTGCTGCACGCGGCCTTTCTCTAGTTGCGGCGAGCAGGGGCTCCTCTTCGTTGTGGTGTGCGGGCTTCTCATTGAGGTGGCTTCTCTTGTTGTGGAGCATGGGCTCTAGGCACGTGGGCTTCAGTAGTTGTGGCACGTGGGCTCTAATTGTGACTCACAGGCTCTAGAGTGCAGGCTCAGTAGTTGTGGTGCACGGGCTTAGTTGCTCCACGGCATGTGGGATCTTCAGTTGTAGTGCATGGGCTTAGTTCCATGGCATGTGGGATCTTCCCGGACCAGGGCTCGAACCAGTATCCCCTGCATTGACAGGCAGATTCTTAACCACTGCGCCACCAGGGAAGTCCAGCTCATTTGTTTTATTCATTTGTAAGCGTTTGTTTTTTTCCTAGCTTTATGGATACTAATCCTTTTCTGTTATATTTATTGCAGATATTTTCTCCTAGTCCATTTGTCTTTTAACTTTATGTAGTTAGGTGTGCTTGTCTTTTTTCTTGTAGCTTGAAGGTATATAAAAATATTCTCCAGTATTGCCATTGCTTTTTTTTTCTTTTGAGATAACCATTTTTATTATCACCACCCAGCTTATTTGTGCTTGATTATGTAGCACATTGGCCAGATTGTCTAAAGAAATCTACATAACATTTCTTTCATTTTTCAAGAGATGAAAATAACTGTAAAAAGTTAACAAAAGTACACAAGACAGTGGACGCAAAAAAATCTGTGTGTGAGATTTTATCCCATCTGCAGCTTTTATATATTTGAAAAGTAGAATTCATGAGCTAAAAAATATTGTCCTATCAAAGTTTGTTTTTTTGGTTTTTTTTTTAAATTTTATTTATTTTTGGCTGCGCTTTGTCTTTGTTGCTGCGCGTGGGCTTTCTCTAGTTGTGGTGAGCAGGGGCTACTCTTTGTTGCGGTGCGCGTGCTTCTCGTCGCAGAGCACGGGCTCTAGGTGTGCAGGATTCAGTAGTTGAAGCACGCGGGCTTGGTAGTTGTGGCATGTGGGCTCAGTAGTTGCGACACGTGGGCTCTAGGGCACGCGGGCTTCAGTAGTTGTGGTGTGCTGGCTCAGTAGTTGTGGCTTGCGGGCGCTAGAGCGCAGGCTCAGTAGCTGTGGTGCAAGGGCTTAGTTGCTCCGTGGCATGTGGGATCTTCCCGGACCAGAGATTGAACCCATGTCCCCTGCATTGGCAGGTGGATTCTTAACCGCTGCACCACCAGGGAAGTCCCCTCCTATCAAGTTTGATAGAAGTAGATTTAACCTGATTACAATATTAACACCAGTATCATTGATTTAATAGTTATAAAAAATGATGTTTTTCTTTTTTCCCCCAGGTTTATCAAGGTATAATTGATGTATAACACATAACATTGTGTAAAGTTAAGAGGTATAGTGTATTGACTTGATCTACTTATATATTGCAAAATGATTACCACCATATCAAACTAACATCTCTTATCATGTCACAAAATTATCATTTCTTTTTTGTGGTAAAAATCATATTTTTCAATATACTAAAGTCAGCATGACATCCATGCAAATTAGAATGCTGGCTGTTTGGTGCGCAAAGACCTGACTTCAGAACAAGAACTCTGTAAGTCCCATACTTTTTTTTTTTGTTTTTTTTGGCCGTGCCTTGTAGTATGCGGGATCTTAGTTCCCCAACCAGGGATCAAACCCATGCCCCCTACAGTGGAAGCACGGAGTCTTAACCACTGGATCGCCAGGGAAGTCCCTCCCATACTTTAAATGTGTGATCTTTTTCAACCTGTATCCATTCCTTGCATTGAAGATGTGAGACCCAATCCTACTCCTCTTTGTGTATGAGTTTATGATCTTTTCATACTGAGCATCTAGATTTCCACATACTACTTAACGTTGCTTCAGAGTCTTGTAACTTTCTTCATCAGCTGAACTATATCCAGTGTTTTCCTTTTTATTTCTGTTCAGCCAATTTCATTGGAGTCACAGCTGCCGTGTTATAATAGCTAAATGTGGCTATTCTGATCTCTGCCAAAGGTTTAGCTTGTGGGGCTGCCCTTTGAGCCTCTGTAGCTACCTGAGGAGTTACTTGTGTTCTTGATGGCAACAGGGCAGCAACATTGAGAACAGAATCTCCAGTAGCTGCAGCTGTTTCTTCTTGTTTTTGTTTTTCCACCATTTCCTTTTCTTGTAATTTGTCTGCCCTTTCCAACCTTGTAGGATCAAGACCTTTTCCATTCCTTGCTTCTACTAAGGTGATGCCTTTTATGATACTTAGATCTTGAATGACTTTTGCCTCTTGATGATTTTCATTCTTTGCATTTGTGTCTGTTCTCACCATTTTCAGATGAATTTAGTTGCTCTTTTCCTTTGTGAGGAGAATGTTCTTTGTCATTTTATTCCTCAGATTTGTTTCTTAATTTAGTTTTAGATTCATGTCATATTATTTTGCCATCTGAGTCTGTAGCACCTTCATTTCAGTCCCTTCATGCATTAGCATGCTGTTTGCTTATTATGTTCTGGCTCCTGTGGTTTCTTCCTACATTATCTGACTTTTGTTTCCTTTCTCTTGACCTTGATTATGATCTTGAATAATGATGTTTTGAGAAAGCTTTAGGAGAAACAGATACGTCTGACTGTTCGTTTTGATCTCTATCTGGGGATGTCTTTTCTGGAGCTATTCCATCTTATTCTGGATCACTAGCCTACTGAGAACCCAATTGTTACGGACTAAATTGTGTCCCCCCAAAATTTGTATGTTGAAGCCTTTAACCCCCAATGTGACTGTATTTGGAGACGGGGCCTTTAAGGAAGTAAGTTAAACTAGGCCTAAGGGTGGGGTTCTGATCTCATGCAGCTGGTGTTCTTATAATTATGAAGAGGAAGAGACACCAGAGATCTCTTTCTTTCCACATGCACAAACCAAGGAGAGGCCATTCAAGGACACAGGGAGAAGGCAGCTGTCTGCAAGCCAGGAGGAGAAATTGCTCCTGACAAACCTTGATCTAGGACTTCTAACCTCCAACACTGTGAGAAAATGTCTGTTGTTTAAGCCACACAGACTTAGTTACTACCATGTGGTATTTTGTTGTGGCAGCCGAAGCAGACTAATACACCAATCTTAATTTCATTAACCCTCTTTAGTGAAAACAGCCCCTTGGCACAGTGCTGCTGAGAAATATGGGCTGCTTCTCCTCACGTGTCCTGGCACTAGGCAGTGTCTCCACTTGCTGCTTTTAACAGTGTCAGCTAACCAGAAGCATCTCACAGAATGACTAAATCATTTCCAAGAGAGACCCAGATGGCATAAAATGTATCTGCCATTGCTTTGTTAGTTTTTTTTTTTTACATGTAGCTCAGTATCTTTAAGGTATGATAGATACAATATTTTTTACCCCAAAGGATAGCCATTTGTCCCGACACTATTTATTGTCTAGGTCATCTTTTCCCATCAATTTAAAATACCACCTTTATCAAAAATTGTATTTTCTTGGCATGGGAGGCTCCATGCAAAATGAAGTGCCTCTACCCCCAGACCTACCAGGGCAGGACAAAGGAGGGGACATCTGCAATAGAGGGAGAGGAAGAGGATTTGGTGGTGCCAACCATTGGAGGCTACATGAATGCTGGCACCCGGTAGGGGAGCTACAGATATGGAGGCAACTTGGTGACAGCAGGCTACGGTGACTTTTTCACAGACTGCTACAGCTATCATGATTCTGGGTCTTCTAGAGCATGTAAAAGTATTCCGCACAAAATCAACTTTCTACTTCAATTTTCTCAAACTTCAAAACCCAAAGTGTCTGTGCTGTGTCCCTGTGCTTCACTGCGTTTGTCAACTGTGACTTTTCACTGAAACTTATCTGAAATTCATAGCCTATAGAATTTAAGACAATGGCAGTTTTTAATCATGCCGTGTCTTTGAACTTGATCTATTGACATTCACAATAAGTGGAAAACAATTTTCAGAGAATGCATTTTTGTTCAGACTTGCACAGGATTCTAGAACCAGCGTTATTCAACATTAAGGCAAAAGCCCACCTTTGCTTTTTATGGGAAGTATTACTTTATTTAAGAGACAGATGATGCATTTTAATCTACATCATTTTAATCTACATTACCTTAATTTACAGTAGGTTTTTTTTAATGAACTTTGACCTTTTAATAAATTTCCAACACATGTTTATGCCTTTGATAGTAATGAAAATGATTTATCCCATCCAGAAAAAAAAATTGTTTTTTTACAAACATGTATATGTTTCAGTATTTTATATTCTGTCCCACTGATCCATAGTTTTATTTCTATCTTAGTATTACACTCCTTTAATTACCAAAGCTTTACAATGAATTTTGATACCTAGTAAGACCAGTCATTCCTTATTATCATTGTCCAAATGTTCTTGGTATTCTTTCACATTTTATTTTCTGTAAGAATTTTAGACTTTGTCAGTTTCATGTTTTAAAAAGTCCTCTTGGGAGCTCCCACACTTCTAAGTTCATTTTCTTCCTTTAAAACTATAGAACATGAATTTTAAAAGAACATATATACCCACAAGGGCAGAGAGAACAGGAGAGAAGGCAATAGCAAGGAATATTTTGAAAGAAGGGAAGAATGTGAATGCCTAGTATTGACTTGGCTGGTCCAAGGAAGTCACACCCCAGGCCAGCAATAGAGAAAGCTGACAGCCAACCTGCTACACACCATGGAACCCTCAAAAGGCACAAAGCTAGCTGTACAGAGTCTCGCTGTGCTGTGGGTGCGGAGTGGTCAAGGAAAGCTGAGAACCAGTTAGATCCCTAAGTCCTTTCTCCAATTCTAGACATAGTTGATGGTGCAAGTCAGGGGGATTAAGTGAACATATGCCTTGTGAATGTTGTATACTAACTTTCCAACCCTTTTCCTGCCACTTAGCTCCCCAATTCCTGGCAGCTAGTCTTTTACTCTTTAGGCAGGAGATTGTAAAATTCCTCTGGGAAATCTGATCAATGTAAGGGAAATGAAATTAAAAAGCCCAAGGCGGTGGAGGAGGGTAGGATTCCCAGCAAATAGCCATTATTACAGAGCTTCCAATCAGCCTTTAATTCTTATGAATAAAAAACAAGGATAATCAGACATCTGGGGGAAGGCTCTGACATGGAAAATGGAGACTAAAACAAACAGTGAAATTCAACTCATTTTAACAATAAAGCAAACAGCCCCCTATCTGTAAGCCACAGAGAAATAAATAAAGACAAACAAAAATGGGCTCATAAACAGGAAACACAGAGCAGAATGATCTCTTAAAAATTAAAAACATGAGAGGAAAATGAGACAGAAAAGATAAGAAAATGGGAGGTCTAATACCGCAATATAAACAGCTTCAAAAAAGAAAGGTGAGGAACATGGAAGGGAGGAAATTCTCAACAAAATTATTTGATGAAATTTCCTCAAACTGAAGGACTTGAGGAGTTGGCGGATTGTAAGGGCTCACTGCCCAGCACAGTGACTGAAAACCCATATTTATGTATGTTATCCTTACAGTGGATATTAAGTCATTGTTAAAAATGTATAGAGTTATAAATAATGCTATTATGAAATTATATGTGTTTTTTGGCATACATTTGTATGCATTTCTTTTGAGTATGTACCTAAGAGTAGAATTGCTGGGTCATAGAGTATTAGTAAATAATGTCAAATAGTTTTCCAGAGTGGTTGGAAGTATAGTTTCCATTTATATCAATTTGTACCCAGTCAAAAACAAAAAACTCAAATGTCTATAGGAAATGGATAAATAAATTTAAGAATGAAGTACTATACAGCAGTGAATATGTACAAGATTTTATGACATGCAACAACATGGAAGAATTCACAAACATTGTTGAGTGAAAGAAGCCAAACGAAAAGAATACATGATGTATGACGCCTTCTATGTAAATTCAAGGACAGGCAAAACTAAACTGTGACGGTAGGAGTCAGGGTGGTGGTTACCTTTGGAGAGGATACGGTCTGAGGGGGCATGAAGGGGGCTTCTAGGGAACTGGTAGTGCTCCATTTCAATATTTGGGTGGTGGTTACATGATATGCTCATTCTGAAAATTCATTAAGCTATACCCTTATAGCTTAATTATAAAGTGTTTATTTATAATATATAAATTATAAAGTGTTTACCCTTTAAACACTTTTCTGTTTAAATGTTATATTTAAAGTAAATTAAAATCGTAAGCATGTTAATTAAGTTGATTCATGGAAAAGTGTTTTGAAGATAATGTTCATTGAAATTAGCAGGACAGAGCTATGTTAACACCATGATAATGAAAAAATTTTTTTACATGTATATGTGGAGGCTTGGGGAAGGGACATAGTATTATAAGTAGCTGTTACTTCATTATTCTTTTTTTTTTTTTTAATTATATCTCAAAGCTCTTAATTTTTTAAATTTTTATTTATATATATATTTTTTGGCTGTGTTGGATCTTCGTTTCTGTGCGAGGGCTTTCTCCAGCTGCGGCAAGCAGGGGCCACTCTTCATCGCGGTGCGCGGGCCTCTCACTGTCGCGGCCTCTCCCCGTTGCGGAGCACAAGCTCCAGACGCGCAGGCTCAGCAGTTGTGGCTCACAGGCCCAGCTGCTCCGTGGCATGTGGGATCCTCCCAGACCAGGGCTTGAACCTGTGTCCCCTGCACTGGCAGGCAGACTCTCAACCGCTGCGCCACCAGGGAAGCCCCACATTATTCTTTTATATCAGCTGGCATGTTATAAAGGGGGAAAGAAAGCCACATGTGTCTGCTGGTTGTGTTGCTATACTGAAAACAAGATTGTCCTGTCCTCAATTGTCCCCTTCAAATTGGGATAAGTAGGGTGATCAACTAGTGCTGGGAGGTTTGCGGTGGGGTTTTTTTTTTGGGGGGGGCGGGGGTTTGAGATTTATCATAAGGTAAATAGTATCTTGACTGCCCCCTTTACTTTCAGATGTGACATTTATGAAGATGTGACTTGTGTATCTATTTCTCCTTGTTTCCTAGGTTTTTGTGGAGACTCTGGATAAGTGTTTCGAAAATGTTTGTGAATTGGATTTGATCTTCCATATGGATAAGGTAACCTTCTCTTCCAAACCAGGGTTACTAGGAAACTAAGAACTTTGGACATCTCTAGCCATCTGTACACCTTCATGTTCTTTTGGTTTTTTTACTCTAGGGATAGTCCTAGAACCTAAGTTATTAAACTTAATAACTTAAGTTTAATAGTTTGGGGAGTATTTTGCTGAGATTTGTTACCAGTTTTAACACGCACAGGATAATTACTTTGCCTATATTATGGTTCGTGTTTTCACAGACGGACTTCTTGGTTTAGGGCAATGATGGCTTCCAGGCCAATGGTGAGATAAATAGTTTTATATTGATTTTTTTTTTAATTATTCAAACCCTGTTTTCTTTGTAGCTAAGACTCTTTTTCTTTCTTTTTTTTTTTTTAATTTATTTATTTATTTTTAGCTGTGTTGGGTCTTCGTTTCTATGTGAGGGCTTTCTCTAGTTGCGGCGAGTGGGGGCCACTCTTCATTGCGGCGCGCGGGCCTCTCACTATCGCGGCCTCTCTTGTTGCAGAGCACAGGCTCCAGACGCGCAGGTTCAGTAGTTATGGCTCACGGGCCCAGTTGCTCCGCGGCATGTGGGATCTTCCCAGACCAGGGCTCGAACCCGTGTCCCCTGCATTGGCAGGCAGATTCTCAACCACTGCGCCACCAGGGAAGCCCCTATATTGATTTTAAAATGAGTTTCCCAGGCATAGTCCAGTGACAGTGAAGCTTTGAAATAAACACAACATGGTTTTGAACTTAGCTAGTAAAATGTACCATTTTCCTAAAGAGTAATGTAGTGACTAAGACATCAGTTACATAGTTTGAGGTCAGGTGATACTCTGTAGGGAAGCCTGCCAGGCAGAACTGAAGTGGTCCAAAGTACACGTTCTCAGTTTTGTGTTGCTACCATAACTGTGACATGGCTTATGTCCTCAGGTGCCAAATTAAATATGGGAGATAGCCAGCAAGGGGATAGGAGCTGCCACATTTATTTTATCCAACTGGGCACATGCTGTACCCAGTGCTGTTCATTGGTGGAGGTTGGTGCATCTTAGGTTTGCTTGGTCCTGGTTTTTCTTCCACTGATTATTGTCACTATGATCCATGGCCCTTAGAGGGAGATAATGATGTTTAGGAGACTACGACACATTGCTACGCCACGATCCTTTATTAATCTGTTTTCATCATGACGAGGTAGGTTATTTTTAGATCCATCATTGCCATTTAGAGCACTTTCATTTTCCAATAGGATCTTCAGTCTCAGTTAACTCTCCCAGGGTTCTCAGATAGCATTTTCTGGGCTAATGCAGTGGGTGTTGGAATGGAGTACAGTTTTCTCTCTCAACATGTGGGTTGGCTGTGTGGCTCCCTGAGCAGCTTGGTGCAAGAGAATCACAGAACCCCATTCCTTTTATAGATACTTGACTTGGGGCTCCCTGATAGCCTTACAAGGCTTCCGGGACTGACTGATACTTTTGAGGTGGTCACTCTCCCTTTTCATATGAAAGGACTTTAGAAACTTCAGAGACCTCTCAACCTCCTCTTTGCAGGCAATTAGAGTTGTTTTAGGCTTGTCAGTTGTTAAAGGTGCTGCTATCTGGTACTTTCTGTCAAGGAGAGCCATAGCTCTAGTTTCCTTCTGTACTAGTGGGGAAAAAAAGTTAAGACTTAAAGAAACTTGAGACTATGGAGGGAACAGAAGAATGCTTTCTATAGGCCTTATTATTATTTTAAAACAATTTTTTTTAAAATTGTGAAATACAAGGTGTTAACCTTGGGGTTACCACCTGGTTTCAAAGTAGATTCCTTTGGGGATGCCACCTGTTGCTTACCAAGCCGGTCTCAGCTCATGGATTAAGGGATAGGCTTTGCTTGGGAATTCCCAAGCAAGAGAAGAGGAGGCACAGGTCTCCCATCCTCCCATTGTCCCCATGGCAAGGTGTGTCAGGGCCTGTCTCTGATAGAGTGGCTTCCCGCCCCCTTCTCCCAATGCCCTTTCTTTTTTTTTTTTTTTTAAAGAAACTCTATATTCTTTTTTATTTAAAATTTTTTTTTTAATTTTTGGCTGCATCGGGTGTTCATTGCTGCACGTGGTCTTTCTCCAGTTAAGGCAAGCAGGGGCTACTCTTCGTTACGGTGTGGGGGCTTCTCATCACGGTGGCCTGTCCCGTTGAGGAGCACGGGCTCCATGCACGCGGGCTTCAGTAGTTGTGGCGCACGGGCTTAGTTGCTCCGTGGCATGTGGGATCCTCCCAGACCAGGGCTTGAACCCGTGTCCTCTGCATTGGCAGGCAGACTCCCAACCACTGCGCCACCAGGGAGGCCTTGCCCTCTCTATTTATCAGACAACTGCAGGAGCAGACTTACCAGTGAGGAGATACACAAACTGCCTGATACTAGGCAGTCTGTATTTGGGTGCCAGCTGTCTCTAGAAGTTGTCTCAGAATGCCAGATGCCTAACACCTGAAAACTTGGGGGCCTATGGGATGATACAGCTGGAGGAGGCAGTTGTGGGTCTTATGGGAAGTTGAGCTTGGTCCTTTGCATTTTAGTGTGCAATTTAGGGTCAATTTGTAAGTTACACACGCGCACGCACACACACACACACACACACAACTGTTGGGATTTTTATTGGAATTGCATTGAATCTATAAAACATTTGAGGAGAATTTACACTTTTACAATATCAGGTTTTATCCATGTTATGGTATAGCCATTTCTTCAGGTCTTCTTTGAGGTTTCTCAGTGAACTTTTGCAATTTTTCCCATAGAGGTTTTTCATATCTTTTATTAAATTTATTCCTAGATACCTGTTTTTTTATGTAATGATGTTTTAAATATTCATTTTTTGTTTATTGCTGCTATATAATATATACATCACTTTATTTCTGCAAGTTGATGTTGAATTCAGAGATTGTGTTAAACACTTACTAATTCTGATATTTTATCTGTAAACATCTTGCCCATTTCTTTTCAATCCTATAGCTTTCTGTCTGTTTCTTGCTTTACTCTACTGACTAGGAACTCCAGTGTAATGCTGAATAGAAGTGGTGATAGTGGGCATCTCATTTTGTTCATAATTTCAAAGTGAAGTCTTCATCTTGTCAGTATTTGCTGTATATATAGTATTTGAAGTATAGCAAGCTTTTGGGTAAATATTCTTTATCAAGTTAAAGGAAGTTTCTTCTCTTTCTAGTGGCTAAGAGTTTTTAGTCATGAAAGGGTGTTAAAATGTATCAAAAGCTTTTTCTCCATCTCCTGAGGTAATCATGTTTTTTGCCTTATCATTCTAATATTGTTCTTTAAATATTTGTGAGGATACCTGCTAAAGCAGTAAAGTAATTACAGTCCCAACTATTTTATTGCATGTGGCTTTTAAAGGAAATAAAAGGCCATAAAAATATTGTTCTTTCTCATATGTCATATCTTCAGATGAGTTCTATGAAGTGTTTTGCTGCTGCTGCACATTCCTTTTACAGTTTATAAAACTTTATTTTTAGTTGCTCTATGACATCAGGAAATTGCTGTCCATATCTCCTAAGGTTTTTGAAAAGTGATGATGCAAGGACCGAATCTCACTGTACTCGTCTGTAGAATGTCTAAAGGTGTCTTCCAACAGGTGACTTTCAGTGGGATTTCAAGCTTACCTTTGCCCTCATGTAGAGCAGTTGGTAATTCAGGCATATCTTCTACTGATAGTAGAAAATGGTCTTTTACTCAGATAGGCAAAGGACCTGTCATAAGACAGGAGGAATGTCACTCTGAACGCAGTCCTTCTTAATTAGTCTCCACCTTAAGTCAGGAATTCTCATCAGGCGGTTACACTCTGCGTTGGGTTGTCATGGATAGCTGCCCCATTCCCCTAAGCAGTTGTGGCTGGAGTAGCAGGCCTGTGTAAGGACCAGAAATGACTGAATTCCTGCTGCCCTGGCAATTTGTTTTTTTCTAATCTTGAGATTTCTTTCTCAGCTTCTAAATTATTTTTGTCAGTGTCCTCTTTTTATTACTGCTGCTCTCTTTACCTCTTCACTCACCCTTTCTTCCTGTCTTAAAGGAAGGTTTATTCCATTCCATTTCTAGAACTAAGTCCTCTTCCTATCTCTCCCTAATATGCAGCATAATCTCGGTTCTTCAACTCGTCTCCAAGGTGTCTTTATTTGCTCCTTCTCCTATAACTACAAATTTCCCCAGGTTGTCCCAATCTCTTACAGAATACAGCTCTCCCCATGCTTCTAGTGCTCCTTTTAACTGTCGTTTCATTTCCATCATTTCATTTAAGGTAAACCTCTTCATGTGTGAGTGATTTATACCCAGTCTTGCATCTACTTCGTCTGTTCCTTTTCTGGAGCCTATAGCCTGGTTTTCACTTCTACCCCAAATTCACTGATTATTTCCTAATTCTGTTTGCCAATCTTCACCTTCTTTAATGTTTCTGCAGTATTTGATGCCGTTGATCATTCCATGAAGCACTGCCTTAATCCTTTTCCTACCTTTGTTTCTGTCACATAGAACCCTCCTGGTTCTCTTATTCTCTTCCCACCTTCTACCAGTAAATTATGATGTCAGTCATCTCTCATTTCACTCTTTTCCGTCTCCTACTTCTATCTTAGATCTTATCTGTTTCTCATACTTAAACTATTATCCACTTAGGTAGTTTGTAAATTGGTATTTCTAGTCCTGATGTGTGGCCTGAGTCTTATTTTTCCCAACTGCTCGAAGACATTTCTTTCTCATTTCATTCTCGTATCTTGTTTCTTCTTGCCACTTCTTATCCGTAGCCAGATTCAGCACGTGTCTCCTGAAAACTGTTTCTTCCCTTAGCTTCCCTTTTCCGGTGGTGCTACCACTATTCTGTGTCATGTACAAGCAAAAACTTTCCTCCTTCTTCCTTGCCCCCAACAGCCAGTCAGTCACTAAAACCTGTGCTTCTTTCCTGTGCTTTCTTTCTTAGAGTCCTTCTTATATCTTGTTCTTAGATTCACTATTTATTGACATTGGTCACACTTGCTTTTATATCTTTCTAGATACGTACTTTTTTCCTGAACCATTTGAGAGTTAGTTGCAGACATCATAACTTTTCAACCCTAAATACTTCAGCAGACCTCTCCTAAGAACAAGGACATTGTCTTATATAATATGTTGTACATAATTCTCTAATATACTTTTTTACAGCATAATTAATTATTAACCACAACATAATTAACATTCAGGAAATTTAACATTAATATATACTGTTATCCAATATATAGTTCATATTTAATTTTCCCCGTTTGACCCAGTAATGTCCTTTATATATATATAAATTTTATAATCCTAGTTTCAATTATGAGTCAGGGAGAGCCACTGTCTTTAGTTATGGTGTCTCTTGATTTCAGTTGTGTCTGTCGGGTTTTCTAACCTTGTTTTCTCTTCATTCTTGTTGATCCTGCACACTGGAATTAGATTCATTTTCCAAAGCACCTTTAGACTAGCTCCCTTGATCACAGACCTGTTTTGGTCCCCCATTATCAAGCTTTGACCCCCCTGGCCAGGCATTCAAGGCTATTCACAGTTTGTCCCTATTCTGTCTTGTCCTTACTTACCATTACTTCTAGCCAGATACCTTCTGCTCTAGCCAGAGTGGACCAGTCTTCATCACTTTGTAATTCCTGCTTCAGAGCCTCTGCCTGAAATGCCTTTCAACATCTCTTTGTAATCCAGCCTGTCATATAAGCTTAGCTCAAATCCTACCACCCTAAAGCTTGTCCTGGTTACCCTGGCCTGTCATCATCTCTGTGGACAATATGTAGTGCTATTTCTGACCTTATGTACCTTAGTTTATGTAAGTTTGTATGTTTTCCCTACTTGACTAGACTGTTCTTTTCTTTGTGTTTGCCCTTGTCTCCCTCACTGGATCTAGCATGGCCCCTTTTACTGAGTGAGGTGTCTACAGGTGAGTGTCACTAAAGAGTTCTCATGTCTCTAGCCTCATAAGCTTCTTCGTGATTTAAAATGCTGCAGGTGGAGTAAAGTTTGATTTCATAGTCTCTGGCATAGTCCTCAACTCTCCAGACTGTGCCATTTAGAGCTTATCTTGCCTGGGGCAGTTGGTTCCCTTCTGCTTTCAGAAATCCCCCAAACACAGCTCAATTTCATGGCTGAGGTGGGTATTGGTGTTGATTTTGGTGAATTGAGTTTTGTTCAAAGAAAGTCATGTGAGTAGCCTAACATTCTGTACTACCAGTGCCTCAACAGCAAAGCTGGATTTGGAACTCAGTTGGGCTTTCAAGATTTGGTCATCAGAGTCATGGTTTAGTGCCTATGTCAAGGGAATTCATCCAGCCTTTTTATAGATTTCAGTTTGCAGTGGGCTGTCTCAGGAGATTTGGAACACATGCTTTGGGGCAGGTCTGAGCCCAAGAAACCTTGTAGTATGGAATTTAAATCTCTGCTAAGTATAAGCTGCTGAAATGGGAGAATGCTGAGGGCTCAAAATTGAAATGAACTGTTGAGACCTAAGATGAAAGGATCATAAATAAATGATGATGCTTGTTAAATGTCCCTTCTGGGAAGAGAGGTTGTGATAAGAAAGCTCATTAATGCCCTCCACACCCCAGTGATGTTTGAAGCAGATACCCTGATTTCTGTTTCAAAGAATGGAGGAAGAGTAAACACGTTTTGTGTGTTTTTAGTGAGGAAGGAGGAGCTGTTTGGGCCTAAAAGAACAAGACGTTCTGTTTGAGTTTTAGTTCTTGTGAAAGGTGATAGTTGGCATGTCTAACTGTCTCTGGCTACCTGTGTTTCTCTCTCTGAATGTTCCCGAGAAAGTGGAGGGGAGCCGAGGCCTGCCTTTC
This sequence comes from Balaenoptera musculus, assembly GCF_009873245.2. Lineage (NCBI taxonomy): Eukaryota > Metazoa > Chordata > Mammalia > Artiodactyla > Balaenopteridae > Balaenoptera > Balaenoptera musculus. Next base: position 38,028,810 of record NC_045786.1, read on the forward strand.
GTCCCATCACATCCCAAGCCGTTCTCTGCTGAGGCTTGAGAGAGAAGAATTTTGTGGCAGAATATTTTTCAGAGGCCAGTATCTTATTCCCTCAGGACAGCTCAGAGATTAGCAATAATGATTTCCTAAATTTCTAACATTGCTATACTTTGTTTTAAAAAAAAGGAAAGAAAAGCTCAGACTGCTCCAACTGCACTTAATATCTGCTACAGTACACACTCTCACTTTCCTTTGCGCTTGAACTCTGCACTGCCTCAGTGTACAGTCTCATTGATTGCCACTTGAAATTACAGAGAACCTTTTTGGTTTGTTTAATCGTTCCTTATTACTGGTTTAGAGTATTAGGATGATACTGTACACAAAACAGCAAAATTTGACCTTTAGAGCTGTTTGTTCTCCGGCCTTTTCAATAAAACCTAGTGTTTGTCAAGACTGTAGGTATAGCAAAGCTTATTACCAATGATGTTACTTGGTTGTGTTGCAGATAAAACAAATTGTGTAATCACTTTGATTGCTGATGTGTAGGTGCCCTAAAAGGCTGGAATTGAGATTCAGTTCTACTGTTCTTGCTATTATTATTTATGATGCAAAAGAGGATTGGCCTGCTCTGAGATAAAAAACAGAATTTCTTGATCCCTAATTGAGAACCCTTTGCCAGACTTGGTGTTTGTATCAATCTAGGTAGACTAGGGAATAACATAACTTCAAACTTTCAGTAGCAGAAAGGTCAATTTCTCACTCAGGCTGTGTGGCCGTTGTGTGTCTCTGCTCACTATAGTCACTCGGGGGTCCAGGCTGATGGAAATCTTCATCAACGTGTACTTTTCCACCTGGGGTGCTTAGTGTGTTGGCTCTTAAAGTGACACATCCATTGCACTCACATTTCATTGGCCAAAAGCAAGTCACATGCTCTCACTTAAAGGCCTAGGAAAGTGCAGTCCTACCATGTGCCCAAGATGGGGGAGAACCTGAAATAGTTTTGAATATTCCTAATGACTACCACAGTTTTTTTTTTTCATTTATTTTCTTAGAGGCAAAACAAAGCCGACGTTTGCTTCAGTATCAATTAATAGGTGGAAACTTAGAAATTTTAGTATCAGAAAAATAGAGGAACACTCTTGTAAAAAGGAAACATGATTGAATCTTAGGAAAAGGCATCTCATGTAGCAGCTTTTCAGTTTCTCTAATGAAATACTTGGCATTTATGTCTTATATACTTCGCATATGAATTTAACGTGACTTACAAAATTAAAATTCCCTGATAGAATAAATTGCTTCCATATCTGAGAGGCAGGTTCCTCTCTCCTTACAGAGGCTTTCTTCCAGTTATCTATCCTTACCTTGGTGGCTTTCTGACCTTGGTAAAGTACTGATGTCTGTTGAGAATGTTTTTGTCTTTTTTTCTCTGATTATCAAATAGCAAACATTTATTAATGAGGAGGCCACTGTGTTAGATATGGAGATACAAAGATGGAAAAGACAAATATTCTGTCCTCAGGAGGTTCATGGTGCAACTATAAAGATGGGTCACATAGAGACATTCCTGGGTCTTGGACTAAAGCAACATTTTTGGAGAAGGAGCCTTAAGTTGAATGTAATTTTTTAGGAGGCATGTTGTTATATGAGGGAGCTCTCATTTTGTACTACTTTTTTTTTTTTTTTTAAAGCTGCGTTTTATAGCTACTTTATTTATTTATTTATTTATTTATTTATTTTGGCTGTGTTGGGTCTTCGGTTCGTGCGAGGGCTTTCTCCAGTTGCGGCAAGCGGGGGCCACTCTTCATCGCGGTGCGGGGACCGCTCTTCATCGCGGTGCGCGGGCCTTTCACTATCGCGGCCCCTCCCGTTGCGGGGCACAGGCTCCAGATGCGCAGGCTCAGTAGTTGTGGCTCACGGGCCCAGCCACTCCGTGGCATGTGGGATCTTCCCAGACCAGGGCTCGAACCCGTGTCCCCTGCATTAGCAGGCAGATTCTCAACCACTGCGCCACCAGGGAAGCCCCTGTACTACTTTTTATAAAAGTGATCACAAGCACTGCATTTAGTCAAATATATATAGTATATCTGCATATTGTACTTCATAAAACTAAAATGTATATACATTATTTATACAGAGTAACATAGTACCTAATCATGAGCTCTTTTATTTAATGATATTTAATCAGAGGTAGAGAAAGAAGAATGGAACTTTAAAGAAACAGCTGTTTCTGGGGCTAGCCTCTGAAATGGAGGAGGGGCAGGATAGATGGTAGCCCATCTACAGCTTTTGCCTGAGAGCCTGAGGTCCTAGATATAGAGCATGTTGGGCAGCCTACTGACTGAGTGCAGTGGCCCGTGCTGGGTGTGGCAAGGCTGGACCAGCACCACAGGTGTGATGGCCCCAAGTCAGGTAGCTGGAGAAAACCATTAGCAACTTGAGGTAGAAGATCACTGCCAAGTGAGACGAGCAATGAGGTCTGTATGAATTCCTGAGTAGAATACAGTTAGCCCTCCGGATCTGAAGGTTCCACATCCGCAGATTCAGCAACCCTCAGACTGAAAATATTTGGGGGATAAAAACATTCCAGAAAGTTCTAAAAAGCAAAACTTGAATTTGCCATGCTGCCAACTATTTATATAGCATTTACATTGTATTAAATATTATAAATAATCTAGAGATGATTGAAAGTATGTGGGAAGATGTACGTAGGTTATATGCAAATACTGTGCCGTTTTATATAAGGGACTTGAGCATTCACGGGTTTTGGTATTTGGTGGCAGGGTCCTGGAATCAGCCCCCAACAGATAACCATGGGTGGACTGTAATCATTCAAGGGGAGGGTAATCATAGAAAGGGAAATTAATGTTGATTGGGCAGCTGCCAAGTGCCGGGCATTGTGCTAGGTACTTTAAGCCCAATAATCTTTAATACTGTAGATAGTAACATCCCTGTGTAACAGATCAGCAAGCTGAGGCTTAAAGTGCCTAAAACTTAAACAAACAAACAAACCAAAAAAAAACCATGTTCTTTCCACTATACTACAGAATTTGAGAATTTAAAGGCACAAATATTATAATAAATATGATTTGTAAAAATTTACAGAATTTGTTGATTTCTGATTCCAAAACCAGAATTCCAGGAGACCAAACAGTAGGAACAAAGGCTAAAGGTATGGCAGGGGGTGGGGAGGAGTGGGAACATTAGGGGTGAAGGCCACTGGAGATTGGGAACTTTGCATAAACTCCCGCTAGACAAAGGGTCTGCCAGCTGAGGCATTAGTGGCATTTTGGGCAGTGCAGTTGTTCATTGAACTGTGGATATCCCTGACCCCCTCTACTAAATGCCAGTAGGGCCTCTGCCTGATACATTTCCAAATGCCCTCTGGGGTGGGAGCAGTGCTATCCTAGATGAAGAGCACTGAGTCAGAGCAGGGTGTGTGTATGGGATTAGGCCGAGAGAAGTTTGAAGCAGTAGATGATGATCAGACTGTGGAGAGCCTTGTCCTATGTGTTTCTGAGTCCAATGTACACTCCCCAGTGCCCTTCTCACCAAGCAGTTTTGATACTTCCTCATTCTTAAAGCATTCTTTGTTTCTAGTTTCAGGTTTTATCTACCTTTCTGGCCATTTCATCTGGCATTTTGAGTTTCTTACCTCTTAAATGATCCCTCTTCTCTTTTCTTTTAGACACTCTCTTCTTAGGAAATCTCACACAATCCCATGACTTCAGTTATCTTTCTGCTGGTGATTCCTAAAGTACCATCCGAACTCACTTCACTTCAAACTCAGTTATGTCCAAAACTGAATCTCTATCCCCCTGTATTTCCAGACTGACAGTTCTGGAAAGGTTTTAGGAAAACTTTTCTTGGCATTCCCTTCGCTGCCCAGAGACTGAAATAGATATCTTGTTTCCCCCAAGCACCTTCAATTACTTTTGCCGTGACATTTAACACAGTGTGTTGTTTTTGCTTATTTGCCTGTTTAAGAGCACACACTCCAGAGCCTGCATGTCTGGGCTTGATTCCTGGCTCTGCCGCTTAAGAACCATATGGCCTGTGCCTTAGGAACTTATATGTGGACAGGAAATCATGATAGCACCTAGCTTATATGGTGGATGTGAGCATTAAATATATGGAAAGTGCTTAGAATATAGTAAGTATTTATTTCATTCTTTTGTTTGTTTATCCCCGCCACCTCCAGATACTGTTAAGGTAAGGATCAGACTGTCTCGCTCACTACTGTATTTCCAGATATTAGCACAATACTTGGCACATACTGGTTATTCATTGTTGAATTCATTTGTCCATCTACTACTAGGGAAATAGTTAATCAAAAATTCCTTTCTTCATGAATCTTATATCTACTAGAGGGAGACAAAATAAAATAAATGTTAGGTGGTAGTAAGTGCAGGAGAGAAAATAAAGCAGGCTGAGGGGTGGGTAGGTATGGCTTGATATTTTATATAGGGTGCTTAGGAAAGGCATCCCTGATAAGATGGCATTTGAGCAAAAACCAGAAGAAAGTAAGAGAAGAGAGAGATAGGTTCTTCCCTGGAGAAGAACATTCCAGGTAAATGGAACAAGTCCAAAGACCTTGGGGCCGGTATAGCTGAATGGAAGTGAGAAAGGGGGGGGAAATAATTGGAGATGAGGTAGGGATGGGGAAAGAGGAGCGGATAAGTCATCACTGCCTCTGGAGAGGGGAGCTAGGTAAGTGTGGGGACTAACTTTTCAAAAATGTTGTACCATGTGCATATATAGCCTATTTATCACCCTGGGTCTTTTAGGCCCAGTGCACTGAAGAAAGAGTACAGTCCTCTCAATATAAGCTTTATACAGTAAACAGTTTAAATTGCTGTCTGCTGCTCTGAGGCAAAGACTGAGCTTGAAGCTAGGTAAATTGTAGATTGTCTACACATTATCCCTTCACCTTAGCCTAGGAACTGTGATTAACTCCGGAGTACAAGTGGGAGGGCCAAGGGAGTGTGTGCACAGCAGTGTTAATGGCCCAGAGTACACCTCAGGACACATTTATGAGTCTGAAAGCACATCGATCTAGATTGGGGAAAACAATTTGCCTCATTGACATCTTGGTCATTGATAAATCTTTATGGCCTTATCTGCTTATGACCTCAAGAATTAAGGTCCACATTCTGTAGAGAACAAGTTGCTCGATCTGTTTCTGAAGTTAGCCAGGTCTGTACCATGAGACATTTTTAGCAGGTTAGGGCAGAGGGATGCCCAGGCCCATCCCCCTGCGGTTGAACTCCCGATAGCACTGAAGGGAAGTCATCCTGTCAAAGCCTGGAGTTGAGCACTTCCTGTTTTTTTACCCAGTCACTATACAAGTGCATCCCTTTAGATTTTCAGAATCTATATATCTGAATTTACTCTAGAAGAATCATGTTAATGTTGTTTAGAAACCTCAGGGAAGGAATGGAAGGTTCCTTGCTGACTGGGCCTGACCCCTTGGGCTTTAAGACTGCTCTTCCTTTTCCTACCTACAGAGTGAGAGAAATGGGCACATTCCACACAGGTCTGTCCCTGGCACCCTGCTGGCTTTCTCTTTATACATTCATCCTTGGGCACTCGTCTGCTTTGATACAGATGGGCGACAGATCTACATCTCATTCTGACCCAAGCTAAAGGTTTCTGTTTATGGGAGTGTACAGCACCTTTCCATCTGGATGACCTGCCATCACTTCCAACTTAGTGTACACCAGTCCACTCATTTTCTCCTCCTTTCCTCACCTCCTCTCCTGCCTACCCCTCACCCATTTACCCACTCAGCCGTGGTCTTCTCTTCTTCACTTTCCTTATTCTGTCAGCGATATCATCTTTCCTCAAGGCATGAAATCTCAGGGATGTGTACTTTGCCTTCTGTTTCCAAGTGGTCACAAAATGGTATTGGTTCTTCTTTAAGGGTCCGCTTCAGGCCCACCTCTGCCTTTCCTTCTCTTTTCCTCTCCCCTTTCCTTTCCTTTTCCTTCCTGGGTAACTAATATATCAGCTCTAGGTAACTACAGCAGCTACATCCAGTCTTTCTCCCAACCTTTTTCACTCAGTCTAATCTTCCATAGAAAACATTTCTCCCATTTTCCCTTCAGTCTACATTCTTCCTTCTGGCCTCAGAGGATTTCTGGATTGTGGATCCTCTTGTCCCTCAGGCTGTCTCTGCTTTGGAACAGAGACCCCTCAGGCCAATCAGACACGTCTTCCTCTGTTTTTCATACATACCTTGTCAATTCCCACCTCTTTGCTTTTGCCTATGCCTTGTCTCCACCCTGAAATACCCTCATCTTCTCCCTAACAAGCTTTCAAGGTTTCAGCACCCAGCTCAAGTTTTACATTTGGTGAAGTCCTCTCTGAACTCCAGTATTGTAGGTCTCCAAGCTATTTGTCTTCTTACTCTTGCTTTAAAGTTTTTATTACTAATTGTTTCCAGTAGGTTTTAAACTCTTGGAATAGTGTCAATATGTGATAGTTTGTTGGTTATCTGAACAGTACAGGGCACTCAAATATAGTTGATAAGTTGATTGTTGCAGTTGATTGATTGTCCAAATTTTGTGTGGTTTTTAAATTTTTTAAATTTTCAAAGCACTTTTCAGAGATAATGTCTGATTAACACAGCTAGAGGCCTATTTTTAAAAACTAGATTCTAATTAGACCTCAACTTTCAAGGTTATGACCTGTGTACACCCACTAGTTTCAGGGCATACATCAGTCTATCACTTAGGTTTGCCTTTGCTCCCTTGGGAGATAACATCTGGGTGGACTCAGGAGGAGCCCTGTGTTCCTTGAGTGGGATTCTGCCTGAAGTGGCTTCATGGGTTCTGGCTCTACTAGATTCTAACTTTGTGACTTAGGCAAACCTCCTAAAGACCTCCTTGTGCCTCAGTTTCTTCAGTTGTAAAACAGGGATGATAACCATATTTAATCGATTCTTAGACTCCCTTTTTTGGTAGTATTTATAACTTTACATATCAAATCCAGATTTGTCTTACAATCAATGGCATTTCACAGTTTAATTAGCATTTCAACATTTTCCTTTTTAGTGATACATAAAATAATGGTGTGATTTATAATCAAAGAGTCTTGGCATCTACCATTCACGGTTATTTTGAGGATTGGAGTTAGTGGGTAACTGCTTAGCTCAATAAATGATGATTTTTGTCTTTATTTTTACTTTTTTCCTACAGTTCTCTCTGCCTTCAATATTACCCCCTTAACTTCATCCTTTACACACCTGCCTAATGACATATTAAAAGTGTATTTTTGACTAACTCCCTTGTTTGAATTTTTCAGTGGCTCTGTATCCCCCCATAGCAGTGATTCTTTTTTTTTTTTTTAAACATCTTTATTAAAGTATAATTGCCTTACAATGGTGTGTTAGCTTCTGCTTTATAACAAAGTTAATCAGTTATACATATACAATATGTTCCCATATCTCTTCCCTCTTGCATCTCCCTCCCTCCCACCCTCCCCATCCCACCCCTCTAGGTGGTCACAAAGCACCGAGCTGATCTCCCTGTGCTATGCGGCTGCTTCCCACTAGCTATCTATTTTACATTTGGTAGTGTATATATGTCCATGACACTCTCTCACCCTGTCACATCTCACCCCACCCCCTCCCCATATCCTCAAGTCCATTCTCTAGTAGGTCTGTGTCTTTATTCCCGTCTTGCCACTAGGTTCTTCATGGCCTTTTTTTTTTTTTTCCTTAGATTCCGTATATATGTGTTAGCATACTGTATTTGTTTTTCTCTTTCTGACTTACTTCACTCTGTATGACAGACTCTAACTCCATCCACCTCATTACAAATACCTCCATTTCATTTCTTTTTACGGCTGAGTAATATTCCATTGTATATATGTGCCACATCTTCTTTATCCATTCATCTGTTGATGGACATTTAGGTTGCTTCCATGTCCTGGCTATTGTAAATAGAGCTGCAATGAACATTTTGGTACATGACTCTTTTTGAACTATGGTTTTCTCAGGGTATATGCCCAGTAGTGGGATTGCTGGATCGTATGGTAGTTCTATTTGTAGTTTTTTAAGGAACCTCCATACTGTTCTCCATAGTGGCTGTATCAATTTACATTCCCACCAACAGTGCAAGAGAGTTCCCTTTCCTCCACACCCTCTCCAGCATTTATTGTTTCTAGATTTTTTGATGATGGCCATTCTGACCAGTGTGAGATGATATCTCATTGTAGTTTTGATTTGCATTTCTCTAATGATTAATGATGTTGAGCATTCTTTCATGTGTCTGTAGGCCATCTGTATATCTTCTTTGGAGAAATGTCTATTTAGGTCTTCTGCCCATTTTTGGATTGGGTTGTTCGTTTTTTTGTTATTGAGCTGCATGAGCTGCTTGTAAATCTTGGAGATTAATCCTTTGTCAGTTGCTTCATTTGCAAATATTTTCTCCCATTCTGATGGTTGTCTTTTGGTCTTGTTTATGGTTTCCTTTGCTGTGCAAAAGCTTTTAAGTTTCATTAGGTCCCATTTGTTTATTTGTGTTCTTATTTCCATTTCTCTGGGAGCTGGGTCAAAAAGAATCTTGCTGTGATGTATGTCATAGAGTGTTCTGCCTATGTTTTCCTCTAAGAGTTTGATAGTGTCTGGTCTTACACTTAGGTCTTTAATCCATTTTGAGTTTATTTTTGTGCATGGTGTCAGGGAGTGTTCTAATTTCATACTTTTACATGTATCTGTCCAATTTTCCCAGCACCACTTATTGAAGAGGCTGTCTTTTCTCCACTGTATATGCTTGCCTCCTTTATCAAAGATAAGGTGACCATATGTGCGTGGGTTTATCTCTGGGCTTTCTATCCTGTTCCATTGATCTATATTTCTGTTTTTGTGCCAGTACCAAACTGTCTTGATTACTGTAGCTTTGTAATATAGTCTGAAGTCAGGGAGCCTGATTCCCCCAGCTCCATTTTTCGTTCTCAAGATTGCTTTGGCTATTCGGGGTCTTTTGTGTTTCCATACAAATTGTGAAATTTTTTGTTCTAGTTCTGTGAAAAATGCCATTGGTAGTTTGATAGGGATTGCATTGAATCTGTAGATCATAGCAGTGATTCTTAAGGAGAAGGAGGACATGCCTCATTCCTTCCCCTGCCTTCCTCAAAACTCTTATGAACCACTTATTTAGCAAAACCCTTATGCTAAATGACACTGGGTGATTGAGAGAAGTGTGTAATACAAGTGAATTTTTGTGAATGTAGAAAAAGAGGTGGGGACCACTGACAAAAGGATGGAGCTAAGGCCCTTTAACATAGACCTCCAAGATCTTTCCCAGCCTGCCTCTCTAGCCTTACCTCCTGCCATTTCCTCCTTTGAACTTTGTGTTCCAGCAACACCGACTATTTATGTAACTTGTCTTTAAGGATGTTATAGCTTTGTAAATTTTTGCCCCAGCATGTAAAGGGCTAGAGAGGATGGGCAAGGTCCAGGGCCTTTTCCAGGAGCAGTGCTTTAGAAGGAACAGGAACTGTAGGGATGGAGATCATCTCCTTAGAAACAGGTTTGTGGATCTAAGCATGGCATTTGGAACTTTTTCTTGATAGTCAAATAAATTGCGCTTCACTTACCTGACTGCCTGCCATTTGTTCAGATTAAAGAGAATGGTAGAATCCCAGGGTAGAGGGCAGGGACTTATTCTTTGCTGCTCCAGAGGGCACAGGTATGGTCAGGAGATGGAAATGGTTCCATGCACATTGTAGCTCAGTACAGTTAAGAACTTTCTAACAGCTATTACTGTTCCACAGTAGATGGAGGAGTTTAGGAACAGTTGTGAGCTCTTTTCACCTCAGTGAAGGCTCTGTTGTGTCTCAAGAGCCAAAGAATAAATTCCTGCATTGGGAAGGAGGTAGGACAATTATAACCACTACTAGTATTCATCAAGTACTTAAGTGTGAGGCACAAGTGTTTTAAATACAGTGCCTCATTTATTTCCTGCATCATTTTATTTTATCTTTAAATAGGTATGTCAGGTAAGAACTCTAGTTCTCCCCATTTTACAGATAGAGAAACTGAGCTTTAGAGCTAGGACGCCTCAGTTTCTCCAAAGTCACACAACTAGTAAGTGGCAGAGACAGAATTCAGACCCTGGACTCTGATTTCAGAGCCTGCACTCCACACAGCTATGCTCCCCTTAGTGTCCTCTCCTGCTTTAGCATCCTCAACGTGGTAAGAATGTATTAAGCTCATGTTTTGTTAGCAGATAACCAGCCAGAGAGAGGATAAAATTCAAGAGAACAAAGCCTGGACCATTTTCTATACATAGTGTTGTGCTTAGCATTTGGGACCAATATTGCAAACAGGCAGGAAATGAGGGAGGATGAAACAGTAGACAAAAAAGAAAGTCCTGCTAGAACATTTTTTTTTTTTTCTGAAATACAGACAGACCACAAATACTATGGTTTATGAACAGCTGAGCTATTTTTTTTTTTTTTTTTAATTTTCTTTCTTTCTTTCTTTCTTTATTTATGGCTGTGTTGGGTCCTCGTGTCTGTGCAAGGGCTTCCTCCAGTTGCGGCAAGCGGGGACCACTCTTCATCGCGGTGCGCGGGCCTCTCACTGTCGCGGCCTCTCTTGTGGAGCACAGGCTCCAGACGCGCAGGCTCAGCAATTGTGGCTCACGGGCCCAGCCGCTACGCGGCATGTGGGATCCTCCCAGACCAGGGCCCGAACCCGTGTCCCCTGCATTGGCAGGCAGGTTCTCAACCACTGCGCCACCAGGGAAAGCCCCTAGAACATTTTTTAAAAATTACTTCACAGAGAACTCTGACTCATTATAGGAATTTTTTTTTTTTTTTAAGGAAGGAGTAAAATGCAATGAGTATACTCTGCTACAGTCAACAATATATACTCAAGAGCACAAAACAGGACTTCCCTGGTGGCGCAGTGGTTAAGAATCCACCTGCCAATGCAGAGGACACGGGTTCGAGCCCTGGTCTGGGAAGATCCCACATGCCGTGGAGCAGCTAAGCCCGTGTGCCACAACTACTGAGCCTGTGCTCCAGAGCCCGTGAGCCACAACTACTGAGCCTGTGTGCCACAACTACTGAATCCTGCGCGCCTAGAGCCCGTGCTCCACAACAAGAGAAGCCACCACAATGGGAAGCCCGCACACTACAACGAAGAGTAGCCCCCACTCGCCGCAACTAGAGAAAGCCCGCATGCAGCAACAAAGACCCAATGCAGCCAAAAATAAATAAATAAATTTATTTTAAAAAAGAGCACAAAACATAAAACCAGCAAGTGAGTAATCCTTTTTAAAGAAGACGAATTATTAGGAGAGCATAAAGAATAGTTTTTTGTTTTGTTTTGTTTGGAGACTTTACCATGATTTTTTTCTTTTTTCTTTTTAAATTTTATTTATTTTTTGGCTGCGTTGGGTCTTCGTTGCTGCGCACGGGCTTTCTCTAGTTGCAGCAAGTGGGGGCTACTCTTCATTGCAGTGCGTGGGCTTCTCATTGCGGTGGCTTCTCTTGTTGCAGAGCATGGGCCCTAGGCACGTGGGCTTAAGTAGTTGCAGCGTGTGGGCTCAGTAGTTGCAGCGTGCGAGCTCTAGGGCACACAGGCTTCAGTAGTTGTGGCGTGCGGGCTCAGTAGTTGAGGCGTGTGGGCTCTAGAGCTCAGGCTTAGTAGTTGTGGCGCATGACCTTAGTTGCTCCACGGCACGTGGGATCTGCCTGGACCAGGGATCAAACCCATGTCCCCTGTGTTGTCAGGCAGATTCTTAACCACTGCACCACCAGGGAATTCCGTAAAGAATAGTTAACGAGTTACTGGGTGATTTGCCATTCCCCCTGCCTGGATAGCTTCTCTTCCATTTACTGGTTAGTTTAAGGCCCAGCCTCATCTAAACTTCCACAGCATTTTGTACTTGGGTCACAGTCTTCCTTTTATTATAGTTAATTCTATACATGTTTTATCTTCCCTCCTTGACTAAGCCCTTTGAGACCAGGGTCCAAATCTTATCTTCATTTCTTCCTTCTGGCTTTTAACATTCTGTGATGTTAAGCATATTTAAAAACAGATATTGATGGGACTTTTCCTGGTGGTCCAGTGGTTATGACTCAGCACTTCCAGTGCAGGGGTCACAGGTTCTATCCCTGGTCGGGGAGCTAAAATCCCACATGCCTTGTGGTGCGGCTAAGAAAATATTTAAAAAATTAAAAATAAAATAAACATAAAAATAGACATTGTTACAGATCACATTCTTTTAGTGAAAATGAGTGAATACTTGAACCTAATACATTATCTTGTGTGTGTGGGTACAGTGGGCTCACATATACATACTTAGTATATACAGATTCATCTGTAACCATTTGGCAAGAAGAAAGAGAAGTAAATTCTAAATACAGAATGATTCTGTCCACAATTCTACTCCCTTAGTCTGTGCCTGGAATGAGTGTGAGATGGAAGATTTGAATCCGCTCTTCTTTGCCTCTCCTCTCATGTGCCTGTCATGTGCCTCCCATGAGCATCTTACTGTGTTTAGAGTGATTTTAATGCTTAAAGATACAATACAGATTTTCAATCTGTGTGGTCCCTAAACAAGCCAGCCACTTTATCTAGTACTTAACTGAGGACAAAAAAAAGTAATCAAGAGGAAAGACTAGCCAGGTTGGACTGCATTGGTGATTTAAGGGATTTTGGCTATGCATAGTTTCCATCTTGGTGACTTTAGAACTTAAACCTTATATAAGATGAGATTCCACTATTTGCTCGTTTTTCTCATTTTTTCATTTTGTGATCATGTGAGTGAAAGAGAAGGACAGAAAATCAAGGGCTTGGGATTGGGTCTTATGGAATTTCATGACAAGACATCTGGAGAAAACTGTGGAAAATGTCTAGTCTAAAAACCAAGGAAGGTCATGAAAGTGGTTCAGGAGACACTAATAGCAAGGAAAAGAGAAAAACAGAACTTTACAAAGCAGGTTGCTTTCTTTGCCTGCTCTCTTTACTTTAGCAGAGCATACCAGGTTTCTGGAAGGCATTTTTATGTCCTCTTCCCCTTTTCATTTCTTTCTAAAATGGATAATATGGGAACTAGAGACTTACTCTGGGCAAAATGACTCTCAGATGATTTTCTCTTCTCCTATCAGTACTGAGTCCACTTGGAGCCTTTGGCCTATTAATAGCCACCACACCCCCTAGCATAGACAAAGAGATGATGCATACCCCATCCTACCAAGAATCTCTTCCCTCCTTACTCTTTGGAGGCCTTTCCTAGGAACTGATGAAACCAACCAAGCTTTTTGACTTGGGGTAGAAAAAGTTATTAGCACTTAGATTTTATATAGTAGACTAGATATTTTATTAGTGATTAACAGTTCTTTTTTAAAACTTGGATGTTGCAATATTGGCATCCTCCTGTTCCAGTACAAGACTGTGACCATGCTCTTTTGTATTTGATGAGCGTTTTATTGTCTTCTCTGTGGTAATAGTTGTTTTAAGAAAGATATGAGGGACTTCCCTGGTGGCACAGTGGTTAAGAATCCACCTGCCAATGCAGGGGACACGGGTTCGAGCCCTGGTCCGGGAAGATCCCACATGCCATGGAGCAGTGAAGCCCACGTGCCACAAATTCTGAGCCTGCACTCTAGAGCCCACGAGCCGCAACTACTGAGCCCGTGTGCCACAACTGCTGAAGCCCACGTGCCTAGAGCCTGTGCTCCGCAACAAGAGAAGCCACCACAATGAGAAGCCCGCGCACTGCAACCAAAAGTAGCCCCCTCTCGCCACAACTAGAAAAAAAAAAAGCCCGTGCGCAGCAACGAAGACCCAACACAGCCAAATAAAAACAAAAAATAAAAATAAAAAAAGATATGAGAGTATGGATACTTAGTGGAGATGTGAGCCCTCGTCTTGTGTGATACAGCAGGCTTTCATCCTCCAATGCAGAATACCTGGAGAGGGATTGATCTAGTTTAGAGATTTCTGTGGATATGATTGAGCTTGGAGTGTGGTGAGTGTTGACATGTCACTACCCTTTCTGCCCGTGGAGTTCTGCTAGATGGGTTCCTGCCATCCCAATATAGAACTGCATTTTACTATAGAAACAGTATTATTCATGGTACTTAGTTGTAGATGCAGGGGTGCTTTATGGTATCACATTCTAGGTAACATTATGGATTTGAGTCAGCTTTTGTGTCCTGCTTGCACGAGAACCTTATTTATTATAACTATAGAAAAATACATTGTAAGTTTAATACTTAAAAATAAACTTCTGGAACATGGCCAGCAATGTCTGGAGACTGTATTTTTACTGGAGGAAAAAGAGTGATGTTTGTTATCTTCAAGCTCCAGGTCAGTTTGCTTTTAGTGATTGCTGGAGGACAGAGGGAATGAAAAGTGCCCACTGCACTGAGAAGGTATCTTGAGACTGAAAGACAAGACAGGAAGCTCTATATAATCAATGGATCAGTTTATTATAGGGTAATTCACTCACAGGGTGGGATCGGGCAGTGATCTGGAAGCATTTGCAGCTACACTCCACACTGCTGAGGGGCCCTTGGGACAGTTTCATAGTTAACCTAGTGTAGGGGGGTATGTGCTTGGAAATGGGACATGCATTCCTAAGTCACGATTTATGAATGGGTTACTAGTCTCATGGGTAACCAGGTATATGTCAGCAAAGGTCTTCATCATTGCTTGGGAACTAACAGAGCATAGAGGCCACCTTGTCAGAATGATTATTAAACAATATCTATTACATACCAATCCCCTGACAACAGAGAAGTGATTACCTCACATTACAGTCCCGGGTAGGATCAGCAGAAGGACAGGAGGAACTGTATGTGCCCAAGATGGCATCAGTTATGCTAACAGCCATAGACAGTGATGGCTTCTGTTGACCTGGGATTGGATTCAGAGCTTTTTTGTCTTCAGTGAGAAACATAACCAAGGATGAACTTTTGAAGATCCTGGAATCCTCTATTCTTGGATAGGTTTGTTGAAACTGACTCGTCTCCACCCCCTGTAGTTCCAGAGCTGTGTCCCTAAGGAGCACCTCTGTCCTTGAAGTGACACTTTTATTTTCCCTTTTAGACTGTATCAATCCTGACATGAAACGAGCAAGCTCATTTTAACCCACTTTTATCTGTGGAGGTTAACTCTTGTGTCCCAGGCAGTAGAGTGTGCTTCTCAGTGCCAGAATGGGAAGCCAGGCCAACTCAAAAGGCCTGTGTCTCCTCAAAATCAGGGCTTGTGAACCAGATGAGCCTCTTTCATCCATTCAGCCAGATTTATGAAGTACCGCTGTTACGAAGCACAGTGCTTGGCACTGGAGACCCAGAGAAGAATATGACATAGATTCTGCCTTCAAGGAAAATCATGGTGGAGGAGAAGAACAGACAAGTGAAAAATATGACAGTGCACTGAATTGAGTGCCTCAGGAGAGATGCATACTGGGCACAGCAGTATCACTGAGAAGAGGGTGATTATCTCAGCCTAGAGAGGTCCTTAGTCTTTCTTGAATTTACTCGGCCCAAGTCTTAAGTATTCATCACCTCAAATCTTGGAAGAATGGGTTTGCAGTCTCTGATTTTTACAGAACTGCTTAACAGGATCAGCATGAAGAATGGTAGAAGGTAGTGAGGGTTAGTATTAGCAATTCTCAGTAGAGCCAGCAGCATTACAAGCCCTTGTTCAATTAGAGAAGTGCTTTCTTTCCATCAGGAAGTCCCAGCAGGTTAAACAGTCATTTAACTCTCCCTCGATGCTTCCCAGTGTTGTTTTCCCCTTTCTGTGCATTTTCACAGTGGAACTGCTTACCAAGCCTTTGTTGGCACAGAACCTCTAATTCAAGCTCTTCAGAACAGGAGAGTCACACCTTCCAGGAGTCCCAAAGCTGTACCTAAGCACTGTTGAATGCTCAACATGCACCAGATTTATTCTTCTTATTTCATCTGTTAGTAAACTGGGTCACAGGAACACTTCCTGAGGGAGCCCAGGGTACAAACTCATAGGTCTCCATCCTGATCAGGACATTTCATATTGCCTCAAGGGAATGAGATGGGGAAGGTCTCAAACAGTTAGCTTATACTGACAGAAAAGAATAGAGGGGCCACATTGGATGCCCAGTGGATCCAGTTATAGAAGCAAGTACCCTCAGTAGAGGGAGGATGGTGTGACAGCTTCCTGGAAAAGAAAAATGAAGGAGACGGATGTCCAGATGTGTGGGGAGGAGAGAATAGAGTCTTGATAGCAGGTTAGATTGCCTTCAGAGGAATAGACATCTTGACTGGTAATCATTCCTACTTTTTGACTGTTTTGAGGGTTGTTGTGTTTCTCTTTAATTAATTTACTTTTTTTATTTTGGCTGCGCCAGGTCTTAGTTGTGGCATGTGGGATCTTTGTTGCGGCATTTGGACTTCTTAGTTGTGACATGCATGTGGGATCTAGTTCCCCGACCAGGGATCGAATCCAGGCCCCCTGCATTGGGAGCGCAGAGTTTTACCCACTGGACCACCAGGGAAGTCCCTTTGAGGGGTTTTAAGAGACAGAATTATAAACACCAACTTTCACTCATTAAAGTGTGGCCATAAATTTATGTATCTTGATCTTGTAAAACACAGTTTCCAACCAGCATTTTACGTGTTAACATTTCAGATTCATCACCCAAAGTATTTCCTCTGTTGCCTTCCCCTCACATCAAGATAACCTATTTGTTTATTAGGGTTATCTTAATCTTTTTATTCAGATTAAACTCTTCCCTGTTGTGATTACTCTTGGGTCAAATTACCAGGGGATTTGCCAGGAACTAAGAAATCAGTAGCACTTTTGTTTAAACACTTCTGAATGAATTTTGCTAGAGAGCTATGAATTACTATTACTTGATAATTGATATTTGTTCAGTGCACACTGCGTTAAGCTGGGTTTAGGGCTCTTGAGGACCTTTACCTCTTCGCTATCTTTTATTGTTGTGGTTTTTATTGCCACCTACCTGACTCAGGTTTCAGATTTCTTTTTCCCCCATCTTAGTTGGTTTGTTGGTTTGTTGGTTTGATCCTTTAACCCTCAGTGTTCTCTGAGGTACTTACCTACATTTCTGCTAGCATCCTTAAGATCAGTCCGTCAGTCAGCTCCTGTCATTTAACAGAACCATTCTTTGTGATCTCTTTTTTCTAGTTTTTTAAGTACATGAGTTTGGTATTGATTCTTGGCTGCCTTCTCCCCACACTCATGCTTGGCAACCTCCAGCTTTCTCAAGGCCCCTCTATCTCCACTCAAAGAAATGTCACCCATCTTTCATGGTCCACTTCATAGTCAGTGGAAGGAAGTCTTCACTGACTTGTCAGGTTAACATGGGCAGCTGGTGAGCTAATCCCTAGTTGCTCATCCTTTGCTCATTTACACTGCACGAATCCCTGTGCTTACCAAAGGTTAGTTGTGATTGTTTCAGACCTGTTGATGCCAGTTATACTGGTATTGTAAATAAGTAATTTAATTAATAATATACAGATAAACCATGAGTGAGGAAAGAGACTTGTTCTATGAAAACTTAACTTGCTTTGGAAAGGCAAGTTACTTAAAAAAGGAAATGAAGTTGAATTAGGTTTGGACAGGATAACTATAGGAGACTAGAGGTGGAGGACTCCTAAAATCTAGAAAAATTCTGTGCTTCCTGTTTCACAGGAGTCTGAGTTCTCCCTCTCCTTTAGAGAAACTGGAAATTGTGGATGATACATTATGAGTGAATTTTATACAAGAAAAAAGGCATAGATCTCTAGCTAGCAGAAAAGATCTTTTGGGCTCTACATCAGAAATTTGATGGCTCTCAAAGTAGTGTTTATAGCAGATGATTGTGGGCTTGGACATTGGGGGAAAAGTCACAATAAAAGTCAAAATATCTTTATTACATGAGTTGTCAGTTTTAAATGCTATCCATTGAGGGTAAGGAAATCAGTGTCATTATTCTGCCTCCCTCTTTTTTCCCCCGTCTTCCTAATTTTTTGCTAGCTGTAGCTTTCTACATTGTCAAAGCATATAGCATGGGCATTCTGTTGTCACTCTAATCCCATTTGTCTCAGTCCTACCATTAAGGGGATTCAGTGCTCACCGCCAGTCTTTCTGCCACAGTTTTTCCAGTCACCTCTTGGTTAGCAGAAGTGTTTTCTTCTGTAGATTCCTCAAAAAAAAACTCATGGGAACAATATTTCCTATTCTGTTACTCTTGATTGACAGTCACCTAGGTGTAAAATTCTTGGGTTACCCTTTGTCTCCTTGGGAATTTTTATAAGTATTGCTCCTTTTTCTGCTAGCATTGAATTTTACCGTTGAAATTTTCAAGATTTTTCCCTCTTTTAAGTGATTTGATCTTTTTGCCTGGTTGCAGAAGTTGAGAAATCTTACCTTCAAAGTCCATCTTGAACACTGACTGTTCTGGGTCAGTTTTTCCCTGGGATACAGTGTGCCCTTTCAAGAACATCTTGAATTATATTTTTACATCATCTTTCTGAACTGAGTCTTTACATATTTGTTCTGTTTCTATGTTACAGTTTTCTTTTATGCATATGTTATATCTCCTTTACTGTCTTCTGTAACTCATTTTCTCCCTATTCCTTTTAATTCTTTTTTTCATTTCATTTTAGTTGCTTTTTAAAAATTTCTCCCCTTTTTGTTCCTCCCTATATTTTCAGCAGTCTCTCCTCCCTTTTGTTCCTTCCAGTTTCATCTTCATTTCTGTATGTTTTTTCCCTTCCACTTATGTCTTCTCTTCTTCTTGTCTCCCTGCCTCTCCCATAAACTCTTGCACTTCTGCTTTGAGCTCTTGCTTCATAGTTTTCTTTTTTCAGTTTTGTAAAGTATTTTATTACATTTAATCCTCTCTATCACAGCATTTTTCTGGTGTGTAGTCTTAGTCTGCCCTTTGGGTTTCCTGTTTCTTTCCTAATTTTTTTCTTGTTGCATCTTTATATAGATCCTGCGCAGATTTCATTTTTATAACTCCTCTTTAAATAGGTGAGTTTTTCAGGGACCAGCTATTTGCAGGATGCTTGTTTAGGGGAGGTCCCAAGTCTGTGTTCCAGGCTGGCTGCAGTTGTTCTCATGATTTCAGGTTCCGGGTGAGTTCCTTTACCCTTTATTTCTACCTAGCCAAGAGAGATGGGCGTCTGCAATTTTTCCACCATGCAAAGGCTATCTTCTCTGCTGCCACAGAGACCGGCTCTGTGAGGCAAATAGAGCTTGTTTGGGTGGTTTCTCATTTAGCCCCAACTCCAGGTCCAAGGAAGTTCCTGTCTTCCAAAAACAAGGAATCTGTTTGGTCCCAGAGGGTGTGTTCTTTACCTACAAAAAGTATATTTTTGCAGGTCTTCCTGAGCTCTCCAGCTCCCGTGTCCTGTCTCGGTAGCATCCTTTCTTCTTCTTCTCAAAAGGAAAAGAGCCCTTGCTTGAACTCCCTGCTTTTGACAGCTTTTACACCTGTTTTGGCGCCTGGGATTGTGGTTATCGTCTTTTTTTTTTTTAATGTATTTATTTGTTTTTTTTTAATTTTTGGCTGTGTTAGGTCTTCGTTGCTGTGCGCGAGCTTTCTCTAGTTGCGGTGAGCGGGGGCTACTCTTCGTTGCAGTGTGCGGACTTCTCGTTGTTGTGGCTTCTCTTATTGCAGAGCATGGGCTCTAGGCGCATGGGCTTCAGTAGTTGTGGCATGCAGGCTCAGTAGTTGTGGCTTACGGGCTCTAGAGTGCAGGCTCAGTAGTTGTGGCGTATGGGCTTAGTTGCTCTGCGGCATGTGGGATCTTCCCGGACCAGAGCTCGAACCCGTGTCCCCTGCATTGGCAAGCAGATTCTTAACCACTGCGCCACCAGGGAAGCCCTGTGGTTATCTTCTAATTTTGTTGAAAATGGAGTTTGCATTTTTATTTATTTCTCCTTTTTTGCACTTGAAACACATTTTGAATAGCATTTAAAAATTATGACTTCATGATGCAGTGTTCAAATCAGAAGTCTTAACTGACGTTATCTATTAACCAACTGCTGGTCCCCATGATATCCTCTGTTAGGCCTTTTACTACACCTTCTCCATAAAGCCTCCACCACCACACTGTCATCCATCTTTTAAGCACCTGAAGCCCAAGGAAGATGCTATTCAGACTTATGAAAAGCCTTTTATTCATTCAACATGCCTACTCCACACTGGGCATTGCTCTAGGTCTTGGGGATAAAGCATGGAAGACTTTCTACTAGACCTTTGACATACCCTGTTCAGATGAAGAGGGTGGAGGACTCAGTTTGGGATTTTGAGGGAGTATCGTGGAAAGGGTAGAACATGAGCTCTGGAGTCAGACAGACCTAGATTCAGTGATCAGTTCTGCTACTAAATATGTGACATTGGGATAGTTTATTGACTTTTCCATGTATCGGTTTACCTCAGATGGATGTTATAAAATTAAAATAAGTTACATATAAAGTGCTCAGCACATAGTAGATGCTCAACAAGTACTACTTCCCCCATGAAGAAGGGGTTCATTAAACAAAAGGAATAAATACTAGGAGTACTGGTATAGAGACCTATTTTTTTTAATTGTGGTAACATTTACATAACAAAGTTTACTGTCTTCATTTTTAAATGTACTGTTCAGTAGTGTTAAATGTGTTCACATTTTTGTGCAGCCCATCTCCAGAGCTCTTTGTCTTGCAAAATTGAAACTCTATACCCATTAAACAACACTCCCCGTTCCCTCCTCCCCTCAGTCCCTGGCAACCACCATTCTACTTTCTACCTCTATGATTTTGACTATTAGGTACCTTATATAAATGGAGTTATACTATATTTGTCCTTTTATGTCTGGCTTATTTCACTTAGCATAATATCCTCAAGGTTCATCCATGTTGTAGCATGTTTCAGAATTTTCTTCCGTTGTAATGCTGAATAATATTCCATTGCATGTATATGCCACCTTTTGTTTATCTCTTCATCCATTGATGGACACTTGGGTTGCTTCCTACTTTTGGCTATTGTGAATAATGCTGCTATGAAGATAGGTATACAAATATCTCTTTGAATCCTCCTTTTCACTTCTTTTGGGTATAAACCCAGAAGTAACATGGTAATTCTATTTTAAATTTTTTAGGGAAACACCATACTATTTTTGGAAGGCTATTTCTTGATGGGGAAGTATAAACAGTGTAGTCCCCCAGGGCATAATTTTAAGACCAGTCTTGTTTAACATTTTGTAAATTACCTGTATATGAGAATTTCACTATTAAATCGCCATTACGTATAGATAATGAAATAGTTCATATTGTGTAAAATTTTAAAACACCTCATGTGAGTGTATATGTAGACATAAAAGTGGTTAATAAGGCTTAATTAATGTAGGCAAACATATTTTATTTGTATTTGAATGTATGCTTTATTACACTCCCTCCTCGAGGTCAGAAGAAATACCCTAGTTACATCTGTTAGTGTATTCCCCTCACTTATTATGGGCAAAATATGGAGAACTGATGTGTCAGAAAACTTCATGTGTCAAAAATACATATGCACAAACTTGCTGACATGTCTTTTTTCTTGACTGTCCATAGCCTGTGGAGTATATTGGCCCTCAAATCCTCCATAGTTTAGTCTGGACTCTACGCCCGTGGGGTCTCAACTGAAGACAGTTTTTTCCCCTGGAGACATTTGATCATGTGTGGAGACATTTTTGTTGTCACAGCTGAAGGAGTGCTACTGGAATCTAGTGAGCAGAGCTAGGGATACTGCTAAACATGCTGCGATGCATGGGACAGCTCCCCACAACAGAAAACCCTTCAGCCCCAGATGGCAATAGTGCCCAAGTTGAGAGACCTTGCCTTAGACCCAAACTACCTTCTCATCATCGTCCTTGGCCTCTCTTTTGCATAAACCTGACCTTTTGGCCAGACCCGGGTGCTCCTCAGACCATACACCAGCTGAATTGCTTCCTCCAGTGCCTTTCACCTGAAATCCTCCTCCCTGCTTCTCTGATGGCAGACCCAGCTTCAGTTCTCTCACTGTCTCGGTAAAACTGGCTCTGGTCTCTCTAGCCACTGCTCTCTTCTTTCTCTGACCTCCTGTAAGACTATCCCACTAATCTGACACTTGGTTAATAATACAAAGTGGTACTTGCTCTCTTTGCAACTTAATTGAAAGTACTTTGAAGGCCATGTCGATAGGACTTGATTTGAAATATGAAGTACCACCCCTTACATACCCCAGTGGGCACCTTGACCCACCTGGGGCCTCCCATGGCAGCTTTCCTGCCACTGTGGGATTGAGTGGTTTAGTCAGCACAATACTTGGCTGTCACAGCAGTCTGAGACTCAGCTTTGTTGGGAGAAGTACTAGCTAGATGGAAGGCCCATGTGTGAGCCTCATGACCAGAAAAATATTCACCCTGAACATGGTTTCTTATCTAAAGCTGGAAGATATGGGATGAGGACGGGTGCCAAGAAATGGGCCTATTTTGCCTCCAGCGGAGCACAGACTGGAGGATCTTATGAAGCCTGGGGGATAACATTTCACATGGAAATGTGCGTGGACAGGAATTGTTCTGTCATAGCTGGACTGACTTAATGCCAGTCGGTGTTTATGATGATAACACTAGTAATGAAAGGCATCATTATTTATTTAGAACCCAATGTGTGCCAGGCACAGGGTAGGTGCTTCACACAGGTCATCTCCTTCAGCCTTCACCACAATCCTGGAAGGAAGCTGAAGCACTGAAAGGATGATTTGCCCAAGGTCACCCAGCTAATAACAAAGAGCGGAGCTGAAATTTAAACACAGTCTGACTTCAAATGAAGCCTCTGCTCTCAGCCACCACCTTGAGCGTAGCCAGGCCCTTCTGCACTGCTTTTGGAAGAGATTTGTGTCTTGATATGCCGAGATATGGGGGAAATCCCCTGTGGTCTCTGAGGCATTTGTTGTGAATCAGGTGCCAGTGTCAAGTATGACCACCCTGCTGCTGCAGGAAAGCCCACGAGGTTTCCTTCGGGTCCACACCGTCACTCCCACAAAGGCCTCTAACCCTTCTTATTTTTGTTTCCCTTTCAGGTGCACTACATTCTTCAGGAGGTGGTGATGGGTGGGATGGTATTGGAAACAAACATGAATGAAATCGTGGCTCAGATTGAAGCTCAGAACAGGCTGGAGAAATCCGAGGTGAGATGCAGCTGTAATTTTGCCCTGGCTGGTTAGAGAAGACGTGGGCAGAAGGAGGAATGGCTAATGTGTGGGTTTGGGTTGCTGTGGAACCTTAGCAGTGTTTTCTACTCATCCTCTTTCTTCCTTGAGTCCATCGAAACTCATTGGTTTGAAGGCCAGCCCTGAAGATTAAAAAGGTAAGAAAAAGGCTAAAAGTGTGAATGGAAAAGCCAGGTGGCACGGGAAGGCAAACAGCTTCTGGCTTGGGAGGTTATGGCCCATGTTTGTGGTTTCTAATTCCTCCTTCAAAGCCACGTGTTCCCTGGAGGGACCCAGAATCCCCTTCTCTGATTCCAGTGTGGTTTCCTAGTTTGTGTGCCTATGAGTCTGGTCTCCCAGCAGGCACTTCTTGTGGTTTCAGACCTCAGAGTTGCCAATTTCCTTATTTCCAGTTAGCCTTATAAAGAGCTACAGTAGAGTTTGGGCTGGGTTTGAAAATAGCGTACCCAGGTCCACCCCCACATAGTGCTGAGTTTGATACAAATGCTCACAGTAAATTCCCATCCTTTTCCCCTGAGGTCTCTCCATCGCCTTCATCAGCCTTGCCAGGGAGTAGAGGTTACAGGCATACACCTTCACACGTGGCAGAACAAGCAGAACAAATTACCTCTTCAATTATCTAAGTGTCTTAAAGAGCTTCATTGCTTTGTGTAACGGAACTTGATCTTGCGAAACCAGGAATGCTTCCTGTGAGGACTGGCAGTCCTGCTGAAGAAGCTTTTCCAGACCACAGCTATTGTGGCAACTATAGTTCTCTTAGAAATGTAGGCTGGGAAGCTTCCAGAAATAGTAAGTGAGTCAGAGGCAAGGGGTTTCGAAACTAGAAGCAATGGAGACTTGCTGGGCGAGGGTGGGATTGGAGTCAAGATCCTGAAAGTAGTCAAGAAGGACGAAACGGTTTTGAGAACATCCTCGTCGACTTCTCCCCTTCTCTGCACACCGGGGCCGAGCCTGGAGAGTGAGGGCTGACCGCAGGCACCTTTCCTCTCTGTTGTTCCCAGACCTTCTGTGTCTGTGGGTACACTCCACCTCCTACGTGTCCTTCCTCCCGTCTTGTGGCCACATGACATTTCCAAAGCCAGCTCTTGTCCATTTCATGGTATTAGTTGGCAAGCGGTTGTCCTAAGCTGTGACATTCCTTTTCCCTTTAAGAATTTCCCTGTGACTGCCCTCCTTTGTAAGAGTCTTCAGTCTCTTGAGGAAAGGGTTTTGTTTTATTTTGTTTCATAACCCTGTTGCTGAATATGACTTGGTTAAACTTCCTTGGTTATTTCAACAGGCATCTATTGAACACCTGCTGTGTGCCAGGCACTGTTGGCACTGGGGCTATAAAACTGCATAAGACACAACCCACCTTTAGGAGTGCAGTTTGGGTCCCTGTACTATGGAACCCACTAACCTAAAGATTGTTGTGTTGGCCACCTTTGAGGCATAAGGAGGGAAAAATCAAAATGTGCATTGCATGTGCTCGGTTTGGACATTTTCTAGCCCTCTTTCACTTGTTTTTATTTAAGCCTTAAGCAGATGACACTGAGGGTTTCTCTCATACCCACCTTCACATCTCCTCAGGGTGGCCTTTCAGCAGCGCCCGCCCGGGCCGTGTCCGCTGTGAAAAACATCAACCTGCCGGAGATGCCTCGGAATATCAACATCGGCGATCTCAACATCAAAGTCCCCAACCTGTCCCAGTTTGTCTGAGAGTGGAAGATGGCTGAACTGAGTCCTTGGAACCAGCAAAGCCGAGCCAGTCCTGCAGCAAATCCCGCTCTGCGCCCTAGAGGAGTCCAGCCTCAGGCCGTGGCCCCTGCTGTCCCGAAGCGGGAAGGAGTCCTGTGTCCACTGGCAGCCTGTGCTTGCTTCTCACATGTGCGGCCTTGCCCATCTCTTGTACACACAGCCACTGCAGATGTGAGGGGCCCTGGCTTCCTCAGTGGGGGTCAGGTGCCCAAGCCACTCGCCCCCTTTACCTGCCACGTGCAGCCACGCGCAGGGATTGCAGACTGTAGTGAGAGGCCCCCCTGCTCCCAGAACCCCACCACGAGGATGTTCTGTGGCGCGAGTCTTCAACCTTAGCACCACGAGGCTCCCTGAGGTCCTGTAGCATTGACTTTCCTGGTGAGGTGCCATAGCTAGAAAAGGGCTGACCCTCTAGATTTGGGGATGTGGTGAGTGGCAAACAAGGGCAGGATGCTATGAGATCCACAGTTGCCTACTGACTCTACTAGAGTTGGCACACCCAGAATCCTTTTGTATAGCCATGCTGTCTCATCACCACCTCCTGCGGCATACACTCCCCATTGCCACAGTCCTGGCCCTGCTCTCCCAGGTGTTTACGTGCAGGACACAATCCAAATCATAAGCCTGTTGTTTGCCTGCCCCCCACATTTCTGCCAATAGGGAGGGCATCCCCACACAGCCAGAGGGGTCCCCCTCAAAGGGGAGGGGCCCTGTGTCTGTAGAAAGCAAAGCTGACAACATGTGGAACATCTAAGAATTATGACTCTTCCAGGTTTAAAATACATTCTCCTTCCGAGGAGCAGACGGGTCAGTTGCTGTGTTATGAATGATGAGTCTTCTTTGTACAGGAAACCCAGTGCTGTCTACACCAGCTTCTGGAGCATGAGAGCCTGAGCTGGGGTCATGTGTTCTGGACCTGGCACAGGGGAAGGCTGGGGACACGGGCAGCCTGCTGGCTGAGACCAGTGGCAGTGCAGCATCTTCTCCCCAGTGTGCGAGGGGTCCCTGCGTGAGCTCACTCTGGGCACGCCCTGTTCCCCTCAGATGACAGTCCTCTAGAGCTAGCTGTGGAAACCTGTAAGTGTTTACATTCGGTAAGAGCCTTTCTTCCTGTGGTTAACTTAGAGCTGAAGCTGCTCCCCGAAGTAGTGCCTCTTACTCCTGCGCTGCCTCGGGGCCAGGTCTCAGGTATGTTGTTGAGCTGCCTTGAGATTAGGGAGCTCGCTGCACCATCATGGTAAAGTCTCCCAGCCTGGGGACTTTTCGTGCCTGCCGGCCAGTGGCCCAGACTGTTTCCTCAGGCCTCCTGATGCTGTCGCAGAGTCCGTCTGAGATGGTGCCCAACAGGACCGTGGTCAGGACCATGTCTTTTCCCACTTTGAACAGTGCTTCCTGTGGTTGGTGCCCTTTGCTCCCTGTAGCCTCTTAACCTCAGTCTTTTGGAACATCTCTGATAACCTCAGAGATGGGTAGTGTTGATCAGAATGTAGGCCCTCTTATGTTGGAAGAGGGAAATGTAGGTTTATATATCTATCTGATGTTAAAACCTCTCATATTCTTTTAAAGAGTTTAATTTTTATTTTTAACAGACATTTCAGTATATTCACATCCCTCTCACTTTGCTGAAAGTTATATAGGAACAAAGAAGGAAAACGATATTTATTTTGCACCTCCTGTAAGGTGGCATGAGCGAGATCCTTCCACAATCCTTACAACAGACACTGTTATCTCCATTTTGCAAGTCAAGAAAGTAAGACTCAGAGAGGTCAAGTAACCTGCTTTAGGTCACACGGGCTAAGAATTGAGACTGTCTGTCTGCCTAAATCCACAGTTCATTATTTTTCACTGCTCAAGATGGCTTCTCCCAATTTTATTTTCTTTCTTATGGGTAAGGAAACCTCAAAAAGTTTAGGTAGCTTCTCAGAAACTGTGGTAAAAACCAGCTTGGTAGCCAGTGACAGCATCAAAGAGTGTGAGCTGGGGGGTCCTCCACATGCCTCCATTGAACTGGTGAGGAAGCAGAAGCCCAGAGTGTTTAGTGTTGTGTCAAGGGTCACAGAGCTAGAACCAAGTCAGTTTTCTTTTTTCTTTTTTTAAAATTTTTATTGGAGTAGAGTTGATTTACAATGTTGTGTTAGTTTCAGGTGTGCAGCAAAGTGAATCAGTTATACATATACATATCAAGTTGTTTTTCTTGAGTTCGTTTCATGGCTTATCGCATTGCTGCCACATGTCCTGGATTTTCTGGAATAGTCTTTGAATGTTTTGCCTGCCAGAAACCAATGATTCCCAAAAGCCACTGACCGGTCCTAGAGACTCCAGCAGTGGGCATCCCAACATCATCCCTCATACTGCTTCTAAAAATGACATAAAACTTGAGCCTGGTCTTTTGTTTGGAACACTTGATCCCTTTGGATGAGCCACAGTAATTGATCATTAACTACTTGAGGTTGCCTGCAAATCCAGCTACCTTTCTTGCTTGTTATCAGCAAAGCCATAAACTTTTTTGAAAAATAAGAGGAAATCCTCATTGGCCTTTTTTTGGAGAGGGATACAAACACTGCTGCTGAGAGATGTCGGTTATGAAAATAGGGGCTAGGTTTGAATTTGGGAGCCCTTGGCCCTGGATGGTTTACAATGAGGATTTCCTGAAGTGGTACAGAATACTGGGTTTTCAATGTTCACTGCCACTGACAAAAATCTAATATTCCTCCATTATGCAATTTCTCAGTGCTTGGTGGATGCCAGGCTCAGTTCTGGGCACTGAAGGTTGTGAGCAGTGAGGTCCTGCCTCCTGCAGCTGTCTCTGCTGTGCATCTCTGAGTGCTCAGGTTGCATCTGACTGGCAGCCTGAATTTGTGGAGACTAGAGTCAGTGACTTTGTGTTTTATGGAATATTTAAAGGACAGTAACCCGTTTCCCAACCCCAGCTGACCCTATCATGCTCTGCTGTCTATGCTCCAAACAGCCTGTCTTCAAGCTGCTAGAACAAAAATACCATAGATTGGGTGGCTTAAATAACAAACATTTCTCACAGTTCTGCAGGCTGGTCAAGATCAATGTGCCAGCAGATTTGGTGCCTAGTGTGGGCCTACTTCCTGTTTCACAGAGGGCCATATTCTTGCTGTGTCCTGAAATAATGAAGAGAAAGCTCTGGGCTCTTCATCCCCTTATAAGGGTGTCAATCCCACCATGGGGTCTCCACCCCTGTGACCTCATCCAAACCTAATTACCTCTCAAAGGTCCCGTCTCCAACTACCATCACATTGGGGATTGGATGTCAACATATGAATTTGGGACACAAACATTCAGTCCATACGTACCCACCTTTCTGCTAGGCCTGGTCATGGCCCTGTGCTTGTCACATTAAGGATTAAGTCAGCTATCTCGAGTCT
Organism: Balaenoptera musculus; assembly: GCF_009873245.2. Classification (NCBI taxonomy): domain Eukaryota; kingdom Metazoa; phylum Chordata; class Mammalia; order Artiodactyla; family Balaenopteridae; genus Balaenoptera; species Balaenoptera musculus. The sequence goes on from NC_045786.1 coordinate 38,057,113, forward strand.
TCTCAAGTCCCTGTTATTCAGGCCTCTGCCACTTACAGAGCCAGCCTTTCCTCCCCACCACCTCCACCTCCATGGAGCCAACCTAGGGAAGACCTCTCGGGCCCCAGCTTCACCAGGAAAGACACCAGGGGAGTATGGCTGAAACCAGGCTGCTGGCTAAGTCCTGTCTCGTGGACCAGTCTTTAGTAGGGGATTTCCTTAGTGTGGTCCATGGGTTTCCAAATAGGATGCAGCAGTGATCAGTGCCTGAAGATAAAGTTCAAGAGAGAGCGTGATAACCAGGACAAGAGCCAATGAGGTATGGGAGTCACCTGGGGTGGGGTGGGGATGTCGTCTCCTAGCAAACATCCTGGTCTTCAGCTTCCCGAGTCTCCTGCCCTGCCCATCTCCTTGTGGTCATCGGGAGCCTGGTGTCCACATACCTGTGTGTACCAGAACGTGGCCCGTGCCCGCAGGTGGACAAATGGCTGATCTCATGGTTAAAATGTTGCCCGCTGGGGAGCACTGGAGGATGCTACACCTGCGATGTCTGGCAGCAGCTGGCAGGTAGACAGGCCTCCTATAAGGCAGTAGTTCCATGGAAATGATTAATCTTTTCCAGAAGACTGTTCAAGTTCTTTCCTATTTCAATGAATTAATGTTTTGAAAAGGAAATTCACGTGGTTCAAAATTTAAGGTAACAAAAGGCTGTTCAGCCAGACTCTCACCCTGTTCCCCCAAACCACGGAGCACCCACCCCCATCCCTGGAAGCAACAAGTGTTTCCAATTTAAAAGATTAAGAAACAAAGCCGCTGGATTTTTATTACTGAAACTGAGAGAGTGTACTTTCCTCAAAGAGTTCTGTTCCATTTGACCTTGGTGGTTGACCTCAGTCCACTACAATCCTGCCGTCCTCTGTAGAGGGAGAGGCCTCCCAGACCACCCCGTCCTTGCTCTGCCTCTCTGTTTTCCATGGCACTCTGATGTCCTGTGTGTTTGAGTTGTAGTTTTTATCTCCCCTACTAGGATGTACGCCCCTCAAAGGCAGGGATTTGTCTCTCCTGTTCAGTGCTGTGTCCCAGCTGCTATGACCAGTGCCTGGTATGTACTGCTCAATAAATAACTATTGAATGAGTGAATAGTTGAGACAAATGGTAACTCATTCTAACAGCAACTTGTAGCTTATGCTCTCCAGGGCCCTATGCTCAGTCAGCATTTGGGGAAAGAACCTGGGTAATGGCATTGGGAACAGCCTATAGGGAGGGACCAGGTGATGGCCTGTGGAGGATGAGGGAGAGGAGAAAGGCAAAGCTGATGACAGTGGAGCCCACGTGACCAGAGGACCAGCGAGGGAGAAAGACCAGAGGTTGGGTGTGGACATGTGACACGAGTTGCCTGAGAGTATCTGGGGCAGATGTCCACCAGCCAGCTGGGAACCTGGGAGTGGGCAGAGAGGAAATGAATGTCCATCCCAGAGAGATGGTGGTTGAAGCCATGTGGGTGAGCTATGTGGCCAAGAGGACTCAGCCTGTGGGCAGAGAAAGGGAGATGAGAGTCTAGACAGAGGGGCAACTTCAAGTCGACGGAGGACTTTCAGTGGGAAGGGCCCCTGCTGAGAGGCCAAGGGGTGGGACTTAGAAGAGATGACCTTTCTTGGTCTTGCCATTGCTCCTCCACCCCAAGCCCTCTAAGTGAGGCAGCGAAATGAGGGAACTTGGAAGGGGTGGTTCTAGCCTAGTGGTGGGGTGGGTCTCACCCACAAGGTGGTTGTATAAGAGTGTGTGTCACAAGCTAGCTCTGATGTACAGAGCCTTCGGAAGGTCAGTGACCACTGACATTCATAAAGGGGTACCGATAACTCCTGCCTTAGGGCGCTGTTTGAGGGTTAACAGAATTGATGAAGACCACAAGGGACTCCATAAACACTGGCTGCTGTCATCATTGGGATTTTTGCAGAGGGAATGGGAGCTGAAGTAGATGCAGTTAGCTGGGAGAGGTTTGGTGGTGCTGGGAAGGAGAGACGGACGTCTGTAGTGCTCAAGTCCTGGCAGAAGGCCTCAAAGTGGGGCTGCAGAGGGATGATGGGGACAGTGGATGCTGGCCTGGCCCCACCAGTGGCCCATATCTAGAGGCCACTGGTGGATAAAGGTGTAGGGGAAGTGGTGGAATTTCTGGAAAGTGAAGCTTCCCTTACAGTGAGGAGGTTGAAGACATAGAAGAGCGAGCTTGGGATCGGTAGGACCGGAAGCGTGGGGGACAGAGCCTAGAACTCCCTTCCCCCAGAGTCAGGGGGAAACGGAGAGGTCCCAAAGACACAGTGGGAGGAGTCAGCATTTGGCCAGGACAGGGGTGAGGGCCTCTGGCCAAGCAGGCCTGGCCGAGGGTTGGGTTCCTATAGGGACTCCACGCTTCCTGTGAGAAATGGGATCTTTAGGCTTTCTCAAGACCAAACCTTACATTTTTTTTCAACTCTGATATCAGCCTGGCCTGAGGGCACTTGGGTATAGGGGTGCCCTCCCCTCCCACCTAGGATTGGACCACACTTTCAGGAGGGCAGGTTGGGGGTTATTTTCTGTATTGGTGATGATGAATGCCCTTTACAAACCCATGGGATAAAGGCACAGCTGAAATGACAGAAAAGAGGAGGTACAGGTAAATATTTATTCATTTATTATTTTAAAGAGTTCAGCTATTGAACATGTTACAAAAGAGGTTCAGTCAAAAAGCCCAAAGCCCATGTCATCATCAGACTCCTCAGAGTCTTCTTTCTTTGCTGCCACTGTCTTTTTCAGCTGGGGCAGCAGTGGTGGAGGCGGCAGGACCTCCTGCTGGTGCCGCCCCAGCTGATGGGCAGGCCCACCAGCCCCTGCCTTGCAGATGAGGCACCCGATGTTGACATTGGCCAGAGCCTTTGCACACAATCCTGGCCAGAAAAGGTCAACATTTACACCAGCTGTTTAATGAGGGCGTTGACCCTCCGTGACTATCACCTCATAGTTGTGCAAGATGAGGGCCGAGTAGATGCAGGTGAGCGCCGAGATGGAGGCCATGGTACAAGCGAATGAGAGGCGTTGCGTGGTGCTAGTCGCCGGATGAAGTGAGGGCCTCACCCCAATGCGACCCAGGCTTCCTCGGAGGGACTGAGCACCCTAGCGGCAGCTGAGGAGAGGGAGCCAGGTGAATTTTTCAAAGACTGGGATCCATTGACTCCCCAGGCTCAGGTGATATTCAAAATATTTACCAACAGGTCTGTCTCAGGCACCGACAAGTGGAGGTACCAGATGGGGGCTTGGGGATGTTACTGGTGGTCCATGATGCTTCTGCCACCAGGCCCTACCTCTCCTGTGGTAACAGAGAGGAGAACCCAGGAGGTTGCCACACCTGCAGCTGCTGCAGTTCGCTCCTGTGCTGGCCTGGGTAGGACCCTGTTGATGGCAACTGAGGCTTGGTGAGTCAGTGTGCCTCTTCCCGCTGGGGCCCTGAGGTGGGAGGGGCAAGGAGCCTCCTCGTACCCCATCCCTAGACCCTTACAAGCTGAAAGTGAAACTGGAGGCCAAGAGACACAAGCCCAGGGCATGCCCACCTCAGAAGATCACCGCCTTTGCCCTGGGCAGCCTGGCACTGAAGCTTTCCTCCAACCTCCCAGTTCTGAGCCCTTGGCACTGGTCGCCCTTCCCTTGACCCCTCTCCAAGCCTCCGTGTGGCTCCCCAGCTGGCCGCGGGCCACACGAATCTTACTCTGGCTGGCAGGCCTGAGGTCGCTGCATGCCAAAGATGGCAATATGTACAGCCTGGAAGGTAATCCTTTCTTGCTAGGAAAGTGCTTCTCTAACTGAGGCAAGCTAGGATTTGAACTGCTAACTGCTAAGCCAGCTTTTCTGGAACTCCTTTTGTGTGTCTGGGAGGTACAGCTAGCTGGTCCACGAGGAGGTGGCTCCCGTTCAGATGCTGGACTGTGCACTCCGGGGTGTTTTCTGCTGAAATTCCCTCTCGTTTTTTGATGAGTTTCCCAGCCTCTACCTGCCTCTTCTCCACCAACTGGGGCCTACCTGGGCCCTATGAAGTGCCAACCAACCCATCAGCTGTTTATTGTGCACGATGATGTTACAAGATTGGAAGGAAATCCCTGGGTCCAAGGTCTGTGCCAAACAGGCAAGTGATACAGTGATGCTACCTGGCATTGCACTGTGCCTGGCACAGGTTGGTGGCCCGCAGCGGGCCATCCTTTCAGGCCTCTCCCTGAGCCGCAGTGCTCAGGGTTACAACCCTTTCCTATCAGGTCACCCACTCCCAGCTCCAGCCCAGACCTGGTGAGCTGCTCTTGGCTCCCGTGGCCCCAGAAAGGCCTCAGACTCCAGGCCGGGCCGGACCCTGGCCCTGGCCATCCCCTCTGCCTGTCTTCAGGTCTTTCTCGCTCGCTTCAGGAGAGTCTCTGCACAAATGTCGCTGTCAGAGGACTTCCCTGCCCTTTACTATTTCTCATGGCACTTATCACCTGACGTGATAGTGTTTGTAATGTCAAACTCTGTTCTTTTCACTATTTTTTGCTGCTGTTTTGCTGTGCCTAGCACAGTGCCTGACCCACTTTAGCTGTCAGGTAAATAAATGATTGTTCATGAATGAATGAATGAATGAATGAACAATTCTACTGTTCCCCTCTCAACATGCATGGAGCTCCACACCTACTCCAGGCTTGAGGGCAGGAAGCTCTGTGGGGTGGGAGTCATGGGGCCTGGCTTCTCAATTCACTGCATGAGCCTGAATGAGTCATGTAGCTGCCTACTTCTAGTTGTAGGAATAGTGTATGAGAACGCACTTATCATAGAGACATAAAGCCCTGAATGGGATATAAACTTGGTTTGAATCCTGGCTCCACCACCTGCTAGCTGTGTGGCCTTGGGCAACATCCCTAACCTCTCTGTGCTTCCGTTTCCTCATCTGTGAAATGGGAGTAAAACAGCTTCCTTGAATCAGTCAAGGTTCTTGGTTGCAAACAATAGCACCAACCCAGAAGCTTACTAAAGGGCCATAGGGAAGCTCTCACGCTCAATGGAAAGGTGGAAAGCCCAAAACAAAGCTGTCCAGGACACAAGGAAAAATATTCTCTGGAGCACGCCACCAGCACTGCCAACACTGGACCCCAGGGCCACAGACCCTGCTGGCCTTCCCTGAATAGATAGACTCCTAGGCAGTGCCTCTGATTGGTGAAGCTTAGGTCCAGGGGCCAGGGCAGCAAGTAGAGGAGGCTGGCCCCAGCGTCACACAGTGAGGAGCTTGCCAAGCAGGGAAGAGACGCCTGTCTACCACATCACATGCAGAGGGTTGTCCTGAGGATTAGAGTTAATCCAGAACCTCGAACACAGCTAGTGGGAAACCTGGTGGAATCCGCTGGAGTTAGTACATGCTTATCCTTTGACTCAGTGATGTCAAACTAGTGTGCGTGTCTGGAAGACGGGGACAAAAATGTTAACAGCAGCACTATGTGTAATCACCAAAAACTGGGAACAGCCAGATGCCCATCAAGAATGGAATACATGAATAAATAAGTACCCTGGACTACTACACAGCCACGAGAAAGAGCAAACTACAACTACATGTAACAACGTGGAAAAATCTAACAAACACAACACCAGGCATAAGAAGCCAGGCAGAAAACCATGTAGGTTGTATGGTTTCATTTATTTGCACTTCAAACACAGGCAAAGTGAATGCATGATTTTAGAAGCTGGGATAGTGGGTGTCCTCCTAGAACGACAGAGAAGAAGGGGCAGGAGTGGGGCTCCTTGTGCTGAGAAAGCTCACTTTCTTGATCTGGGTGCTGGTTTCACAGTGTGTTCACTTTGTGAACCTTCATTGAGTTCTTCATTTATGATTTTGTATTTTTCTCTAGGCTTGTTATACTTCAATTAAAAAGTCACTTACGGGTTTAAGAAAAAAGAAAGAAAGAATTTGTCTCTGGGAAGCACTGGGGATAGTGCCCATGGTATGAGGTGAATAAATGTTAGGTCGTTGTTGTTACCGTCGTCCTTGTCACTGGTTGGTCTCTCTCCCACCCCACACACCCCATCCTCACACACCGTCCTCCCAGGCTGGAAGAGACCCCTGTGTTCTCAACCCTCAAATGCATTCAGTAGGCAGAGCTGGTGCTGCAAGCACGGGGGTTCTGAGCTCATTTGTGAGTGGTGGGGAAGACCTCCTGGCTCAGCACAACCCATTCACTCATCAAGGAATTAGCCACTTCCTGCAGGGGCTGGGAGGCCAGAGAGAGTGAGAACTGGGCAAACAAAGGGCCTGCAAGTAGCTGAGGACAGGAGTGGAGACAGATCAGGGAGGTGATGGAGAGCTGGGGCCTTGGAGTCAGGGAATGTGTTGGAGCCCATCCTGAGGACAATAGGAAGCCAGGGAAGGAGTGGTCTGTGTGTGCATGTGTTGGGCATGGGGGACGTGTATGTGTCCAGTTTTGCTCTGGCTTTAGTGAGGAGAATGGATGAAAAGGGAGAAAAAAACATTCCAGGAGTCCAATTAGGAAGCCTTTGGTGGTGACCAGGTCAGGGTGAGACCATGGAGGTGGAGAGAATTGGAGGATTCATGGGGCATTCTAGGATTAGCACTGATAGGACTTGGGGATCGTCATCCAGCGTGGAGGGAAGCATGGGGATGGGTGAGGCAGGCGATGACCAGGGGCTTGAGTAGCCCCACAGATGATAGTCCTTGCTCTGTCTGGCACCATGGAGGAGCTGGATTTGGGGTGAGTGTAAGTTAGATTTGGGGAGCAGAGTCAGAAGAGACTGAGACGCAGTGGGCAATGCCTGTAGAGGGTGGGCTTGTGGGAGGGAAGGGAAGCCGTGTGCATAGAGAACCCCTGGCTTACAGGGACACTGCCCAGTTTAGGCAGCCAGCTCAGAGGAGAGGCCCAGATTGGGAGAGTGCGGGCCATGGAACCAGGGTTTCTGGGGCTCAGTGAGAAGGGGGGGAAGGGCTGACAGGGGGATGGGATGGGTGCACAGAGTGAGCTGGGGCCAAGGATGACAGAGATGTGGGGCCTGGTGGGCTTAGCTAGTCTCTAAATTTCCAAATCAATGAGGTGGGCACTGGTGAATGGGAGGACCCTGACCCTTGAGAAGGAGAGCACCCAGCCCAGGGTGGTGGTGCATCAGGGGACATCAGGCTAGATCGCATGTGTGGAGCCTCTGCATGATCTCCAACTAGAACAATATCAACGATAATAGTGAAAGTGGCTCTGGTAGACATTATTACTGTTCAAAATATCTATTGCCTCTCCTTGGGGGAGCATGACACTTCCCATACCTTTGACATCAGGCTTGGCTACCTGACTTGCTTTGGTCAATAACCTGAGCATGAGTGAGGTGTGCCACTTCTAAAAAGAAACTTCAGGAGTCATGGTGCTGCCACGTTCATTCTTATCTCTGCCAGGAGACCTGCAGTGTCCCAGATAAGGGCTGCTCCTTCAACCTGGGTCTTGGAGTGGAGCTGACTTTGTGCAGAGCTGCATGACAGACATGTAATGTGAGTCAGAAATAAACCTTGTTGTAAGATGCTAAAATCTGGGGGCTGTTTGTTGCTGCAGTATAGCATAGCCTCAGCTGACTGCTACAGCAGCTCGTGGATTTGGAGTGTGTACTCTGCACCAGGCACAAATGATTCCATTTGTATAAAATTCTAGAAAACATAAACTCATCTATAGTGACAAAAAGCAGATCAGTGGCTGCCTGGGAACCGGGTGGGAAAGAGGGGGGCAAGAGGGAGGGATTACAAAGGGCATGAGAAAACTTTTGAGGTGACAGATATGTTCATTATCTTAAGTGTGGAGATGGTTACATGACTGTATATACGTGTCAGATCTTACAGACTTTAAATATGTACAGTTTATTGTATGTCCAGTATACCTCAATAAACAGTTTTTATAGAAAACTCAACTCTGTTAGACTAGAATTCTAATAAAATTCTTATCCTTATTTTACAGATGAGGAAAATGAACCTCTTTGGGATAAAATTACTTGCTGAGGGTCACTCAGTTCTTAAAGGCTGGATCCAGAATCTGAACCAGGTGTGCCTGAATTCAAAACCTGTGCCTTTTAACCCCAAAGGAGTTTGAGTGGCAGGCCAAGGGTCCAGGGGTGAGGGCCCCCAGGCATGATCATGGGCTACATATGGAACCCCAGAGACAGCACCTGCTTAAACACAGTGTTCCCCAAGAGTCACCTTGTTGGGGGAGAGGAGGTGGGCAGATGCCAGTCCCCACGGTTTTCAGAGCAGCCCCACGTCTCCTGGAAGAGTAGGCACAGCATGGCAGCAGTGGGGTTCTGGAGCCAGCTGGTACCCACATGGGAGAGCCGGCTGTTAAAATTTCAGGAATTTCACGAATCAGTTGTTAAACATAGCCATTATTAAAAATTAAATCATATATGCTTACCATTAAGCAAAATATGTAAAAAACAAAGATTATAATACTCAAAACTCATGGCCTCCTAATTACGTTCCCACTTCTGACTGGTATTTATGCTCTTGTGGTTCTGCACACCATTGTGTCTATTAAGGGGAGATGGTCTCTTCCCAGCTCCGCCTCCTGTGGTAGCTTGAATTCGGACTGGTGGGATTATTTACACCATGGAGATGGGAAAAATGCTAAATCAGTGCTAACCCCTCAAGCCCACCCCCTGCGGATTGTTAAACATTTAATCATCACATCACTGAGCCCTAGGGTCTTGGGCAGGAGGCTCAGGTCTGGGGCTGAAGGGAGAGGCAAGTACAGACAGAGGCTGGAGGTCCGGGGCTGCCTATAATGACGGTGATAAAATGGCTAGCCTGATTCGACCCTAGCTGCCTGACAAGTTTTTTGTGAATGCCCTCCCTTAATCCTCACCACAACCCTGAGAGGTAAAGTGCTATTACTACCTGCAGATGAGGAAGCCGAGAAGATATAATACTTGCCCAGAGTTGCTCAGCTAGTAAGTGTCACAGGCAGGATTACAAAGCCTGACCCTTAACTGCTACTGTCCACACACCCCCGCCCCCTGAAAGTAGCAGTGTTGGACTCAGGGTCTGGTCTAACCTTTTCCTGAAACCTCCAGCCAGGCACAGGCTCCAGGTCCCTAGGAGCCTGGAGTAGGCTTCAGTGACCACTGGGCCCATGGTCCCAGTTCTCCTGTGGGCAGCCTGTCTTGGGAGCCACGTTTTGTGCAGAACTGAGTACCAGGGAGAGGACTGACCCGTTTCCCATGACCGAGGCCAAGGGCAGGCTGACCCCTTTCCAGAACAGTTTGCGCCTCTCAGGGGCCCTGGAGCACTAGGGGACAAGCTGGGCTGGTGGAAGCCCTGAAGCCTCCTGAGGGCTCTGAAGAGGAGAAATTCCAGAATGCCGCAGCCTGAGGGGCCTCTCAGATCCTCCTCTCAGATCTTCCTCTTCATATGTGAGGAAAGTGAAGGCTTGGGAGTGCAAATGTCCCTGAGACTGAGAAGGGGCTGACTGTCCAGAGTCTGGAGTTTCAGAGAAGAGAGTTTTGGAAAAGGTCTCAGGCTGCCAGAGCAAGAGGAGGAAGCCCTGGGAGGCCAGAAGGTTGGAGCAGGTCTCCCAGGTGCCATGAAGGCGGTGCCCCGAGGGCCGGTGGGAAGGATGCCTGTGATTTTCTTTCTGATGCTGGAGGTGAGGGAGGCTGCAGTGCAGGGTTGGGGGTGACAGGTGGGTGTGCTTCAGGTGAGCCACATGGCGAGTGGACCAAGGCTGGCCTGGAAGAGATTGGGGAAGCTGAGAAGGGCCCCAGGGCCCTGCTGAGTGTAGTGGGTTGAATGGTGTCCCCCAAAAAGACATGTCCAAGTTCTAATCTCTGGAACCTGTGAATGTGACCTTATTTGGAAAAAGGGTGTTTGATGTAATTAAGTTAGGGCTCTGGAGATTAGATCATCTTGGATTATTCAGGTGAGCCCTAAATCCAATGACAATTGTCCTTATAGGAGATACACAGAGATGAAGGCCATGTGACCCCAAGCAGAGATTGGAGTGATGCAGCCACAAGCCAAAGACCACCTGGAGCCACCAGAGGCTGGAAAAGCCACTGAAGCATCCTCCCCAGCACCTTTGGAGGGAGTACGGCCCTGCTGACACTGTGATTTCAGACTGGTGACTCTCCATACCAGTGTGAGAATACGTTTCTGTTGTTTTTGGCCACCCAGTTTGTGGAAGCCCTAGGAAACCCATCAGTGGGGGTGAAAACGGGCATGTTACAGAGATTCCTCCACTGCATGGGGCAGTGCCAGGCGGGAAAGGAGGCTCACAGGCTGGCAGGTGGAGTGCGGTGAGCTCAGGCTGGGTGGGCAGAAGGAAGGCCTGCAGAGGGGGACGGATGGAAAAGACTATGGGTGGGAGGTGGGGAGAAGCTTGGAGCTCTCAGGGGGATGGGAGAGCCAGGGTCCAGGAGGGGGCTCAAGAAAAGGGCAATTTCAGGAGATGGCAGGTCCTGGGAAGAGATGCGGGAGGGGTGGCCGAGAAGGCAGATGGGGAAACCCCCAGAGCTGAGACTTTCTAGACAAAGAGGCTGACATGCCCAGGGAGAGGCATGGCCAGAGGAGGCATGGGCTATGCCAAGTGGGTCAAAGACAAGCACTGCACTGATATCATCCACAAAGGAATCATTACTGAGGGCTCCTGCGGGCCAGACGTTGGTAAACGCCGTGCACAACCTTTCTCGAGTAACTCTCACAACAGCTCAACGAGGGTTTTTTCCCATTTTACAGGCGAGGAAGGCGAAGGCTGTGGGTAAGGTAGTTGCCCAGCTTGTAAGTGTCAGACCCTGACTGGAAGCCACGTGTCTGCCTGCAAAGCTGGCCTCCTTCTGAGCATCCTGCCCTGCCCTCGGGAGGCTCCTGGGGGCAGCCTGTGGCCAGTGCGTGGTTGGGTGGGGTGTGGAGGGAGCACTAGGATGGGAGCCGGCCCAGGGGAGCGGTGCTCACCCGCCTTCCTGCCCCGCCTGGCCTGTCCCTCCCTCTCACCCCGCCTCAGGGACCGCTGTCCCTCCCACTAGGCTCCCAGTCCATTCTGTCCCTTCCACGCCTGGGACCCCGCTGGGCTCAACTTCGCAACAACAACAGGCTCTTTCCCACTTCCGGCCTTGCCAAGAGAGTCAGCTCTAAAAGCTGCTCTTTGTCCTTTTCTTTTTTTTTTTTTCAAAAAATGTGTTTTCGATCAATTTTATAATAAAACCCAAACTGAATTCTTGAAAACAACAGCAATGAGAAATAATAAAAGAAAAAACTCTCAGCTCCAGGAAGTGCTGACTCTAGCACCATCCTCTCCAGCCCAAGCTGCAGTGCTGGTTCCCTTCCCTCTCTCCCCCAAAACCCTACCTCCACCCACCCATGCACAATTCCTGGTACCAAGCCTCCTAAATATCCCCTAGCCCCTTGGTCTCTGCCTGCTGCTGAGATCCTTCACCTCTGGAGAGGCTCTACGCCTCCCAACTGCTCTTCCAGCCTCCAGTCTGATTCCCTTCCATGCTGGTCCCCTCCATGCATGCTCTCCCCAGAGGCTCACTCTGAAAGACAAATCTGACTCCATCAGTGTCCTTTACTCAAAGTTCATAGAGTCTTAACTCCTTACCACGGCATTCAAGCCTCCAATGTCCAGTCCCTGCTCGCCCCAGCTTCATACCCAGCAGGCACCTGACCCCCTGCCTTTGCATATGCTGGTCCCTCTCTCTGCTTGGGACACCCTTCTTCCACCTGTCCATCAGGATAATTCAACTCAATCCTCAAGACTCAACCCAATTAGTTCCCTCTTTTGATGGCCCTCTCCTGCCCTCCCCAGGCAACAGAGTGGCCCTCCTCCCCACTGTCATGACAACTGGGTGGAACCTGGCTCATTCATTCATCTGATATGTGTCCATTCCCATGCTAGGCACTGGGGCACAGCAGAGAATAGTACTGGCCCAGCCTCTGCCCCAGTGGACATTACTATCCCTGCTGCTGTTGCCCAGGTAGACCGTGAGTCTACCTGGCACAGGACAGGTGCCACCTGCCTGCACAGAGACGAGCTTGGTGCCCACAGGCAGTGGGTGCTCCTTAAATGTTTGTTGACTGAATGACCAACCGGATGAGTGAGTGAATAACCTTAACCCCTTCCAGCTCCCCCTTCCCCAAAGCTTTTCTATCTCCTTTTCTTTTTTAAGTAGTATTTTAATGGTTTTGGTGGTGGTTGCTCCAAAAATAGTACAGATGTATGTTTGTTATAACAATTCAAAGAATGCACAGGTGTACAAGGAAAAAATGGTAGTCTCTCCCGGCCCTGCTCCCCCCAGCCCCTTGCATCAAGTCGACCTCACTGAGGCCGATGAGGTTAATCATTTGGCAGGTGCATTTCTACCACCCCAACACTCATGACTCTACACAAGTCTACATGCACCAAGAAAGTTCTTATGAAGATGAGTAATAGTAAATATATTACTTTGGCTCTTGCTTTTTTAACTTAAAAATATGCTAGGGACATCATTCCAAGGTCATATAAACAGAATTAACTTGATCTCTCCAACTGCTGTGTAATGTTCCCTGTGGATGTTTAATACTTTGTTTAAATGGTACTCTATGGACACTTTGGCCTTTTTTTTTTTTTTTTTTTTTTTTCTGTAACAAGGAATGCTGCAATAAGCCTCCTCCTACACATCTTTGAGTTCTGGTTGGGTTTCTTCAGGGTTTAGGATAAAGCCCCCAAAGCAGAGTCACTGGGTCAAAGGGGATATGCATGTGAATTTTTAATAGGTCTTGCCATTTTACTTTCTCAAACAGAGCAATTCATAAGAGCTCCAGGAGTGTATGAAAATGTGAGTTCCCCATACCCTGGCCAATTCTAGATGTTATCAATAGTCTAAACCTTTGCCCGTATTATGGGCAAAAAACGACATCTCATTGTTTTGAAATTGCATTTCCTGAATACAACTAAGGTGGAACATCTTTTCATGTGATGGTTGGCCTTTTTTATTTCCTCTTCTGTGAGTTTTTGCCAGTGTTCAATTAAAAAATCACCTTGAGGGAACTTTTTAAACATTATCGATATTAATTCTTTGTTGTATGTGTTGCAAATATTATAATCCCGTGTAATAATCGTCTTTTGCCATACAGAAGTTTGTATATGCTTAAATGATTTTTAACTCCTTATTACAGGAATTTGAAAACATACTCAAAAGTAATGAGAACGATATAAGGAACTCCCAGTGTACCTACCTCTGAGCTCCAACAGTGATGAAGATAAGGCTAATTTTCCCTCAGTATGAAGTTTCCCTATTGACGTTGCTTGTGGTGGTTTTTTTTGCAGAAAAAAAAATTTTTTTTTGTAGTCAAATTTATCAGTCTTTTCTTTTGAGGCTTCAGATTTTGTATAGTATTTATAAAGGACTTCCCCACTCTGGGATTTAAAAAAATTCTCCCATGGTTTCATTCAGTAGTTATAAAACATGATTTGTTTTTCATGGTGGGATAGTATTTCATTATATGGGAAGACCATAATTTACTCAACCAGTCACCTATAGCTGCATATTTGGGCTATTTCTGATTTTTCCTGAATTATAAATAATACAAGGCAGTAAAAGCCTTGTCCATAAATATTCTAGTTCATCAGGCTAAATTCCTGAAAGTGACCTTCATTTCCATCCCCAAACTGCCCTCCAGAAAGTCAGGCTGCATTTCTGCCACAGTGGCTTGTGTATTACTCTCAAAATGCCCTCAGAGCCTAAAGCAGAAAGGCAGGGACCCAGAATGGAAGATTCTCTCCTGGCCTGATTGAGCCTTTCTTTGGCTTGTCAGCCATAGAGAGGATTATGTCAAATATGCTAGAGGAGGGGGCCAGGCAGCATGAGACTGGAGGCCCAGAGTAGCTGCTAAGGTATCACTCAGAGCCAACTTTTACTTTACATACAATTCTATACTCCAATAAACTTGTGACCTGGCTTTTAAGAGCACAGGAACAAATGAGAAAGGGGAAGCAAGGCTGCTACTAAGAGCACCCTAGCCCACCTGTGCTGTTTCTAAAGGAAGAGCAAGTGCAAGTCAGTCAAAAAGCAACCACTTTGGACCATGGTGATGCAGTGCTAAACTGTCCCACAGATCCCAGTAATGGATGAGGGAGAGTCAGTTAGACTGGGTGATCTCTAAATTTGCTTCTAAACCTGAGATTCTGGAAGGTATCTTGAACTTTGTGGTAGGCAGAGTAATGCCCCCTCCCTGAAGATTCCCTTGACCTAATCCCTGGATTCTGTGAATATGCTTTGCTATGTGGCAAAGAGTAATTAAAATTGCTATCAGCTAACCTTAAAATAGGGAGATTATCTTGGATTATCAGGGTGGACACAATGTAATCACAAGGATCCTTAAAAGCAGATGCAAGAGGCCAAAGAAGAGTTAACACCAGAGTGACACAATGTCAGAAAGACTGGATGGGCCACTGCTGGCTTTGAAAATGGTAGGGGACCACAAGCCAAGGAATGTAGGCAGCCAGAAAAGGCAAAGAAATGGATGTTCTGTAGAGCCTCCAGAAGGAAGCCCTGTGGACACCCTTGAATATAGCCTAGTGAGATCCATCTTGGACTTGACTTACAAAACTGTAAGATAATAAGCGCGTTGTTTTAAGTTTGTGTTAATTTGTTACAGCAACCATAGGAACGGAATACAAATATCATCTGGTACTGCCCAGTAAAAAAGATACCCAGAGAAGAGGAGTGCCCTGCCGCTGGCCGCACAGCCGCTGGAAGCAACATACTCCTGGCTCTGGTCTTTTTTTTTTTTTTGCTAGGTCCTGCTGCTTCTCTGCCTTCTTAATGACGAGCCCCAGGTATCACGAAAGTTAAATTCTGTGCTGCCGACATTCAATTATCTGGAACAGCCATCTCCGGGGGATGCCCAGTTTATTTTTTTGAATGAGTGGGGCTCCCCCCACCCCCGGCGCCCCAACTCGAAGGGCGAGGCTTTGTGTCCCTCCCCCAAGGGCAGATGCTGTCCAGATTGGGGGGGCGGGGCCCTGGGGCTCCGGCCACAGCGGGGCTAGGGGGCGTAGCGGGGTAGGGTGTGGAAGCGGGAGACCTGGAACCGAAGAGCAATTCCAGGGCCTGCGGGCCGGCCGTCGTTGGAGCGGCTCCCCATCGGGGGTGCTCCTGGGAGGCTGCGGGCAGGCGGGGGAGGAGTCCGGGCGGAACTGCGGGGGGGCAGAGGTTAACCCGGGAGGAGTAGTGGTCGGGTCAGGTTACTTCCCTTTAAAAAGAAGGGGAAAGGAGGAGTCAGGTCGTGGTGGGCAGTGTCCGTGGCCGGTCCGGCTCGTCGTTCGGGAGAGGAGGCTCCGAGCAGGTCAGGGTCGGGCGCCCTGGCGGCCACAGGCAAGTGGAGCGCGGTGGAGAGGGGCTGCGGGGCGCGGAGGGGCTGCGGGGCAGCTGCGGGGCGGCAGCCACAGGGAGGAAGGGACATCGACGCAAGCGCGCGCAGAGACCCCGACGTCCCCGCCGACGCCCCCTTCTCAGACCGGTACACTGAGGTCCAAGGAGAGCGAAGAATTCTTTTGGCTGAGATCCCGCTATGATCTCGGGGCCGAGTTGGTTCCGCAGCGGGCCTATCAGCCGGGCAGGGGGCCGCCCACCTGGAGAGGTGGTCCCCAGGGCGGGGAGGGCGGCTGCCGGCGCCTCTGGGGGAGGACAGATGGAGAGACCCCGCTGGTGCAGCGGACTCTACCCTGCTGGGGTCTGAGGCAGGGTGGTGTGGGGACAGAGGTGCGAGCGTGGTGACTATGAGGCACAGCAGCTCAGACTCGTAGTGGGTGGGGCGGAGCCAAAGATGAACGGAATCCCTGCCAGCCCTTGGGGTCTATACAGCCCCCAGAGGAGGAGGGGGGGGCCCAGGGTCAAGGCCGCAGCAGGAGTCCCCCTTAGCTAACCTTGGACGTTTTGCCTTTGTCCAAAGCCCTCCCCCCGACCGCTTAAAGGGAATTCCTATTTTTAAACACCCATTGAACAATCGTCGTCTCTCTTGCTCCTTACAACCCCATAGTTTGCGGGTTTTCCTGAGGCGGGAACAGAGTGCCTGCTCCAGCACTCCCTGGCAGCCGAGATGATCAATGCTCCTACTGCAACCCGCACTTGTTCTGGGGAGGGGTCCTCCAGATGGAGCCAGTGGGGTCCTAACTCTGCACCTCCAAACCCCCAGCAGTGCAGTGGGCACGGGTGCCCCAGTTGGGTCATGCCTTGGGTTTTGTAACTGGAATCCGCCTCCTCCCTCCAACCTAGCCCAGGGACTGCACCAACCAGGCAGTGTGGTTGAATGGTCAGAGCACTGTTCTCAGTCAGGCCTAAGGTATGATTGTGGCTTAGTCTCTGAGTCTCTAACTGACCTGGACCTCTCTGGGCCTTGCCTTATTCACCTGTAAAAGCAGAGTCTTGGACTAGATGGGCCCTCCCGTTGGTTGTCTGTGTTTGTGGAGCTGGCTGTAACTATGTGAGGTGGGGGAGGGGAGAAATGAGGGCATGGTCACATGGAAGTGGCAATGGGCCTCCAATCCTCCAAAGATCCCTTTTGGACACATTGGGGGCAGGGGAGGTGGGGAAGGCAGGGTGCCTCGCCCCTCTCTGGCAGTGGGCTGGCATCCTCCACTAGCCCACCTCCCTAAAGAGCCCTAGTGTAAGGCTAGACTATCAGTGGAAGAAAGCTTACCCCAGAGAGCTGCTCCCGCTTCGCAGATGGAGAAACAGGCTCAACTGCGTGAGGCAGACTGGCCACCTGCCCTGTGATTCCCCCAGAGCCTTCTAGGGAGTGGGGCATCAGCTCCTTCCCACTTCCACAACCCTTAAGCCAAGTCCTCCAGCCCCTTTGCTTCAAGAGTTTTATTGCTAAGCATTCTGAGAAGACGGGGGGGGGGGTCCCCACGTGGGAAGGCATCAATCAGGGTATTGGAATGGGGCCTAGTTCCTGGGCTTCTGGCTCTGGTGGAAAATCCAGAACCCCATGCTGGGGGCTATTCGAGAGTCTGGGAGGGATGGCAGGGACAGTAGGCCAGCTGTTCACACTGAGTCCCCTGGGTGCCTTCCTTCACACAGGCCAACAGCCATCACCTCCAGCCTGGGCCCAACCCTGGGTTTCCGTCATTGGAGACGCTACAGTGGTTCGGCTGCACCCTTGAAGGCAAGCCAGGGTCCTCCACAGAGACCTGTGTCTGGTAGCACAGCGCTCCCCCTCTGATAAGAAGTTCCACTTCCTAGAACCAGCCCCTGCTCCTGGTCCTGGTCTGGGGGCAGGGAGTTCATGGCCCCTTTGTAGAGACCCCAAGCTGACTTCCACGAGGTTCCCAGTCTCTCAGCTATTCCTTGCAGCAGCCACTCCTGCCCCATGTCCCTTAGTGTGCCTCTAAAATTCAGAAGAAGGGACATACAGTTCCCCTAAAAGATGATCAGGTCTTTCATCCTGCCCAGATTGGCCTTCCTTAACTTGTTGTCATGTGTTGTTATGCTAAAAGGTGTGTGTCTCCTCCTGTGGTCTTTTAACCCTCCTGGGCACTGCATAGTAGGAAATGTGGGGAGCTGTATGAGAGGATGCTTTGGGAGGCATATATAGTTAAGCAATAGAACCTGCCACTAACTAGCTGTGTGACCTTGGGCAAGTCACTTAACTTCTCTGTGCCTTGGTTTTCTCAACAGCCAAATGGTGGTGATTATCCTGATGGTGATTATCTGTTCAGTTACACAGATGGGAGTTTCCAGACAGGATCCACAGCCCAGAATGGCCCTTCCAAGGCTGGTGTACTTCCCCCACTCCAAGAGAGCCCCTTCTGCTCCTTCGCTCCTGAGTGCCCTTGCATTGGGCTCCAGAGGCCAAAACAGGAGCTGACTTCCCATTAGGGCCTTCTGCGGCTCTCACAGGATGGACAATGTCCAAGGCTCCCAGAGGAAGCACCCTGGGGGCTGGCCCAGGCCCAGCCTCATGCAGCTGTGGGTGGAGAACTCAGAAGTCTGGGAGGAGGCCAGGGGCCGGAGGGGCCAGAGGGACCAGAATGTGCCCTGCACTGGGGCCCCAGCCTCATCCCTGCTCCTAACTCGCTGCTCCTTCAGAGCAGACAGGTGGGCTTCAGGTTGTTCCATAGCTCCCAGCCTGCCCAGCCCTGCAGCTGAGGAGGATAGGGCGGCGAGGTGTTGAGTGAGCATGAGCAGTAGCTTACCCCAAGACCCAGTGATCGGTGAGGGAGCCTGGATTACACAGTTGTTTGCCTGACTGCTGGTCCTAGCTCTCCCCACTCCAGCCTCTCCCAGGCTCCTGGCGTTGTCATGTTTGAATACAAGGCAACTTGTACCCCCATATCTGGGATAAAGCTGACTTTTCCCATTCAATTAATGTCTTCTACACGAGTGGCTATGCCTCAAATATTCTCTAACATGATTGTTGTCAACCTTAATTTTTTTTTTTTTTTAATTTAGAACTTTTGTTCCCAGACCAAAACATAGGCAGGGCAGAAATATATAAACCCATAGATAGGAAGGCTGCTTTGGTTGAGACTGGAGCTGGGTACTCAGCTTCTCCCCCATCAAGAAATGAATGGTAAAAGGAATGCACGCATTCTGCTCACCTGCAGAAATCTTCCACTCCAAAGACAGTCTGCTGGTGATGCCACCCCAGAATCATACAGGGTGGAGCAGTGATTCCCCAAGTGAGTGCAGCTAAACAAGGTGATTTCGGTGGCTACCTAGATGAATAGTTTTAAAATCAATAGTCATAAATTGAAACGTGTATCAGAAAAAATATAACGTAATACATCCAACCATGACTTCATGGTCGTTATTGCTCAGAAGGAGAGTAAGTAGTGAATTTATTTAAAGAAAAATGTTAACTAAATAATGTACAGGAGGATCACAGATATGGCAAAACTCACAAAAGTGGTTTGTATGCACAATCTAGGAGCCCAAGAAGGAACGTGAGGCATAGAGGGGAAATCTGTGCTGAGGATCCAGGGTCTGAATTAACGCCGAGTTCGGTCTTTAACCACTGCCTCTCGTTTTCTTATTGCTGCTCCATTTCACAAGCAAGTTACCTGCCTGCTGTGTACTAGGTGCTTGCCTGGTATAGAGGATAACATCCTCATGGTGCTGAGTCTTGGAGGTGCTGGGAGGGCTGCCCTGGGATAGCATCGCTGAAGTGAGCTTCCGGGATGAGTGGGTGGTATGTGAGGGAAAGACAGAAGCTGTCCAGGCCCAAAGAGAAGCTTGGGGTGAGGGTGAGGGTGAGGGTGGAGTGGGGGTGGAGGAAGGAAGAGATGGTGGGCTTGAGAAACCAAAAGAGGCCATTGGGGCAGAGCAACAGGGGGAGAAGGCTTGAGATGAGACCAGAGTATCATTGGAGGCTAGGTCACACTGGACCTATAAGCCAAGGCAAGGATTGTGGACATTGTCATTCATTTAGCCAGAGTTGAGCTTCTGCCCTGTGCTAGGCATGGAGGGGTGTACAAAGTCACAGAGGCTTCCCTTGAGGTGCCTAGGTCTAGTGAGAAGCTTTTGAACACATAGATGGCCTTAAGTGCTGTGATAGAGGTGTGAACCAGAGGCCAGGGAAGCACCCAGGGGAAAGGGGCTGCCTGTTCATGAGAAGGCAGTGACGTTTGAGCTGGGTTTTGAAAGATGAGTAGGAGTTTGACAGGAGGGAGAGGAAAGGCATTCCTGGCAGTGGAAACAGGATGGGTAAAGGCACAGAGGTATGAAAAAGTCCAGGGAGTTTGGGGAAATACCCACAACTGGAGCCACATCGGGCATTGGAAAGAGGAGAGGCCAGAGGGTCAAGTCCACAGAAGGTTTTCAGGCTCAAGCCAGAGCTGAGGTTTCATTCTACAAGCAGTGTGGAGCCAGAGACCAGGTTCAAGCAGGAGAGGACGATCCCTCTGCCAAGGTGTGTGGGCAGGTTGGGTGGCAGGGGAGAAGAGCACGGTTACTGCTACCCAGTGGGGTGTGGAGATGGCCATGCCTGGGCCTTGGCAGGGGGCTGGAAGAGGGGTCCCTTTTTATTATCAGAGGAGGTGGGGGCTGTGGAGCATGCCCCTCTATGTGCCCCCAGCCTGGGCTGGCACAGTGCCCAGAACAGTGACCTCTCCTTACAGGACAATGGGCTGCCTGCTGTGCCAGCTTTGAAGACCAGAGGCCCTTTCCAAAAGGGTAAAGATCCCAGCCAGCTGGGCCCACGGGCTGTGTCCAAAGCAAACAGGAAAAGGCCATGGTGGGCCAGGCAGGGCCTCTTTCTTTGTTTGGAGTAGAGATTAGGCCAAGGAGGCTTATGTGTCTTTCTGCTGCAAAGGTGGGAGAGGGCTGCAGGTCCTACAGAGTGAAACTTGTTGCAAGGGGATGCATGACCCCTGGGTGCCAGCCTTCAGGGGTACAACAGAGATGGCTTCCCTTGGCAAATTCTAGCCCTGATGGAGGGAGACTGGAAGCACATACTTCTCACTCTCAGTCACCCTCAGGGGCTGCTGCTCCCTCTGTCGCCATGCCCAAGTTGGAGCCCCCCCTCGGTACTTGGCTTCCCACTCTTGCCCCTTGGCCATCAGCCCAGGCCTAATAGGGGTGGCTGTAGGTCACTGCAATGGGAAGTCCGCACTGTCCAGACCAAGGCCCTGGGGGGCAGGTCTCTAGAGAGAAGGAGGGAAGTGCTGACGGCTCAGAGCACCCTTGAGCCCAAAGATGGGCACCCAGGATTCCCCTGAAGACCCTGTACAGGGATGCCTGAATGAATTAACCTATGAATACTTACAATCCATGCATGCATTTGTTTACCAAGCCTCCAGGCAGGCTCACGGGTCGCTGGCCCAAGCCAGGGCAGGGAGTGGCCAATGAATGAGGAGCTGACAGACGAGCTGAGGGAGGAGACAAGCGTGGGCCCTGAGATGCATTTGGCCCTAGCAAGAGTCTTGCCTGTCTGCCATGGTTGGAGGAGGGCTCAGAGAAGGGGGTAGACAATTCTCCCAGGGCTAAGTGGGAGTGGAGACAGGGGTGGAGATGGGCTGCAAAGACTCCAATAAGGAGTGACTCCTGAATTGACTCACTCATTCATCCATGCACCCATTCACGCCTGTGTGCATTCACTCGGCAAATATGTATTGAGCAACTACTATGTGCCGGGCACCGTGCCTAGTGCCAGTGAGCAGAAGCAGCCAAGGACCTGCTCTCATGGGGCCTGCCGTTGGTGGGGGAGACAGGCAACACTCAAGTCATCACCACACAGATCAAATGGAAAATTGTGCTGAGTTATAGGGCTTTGAAGAAGAGGTTTGTGGTTCTAAGGGGCCTGACCTAGTCACGGAGGTCAGGGTGTCTTCTCTGAGAAAGACTTGAAGGATAAATAGGAAGTAACCAGGGCAAGAAGGGGGAGAAGATGATCCAAGCAGAGGGAACTGCACATGCAAAGGTCCTGTGGTGGAGGGTCTGGGTGAAGGCCAGAGTGGCTGGAGTTCCACAACAGAGGGGAGTGTGGTGAGAATGAGGTTGGGAAGTGGGCCAGCTGATAGCACTTGAACTTGTGGGTGTCTTTAGAAGATTTGGTCTGAATTCCAAGAGCAAAGGGAAGGTTTTAAGCAGTGGTGCAAAATGATCCAATTTGTGTAGCAAACTAGTTTGAGGGGGCCCAAGTGGAAGTGAGGAGTCCATGAGGGTCCAGCAGTGCCCACATAAACAATGAGAGTGGCTTTGACCAAGGACATGGTGAGATTGGGGGGCAGGGTGAGTTGGATGTTGGGGTGAGGGTCAGGCGATGTTGAGGTCTGAGGAACTGGGCTGGCGGATGGGAAGGGTGACAATGAACATCATATTCCTGTAAGAACATATTATATTGAGCATGATAAGTAATATCTTCCTTTCTACCAAGGATAGTATGGTTGACCTCTGAGTAAGAAAGAAGGGAAGAATTTTCAGGTTCTACTATCTGGTATTTAATATGTTTTCGCATTAAATCTGTTCAACAAATCTGAGAAGTAAATACTATTATTTATGTATGAGGAAAGGGGTCTCAGAAAGGTAAAATTACCTGCCCAAGGTCATGGCTGGGAAGAGGTTAAGCCTCCACCAGCCTCCTCTCTTAAAAAAAAAGAAAAGGCAAAACAACTTATTTCATTCTTCTCAGTGAGCTGATAATTGAGGAAAAAGTTTTTGGCTGAAGGGAAAGGGAGGGGAACCTGGAAGAACTTCCTGCTCTGAAAGAATGCAAGGGAGGCTGGGGCCATGTCACTGAGGAGCCCTGGGCATCCATCCAACCACAGGGGTGGACCAATGTGTTCTTGACCTGAGCCAGAAACCAACTCTCCGTTTCTCTTCAGCTCCCACCTCCCTGCTCCTGGGAAGTCCTTCTAACCTCCTGGACCTAACCTCAGTCCTGTTCCTGTGCCCATTGTCTCGGCTTGCAGGCAGATCCAAGACAGCTGGCCGCTCCCTCTCCCCGCTGGGCACGAAGCCTGACACCTGCCCTTCAGCCCTCGGTGGGCTCCCAGGAAGCCTGCAGCCTGTAACCGGACAGTTTGCTCCCCGCAGGTACCCCTGAGCTGCACTCCGCACACTGTTCCTGGATCTCCTCTCCAAAACCTGGGCAGGGTGTGTTCCCACCCAGTCCAGTGACCTTCGCCTGTCTGAGCCCTGGTTAATTTTTGCCCAGTCTGCAAGCTGTGGGGCTCCTCCCCTTCAGGGATATAAGCCTGGCCCAAGGCTGCCCTGTTCCCCACCTGTCCTGAGCCTCCCCAAGCTCCCTCCTCACCCTCACCATGGCCAAAGGATTCTACATATCCAAGGCCCTGGGCATCCTGGGCATCCTCCTGGGCGTGGCGGCCATAGCCACCATCATCGCTCTGTCTGTGGTGTATGCCCAGGAGAAGAACAAGAATGCCGCCGTGGACCCCACGAGCCCCGCGACCACCACCATCACCACGGCCACCACCTTGGACCAGAGCAAGCCGTGGAACCGATACCGCCTACCCACGACACTGTTGCCCGACTCCTACCAGGTGACACTGAGGCCCTACCTCACTCCCAATGAGAATGGCCTGTATATCTTCAAGGGCACAAGCATCGTCCGCTTCATCTGCAAGGACCCCACTGATGTCATCATCATCCATAGCAAGAAGCTCAACTACACCACAATCCAGGGGCACATGGTGGTCCTGCAGGGCGTGGGGAACTTCTTAGTCCCCAAAATCGACAGGACCGAGCTGGTAGAGCCCACGGAGTATCTGGTGGTGCACCTCAAGGGCTTGCTGGAGGCAGGCAGAATGTACGAGATGAAGAGTGAATTTCAGGGGGAGCTGGCCGACGACCTGGCAGGCTTCTACCGCAGCGAGTACATGGAAGGCAATGTCAAAAAGTAAGTCAGAGCCAGGTCTGCTGGGTGGGGGCAGATCCTAGGTGCTGAGGCAGAGCTGGACCCTGGGAGCCAAGGAAGGGCTTGGGTTCGGGGCCTTTGAACCTTCGGGAGCCCTTGGCTGGCCCATCATTCCATCTGCAGCTCTGGTAGAGCAGCTACCAAGACAATCGACCCTTTCCCGGAGGGCTCCCCTATACTTTATTAGGGAGTCAGGGATGAGAGATGAAAGTGCCCCTTGGATAGATAGGAAAACAGGCTCTGAGGAAAGAAATTTGCCAAGGTTTCCCAGCCAATACAGGGATGGAGCCTGCCAGGACTTTGACCCTGAGTCCAGAAGGAGCTCTGCTCTCCCATGTCAGCTGGCCTGTCGGCCTGGAGGCGGCCTGGGGGAGGTGGGGAGGGCAGGGATTAGGCCAGGCAGCATCTGTGCACCCCATCCCTGCACACCCAGCAACACCCTACAGCCCCAGCCCCACACACCCACACGGGCACAGGCATTAAGCTGGCACACCCTCTAACCCCCGCTTCGGGCAGGGTGCTGGCCACGACACAGATGCAGTCTGCAGATGCCCGGAAATCCTTCCCGTGCTTTGACGAGCCGGCCATGAAGGCCACATTCAACATCACCCTCATCTACCCCAAGGAACTCACGGCCCTGTCCAACATGCCACCCAAAGGTGAGCAGGTCTGGCTGGGGCCACACATCCTCGGAAAGCAGACCCCCAGGGCTGGGGCACAGGGCAGGGAGAGGGCGCAACCCCACATGCCTGCGTGCTCCCTGTCCAGGTGCCAGTGTCCTGCTTGCAGAAGACCCCAACTGGAAGGTCACTGAGTTCGAAACCACGCCTGTAATGTCCACATACCTTCTGGCCTACATCGTGAGCGAGTTCACGAGTGTGGAGACAAGGGCACCCAACAACGTCCAGGTATGGAGCTGAGGCCACCTATCCTTCCTCGGGATTGGTCCTGGCCTGGGAGATATTCCTATTTATCCTCATCCTTGTCCCAGCCCCTGAGTTGCTAGGCAGTGTTTGAATCCCAGTTCTGAGTGATCTTGGGCAAATGCCTTAGGTTCTCTGACCCTCCGTCTCTGCATCTGAAAAGTGAGACCCTCCTCACGAAGGGAGTTCCCAACTCCTGGGTGCCAGACAGATGGTGGCTATGGCTATTGTTATTCCCCAAAGGCCCCTGCCTGTGACTCAAGGCTCTAAAGAGACACCCCCGCCCTCTCCTCCGCTGACCAAGCCTCCCAGTTTAACCTAGTTGGTCCCCCAGCCTGCCAGGCTTTGGGACTCGGCCCATCTGCACCAGGACCCAAGAAGGGCCCCTGACCTACCTCTGTCTTCTTTGCAGATCCGGATCTGGGCTCGGCCTAATGCAACTGCACAGAACCATGGCATTTATGCCCTGAATGTGACAGGTCCCATCCTAAACTTCTTTGCCCATCATTTTGATACACCCTACCCACTCCCAAAATCTGGTGAGTGAGGTGCCTCACATTGGGGGGAAGCGGATGGGTTTCCCCCCATAGCCCGAGGCCATCCCACCAACAGCCTGGACTCCCCAGACCAGATTGCCTTGCCTGACTTCAACGCCGGTGCCATGGAGAACTGGGGGCTGGTGACCTACCGGGAGAACTCGCTGCTGTTTGACCCACAGGCCTCCTCCAGCAGCAACAAAGAGCGGGTTGTCACTGTGATTGCTCATGAGCTGGCCCACCAGGTAGCCCCCCAGTCATGGGGAGTGCAGACAGAGAATGAGGGGGGCTCTGGGAGGAGATGGCACAAGCTGTGGCTCCGTCCTTGGCAGCTGAGAAGGGAAGAGTTCCACCTGGCAGGGTGTCAGGGAGGAGTCATGATGATGTCGGTGAAGCCTCGAGCTCAAGACTGGCACACTGGGAGCACTCAGTGAAGCATAGCTCTGGGTACCGTTAGTGACCGCAAGGCCCGAGTGGCTTGCCGGGCTGACCTCCCCTCCCCCACAGTGGTTTGGGAACTTGGTGACCCTGGCCTGGTGGAATGATCTTTGGCTGAACGAGGGCTTTGCCTCCTACGTGGAGTACCTGGGTGCTGACCATGCAGAGCCCACCTGGAATCTGGTGAGCCCGCTGCCGAGGGACCGCTAGGGTCTGGGTTGGGGGACTGGGTCACCCCCTCCCAGGCCAGTCTCCTGATGGCTGCTGGGGATTTGCAGAAAGACCTCATGGTGCCGAACGATTTGTACCGTGTGATGGCTGTGGATGCACTGGCCTCCTCCCACCCCCTTACCACCCCTGCCGAGGAGGTCAACACACCCGCCCAGATCAGCGAGATGTTTGACTCCATCTCCTACAGCAAGGTGCTGCCCAGCCCCCGTGCTGGTCCTGAGACAGTAGGGGTCATGGGAAGGGAGGTGGGGACTCGGCCCACAGGGGCCCACTGAAGCCGGGGCTCCGGGAGCACCCGTCCTAGCCCGATGGGGACACAGGGTCTCCTGCTGGCTCGGCGCAGCCTTCTGAGCCCCCTCTCCTCCACCAGGGAGCCTCGGTCATCAGGATGCTTTCTGAGTTCCTGACTGAGGACCTGTTCAGGAAGGGCCTGGCGGTGAGTACCCTTGGCCAGCCATAGGGTGGGAGGTGTTTCCTCCAAGCCCCGGCCTACCACAGAGGCTGAGTGGTAGAGCCTGGGGCAGCAGCTTTACCCTCACCGTGCCGTCTTTCCACAGTCCTACTTGCATGCCTTTGCCTATCAGAACACCACCTACCTGGACCTGTGGGAACACCTGCAGATGGTCAGTAACAACCAGCCCCCCTGAAGCCATTCTGTGGGGGTCCTGAGATGCTGAAAATCCCTGGGGGCAGCACACGTGTAAGAGAATGTGCCCAGCTCCACTGCTTACCCTCCCAGGCAGGCCATCTGGAGGCTTGGTTGCTCATCTGTAAAATGGGCACAATGATGGCTCCTTGAAGGAGGTGTTATGAGAGCCTGGGTCATGAGCCCTGGCAGGCAGCCCCCCTCACGCTACAGTGAGCTCTGTGAGGGCAGCTGAGGAGTGCCGTCATCTGAGTAGCGAGGAAACGGGCTCTTGTGGTTCCCAAGCCCAAGCCTTCCTCTCCCTGGAACTTTGGAGCCAGTCATTCACCTACTCAGCACTCCTGGCTGCCCTGCGCCCCGGCCAGCCCCTCCCAGACATGACTTTGCACACACCAGCACCCTCGGCGCGCTCTCTGACCCTCCCATCCAGCCTCACCTTGCATTCCTGTCCATTCAGACCCTGAGTGGCCCCTGTCTTTGGGCAAACCCTCTGACCACTCCCACCCTCCCGCCTGCCCCTCCCCGCCTCTCCTGAGACTCTCCCCATCATTCCCCATCATGTCCTCTCCTTCACAGTGGCCCCCACCCCTTCTCTGTGGCCCTGGTCAGCCCTACCGACCCCTCCATATGCCTGTGATCCATGACCAGCCTGACCAGGGAGGCGAGATCCAGGGCCTTGTCACAGAGTCACAGCTGGGCTCCAGGGCCCTCCTGGCCAGTCTGCAGCCCGACATCCATCTGCCATGAGGCCGGTCCACCTCCCCCACCTCCCACAGCGTCAGTCCCTCCCCTCCGCTTCCACTGTCTTCCTTGCCCAGCCTCAGTTTCCAGCGCCTTCCTTTCTTCCGAAGCCAAGCCCTCCTCCGCACCAGCACCCCTCCAGCTCCATCTGCCCCTCCCTCTTTCCCTGAGCCCCTTCTCTCTGCAGCCCCCCTAGAGATCCCCTCCCCCTCAGCTTGTACCTTCCAACAGGGTCTTCTGCCCTCTATTTATGCTGTTCTTAGTTTTTTATTTTCTCAGTTATTAACAGATGTGGTTGGTTTTTTGTTACTATTATGAAAGCAATGCACACACATGGAAAAAGATGAAAAAAGATTTAAGACAATAACAACCACCCTAAGCCCATCCCCAGACCCTCATCCGGGTGCGTTTCCTTCACATTGCCACGACCCTCTCCTTCGCGCTGCCTGTGACATGGGGACACTGGTTTTCCTTCCTCTCTGTCTCCTCTCCCTGCCCGTCCTCCCGGGTTTGTTCAGGCTGAGCCATGGGCATCCTGGGTGCCCCTCCCTGACACACACCCACCTCAGGTTGGATCACAGAATGGGAAGCCACATGGATTTGCTTAATCGAAGTGGAATGAACCGGAGGCTGGGAAGCTCTTGGCTCGTCCAGCACTGGGCAGCCGAGGAGACAGAGAGCCGGGCTGGGGCCCCAGCTCCTGCCTCTCAGCCCAGTGCTCCTCCACTGCCTCCCAGCAAAGTGGTGCCACTAGGGGGAGGCCAAGGGTGAAAGGGGAGAGTGGGTGGGTGGGAGAATGGCAGTCGCTGAAGGCCGCACCATATCCCTCTGCCCAAGGCTGTAAACAACCAGTCGGCCATCAAGCTGCCAGGCACCGTGCGTGACATCATGGACCGCTGGACCCTGCAGATGGGCTTCCCTGTCATCACCGTGGACACCAAGACAGGGAGCATCTCCCAGAAGCACTTCCTGCTTGACCCCGAGTCCACCGTCACCCGCCCCTCAGCGTTCAAGTGAGCAGATGAGGTCACTGAGACAGGCGTCCTAGTGAGGGTTCTGAGGGGCAGTTGCTCTGGGACCCTCTGACCATAGCAGGGCCTGGCCCGCTGTGGCCCCTGCCATAGTGGCTGTAGACAGTCTCCCCCCCTGGGCCAGGAGGATGGGGGCGTTTAGTGCCAGAGTTGGGCAGAAACTGGAAGTCCGGGCACAGCTGTTCTTTGCTGGCAGTGCCCAAGAGCTGCAGTTTCTCACACCTGGCCTCTGGATCTCTTGTTGCAGCTACCTGTGGATTGTTCCCATCTCATCTATCAAAAGTGGCAACCTGCAGCGCCACTACTGGCTGCAGGGCAACGCAGCAAGTAATGCAGCCCTGCCCTAGTGGACAGCAGCCCCATCCCATACTCCCAGCTCCTGGCCCATGTTCTGGGGTTATGGCAGGCCTCAGCCAGGGCTTCCTTCATCGTTTCATTCAACAAATGGAGCCAGCTTCTTTGGTTCTAATTTCTACGTTGTGTGACCCTGGTCAAGTTACCATCTCTCTCTGGTCTCCATTTCCCCATCTATACAATGAGGCTAGGAACAATATCTACCCCATTGAGTTTTGTGAAGGTTAAAGAAGAGGATTCCCATGAAATGTTTAAAACAGTGCCTGGCACATAGTATGAGCAGTCCTACTCTGCCAGGCACTGAGGAAACCAAGGTCAAGGCAAGTCATCCTCTGCCTAAGCCAAGGCTGCAGATGAAGGGAAGGAAGACAAGCAGTTCAAACGTTCCAGAGCTGTGCTGAGTGCTTTAACAGAGGCATATGTGGCCTCTGGGGTACTGGGGCAGGTGGGCAGGGAGCCGGGAATAAGGAGCTTCAACTTCATGGAGAGGTCAGGAAACGCTTCCTGGAGGAGGTGATCTGAGTCAGAGGAAGAGTAGGAGTTCGCCAGGCTAATGGCAGCAGAGAGAAGCAGTCCAGGCAGAGTCAATAGCAAGTGCAAGACTTGAGGTAGGAGAGAACTCGGAGACTGAGTGTGGCTCGGGCAGAGGTGCGCCCTCGGTGAAGCGGGTCCCTGCAGGCTGCAGGAGATGATGGCTATGTCCTCGGGCCAGGAGGAGCCGGGACAGGTGGGAAGTGGGAAAGCCATTGGGTCTGACCTGCAGGTATGGAAGGATCCCCTCTGGCTGCCAGGAGAAAAGGTGGAGGGAGAGCCGTGAGGAGGAGGCATGGAGCCCCCAGGAAGAGATGAGCAGTGCTGGGGGGCTAACTGGATGGGAAGTGCTGCCTGGGTTT
Organism: Balaenoptera musculus; assembly: GCF_009873245.2. Lineage (NCBI taxonomy): Eukaryota > Metazoa > Chordata > Mammalia > Artiodactyla > Balaenopteridae > Balaenoptera > Balaenoptera musculus. Next base: position 38,086,259 of record NC_045786.1, read on the forward strand.
GATGGTGCTGTTACAAGCGGAGAGGTGGGAGGAGGAGGGGGTGGAGGAGGAGCGGCCGCCTGGGGAGTTGAGTCTGAGGGGCCGGGGGTGTGCCGATGGAGTTGTCTCGGTGGATGCCACTGGCCCGGCCACCCAGAGCCTGTGGGAGGCAGGGCGGCCACTGAGGTTCAGAGATGGCAACTGGTCTGTCCAAGGTCCCCGGCCAGAGTTGGGCCCCGGCAGCCAGTCCTACCCCTCTTCTCCGCCCCTCTCCTTGGCGTTGGCCCAGCGGCGTGAGGGCCGGCTGCTGCCAGGCTGCAGGGGAGGCTGCTCTGCTGAGGCCTGGGTCAGGTCAGCCTGTGGCCTTCTGAGCAGCCCTGCCCCAGCTCTGGTCTCTCCCCACAGCCCAGAATGATCTGTTCAAAACCCAAGCGGATGAGTGGGTCCTGCTAAACGTCAACGTGACGGGCTATTACCAGGTGAACTACGATGAGAACAACTGGAGGAAGATTCAGAATCAGCTGCAGATAAAACCATTGGTGGGTACCTGCCGCCCCACCCATCCCCTGCCCGAGGCCCAGCCCCAGGATGGGGCCCCAGACTGCAGGGCCTGCCCGCACCGCCAGCCCGAGGTCACACGCTCTGTTACCCCTTCTAGACCATCCCTGTCATCAATCGGGCGCAGGTCATCTACGACAGCTTCAACCTGGCCAGGTGAGTGCTCAGCCATGGAAGCCTGGAGACTTGGCAAGTGCGGTTCCACAGTGAGAGCCAGTGCTGCCTCCCGCCGTCCTCACCGTGTGCCAGGCTCAGCACCGTGGGCTCCCTGTGCTTCTGGACACCCCTCCCTTGGCCACACATCCCCGGAGATTGTCGGTGTCACAGCCCATACTTCCCAGAGAAGGAATCTGAGATTCAGAGCTTGAGTACCCTGCCTGAGGTCACACAGTAGCCCATGACAGCCAGACGCAGTCCTGTCCAACTCCAAAACCACAGTGCACTCCACGGCACCAAGGTTTTCCGGAGGGCTACCTGTGGCCCAGGCCACCATGCTCAGTGCTAAGAAAAATCCAGGAAGGACAGGATAGAAGAGATGCAGCATGGATAAACAGATATTTATTGAGCAGCTGCTGTGTTCATGAGCACCAACAGTTACCAAGTTCTTTGACATAAGTGATGTCACCCATAGACATGGACCTTTATGAACCAAATATGCACAGATGGCCTCAGGAGGTGGAGGGAGGAAAGACCAGAGGGCCAAGCAAATCAGAGAAGAGGTGGGCAGAGTAAAGAGCACAGGTTTCTTGTCTTTTTGAATCTCTGATCTGTCTCCTATGGGCTGTGTGGCCTTAGGCAAGGCACTTTACCTCTCTGAGCCTCAGTTTCCTCATCTGTAAAATGGGGATAATGAGCAAGGAAATGTGACTGGCAGTGGGTGAGGGCCAGGCCTGGGCTGGCCTCGTTTGTGGCACCACCCAGCATCCACATCCCTCACCCCTACCCCCAGCCCCACCCCTGGTGAATGCTGGAGCTGGCTCAGTTGGGCCTCTGGGACCTCAGGCTCTAGGAGGAGGCTGGGGTTCCCACAGTGAGGCTGGACTGGGTGGGGATGCTTACTTGAGCCCCTCTGTCTGCTCCCAGTGCCCATATAGTCCCTGTCACCCTGGCGCTGAACAACACCCTCTTCCTGATCAACGAGAAAGAGTACATGCCCTGGCAGGCCGCCCTGAGCAGCCTGAGGTACTTCAAGCTCATGTTTGACCGATCCGAGGTCTACGGCCCCATGAAGGTACAGAGGGGCATGGCAGGGTTCAAGGACCAATTCCCCAGTGCCTGAAATTACGCCATAAGGAAGTGAATAGAAATATTGCCTGGAATGGTGAAACATGCCAGGTCCTTGGCAGTGGTGAGAGAGCAGGAGGGATGTAGGGTGAAGGGAGCAGGGATTGAGAAGGTGAGCAGGTTGGGCACAGCAAAGAAAGGACACAGACTTCTAGCAAAGTTTGCTAGATTTGGAAATTAGCAAATCCTTCTTTCAGAAGGCAACAGAAAAAGCCACAGTACAGGAAGGGGGTGGGAGTGGGGGAGAAGGCCTTTTACCAGCTGTGTGGACTCAGGCAACCCTCTTCAGACCCAGAGAACCCCTCTGTGAAAGGAGCGGGCCTGTGCCTGCCTAGCCTGCCCTAAGGGGCTGGAGGAGGATGCCGCTGTTAACAGTTTTGAAGCTTGGGGGCGTGGGCAGGGAGGATCAGAGGGAAACTGCTTGCTCTGGATGCATAGCTGAACCCGTAAGGATGTTCATTGCAGTGTGGTTTATAAAAGACAAGAAAACCAAAAATACTCAAATGTCCAACAGTTGGAGTTGGTTAAGTAAACTAGAATATCCATTTGATGGAATATTATGTAGTCATTAAAAATGTTTTTCACATGATTAACTAACTGTTATGGTAAATGAGGTTTTAACTCACTTTAAACTCATTAACCTACCTACACCTTGGATTCACCCCATCCTCCTAATGTAGTAAAATCACAATATTTGGTCAACTCAGTATTCAGCATTTACTTTATGTGATTATTTAAATATCATTCTCTGCTGAGCCACATAAAGTACCATGTTTGTGTCTCCTTTTTTATACATCTTATACAAATGTATCAGATAATACATTAGTTTTGCTTTTTCCTGGAGGCATCCCTCCTGGAGCCCTCTGTCGGCCTGCTCCCTTCTAGAACTGCTACTCAGCTCCCACGCTGGGAGGCTCTCCATTGTTGCATCTCTTGTTTCCTGAACCCATGGATTCTTCCTTGAGTTTTCTCTCTATTAGGGGAGCACATCTTCCAGTTTTGGAGAAAGGGTTCATAAGAGGTGGATTTTTTCAGGTAGATTGTCTGAAATGTCTTTATTCCACATTCACACTGCATTGAGAGTTTGCTTGAGTTTAGAAGTTTCTAGGTTGAGGGACTTCCCTGGTGGTCCAGTGGTTAGGACTCTGTGCTTCTACTGTAGGGGGCATGGGTTCAATCCCTGATCAGGGAACTAAGATCCCACATGCCTCGCAGCATGGCCAAAAAAAAAAAAAAAAAAAAAGTAGTTTCTATTTTGGAAATTATTCCTCAGGAAATTTCAGGTCTTGCTCCATTGACATCAAACCTCTCATGTTTCTGTTGAGAAGCCCAGGGTCTTTCTTATTTCCAGTTCTTTGAATGTGGCCAGGTTCCCCTTCTGGAAGCTGTGGGCTCTTCTCTCCATGCTGGTGGTCCTTCATGCAGGTCTTTCTCATCCTTCTACGTTTTCAACCTGGACAACTTTGCATTGCTCCTTTAAACTTTCTTCCTCTCCTTTTTTCCCCCGGTTCTCCCTTTCTGGGATCCTTGTTAATCCAATTCACTGCCCTTACATTGGTCCTCTAGTTTTCTTCTCTCCTATTTTCCAGCTTGGTGACTTTTTGTTCTGCCCTCTGGGATATGCCCTCAGTTTAGCACACCACCTCTCCTCATTTTTTCTATCATATATTTAAGCTTCCAAGTGCTATTCCTTGCTCCAGCGCCCTATGCAATATCTTCTCTGAACTCTTGGAGGATATTTATCACAGGCTTTTATGAAGTTTTCTTTTTCTTTCACTGACTTGTTTCCTCCAAGTCATCTGTTTGTTTTGATCTCCTCTTTCAAGTTGGAAACTGAGCTGCCCCTTTGAATTTGAGAGTGAGGCAGTGGTTGAAAGCTCCACGGGGAGGTGGAGTTTGTCACCTGCAGTCTTGTTATGGGGTGACTAGGTGGCCAAGTAACTCCTCGTGGGGACCCTAAAAAATTAATATCTATGACTGTGTTCTCTTGACACCATTCAGTCTCCAGAGAGTGATCCTCTGTCTTGTGCAGTTGAGGCTCACTTTCTGGGATCAGGGTGGGGAAGGAAACTGGGGGTACCTCCATTTAGGCTGTAAACTTTCACCTCTGGCCCTCTCTGCAATTCAGCAACCCTCCCACTGTGTCTGGGGACCCTAGTTCTGAGCCCCTCTGATTCAGCCTTGCTCATGCGGGAGGGAGGGGTGTTGCTTGAGGCAGGGAGGGAAGTGGGCACTCGAGGATTTAATTAGTCCCTCTACAGATTTTGGCTCCATTGCCCTGTTCACAGCCCGGCCTCACTCCTGTCCCCTGCACACCCATCCCTCTAATCCTGAGCCTCGTCACAGCAAGTCTCCTTGCTTCTGTCTCCATCTCCCCCATGGCAGGTGCTCTGCTGCAGACCCCCGCCTCGGCCAAGCCTGTTCCATCTCCCTCTCTCCACCTCCCAGCTCCTACACTGTGTGGACGTCTCATCCACTGTTGTTTCCTTTCCAATTCTCTTTGCTCTTGGGGGTTTATTCCTTTTACGTTTGGATGTGGATTCTGGTTGACACACATGATAATCTACTGTATTGAACCAGCGTCTGCAAAGGATTTTAATAACATGGGTTGGGCCTTACACGACAATGCCAGCTAAATGAACAGCATGCAGAATTGTAGATATGCTGGGCAGAAAAGAGAAAGGAAGGGGCAAACTCACCAATTTGGAAGTCATGGATTTGGTAAGTTCTGGGGTGGTTAGTATTTTCTGCCTATGCTTTACAGTGTTTTCTAAATTCCCCACAGTAAAGGCAGAATACTTATTATCAGGTGGTGGGGGATGGTAGGCCCTAAAACTATATTAGGAAATGGTGATACTTAGACATAGAGTGTCAGAACTGGTTGAGGGAAAGAACCCCAGATCAGTCATCTGAGACCTGGACTAGCGCCGGCTCCTTTGACCACTGTCTTGCCTTGGGCGAAGCTTTTTTTTTTCTTCTTGGGAAGAGCCTCTGGCCTCTTGCTTCTGTAGCCATTAGCCCTTGCTACACTTGCCTACCCACATCAGAGGCTCCGTGGGGCTCCAGGTGGGTCAGGCATGAGTCTCCTCTTTGAGGCTATTCATGTTTTCTTTTTCCCAGAATTACCTCAGGAATCAGGTTGAACCCCTCTTCCTGTATTTTGAAAATCGCACCGAAAACTGGACTCTGCGCCCAGAAAGCCTGATGGACCAGTGAGTATGACCTCTCTTGGGTCTGGAGATCACAGGTGGCCCAGGCACCCTGACCTGGGAAGTCCAGAGCAAGTCCCAGCAGCATTCTCCTCTGAAGTTCCCAACTCCTGGCCGGACCAGGGCCACCAGTCAGGGAGAGACCCCCCCCCCCACTATGAATAGGGAGCCCTGCCCTGAGGCTCTATGTGGCCTCTTTGTACAAAGGACCAAACTGAAATTTCAAGGTCCCCTCACCGGCATTGTTATTCAGATTCTAGTGGTTGAAGGTGGGGCTGGAGTCTGTGCCCGCCCTCCCTGGGCTGCCCAAGGCAAGAAGCAAAGAGGGGGACCCAAAGGGCGGGTGGGCTGCAACCTTAGAGCCCCAGCCCTGCTGCCCTGCCTGGAGCTGTGTGTCAGCAGGGGAGTCTTTGCCAGAGTCAGAGCCAGGCATGCTGACAGAGTGTCACCCCTGGGGCAGGTACAATGAGATTAATGCCATCAGCACTGCCTGCTCCAATGGGCTGCCTAAGTGTGAGGAGCTGGCCAAGAACCTTTACAACCAGTGGATGGAGAACCCCCAAAATAACCCGTGAGTGTGTCCCCTGCTTGTCTCCTGATCTTTATCTGTCCCTCAAGCTCACAGCCCTGTCCTTATCAGACCCTCGTCCCGCCCTCCCTGCTGCTGCTCTACCCCTGACACCCTGACCCCACACCAGGATCCACCCCAACCTGCGGTCCACCATCTACTGCAACGCCATCGCCCAGGGTGACCAGAAAGAGTGGGACTTCGCCTGGAGGCAGTTACAACAAGTCCAACTGGTTAATGAAGCTGACAAACTCCGCTCAGCGCTGGCCTGCACCAACAAGGTCTGGCTCCTGAACAGGTGAGGACCAGAGCTGGACGGGGCTGGGTGAGTTCCCCTCCCCGCCAGGGACCAGGGTCCCAATGTGGGGGAGAAAGAACCAGCCAGGCGTCCACACTCTCCTCCGTGGGATCCTCGCAAACCTGCGCAGTGGAGCAGTGCGTTTCCCAGTTTTACAGATGAGGACACGGAGGTTCAAAGAAGCAAAACAACTTGCCCAAAGGCTAGAAGCTTTACTCAGTGAAAAAAACAAGATTTGAATCTGGATCTGGGTCCACGTCCTGTGCTTTTAACTGCTGCAGTCTCCTAGCCTTTACCTCTCTGTCAAGGGCTGTGGTGCATCTGGACCTGAGTCCTTCTGGACATCCAGCTGGGCAACCCCCAAACACTTGGATGAGGGCTCCTGGCTCCCACTGCGTGCCTCATATGCCATCTTCTGTACTTCAGTAAAGAAGAGCTACCCTCAATGTCAAAGACAGGAGTGGCCACCCTACCTGGTGCAGGGCTTACCCCTTCCTTCATTCATTCATCGTCAGATATTTATCAAGCACTTGGTCTATGTCAGTATGATACCTGGCATAGCCAGTGACCCTGCTTAGGGGACTCAGTGTCCCATCTACAGGAGGGCGGTAGGACCAAGGAGTCTTCAACCCGCAGCATGCTGAAGGGATGTTGAGAGGTTGCAGGAGAGGTGTGTGGGGTGGAGGGCAGGGTTCTTTTACTTATTACGCAGCATGCTGTCCTCACAGGTACCTGAGTTACACCCTGAAGCCAGACCTCATCCGGAAGCAGGATGCCACCTCCACCATTAACAGCATTGCCAGCAACGTCCTCGGGCAATCTCTGGCCTGGGACTTTGTCCAGAGCAACTGGAAGAAACTCTTTCAGGAGTGAGTCTGCCGAGAGCATGTTAGGGGAAGCGCACACCAAGGCTGAGTCCCCTGGGGGTGGGCTGTGTGCACCAGACGCTGCAGGGTCGGGAGTGGAGGGTAGACACTGCATCGGAGTGGTCCAAAAGGAACCCAGCTTGAGGTCGGGAAGGGACAGGAATTGAAAGACGTGGCAGCGGGGCACAGCTGTCCCTTTTCCCACTTGGGGGAAAGAAAGTTTGGCTGGTGGGAGTGTTCTCTGAAGAGATGGGAGCAAGGACACTGCAATCAAACCTGTGTTCAAGTCCCTAGTGGTGTCTCCTTGGACATGTCATTTCATCACATCTGCGAGATGGGGACAGTCACAGGGTCCTGTGTCGCCTGCCAGTCACCGAACATTGGTTCCTGGCCCCCCCTCACGGTTCCTCTCTCTCCCTGCCCTGCAGTTATGGCGGTGGTTCCTTCTCCTTCTCCAACCTCATCCAGGCTGTGACCCGAAGATTCTCCACTGAGTTCGAGCTGCAGCAGGTAAGAAGCCCCGGACCTTGGGGCAGCACCCAGAGGCCCATCCCCAGTCTCAAGGGACAGCCGCCACTCAGCTCCCACCGCATGTGTTCACAAGGCAGCGGGGCTCCATGTGGTCAGGCCTTCCTCATGTAGAGGGGAAGCTGGGTATCCAGACTTTCTTTTTTTTTTTTTTTTTTTTTTAAATTTATTTATTTGTGGCTGTGTTGGGTCTTCGTTTCTGTGCGAGGGCTTTCTCTAGCTGCGGTGAGCGGGGGCCACTCTTCATCGCGGTGCGCGGGCCTCTTATTATCATGGCCTCTCTTGTTGCGGAGCACAGGCTCCAGACGCGCAGGCTCAGTAATTGTGGCTCACGGGCCTAGTTGCTCCGCGGCATGTGAGATCTTCCCAGACCAGGGCTCGAACCCGTGTCCCCTGCATTAGCAGGCAGAGTGTCAACCACTGTGCCACCAGGGAAGCCCCAGACTTTCTAAATGTCACAATTCAATCACAGATATTCATCTTGGAATTTTTGTATAGGCAAAAGGTAAAGAGAATAATATAATGAACCTCCATGTACCCGTTACTCAGATTGAACAATTATTAACATTTGCCGACATTTTTTTGGGGCGGACAGTTTTCAAGCTAATCACTGATATTATATAATTTTACCTATAAACACTTTAGTCGTATCTAAAATAAAGAATTTTAAAAACATAATCTATCATTAGCAAATACAAGAAAATTAACAATGCCTTAGTATCATCTTATACCCAGGCCATTTTCAAATTTTCTGTCTTTTTTTGGCCGTGCCACAGCCGCTTGTGGGATCTTAGTTCCCCGACCAGCGATTGAACCTGTGCCCCCTGCATTGGGAGCGCAGAGTCTTAACCACTGGACCACCAGGGAAGTCCCCTATGTTCACATTTTTGAGTGAACCTCTGTTTTTACTTCTCTTGGGTGTACACCTAGGAGTGGAATTGCTAGGTCATTTGGTAACTGTGTTTAACTTTTTGAGAAACTGCCAAACTGTTTTCCAAAGCAACTGCACCAACTTACATTCCCACCAGCAATGTATGAAGGTTCCAATTTCTTTATGTTTTGGGGAAAATTGTTATTTTCCTTTTTGAAAAAATTATAGCCATCCTACTGGGTGCAAAGTGGTATCTCATTGTGGTTATGAGTTGCATTTCTCTGATGACTAATGATGTTGAGCATCTTTTCATGTGCTTCTTGGCCATTTGTATATCTTCTTTGGAAAAATGTCTATTCAAATCCTTCACTCATTTCTTTTAAAAATAAATTTATTTATTTATTTTTGGCTGCTTTGGGTCTTCATTGCTGCATGCGGGCTTTCTCTAGTTGCGGCGAGTGGGGGCTGCTCTTTGTTGCGGTGTGCGGGCTTCTCATTGAGGTGGCTTCTCTTGTTGCGGAGCATGGGGCTCTAGGCGCGCGGGCTTCAGTAGTTGTGGCTCGCAGGCTCAGTAGTTGTGGCTTGCAGGCTCTAGAGTGCAGGCTCAGTAGTTGTGGCACGCGGGCTTAGTTGCTCCGTGGCATGTGGGATCTTCCCGGACCAGGGCTCGAACCCGTGTCCCCTGCATTGGCAGGCGGATTCTTAACCACTGTGCCACCAGGGAAGCCCCCTTCACTCAGTTTTTAATTGGTATATTTGTCTTTTTATTGTTGAGTTATAAGAGTTCTTTATATAATCTGGATACTAGGCCCTTATTAGACACATATTAGGCAAATATTTTCTCCCATTTTGTGGATTGTCTTTTCAGTTTCTTGATAGTGTCTTTGATACGCAAAGTTTTCAACTAAAAAAAAAATTTATTTATTTATTTATTTATGGCTGCATTGGGTCTTCATTGCTGCGTGTGGGCTTTCTCTAGTTGCAGCGAGCTGAGGCTACTCTTTGTTGTGGTGCGTGGGCTTCTCGCTGCCGTGGCTTCTCTTGTTGTGGAGCATGGGCTCTAGGCACGAGGGCTTCAGTGGTTGTGGCACGTGGGCTCAGTAGTTGTGGCTCGCAGGCTCTAGAGCACAAGCTCAGTAGTCGTGGCGCAGGGGCTTAGTTGCTCCGCGGCATGTGGGATCTTCCTGACCCAGGGATCGAACCCATGTCCCCTGCATTGGCACGCGGATTCTTTACCACTGAGCCATCAGGGAAGTCCAAAAGTTTTTTATTTTGATGAAGTCTAACCTTCTATTTTTCTTTTGTTGCTTGTGCTTTATGTGTCATATATAAGAAACAATGACCTAATCCAAGGTCACAAAGATTTACACCTATGCTTTTTACTAAGATTCTTATCATTTTAGCTCTTACATTTAGGAGTGATCAATTTTGACTTAATTTTTGTACATGGTGTAAGGCAGAGGTCCAACTTCATCCCTTTGCATGTGGCTATCCAGTTGTCCCAGTACCATTCATTAAAAGGACTATTCTTTTTTTTGTAATATCATTAATTTATTAAAAAATTTTATTGGAGTATAGTTGATTTACAATGTTGTGTCAGTTTCAGGTGTACAGCAAAGTGATTCAGTTATACATATACATATATTCATTCTTTTTCAGATTCTTTTCTCATATAGCTTTATCACAGAATATTGAGTAACGCTCCCGGTGCTATACAGTAGGTCCTTGCTGGTTATTATAGTGGTGTGTGTATATTAATCCCAAGGTCCTGATTTATCCCTCCCCGCCCCCATGTTTCCCCTTTGGTAACCATAAGTTTGTTTTCGATATCTGTAAGTCTGTTTCTGTCTTGTAAATAAGTTCATTTGTATCATTTAAAAAAAAATAGATTCCACATATAAATGATATCATATGATATTTGTCTTTCTCTGTCTGACTTACTTCATTTAGTATGATAATCTCTAGGTCCATTCATGTTGCTGCAAATGGCATTATTTCATTCTTTTTTATGGCTGAGTAATATTCCATTGTAAATATGTACCACATCTTCTTTATCCATTCCTCTGTTGATAAAAGGACTATTCTTTCACCCATTGAATGATCTTGGCACCTTTGTTGAAAATCAATTGACTGTAAATTTTAGGGTCTATTTCTGGACTCTCAATTCTATTTCATTGATCTGTTTGTCTTTATGCTAGTACACATTGTCTTAATTATCATAGATTTGTAGTGAGTTTTGAAATCGGTATTGTGGGCCCTCCAACTTTGTTCTTTTTCAAGATCATTTGGCTATTCTGAATCTTTGCATTTCTTTATGAATTTTAGGATCAGCTTGCCAATTTCTGCAAAAAAATACAGTTGGAATTTTGATAGGGATTGTACTGAATCTGTAGATCAATTTGGGGAGTATGTCCATGTTAGTAATATTAAATCTACCAATCCATTAACACAGATTTGTCTTTTTTTTTCCTTTTATTTAGGTCTTCTTAATTTTTCTCAACAATATTTTATAGTTTTCAGCATACTGGTCTTGCACTTCTTTTGTCAAATTTATTCCTAAGTATTTTATTCTTTTTGATGCTATTGTAAATGGAACTGTTTTCTTAATTTCATTTTCAGATTTTTCACAGCTAGTGTATAGAAATATAATTGATCTTTGCATATTGCTCTTATATCCTGCAACCTTGTTGAACTCATAAGTTTTAATAGTTGTGGTTTTTTATTTTTCGATTCCTTGGGACTTTCTGTATACAAAATCATGTCATCTGCAAATAGAGATAGTTTACTTCTTCCTTTCTGGATGCTTTTAATTTCATTTTCTTGCCTAATTGCCCCCACTACAACCTCCAGTACTAATACATCTTTTAATCTATAGCATCTCTTTAAAAAAAAAAAAAAACAACATTTATTTGCTCAAGCAACTGGGCCATTTGTACTATAGAAATGGCCACATTTTGAATTTGGCTGGTTGCTTCCTTGTGGTGTCTGTTTAATTTGTCCCTCTCTCCTCCCTTGATTGGATTGAGATTGTAATTCATTTAAAAACTGAGAATCAACTCAATAAGGACCTCACAGTGAAGGTCAAATACATGTAGGAGCCAAGCTGAACCTTGGGGCGGTCACTTTTTTAAAAAAAATAAATTTATTTATTTATTTATTTTTGGCTGTGTTGGGTCTTTGTTGCTGCATGCAGGCTTTCTCTAGTTGCAGCAAGCAGGGGCTACTCTTAGTTGTGGTGCGTGGGCTTCTCACTGCAGTGGCTTCTCTTGTTGCAGAGCGCAGGCTCTCGGCGTGCAGGCTTGCTTCAGTAGTTGTGGCTCGCGGGCTCTGGAGCGGAGGCTCAGTAGTTGTGGCACATGGGCTTAGTTACTCTGAGGCATGTGGGATCTTCCCGGACAAGGGCTTGAACCCGCATCCCCTTGCATTGGGAGGCGGATTCTTAACCACTGCACCATTAGGGAAGCCCAGGCCTGTCATTTTTGACCTCTGCCAGGGAGAGGGAAGGACTGGCCCTCCCTGTCCTGGAGAACAGGCTGTGGTCCCCATCCCCAGGGGCCCTAACATGGAGGGGGAGGACAGAGGACCTAGCAGCCCTCTCCTCAGGGCTGTGTTAGAGACATAACCTGGGGCTCAGAATTATCCTTTTCCTCGCAGCTGGAGCAGTTCAAGAAGAACAACATGGATGTAGGCTTCGGCTCAGGCACCCGGGCTCTGGAGCAAGCCCTGGAGAAGACCAAAGCCAACATCAAGTGGGTGAAGGAGAACAAGGAGGTGGTGTTAAACTGGTTCACAAAACACAGCCAAATAGTCCCTGGTCCTTACAGTCACCTGGCCCCCATGTGAGATGCCCACGTGTGTGTATCCAAGTGGCTCACGGTAGGGCCCCCATTCCTGAAGCCTGAGGCACCCGTGTCCTCCCCTTAGGAACAGTCTCTGGCCCATGTTCTCTCCACTCTGCCCAGGGGGCCAATCCAGTTTCTGATGGCCAGACTGTCCAAGTGCCTCCCAGCCCCTGCCCCTCATGGCAACCCCACCCCAGGCCTGGCATGGCTCCTGTCACCCAGGGCCCTGGGGCTGATCTCAGGGAAGTCCAGCTCCAGGGCCAGATGAGCAGAGGCCCTTGATGGATGATGGACTGCCTTGGGGGGCTGCCCTGTGCCCTCTCTCACACTCCCATAAAGACCCTGAACCTGAGGAGTTAACAGAGCACCAGATCTGTATATTTTTTTCTAAGATAAAATGTAAATAAAGGATTTCTAGATGAGCTTCCAGACTCATTACTAAACTAGAGCAGGAGTGGGTCTGCACAACAGCTAGAGAACCTGGGATGCATGGGGGCCTTGGACCCCCAGGAAACATAGGAAGGAAGAAGTACCCAGCCTGCTGGTCCTTCCTAGAACACCTGTGTGGCAGTGTCTGCCTGCAGTGTTCATTTCATCGGCAGGATTGAGACTCTGGGTGCTGGGGAGCCACTGGAGGTGGAAGGAATGGGGACACAGCGGTCCCCAAGGTGGAGTGGGGCTTGGTGCCAGACACAGAGCAGGTCCTGACAGTGGAGGGAGTGCTTTTCCAGAAAGCAGGAGTTTCCACGGTTTCAGAAGCTAGGATTTGCACCTGAACTAGCGTGAGGCAAGGGAGCAGGGTGCTGGCTGGGCCCCTCTTCCTGCACTGCAGCCAGCACACCTGGGAGAGTGAGAGAAAAGGGCTCGCGTAAGGGCAGCAAGCCCTGGATCCAGGCCTGGTGTGACCACTCACTGGCCAAGGGCATGTCCTGCCACCTCTCCAGGATCCCTGGGTGGCATATCAGTTTGTAAACTTGTTGTTTTCAAGAGTAGCATACAGAAAAAGTCAGGTGCTCTCCAGATCACCTGGGGCAGCCAGTGATAAGGGCCAACTCTGAGGAGAAGGTCTGGGACCCGCAGGGCTCCACGGCCCACATCAGCCTTGGTGGAAATTTCTTGGCAAAGGAGGCCCAGCTGAGCACCCAAGGCTGGTGGGAGGGAAAGAGGGAGGTAACAGATAGCCCAGGCTCCTCAGGGGTCACCTCCAGTTGACCCCACCTGTGAGCTGCTCCAGCTGGAGTCTTGAAGTCCAGCCTGTTTCTTGACCCCTGCGCTTTGGTTTCCTCATCTGCACGATAAAGACGATCTATCATAGGGTTGGTGTGTGGATCTAAGGAGATTCACGTACTTAGCACACAGTCTGACACTTAAGGAGAGCAGGGTGTTACTATCATCCTTAGCCCTGTCTCCTGCTCAAGGCCCCATCCATCCTTTTTCCTCCCAGCCTCTTCCTCCTTGTGAGAAGTGTGCCAGCAGGCCTGGGGCCAGGAAGGCTCCTCCATGCTCCACTGCCTTCCGCATATCAAAGGCTGGGGCGGGCCAAGGGGTGGGACCAGCCTTGGGTATGGGTCCCTCCACCAACCAGGAGGCTCCCCCCAGCCCAGCCTCTCCAGACCAGCCCTTCCTGTCGCCAGGGCCCAGCTGCCAGGCGGCTGGCACTTGACCTTCGGGGGACCAGAGGGCAGGCGGCCCCCTCAGGTGGTCCCCCCTGGGGGAAGGACCAGCACCGCCATCTAGGGTCCCTGGGGGAGAGCTGGCCTCCAGGTAGGAGAGTCAGCAGGGACCCTAGTCCCCGTGCCTGGCACTGGGCTAAGTGTTTATGTGCATTATCTCATTTGGTTTTCAACAGTCCCAGGAGATAAAGACTGTCTTTATCTCAGTTTTGCAGATAAGGAAACCGAGGCGGCGCAGGGAGGTTAAGACCCCGCCTCTAATGCCCGTGCATGAGTGGAAGCTGGCCCTGCATTTGGGGCTACGGTAGTTAGGCACTCATCACCTGACAGCTCACAGCGCAGGCGTTCATGACTGCCTGTGGGGCTGGAGGAAATCGGTACCGAGGATGCAGCGAGGACATGCAAAGCCAGAGACCTGCTTGCAGAACCTAGCTCAAGGTCGGATGCAGAACAGGAGCTGCCTAGAACCCCGACTGCTCATTCCCTATCCAGCGCTCCGTCTACAGGTGGGTTGACTTCTCACGGCCAGTGGGGGGCCCTGAGGATCAGCCAGAAGCAGCGGGGGTGGGTGGGTGGCCTCTCCCACCTCCCTACCCTCCAGGAGACTCCTCAGGAGGCACATCCTCTGCACTGCAGGGTCATTGAGAAGCCCCGGGTGAGGTACTCGGTGAATGTCCAGTCTCTTACGGATGGTGATTGGGTCCCCAGGAAGGTGCAGATGGATCAGTCATCCCAGGCGGGGCACCAGCATCAGCCCCTCTCCCACCCCTGCCAGGCACTTAGCACAGAGGTGCAGCCAAGAGCAGCCTGCCTGGGATGGAGCCACACATGAGGGTGAGGGGCTGCTGCTCCTGAGAGGCAGGGCTGAGCCTGCCCTCCCAGAGGGTGAGGACAGGGGTGGGGGATTAGCCCAAGCCCCCGGCCCTGCTCCCTGCCCAACGCCAGCAACATTTAGGAAGTGTCCCAGGCAACTCCAGCTGGGGTGATAGCAGCCTTTTGCCTCGGCCTTTGCATCTCCCAGAGGAGCTGGGAGAAGAAGGCTGCCAAATTCCAGAAGATGCTCAGCTCTGGCTGGCCCTTGCCGTGGCCATCAGTGACTGGACCAAGGACTGAGCCCAGATAGGTGGGAGCCAAAGGAAGGAGATGGGCAGCTGTTCAGTTCTGCCTTGGCTGCAGGTGCCATGAGACTGTGGAGCCAAGTCCTTGCACCTTCTTGAGAAAGAGAGAGCACTGGACAGGGAGTCAGGGGCTTGATGTTCCAACCTAGCTGGAGGGCTAGAGAAAGTTGCTCCCCTCCCTGGGCCGGTTTCCTCAGCTGTAAAATGAAGGAGCAAAAAATAGCCATTGCTCCCACACCTGGTTGGGCCTCGGCTCCAGGTTCCCAGGTCCCGGCCCAATGCACTGAATCGCACTCTCAGGGTGGGACCCTGGAACCAGAGGGCTCAACATGCAGTCAGGTGAGGGAACCACCGGACTGGATCATCTCTAAGGTCGTGTGATTCTGTTCAGCTATTATGTATTAAGCAATTACTACGTGCCAAGCCTAAGAACCCTGAGAGGTAGGGTCTATTATTGTTGCCACTTCACATCTGAGGAGATTGAGAGTCAGGGAGGTTTTGTTCGTTTTTTGTTAATTTTTTGGCTGCGCTGTGCGGCATGTGGGATCTTAGTTCCCCAACCAGCGACTGAACCTGCACTCCCTGCATTGGAAGCTTGGAGTCTTAACCACTGGACTGCCAGGGAAGTCCCCAGGGAGGTTTTGAAACTTGCTCACGGTTACACAGAGAGTAGGAGCTGAATGAATGTGCAACAAGGGCAGCTGTGCCCTGTATCTGTGTCCCTGCTGCATGTAACCTTGTGTGAGCTTTTCTCAAACTCCGCTGTGGCATGCAGCCCCTACAGAGGGTCCTGGGGTAGGAACCAGAACCCACTTCTGAAAGGTTGGGGGAAGAAGGCACTGCAGTGGTCACCTAATCCAGCTCCTCTTTAAGAGATGGGGAAACTGAGGCACAGAGATGGAGTGACTTCCCTGGTGTCAAAGGGCATGTCAGCAGGCAGTGGGTCAGATGGGAGGCCCTGCATGTGGCAGCTCATGCTCTGGTCTTTCTCCTGCCTCTGCTCTCGCCCTGCACCGTTAACAGCGGACCGCTGCCAGGCTCCACTTCTACAAGGCAGCCCAAAAGACCAAGAGTGGCTCTGACCAGCCCACTCCCTACCCCCCACCTTCACTGCCCCCTCCACCCAGGACACAGAGGCCAGATGCCTCCCCCTGCCGTCATGTGGGGCTCCCCACAACCCCGCCTCCCAGCTCCTTTTCCAACTCAATTTGTCACTTTTCCCCATCAGTCCTGGACTTTAACCACCTGTTTCAACTTGGCTCATGCTGTTTCTTCTGCCTACTCCTCCTGGCGAACTCCACACATCCTTCAATACTCGGTTCCAACATCCTGCAACTCTCCCCTCTCCGAGTCAGAAACAGAATGAAGTCACCACCACTGCTGGCTCCCAAGCCCATGGCAGCCTTTGCTAATGGATCATGGCGCCCTTTCCCCAAGATCCTGGAGGTGCCTCTTAGTCTTGCTCAAGGCCACATAAATCAACGCAGCAGGACTAATGGATCAGGTAACTCAACAACGCAACAGCACTGTCAACCCCATCTCCCACCAGGCTGGCATATCCTCTCTGGTCCCAAAGTACCTTGTATAAACCCCCATCTTGACCTGGGCTCTAATCATTTCCTTCCCTGTTATTTACCCCATTAGTCAGGGCATGTTTTCTCTGGCACCTAGTACTGGGTGTTGTGAGCTGAACTGTGTTCCCCCAAAACTCTTGGTGCAGTTCTAACCCCCAGTATCTCAGAATGTGAATGTATTTGGAGATAGAGCCTGTAAAGAGGTACTAAGGTAAAATGACTTCATGTGGGTGGGCCCAAATCCAATATACTGGTGTCCTTATAAGAAGAGAAGATTAAGACACAGACACAGAGACTGGACCATGGGATAACCATGTGAGGACACAGCAAGAAGGCGGCCATCTGCAAGCCAAGGAGAGAGGCCTCAGAAGAAACCAAACCTGCTGACCCCTTGGTCTTGGACTTCCAGTCTCCAGAACTGTGAGATAATCAATTTCTGTTGTTTAAGCCACCCAATTTGTGGTATTGTCTTACGGCAGCCCTAGTAAACTAATACACTGGGCCTAGCACATGGGAGCCACTCACAAGCACCCTTTGGAAACAACTTCACATAACTGTGAAAGAGCCCTACAGGTCAGCAGGAATGCACCCAGGAGAATGGAAAACGGCAATGGTGACGGGCTTCAGGCAAGTGAACAGGCCCGAGCGTTAACTCACCTGTGTTGCCTGCACAGCAGGCCAGGTGGAGCCCCTGCGCAATAATTACTGTCAAATTGGCAAGTGAGGGCCTGGATTCCAGGAGGGGAAAAGCAGCATGATTTGTTCCCTGCAGGACAGGAACATTTTTCCTTTTCCAGAAGCAATAAAAACCCAGGTGTATAGAAGAAAAACAGACCAAACCAAATTTGGGGGTTTCTTTTGGGTTTTTTTTTAAGAAGTACAAAATCTAAGCATATACTTTTCTTCCCACTCCCATCCCCACCCCGCCAAGCCCACTCCCCCACCAGTCCCAGCCTGTCCAACCATTGTGGTCAAACAACCCATGTTACTGCAGCTCAGGCTGTGCTCTGCAGAACACTGGTCATTCTGTGGGGCGTCTAGGAGTGGAGGGACTGCCCCAGCCCCGACTTCAGCCAGGGAGGCCACCCCTAGCTGTTTCAAACACTGCTTCCATGAAAGACATCATTTGGAAAAGGCTAAAACAAAGACTGAATACTAGTGAAGTAGCAGATGAGGAGGACACCCCACGCTACAGGCCTGATTCCTGGCTGGAAAGGGGGCAGCCAAGGCCATTAGTAGAAGATGCCCAGGTGAGTCCCCTCCAAATCTTCTTGCCAAAATTCAGGGCAGCCACTGAGCTGTACGCCTGAGCTCTGGGGAGGGCTTTCATCACTGAGCTGGAAGGCGGGGCCTGGTCCCTGGTCCTCCGAGCTGGGCAGCACCTCTGCACTGTGGCTCCACCAGCCCCACTGGGTCTCAGGCTGGAGTCTCTGGCATGCTGGGCGGGGCAGGACAGGAGGGGTTTCTGGCAACACACAGGACTCCGGAGACATCGAGATACCCTGAGAGAGAGAAGAGTAGCGGGTTAGTGGGTCACTGCCTCACGCCCTGAGATCCTGAACCTGGATGTTCCCCATAGTGTGGCTGGCAGCTGCTGAACTGCCCTGGTGCCATGGATCCAGTGAAGCAAAGTGGTTTAGAGTACAAGCTCTGGAGATATACTGCCAGGGTTCAAAACCCAGCTCTGCTACTCACTAGCTATGAGAACTCAGATAACCTCTTTTAGTCTCAATTTTCTCGTCTATTAAATGGTGATGATGAAATAAAACCTACTTCACAGGGTTGCTGGAGGGCTGATGAGTTAGTTAATTCATGTAAAATACCAAGAATCGTGTTGGGCACACAGTAAGCATTCAATAAATTTTGGTTATTAATATGCTCTTTTATGGAAGCTTGAGGAAAGCATAAAGGTCACCTGCTCCAAGCCCATCTACTTAGGAAGCCCCTACCCCTGGGGCAGCCAGGCCTCCCTCCCCCTCAAACCTTGATGGAGCACTTGCAAGGAATTTCCTGAATTACCTGAAGGCCCCTGCTACCTTCCACCCTGGACTCTGAAAGCAAGTCTGAAGATTCCCCCCTCTTCCACATGACTGTGAAAGCTTCTAGGTAGAGGTGGTGGTGGCCTTAACTTCCCAGGGCCCCATCTCTTTCCCCAAGGAGGTTAGGGTCCTCTTCATCCTCCCTCCAGCTTCTTTCCATCCCTAACCAGGGTTGGATTAGGTAACCCGGGATCTAAGAAGCATAAGATTCTCTGCAAGCTAGAGCTTACTCACCCCCTCCGTTTCCAATCGAAGCCTGGGGACCACTCCGAGGGAAGCGGAGAGAGCCTGGGCGCGTACCTGGTACACTGCAGCCAGCTCCATCGCGGGGGGCGAGGTCCAGGGCGTGGCCTGGTTCCGGGGCTCTGGGGGTGTCTGCGTTCCGGAACAGGCTTGGGGCGGCGTCCAACGGGCCGCTTCAGGGGCTCTCCCTTGGGACAGCTGCAGGGGCGACTGCATCCCGGGGCAGTAAGGGGGTGTCACCCAGGGACCCATATCGGGGACTCTGCTCCCCAGGCGCTCGGGCGCCGCTAGGGCTCCGGGATAGACGGGCGGGGACCCCCAGGACACCGCGGAGCTAGCGGCTGAGCCAGGGCCGCACCCTTGCGTCTGCGTCTGCGCCTGCGCGGGGCCGCCGTCGGGGCACAGCGGGCAGCCTCGAGGGAGCGCCGCGTCGCTGTGCCGCCGGCGCCGGCGCTGCAGGCTCTCCTCGCTGAGGCCCAGCACGGCCGACAGGTGGCCGATGTAGCGGATGGCCAGGCGCAGTGTCTCGATCTTGGTCAGGCTCTGGCCGGCGGGCGCCACGGACGGCGGCAGAAAGCGGCGCAGCTCGTGCAGGGCGCGGGCGAGCGTGCGCATGCGCAGCTTCTCACGCTCGCTGGCGCTCTGCCGCTGCCCGCCTGCCGGCCGGGTCCGCGCACGTCCGGGTGCCGTCGAGGCGGACTCTGAGGCGCTGGGGGCTGGGGGCGCCGGCTGCGAGGGGCCGCGGGCACGGTCGCAGGGGCACGAGCCCGACGAATCCGAGGAGGAGGCCGGGGACGTGGAGTCCGAGTGGCCGGTCCAGCCCCAACCGTGGGGGAAGATCCAGTGGTCGTGGCCGAGGAGGCCCTGCAGAGGAGGGGACTGGGCCATGGCCGGGGCTGCGGGCTCTGGGAGGCTGGGCCGGCCACCTCCAGGACTGAGCTTTTATCTGGACCAAAGGTGCGAGGTGGACCCCCGCCACGTTACAGAGAGGTGTCAAAACCCACAGAGCCCAGGGAAGGTCTGGGCAGGGGGCGCCCTGGGAAAGCGGGCCCATTTGCGGAGGTGTGGATTCTGACTCCTCGGGGGCTCTAATGGAGGCCCCTGCAGCCCGGGAAGCGTGGGAGGGACAATTCGCATCTGGATGGAGCTGCTAAACTTCTCACTGTGTTCCCACTCACTCCGCCTCATCCACTGCTCCGGTGAGTGCCCGGGACCCTGACAGTGGTGGGCAGTGCCATCGTCTGGGGGCGGCCAGGCTGTCCCTCCAGTGACTCAAGGACCCCCGCAAAGAATGGCCGCCTCCCTCATCACCACCCTCCGGGAGGCTGTACCCAGTAACTCCCACCCAGTGCCTACAAGTGTGCTGGATAAGGCGTCAAGACAAACCCCGAGGGACTTGCTCACAGTGATGGCGGGAGAGAGGTTGGGGAAGGAGGGGACATACAGGTGGACCGTTCCTGGGTTCCCAGAGCCCGCACTTGCTGCTTTGCTCAGTGACACCGAGAAAGTCATCTCACGTCCACAGTTAGTTTCTTTCCCTGAGAAATAGTACAGAGCAGCCTGAAGAAGAGGCATGGAGTGTAGTGAGTGATGAAAATGGGGGCATGTGGGCCCCCAGGCAGGCCTGAGTCAGACCCTCTTTATTTGCTGTGTGACCTTGGGCAGTTCACTTAACCCCTCTGAGGCTCAAGTTGCCTCATCCCTGTGGCAGTAACAATATAAAATACCCACCACCTAGGATGGTTGCTGGTACTAAGTGGAACCATCCATGGGACCACTTAGTATGAGCCTGGCAAGTGGGCTAAATGTTTGCTGCTACCATTTTATTAAGAAAGTACTTACATTTCAAGATGCTTGTAGGCATTATTCATTTAATACATATTTATTTAGCAACTGGTAAATGTCAGGCACACCAGAGTGAACAAGATAGTTGTGGTCTGTGCTCTCATGGGATTTCAGTCTTGTGAGAGAGAGAAGTAAACGTTATGTAATTAGTAGCTCCACCACTAGCTAGCTGTATGCCCTTGGGCAGCTCTGAGCCTGAACTACAACTCTTAAAACAGGAGTAGTAATTATAGTATCTGCTCACAAGACTGTTGTTATAGTCTTATAATATAACCTTTGACACAGTGAAGTTTAAAAGTAAAAGCTCCCACCCCTCAGCAATAATTACAATTTAAAGGAGGCATCAGTGTTCTTCGTAATCTTCAGAGAAAAGGCTGAACTCAGAGGGACTGTCACACTCTGGCCACAGAGGCGGAGAGGTCACAGCTGGGCCTTGAACAGTGGGTAGGACTTGGGTAGGGAGAGAAGCAGGTGGAGAGCATTCTGAATGTGGGAACTGCATAAGCAAAGGCCTGGCAGTGGGACTTCCCAGTGTGCTTCAGGAACGGTGTGCAAGGGGACGTGATGTGGAGAGCAGGAGCTCACCTTGGCTGGGGCCAGGCTGAGAAGTTGTATTTTACTGCCAAGGCAATGGGAAGCCAAATGGACTTTTCAGCAGAAGTGTGACATTAAAAAAAAAAAATCGGGCTTCCCTGGTGGCGCAGTGGTTGAGAATCTGCCTGCTAATGCAGGGGACACGGGTTCGAGCCCTGGTCTGGGAAGATCCCACGTGCCACGGAGCAACTGGGCCCGTGAGCCACAGCTGCTGAGCCTGCGCGTCTGGAGCCTGTGCCCCGCAACGGGAGGGGCCGCGATAGTGAAAGGCCCGCGCACCGCGATGAAGAGTGGCCCCCGCTTGCCGCAACTAGAGAAAGCCCTCGCACGAAACGAAGACCCAACACAGCCAAAAAAGAAATAAAATAAATAAATAAAGTAGCTATTAATTAAAAAAAAAAAATCAGTAATCAGTAAC
The DNA here is from genome assembly GCF_009873245.2 of Balaenoptera musculus. Taxonomy (NCBI): domain Eukaryota; kingdom Metazoa; phylum Chordata; class Mammalia; order Artiodactyla; family Balaenopteridae; genus Balaenoptera; species Balaenoptera musculus. The sequence continues at coordinate 38,107,766 of NC_045786.1, forward strand.
TAAAGGTTAACATGATGATTCAGGAATAGATTAGCCCTCACCAGCCTGAAGTAATAAATGGCCTTGTAGTATTTTTGTGACTGTTATAAAAAATTAACTTTTAGGGACTTCCTTGGTGGCGCAGTGTGGTTAAGAATCCGCATGCCAATGCAGGGGACACGGGTTCGAGCCCTGGTCTGGGAAGATCCCACATGCCGCGGAGCAACTAAGCCTGTGCGCCACAACTGCTGAGCCCATGTGCCACAACTACTGAAGCCCGCGCACCTAGAGCCCATGCTCCGCAACAAGAGAAGCCACTGCAATGAGAAGCCCACGCACCTCAACGAAGAGTAGCCCCTGCTCGCTGCAACTAGAGAAAGCCTGCGCGCAACAACAAAGACCCAATGCAGCCAAAATTAATAAGTAGATAGATAAATTTATTTTTAAAAATTAACTTTGTTACACAAATTACATAACTAATACGTTCTCTTTATAAGAAATGGAAACCTGACAGATAAAGCTGGAGTCCCTATAACCCCTCCCCAAAGGTCATGTGTCCTTCCAGACTTGGTCCCTGTGCACTCACATAAACATATGTATCCTTAGAAAACACATAGTATAAATGAGGTAACATTATGGCAATTTGCCTGTAAATTGCTTTTTTATCATTCAACAGCATATCTGAGAGCATTCCATGTCAGGATGTGTTTAGCTGAGTCATAGTTGGTCTTAGTTGATTTAAATGTTCATCCATTTAAATCGTAGTGGATAATTTTAACTAGAAAAAAAATTAAATGGCAGGAGGTGCAGATAAACCTTCAATAATGAAATTACATCACTTTCTCCTTAGAACTTATTTTTTTTAATATTGGAGAAAATATGCCCAAGTTACTACTCTAACGTTATGATGAAGTAATAATTGACATTGAATAAGGTTGGCCAGGGCAACTGTTTTTAGTTTATTCTAGCTGCTGTGAATGAGGAGGGGACATATTTAATTTGTCCATCACACAAAAAGAAGGTGGAATCAATCAACAATGGCCTTGATTTCAAACAGGAAAGAATCAATTAGTTATGCAATATTTCATGATCTGAAAGGGTTTAAACCAAGGTTGAAAAAATAATAATCCTTTTTCCTAAGGGGAGGGAGACTTAGAAAACAGTCAATCCTACACTTTTTAGGATTAAAATAATGGCAAATCATCATTTGTCCAAGGCTGCACAGTACTATAAAGATCTTGACGTATTGTACTATCAGGAAATTTATATATATGTAATTGACAGTTGTAAACAAGATTCATCAGTTTTCATGTATATTTCTTTTTTAAAATTTTTTATTTATTTATTTGGCTGTGCTGGGTCTTAGTTGTGGCATGCAGGATCTAGTTCCCTGACCAGGGTTGAAACCTGGGCCCCCTGCATTGGGAGCGCGGAGTTTTAACCACTGGACCACCAGGGAAGTCCCTCATGTATATTTCTTCATCTGCATTCTGAAGTGTCAGATCGCTGTGCTGTTGATACTCAGTGTTCCAACTCACCCCTTTTCACTGCAGTATAATATTCCATGGAGTGCTCACACCATAGTCCCTTATTGATGTACCTTTAGCATGGTTTTAGTTTTTGCCAAAGAGTGCTGCCTTGTGCACAGGCAGCTAGATATGGAGTGGTGGAATGGCATTGTGATTCCCAGCAAGGTTCTGAACATCCAGAATCATTCCTCCTCTCCCCCCACCCCCTACTCATTAGAGCAAGCCTGGAGGGATTTCCTGTGAAAGGATTTGGTGAGTTATGAGAATTCACCGTCAGCAGAGCTCTGCATACTATCCTTTCTTCTCTAAGATAGCCTGGCCTCCTTCTGTCTTAGTTTGGGCTAGCCCTGGCGCCCAGGCCTCAGGCTGACTGTGGGATGGCAGAGCATAAGTTCTGGGAGGTGAGGCCCTGGAGCTGGTTTGCTGTGGCCCCTGGCTCTTCACTGGGCCCCTCAGCCAGGCTCCGGGAGCACAGGGGCACACTGTCACCAGCCCCACTCACTTAGTACAGGGAGACAGTATGGCTTAATGGTTAGGAGGCTGGGCTATGGAATCAGACAGGTCTGGATTTAGAGTCCCAGCTTCATCCCTTCCAAGCTCCCAGAACTTGGGCAACTTAACCTCAGTTTTCTCATCTATGAAGTGGGGATTCTGATTTCCAGGGCAACTGTTGGGACAAAGTAAGATAATGCATGTTGTAGAGCTTAGAATAGAGCCTATAAGTCTTGCTTATAGTAAGTTCAGGGGCAGCAGAATGAAGTGGGTAAAGGACTAGATTGGATTTTGGGTAAGAGGGCCGACATCTTTAGCCTTGGCCCTACAAGATGATTCCTTCCTTCCTCACTCTACCACCAGGCCTCAGGCATCCTGCCCTACCCGCTCCTCCATCTTCAGCCCTTCTTCTCTGGGACCCAGCATGGGGGGTCCTCCTCAGCAGGGCACTCCAGCTCCTGGCCTGTGGCAGGGGTCACCAGAGCTGCAGTGCAGAGGCAATGGAAGAGCTCCAGGTGCCTGGAGCTGGAGCTGGAGCCGCAGCCGACTGGCCCAACCAAGGCTAGGAAGTGGAGGATCTGAACCAGCTTCTCCTGGTGGGCTGGGTCCTGGCCCAGGTGCTTTTCCAGCTTGTCTCTGGCCCTGGGACCCTCAAGCATTCCTCCCTGTGTGCTCAAACCAGCCCCAGGTGCCGCGCGAACAAGCTAGGTCTGGGCCCAGGCCGCAGGGGCTTCCACTTGAGCAGTCTCCACTTCTCTTTCATCTGACTCACCTGGTAGAAGGAGGGATATTTATGGCTGTGTGCTGTTAGATAAGGTGATTAACTTCTGGGCCTCAGCCTGATAGTGACACCAGGTTTACCCCCCTCCTTCCCATGATAGGAGGAGGTGGAAGCTAGATCAGGGAAACATGGTCAGTAGAATATTCACTAGTGTGGCAGACACTTCTGGTTGCCCACACAGCATCTGTTACAGCCTCTATTCTTCTTTCTCCCTTAATAACAGGGCTCTGTATTATCATGGGTGGTGATATGCCCAGCTGAAAAACTATATTTCCCAGCCTCTCTTGCAGATGGAATGGCCAATGAGATTTATTAGACTATTGTTTGGGGCTTCTAGGAAAGCTCTTTAAAGCAGAGAGGTACATGCCTGTGGCTCTACTCCCTTATATTGTCATCCTGGAAAACGTGATGGCTGGTGCTTCAGCAACCATTTTGTGACCCTCAGGCAATCTCAGGGACAGAAGTCACACCTAAGGATGGTGGAGCAGAAGGAAGCCTGAGGCACTGATAACAACCTGGAAGTGCCATACTGGCCCAGAACAGTCTAACTCTAAATTTCTTTAATGTGAGAGATAATAAATTACCATCTTGTTTAAATCATTGTCAGTTTGGGTGTGTGCTATGAGCAGCCAAACATAATTCCTGTCCACATAGTAAAGAAGTTCAGGGCTTCCCTGGTGGTGCAGTGGTTAAGAATCCGCCTGCCAGTGCAGGGGACACGGGTTTGAGCCCTGGTCCAGGAAGATCCCAACTGCTGCTGAGTAACTAAGCCCATGCACCACAACTACTGAGCCTGCACTCTAGAGCCCGTGAGCCACAACTACTGAGCCTGTGTGCCACAACTACTGAAGCCCATGTGCCTAGAGCCCATTAATTAAATAAATAAATTTATTTTTTAAAAAGTTATTTTAAAAAGTTCCTAGATTATCCTTGTCGACAAATGGGGCCATGTGAGCTTAAGTTAAGTGAATTCATAACAGATTCAATGTTACCACAGTTGAATGGATGGATGTTCACCTAGATGAAGGTCTCTAGTGATGTGCCACCAACTCTATTCCCAGCCTCGTCATGGGCAGCATTATGATCTTTTTAATTAATTTATTTATTTTTTATTATTTTAAAAAATTATTTTATTTTATTTTTTTATTTTTGGCTGTGTTGGGTCTTCATTGCTGTGCATGGGCTTTTCTCTAGTTGCGGCCAGCAGGGGCTACCTTCGTTGAGGTGTGCAGGCTTCTCATTGCAGTGGCTTCTCTTGTTGCGGAGCACGGGCTCTAGGTGCACAGGCTTCAGTAGTTGTGGCTCGCGGGCTGTAAAGTGCAGGCTCAGTAGTTGTGGCGCACGGGCTTAGCTGCTCCGCGGCATGTGGGATCTTCCCGGACCAGGGCTCGAACCCATGTCCCCTGCATTGGCAGGCGGATTCTTAACAACTGCGCCACCAGGGAAGCCCCAGCATTATGATCTTGAATGAAGATATGAACTGATCTAATTGGGGGTAAGATCCAAACCCAAGAAGTTAACTGGGTAACAGCCAGGATCTAAAGAGATTCTGGCAGGCTGGAACAACTGATCGGATCTAATTACTAATAAGGTAGAATCAACAGAGCCCTGTGTACCCTCCAAGTTGAGGGTTAGGAGACGTCATGTAACCAGCAGCAACTGTGGAAAGGGCATGGTAGTCGTTGCCTTCTAGGCACCAAGGGCATGAAAATCAAATGTGATCCCATTCACGTTTGCAAGAAACAGGGGATCTTCAATCAAGGAGGCAGTGGTCTCTTATTGCCTATGCGGGGTAAGTGGTCAAATCTGGGGGCCACAGTTTATGAGGGCAGGGGATAAACCCTAGCTCAGGAGAGGGAGGTTAGTGAGGGGCTTGAAGCCGGGTCACCAGAGAAATAGCTGAAGGACTTGGGAATGTTTCATCCAAAAAGGAAAAGACATAGGGGATGTGAGAGTTGTCTCCAGATGCTTGGAGGGGGTACTCCAGGGAGAGTCTGAAGGACTTTCTAAGATCACAGGGGCTGCCTTGTGAGGGGGTGAGTGGCCTGTACATGGAGGTGGTCGAGTAGGAGCCGGATGAGTACATGCAGGAGCTGGAGGGGATGGCTGCTGTTGTCTCTGCCAACACTGACAAGTACCATAAAATGAGGTGTTTGGACCTGATGATCCCTGAGGTACTTTCAGAGCTGAGGCCAAGAATCAGGGAGAGGACAGGAGCTGCCCCCTGGGGAGTCTCAGGGCGAGGGAGCCACAGGAGACCTTGGCTTCAGGACATCTTGGGCGGGTGGAGGGCAGAATAAGACCTCACATGTGCTTCAGCGCTCATGACACTCCCACCCCTGTTCTTCTCTGTGCTGGCAGCTCGGGCTCAGCTGGGCCTCCTCTCAGGGCTGGAACCACAGGGCCACGTGATCTTGGGCTCAGCTTGCTGGTGTGGCACCAGTCAGCTTGGCAGTGCGAGGCAGGCAGTGTCCACATCAGTATTCCTATTATACAAGTGAAGGAACGGGGGCCCCCGTCCCATCAGCCCCTGATCGACTTCCCAGGACTTTGCCCCAGACCACCAGTCAGATGGGAAGGGCAGAGGCCCAGGTTGGAGTCAGAATGTGCTCCTGAGCCCCGGGCCCTGCGAGAAGCTGCGGAGGGCACCGCCTCTGTTCAGCCTGCTCTCGGTGGCTTAGCGCAGGCCTCACCTGTGTTTGTTTACCCCCAGCCCTGCTCCAGGAAGTTCTCCACCCGCTCTTTCTCCCTGGGCAGGTGGTGCAGGGCCCTCGGGAACAGGCCCAAGGACGTGGAGCCAGCTTAAGGGCTGGCCTCTGCCCTGTAGGTCTTCTTTCCCTTCCTTCCCCTTGGGTCCCTGCCAGGCCCTGGGGGTGGTCAGGCTGTGGGAACATGGGAGGGAAGGGGGCTGCCTGCAGGGGCCGGGTGGTATTCTCATTACCAGCCAGCGGGCGAGGGCCAGCCCAGCCTCCCCCTTGGCCACTGTGGCTGCCTTCACACCTCCCGTCTGCCTGTTGACACAAGGCCGCCTCCCCCAGAGCCGAAGGTGTCGACTTGGGAACGAGGGTGTGCAGGGGCCTCCAAAACAGACCGGCGGCAGGTCCCCTCAGGAACCCTGGAAAGCCCTTCTGGGGTGGGGGTGGGAGGCTGCAGGTCCCCATCCTGGGAGGCCCAAGGAAAAGGCAGACCCTGTGTCCCTGGAACAGGGAGCGGGGTGCAGGGGGGCCTGCATGGGCCCCTCGCTCCGGGAGCCCTGAGTCAGCCTGCCGGGATACTCCCCTCCCCTGGCCCCAGGGGCTGGTGCGTGACTCTGGGCACAGCCAGGGAAGCCCGATGACCAGGCCCTGCCAGGCAGGCACCATCAGTGTCACCAGAGGCTGACAGCCACCAGGCAAGGTCGCAGAGCAGCCCCTGGAGCTGAATTCACCCTGACCGGGCCTCAGACTACTGGTCTCCGAGCATTTCCACACCGCATGGCACCCAGCGCAGTGCCTGCAGCAGCCTGTTCAGTGCTCAAACCCCAGGCCTGACAGCCTGCTCTTCCCCGCTTGCTGAGCTAGGGAAACCGGGCCCAGAGAGGCCACTTCCTTTGCTTTAGGTCCCCCAGAACCAGAATTCAAACCCACAAAGGCCATGTGCCCCATCATTGGGAAACACTGTTCCGAACCAGGGGGCTGAGGCTCCAGGGAGGGAGGAGTCTCTGCTGCCCTCTGGGAGCTGAGAGTTGGAGGAGGAGAAAGACAAATTGGCTCTGAGTCTGTGGGGCCCTGGTGTGCGGGGAGCCCATGGGCGACAGAGCGGAGCCACCTGGCCAGGTGATCAGTGCGGGTCCCAGGAGGAAGGGAGGGACCTGAAATTGTGGATTTTCTCCAAGTGGAGGTGGGGCATTCCTGGCCGAGGGGAAAGGTGTGAGCCCAAGTCTGGAAGCAGGGAAGCCCAGGGCTAATTTGGGTGATGCCAAGCGGTCTGGAGCCCTGGGTTGGAGGTGGGGAGGGTGGGAGGGGTATGGACAAGCAAGTGGGAGCCGGATGGGGTTGGAAAGTCCTGCTGAATGAGGAGTTTGGACTCTTAGGGAGACAGTGAGACCCACAGAAATTCTGAGGAGGGAGAGGGGCTGGGAGGTAAAGAGCTGGAGGCAGGAAACCAGTCAGGAGACTGCAGTCACGTCATGGCAAGGGCTGACTAGATTGGAGCACGGGCAGGGGCGCTGGGAGTGGGCAGAGGATCCGATAGGAGGGAACGTGGGAAAAAGTGGGAAGGACGTGGCCACTAGTGGCTGGGGCCACAGGCATCCGGAGAGCTGCCCAGCAGGCCGGGGGCATGGAGGTGGACTCGACGTTCTTCCTCCGCCAAGGAGGCTGGTGTGGAAGGGCCTGCAGAGGCCCCAGGGCTGCCTGGTCCATCTCCTTGGGCGACAAGGCGCAGTAGAGGTGGCTCAGGCCTAGGGCCATCTGTGCCTGGACTCAGTCCCCATCTGAGCCTCAGTCTCCTCATCTATGAAATGGGTGTCCTTGCCAGGAGGATTAGATGCAGCATCAGGTGTTCAGCATGTGGGACTACATGAGTATTGCCTGCCTGCCCTGCTGGAGAGGAGTGACCATCTGTGGTCCTGCAGCTCTAGGGAGGGACAAAGGAGGAGAATGAGTGGTGCTCACTCCTGCAGGCTCTGCGAGGGAAGACCCAGCCTCCCCAGCCTGATCTCCAAAAGCTATAAGGGAGCTTGGGTCCACCAGCTCTACTACTGGAATGCAAACAAGGGAGGGAAGGGGGGCTGCAAAGTCTTTTCCTTCCTCCCTCCCTTCCTTCCTTTTCTTTCTTTTTTAATTTATAAAAGCAATGCATAATCATTACAAAGAAGTGAGAAAATACAATCAAAAAGAAGGGAATTTTAAAGCCCCCACTTCCATCCACCCAGAGAGAACCAGGTTAACACGTTGGTCCATATCTCTGCATCCTAACCTTTTCTGAGCATCCCTACAAGTACAGAGTATGGAGACAGAGTCATTGAGGGAGCATGTTGAGTTCTTCTTCCCACTTTCTGAAGCTTCTGGTAATATATATTCCCTTTTTTATAACAGCTTTATACTTCACATACCATAATTCACCTGTTTGAAGTGTACAGTCCAATATTTTTTATATTTTACATTTAAAATTCCTTTAAATTGTGGTGAAATATATATAACATAAAATTTGCCATCTTAACCATTGTTAAATGTGCAATTCAGTGGCATTAATTACATTTGCAATGTTGTGCAACCATCACCACTTCTATTTCCAAAACTTTTTCATCATCTCAAGTAGAAACTCTGTACCCATTAAGCAAGAACTCCCCTTTGCCCCCAGCCTCCAGCCCCTGGTAGCTTCTCATCTGCTTCCTGTCTCTATGAATTTGCCTATTTTAGGTACCTCTCATATAAGCCTAATCATACAGTATTTGTCCTTTGGTGTCTGGCTTATTTCATGTCATCAAGGTTCATTCACAGTGTAGAATGTGCCCAAACTTCATTCCTTCTTATGGTTGAATAATATTCCATTGTACATTTATACCACATTTTGTTTATCCATTCATCAGTTGATAGACATTTGGGTTGTTTCCACTTTTTAGCTATTATGAATAATGTTGCTATGAATGTTGGCGGACAAATATTTGTTCTAGCCCCTGCTTTCAATTCTTTGGATATATAAAGAGCATGTTGTTCTGTGACCTTTTCTCACTAATGTATGAATAACTTTTCCATATCAGTAGCTGTATTTATTTCTGCAATGAGATTTTTTAAGGCATGCCTAGTACTCCATGGTGTGGCAGTAACAGTTTAGGTAACAAATTCTCTAGCATATACTGAGATGCCTTAAAGTTTTCCACATAGGTGTATCCTTATACCTATATTTTTAAAGTTATTATTATTTTTTTACATTTATTTATTTTATTTATCTTATTTTTGGCTGGATTGGGTCTTTGCTGCTGCGCTGGGCTTTTCTCCGGTTGGGGTGAGCAGGGGCCACTCCTGTTACGGTGCGCGGGCCTCTCACTGCTATGGCCTCTCCTGCTGTGGAGCACGGGCTCTAGGTGCATGGGCTTCAATAGTTGTGGCACGCGGGCTCAGTAGCTGTGTCTCCTGAGCTCTAGAGCTCAGGCTCAGTAGCTGTGGCGCACAGGCTTAGTTGCTCCGCGGCATGTGGGATCCTTCCAGATCAGGGCTCGAACCCGTGTCCCCTGCATTGGCAGGCGGATTCCCAACCACTGCGCCACCAGGGAAGCCCCTTCAAAGTTATTTTTATTTTTTTATTTTTTATTTTTTTAATTTTTTTTTTTTTATAAATTTATTTATGTATTTATTTATTTTTGGCTGCGTTGGGTCTTCGTTGCTGTGCGCGGGCTTTCTCTACGTGCGGCGAGCAGGGGCTACTCTTCGTTGCGGTGCACGGGCTTCCCATCGTGGTGGCTTCCCTTGTTGCGGAGCACGGGCTCTAGGCGCGTGGGCTTCAGTAGTTGTGGTGCCACGGGGCTTAGTTGCTCTGCGGCATGTGGGATCTTCCCGGACCAGGGCTCGAACCCGTGTCCCCTGCATTGGCAGGCAGATTCCTAAGCACTGCGCCACTAGGGAAGCCCCAAAGTTATTTTTAAATTGCACATGTCATGTATGAATGCAAACTCCTTGTAAAATTTTTAGACATTACAGATATGATCAAAGTCTCCCTTTATTACCCCTCAGAACCTGCCCTTCTTCCACCCCACACCAAATAAGTCCTGGTACATTATCACAGACTTGGTGAGTATGCATTTACGCACATACATACCGTAGAGCCTTACAAAATGCATGGTATCATTTGATGCCTTTCGGTGTAGGGGTTGGTTTTTAGATTTTTGTTTTCTTTTGCTTTTCCTTATATCAATTGAGTCATACTGAAGGGATTTTTCTGCAGTTTGGTTCTGTCACTCAACAGTACATCTTCACTTGCACCTTTAATTTTTTCTTATCAGGATGCATTCCCCATCAGGGAACCCGCTGGGCAAAGGGCATGCTGAGGCTGTTCTGAAGCCTCAGGCCAGCCTTGGGGAGCCCTGGGGGCGGGTTGTTGAGGCCAACCTGGTTGTGAGCAGCCAGCGGCACATGTCGGCACTCCCAGGGGCCTCAGCCAGCCTGGCCACCTGTGCCGGGCGCTGACCTTGAACTCCCAGGGCCTGGGGTGGTGCGTAATCTCCCAGGGTGAAGGAAACTTCCTCGGCTCAGCCAAGGGCTGGATCTTGGATTTCTCTTGGTGGGGAAACCTCTAGAACCAAGGACTGAGTTCATCCTATCCTTAGTCTTCGGCACATAATCAGTACTGACCATCTAAGACCCTTCTTCTGTTTGATTTATTATCTGGTCATCTTAAGCGTTATCCTTGCCCCCAACATGTTCTCCACTCTGTCCAGGGATGTCACTGTCCCCCAGCCTCTGGCAAAGGATCCTATGCCCAGAGGCTGTTCACTCTCCCAGGTCCTGCCTAGGCATTCCAGCTCAGTCCTAGACCCACTCTGCTTCTTATTGGGTCTGAAGACAGATACCTCGGGGGAGGGGAGGCAGAGGTGCGCTCCTTCCCCTGACCTTGGGAAGGACGACCTGGAGCTGGCTGAGAGCCTGAGCCACCCAGTGACTTGGCAGGAGCCTCATCATTGTCCTGGCACCTCACTGTTCTGCTGTGCAGTCAGCCAGGGCAGGGGTGGGGTTAGAAGGATCCTGAAACCTGTGCGTCCTGCCTGTTGGGAGCTCCATTCTGTGCTTTCAGCAGGTGCTGGTGTTGGATGCGCCCCAAGTTGGCAGCTGAGCTGGGCCTGCAAATCCCCACTGGGGAGCTGGCGAGCCTAGAGTTTCGGTCAACTTGTGGTCTGATTGTTTTCAACCTCTGCTTCCAGAGGTGTGTAGGGAAGGTAGGGAGACCTGAGCCCTGTTTGGCCCCTGCCCTCCTGAGCCCGTCCCCCTCTCCTCATTCCTCTGGGCTCCACCTTGCTCTGCCTTTCTGCAAACACGTGTATGTTTTTCCCAGTGGACAGATGAACAAATTGGGGTCCAGAGAGGGCAAGTGGCCTGTCTGGGGTCACACGGCCCATCACACTGGCACTAAGCCGGCTTCACCTATTTCTTAAGCCAGCCCCAGCATCTCTGCCACACCTGCTTAGTTCCCAGTGCCCACCACCCCCAACCCGCACTGGCCCTGGCCCCGGCCCCAGGAAAAGCCTCTGACCGGTTGGCAGGAGGTCTGCCCAGCTCAGATCCCAAGATCCTAGGTGGTTGGGTAGCGCCCTCTGTTGTCTGTGGCTGGGATCGCAAGGACACTGGACACCCAGGGGCAGCCCTCTGGCCTGAGACGGTGCCTTGCAATCAAGGCATACAGTCTCCCAGGACAGCTCAGCAGGCAGTTGGGAGTCCCTGCTCCATTTTACAGCCATAGAAACTGAGGAGCCGTGTGACAAGTTTCCCTACATTCACCTGTCTACATCTTTGCTCTGGGCTGGTTCAACTACTTAACCCCTTTATGCCTCAGTTTCCCCATGTTTCACTATAAGGCTTAGACCCTCCTCCACTTACCCAGACGAAGTGAAGGAGCATAAATGTGACACCCCTAAGGAGAAAGGCACAATCTACTTACCCTGCATTCTCAGCCCAGCTCCCAGAACAGGGGAGATTCTGGCACTTCCTCTTGAGCCTTTCCCGGAATCTGACAAATCTCTCTCCTTTCCTCCCACCCCCTCCCTCCTCGTCACCCCTCTGCCTCCTGTGACTTCCACTGGCTGCGCATCCAGCTGATCCATGACCAAGATAATCAGATTATCATGGGTCCAGAATAATCTATTCCATATGGCTTGCCAGCTCGGTGGCTCCGGGAGCTAAAGGTGTGAGGAGAGGGGCTGATCTCAGTTGGAAGGGGCTTCCTGGGAGCTTCCGGGGCCTCAGCTGGGAGGCTGATGGGGAAGGAGGGAGGTGGAGGAGAAGTTGGGAGCCTTCCCGCTGGGCCCTCTGACTGCTCTGGGCTCCAGGTGGCTGCTGCCCGCTCTCCAGCACAAGCAGGGCCTCATCTATCCACGACCCAGTGGGGCTTAGGCTCCATGGTGGGGGGCTGGGCACTCCCCGTGCCTTTTCCACTCTCTGGATTGGGGGGTGCTCACTATAGGGCATTGCTTCTCAAAAGTGGCCAAGCTTCATAATTCTTGGGAGATTTTACTTTTCATACCCAGAATCTCCTCCAGGGATTCTGGTTCAAGCAGCTCCAGGGTGGGTCTGGAAACGTTTTTCTTTTTACATCTCAACAGGTCCCAGTGACTTGTAGTGAGGTTTCAAGGGGGCTTGAGGACTATGGGCCGTCGTCCCCACCTCGGCACCCTCACTCTCCAGGCGGCCCTCCAGGAGGAAAGGAGCCAATCAAGTCCTCCAGAGGAGACAGGGGAGCTGGTGGTAGGACAGAACACTGGCTTTGGTCCCAGACAGAGCCAAATGGATCCCAGCTCTGCCCCTACTAGCCATGTGACATAGGACCACCTCTCTGCTCCTCCATGTCTTTAACTACAAAGCGAGGCAATGACACCCACATCACATCAGCACAGTAGGTATTACTCATGGCACAGAAGCAGAGGCTGGGGCCCAGAGATGGAGAGTGAGTTACCCAAGTGACACAAGTGGTACATGGCAGGGCAGGGGTTCTATTCTAAGCCACACTGGCCACACCCAAGAGGGGTGTCCTAGGCTGTCTAAAGGTGGGGACTTCTTGAATAACAATCGCTCCCCTGAAAGGGCTTGCCTCTCAGGCTGGTGCTGAGGTGTGGCGGGAAAATCCCTGGCAGTAGGAAACACCCAAATTAGGAGCTTCCCAGGAGGTGCGCCTGCTGATGCTAAACAGGCTGGCGGTAGCAGAGAGCTGCTTCCTTCTCCTGGGGCCTCTGGCTCCCGAGGGGATGGGGATTAGGGGCTGCAAGGGCAGTACTGACATTGCACCTTTGATTAGCACTCCTATGTCAGAGGGGCTGGCCGGGAAAATGAGGGCGCTGAGGCTGGGAGGTGGGAGGGGGAGAGCGCCCAGGACCCAGGCTTGGCCTGAGGAAGCCGGCTGGTTCCTAGCAGGAAGGCTGAGACGGGGGCCCCAGCCTGAGAGGGTGCTTCCCTGTCCTGCCTGCCCCCACCCTGGCCGAGGACCCCGACTGAACTCTCACCTCCGCTCGGTGGGGCTGCCCCAAGGCCTCATTTCCCAGCCTTACACGTTGGCAGGCGACGGCAGGCTCGGGCCAGGGGAGCAGGAGCCACTGGCTCCGGCACTTGTCAAAACACAGGCCCCAGAGGTGTGAAGTCCTCACCCCAGCGGGAGGACGTGTGGGCCGTGCCGCCCGGAGAACTCATTAACTGGGGCAGCTCCCTAATGAAGCCACCGGAGAGGCTGGCGATAAGGAGATCAAAGGTGAGAGAGGCATGGGGGCGAGGGAAGAGGGAGGCTGGCTGACGGGAGGGGGTAGAGCCCAGGATCTAGGTTGGGGGTCCCCCCTTTGCCCCCACTTGGCTTCATCAGGCCCACTGACCACAGCCCTTGCACACTCTGGGCCCCAAGACTCAGAGGCAACAGGAAAGGGAGGGAGTCCCACGTGGCACATCCAATTTGTCAGCCTTAGGGCTGAAGACTGAAGGACTGGGGTTGGGGGTGGAACCCTCCCATCTGCCCTGCCTCTCATGCCATTTTTGTGAGTTCTTTGCCTCCACAGACACCCCTGGGTCTTTTTAACCCTCTCTCATGGTGTCTCTCTCCTGCTCCAGATCTCTCAGTGGCTCCCATGTAAGTGAGCAATGAATGTTAACTGTTCGGTCCCAGATCTGAGAATCCTCAGGGGCCAGAGCTGTGTTTTCAGGATAAACAGTCTGCCTCCCACACATATGGCCTCTTGTTTAAAGAATGTCTAGTTGATTTTGTACTTAATAAAACTTCACTTCAGAGCATTGCTGCCCACAAACCAGTAATGGTGGTTTCCTCTGGACCGGGAATTGGAGGCCTCACACGGAGAATAGTAAAGAGATTTGTTACACCCTCTGTACTTGTTCAACTTTTAATCACATGCATGTATTATATTTTCAAATATATAACAATATAACAAAATGGTGGCTGATTGTCTAGGAGTTTTTGGTCATTCTGAGTTTTCTCAATTATTAGCTACAAAGTGGAAATCAGAATCATGTGGGAATTGGAGGAATTTTTTGACATTCAGAGGTTGACAACAGAATGCCCAGAGCCTTCTGAGATCCCACCCCTCCTGCCTGTCCAGCTTTTAGGCTGCATCTCCCCCTGCTTGGGTGCACAACCAGTTCTCACCATTTGTTAGCTCTGGTCCAGTGGGTCAAAGGGGCCATCACTGGGCTCTAATGCCAGGTTCTTGGCTTGGATCTGGAACCCCAGGAAGGCATCCATTGGCCAGGGTCCAGAAGGGGCAGACCCTGCTGACAGCTGCAGGCCTAGGCCAGGCTCTCATAGGGAGTAGATGGGTCCTATGGCATGTGCCCATGGAGTGGGCTCCTCCCCTTCTCCCCAACAGTGAGTTGGCATTGCCTGTCCTGGATGTGACCATGGGCATAAGAATCTGGGGCTGCTGGGACAGACTGCAGGGTAGAGGGTATAGAGGGTGTTAGAAAAAGCCAAAGGCAGTAGAAGAAAAAAGAGACAAGGGGAGGGGGGAGGTGGTGAGCAGAGATACCCAGGAAGAAGGTACCAAGCCACTTGACTTTGCTACAAACCAGCTCACCCATCAATCTCACAGAACTGGAAGCCATGGGGGATGCAAAACAGTAGACCGCCGGCACTGAAAGAGACCCTAGATACCGCTTCTTCTTCTTCTTTTAAAAAAAATTTTTTTTTACCACTTCTTTTGAAGACATGATACCAGACACCAGGTACTTCACAGTCTAGCTGGAGAGCAGACAACCATGCATGAAGTGGCTATTTTGACAATGTGCAAACTCAAACCTGAGGGGTCAGGCAGGCAATGTATTAGATTCTCTGAGACTTCCCATGTGGACAATCATGTTGTCCATAAATAGAGAGACTTTTATTTCTTCCTTTCCAATCTGTACGCCTTTTATTTCTTTCCTTATTGCACAAGCTAGATGCCCCCTCCACCCCCCGGCAACATTGAAGAGGCATGGGGTAGGAGCAGACATCCTCACCTTGTTTTCAGTATTAGGGGGAAATCTTTCAGTCTTTCACTATTTAGTATGCTGTTAGCTGTAGCTTCTTTATAGATGCTTTTCATCAGACTGAGAAAGTTCTCCTTTAGTCTGAGTTTGCTGAGAATTTTTATCATGAAGGGGTGCTGATTTTTTTTTTTTTTGGCTCTGCTGTGGTTTGTGGGATCTTATTTCCCTGACCAGGGATTGAACCCAGCAGTGAGAGAGCCCAGTCCTAACCGCTGGACCACAAGGGAATTCCCCTGAATTTTGTTAAATGCTTTTTTTCTGTGTCATTTGCACTCATATTTCATTGGCAAGGCCCATTATACCTGCCCCAAAGTGGCAGAATACCAGCTAGAGGCCAGTGGTGGCAGCTGTGGCAACAGGCCGAGCCCTCGATCCTGCCAGGCTGAAGGTGGCCTGGAGGGCAGCAGGCTTCCTCTCCCTCCACTCAGACGGTCCAGCAACCTGCCCAGATTCAGCCAGCTTGTTGGATTTACCTAGGATAGCCTTGTCCCTCCCACTCACCACCACCAGGGAAGGGTGCACCCAGGACCAACCTGCCTCAGAGGAGGAACGGATTACTCTGGCCTCTGGCAGGAATCAGGGCCCCACTCCTGGTCACTATACGAGTTCACAGACCTGGCTGCACTATGCCCTGAGGCTCCCATCATTCAAACTGGAAACGAAGATTCAAGAAAACTTAAGAATTTGCATAAGGTCCCCAACAGGTGAAGGCAGACCCAAACCTAAGTACTGAACCTCCAGTTCCCCGACCTTGCTTCCTTTAACCTACTGAGCTGGCCCAACACCCTGGACAGTGCGCGCACTGGCGCAGGCAGGAGGCCCGAGTGTCTGGGTCAGGTGCCCATGCGAGGACCCAGGAGGGGCCAACCTGGCGCAGTCAACGGGCAGGCACCTTTGCCCCCCGTTGGTTCAAAGGGTCAAGCCCCGCCCCCACCAGGCCCCGAGCCCGCTTTGAAGTGCTGATGCGGCCTGGAAGGGGCCACTTCACACCTCGGGCTCAGGATAAAGCGGTCGCTGGCCGCCGGCCCCCAGACGCGCCGCCGCTGCCATGGCCCAGTCCCTGTGCCCGCCGCTCTCTGAGTCCTGGATCCTCTCCGCGGGCTGGGGCCCAGCTCGGCCGCCGCCCGCCTCCAACAGGGACTGTGGCTGCTCGCCCGCCTCGTCCCCGGACTCCTGGGGCAGTGCCCCGGCCGGCAGCCCCGTGTCTAGCCCCGGGAAGCCCGTCACCAGCGCCGCCCTCCGCGCCCCGACTGCGGGGAGGCGCGGCGCCCGGGGCAGCCGCCTAGGCAGCGGGCAGCGGCAGAGCGCCAGCGAGCGTGAGAAGCTGCGCATGCGCACGCTCGCCCGCGCCCTGCACGAGCTGCGCCGCTTTCTGCCGCCGTCCGTGGCGCCCGCCGGCCAGAGCCTGACCAAGATCGAGACACTGCGCCTGGCCATCCGCTACATCGGCCACCTGTCGGCCGTGCTGGGGCTCAGCGAGGAGAGCCTGCAGCGCCGACGCCGGCGCCACAGCGCCGCGGCGCTCCCTCGAGGCTGCCCGCTGTGCCCCGACGGCGGCCCCATGCAGGCGCAGACGCAGACGCAGATGCAGACTCAGGCGCAGGCGTGCGGCCCAGACCTGGGCTCAGCCGCCAGCGCCGTGGTGTCCTGGGGGTCCCCGCCCGCCTACCCCGGAGCCTTAGCGGCGCCCGAGCCGCGCGATCCGCCGGTGCTTTACGACGAGGCGGCGTGCCCGGAAGGGCCGGCGATGGAGTCAGGCCCCTCATCTCCGGTTAGTACCTCCTTCCCGCGCGGAGCTCCCTCCGGGCGCGGCGCAGTAGTGGATGGCGCTACCTACTGTCTCACGCCCCCCGGCGCGCACTGCGGGGACCAGCCCCCGTGCGGCTCCCCCACTGACGGCCCGGCCTCGCCTGCTCGCCCTCCAGAGCAACAGAGTTGGTGTGCCCGGGGCGCTCGAGCGGCGAGGGGAGGGAGAGTACACGCAGGGGGCGGGGTCCCGCTCCCCGCCAGAGGCGCCCTAAAAGTGGAGCTCGCGAGGCGGACACCCACGCTCGGTGTCCAACGCTGAGGGCCTCGCTGTTCCCTCTCTCCTCAAGCTCTTTCCCGGCGACGTACTGGCCCTGCTGGAGACCTGGATGCCCCTCTCGCCCCTGGAGTGGCCGCCGGCCTGAGTAGTTGAAGTGACGGCGGACATCTGGCACCCCGTTCTGTGAACACCGACGCCTTTTTGGCCTCTGCGCCTTCGAAGAGGTCCCAGTCCAGACTCCCTTTCCTGGAAGAGGGCACCGGCGATACTGGCATGGGCATTGCTGAAAGGGAGAGCCTGTCCCCACCCAGGACGGACTTCCCCAACCCCTCCCGTGATGGAGGGACCCAGAAGGTAGACACTTTGAGGCAGGCAGGAGGCTCTGCCTAGTACGTGTTTATTTATTTGTGAATAAATTTTGTGCTGGTGTCACTTGCCAAGTTCTTCTTTCTCTACAGGGGCACAAAGCTCCCTTCCCCTCCTCCAAAGGACTTAGGAGAGTTGGGAGGGTTTCTTGCAGTCTTCAGCCCCCAAAGCACACAGGCTCAGACCCCTTCCTCCTTTTCCCCAGCCCTGGCTTAGCACCTCCTGTTCCAGATGGGTTAGCCTGAGGCGGGGGGAGATTCATTGGAGAAAGTGGCAGCGAGGGGAGTCTGTCCATCTTTTCTTTGAACCTGGTGGGGAGCTGAATAAAACCAAGTATCTCTGTAGAAAATGCATTTCCATTAGTGCGTACTTACTGTGCACCAGGTCCTTTACACATTTTATACCTAAGTAATCATTTTGCAGAAGGATAAGCCAAGGATCAGCACTCAAGCCTAGGTATGACTTCAGAATCCGGGCTGTCAGCTCTGGTAGGGTTTTGCCAAGCTCCATTCATTCTGGGGTCTGAGGGGACACCAGCTCCAAGGGCTCATTGCATGTGTCCCAAGTCCTTATTCCCCTTGTGCTGGAGCGTTAGGCCTGGACCCTGGGATTTTCCCATCTCCCTTCACTCTGGTTTCTCTCCCATGTGGTTTAGAGACATGAAATAATATCAGTGGTCAGCCCCAAGTTTAAGTAACTGTGACCTCCTAGAGGCCTGGCTAGGGTGAGATGAGAGGTCCATTGGTTGCATCCAAATCCACAGAGCTGACCTGGAACCAGGCTTGGATTCAGATTAGGGAAGTGCTGTGTGGGGAAGGGGGAGCCTTGAGCCCAGAAGGAGCCTGGCCTCAGTCAGGGGGTCTGGTGAGCAGTCAAGCCTGGGGGGTGGTGAGGTGGGGTAAGGGGTGTAGCCTCTCTGTCCGAGGGTTCCTCAGCCATCTATGGATACTCAGTTCTTCCCCTCTGCCCCGCTCAAGCATCTTTGAAATACTGGCCTTGGCATTTTTTGTAAGAGCTTTATTGAGGTATAATTTATGTACCATAAAATTCACTCTTTTAAAGTACATAATTCAATGGTTTTAGTATATTCATACAGTTACGTAACCATCACCACTGTCTAATTTTGGGTCATTTTCATCACCCCCCCAAAAGAGACCCTGTAACCATTAACAGTGACTCCCCATTATTCCGTTCCCCCACTCCCCACCCCAGCCAGCTCATCTGCTTTCTATCTCTATAGATTTGCCTGTTCTGGACATTTAGTATGAATGGAATCATATAACATGAGGCCTTTTGCATCTTGCTTCTTTCACTTGGCATCATATTTTCTCATGTATCGGTACTTTGTTTCTTTTTATTGCTCAATGATATTCCATTGTATGGATATACCACAGTTTATTTATCCATTGATATTGATAGGCTTGTTTGGAAACCACTTTGGAGATCATTTCCAGTGCTCTGGCCCAGGCCAGGAGGGGCAGTGATTCAGAGTAGGGTGGGGGGCTCACTGTGTATAATTCAGAAGCCCAGGCGCACCCTGGCCAGCGTTTGGCTGCAGAGAGTGCGATGCAAAAGCAGAGGCCCTGCAGGGGGGCGGGACCTCACAGCTTCGCTGATCCGCCCCCTTTCCCGCACCTCCACCCCCAACGCGCTCTCCCCTCCCAGAGCCCTAAGGAGCAGAACGGGAAGTCTTTTCCAGGACCCAGCCCAGTTTAGAAAATCTATTTACATGGCAAAGGCCCCGTGGTTTAGGACGGGGAATTAAAGTTATTAGCAAGTCTTTTCACAGATAAGTGGGGCTCATCGGCCAGCCCCCTCCCCTGCGGAGAGCCTCCCCTCGCTCTCCGAGCCCAGGAGCGGCCCACTGTTTATTAGCACCTGGGTGTGAATTTTCATTAGCACGTCCCTGTTAATAAGAGAGGTCTGGAGATGGGAAGGGGGCGCCTCCCACCACTCCCACGCCCCCACCCCCTTCCTGGGCTGGCCGCACTCACACCCACCGGGAGGAGGACCGTAAGCAGCGTCCAGGTAGGTGAGCCCTGGGCGAGTGCTCGCTCTCAGTTCTCTGCTAACCTGTGAGCTAACCCCAGTTAGCAGGGCCATCTTGAGGATGGGCAGTTAGGTAGGGAAGAGGCTGACTAACACGCCCGTGCGGATATTCAGGGGCAGCGCTGGGACTGGGACGCGGGTGTGACTCTAGGGCCTGCCTGTGTGCTTCCCCGATGGTGCACTGCCTTTGCGACAGCTGAGCAAGGACAGAGGGTGCTGGGTGGCGCCTCACCTCACCTGGGGCTGGTCCAGAGCCTCCTGGGCACCGTCCTGCTAGAAGTGGGAGGAGGGGGAGGATGGCATCAGAGGCCTGGCCTGCGGATCCGCCTGCACGCTGGTCGCTGCCAGTCAACAATGCTGCCCTGCTTTCCGCCTTCGAAGCCCAAGGGGTCAGAACCCACATGGTGGAGAAACAGACATATATGGAGCAGCAATTTCAAGTCATTTTAGCCTCAGAGCCACAGGTGAGGCGGGCAGGTGGTGCTTATACCTATTTTACAGATCAGGACACTGGAGCACAGAAAAAGGTCAAGGAATTTTTCACAAAGCTAGTATGCGGCTATTGGGGTGGGGACAACGGTGGGTGGTAGTCGACAAATCCGGTCTTTGCCTTAGCCTGGCAGGTGAGTGTGTGAGCATGTTGGGGGTGTGAAATAAAGCTCCTAAAGCACATGGACCACCAGCGCCGTTGCCAGCAGGGACGTGCCACTGCCTGCTGACCACACGTGTTTCTCCCGCCGAGACAGCTGTACTGTGTAGATGCTGATGCTGGATGGGCCAGTGTTTTAAGGAGGGGCAGCTAAGCTGATTGGTCGACATGCAAGACATTTATTCAAGGACACGGCACTTGGGTCACCGTATGAGCCCAGGGGCGGAGGGAAGGGCTGGTGGTCATGAGTTGTCTGTATCGGCAGATGTTAGACTGTCCTGGTAGCAGGGCTGGAGAGCTGGGCTCAGCCGTGGGTGGGCAGGTGGTGCACCTGGAGGAGGGC
This sequence comes from Balaenoptera musculus, assembly GCF_009873245.2. Taxonomy (NCBI): domain Eukaryota; kingdom Metazoa; phylum Chordata; class Mammalia; order Artiodactyla; family Balaenopteridae; genus Balaenoptera; species Balaenoptera musculus. The sequence continues at coordinate 38,128,186 of NC_045786.1, forward strand.
CGTGCGTTGGCCATGCGTTGCTAAATAAACAGGTCCATCTGAGGGGCACATGGATGCCCCAGGATTCTGAAACATCCCCTACCTGGAGAACCAGGCTGGCACAGGGCTGGGGAGGGAAGCGAGCCCTAACTGCAAAGCCCCTGTTCATCCCAGGGCGAGGCCAGGGCCACTTTGTCCACTCCCCCGCTCTCCCCCAGTGGCAGACCCTGCATTTGCACAATGCTGAGGGTAAGTGTCTCCTCAGCTTTGTACCCCAGGCACTCATTTGCCTCACCCTAGTCCCAACACTCCCCTGAGAAGACCCAAGGTTCTTGGTGCTGCTTCTAAGGGGCCCTTTTTCCCAGTGGGCAAGGACCTCTTTGGGGGCCACCGGCACAGCCCCAGTGGTGCACCAGCGCTAGTGCCCTGGATCCCCAGCCTAGTGCCACCTGGGCCTCTTCTGCCCATCTTCTGGCACTTTACCAGCCCTGGCTCCTTCTCCTTCATCCCTCTGTGGGCCCCAGCATCTAAGGCTCCCTGTGAATGCCCCAGCCCTCCTCGCTCCCCCCATGCACACTAGGAAATGAGGAGGTGGCCTGGTGTCGGCTGCATGTGACTTTGGAAAGGGTGGACAGGGCACCTTTGTTGTCTCGGCCTGTTCAGCGCCCCTCCTGCCTTCATCCCTTGCAGCCTGTCATTTTCTTTTCTCCAGACAGCTCCCCCTTCCTTAGTTTGGGTGGCCATGACCTCCATGCCCCCCCAGGGATGGGCACGTGTGCAGGCTGGCAAGGTCGTCATGGTGAGTGGTTCAGGGATGTGACCACATGCAGGCCGGTGAGGAGCAGGCTCAGGACTTTGCTGGAACCATTGAGAAAGGGACACTCACTGTGGGTGCTGTTGGTGGCCATGTTGCCGCCCAAGCAGAGGGCCTACCTGGAAAGGGAGTCAAAACTGAGAGGCGGAGAAGGATTCCTGCTCTTATCCAACACCGGGGTCCAGCCACATGGAAAGCATTACGCCTGGACTTTTACACTGCATGAGCCAACAAATTCCCCTTGTTGCTAAAGTTAGTTTGAGTTGGGTTTCTGACACTTTCTGTTGAAAAAGTCCATCAGGATTTGATACAGGCTGTTCCAGGCTGTGTAACCTGTGTGTCAATTTCCCTCTCATGTAAAATGGGGGTAATGATATCTACATTTCACAAAGCTTATATGAAAAATACACACACCACGGTAGATGCCCCGTAAATGTTAGCTCCCTGTCACATTTAGGTGGCGTGTAAGGCCAAGACTATCATCCTAAGTTTTCCTTCCTCATCTCAGAGAGAGCTGCCACCATGCCTACTGTGGAAAAGGATTGTTGTAGAAAGTTATTTTTGCTGCTGTGTTTTCATTCCCATCCGGGGGAGGGCAAGGGGCAGAGTGTCTCAGGCGGGGACCTCTTCATCCAGGGGACATTCAGCTATAGTCAGTATCAGCACCATGAGGGCGGTGTCGTGCCAACAAAGAGTGTGTGTGACCCAGGGGAGAAGGTGGATGGGGACACAAAAGCAGCTGCGGTCACAGAACAATGCAAGCATTTGGCCTTGGTGGGCGGTCTTGGGAGACGGCCGGAGGCACTAACCACTTGCAGTTCTCAAAGATACCACACGGTGTCCTCGGAGAGGCAGATGTAGGCCTTGAGCTGCAGGGGACTCCTCCACCCAGTTTTCCTGGGAAGGGCAGTTTCTAGAAAAGAAAAAGGCACCTCTCCGCCCTCTTCCTGTGCCCCTAGGTACCCCAGCCTCCTATAGGGTTCCCAGACCAGAAGGCAAGCGGCAGTAGTGGCACAGTTCCTGCCTGCCTCCTCACCTGCCCCTACTTTGCCTCTCATACCTGTGTGACCTCAGGCAGTCACTCAACCTCTCTGAGCCTCAGCCTCTCCAAAGTGATTCCATAAGGTTATGAGACAGCAAAGAGAGGGAAAAGAAGTAGGCGGAGAGAAAAGGAGGCCACACAGTAGCTGGGGTGGACTGGGCGTCTTGCTCATTTGAACAAAGTGGCTCCTGGTCCTATGAGGCAAGTGGTCCTCACAAGGCCTGGGACTCTGGCTGACATCATTGCCTGGGCCCTGCTGGGGGTCTGGACTGGATGGGAATGAAGTTTACACACCACAGCAGCTTTGGAGTCTGGAGACAATATCGCTGTTTATTTAGGTGACACATCTGCCCGCCTGAGGATTCCAAGTGGCTTAGTGGTTGAAGGCCCCCCAAACTGGGCCTCTCCCCTTGCTGGCTCTGCAGAGGTCCCAGACTGCAAGTCTAGGCCCCTTAGGCCTACTGAGCTGCAGCCCTTTGTCACCGTGTCTCTTGACCTCACAGCATTCCAGGGCAAAGCCTGCCTGCTGCCAACCTTTTCAGAGAGCCCAGGGCGGCAGCCCTGTCACTTCTTGAGGTTCTCTCTTTGGAGAAGCAAGGAATACCTCTGCAGCCGGGTCCAGTGCTCCTGTTCTTTCACCTTGTTCTTCACCGGCTTCTGAAAGCTGTGGGCCACACAGTTGATGAGAGGAACCTACTTTGCCCTGCGTCCCCCCCACCCCCACCCCGGGGGCTCCTAGGTCCCCAGGGCAGACCCTGACCACCCTGGGCTGATATAAGAAGCTCTCCAAATGACACATCCGCTTCCTGTCTGTGTTCTCAGGACTCAGCCTGGTGCACAGAAGGCGCTCGAAACAGCTTTACTGAAGGAACAATATAGGTCTAGCATCCTAAACTAGGAAATGTACAGTGATAGGAGGCATGGTGAATTTACGAACTAAAAGTCCATTTGCAGGACCAACGTTAAATACATCCGAATGCCAATAGTTACATTTAACAAACATTCCTTGAGCATCTACTAGTGACCGGCACTGGTGGACGTGTTGGAAAGATCAAAGTGACTAAAACAGCCGCCCCTCCCCCCAGTTTAGTAAGAGGGACAAGAGGAAAAGAACATTTGTAATAGGAGGCATTTAAGAGCAATAGAGGTAGAGTGCAGAGAGGAGCACTCCCTGCCTGGGGAGTGCTCGCAGAAGATAAGATTTTTGAGTTGAGGTTTTTTAAAAAAAAATAATAGGTTTTTAAAAAATAACAAATAAATGCATAGTCAGTGTGGAAGAATCAGAGAAGCCCAGGGTCACCCCTCATTCTGCACGTAGGGCTGGTCACCGCAAGCAGGCAGGAGGGGGCCTTCATTCCGGGGAGAGGATGCAGGTTGCTGCCAGCTTCCCGCCTCTGGTGCCTGAGTGAGCGACGTTTTAAAAAATGTTTAAAAACTTAGGGCAAACGGGAGAAGAGACACTTTTGTGGGGAAAGACAAGGACTGCAGTTTTTTGCGGCTCTGCCTATGGGACAGTCACATGGAGATGTCTGGTACACAGTGCATTAAAGCATTTTTTTTTTAACTTAAAGAAGTAACCTATGCTTTGCTTTAAAAAAAAAAAATCAAGGATACAATTGAGTATACAATTAAATCTCCTTCTCACCTCAGATCCTTATTTTCTGTTCTCAAAGCAACTGTAATTAACAACTCCTTATAAATCCTTGAATACTGTTCATACACACAAGTAGAGACATGCATATAATCTTTTTTTAAATTTAAATGGAAGTGTGCAACACACTGTTGTGCCGTCTGCCTTTTTCACTGAAAATGTATCCTGGCAGTTGCTTCCAGGAGGCACTCAGATCTGCCTCATTCTCTTTCCCTACTGATGACACTTGGAGATTCCAGTATGCAGTGTGTGTGTGTATATGTGTGTGTTGGGGTGGGGAGCGGATGGGCAGGGGGCAGGCAGAGGGTGTGCAGGTTAGAAACTCAGCCTTAGCCCCTCACTGCTTGTGTGCAAACCCAGCTCCTTCACTTATAAGGTGCTGACCCTGGACTGGCAATTTGACCTCTGTCTTCCTCGCTGTACTGTGGGGATGATAATAATCATAGTAAGAAACAAGATATGCCACAAAGTACTTAGCATAGTACCTGGCACACAGTAGGTGCTCAGTAAAGGTTAATTTTTTTTCATTTTTTAGAATTGAAGTATAGTTGATTTACAATGTTGTGTTAATGACTGCTGTACAGCAAAGTGAATCAGTTATACATATATATACATTCTTTTTTTAAATATTCTTTTCCATTATGGTTTATCACAGGATATTTTTTTAAAATATTTATTTATTTATTTATTTAGGCTGCCCCGGGTCTTAATTGCATAATGCTGACTTCTTAGTTGCAACATGCATGTGGGATCTAGTTCCCGCAGGAACCAAACCTGGGCCCCATGCATTGGAAGCGTGGAGTCTTACCCACTGGACCACCAGGGAAGTCCCTATCATAGGATACTGAATACAGGTCTCTGTGCTATATAGTAGGACCTTGCTGTTTATCCATTCTATATATAAAAGCTTACATCTGCTCACCCCAACCTCCCACTCCATCCCTCCCCCAACCCCCTCCCCCTTGGCAACCACCAATCTGTTCTCTGTGTCCGTGATTCTGTTTCTGTTTCATAGGTAGGTTCATTTGTGTCATATTTTAGATTCCACATATAAGTGATATCATATGGTATTTGTCTTTCTCTTTCTGACTTACTTCACTTAGTGTGATAATCTCTAGTTGCATCCACGTTGCTGCAAATGGCATTACTTCATTCTTTTTTATGACTGAGTAGTATTCCATTGTATTTAGGTACCACATCTTCTTTATCCATTCATCTATCGATGGACATTTAGGTGGTTTCCATGTCTTGGCTATTGTGAATAGTGCTGCTATGAACATAGGGGTGCATGTATCATTTTGAACTATAGTTTTGTCCAGATATATGCCCAGGAGTGGAACTGCTGGATCATATGGTAATTCTATTTTTAGTTTTCTGAGGAACCTCCAAACTGTTGGCTGCACCAATTTACATTCCCACCAACAGTGTAGGAGAGTTCCAGTAAAAGTTAATTATAATAATACTATTGCTGCTGCTAAATAAGTGGAAGTAAAATTGCTGGGCGGAGGGGTCAGGACAACGTGGAATCAGTGAGCGACCAGCCAGGAGGCAGCGCATAGATGGAACTAGGGCAAGTTTTAAAAGGAGGACTGAAAATAAAGTCATTAATCTGTTCAAAGAAGACGTGGGTGACTTTTAAAATATAATGTTGGAGTGTAGAAGGGCTTTCTCTATGATCTAGTAATAAATAATGGCTAACCTTTACTGAATGTGCCAGGCAATGTCCTATGAGGAGATAGGACTGTCACTGTTTTACATATGAGGGCACTGAGGTCTGACCCGTCACACAGCTAGAGGCCCTCGTCTACCCCCCATCGCATTGCAGACTTGCACCCTGAATTTGAGGCTCTTTACAACCGCCCCTCAGCAAAGCCTAAGGGAGAAGATGGAAAAATACCAAACTTCTGTTTGGCTAAACAAGCAACCAAAATTACTCCTATCCAAAGACAAAGCAGGAAAAATTATTCACAACATATTAACAAAGAACTCTTAAAATCAAAAGAAAATGAACTCACCAGTAAGAAAAAGACCCAGGTGGGGTCACAGAAGGAGAGAGAGAAACATACAATAGATGTAACACAAAGATGCTCAACCTTGTTAATTTCCAAATTAAAATAGTAATGAGCTATCAATTTTTATCCCTCATATCTTGGCCAGTATGGGGAAGGGGTGAGGATGCAGAATGAATCCACCGTCTCTGGAGGGCTGGTGGGTACAACTATCCCAGTTCAAACATGCCTACCCCGTAACTCTGAAAGTCCACCTCTAATTTACCCTACAGAAATATTAGGAAAAACTCACAAAAATGACTGGTTGAGGATGTTGTCTGGGAAAGTGGGGCCAGAGTGACACCCATGGTGAGTCTGCAGTGGGCTGGGGCGCAGATGGGAGAAGAGGACACAGAAGTTGGGTGTGGACTGATTGCTGGGAGCCGCGCTCTGGGCGGAGGAGAAATAAGGCGGCTGCAGAGCTGGGAAGGCGCTTGCTTGTTTTCTAACATGGGAATGTGGTTGGGACACATGCCTGTGATTAGGACAGTGGAGGGGAAGAGGTCACCAACCAGATGGACAGTAAGGTCTGGGTGTCCTGGGGGAGGAGATGGCCTTGGGTATGAGCAGGATGCCTCTTTCTCTGCATCAGGAGGGAGACAGGGCGTGGGGGGTGACCCAGGAGACCCGGATGAGAGGGCAGCCAAGGAACTGGCGTGCTCTGGGAAGTGGGAGGTGAGGTTATCCACCAACGGCCAGGGCAGGGGTGGTGGGAGCCGCCTGCCACGTGGTACCAGCACATCTCCCGTGTGCTTCCCCTTGGCAGTCAGTGCTCAGCGGTGAGGAGGGACAGGGGAGGATGGCTGTTCACGTGAGGCTGGGCACTGACTGTCAGGTGCCCCCTGGGGAAAGCCCTCTCTGGAGACTGAGACAACCTCCCTCCACCATCAGCAGGGAAAGGGTTTTCCTTCCCATGATGGCACAACAAATGTGACTGCTGTCTATTGTTTTGAAGCAATGTGTGTGCATACATCTTCCAAAACGATGGACTGTGCATCTGCAAAGTGGGAGAGGAGATGGAACATCTGTAAGGCCTCCCACAAAACCTCTGAATTCCAATAGCCTGATGGCATGCACATTTGGGATCTATGAGTCTATAAATAATTTTCCAGGGATACGTCCCTTTGTTTCTCAAGAAAGGCAAAGGAAGGTTAGGATAGGCCCACAATTTCCCTCCCAGGGATAGTAAAAACGGGGGTGGGGTGGGGTGGGAGGGTATTCCTCCTCCACCCTCAAGGGAAATGTCATCTGGTGTCCATACAGGGCCTGCCGACCCCCTCGCCAAGGGGGCGTGTGCCCTGTGGAGCTGGGACTGTTGGGTCAGCCCAGAAGCCCACCTTCTGCTTGGCCATAGGTAACAAAGGGGGCAGGGTGGGGTGGAGAGAGAGAGAGAGAGAGAGAGAGAGAGAGAGAGAGAGAGGCATTTTGTTTCTGTCAGCTTCCTGTGTCCTGAAATTTCTGTCTTGTGATCAAAAGTCTGACCCAGCCGAGATGGCAGATACTACAACAGGGAGTGGAGCCAGATGGAAATGGTGCCCTGGAGGCCCAGGCTGGATGGGAGCAGAAGCTAGGCCTGCGGAGGGGGTGGGGTTGGGGGCACATTGGGTACTATCTGGGCTCCTTTCAAAGTCCTAAAGGCAGGCTCCTTCACACTGGCTATTTATAAAAGTCCCAAGTGCAGGTTTTGCGAAAACAGTTTGGACAGACTATCGCGAGTTTGAAACTCTGAATCCATTGCCTTAAAGTTTCACCTAGTTTTAGGGCCAATGGAAACTGTTTCAGACACAAGGAGTAAATAGAGAAAAAAAAAAAAAAGATAAGATTAAAATCCTCGGACATATATGGTTATGTGTGAGAAACGATAGTAAAATGTTAATGACAGAATCTAGGTTGTGGGTATGTGGATGTTTACTGACTTTTTTCAAAGCTGCTGTATATTTAACATAATAAAATGTTGGAGGCGGGGTACTCTTTGGAAAAGCCCCAGGTGTCAGACCTCAGAGCAAGCAGAACAGGAAGAGCCTTCTTTAAATCAGTGTTTCCTAATTTATCTCTGGGACCCAATTCAGAAAATGGGTTGCCGTGAGGAATATGATTTGAATACTGTGATCAGGCCCAAGTAAATGTCCCTTCAAGCTAGGCCTGCCCCACCCACACAGTGCAGCCCCTCCCGGCTCCTGCTGGGTCCTCGGAGCCAGGGAGCACTTCCCTGAGCTCTTCCCTTTCCCAAGCTCCCACTGCCCGTCTTGTCCCTGGCCCCCGGCGCCCCACCTGGTCAGCCCTGCTGACTCCAGCCCTCTTCCCTGCAGAAGGTTCCCTGGGAGGCAGTCCCCTTCACCCCACCCAGCCTCTGGGGTCTCTCCCGGTGAGGGGTTGGGGTGAGGGACCTAGGGGCTAAGCTGTGTTGACAGGGAAGAGAGATGGTTGGGAAGGGGGAACTGGAGGAATCCCTCCCAATTCCCACTGGGGGCCAGGATAGGTCTCTGGGGTTCCAGAGACTGGAGGGGGTCAGGGCAGACGGACTGTCTTCTCATGAGAGCAGACCCAACCATAGCGGGGTGGGGAAGGATATTATAGACACCTTTCCCACGGAAATTACATAGTTGTTAAAAACCACTGTGACAAGGAAGTTTTTCTTAAAATTAAAAAGTCATTAAGTTGTATTCTGGAGTGACATAAAGCCAGATTAAAAAAGTGAACACGATCTCAACTTAGTAAAAATGCTAAGGATAAAACCTTAAGGAAATGTACTAACACATTAATGGCAGTGCTGGGATTTGGGGTGATGGGTTGTGGGTTATTTAAATTTTCTTCTTTGTATTGTCCTGTTTCCCAAATTTTACAAGTGCATATATATATATATATTTCAGAAATAATGAATAACCTTTTTTACAGTGGGGAATTACTCTGTTATGGTAGTAGCTCTACATGTGAAGCAACCTTATTGGGCTAATAAGCAGAGTTCAGCAGGTGTCTGAGTGGTAACGTCCACCTGGCACCCTGGTTGAGGGCGGGAAATGTCAGTTAGGGGCTGAATGTCCTGAGTTGCTTGGGCCCTCGGCTGCCAGCCAGGAGGTAAGCTGCCCAGAGCTGGAGCTGCTGGCCTGTGGTCCATTCCCAAGAGGAGGGCAGCCAGTTGGCTTTTGGGTGAAGTGGAGAGGCTCACCCTTCCTAGGCCAGTAAAAGGAGGGGGTTCCACAGAAAGGACAGAAATGGGAACACGCTCATTAAACAAGTTCTCTGAGCCTCATCAAACAAGAGTACCAGGAAGCTCCACACCATGACCTCCAACCCAGGAGAATGGCCCCACTACAGCCATGACCTAACCTCACACTCTTGACTTTTTTTAAAACCAGTATTTGAAATTTTCCAAAATCGTGCACATGTTTGATAGAAAAGCCGCAAAGAGGAAAAACAGAGAAAAAAATCACACATCCTTCATTACCCAAATATAACTACTGTTACTAGTGGTGTGTACATTTCTAGTCTTCTCTCTTTTACTCAAAATCAGGATTCTACTGTAAATAATATAATCTCTCTCCATCTTTTATTTAGAAAAATTTCAGACCTATAGAAAAGCTGCAAGTAGTACAACGAGCCTTCACCTAGACTCACCAGTTAGCATTTCCTCTCCCTCTCTTTCTCTCTCTCTCTATAAATATCTTCCTGGGTTTCAGCAGTTGTTAACATTTTCTCTTTCTTTCTGTCTCTCTCTACAAATGTGTTCTTAGACCACTTGAAAGTAAGTTGTAGACATCATAATACTTGACCCTTAAATTCTTCAGCTGCATCTCCTAAGGACAAGTCAAGTCATCAAGGGTCAAAATAAGAAACTTCCAGGTGAGGGATAGCTGAGCATTCTTGGTAAATCTTTAATCAGGGGAAATGTCAACTGACCCCTTCTTCACTGTCCTCCTCCCCCAAGACCCATGGACCATACTCCCCTCCTGGTGGGTGGGCACGCTTCCCCCCATGAGGTACTGGAAGCCGCCTGAGCAACACATTACAACCCAGGGAGGAACTGAATGCGGCGGTTAATGCAGTCATGGAGGAGAGCTGTGGTGCCCCCTCGTGGTGATATGTACAATCCTCCCAGGCATGAACTTGAATTCAGAGGGGACCCATCACCAATTTTGTACCTACCATTTACTGAGCGACCACCCTGTGCCTAGCACTTTACATGTATTTTCTCACTGAATACCTACGAAGCCTGGAGAACAGGCATCATCAAAATGTTCAGAACACAGTCTGGCACATAGTAGGTGCTCAATAAATATTTTTGAATGACTAAGGGAACTGAGGCCTTCAGAGGCTAAGTAACTCACCCAACATCTCCCCCAGTTAGTAAGTGATAGAGTCATAACTCAAATCTGGGACTCCCCTGGTGGTGCAATGGATAAGACTCTGCGCTCCCAATGCGGGGGGCCCAGGTTCAATCCCCGGTCAGGGAACTAGATCCCACGTGCATGCTGCAACTAAGAGTTTGCATGACACAACTAAGGAGCCTGCAGGCCGCAACTAAGGAGCCAGTGAGCCGCAACTAAGGAGCCAGCGAGCTGCAACTAAGGAGCCCACTTGCCGCAACTAAGACCCAGCGCAACCAGAAAAACCCTCAAATCTGAGTATCTTAGCCATTTCACTTCGTTCCTCGAGGGACACTGAGACCTTGGCAGGGAGAGCCCACCAAAGCCCCCCAGCTCTGTAGTGGCAGGTGGTGTGAGAGTCCACGGCTCCACTGATAACCCTCTTCCACCTGACAGGTATGGTCAGATCATGGCAGAAATTGTCAACAAGAATTTGAAAACCCCTAGAAGTTTGTTGTGGATGGATTGGAAGAGACCCCTGCTTCCCCAGAATGGACTGAGTACCATTAATGATGCTTTTATAGGAGGAAGGAACACAAGCAGAGTCCCTGTGAGGCTGGGGTTTACAGAAAGGGGAAGAGGAAAGATGTATCACATAATCGTTTATCTGGATGTCGGAGAGAGGAAAGGGGTCTTAGACTAGGGGCTGGCAAACATCTTCTATAAAGGGCCAGATAGTAAATGATTTAGGCTTTATGGGTCATAGGGTCTCTGTTGCAGCTGTTCAACTCTGCTGTTGTAGCACTTACATAAGTAGATGAGACATAAAGCAGTGGGTGTGATGTGTTCCAGTGAAACTTTATTTACAAAAACAGGCAGTGGGCCAAATTTGGCTGTAGTTTGCCAACCCCTGTCTTAGATGACTGTGTCTGATAATCCAAATATACTTAAAAAAAAAAATTGAGAAAGCAAAAAGAAAAGACAGTCTTGACAGGAAGAAAATACCAACTTGCAGCCCTTCTTTTCTTACCAGCCTGAATTCATTACTCCTTTTCTACCAGTCTGAATGAGATTTGAATGCTGAAAGGATCTTACCATCAAGCAAACCACTATTCCTTAGTCCAGAGACAACCCCGGGTGCGGTGCAGGGAGGAGATAGAGACCCAGAACTCTACCTCTTTTGGAAGAAATTCTCGCATCTTTCCTCCAAGGGCAACACCTGGGGGAAAGTTGTGTCATCCAACACATTAGCTTGAGGAATGGTGCAATTTCTTGAGATTTGTTCCAGGAGTGGGTAGGCCTCGAAATTAAAATAGAAAATAGAATTTGGGATGTCCTCGGCTTGGCTGGCAGATCCAATTTCATCTGGATGGTCTCCTGGGACGAAACAGGAACACCACGTTCTGTTACAGTGATCCCTTTCTCTGTGGCCTTGTAGTCCCGGCGGGCATGAGGGGCCGCTCTCTGCTTACAAAGCCGGGGTCACTGGGGTTGAGCTGTGAGGGGCTCACTTGATCTGGAGGAGCAGGGGTCCAGAGAGGAGACCTCGTCTGGCATTTTATCTAAGTGCCAAGTGAGGACTCAGCGGTGGTGTCCTGCTGGCCTGTGGTGGATGGGATGAGGCGTGGGGAGGAGACTGGGTGGGGTCACCCTATGCTTTCTGAGAGGACTGAGAAATTCAGGGAAACGGTCAGCAGGCCACAGGTCTGGGCAGCAGCCCTCACGATCCCCCTTCCATACCTCGGAGCAGGAAACACGGGTGGTGTAAAGACACGCCAAACACTGGCTTCCAGGGGACCGCCAGGTGGTAGGACCTTGGGGGAGCAAAGGCGCAGACGATCTGCGGCTTGGCCACATCCATGAGGTGTACAGAGCCATTGCTGGAAAAGATCAGCACCTGGGGAGCAAAGAGATGGTGAATGGGGACTTCTCCACTCTGTCACTCACCCCCGTGTGAAATAAGAAAAGCAGCTAGAAATAAAAAAGGAACAGAGAATTTTTTCACTCTTGGCACCCAGCCTGTGGCCCCAGCCAGACCGTTCAGGGGACAGCAGCAATGTGCGTGTTTGCTCCTATGGAGCCTCCAGCAGCAGCTGGCCGGCCCCAGGGCTGTGTCTGTTCCGGGCCCGTCCTTCCCCACTTGGCCCCGCTTCTCTTGCTACTTCCCCCTCCACACGGCCAGGATTCAGTTCTGCATCTGTGCCGTACCCTTTCCTCCCACCTCCTCGGGGACTGTTCAAGCCAACGGCCGCTCCTGCCCTGGGATGGAGCTGAGGCCTCTCTCCTGCCTGGGCTCTTTCCTCTCTGTAGATGAACATACTAAACTCACCGCCATCTTTAAAACCCCCCTTGACCCTACATCCTCTTCCCGCTGCCACACACTCAGACGCCTGAGAGAGCCTCTCCTCGCCCTCCCTGCACCCCGACCTCCCCTGCTGTCCCCCTTGCCATGGACACTGGTCTCCACAAAGTACTCGGTTTCTCTTCAGCACAGGACCCTGTGCTCTCGCTTTCTTCCAGTCCTTCTCCCTGAGCCGCCAGGAGCCCCCTCCTGGTTTTCCTGGGGCGCCCCTGTCCATCACTTCATGAGCTCATTTTCCCTGTCCCGGAAGACTTACAGTGTAAGTGATGGTAGCGCCCCCGGGAACCTCTTCTCTACGCACCTCCTCGCTCTGGCCAGCCGCGCTGCTCCCCACGGCTTTAACTACCGCTAACCGGCTGCTGAGCACAGAATCTACGCTTTCAGCCCTGGACTCTCTCAGAGCCTCCTCTGGGGGTCCTGTAGGCCCCTGACTCCCGGCAGGGCCACACAGGGAATCACAGGCTTTCCCTCCAGGCCTGTGTTTCCTTCAGTGGCCCTGTAGGGATTAGAGAATCAGCTCCACAAGCCGAGAGCAGCCTCAGTGCCTCCCTGTCCTCTGGCTGCAGCCCAGGCAGCCCTGGGCTGTGGGGCCCGTCTCCTCACTAACGCCGCTCCACTCGCCGCCCTGCCCTGGACACAGTTGGAGCTCCCTGGCTCCAACTCCCCTCTAAGCTTCAAGCTCCATCCCAGACAAGGGCCCCTCTGCCCCCACCCCCCAGCCTCTTCCCTCTCCACACCCCACAGGAGTCTGATCCTGCAGCTCCTTGAACTTCCTGCCGGCCTGGGACACGGTGTTCTCTCGCCTCCATGGTGCTGCCCTCTTAGTGCCCGTGGCTCAGCTCACTGCCCATCACTTCCTCCCCACCGACCTCTGCAAGCTGAGTTAGGAGGCCCCTCTCTCCGTTCCACAGTATCCTTTGCATGATATATCACAGCCTTTCTCAGGTTCTATTGCAGGTGCTTGGGGGCTCGCCTGTCTTCCCAACTGAACTGTGAGCTCCACGAGGGCAGGTGCTTTCTCCTTCGTGTCAGTGCCCAAAGCTAGTCTAGTGCCCAGCACACGATAGGCCTTCAACAAATATTGGGTTGGCCAAAAAGTTCGTTCGGGGTTTTCCCTAAGGTGGGATTAAAAACCCGAACGAACTTTTTGGCCAGCCCAGTATTTTTGGAAGGAATAAAGAATACATTCACTAAAGAGGAATGAGGGGCCTGAGGAACCTACCATGCCAGGTAAAGCTTGGACTGGGGCCACTGCACAGATGGCTTCATCCAGGTGCTTCACAGGCCTATAGGAAACAAGACACACAGACATCCAGACTTGAAGACTTTTCAAGTTTTGCTATCCTCTCCTAGGCATATATCCTGGAGAAATTCTTGTCTATAAGCATCAGGAGGCATGTCAGAGATGTTCACAGCAGTGAAAACTGGGAACAATCTAAATAAATCATTGGTAGGAGAATGCTTAAGTAACTGTGTTACATTATACGATGGGATACAATATAGCAACAAAAATAAAAGAGCTGGAGCTACATACAACATGTATGGCTCTCATGAACAATATCACAAAGCAAGTTACAGAATAAATAGCATTGAAAAACAAGTTGGAGAATATACATAATATGATTCCACTTACAGGTCCCCTAAAATATGCACAGCTAAACAATATATTGCTTGGAGATACAGTCATATGGATATGGTTAATTCTTAAAGGAAAACAAAGAAATGATGAATTTAGGAAAACATAAATAAATTTTAAAAAAAAGAAAAAAGAAAAAAGGGACTTTCCTGGCAGCACAGTGGTTAAGAATCTGCCTGCCAGTGCAGGGGACACGGGTTCAATCCCTGGTCCAGGAAGATCCCACATGCTGCGGAGCAACTAAGCCCGTGCACCACAACTACTGAGCCTGCGCTCTAGAGCCCGTGAGCCACAACTACTGAGCCCGCGCGCCACAACTCCTGAGCCCACACGCCTAGAGCCTGTATTCCGCAACAAGGGAAGCCACTGCAATGAGGAACGTGTGCACAGCAACAAAGAGTAGCCCCCGCTCACCGCAACTAGAGAAAGCCTGCGCACAGCAATGAAGACCCAGTGCAGCCAAAAATAAATAAAGTAATAAAAAAAAAAGAAAACAATGTGGTAGATTGAAAAAAAAAAAAGTAGACATAATATTTGGCAGTAACTCCCACTAAAAAGGTGGAGTCTATTTTTCTGCTGCTTAAATGTGGGTGTGGCCAGGTGACATGCTTTGTCCAGTGTCAGAGGCTTGGAAAGCATCAGTGAACCTTGCTGGCTTCTGGGAGCCCTCAGGCTACCAGGTGACGGAGCCTGAGATGGTCTGCAGGAGAGGCCGAAAGGAAGAGTGCCCCGGACAACAGCTGCCAACTGCCTGGTACGTGAGTGAGGCCGGCTTAGACATCCAACCCCTAACTGAGCTGCCAGCTGCCCAAAGGCACCTGTGAGAGCCAAGGCGAGACCAGCCCATAGGACTGACTGCATCAGAGACTAAACGCTGACTGTTTTCTTAAGCCATTAAGTTGTGGAGTGGTTTGTTATATGTAGCAATAGATAATTAAAAGGTGGTTAACTTGGAGGAGGAGAGAGAAGGATGTGATCAGGAAGAAGCACACAGAGAGTCTTAACTGAATTGGAGATGATCTATTTCTTAAGCTCGGTGATGGGTACAGTGTAGTTCTCACCACCCCCCTGATATGTATGCTAAATACACCCCCTCACACATATTGTACAGATCATTTGCCTGCATAAAATAGTTCACAATTTAAAAGAGAGAGAGAGAGACCCTTGGAGAAACTGATAAAAAACTATTTTGGCAGAAATGACCCTCTTCCTGGTCATGTGGGATATGAAAGATGTCATTTGTGCCATCATACAATTTATATATATTTATATATATATATATATATATATATATATATATATATATATATATATATATATATATATACACCCACATGTAAAAGACATTGGTGATCTTGAGAAGCTCACTGGGAAAGTGATGACTAGAGGGAAAGTGGACTCTAGGCTGAGAGATTGTCAGTTTTTACCATTAAATAGCATCATCTGTCTGGCAGATCATGTACCCACCCTGCCCTCAAGCCACTGACCTCTCCACCAGCACACTGAGGGTGGGTCTTTGGGTCCCCGTGGCTGCCACCAGATGGAGAGAAGCATCTGTACACAGTACCACACATTTCATTTGGGATCTCACTGGACCCTCGGGATACATGTTCTGTCCTTTGTGGACTAAGAAGTATTTCAGGAAGTGAATGCTTTGGCAGAGACATCTTTCAGGAAGAGCGATGACCCCAAGAGAGAGTCCTGGAGAAAGTAAAGGCACAAGCAGGTCAGAAAAGGGGGAAGAGGGAGGCAGCCATGGGCGCAGGGTCTATGACCAGCAAGAGTGTGAGGGACGTGAGGGCAAAACCAAGCAATGAGCATCCCCCGAGGGTGAAGGCAATAAACCCCAATGTCCGAGGGGAGCCCCCTTCAGGGGGACCCCTTCTAAGTATTTGGGGGAACCAAACCCATGGAGGGGGGCAGGGTCAGCACTGGAGCGGAGGGAAGGAAGCTACAACGCAGCCAGGTACTGACTCTAGCCATCAAATGTGTATCAGAGGGACGGCGGTATTAGGCAGCTGTGGGGCTCACCTTCGGCTAGGTCCCACAGTGTGAGCACACCATCCTCGCAGGCCAGCACCAGGTAGGAGTAGCAGCAGCTGAGCTGAGACACCGCAATGGGTGCAGCACAGGGCCACACGCCCTCGGGGTCTAGTGGGGAGGACACCACTCACCAGGCTGCCCCCCGGACCCCGCCCCCACCCATCACCTCCACCTGGACAACATGAGACCCAGACTAGTCTGCCTGTCTGGACTCACCATCTCTCTCCTCTCTGTGCAATGCTGTCTCCTTCCTCAGGATAATATATTTAACAACAAGTTACACCATTATTATACTACAGCTGACATTGAATGAGTACTTAGTAGGTGCTAAACAGCATGGTAGGCACTTTAATGCATTATTTCATTTAATTCTCACAAGGACCCTATGAGGTGGGTCCTATTAGTACCCCTGTCTTACAGATGAGGAGACTGAGGCAGAGAAGTAAGTGACTTGCCCAAGGTCATATAAGCCCGGTCAGTACGGAAGTTGAGATGAGAAGCCAGGTTGCCTGGGAGAGGGATGGAAGGAAAGAGATTCTTCCCTTGTGAGTTTTTAAACTTTACTTCTGAGATATAACTCTGAAGTACAACATAGTGTTGTACTTCAAGGAATTCTCACAAAAGTGAACTTGCTCATGTAACTGCCTCCATGAGTTTGTAAAAAACCACCACCACCCATATTTCCTAAGTGCCTTTCAATTTCAAAGAGCTTTCACATACAGAAACTCTGAATTTTGCTATTCACAACAAATGCATGCAGTGGATAACAATGGTGTAATTGAGTAGTTTTCTGTTTTGGATGAGAAAACGGGATTGGGGTGTGAAGTGACTGGCCTGAGACTACACAGTTCGCAGACAGTTGTGCTGGGACGGGCCCTCTGGTGCCAAGCCCACCTTCTTTTTACCTTCGTTGTCTAAGGAGCCCTGTGGACCTGATGGGGCTCTGTCCCTATGGACCTGTCATCTTTAAGAAACATGACAGTTCAGAGACAGAGCCTTGGGATCACACCACAGCTGCCAAGCCACCCACTCTGCCTGCACAACTCTGGTCCCCTAAAGCCACGCTGCTGTGTCAGTGACGTGCTCTCAGCTAAGCTGAAGAAGGACATATTCTCAGAGCCCTGAGCTTAGGCCACTCCCATCTCGGCAGTAAAGTACCAGCTTTATCCTTCAGCGTTCGGTTAAGTGAATAGAGGAAGAAGTTGTGACTCCCAGTCCAGTGTACGCCAATGACACAGGCTACCCCTGGGAAAGAAGAGAGGAAATGGGCATTATGTAAGGAGTCTGGGTGGCCTTTGGTTTGTGTGAAGGGATTTGCCCAAGAGGAAGTCAGTTTGAAATGGTTCGTTCTAATGGGCAGCACCCAACTGAAGGGTGAGCTTCCAGATGAGGGGCTGGGCCCCGCCCCAGGAGGGCTGTTCCTAGGGCCAAGTCGCCTTCCTGTGCAGGGAGTGCAGGGAGGATGGTCACAACTGCCCCTCAGCTGCTTTCACATCTTCTAGATAATTCATGTCCACTTGACTGTCAGTGTTTTAAGTAACATTTTCTACAAAATTCTGAATTCATATCCAGAAGCAGCCTGGCAGACGTGTGTGCACACCGTCCTCTGTGGCAGCTCACTCCCTGAAGACAGTGCCAGCCTCCATATCAGGGGATCTGGGCTCGGGGGCCACAGGTCCAACCAGAAACCATTAAGCTGCCGCTGGCAGCCGACTCTCCACCTCATTCCCTCCCAGCAGGCAGGGTGTGCTGTGCAGAACTTCCCTAGGAGGGCTTGCCAAGCATTCCCCCAAGGTGACCAACTGCTTCACGTTCATTTACCTGGGGGGCTCTTGACTTCCACTGGCATTGCAATTATGCAGCTAGGAAGGAGGAAGTGGAACGTGGCCATACTGGGAAAGAAAGAGACACTGGTCAGAGCCATGGCAGACTCCTTGGCAAGGAGAAATGCTGACAGAGTCTTGGTAGTAAGACCAGAAATGGGTAGTTCAGATGGACCTTCCCAGGAGTTCAGGACCATGAGGCAAATCACATTCTATGTGCTGGTCCTGGTGAGGGCAGGGCAGGTGGAGCGGTGGGAGTTATTCCCAGGCCAGGAACAGCACCCAGTGTGGGCAGATCCCTTCCCAAAGGGATCTTGGGGAAGATCCCTTAATGCCAGACTTGGGTGAAGTGCATAAATGCTCCTATCCTGGGAGCAGTACAACCAGTGGTGTGCTGATAAGTTGGCACTCTTAAAAAAACCCCAAAAAACCCTATTTCCTGATTTACAGGGTTCGTAGCTTTTTGTGGTATAAATACTCCCACTATGGACGGTTACCAGTGGTTTAATGACTGGCTTGCAAAATTCCTAAATACCTCGCTGGGCAGCACAGCACTGAACCTTACTGGGTTCCAGTTCAGGCCTCAGGTAGTTTCTGTTAGGGCCTAGCCCTGGGACTTTGTGTGAAGTGAGAAAATTCAAGGCCCACTTGACCGCGAGATGAGAGGTTTCACTTCCCATGTGAAGCAAGAACATCCCTGAGACCTACAGTCGCCGTGAGGAGAGCTGGTTCCTGAACCTGCTCCGCCAGATACTTCAAGGACTTGGGCTCAGTTTTTACAATCACTGAGGCCTACCTGCTGACCGAGATTAGAAAGTAATGTTTTAATAATTACACATTAATGTATTACATTTAGAAAGACTGGATGGAAATGGACAAAAATATTAATAGTGGTGACTTTCATTTGTTGAGACGTGGATGGATCTAGAGACTGTCATACAGAGTGAAGTAAGTTAGAAAGAGAAAAACAAATATCGTATATTAATGCATGTATGTGGAACCTAGAAAAATGGTACAGATGAGCTGGTTTGCAGGGCAGAAGTTGAGACACAGATGTAGAGAACAGACATATGAACACCAAGGGGGGAAAACTGTGGTGGGGTGGGGATGGTGGTGTGCTGAATTGGGCGATTGGGATTGACATGTATACACTGATGTGTATAAAATTGATGACTAATAAGAACCTGCAGTATAAAAAAACAAAACAACTAATACTAAACTTTCATTGGGTTATTTGTATGGAAATATGTTGATATAAATGTTTCAGACATTACATGAAATTTCTAAAAATCTTATATGTTCTGGTATAATGTTGTAAGTCATAATTCTAGTTATTACTTTAAAATGTATATCTCAGAAATAACTAAATTTCCTTGTCAATTGCAACAACAACAAAAAATAGTGGTGACTTTTATTTCCCTCTTGAGGATCATCTGTGCTGTCTAGATAATCAGGAAAACAAATTTTTTTAAGGAGACGCTATCATAAAAAAAATTATAAAATAGGGAGTTCCCTGGTGGTCCAGTGGTTAGGATTCAGTGCCCTCACTGCCGTGGCCCGGGTTCAATACCTGGTCGAGGAACTGAGATCCTGCAAGCCACGTGGTACGGCCAAAAAAAAAAATTCTAAAATAAACTCTACTTCTCATCTCCATAGATGTCTATGCCTTCTTTAAAATCTATGTTATCAGCCTTTGTTCGAGCTATATTTAGACAATCTCCATACAACTTTTTTTTTAAGGAATTTTTTCTTTTTAAAAGAAATTTAATTAATTAATTAATTTATGGCTGCGTTGGGTCTTCGTTGCTGTGCGCGGGCTTTCTCTAGTTGCGGTGAGCGGGGGCTATTCTTCATTGTGGTGTGCAGGCTTCTCACTGCAGTGGCTTCTCTTGTTGCGGAGCATGGGCTCTACGTGTGTGAGCTCAGTAGTTGTGGCTTACGGGCTCTAGAGAGAGCAGGCTCAGTAGTTGTGGTGCACGGGCTTAGTTGCTCCGCGGCATATGGGATCTTCCCAGCCCGGGGCTCGAACCTGTGTCCCCTGCACTGGCAGGCGGATTCTTAACCGCTGCGCCACCAGGGAAGTCCCTCCATACAACTTTTCAAAAGACTTTTCTGAATTTCTCAGAAAAGTCCCCCAAACCATCGAGAGCTTTGAGACCTTGAATTAATTCAGGTCCTTGGGTTGATTCTTGCGTGTGCCCAGAGAGGAGAAGCTCCCAGGGAGGAGGCGTTCCGGCTGGGCCCCCTCCATGGCTCACCTGAGCGGCTCCTCCTCCCACTCCCCATCCAGGTACTTCTTGAAGGTGGCGTTGAAGATTGCCGCCTGCTGCTCCCACTGACTGTCCTTGATGAAGTGATTCTGCCCAGAGCCCAGCCCACAGCAGTCCTCTATCTTTGCAAAGACTTCCAGGGGGCTTTTAAATGTGGTACCTAGGTTGAAAATATTCCAGAATTGGTCAAACCATCTGACTTCCTCCTTCCTGATTTCCCCCTTCTCCTCCATGCTTCCCAGTTTCCTGCAGAATCTCTCATCCTCAGAAATCTGTTCTTGCTTTGCCCAGGTGTTCAGTCTTCTTCCCAGCCTCTCTCTTACTCCACCAGCTCACGGAGCACAGGCAAAGGGCAGCTGCTCTCCTCCTCCCACTTCTCCATCTCCATCCTGCCGTCACTTCCTGTTTCCAGACTACAGAATCTCCAGAGGCCAAGGACATGTTCACGAGTCACTAGAGGCCTTAGATCACTGTTGCTGTCTCCCCAGCTCAGCAAGGCCCCAAATCTGCCATTACTCGTGCTATTCAGCTGCTGCTGCGGACCTACATTCGACAGTCCCAGCCTCCTCCTGTGCTTACATTTATCCAACTACCTTCCTTTAAAAAAATCTCCTTTCTCTGCCAATCACTTTTCTGATCACTCTCCTTCCCAATAACCTTGCATTTCCTTCTTTTTCATCTGCTCCTAAATCCACAGTAAAACTAAGTGATTTATTTTCTGGGTTCACAGCCCAACTTTCAGAACTTCTGAAAGTGCCCAGGTCCCTCAAGTTGCCCAGGAGGTCTCACTGTGCCCCAGGTCTCCTTCCCCAGAGGCAGCCATTGTTATCAGTTTCTTGCATAAATTTCTAGAAAGAGGCCCCTTCTAGATGGCAATATATTATTACGTTATATAATATGTACAGTATTATATTATATTTTTTATATGTATTACATTTGTATATATTTTATAAACAAATGATAGCATATATCAACTAGCAGTCCTCAAAATGTGGTCCCAGATCAGCAGGGATCTGGCAGGGTTAGAAATGAAGGTTCTCAAGCCCCACCCCAGACCTACTGAAACAGAACCTCGGTGGGTGGGGCCCAGCAATTTGGGTTTTAACAAGTCCTCCAAGTGAGTCTGATCCAGCTAAAGTTTGAGAATTGCTGTCATACACTAGAACCCTTGCATTTTGACTTAACAAAATGTCTTGGGAGATCTCTTCATTTCAGTACTATAGATCTTCTTTGTTGTTCGTTGCTTATTTTCATTTAGTAAATCTTTTTCTTGTTGTGAAATATAACACATTCAGAAAAGAGCATAAAAATATATCTTAATAAATTATTATAAAGCAAACATCTGTCTCTACTGAGGTCAAGGAACAGATTATCACCCCTCCCTAAAAGCTTCCCAAGGGCCCTTCTCCAGTCATAACCCCCTGGTAAGAGCGGCAACCATTCTCTTGGCTTTTATGTAATCACTTCATGACATTTATTTTACTTTTGCTACCTAAATATGCATCTAAACACTACAGCTTTGTTTTGCCTGATTTTGAGCTGTACACAATGGAATTACACAGTGTTAACTCTATATGTGCCCTCTTTTGCTTAATATTGTTTGTGAGATTTATCCATTTTGTTGTGTATAGCTGTAGTTTGTTCATTTTCATTGCTGTATAATATTCCATTGAGTGAACTAAAGTTTATTTATCTGTTCTTTTATTGATGGATATTTCAGTTGTTTCATGGTTTGGGGCTATTGGAAATCATGTCATTATTATCATTCTTGTACATGCCTCCTTGTACACATTTACTTGCAAGCCTATCAGGTATACACCTAGACGTAGGGTGACCAACTCATTCTGGTTTGTGCAGGAGTTTCCCAGTTTTAGCACCAAAGGCCTCACATCCCGGGAAACCCCTTAGTCCCAGGCAAAATGATATTCTTGGTCGCCCTACCTAGGAGTATAAATGCTGGGTCATAGGATATAACTTATCTTCAACATTACCAGATAATGCTAAACTGTTTTCCAAGGTGGTTGTACTGACTTTTATTGCTAACTGTAATGTATGGGAGGTCTGATTATTCCACATCCTCACCAACTTGGTATGATCAATCTCTTTTAATTTTAGCCATCCTGGTGGGTGTGGAGTGGTATCTCATTATGGTTTTAATTTGCATTCCTGATAACTAATTTTGTTGAGCACCTTTTTATATGTTTATTGGCCATTTGAATAATCTCCTGCCTGTTTTATACTGAATGATCTGTCTTTTTCCTAACAATTTGTAGGAATTCTTTATATAGTCTGGATGTGGACCATTCATAAGTTTTACGTGTTTTGCAAATATCTTCTCCCAATACATGATTTGTTCTTTCATGTTTTTAATGATGTCTTTGGATGATTAGAAGTCCTCAATTTTAATGTAATCAAACTTATCAACTTTTCTTTTATTATATATAAGTACTTCTTGTGTTTTGTTTAAAAAGTCTTTCCCTACCCAGAGGTCATAAAGATATTGACTTATTTTCTAAAAGTTTTATTGTTTTGTCTTTCATATTTACTTCTATGATTCATCTGGAATTTAATTTTGTATATCATATGAGGCAGGGGTCAAGTTTCACTTTTGTTTCCATATAGACAACCAGCATCATTTACTGAAATGACCATTCACTACTCTGTAGCACCACCTCCGTCAGGTATCAAGTGTCCATTTATGCTTAAGTTTGCCCTGGCCTCTCTATCCTGTTTTATTAATCTATTTTTCTATTACTATTTCTATCTGTTTATATTTCTGTACTTTATATATATTTCTATTATTCACTCATCTCTTTTTCTACCTTGTCTTAATTACTGTGGCTTTATAATAAATCTTGATGGAGCAAATCATATCACCATGTTCTTTTATAAGAGTGAATTGGCTATTCTTGGTGTTTTGCATTTCTCTCTTCGTTTTTAATGGTTGTAAAGTATTCTGAGTGTACCAGATTTATCTAACCAGTCTTTTGCCTCTATAAATAGCACTGCAGTGAACATTCTTGTAGGTATATCTTTGAGGTCATATGTGAATATTGAGAGGATAGACTCTATGTCCCATGTCTACAGTGGACTTCCCCTCTGCTCCTCTTAACCAACTCCCACTTATTCTTCAAAACCTTCCCAAATGTCCCTTCTTCTGGTAAAGCCTCTGCCTATTCCCTGGGCAGAGTTAGTTACTCCTTCCTCTATGTTTTCACGGCCCTGGATGTTCCCCATTGTTGCACTTATCATATCCTACTATGGTGGTTTCCTCCTATTCTCTCTTGGTACACTAGCAGCTTTTAGAGCACAGGAGATGTGTCTTACTCATCTTTGTGCTTGGTGTAGTATTGGCACTGATGAATGAACTAACACAGGAATGTAGGAATGAATGAACTCCACTAGCACTTGGGAAAGATGTCTCTTTCCTGATATCCCAATTCTGTTAGTTAACTGTATCCTTGTAACATTTATATTTTTAATCTTTAGGTCTCAGAGCTTATGAATTAAAAAATTATCTTCAGAACTATACTTGTCAATTAGATATTGCTGCCAATAAATGGAAAAGATGGGAAATGTGGAGGAAGGCAGAGAAAGAAAAAACTAAGAAATCAATGGCAAAAGGAAAGAGAGTATTCATTGAGTTATACCTACCTGCAACTGGTTTGGGTGGTTTGATTTTCATTATGTAAACCGGAAGACTCAACTTAACATCTCCTCTAAAAGAAATGTTTATATCCTACAATAAGGAAAAGGCACAGCTAATAAGCCAACAAAGGAGATAACACTGCATCATTAAAAACACTCATTTCAAAAGAAGGCAGAAAAAGACGAATAAGGAAGGAAAACAGGTGGGACAAATAGAAAGTAAATAGCAAAGTGGTAGATTTAAACCTAAACATATCAATAATCACATTAAATATAAATGGCCTAAACACCCCAATTAAAAGGTAGAGATTGACAGATTGTATAAAAAGGCAAGACCCAACGATATGCTGTCAAAAAGAAACTCATTTTAAATATAAAGACACCAATATATTAAGAGTAAAAGTATAGAAAAAAGATACATCTTGTAAACTGATCAAAAGAAAGCTGGGGTGGCTGTATTAATATCTGACATAATAGATTTCAGAGCAAAGAATATTACCAGGGATCAAAGAGTCATTGAATAATGATAAAATGGTCAACTCTCAAGGGGACATAAAATTCTAAATGTTTAGGCACCTAATAACAGAGCTTCAAAATACAGGAAGCAAAAATTCTTAGGTGTGAAAGCAGAAATAAATAAATCTACAGTCTCACAGATTTCAAAACTCTTCTCTCAATAATTGACAGAATAAGTAGACAGAAAATCAGTAAGAATCGGAAGGGAAAGCAGTGAGGATATAGAAGACTTGAATAACTTGGACCAACGACAACAAGAATACACATTCTTTTCAAGTGCACATAGAACACTTACCAGGATAAACCATATTCTGGGCATAAAACAAGTCAATAAATTTGAAAGGTTTCAAATTATATGAAGTATGTTCTCTGATCACAATGGAATTAAGTTAGAAACCAATAAAAGGAAAAGAAAGATGTCTGGAACATCTCAAGTATTTGGACACTAAATAACATGCTTCTAAATAATCCATTGGTCAACAAAGATATAAAAAAGCAAATTAGGAAGTATTTTGAAGTATTTTCAAAAATGAGAATATAACATATCAAAATTTAAAGGAAGCAGCTAAAGCAGTACTTAGATATAAGTTTATAGCACTAAATGCCTGTGTCATTCTGCAAAGTTCATAAGGTCTTGGTGTAGGCAAGGACATAGGAATGATAAAGGTCATACACAGGAATGATAAGGTCAGGAAACAAATGGGAAAAGAAGGATTACTCAAAAATATTTGTGTGGCAATTGCTATTTTAAAAGAATAGATAAAAGTTGATCTCTTCCTTGCTCCATTCACAAAAGGAACTCCCATGTGTATAAAAGAGTGAAATGTCCAAAAAAAAAAAAAAAAAACTATGAAAAGTATTAGAAGAAAACACAGGAGAATTTATTTATAACCTTGAGATGGAGAAAGCCTTCTTAAGTGCAATGGCTGTAAAGAAAAGATTAAATATTCTGACTATATCAAAATATAGAACTTCTTTATAACAAAAAAGCACATAAGCAAAGTAAAAAGGGAAACAACAGAGTGTAAGAAAATATATAATGGGCAAAGAATTCACAGGCAATTCACAGAAGATAAAACCTCAATAGCCAATAAAAGTATGAGGAGATTAATGAAAATTAACACGAGATGCCATTTTGTTCCATCAGTTTGCACACACAAAAAATTAATATCAAATTTATCGAGGCTGTGGAGAAATACTGATTAAATGTAAATTGTCATGCCATTTTTGGAGGACAATTAACAGTATCTACATTAAAACTAAAAACGCACATATCCTTCAGAAGCACTCGGGTATACAAAGAAGAATTTACAAAGATTTTCATTGCATTATATAAAAGCCACCCTCAGTATCATCAATGGACAAACAGCCAAATAAACTATGGTACATCCTTAATAGGAATAGAACACAGGATGTCAAAAGAATAAGGTAGGTTTATCTGACATTGCAAAACTTTGCCAATAAGTTTATTAGTATAAAAATGCAAATTTGTAAGAAAATATATATAGTATGATGCCACTTATATAGGAGAAAATTCCCATAAAATGAAACTATATTTTTCTAAATAAACTGATATCAGAATAAAAATATACACTAAAGACCCAGAAAACACACACCAAGATAATAATGGTGATGACCTCTGGAGAGGGCTGCTCTATCTGAATTACTTGGCTTTTCCCAGAGTGATGTGTTCACATATTATTTGTATAATTTGAAACATAATGTAATTTTAGAAGGGAAAAAGGAAAGGAATCTAGAAAGAGACTTCCATTTGGAAGTTCACCACTGCTCTTCTGATAGGCCAGAATCCCAAGAGCTAAGCCTATGGAAAGTATGGTATGCTCTCTGCCTCAGAGGGAGAGCCAGGAAGCTCCAGGGAAGCCACTCTGTTCTCTACAGTATCCCAATACAAAGACAACCTCCAACACCAAAAAAAAAACCCCTCAGTTTGGTGGATTGGGCTGTTACTTTGGCAGGGGCAAATTGGATTTCATGGGGCCTGAAGTATATATGATTTAGGGGTCTTGGTAAGAAAGAGAACACAAAAGTTTGAACACAAAATGCCCATGACCACCCTAATACCACTCAATCTGGGGGAAATTGTGACAGAGGGGAAGTTTGAGTGAGAAGACATGGTGGTCTTACATGATTATGGTTAAAACATGTTACTTTTTCCAATTTTACAAAAGTACGTGGTCATGTGAACACACTGCTAGGGCCCCTCCTACGGTCTTGGAAGGGGTCATACAAGTGAGGGGCCCTGAAATTTAAGCTCCTTTACCTTCAGGGAAACCCATCTCTGAACAAATGACTTGGGTCAATTATCCTCAAGGATAGGGGGCTATCTTCAAGGGAATGAGGCACAAGATTAAGTCACAGAGAATCGGAAAATAGTACCCTGGTAGAACATTTTATTAGCATATTTGATATTTAAGGTAAATTTCAAATCAAAATAAAAATTTCTAACATGTAACTTTAATCTCTTTGGAGATTTTCTTTGACGTTTCTTACCGTTTCTAAATTATCTGCAGTCACGGGATCAAGAGTGTTCTGAGGAGAAAAATGAGAAATTATTTCTCAATAGGTTTGGTATATGTTCCCCTTCTTCCTTTAATCTTTTGAGATGCTCTTTCTTCCCCCCAATTATTTTCATGAGATGTGAACTCATCCCGTAGACATGGAGGGCCAATGTTTGTCTGGTCCTCTGGCCTGCGGATTTTAACACATGATCCTTGTCCTCTAGGATCTTAAAATGTATTTGGGGAAACAAGAAATCATTAGTGACGTTAAGAGGAAATATGAGTAGAGGGGAGGAAATCAATTAGGAGACTATTACAGAAATCTAAGTTGAAGCGAATATGTCTGATTGGCAAAATATATCAGTGATGTTGACAATTATATTTAAATAACTATCAATTCATAGGACACGAATTACCACTGTAACTGGCATTAGTTGATTGCTTCTCAGTGTATAGAAACAGCGAATTATGGCAAGAAACCACCCCCATTCCAAGGTGCTTTTCCCACTTGGATAATAAATTAATCCCTCAAAAAATGTATCTGTTGGGCACCAAGTAGGACACCATGCAGTGGTTGATAAAAAGAAGCAGAAGCTATGGTCTTAACAACCTAGAAATTTATCATCTAGTTAGGAGAAAAGGACTTCTATGCACAACCGGATAGTATGTGAGAAGTGTCAAAGAGAGGTATAGAGAATAAATTCTGTAAGAGTTTAGAGGAGGAAGGTCTCTGGGCCAGTAACTCTCCCAGGGATACAAAATCACACCCTGCTATGAAGACATTCACTGGAGAGAAAAGGCATTTATTCACAGCCACTCAATGAGCTCAGCATCATTGAGTCTCAATCTTGGTCTCCTATATTAATAATTTCACTAATTCTTTAGCACCTAATACAGTATGTTTTAAAGGCATGCTCAATGAATATTTGTTGTTGTTGATTAAAAAAATAAGTGCACATCAGATAGATGAGAAAATTTTGTCTTAGGGACTTCCCTGGTGGCACAGTGGTTAAGAATCTGGCTGCCAATGCAGGGGACACGGGTTCAAGCCCTGGTCCGGGAAGATCCCACATGCTGTGGAGCAACTAAGCCCGTGCACCACAACTACTGAGCCTGCGCTCTAGAGCCCGCGAGCCACAACTACTGAGCCCACGTGCTGCAACTACTGAAGCCCATGCGCCTAGAGCCCATGCTCTGCAACAAGAGAAGCCACTGCAATGAGAAGCCCGCTCACCGCAACTAAAAGTTGCATCCGCTCGCCGCAACTAGAGAAAGCCCACGCGCAGCAATGAAGACCCAGTGCAGCCAAAATGAAAAAAAAGAAAAAAAGAAAAAAAAGAAAATTACATCTTAAAATAATATTTACTGAAAAACTATATTTTAAAGACATGGCATGAAGCCCAGGGATCACATATAATTAAACTGAAATGGTAGAGTTCCTACCTTCTAAGAATAAATGAAGAATGCATGTATTCCTATACAGTGAGTCTCCTACATACAAACGAGTTCCATTCTGAGAGCATGTTCCTAAGTCCAATTTGTTCGTTAAGTCCAACAAAGTTAGCCTAGGTACCCAACTAACACGATTGGCTATATAGTACTGTACCATATAGGTTTATAACACTTTTCACACAAATAATACATAAAAAACAAACACAGAAAATAAAGAAAACATTTTTAATCTTACAGTACAGTACCTTGAAAAGTACAGTAGTACCGGCTACATCTCCGCTGCTTTTACTCTTGCTTCCAGACATCCTGGGCTTGAAATAAAGATACTGTACTACTGTACTCTATACAGTACTGTACAGTAAAGTACACAAAAGCACAATCACTTGTAGAGGATGCACGCATGTGACAATGTACACCAGATGTGTGAACGCATGTTTGCATCTTTGAAAGTTCGAAACTTGAAGGTTTGTATGTAGGGGACTTATGGTATATTTAGAACAACCCTTTTATACCATAATCTGGGGAATTTAGTGGAATGGGAGACATGAAAGGATTATTTCAACCTGGAGGGAAAAAATATATATCTATCAGAGTCAAAAAAACAAAGACTCTTCCAGAGAAATGCCTGGGAGTGCTCTTGGTGGAGAGGCAACACCTAGACGAGAGAGATACCGGATTCTAATACCTCTGCTTTTTTTTTTTTTCCAAATATATATATATATATATGTATATATATATATATATATATGTATATATATATATATATATATATACATATATATATATATATGTATGCATATAGGAGTAAAATTGCTTTACAATGTTGTGTTAGTTTCTGCTGTACAATGAAGTGAATCAGCTATATGTATATCTATATCCCCTCCCTCTTGGACCTCCCTCTCCCCCACCTCCCCACCATCCCACCCATTTAAATCTACAAACAATAAATGCTGGAGAGGGTGTGGAGAAAAGGGAACCCTTTTGCACTTTTGCACTGTTGATAGGAATGTAAACTGATACAGCCACTATGGAGAACAGTAAGGAGGTTCCTTAAAAAACTAAAAATAGAACTACCATATGACCCAGCAATCACACTACTGGGCATATACCCTGAGAAAACCATAATTCAAAAGGACACATGCACCCCAATGTTCATTGCAGCACTATTTACAATAGCCAGGACATGGAAACAACCTAAATGTCCAATGATAGATGAATGGATAAAGAAGATGTGGTGCATATATACAACGATACCTCTGCTTTTTAACATCTTATTTTAACCACAGCAAATTGATTTGAGAGACATGGGCCAGTGTGCCTCTTGTCCTCTCTTATGGCCTCCAGAAGGCCTCCTTCATCTTGAAATTGCAAGGAGTTAGGCTAGATGTGGGTCAAGGGTAGGGAGAAACATATCAGTTGAAAACAGGGATGTTGCCTACCAGTTGCAGCTGTCTGACTTTTTTCTTTGGATTTATGGTGAGTTGGGGGTGCTCCACTTCCTTGAGCCAAGACTCCTTAGGCAATTTATACACATCCAGCCAAATATCTCCGGCTCCTGCATTGGGAAACCAAGGAACCATTGAGCAACTGCAAGCAGGCAACAAGTTTCCCCTGAGAAATGGCCCGTCTTCACAGAACCTCTGTGAAGGTTGGCACAGAGACCAGCGGGCACCCTCAGAACAGCAACTTTGACAAACGGAAGGAGATGTAGTTCTGCAATGGTTATTGCCAGTCCTCACTCACAAAGAGCTGCAGAGCTCCTCTTCTCAGGCCACTGCCTCTAAAGGAAACGGGCCTCTCACTCACAGCACTGAGGTAACAGTTTTTAACCAAACTGTCTGTGCTGACTGGTCTCCGTGTTTTCTAGGTTCCAATGGTAAATTCCACTGATGTTTTGTCTCACAGCTATTCCCGTCTGGGGAGGAAAGTGGCATATATAGAATCAATAACTGAGAGGGGTATGGCTGAGAAAGGGTTAGAATTGTGAGAGATGCCCCAGAGAATTCTTCTGACCAATATTTGAGGAGATGACAACCCATGGGGTGGTTGTGAGACTATCTTGTCAAAGAAACCTGCTCAGCTTCTATACTGAACTCCTGCCAACCTGGGAAAGGTTACTTTCCTATGATGGGATTCTGGCTAAATGTTTCCTTAAAAAAGTAACCTATATAGACACCTTGATTTCAGACTTCTGGCCTCCAGAGCTGTGAGAGAAAAAATATCTGTTATTTTAGGCCACCCAGTTTGTGGTACTTTGTTACGGCAGCCCTAGGAAACTACTACAGATAGTATATAAGTTTCCTTTGATGCATAAAGCATTATAAAATATGTATCTTTCTCCAGCACCTAACATATGAGGGGCCTGGGGCAAGAATATACATGGAGGCCCATACACCACATGTCTAAATATTTAAAAATGAAAAATCAAGCTAACAATCATTTGAATAAAATATGTTCTATCACCACAGGAATAATTGCAAGAGGCAAGATCCAACATTGAATGCTAAAAACGGTGGGCAAAACTTTAAGGAGAGCATAGTCTCCTTAGAGACTAAAGTTTAGAGACTAAACTTTAATGGTGGGCATAGTCTCAAAGTATCTCCCCCCAGTTGTTTATCAATCACTGTGGAGATTTCAACATGTCTCAAAATTCTTTGATCCTCCTACAACCAGGAAATGGTGTTTACATCCTCTACCCTTGAGTGTGGTCTGGACTTAGAGTATGGAAAGGGAAAAACAGTAGCTCAACAGTGGAGGAAGCTGGCAGATCACTTTAACTAAGTGATCAAGGTTAACATCAGCAGTAGTGCTATCACATATACCCCTGATATAATACAACAAAAAGTTCCTTTGTGGGACTTTCCCCCAAATCCTTAACCCTGGTTGAATCATGAGAAAAAATTCAGACAAACTGAAATTCAGGGACATTGCACAAAATATCTGACTGGTACTCTTCAAAAGTGTCAAGGTCATGAAAACAAGGCAAGGTCAAGACATCACAAATAGGTACAGACTAATATGACGATGACTAAATGCAATATGATATCCTGGATTGCACCTTGGAGCAAAAAAAATTAGATTAGAAGAAAAACTGGCAAAACGTGAAAAAAAAACTGTAGTTAATAGTATTATACCAATGTTATTTGCTTAATTTTGACAACTGTACCATGGTTTTGTTAAATGTTGGTATTAGGGAAACTGGGTGAAGGGTATAAGGGAACTCTGTCCTATCTTTGCAACTCTTCTGTAAATTATTTCTAAATAAAATGTTTGGGACTTCACTGGTGGTCCAGTGGGTAAGACTCTGCGCTCCCAATTCAGGGGGCCCGGGTTCGATGACTGGTTGGGGAATTAGATCCTGCATGCTGCAACTAAGAGTCCACGTGCCACAGCTAAGAAACCCGCATTCCACAATAAAGATCCTTCATGCTGCAACTAAGAGTCCACGTGCCACAGCTAAGAAACCCGCATTCCACAATAAAGATCCGGCATGCTGCAAGTAAGACCCGGCACAGCCTAAATAAATAAATAAATGAAGTTTAAAAGGTTTTGGAGAAAAGTGATTATCTGGAAGAGACTGCAAATCTGAATCTTCTTAAGAGCCTTTGGTTAATCTTACCTTGTAGGAGGAAGGCTGCAAAGTCCCCTCCTTCAGAAATCTCCATCTTTATACAGGTGGTTTGCTTGCTGGTATCATCCTGAAAAGAAGAGAGATACTGAGAGAGGAAGTTCAGCCTGATGACAGAAGAGAATGTATTTCAGGGCTTTTTGTAGTTCACACCAGGGAAATAAATCCTTTTAAAACTTGAGGCATAAAAAGATGCCTCAAACTGCTTCAAACTTTCCATTTTTGTACAGGAATTAGACAAAATTATAAGTAACGAAGTGGAACTCAGTTTTCTGTCTAAATGGTTTTGGACTTATTTCCTGGTTTCTTAAATACTCCTGATGATTTGTAGTGATTTCATACTATCTGATCTCCTGGTCAGGTTTGCAAACCCTACAGACCTATGCCACCACTCAGGTATTCAAAATGAGCTGAAACAAGTTCTACATGACACTGAAAACTCTGGTCAGTTGCTTGAAAAAAGGCTCTGTCTAGGGTACTGTAGTGTCATAGTCTGATTGGGCTGCTAAAACAAAATACCATAGACTGGGTGGCTCATAAACAATTAACATTTATTTCTCACAGTCCTGGAGGTTGGAAATCCAAGATTTCCAAGGATTTCTGGCAGATTCAGTGTCTGGTAAGACCTAGCTTCCTGGCTCATAGACCGCCTGCCACCTGTGGCTGTGTCCTCACATGGTGGAAGGGTTGAGGGAGCTCTCTTGGTCTTATAAGGGCACTAATCCCATTTATGAGGACTCTGCCCTCGTGACCTAATCACCTCCCACATTGGGGATTAGGATTTCAACATGAATTTTAGGGGGACACGGGGGCTTTCTCTAGTTGCAGCGAGCGGGAGCTACTCTTTGTTGGTGTGCGTGGGCTTCTCATTGCAGTGGCTTCTCTTGTTGAGGAGCATGGGCTCTAGGCGCATGGGCTTCAGTAGTTGTGGCATGCAGGCTCAGTATTTGTGGCACACAGGCTTAGTTGCTCCGCGGCATGTGGGATCTTCCTGGACCAGGGCTCAAACCCGTGTCCCCTGCATTGGCAGATGGATTCTTAACCACTGTGCCATCAGGGAAGTCCCTAATAGCATCTTTTGACGAGCATAAGTTTTAAATTTTTTAGCAGCTTTATTAGGGATGTGATAAGATAATAAACTGCATGTTTAAAGTGTACAATTTGATTAGTGTAGACATGTATATCCCTTGAAACCAGCACCACAGTCAAGAAAGTGGACATATCCATCACTGCCAAAAGTTTCCTCCTGCCCCTTTGTAAGCTTTCCCTCCACCCCTCTCCCAACTCACCCCAGGCAAAAACTGGTGTTTCCTGTCACTAGAATAGTTTGTATTTTCTAGAATTTTACATAAATGCAATCGTACAGTATGTATGTATGCTTTTTTGTTTCTCTTCTTTCACTCAGCCTGTTTATTCTGAGATGTAGCCATGTTGTTATGTGCACCCCTTTTTACTGCTGAGCAGTATGTACCACGATTTGCTTTTCCATTCACCTGTTGATGGGTGTTGAGTGGTTTCTGGTTTCTGGCTATTACAAAGAAAGCTGCTGTGAACATTCATGTACATGTCTTTGTATGGAGATATGCTTTCATTTCTCCTGGGTAAATGTCTAGGAGTGGAATGGCCACATCATATGGTAGGTGTGTTTAACTTTTTTAAAAAACTGCCAAAGTGGTTGTGGCACTATGTTTTACCACTAGCAGTGAATGAGAGTTCCAGCTGTTCCGTAGCTCTGCCAACACTTGGTGTGGTCAGTCTTTTCAATTTTAGGCATTCTAATGCATGTGCAGTGATAGCTCATGACTTTAATTTGCATTTCCCTAATGACTAATGATTGTGAACATCTTATTTACCCTCTCTATATATCCTTTAGTAAACTGTCCTTTTTTCCCCAAGACATTTGCTCATTTTAAAAAACTGGGTTGTTTTCTTACTTTTGAGTTTTGAGTTTTGAGAGTTCTTCATATGTTCTGGATACAAGTCCTTTATCAGATATGTGACTTGCAATTATTTGCTCCCAGTCTATGACTTGCCTTTTTATTCTTTTAACAATGTCTTTTGCAAAACAGAAGGTTTTAGGGGTTTTTTTAAAAAATAAATTTATTTATTTTATTTATTTATTTTTGGCTGTGTGGGGTCTTTGTTGCTGTGTGTGGGCTTTCTCTAGTTGCGGTGAGTGTGGGCTACTCTTCGTTGAGGTGCGCAGGCTTCTCATTGAGGTGGATTCTCGTTGTGGAGCACGGGCTCTAGGCGTGGGACTTCAGTAGTTGCAGCACGCAGGCTCAGTAGTTGTGGCTCACGACTCTAGAGCGCAGGCTCAGTAGTTGTGGCTCACGACTCTAGAGCGCAGGCTCAGTAGTTGTGGCTCGCGGGCTCTAGAGCGCAGGCTCAGTAGCTGTGGCTCCCAGGCTTAGCTGCTCCTCAGCATGTGGGACCTTCCTGGACCAGGGGTCAAACCTGTGTCCCCTGCATTGGCAGGTGGGTTCTTAACCACTGTGCCACCAGGGAAGCCCAGAAGGTTTTAGTTTTGATGAAGTCTAATCTATCAATTTTTTTCTTGTATGGAATGTGGTTTTGGTGTTGTAGTTAAAAAATCTTTGCCTAACTCAAGGTCATGAAGACTTCCTCCTATGTTTTCTTCTAGAGGTTTTTTTTTTTTTTTTAATTATTAGCACCTTTAATTATTATTTATTTATTTATTTATTTGGCTGTGTTGGGTCTTTTGTTTCTTGTGCGAGGGCTTCCTCTAGCTGCGGCAAGCGGGGGCCACTCTTCATCGCGGTGCGTGGGCCTCTCACTGTCCCGGCCTCTCTTGTTGCGGAGCACAGGCTCCAGACGCGCAGGCTCACGGGCCTAGTTGCTCCGCGGCATGTGGGATCTTCCCAGACCAGGGCTCGAACCCGTGTCCCCTGCATTAGCAGGCAGATTCTCAACCACTGCGCCACCAGGGAAGCCCTAGAGGTTTTATAGTTTTAGATTTTTCATATAGATATATGACCATTTTGAGTTAATTTTTGTATATGGCATGAGGAATTAAAAGTATCTAATTTCGATGAAGTCCAATTTTAGTTGTTTTCTTTTATGGATAGTGCCTTTCATGTCCTAAGAAATCTTTGCCTGCCCCAAGGTTGCAAAAAACATTTCCTGTGTTTTCTTCAAAAAGTATAATGTTTTTAGCCTTTACATTTAGGTCTATAATCCATCTCAAATTAATTTTTATATATGATGTGAGGTAGGGTTGAGGTTCATTTTCCCCCATTTGTTTATCCAGCATTCCAGCATCATTTGTTGAAAATACTTTCTTTTTCCCACTGAATTGCTTTGGTGCCCATCAATAGTATTTTTTATAAAACAAACTACAATTAAAAATATACTCTGAGCAATACAGCCTCTTTTTTGGATTCATTAATTTAAAAAAAAAAAGAACCTATAGTATGCAGGCAATGTACTAGGAACAAGAAATATATGGTGAATAAGCCATGTCCTCTGCCCTCAAGGAACTTACATCCAGGAGAAGAAGCAGTCATATAAACAAATAAGTGTGGAGGGTAGAGAAAACACTGATAGAAATTCTTTCCTATATGGTGGTGGCACAGAGGAGGGAGGGATCAACTTCTCTTGGGTATATCAGGGAAAGCATCTCAGAGGAGGGGATGTTTGAGCTGGTCTTGAAGAATGAGAGAAATTTAAGAGGTACACACAGTAGGTAGGGAGACAAGGAGAGCCTTCTATGCAAAGGGAACAGCATGGACAAGGGAACAGGATGTGAAGCAGCCTGGAAAATTTAGGGACTTGTAAGTAGTTATTAGACATGTTGGTCTGGTGCTCAATCTGGACCAGAGTTCCTTAGTAATTTTCTTCTCTTGACAACCAGGAAAATGAATCCAAGGCATTCAGTATGTACCCTCTGATGGTGAGGGATCTTTTAATTGGATATTTTGGAGGAGGCTCTCTGGCCAGGGAGGTCTCTATTTCTTTCTACTCTAGGATGGCTGTCATTGCCTCCATGTTAAAAGTAAACTTGATTTGCTACAGCTTTTGGCCCAGCTACAGATGAAAGAACATGAGCTTACCGCTTCATTGATGGCTTTGATGAGGTAAAGACCATCCTTATAAAAATAAAATAGTCTAATGATACCTGAAACAGAAAAATAAGTAAGAATGAAAGACAGGCAGGTGAACCGAAGAAAAGTTGAAATTTTATATTTGACTTTCTGAGATATCATGATAAACTCATGCATTATTAGGCTTCCTCCCCGGCTCCTCCACTGCCCATGATCATCTTGGACTCCTTGCCTTCTTCCACCCCTCACTTGAAATGTTCAAGTTATTCTCCCTCTTGGGTCATCTCGGTCTACACTGGCCCTACCCTCTTCTTCTAGAATCCTCTTGTAAGCACTTTGGCCACACCAATCCACTCGTGATTTCTATTCATCTGTTTTAGCACATCATCCCATAGTGTTTCACATTGTTATCCAACTGCTTCCTGTGAGTGTTTTTTATTCCTCGAGTGAGTTCACAGATTCTCTGAGGGAAAGGATCACATCTTACTCTTCTATGTGCCTCATTTCTCACAGCCCAACAAGCTCCTCATGCAGTTAATTTTGTTGATACAATAAGTAATTTTGTCATTCTCATTCTCATTTAACCTAAGGGCTATGTGATCATCATCCACCATGACTTCTTGCCTCTTTCTTTAGGTGCCTCCCAGACACTCATAACCTGCCCCTACAGCCATAATACCGACCTTGCAGAGGTATCTGGATCACTGTGGGTGAAAGTCTAACTCAACCCAATAAACATTCATGGGATATCTGCTCCATGACCACAAATGTGCTAGGGGCAACCAAGGCAGTCTCTGCCCTCAAATTCATCACATTGAGAATCACACAGACAGGAAACTAACTAGATATAATGCAGTGTGATAAATGCAGTCCTATCTTTACACCAAACTCCTCCTGAGTATCAACATTCCCACTCCAGGTGCCTCAAATATGTGCATGCTCAAATGGAATTCCTCAACTCACAGACCCCTGAAATCTTATTCTCCTAAAATTGCTTATCAAGTAATGGCATCATCATCCACCCCATTATCTAAGGAGGAAAGGAGTCATTTTTCTTCACTTACCCTCACATACCGCCCTACTCCCTGACCCCATACATATATTCCATCACTCACCAAGTTTTTCCACTATATTTTCCTTTTCATTTTTTTAAGCTTTTTATTTTGAACTAATTTTAGACTTAGAGAAAAATTGCAAAAATAGTACAAAGAGTTCCCTTATAATCCCTCACCTCATTTCCCCTAATGTTAACATCTTACAGAACTACAGTACAATTTTCTTTTCATTTTAACAGCCCCTGCCTTGGTTCAGACCTTCCTAATTTCTCTCCTAAATGAATGCACTAGCTCCTCCTGGTCTCTCTACCTCTCCATTTGACTTTTGCAAACTCCTATCAGGGTGCTCTTCCTAAAATGCCAGTTGGGTCAGGTCACTCTCCTGCAGACACGTATCTTCCAGGACACTGTCCATAGTTCTCTATACTATGGTCCCCATGCCTGGGTCATCCTCAGGCTGAGGAAGAAAAGCAAGCCTGGCTTAAATGAGCAGCAGGATTGCTGAGTGCTGGAAAGGATGTGGACTCTGGGCCCACACTGCCTGGTTCAAATCCTGCCTGTGCCACTTACTTTCTGCATTACCTCAAGTAGGTTATTTAACCTCCATGCCTCAGTTGCCTCTTCTGAAAAACAAGAATAATAAACTGTATTTACCTACTAAGGCTGTTGTGACGGTGAAATGGGCCAAGATGTGTGAAATGTTAGAATAGTGCCTGGCACACCATACTGTCCTGCAGATGTTAGTTAATACTACATGACCAGGGAGAACTCTCCAGGTCTGGCCCCTCCCATGCCTGGAAAGGAGATTAAGTTGAACAACAGTCTACAGGTACCTATAAATTAGGCTAAAAAGGAAGATGAAGAACGTGTACCCATTTCATCCACAGAAGCAATAAGTATTTCACTCCCCAAATCTGTGGCCCAGATGGAAGTGACATCAACCTTAAGCTTCTCCCAAACATATATTCGTTTAGCACTGTACAGATTATAGATGGAGAATCCTTTGGTTCCTCCAATAAACACATAGTCTTGGGAAATAGCCATACAATTTGGCATTTTGTTGAGCTGGGAAAAGAAAAACACAGAAAAAAGGAATGATTTTTTCAGTTATTGCCATCTGCAAGTAATATGAGCTAACTTTTCAAAGAGGGAAGCAGGTCCCTCCTAGTTATAGTATCATGTCCAAACACAGTGCCCATCTAAATATCTTGCCCAAACATCAAGAAAGTCATAGCATTCTACTCTTAGGGGAAAGGGGCCAGAGAAAACAAAGAAGTTGAGAATAAATGCTCATTCACAACACTAAGTGTGACCACAGGCCCTGTGGTGAGTGGACCAGTGGCCCCATTCCCTTCACTTTATTCATCTACAACACTGGTAAGAGCTATAACTGACACACTGGCAGATTTTCAACCATCAAGCAAGGGAGTGATTAATACTGTCTGAAAGATTTTTAAATAACAATAGGATGTAAAAGATACATCTGTATAATCTTCAATTAACCAGAACACCCATTTCCCCAGGCAATTACTAGATCTATTTTAATCAACACCAGCATGCCTATAATCTTTCAAAAATGCACTGTCCTATTGAATGAAGGTTCCTGGTAGTAAGTCCTTCCCTGGATCAGGTGTTATCATTTATTAACACTCAATTCAGAAACAAGGCCGCCTTGTCAGCCGCTCCATACCTTGCTTTCTAGAAGTGGAGGGTAGATGGTGGGCTGGATGCGGCTGAGCTCAGCTTTCCTCGATGCTTCCCTCTCCTCAATAATTTCCCACGAGTGGTCAAACAGAAAGTTCACTAGCTTGTTGATCATTCGATAAGGCTGAGGTAGGGAATCCTGCTCTTGATCTGGACCCTTGAAGACCCAGTCCTCTTCATCATCCTTAGACCAGTCCTCCTCTGTAGGGGACGGCACCTCCAGTGTCCCCTTTCGTGTTAAAGTGGGCAGCTTCAGCTTCTGGGCTCGACTTCCTTTGGGAGATGTCATCACAGAAGGTGGTGCTGGAAACATCTATGAAATTCTGCAAAACTGATCAAGGAAGTAAGCCAAGGTACTTTGAGAAAAAGGGGACGTTATCATAAGACAGCCCATCATCCTCCTTAGCATATTAGCCTATGGGAACTATTTATTCTAGAGATTGGCATCTTCCTTATTGCCACATTTCTAAGATATGCTCTTCATATTAATAAGGGTATTAGCAGAGACAGGTATTGACTATTCACATCTTCCAGACCAGCTCAAGACGATGTGCCCTATGACAAAAGGAAAGGAATTTGGCACCCTGTTGCCTTTCTTCACCTCCTGATAAGACAGTGGCTGTCTTTCTGTCCCA
Organism: Balaenoptera musculus; assembly: GCF_009873245.2. Classification (NCBI taxonomy): domain Eukaryota; kingdom Metazoa; phylum Chordata; class Mammalia; order Artiodactyla; family Balaenopteridae; genus Balaenoptera; species Balaenoptera musculus. Next base: position 38,167,379 of record NC_045786.1, read on the forward strand.
AATAGAATACACCCTTTCTCCTACAACTTGTGCCTTCTCCTGGCTCTTCCATCTCTGCAAATGGTTGTGCTGAAGCTAGCTGGGTAGGGAGCAACAACTTCTCCAGTTCCTTTTCCCTCCCCTCCAATCAGATGCAGCTCAAGCATTATCCAATCCTTGCTGTACAATTTGTTCCTTCCTCTCTACTCCCCCTGCTCCCATCGAGGAGCTCTGTAGGCACAGTGCCCAGAGCCTATGAGATTTTTCAAGGGCCTGCAGAAATGTTTGAGACTTGAAAAAATACTGACTAAAAAAAACCCCCACAAAATCAAAATAATTAAATATTTACAAAAGTATTTACAACTTATCAACTCCACTCTGTGTGTGCATAATGTTTAAGTCTATAAGAAAAGAACAAGCAACCTATACTTTATAAAACTCAAAACTGTACAATATAAAAAGATTTTCAAATGTTACAGTTTAAAAAAGGCATTTAATGTGGAACATGGGGTACATTTTAAGATGCTTAGTAGGTAGTGGCATAGGGTCTTACACTGTCGGAGTACCCTGGGGCCATGGAAGTCTTATAAAGGCCCTGCTGCCATCATCTTTTCTCACCTGCTAGAGTACATTTGTGATGTTTCCAGTGCAAAGTGAGGAGAGACTATCTGGGTCTGAGTCTGAAAAGAAAGAATCACCTGAAATTATCAGTGGGAACAGTAAGCTGAGCTCACACAGGGCCAGGAATAATGCCTGTTTCCATCAGTGAGAACGGAAAACCTCATAATTCACAAATATTGGGTTAGAGTACTCCGAAGAGCATAGCCAAGTAGTGGGAAAATTAACCCTAGAATAAACGCTGCTCTAGTATTGCCCACCAAATCTTGGAAGTCAGAAGATCAAACTTACTACGTAACTTAACTACATACCAGAACAAACTCAAGAATATTTATAGGAATACAAGTATGAAACTGAGCCCCCCTCAAACCAAGTTCCCTTACTGAGTTTGTGATTAATCTATCCAAAACTTTATTCCCTTGCTTGTCTCCTCTGACCTCAATCCCTTTCTTGTCCTCTCTGACCTCAATCGTGTGCTAATTGGACACTAATAAACCAGAACAGATGACTAAGATTGCAGTTGTTGACAACATCGTAAATGTACTAAAATTGCTGTTATAGATATCATCATTAACATATAAACTCAGCTTGTTTCTCTAGGGCAAGATGAACTCACAGACCCCCGAGCCATGGACCACCTGGCCAGAGAATCATAAACCAGAGACATCCTGACTTCCGAAACCCTGATTAAGAAATGTCACAAGATGATGATTAAACCCAGTTTCCTTGTTCTTCCCCTTTAAAATATCCCTATCTCAAAGACCACTCCCTTGCTTGGTACCCTGCAATAAACCCTTACTTTGCTGCAAACACCCGCTGTCAAAGTTTGACTTTCTGTGCCACAGGCACATAAGCCCTTGCTTGGTTACAAAAATATCCAGCATCCAATGAAGTAAAATTCACAATGTCTAACATCCAATTAAAAAAATTACCTCAAATGCAGAAAGGCAAGAAGACACAAGCCATAATAAAAACTCAATCAATTGAAGCTGACTCATAATCAACACAGAACATTAGAATTAGCAGATATATAATTCTAGTATATATCTAGATTAGTATATTCCACATGTTCAAAAATCAAGAGGAAATGCTGAACATGTTACGTAGAGATGTGGAAGATGTTTAAAAAAAACCCCAACCTGAACTTTTAAGGATGAAAACTATTGATATAATGTCTGCAATGAAAATATACACTGGATTAGATTAATAACAAGATTTCAGAGCAAAACAGATTAGATGGGCCAGAAAAAAGAATAGTGAATTTGAAAACATAGCGATAGAAACAAAATGAAAGAAAGAGAAAAATTTTTTGAAAAAAAATGAAGACAGTGAGGTGTAGGATAACTTGAAGTAGCCTAGTATAAGTGTGATTGAAATCCCCAAAGGAGGGAAGAGACCAAAAAAAGCTGTAGAAATAATGAACAAAAATTTTCAAATTTTGATGAAAACTATAAACCAACAGATTTAAGAAGAAAAATCCTAGCAAATTAAACATGAAGAAATTTATACCAAGGCACATCATGATCAAACTGCTCAAAACTAGTGATAAAGACAAAATCTGAAATGCAGCCAGAGATAGAAAGGCATGCATAGAGGAACAAACTAAAGGACAAGAGATTTCCTGAAGGAAACAGCAGAAGCGAGAAGACAGTGAAACAACATCTTAAAAGTTCTGACAGCAAAAAATTTGTCAATTAAGAATTCCAGGCCACAAACATATCTTTCAATAAATGAAGGTGAAGGAATTCCCTGGTGGTCCAGTGGTTAGGACTCTGTGCTTTCATTGCCGAGGGCCCGGTTCAATCCCTGGTTGGGGAACTAAGATCCTGCAAGCCGCGAGGCCAAACAAACAAACAAACACAAATAAATAAATAAATGAAGGTGAAATAAAGAATATTTAGACATACAAAACCTGAAAGAATTCATCAGCAGCAGACCAGCATTATAAGAAATAATGTTAAAGGAAGGCCTTCAGGCAGAAGAAAAATGGCATCAGAGAGAAATGTGAATCTACACAAAGGAATGAAAAGCACTGGATGATAGCTGTGTAGGTAAATATAAAAGACTTTCTCTTACTATTTAAATTCCTTTAAAAGATATCTAAAATGTTTAAACAAAAATAATAATGTAGTGTGGGGTTAATAACATATGTAGAAGAAAAATATATGACGGGGGCTTCCCTGGTGGCGCAGTGGTTGGGAGTCTGCCTGCTAGTGCAGGGGACATGGGTTCGAGCCCTGGTCTGGGAGGATCCCACATGCCGCGGAGCGGCTAGGCCCGTGAGCCACAATTGCTGAGCCTGCGCGTCTGGAGCCTGTGCTCCGCAACACGAGAGGCCGCGATGGTGAGAGGCCCGCGCACTGCGATGAAGAGTGGCCCCCACTTGCCGCAACTGGAGAAAGCCCTTGCACAGAAACGAAGACCCAACACAGCCATAACTAAATAAATAAATAAGTAAAAATATATGACAATAATAGTACAAAGGCTAGGAGGGGAGAAACAGAAGTATACCGATATCACTTGAAGGTAGACTATGATAAGTTAAAGATGTATACTAGAAACCCTAAAGCAACCGCTAAAGTAATAAAACAAAGAGTTACAGCTAATAAGCCAACAAAAGAGGAAAAATGGAGTCATAAAAATACTCAATTAAAAATGTAAAAAAGAGGAAAAAGGGCAAAAAACTGATGGGACATATCAATAATCATATCAAATATAAATAGTCTAAAGATTCCAGTCAAAAAATAGAAATTGTCAGATTAGTTAAAGGAGAAAGACTCATATATGCTGCCACCAAAAATCCACTTTAAATGTAAAGACACATACAGGTTAAAACTAAAAGAGTAGAAATAGATGTACCACGCTAACACTAAAGAAAGCTGGAGTCGCTATATTAATATCATATGTAGAACATTTCAGAGCAAAGACTATTACCTGGGATAAAGAGGTATGTTTTATAATAATAAAGGGGTCGATTCATCAAGAAGACATAACAGTCCTAAATGTTAATGAACCTAATAACAGAGCTTTGAAATCCATGAAGCAAAACTGATAGAATTTCAATGAGAAATAGACAAATCCACAATTATAGTCAGAGATTTCAATACCCTCTCTCAATGATTTATAGAACATGTAGACAAAGAAATCAGCAAGGATACAGAAAACTTGAACACTATTAACGAATTTGATCTGACTGACAGTTGTAGAACACTCTACCCAACAACAGCAGGATACAAATTCTTTTTTAAGTACACTTGAAACATTTATCAAGAAAAATCATATTCTGGGCCATAAACAAGTCTTAATAAATTTGTAAGTACTCAAGTCATACAAATTATGTTCTCTGATCATACAGAAATTATTTTAGAAATCAATAACAGATATTTAGAAGTATACAAAACCTCAAAATATTAGAAAATATTTCTTAATAACTTATCAATCACTACTACATACCTACTACAATGGCTCAAATTTTTAAAAAAATATTAACAGTATGAAATACTTGTGAAGATGCAGAGCAATCGGACTGTCATACATGGATGGCTGTTAGGAATGCAAAGTGATACCACCACTCTGGAAAAGGGTTTGGCAGTGTCTTATAAAGTTGAACATATATTAATCATATGACCCAGCAATACCACCCCTGAGTATCTACTCTAAGAGTATGAAAACTTGTGGGCATAAAAAAGCCTGTACACAAAGTGTTTATAGCAGTTCTATTTATTATTACCCCAAATGGGAAACAATCCAAATGTCCTTCACCAGGTGAATAGACAAACCAACTGTGTTATATCCACATAATGGAATACTAACTCAGTAATAAAAAGGGGAGAACTACTGATACATACAAAAACATGCATGAATCTCAAAGGCATTATGCTGAATAAAAGAAACCAGTCTAAAAATTTATGTGCAGTGATTCCATTTATAAGGCATTCTTGAAAATCAGAATGAGTAATGGAGAACAGATCAATGGTTGGCAGGAGTTATAAGTGGAGGGATGATGTTATTTAATGTTATTTAAAAAGGACAGCATGAGGGAATTTTTTTGGGTGGTGTGGGACTGTTTTATCCAGACTGGAAAGAACTATGTAAAGCTGTCTTTATTTATAATCAGACAATATGATTATCTATAGAGAAAACCTGATGTAATCTTTTTTAAAAAATCTACTAGAACTAACAAATGAGGTTAGCAAGGTTGCAGGATAAAAGTTCAATATACAAAAACCTCCTATATTTCTACATACTGACAACAAGCAATAAAAAGTTGAAATTAAAAATGCTATTTATTATACTATTTATAATAGTATAAAAATATGAAATACTTAAGGTTAAATTTGACAAAAGATGTACAAGGCCTGTATCCTGAAAGCTGTAAAATACCACTAAGAGAAGACCTAAATAAATGGAGAGAGAGAGACCTTACTCATGGGTTGGAAGATTCAACTTTTTTAGGATGTCAATTCTCCCCAAATTGATTTATAAAATCAAAGCAATCCCTATGATAATCCCAGTTGGCATTTTTTTTTTTAGAAATTAAGAAGCTGATGTTATACTTCATATGAAAATGCAAAGTACCTAGAATAGCCAAGATAACTTAGAAAAAGAAAGAATTAGAGGACCATCACTACCTACTTCAAGACTTACAAAGCCAGAGTAATCAAGACAGTGTGGTATTGGCATCAAAAAAGACAAAAAGACAACAAATAACAAGTGTTGGTGAGGATGTGGAGAAAAGGGAACCCTCATGCACTGTTGGTGGGAATGTAAATTGGTGAAGTCACTACAGAAAATAGTATGGAAGTTCCTCAAAAAATTAAAAATAGAACTACCATATGATCCAGTAATTCCACTTCTGGATATTTTCCCAAAGAAAACAAAACAAAACAAAAACTATTTTGAAAAGATATATGCACCCTATGTTCATTGCAGCATTATTCACAATAGCCAAGATACGGAAGCAACCTAAGTCCCCACCGATAGATGAATGGATAAAGAAGATGTGATATACACAATGGAATATTAGCCATAAAAAAGAATAAAACCTTGCCATTTGCAACAACAGGTATGGACCTAGAGGGTACCATGCTAAGTGAAGTAAGTCAGACAGAGAAAGACAAATACTGTGTGATTTCACTTATATGTGGAATCTAAAAAACAAGACAAGTGAACAAACAAAACAAAAAAAAAGAGTCATAGATACAGAGAACAAACAGGTGGCTGCCAGAAGGGACGGGGGTGGGAGGATAAGTGAAATAGGTGAGGGAAATGAAGAGGTACCAAAAAAAAAAAAAGACAAATAGATCAATGAAACTGAATAGAGAATACAGAATTAGACCCACACAGATATGGACAGTTTATTTTTGACAAAGGTGCAAAGATAATTCAATGGAAGAAGGATAATCCTTTTAATAAATAATGCTGCCTCAGTTAGATATCCATATGGGAAAAAAAGAACTCCAATCCATACCTTGCACTATATACAAAAATTAATTCAAAGGAGATCACAGGCCTAAATATAAAACTTAAAACTATAAAATTTCTAGAAGAAAACTCAGGAGAAAACCTTTGCAATCTTCAGTTAGACAAAGATTCCTTAGATACGACACTAAAGCACAATCTATAAGAACAAATTGATAACTTAACCTTTCAAAAATAAACTTATGCTCTACAAAAGACACTTAAGAGAATAAAAGGAACCTTTTATTGAACCTTTATTGATAGCCCAAAGACTGGGAGAAAATATTTGTAGGTCATATATGTGATAAAGTGCTTGTGTTCAGAATATTTTGAAAACTCTTAAAACTCAGTAATAAGAAAATGACGCAATTTTTAAAAACGGAAAAAAGATTTGCATTGACACTTAACCAAAGAAGATACACATAAGGCAAACAGGCATATTAAAAGATGTTCAACATGGTCAATCGTCAGAGAAATGCAAATTATAATTACACATGTATTAGAAAGCCTGAAGTTAGAAAGATAGACCATACTACTACTACACATGTGTTAGAAAGCCTGAAGTTAGAAAGATAGACCATAACAAGCGTTGTCGAGGATGAGGAGAAGCTGGAACTCTTCCACCTGCTGCTGGGAATGTAAAATAGTACAGTGTAGAAAACAGTTTAGCAATTTCTTAAAAAGTTAAGTTTACACCTACCACAATAGCCAGTCATTCTACTCCTAGGTGTGATATAAGGGAACTGAAATCATATGTCCAAACATAGACTTGTAAATGAACATTCATTACAGCTCTACTTGTAGGAGCTCCAAACTGGAAACAACCCAAATGTTTATCGTAGGTGAATAGATAAACTCCTACATATTCACATCCCATATTCAGTGGGAACACGAAATAGTAGTCACTTTGGAAAACAGCTTGGCAGTTTCTTACAAAGCTGAATATACACTTAATGTGATTCAGCAATCCCATTCCTACATATTTATGCAAGAAAAATGAAAACATGTTTCATATGAAAATCTGTGCTTAAACATTTATAGCAGCTTTATAATTGCCTCAAACTGGAAACAACACAAATGTATTTCAGTGGATAAAGAGATAACAAAGTATGGTACATCCATACAATGGAATACCACTCAGCAATAAAAATGTACAAACTACTGACATACACAACATAGATGAAACTCAAATGCATTATGCTAAGTGAAAGAAATCAGAAAATGCTACATACTAAATGATTCAATTTATGATACAGTGGAAAAGGCAGAATTGTAGGTATAGAAAACAAACTATATAAATCTGTGTTTAGGAGCACCCTGTGCTCATCTCTATCTAACGCATCACTGTGTTGTACTTTCCCATTTTTCTTGTGTCCCTCATTAATCTATTGCCCTAGGCCTAGAGCTTAGCACTGTGGTTGGTACAGTGCTACCACTGAAATTCTTATTGCTTGCAGTATTGCCCTGCTCTGGGACATGAATTAAGAGAATACTTCTGGCTCTCCTCCAGGCACTCCCCTCTGCAAAGGATGAGTAATTCGTGGGGTAAAGAGGCTATCCCCACCCAAAGCCTAGACTGCCCCTCTTCTGGAGTCTAGACCATGTTCAGGGTGCCTGTACCCCTGGAATTTACTGCCCAAACGATGCCAGGTTCTGCATGAGCCTCTTTCCCAGCTTTCTCTGGAGGGCAGAGAAATGGGTGCTAATGTGGGCACCCCTAGACCTGAAAGGTGGACAAGGCATGGCGCTTTGCAGGATAATGGGCAGAACTTGCATGTGGCCTGGAGTATCCACACTATGTATGCAAGGCCCCTCTCAGTGATGTAAGTGGGAGCCAGAAATGGGGTGGAAAGGGCTGGGAAAGGACTGGAGATCAGCTCTCTCCACAGTACCATATTCTAGCTGTGTTTCCAGGTATTCCAAGGAGTCCAAGAATCCTGAATGTGAAACTGGACTTCTTGATCATTATGACGGTACATTTGTCCAGGTAGGAGAAAAGAACGTAGCTTATTCAACAATTTGTTACCTTGATTTAAAAATTTAAACATTTAAACATATGGTTTGTGGGTCTCTATTTGTACTTTTACCCAGGGCCTGCAAATGTTAGGGGCAGGCCTGATCACGGGAACAAAGACTACAAAAATAGATGAACTTACTTTGTGACTATAGGTTGTACGTTTTATAAAATTACTGCTATGGGGCTTCCCTGGTGGCGCAGTGGTTGAGAGTCTGCCTGCCAGTGCAGGGGACACGGGTTCGGGCCCTGGTCTGGGAAGATCCCACATGCCGCGGAGCGGATGGGCCCGTGAGCCACAATTACTGAGCCTGCGCGTCTGGAGCCTGTGCTCCGCAACAGGAAAGGCCGCGATAGTGAGAGGCCCGCGCACCGCGATGAGGAGTGGCCCCCGCTTGCCGCAATTGGAGAGAGCCCTCGCACAGAAACGAAGACCCAACAGAGCCATAAATAAAATAAATAAATAAAATTTAAAAAAAAATTACTGCTATGGAATGAGTGGGGCTTCATGTCTTCAGCCCTCACAGAAGGAACGTTCAGTGGTGCAATTTCATTTTAATCTCTTTTTGCCCCCACTTTGTTCACGTTAACCCTTTTAGAATTTCCTCAAGTAGCAATCTTCTTTCAGTGTTAATAATCCTAACAGAAAATTCTCTCACTCTACCCAGCTCTCCTGTTAAAATACACTCCATGAATTGGCTTATTTCTGCTCTAACCATTTCCTTCCCCAGATCTGGAGCTGGTGTTGCTCAAGGGAAACGGAGGCACAGAGCTGGGAAATGATTAAGCGCCTCAGTTCCCAAGCAAAAGTTCAGAGGAATCTCCATTCGGGATTCCGCTGGGGGTCCCTGGGTACCCGGGATCTGCGGGGAGGCACGGGGCGTCCCGGGGAAGCCGACGCTGAGGAGACGGGCTCCCTCAGATCCCCCTCTAGGAGATCCTAGAGATAGAGGAGAGTCCTGGGACAAGTGAGAAGCCGCTGCACCCGAGGGCAAAAGCCGAGGTTTCGCTCACCAGGGTCAGCAGCTTGACGTCGCCTTAGTAACCACAACTTCCGGCCCCAAACCGGAAGCCCGAGAAGTTGCTCTTCGGAAAGTGCACCCGCCCCCACGTGGGTGGGGAGACTCGGCTCCTTGGGCTGGCAGAGACCGACAGTTCCGTGGGGACCCGTCAGCAGCCCCTGAGGACTCGCAAAAGAACCCAGTGCGACTCTTGTCCTTGGGCTGGGTGCCATGGACGCCTTCATCCGCTTCACCAACCAGACCCAGGGCCGGGACCGACTCTTCAGGTGAGTCTGGTGCCCGCGGCCTCTAGCCCTTCCCCGTCCCTCAACCCGGTACAAGGTTCCCTGTTCTCCGGCATCCGGAGAAGGAGCTAGTAGCCCAGTGGACGACAGCAGGAAGGACGCTGCCGGCTCCCGGAGGGACTGTGGTCCTGGAGCCCCTCCTCACCCTAAATTCAGTGGGGCTTGCCCGAACGCACCGCGTCCGGTCCCGAGCCTCGTGCCCCAAAGTCCCGCAGCCGCTTCGGGGGCGCTGGCAGTGTTAAACCAGCCGACGAACCCTCCTCTCCTAACCTGAGAAAGACTGGGTTTTCTCCGCCCAACATTCTTCCGAGGAATTATTTAAGAGAAACTCTGGGTTGACATTTATGACTAGCGAAGCCAACACTTGTATTTATCTCCCATTCTTGTCCCGTCTATCTCATTGAGATAGCGCATGTGAAATAATTTTGTGAACTGTAAAATACAGTGTGGAGAGCCTCAGAAAGAACTGACTGCACCTCTAAGGTACACGAAAATATTAAAGAGATTGCGGCTTTAATACTAATTCATAATTTTTTTTTAGGAATTTGGTTGAGTCTTGCTCAATAATAAGAAATTAGTCACAGTTGCAGTTTTATTTAACAGTTTTTCCTTCTTCTGGGTGTGCAAGTGCTAATACACACAGATCAATAGTAGCCCCAATAATTATGAGACTTTTGGAAGCGGACTTAATGCCAGACGTTGTTCTCAGTGTGTTACAACTATTAACCCATTTAACCCTCAACACAACCCTATTAGGTTAAATTCTCTAAATCATCCCCATTTCTGTGAAATGGGGAAACTGAAGCAGAAGGAGGTTAATAGGGACTAAGTGACTGAATTGAGAGATTTAAAACCACACAGTTGACTCGGGGCCCACTTCTTTAACTACCAAGCCATACTATCTTTCTAATTAATTTGATAGATTTTCAAAATGGTTGCATTATATACAAACTTCATTAAAATAGAAGCCTACAAATCCAATGTACTGAGAATGTACCCTGCAAATTTTATCAGTGAGGTTGGTTAATAAATAATTGTTTAGGGGAATTCCCTGGCGTTCCAGTGGTTAGGACTCCGCACTTCCACTGCAGAGGGCACGGGTTCGATCCCTGGTCAGGGAACTAGGATCCCACATGCTGTGTGGTGTGGCAAAAAAAAAATAAAATATAAATAATTGTTTAGGATATACCTATTCAGCAAGGTGTGAGATCTCTAGTATTCATTTCCTAATCCTCTTGGTGATCTATAGCTTCTTTGAACACACTAGCATTCAGAAAATAATGCCTTGTGTTTGGACGCATTCCTATTATTAGACCAGATCTGAAAAAGGGGGATTCATTGACCTGACCAGCTTGAGCCCTGTATCCAGGAAGCATACTTAAAAGAGAAGGAGAGATTGTTTCTTTTTACTTCATGCACAATAACAAGTTCACCATTTTGGAAAATGTGCTATATTTTTATTGAGAATAATATTTATAGCATAAAGGGATTCAAATGCGGTTACAGGGCAGTAGGAAACAGGCATCTACCTACTTTATTTACTAGACTGCCAAATACATTTAGATGTTTATGTGATACAGAATTTTTTATTTGTTATGTTTCTGTTGGTAAGGCATTGCTATTTGTACTCATGACAATAATCACTATTGAATATTTAGTATTATTAAACAGGAGTCTGTATTTTATATAAAATACTAATTAGTTTTGAAAGACAAATCTGTACTTATTTATGTATTGGTGTGTATTTGGTCCTTTTATAAAAAGTTAAGCAATATGCAAATGGTGGACTTCTCATTTGGCTCTGGTTTGAGTGTGTGACCTGTCACATAAGTAGTTGGTAAAAAAATTTCCTTTTAGAAATCTGAAAATCTTTTAGCAATTTACACTGGAAGAAATAAATAATATGGATCTTTGCAGACTTAACATGAGGTCGATTTTTGTGCAGTTTACTGCTTTGACTATATCCATTTCTCTGTGCCAGCAAGAGGCCTTCTGAAGAGCTGTTCACTGTATTATTGCAGAGTTCTCTTTCATTACCTTTGTGTTGCATTTCCATGACATGTTCTACCCTTTAGCCCTGTGGAGTGACTGTTGCAGAATTTTGCTCTTGTAAGAGCTGCTACATGAGAAATTGTCTTGGAAACTTTGCTTTTAGCAGGACATGTTTCTCCTTCCCCTACTTCATGAGTCAAATTTTATTTGGTTTGTAAATCGTTCTCCTCATTTTTTTTCCATTTCAGAGCCACTCAGTACACATGCATGTTGCTTAGATATTTGTTAGAGCCTAAAGCTGACAAACAGGAGGTTGTTATGAAGCTCAAGAAACTGGAGTCCAGTGTGAGCACTGGCCGTAAATGTAAGTACCCTGTCCCTTGAGGGACAGTGGCTCCTGGTTTAGAATCCTCAGACCTTGTAATTCACAAAATATTTCCTAGGTCACGATTTTCTAGTCAATCAACTTTATTGATGAAGTTCACCAGTAAGGCTGCCCTCATGGAACGACAGGCCAAAAGGATTGAATGTTTTGCTGCACACCATTCACAAACACCCTCCTATGTTCACATTTGGTGCTACATTATATCTTTCTGCTTAATCGTAACCAGTGAGACATACAATGTGTTAGTTCACCTTTAGTTCTTAGAATCACAAAATGTTCTGGCAATCTTTGACATGAGCTTCTGGCTCCTGGGAACCCTCGAAGAATAGAATAGCTATATCCTTGACCCCCTGCCTTTTTCCCTTCTCTTAACGGATTGCTAGAGGAAATGGATGGATACATTTTCTTAAGTCATTTGTGGGATTGTTTCATGTTAATGCCAAAAAGTGGTCAGTGTTTTGTACTCATTTAATTCACTTTGAGTACCTGCTTCATATAGATATAGTCCTGAGCTTTATGGGAGAACTAAGATCACATGGTATAACGATCTAATATTTAGTACCAAATATGTTGGTTGGGGTAGAGAAAAAGAAAGATGTTTGGAGGAGGTGGAACTTGAGGTGCGGCAAGAGAGAAGGATTAGGAGAACATTCTTGAAGGGTGGTTTCCTCTAGTGGAGGCTCAGGACCGTTCTGGGCAAACCACCGTATTGAGGATCAATGAGAAAACTAGTTTGATGGAGACAAGACTTACATTGTCAAGCAGAGGGACGGGAAGGAGCTTTTCTGGATGGCTTGGAAAGCCAAGATTAGAAGTTCTCAGGCTCTTTGGAATGTTGGAGCTCAAAGGTCCTTTAAAGATCACTAGTCTCTGAAGTCTAGAAAGGACTTACCCAAGGTCACTAAGTTAGTGCAACAGCCAGAACTGGAAACCAAGATTATTCATTACATATTTTGTGTTATTTTTGATAAAATAATACAAAACATTTTTCTGAGATCATAAGTTTCCTGAGGGTAGCTACTTCTGAACGTTTGCTGAGTCTAAGATATACTCACTTAGGGAAAGTAGTTCTTTTGTATCCTCCATAATGTTTAGGACTATAACTTATTCTGAGAAGGTGCTCAGTAAATATTTATTGATTGATGCATCCCTGATTAATTGAGTTACATGCTCAGATAAAGGACATGCCCTTGCAATGGTTGATTTAATTGAACTAGGAGTCACATATGACAGTATTATTAGTTGTGTTATCCACTAAATCGTACCATCTCTACTTTGTCTTTTTGACAGTAGGGAGCCAAAGGGGCTTTGGACCAGAGAAATGGCAGTATGATAATGGTATTTTTTTTTAAAGCAATCTTTTAACTGGAAAGTAAGTACAGTGTAAGGTATCAGACTCTCCAAAAGAATGTTGCATCTGGAGTTCATGTAATTTGTAGTACCTTCCTTCTAAAGAAGTGTAGCTGGTGATATTCATATGTAACAATCCACACTTATGATTGACCTTTGCCTAAAGTGTGTAGTAAGTCATTGTTAATGTAGTCATTGAAATGGAGGCAATAAGTTTAAAGAGTCACTGTCTTTTTTACATTCCAGGATCATTTTAGGTGTCCTTAACATACTGTACAGTCCTCCTTTCCTGAGCAAAGACTGAGCCTCAGAGGACGGTCAGTTGTTAAAAAAAAACAGTGCTGACCTCTCACCCTGATGCAGGGATTCTGCCTGTAAAATCCTGTTACATACTGATTAAATAACTGTTAACTCTTGTGGGTTCTTCTTGCAGGGTTCAGACTAGGCAATGTGGTACATGCGGTACAGACGATTCAGCAGAGCATTCATACCACTGACCTAGTGCCCCGCATCTGCCTAATATTAGCCAGCCTGAACCGTGTGATTTATTTCATCTGTGACACCATCCTTTTTGTGAGGAGCGTAGGGCTCGCCTCTGGCATTAACAAAGAGAAATGGCGAATGTGGGCTGCACGCCATTACTACTATTCTCTTCTGCTGAGCCTGGTCAGGGATCTGTATGAAATCTCCCTGCAGATGGAACAGGTTGCACACGACAGAGCAAAGAAAGAGAAATCACCATCCCAGGATCCTCTTGTGTATAGCGTGGCTGATGAGGAAACAGAATGGCTCCAGTCCTTTCTTCTTCTCTTATTCCGATCTCTGAAGAAGCATCCTCCCTTGCTCCTGGACACAGTGAAGAACTTCTGTGATATCCTGAACCCTTTGGACCAGTTGGGGATCTATAAGTCCAATCCTGGCATCATAGGCCTTGGAGGTCTCGTGTCCTCTATAGCAGGCATCATCACTGTGGCGTATCCTCAGATGAAACTGAAGACCCGCTGAGGTGGTTTCAGGCTGAAGACTAGTACCTGCTTTGAAGACAACCTTTTAGTGAAATGGACATTTGCATGAGGCACAGCCATGTCATACTGTGCTTACAGACTTAGTCACATGAGCACTGAGTGACCTGTGATGTGAACAGAGGTGGGGCCAAGAACGGTGGAGGGAAGAACGTGAAGGTTTATGTGTTTTCTAGAGTGCTGGAGTGACTTCTGAATTTCTGAGTATTTTTCCTTCATCTAACATTTATCGAGCATCTCTTATGTGCATATTAGGAACTTAGTGGTTGCTGAATGGATAAAAATTAAGAGAAAAATTGAAAAAGATCCAAACTAACAAGTGGACACTAATATAAGCGACTTTTGGGCCATGTGCCTCACTACTTTTGCCCAACTACAGTAGGTCTGATACACACCCTCTCTCAGATTTAGTAGAGGCCCCTTATTCTCTGATCAGTTATCCCACTTCCTCCATAGCTACCAGTGCCAGGATGGAGGAGAGCTGGGTTTATAGCCTCTTAACTTGGCTTTTACATCACTGCGCTCCTGTCTTTCCTCTGTCCAGTAGTAAAATCAGAAGTGCATCAGGTACCTTCATGGTATAAATTGTGTCTTTAGGTAGCGCAGTAAGGAAACAAAAAATCAGAAGCAGATAGAAAGGACTTGAGGTAAAAATAATGTGGAAAGTTACAGTTGGTGCCTGCAGGTTTCCCTGTGACAGATGAGGAGACCTGAGGTTAAAACTGAGGACAGAACCTCATTTCTCTGACTCCCAATCCAGTGCTCTTTCCATATTTCACTGCCTTCCTGATTGAGTGGAAGTGCAAGACTCTCCAGAATCCTGTGCGAAAAGCCTTTTTTAGAACCTTTGTTGGTCAGTGGTTTATATTCTATTCTACAAAAATTAAAACTATATCTAGATCCACCAGCAGGATTGTTTTATTTAAAACCATATAACATTTTGGGCACTTACACGTTAATTTTCATCCAAATTTGTGCAGTTAAGAAATTTCACAAATACGATGAAATTCTACTATATTCGACAATAAATCAGAGTTCATATTTGTAGGGTGGTTGGGGGAGGTGGAGAAGAGCAGTAAGGGGCAAGAGAAGAGGACAGTAGAACGATGAGTCGATGCCACTTAGTCGTGTTCTTACTTCTCATCTTGGATGTTGGATTCTTATTTGTGATTACAGATCCTCTTAATTTGAGGCAAGTGAGGTAGAGAAATAGGGTACCATCAGGTAAGAGGTCAGTGTCAGTCCTGCCAGTAAAGCCATCTGACAGGACTGGATGGAAAGGAGAAAAGAAATGTGCACTAAGTAAATTTCCCGTAAATGTGATTGAGATTCTTAAAAAGTAGACTCAGGTCCTTGGCTCTATTTTTAAAGTGTCCAATCAAGATATGGGATTTGAGAAAGAACATTTCAGGAATTTTAAGAGAAATAAAAGCTGCTAGATCAGGGCAAATAAAAAATTTAACTATTTTTGCTTTGTCCAGATCTTCTACTGTAATAAATTATGTCTAATAAATTTATAGACAAAATTTATTCATGTATCTGTGAATGTGTTCTGGGAATGGAGAAGAGTTAAAAATAAGGTGATCCAAAGATAATCAGAGTCTACACAGTTGGTAGAGTGAGTTCTGGTAAAATAAGCTCTTGACTGGAAGATCCAAGCTCAGGAAAAGGATGAAGGAAGATTTAAATGTAGAATGTCCAGGTTGAAAGAGACCTCTAAGACAATCTCATCCAGACTGCTAGCCAGGAGAGGGTCCTTTATATCATCCCTGTCAGTGGTGCTTTTGATTCTGCCTGGAGAAGTTGGCCTTGAATCTGTGATGGCATTTTACAGTGGTGTCCATCTTGGTAGTTTTGTCCTCTGCAAGTTAGGGTGGGTGGTGGAGAGCTTGGGAAATGCCACCTCTTCTAGAGTTTGTGAAAACCTAAATGGTGCCCTGCTACCTCCTTCCCTGTGCATCTTTGTCCTTTATAACTAACCATCCCCACCTCCAGGCCTCCACATTCGTTCATGAGGGATTCTAAAAACCAAGGACATTTCTTTTTTTTTCTTCCAGTTTTACTGAGATATAATTGACACAGTACTGTGTAAGTTCAAGGTGTACAGCATAATGATTTGACTTACATACATCATGAAATGATTACCACAGTAAGTTTAGTGAACATCGATCATCTCATATAGATACAAAATTAAAGAAATAGAAAAAAAATTTTTTTCCTTGTGATGAGAACGCTTAGGGTTTACTCAACAACTTTCATAAATAACATAAAGCAGTGTTAATTATATTTATCATGTTGTACATTACATCCCTAGTACTTATGTGTCTTTTTTTTTAAATTAATTTATTTATTTATATTTTATTTTTGGCTGTGTTGGGTCTTCGTTTCTGTGTGAGGGCTTTCTCCAGTTGTGGCAAGTGGGGGCCACTCTTCATCGTGGTGCGCGAGCCTCTCACCGTCGCGGCCTCTCCCATTGCGGAGCACAGGCTCCAGACGCGCAGGGTCCAAACGCGCAGGCTCAGTAGTTGTGGCTCACAGGCTTAGTCGCTCCGCGGCATGTGGGATCTTCCCAGACCAGGGCTCGAACCCGTGTCCCCTGCATTGGCAGGCAGACTCTTAACCACTGCACCACCAGGGAAGCCCACTTATGTGTCTTATAACTGGAAGTTTGTACTTTTTGACTGCCTTCATCTAATTTCCCCTCTCCCCACCCACTGCCTCTGGTAACCACAAATTTGATCTCTTTTTCTATGAGTTTGTTTTTGAAGTAAAGGTGACCTACAGCACAATGTTAGTTCCTGGTGCACGACATAGTAATTCAATATTTCTGTACATTTCAAAATGATCACCATGATAAATCTAGGTACCAGCTGTCAACAGACAAAGATATTATATATTTATTATATTCCCCATGCTGTACATTTCATACCTGTGACACAATTATTTTGTAACTGTAAGAAGTCTGTACCTCTTAATCTCCCTCACCTATTTCTCTCCTCCCCGCACATCCCCACCCCAAATGGTAGGTATTCTTACTAAGTGTATTTTTTGTTTTCTTTTTTCTTTTTTTTAAATTGAAATATAGTTGATTTACAATACTGTGTTAGTTTCAGGTGTACAGCAAATTGATTCAGTGATATATATGTATTTTTTAGACTATTTTCCATTTTAGGTTATTACAAACCTAATATTTTTGTAGTTATTACAAAAGATATTGAATATAGTTCCCTATGCTATACAGTAAATCTTTGTTTATCTATTTTATGTATAGTAATTTGTATCTGTTAATCCCATGCTCCTAATTTATCCCTACCCCCCTTCCCCTTTGGTAACCATAAGTTTGTTTTCTATGTCTGTGAGTCTGTTTCTGTTTTATATATAGATTTGTTTGTATTATTTTTTAGATTCCACATGTAAGTGATATAATATTTGTCCAGAGACATTTCTAATAGATGTATGGGCCAGCACATTGACAACTGAACATTGTTGCCTGAGAATTTGTTTATTCAACAACGAATGCTTGAGTGCCATTCTTAGATTTGTTTGCGATCCATTTGTGCACAAGATGACCAAGGTCCCTGTGCTCATGTGGTAGTTGGACGGGGTTGGGAGGGCCATGTAGGGTTGGGGAAGAAAACAAGGTAACTATGTCCTTCAAGCTGCTGCTGGAAAGTGGACCCTTCCTAAGGGACTCCCTTAGACCTTTTCACTACTTCTCACCTCTCACCCACATCCTGGACGCCCAGCTGAAGCGGCCAAAGAACGAGCTTTGTCAACAGAGCTTTCAGACACAGAGCCCTGTATGCCCTCTGGCCCAAAGCCACGGCTTCAAAATCTTAACATTGCCCTTTGGCCCAGGGTACTCTCTCGACACAGCCTCACAGATAATTTGTCCTGAACCTTGAAGTGAGGTGAGGGCTGAGGCCACTTTTTTTAGATACTTCTCTTCCTCTCCATTATTGTCATATTTTAAAAGCCCAGGTTGGATCAATAAGTATTAAATATATCACATATTTATTACTCCTTTTGGAGACTCTGCTTGACTCTTTCCTCCCTCTCCTGCTTTATCAGTATCCTAGATACAGGATTGATACAAAGGATCTACCACAAATAGATCCTTTGGGGACTTCCCTGGTGGTGCAGTGGTTAAGAATCTGCCTGCCTATGCAGGGGACACAGGTTTGAGCCCTGGTCTGGGAAGATCCCACATGCCGTGAAGCAACTAAGCCCGTGTGCCACAACTACTGAGCCTGCGCTCTAGAGCCCCCGAGCCACAACTACTGAGCCTGCGTGCCACAACTACTGAAGCCCGCCCACCTAGAGCCTGAGCTCCGCAACAAGAGAAGCCACCGCAATGAGAAGCACGCGCACTGCAACAAAGAGGAGCCCCCGCTCAACACAACTAGAGAAAGCCCGTGCGCAGCAGTGAAGACCCAATGCAGCCAAAAATAAAAACAAAAAAAAACCCAAATAGATCCTTTGTATCAGTCTCCCCACTCCCTGCCTCTTTCTCCTATTGCCCACAGTATACAACTTAGCAGAGAGTCAACACTAGATATGATTCTACAAAAAATAAGGAAAAAAAGTTTTGTCCTATTACCCATTTTAATTAAAAAGCCCTTATTAGACAATCTGAAAACGATGGCTGAAAACCACAGCCTCCATCATCTTTGAAGCCAGGAATTAGCACCTGGGCTAATCAGGAGCCTGATTCATCGCTAAGGAAGGGATGAGAGGTGATAGGTGGTTGTCTGGATGCTGTTGATCAGTAACAGAACCTTGGTCAACATTGTCACTTTTCCAAACTTGACAAAATCCAGTTGGCTTTCCCACTGCATATTCTGGTGGCATCTTAGACCAGGTAGAGTTCAATAAACTTTCTTGAAATCCAGGATTTTGCAGAGATTGAAATTGCTCCCTCAAAGCCTAGATTGTCAAGGAGTAAACCACAGCTCTGGTTCTCTTCTTCACTGAGAGCAATTCATCTTCATAATCAAAGACTAATACATTCAGGTAAGCTGTGTTCCTGTGTCGGTTTAAATCTTACTGTTCAAAATTCATTCTTGATAGTAAAAAATAAGGATGAGGGAAATGGGTTGAAAACGGTTCCGTAGGACCCTCTAATGGAAAAGGAGCCAAAGATTATAAAACTTTAGAGCTTATAAGTTTAATGACATATATCCCAACATCTTCTTTCTGGAAAACAGTTTCTTGAGAACTGGGGGCCAGAAATATGTTACAGAACAGCTATCTCATGGAATAATAACTCCTTTGAGTCTGGTTTCCTACAGCTGTGCAATCTAACTCCTAGTTGGCTAAACCTCCTTACAGAAGTTAAGATATGCCCAGGGGACGCTAGGTCAAATAACCATGACCCAGCTTTCTCTTCCTCTCTGCCCTCCTCTAGCTGGGAGGTGTTAGTAGCTTTGCTCAAGACTCCCCAGAGCAACTGGAATTGTTTCCACCGGAGGAGACGCTCTGCAGCCCGGGCTCCGTGGGACTGAGGTGGCATCAGCTGGAGTGAGTGTGGGGATCCTGGGACAACCTTACCTGGTTTGTTTCTGAGAATTAAAGAAGTTGAGGGTAAGGGTCTTCTGGGAATTTTACTGAGGATGAAGAGGCCTGCAGGGAGACCACTAAGGGAGAGATTATTCAGGGTGAATGACCAAGAGTGTAGAGTAGATATTCTGGGGCCACTAGTTTTCCAGAACAGAGCTGAAATTGCTGGTTTTAAGAATGACTACTCTCTCCTCTGGTTGAGCACAGAGGGAATGACTGACAGATTTGCTTGTTTAAAAAGAGGAATTAATGCAGAACTTTTTCATTTAAAAAAAAAAGAGAGACTAAATCTGAAACTTTGTTCATCTCTTTTGGACCCTCATCTAAGAGCTCCTAAACTTCATCTACAACCTCTTATCTCTTAAAGCTACTTTCATTTTTTATTTCTTACCCTGAATCCTTATAAGAAACTATGGTCTTGACAAGTGGGCTGCGGGACAACTCATTCCTATGGGACTCTAAGGACTGGCCACTTGTCTGTGACATTCATCCTCCAAATACCTTCTCTTCAGGGAACTTGAGTTCCCAGACAGCCTGGGCCCCCCTGATGGCCATGAGAGGTAGGGGACTGACCCTGTGGATCTCAGGCTGAGGACTTTCTCATGGACCTGGAACCCTCTGCTTTGCAGCTTGAAGAGCTCCGATGGCAGTTAACAAGGGTCCAACCTTGCTGGATGAAGACCGCCCTGTAAGTAACTTGGGCTTATATGAGACAGTGGACAACTCTGTGGGGAGGAAGGAGGTGGGAGGAGAAGTTCAGGGGGCTTAGAGCAAGATATGTCTAGATTATATTCGTAACTCATTGACCATTATGTCTTAGTTATTCTTGCCCTCACTACCTTTTGCAGAAGGCTGTTAGAGAATGTGAGGGGGAAAAAAGACGTCTATTAAAAACTAAGTACCTTGGAGAAAAAGCACAGAAAAATTAGCTGGGAGGGGAAGGAGAGGAAGGGAACTACTATATTCTAAAGCCTGAAACAGAAGCCCATGCTTTGTCCACCCAGGCGAAATGTATATTCGGGACGGAGCCTCTGCATTTTGTAACTCCAGAGGCTTCTTGTATGGTGCAGTCTATGTAAATGGCACCTCTTAGAGTTACACGGTGCACATTATGTATGTGGGAAGGGGTTAGAGGGGCAGTGTGTCCAGTTTGTGTGTCTGACCTGGTTTTCAGTGTGACTCAGAGCGGTTTGACACGTTTAGGTGTACTGATGCCTCCTGGCAAGGCCTCTCTAATTTAGGTACAGTTCAAATAGTGAAACTTAAAAATTGTGAACCCATATAATACCCATCTTGTCCCAAGTTAGGCTTTAACCTCTGTACTAGGAATCGCCGTGTTAAGTTTTTTATTGGATCATAGAACACAGAGAGGCATAAAATGGTCAAGTGCATAGTTAAGAGGTATCGATAGTTTATTGCTGTCCCAGGACCTCTCTCCTCTTTGGCTTTGCCTAAAACAACTCCTGAAGGTTCTGTCCAAAATGTTAAAGAAATGTTTTCTTGTTTACAGTCATAATCTTTTTCTAGTTCAAATTTCAAACTCACCTGCAAGACCAAAAGCTGAAATATTGTAGCTTGCTGTCTAGTGTACATCAGGTCTCCTTGATGGGTCTTCTAACTCAGCCACCTACAAACAGAAGAAGCTAGGTCCTCACCTTTAGAGCAGAACTATGCAACAGTGCATATTCAAAGCTACAGAAAGAGCTCGAATATCTGAGTCAGACCTGGGATGTTTATGTGGAGAATTCTTAATATTCCTAAGAACAAACAGAAAAATATAATACCCTTCACTAGCCCCAGCAACCATAATCCATGGACAATTGTGCCTCATCCTCACCCCATTCATTCCCCAACCTTGTTTTATTTTGAAGCAAATCTCAGACATGCTGTTTCAGGCCTGAGTTGGCCTGGCAGTGCCACTTACTAGCTGTGTGATCTTGGGTAAGTCACTTCACATCTCTGAGTCTTTGTCTCACTGGCAAAGTGCTGGAGATAATGCTGACCTCAGAGTGTCGCTGTTAGAATTAAATGAGGTCATATCACGAAAGCACCCCAATCAGTGCCTGGAGCATAACGGCACTGAGTAAATGTTGTTACCCTCTGCAGGATTAGAATCCACTTTTTTGTTTGTTTGTTTTTACCTCAAAGATCAGTGTTTCTCCACTAAGATTCTTCAGTGATCTAAAGTTTAATTAAGTGCCTGCTGTTGAGGTTAGAATGCATTAATAAGAGCACAGCACCCCAATAACGAGAGGTGATGGTTTCACTATACCCCACACACTCAGACCACACCTGGAACGCTGTCTTCAAGTCTGAGGGCTATATTTTTCAGAAAGGCGATGTCAAACTGTAGTGTGTGCAGAGGAGGGAATCAGCAGATCAGGACGCTGAGCTGTTTGTAAGCTAAGTAAGGAACTACAGCTACTTAGAATGGAGAAGGGACTGCTAAAGGGAGAAATATTTGTCTTCAAGTGTGTGAAAGGCCAGCCCATGAATGATGAAACAGATTTCCTCAGTATTGTTCCACAGGGCAGAGAGTGGAGCGGATTTCAGCTCAGCCACGCTGTCCAACAAGGGGCATAGGCCACTCTATGAGGGGTGAGCTCCATGCAAGGAGACGTCCAAATACAAGCCTCCCAGAGGGACTGTGGGAAGCACTCTTACTACAGAGGCCCCTGGAGGCCTAAGATTCTGTGATTCCGTGCGGTTGGGCAGATCTAAACTTAACACCTTAGGTGCAGCCCTGATTGTGATTCACCTATTCAACTAACATTACTGTGCAGGCTTTAGGTTAGGCCCTGGAGATACAGAGATGACAGTCTCCTGGGAGAGAGCCAAGTACACACATGATCAAGACGAGCACCATGTATGAGTACGGAAACAACCCAGGGAGGGAAGTGGTGGCTTCTGATGTGAAGGGGGAGAGTCAGGAAGCTTCACACAAGAAGCGATGCTCAAGCCGTGTCTTGAGGGAGTGACATTTTGCCAGACGGAAGGGGCTGTGGGAGGGAAGGAGAGCATCCTAGGCAGTGGGACAAGCACTGGAGGCAGGGAGGCAGTCTCCCAAAAAGACCAGAAAGATGTTCAGATGAAGCTACCAATCCAAGGTGGGCTCAAACTCCAGGCAGGTGCGCCGACACACTTGCTCCTACCATTAAGTTTAAGTGGGGTGGCTACGGGGAGGGGGGGTGCCCTGGAGGCCAGAGTTTGCCCAGTAGCTCTCCAGAGCCAGGATTGTGACCAGGAGAGCATGGCAGCCTGGTTCTTGTTTTCGCTGTGGGGCCTCCAGAGACCTCTCTAGTCTGGGCTCCTCCTAGGTCACTTGGACCCAGGCCAGCCCTAATGGGCTCCATGGCCCTGGGGCTGCCTCCCCAGGAGGTGGGAGGAGGAGGTGGGATGGCTTCAATACCTGCTTTCCTTCCGCTCCAGGAGCAGGAGAACGTGCTGCAGCGGGTCCTGCAGCTGCCGGTGGTGAGCAGCACCTGTGAGTGCTTCCAGAAGACCTACACCAGCACCAAGGAAGCCCACCCCCTGGTGACCTCTGTATGCAGTGCGTACGAGAAGGGCGTGCAGAGCGCCACCAGCTTGGCAGCCTGGAGCATGGAGCCGGTGGTCCGAAGGCTGTCCACCCAGTGTGAGTCCTCGTGGCGCTCGGAGGCTGCCTGCCTGTTCACTGGTGCTCACTGCCTGCCTGCCGGTCTTTTGTCCGTCCATCAGCCTGTTTGATAGCTTGCTTGTCTGTCTGCCTTCCTGACTGTCTACATCCCATTACATAGTCTTTTCATCTACAGATATAGATGATATAAATATAGATGTAGATATAGATATAGGTCTCTTCTCATCTATAGACGCCTCATCTGTAGCCCAGCTGGCATTTTCCTAGGATGACAATGATGGGCCACATAATTGGCAGGAGAAGGGGTGGGCAGAGCTATGAGGGCGGTGGTGGGAGTGGGGGCCCATGGCAGACCAGACACCCACTTTGGCTCCAAATCCAGCAGCAGCAGCAGGAACTAGCAGAGTCTGGCACAGAGGCAGAGGCAGTGGGCACTAGGGCTAGCCTGGCAGGGATGGGGGGAGAGGAGGGAGAGGGGAAGCCCTCTGGGTCCAGCAGCTGATAGTACCGGCCCCATGACAGGCAGGGGCAGCAGAGAGCTACCAGTCAGGGCCCTGAAGGTGAGGACAACTTACCAGACCTGCCCCTGTTCAAATTGTTCTGCCCCATCGGAAAATATGGTCTCCACAGCACGGCTCTTGACAGGGCTGAGGGAAATTCCAGAAGTCTAGGACCTTCCACAGTCCTGATTACAGAGTTATGGGTATCTGAGGATTTGGCACAGCAAACGGGAGAGGACAGATATAAAGAAGACCTGGGCCTGGGTCCACCTCCCTGCCTGCAAACTCCTTAAATAATTTCCCTGGGTCTCATTTTGCCCAGTCGGAAGTCAGCCAAGTCATCTGGGCTCTCTGCTGCTTGAGAATTTTGTGAAGAAACCTAGGATATCTGGAGAAAGAAAATATGAAAGAGAATATATAGATATCCTTTAAAACTGTGATCTCCATGGTCATGTCTGCAGAGCTGATGTCCTCGGCAGCCCCTGGGCAGTATCTCCCGGGAACATTTGCATCCTCTGGCACTTGCCCCTTTCTCTTCCCTGTGACCCTCTTCCCAGTGTTGACCATCTCACTCCTAGAGGTTAAAAGGAAGGGCCATGGACTATCTGGAACTCTAGAACAGCCTTTCACCTCTAGAATTAAGCAGTGCCAGGCCTGCTCCCACCCTAGGGCCCGGCTGCCCCTCCACCCTGACACCTCTGGTCTCCCCCCTTATGTTCACCCAGCGCTCACCCAAAGAGGGGTTGTAGGAGGAGGAGAGACCAGGATCTGTTGGTGATTCACAAAGGTTCTGTCACTTCCTCCTCACGACAACCCTGCAAGGTTTGTCCACATTAATCCACATTTTACAAGTGAGGAACTTGAGGCTCAGCCAGGTTGTGACCTGCCTGAAGCTACACTGCAGATGCAGGTGCTGGGCTTTGAGTGCAGATCTGCATGACTCCAGAGCTCCTGCTCAGAGGGAAAACATCCTGCTCTCAAGGAGTCACAGTGGATGGTGGCTAAAGGTGGCAGAGGGCCCTAGGTTCCCAGATGCTTTGGGGGTAGCAGGGCTGGGGGTTTTGAGGGCTCCAAGGTGCCTTCCTTGGCACAGAGGCCCCTGCTGGGCTCTCACAGTGGGGTCAGGGCTCACCCGACCATGGCCTTTTGCTTCCAGTCATAGCTGCCAACGAGCTGGCCTGCCGAGGCCTGGACCACCTGGAGGAAAAGATCCCGGCCCTCCAGTATCCTCCTGAAAAGGTGAGCCCCTCCCCTCTTCTCTAAGGCTCCCCACATTCTGTTGTCACTGCCTCCCAGTTGAGGAGAGGGCACGAGCCCATGATGCATAAATGTGAGTCTTTTGTTTCTGTGGCAAATGCCTTCCAAGGCTGGTGGCAGCTGCTTGTCCCTAAGACGACACGATGGGCTTCTTCCTCTCCCTGTGGGGCCAGATGAAGGCAGGCTTTCTGAAACCAGCAGGCACAGCCCAGAGGCAAACTCAAACAGGAGCTTGGGGTAGGGCCCACTGCTTCTGATTCCCTGCTCTTTGGCCTGCATTGGACTGTTTGGTGACTACAGCCACCTAAGATCATGGGTCACACTCGTCAGATCCCAGGATTGCAGTCCCATGTCCTCAAGATCCAACACTTTATGGACCATGAGAATGAAAATGTCACTTCACCTGGATAGCTATTCATTGGGCATTTGCCATGGTAAGGGCCATGTCTGGTGCTTTGGGGGAATAAGTTGCACTCTCAGACACCATCCATCTCACTGACAAACTACCACCCATCTCACAAACATTTACTGAGCCCTACCCTATGACAGGGGTCATGACATATGATTTATAGAGCCCTCTCATTTAATCCTCTTGTCAACCCTCTGGTATAGGGGTGGGTATCCCCATTTTACAGATGAGAAAACTAGTGACTTCCCCCTGACCACACAGCCTTAAGTGGAGGCCACATGAGAGCAGGTCTATTTGGCCCTGAGGCCTTTGCTCTTCACTTATTTTTCCAGATAAACGGCAACGTCTTTGTCACAGAGGAGCTCCTAAGGCAAAGGAGAGAAAGTCGTTATTTCAATGCAGAACCTGTAGGAAGATCAACCATATCTATAAGTCCACATAAGTGCAGATAGGAATGTGAGCAATGTTCTGAGGGCAAGACAGCAGACAGTAGAGGAATTTGGAAGAGGAGATGCCTTGTGTGCATGAGGTGTTATCAAGGAGGTGGACTTTGGGGGGCATTCTTGAAGGATGGTTAGGATCTTGACAGGTAGAAATGGGGTGCAAAGAAGCCAGGAGATCTAAGTGGTTGGCACAGGAAGGACTGGAGCCCTTTTCCTTTTAAGTTCGGCTTAATCAAGCTGCCCAAATATTGGTGCCAGTCCCCTTTAAATGAGGCTTTCCTGAAGCTGGGCTCAGGGTCTGCCAAATCCACATGCCTGACTTCCCTCCCCACTTCCTCCAGATCGCTTCTGAGCTGAAGGACACCATCTCTACCCGCCTTCGCAGTGCCAGGAACAGCATCAGTGTGCCCATCGCCAGCACTTCAGACAAAGTCCTAGGGGCCGCTCTGGCTGGCTGTGAGCTCGCCTGGGGGATGGTCAAAGACACTGCCGAATTTGCTGCCAACACCCGAGCTGGCCAGCTAGCCTCTGGAGGGGCCGACTTGGCCTTGGGTGGTGTTGAGAAGGTGGTAGAATTCCTCCTCCCTCCAGCCAAGGAAGAGTCAGGTATCTGCCATTAGGGGGCCTGGGGAGTGAGTTGGCCACCCATGCTGCTTGGGAATTAGGAAGAGGCAGCCAGGGCTCATCTAGCCCCTGCTCTGGAACAGGGATGGCCCAGCAAGATTTTCAGATGGATCCATCCTCACCTAGCCCTCTCTCCCCATTTTTAAGTGGAGAAAGTGAGTTGCCCAAATCACCAGCGAGCTTGTGGTGGAGCTAGGATGACCACTTTCCAACCCTAGACACAACCCAGCTTTGCCCAGCGCCTTTCTGATCAGCTTTCCTTTCCTTCCCCTCACAAAATCCTACCTAGCCCCTGCTCCAGGACACCAGCATGCCCAGAAACCTCCCGGGGCCAAGCCGGGCCTCGTGAGCAGGGTTGGGACCCTGGCCAACACTCTCTCTCAACACACCTTCCAGACCACAGCCGGGGTGCTGAAACAGGGCCAGGCCCTGGCCATGTGGATCCCAGGTGTGGCGCCCCTGGTGAGTGTCTGCCCTGAGCTCTGACTGACCCACGGCCTGGGAACCCTGTCTGTGGGCCTCCTGGTCCCTCCCATCCCCTACCCAATTCTGCTTCCTGTCCTAGGAACTTCCTCTCTTCCAGCCTGGGCGGGGACTTTAGGTCTAAGGACAAGAGGCCTTAGGTGGGGTGGCGGGCTAGTCCTCTAGGATGCAAGGGGAGAGGGCAGGCCTGCTTGTTAGGGTGGTCCTACCCCCCACCCTCTTCTGTCTCTCCCATTCTCCCTCTGAGTCCCCCACCACCCCCCCAAGCCTTCATCCTCCCAAGTGGGCCCTCCCACTTGTGAGGAAGCAGAGACCCCCCCATCTGCCCTCTAGGCACTAGGGAGTGTCATCTGTAAATAAGCACGGCACAAAACCCATTCTGTTGGGGAGAGAGCCCCAGCTGGGCTGTGTCTCTGACTGCCCCCAGGGTTCTGGTTTCCCTTCTAGAGGCTTCTAATTTGCATCCCACTGCACCCAAGGTAAAGCTGCCTTTTCTGGCCCAGATAGGGCTTACTCCCCACCACACCCCACCTCCACCTCTCTGTGTATTTTAGCAGAGATAGCCTGGATTTTTTTCATAGGAACTTTAGTAAGAAACTAAGCCCTCCCACCCCCCCACAAAAAAAAGGAAATAAAAGCATTAACGCATAAATGTCAGCAAACAAGATAACCACTTTTCAGCCATCAAGAGGGTGGTACTTTTAAAAGCATCCTCAGGCCTGGCTCATTCATTCAAGCAGATGTTTGCTGAGAACCTACTATGTGCCAGGTTCTGTAGCTCCAGTAGGGATACAGGAGTAGCAGTTCTCCTCTGTCACCTGCACTGGGGGGGCCACTTCCCCATGGGGGCTAGACTAACCGCTGCGCCCTGGCCTAGCCCCTAGTGGGCGGGGACCACTGTACAGCACAGCCTCAGACACCACCGTTCATATAGAAAATAATGGTGTCCCAGGGACTTCCCTGGCGGTCCAGTGGTTAGGACCTTGCCTTCCAATGCAGTGGATGTGGGTTCGATCCCTGGTCAGGGAGCTAAGATCCCACATGCCTTGCAGCCAAAAGACCAAACATAAAACAGAAGCAATATTGTAACAAATTCAATAAAGACTTTAAAAATGGTCCACATCAAAAAAAAAAAAAATCTTAAAAAGAAAATAATGGTGTCCCCTAAGGATGTATAACAAGGAGACTCTGTTTGTGGGGTTCCCTAGGGGTTTGAAATGAGCCAAGCTGTGCCCCCGGGGACACCAGCCCACCTACCCAGGTCAGTTTCCTCCCATGGGATCCTCTAGCCCACTTGATTTTTTTCACTCTTTAAAAGGTCTGCAAGGAGTATGTAGTAAAGCTAAACATACATATCCCCTATGACTCAGCAATTCCACCTGACAGAAATAAGAGCTTATGTCCCCCAAAGACACTCCGGAAATGTTCCTATCAGCTTTATCCTTAGCCAAGAACTGGAAATAACACAAATGTCCATCAACAGTAGAATGGGTATATTGTGGTATATTTATTCAGTGGAATATGACACAGAAATGAAAAAGGAGGAACTACTCTGACACTCAGTAATATGGATGAATCTCACAACATAACGTTGAACAAAAGCTATTCATGAAAGAAAACACGTTGTGTGAGTCCATTTACAAATGAGAAAAATCAATGCATGGTGATAGAGGCCAGAATGTGGTCACCCTTAGGTGGTACTGACTGGGTGAGGGGCACAGGGAGTCTTCTGGGGTGTCGAAAATGGTCTATATCTTGATCTGTAATGGTCACACAGGTGTGTGTTTCTAAAAATTCCCAGAGCTGTATACTAAAGCTTGTGCACCTTAGTGGGTGTAAGTTACCACTCCATAAAAAGTTTGAAGAACAGTCTGCTGGGGCCAGGCCCTGCTTGCCTCCCCCAACCCTGACCCTGGGGGTGAGGGGCTTTGCCTGCTGGGGCTGCCCAGCCTCTGGCAGGGGCTGTGAAACCAGCAGCCTGCCACCTTTCCGCCCTCAGAGCAGCTTGGCCCAGTGGGGCGCATCGGCGGCCATACAGGTGGTGTCCCGGCGGTCGAGCGAGGTGCGGGTGCCCTGGCTGCACAACCTCACCGCCACCCGGGAGGAGGACCACAATGACCAGATGGACACAGAGGGGGAGGAGACAGAGGTGGAGGAGGAGGAATCAGAGACGGAGGAGAACAAGCTCAGTGAGGTAAGGGAGAGAGCAGAAGCCGAGTGGGATGCAGGAACCTGGAGGTCCCACAGCCCACCGAGGGGGTGAGAAGCAGAGGCCCTGGGTGAAACAAGGGTCTTTGCCCCCAGGCCCAGGAATGCAGTACATGGGTGCAGTGCTCTTCACCTCACCCCCAAACGCCCAGCTAACAAAGTTCTCTCAGAGGATCCTCACAACAACCCCATAAAATAGGCAGGACAGAGATTGTCATCCCCATTTTGCAGATGAAGAAACTGAGGTTCAGAGAGCAGAAGTGACCTGCCCAAGAGCCAGGCTAATAGTTTTTTCAGTTTGGTATCCACATTCTTTCCCCTCTAGCTCTGGGGATGGTGAGGAGAGGGGAAGGGTCAGGGGAGTTGCTGAGGAGGCACTGACCTTGCTCTGGCCCCCAGGGAGCAGCCCTGCCTGGCCCACAAGGCCTCCTGGGTGGTGTGGCGCACACCCTGCAGAAGGCCCTCCAGTGCACCATCTCGGTTGTGACGTGGGCGCCTGCGGCTGTGCTGGGCACGGCAGAGTGGTTGCTGCATCTCATGCCAGCCCGTGCTATCTCCTCCACCAAGGGCAGGGCCATGTCCCTGTCTGATGCCCTGAAGGGCGTTACTGACAACGTCGTGGACACGGTGGTGCACTATGTGCCGGTGAGTCCCCCTACCCTTCCGGCTACCCCCCCTCCCCCCCCGAAAGGACAGATAAAGCAGATTTGACTGAAGGGGCTGCAGCTGCCCTCCCTTCCCCAGTCTCTGATCCTCAGTGCCCCAGAAACATTTTGACATACTATGGCCTTGACTGGGGGCCTTCATAGCCCCAAAGGTACAGAGACCTGTGGCCTTGGCCTGAGACCTTTCCCCACATCTGTCCTTCCCACCTGCTGCTGGGGAGGTCACCCACCATTAATCTGGGGGTCCCAGTGGCCAAGTCCTCACCCCTCAGCTCCCAACTGAAGGACCTGGCAGGTTTGCATGCTGCTCCCTGGGAAAGGGTTGCAGGGAGGCTTCCAGGGCGCCCTGCGGGGTCAGCTATGTTCCAGGGGACAGCAGCTGCCCCCATGCTAATTCCAACACCTGTCACCAACAGGAAAACCCCAAGGAGTGCCAGTACTATCACTTTGGGGGTCCCTGGGTCCCTTTCCAGAGCAAGTTACAGGTTGAGCAGTCAGTAGGAGGGCTGGTCAGGGCAGGAGGCCCCTTAGAGCTGAGGGTTGAGGGAGGCTGTGAGGGTAGTGGAGGAATGGGTTACTCAGCCACTCACTGTCACCAAGAGGCATGGCAGGGGTCTTGGCAGCCAGCTTGTTCACCTTGGGCCCAAAACAGAGCCAGGCCTGGGTACCCTGACCCAGGCAAGGGCAAGGTGCGGGTCCAAGGAAGAGTCAGGAAAGCCACTGACCTCCCACTGAGGAACCTCCGAGGGAGACCCGAGGGGTCCAGAAACTTTAGAGGGTGGCTGTCTGCCTTGCATTGGGGGTCTGGACTGTGCACACTGTCAGGGAGGGCAGGACCTAAGCCGTCTCCCCCCGCACCCTCCATCCCTGTCCCACACCCCGGCCTCTGCTCTCCGGACGGCCGCCCCCGGGAGGCGTGACCGCGAGGGCCACAGAGGAGGCGGTGGTGGGAGGCGCAGGGACGAGGGCCAAGGCGGGGTCCTAACGTGGTTGCCGGCCCCCAGCTCCCCAGGCTGTCGCTGATGGAGCCCGAGAGCGAATTCCGGGAGATCGACAACCCGCCTGCCGAGGCCGAGAGCCCAGAGGCGGAGCGCAGGGGTTCCGGGGCGCCGCCCGCCGGCTCGGAGCCCGCGTCGCGCCCCGCGCCGTCCCGCGGCAGCCTGCGCAGCGCTCGGGGCCCGGGCGCGGAGGACCGGGTGGACACGGCCGCCGCGCCGCGCACCGCCTTGCCGGCCATGCCCCGCGATAAGCCCGCGCGCAGGGTCAGCGACAGCTTCTTCCGGCCCAGCGTCATGGAGCCCATCCTGGGCCGCACGCAGTACAGCCAGCTGCGCAAGAAGAGCTGAGCCCGCTGTCCCCATTGCCCTCCCGGCCCGGCCCGCGGCCCCGCCCCGGCCGAGGACTGGGGCCGCTGTCTCCTGCAAACAAACAGAACCTACACGTCCAAATGAGCGTTGACTTCTAACAAGTAGTCCCCTTGGGTCCCGAGCCTCGTTCCAAGGATGCTGCCAAGGCACACATCATCTTCTGAGCATCCTTTTTGGGCTTAGCTGTCAGAGCCCGTTTTTGAGAAGCATCAGACTAGCAGTCTGCTTTAATTCTATGCCTTGTTGTTTTTACCAAAAGATTAATTGCCTAACTTGACCTCTCACTTCTTTCACCAAATTTGTGGCCAGGTGACATTTAACTGTTTCCAGTATTTACATCCATCCTCTGTAGACAAATATTTGCCACCAGTGAACGTGTCACCACCCTAAAGGTTCAAGCAGTAGATCCTGGCACATTTTTAAGCCCTGAATGCAGAGATTCCTCTGAGTATACAGGCTCTCAGAAGACTACTTTGAGGGGAACAGCAATCAGGTGCAAAAGCTCTTGAGTGTCTATATACATATGAGCATCACTTTCTGAGTACCCCACACTCTTCACAGGCTGTCCTGGCCTGTGCTCTGTAGCGCCACCTTCCTGTTCACAGCTACATTTCCATTTGCACCCTTACTGCTTTCCACCTGCATGTTCACCCTTCCGTCCACCTCTCGAATGCTGGCGCCCCCAGTGCTGGGAGACAGTGGTGATCGTTTGTTATACAGTATAGACCATATATTTGGACTCTACAGCCACAGTTCATTCCAAGCCCTATTTTTGAAAATGTTAATATTTGGTACATTTGGAAATGCATACATATAAGTTAAAAATTCAAACACTACCAAAGGATGTGTGCCTTCCTCCCTGAGTTCCCTGGTTTCTCTTCCCCAAAGCAATCATGGTGCCAGTCTCTTCTGTATCTTTCCGATTACGGACTGTGCATGTGCAGGCACATGTGTATATACACCCCACTGTTTACACAAGCTGTGGGAGGTTATACTCAGTGCTTTTTTCACTCAGCAATATATCTTAGAAATCTTTTTTGTATCAGTATCATAAATCCTCCTTGCTCTTTTTAACAGCCACACAGTAAGTGCTTCATAATATAGATGTGCTATGTTTGATTAAACTAGTGCCTTAATCATGGACTTTTAGGTTGTTTCCAATTGTTTGCTCCTTCGAACAGTGCTACAATAAATGCCTTTATACAAATGTTTCATGTAGATGTGTGCATATATCTATAGGGTAAATTTATAACTTGGAACCATGACATGTCGAGTGAAAGGGTACGTTCATTTTAAATATTGATAGATAATGCCAAGTAGCCTTCCAAACCAAACTCAGTTTTTCTTGCCATCTGCAGCTGCACAGATAATTCTGACACTTCTGTCAGTCCTTCTAGACATCTATATATATACACTCACCCCCTATAGGTCCCCCTCAGATCCATGAGCACCCTCTTGGCCCCCACTCTGTGGCACACCTAAGAGTCCAGCTCCCTGTAACTGACTCTGGGCCCTGGCAGATCTTTGGTGTAATGAGTCCTTGGCCTTTATCCGTGGTTTTGGAATCTGAGGATGCCCAGAATGAGGAGAGGGGAGTGTTGATGGACATACACATATGGACATGGTCATAACCTTGAACTAGCTTTGGGCCCCCCATCCAACCCTCACAATCCACACCACACTCAGCAGTTTCCTGGGGAGGGGATATGGATCTGGCAAGAGGGGCCATCAGAAGGTGATATGACATGGCTAAGAAGACAGTACCAGCCTAGCCCTGGCAGGGTTCCTGTGGGCAGCTGCTGGAGAACTGGCCTCAGGCCTGGTTGCGTAGAGAGAAACACACAGCTATCCTGGGCCTCACCTGCCCATGCTGCTTTCTTCCTGGAGCTCCAGAAACCACACTCCTAACTGTCTACTCCTGCATAGTCCTGTGGCTCCTCCTGCCAGGAGCAACCCAGGAGAACTGTAGAAGTCAATACACCCATTGGCCAGACACAGACCCCTCACCCTGTCCTGGACCTCAGCCAGGGTGCTGGGAACCAGTACAGGACAGCCCTGGAAGCAAACAGTTTGCCATATAAGTCTCTTTTTATTATTAAATAGATGGCAAAGTGCTCTGAGCCTGGCCCTCAGTATTTCTGAATACTTTTTGGTGAGAAATGAGAGCAAAGCCTCTCCTCTAAATGGCAGAAATTTGCCTCATTGGCTCCAGGTTGGATGTGGGACTTTTCTCTGTTCTGAGAACAGAACATGTTCTTGCTCATGTGGATGTGAGGGCTCATCCACACTCATCTTTGGTAGCTCTGGACCTCAGGAAGACTTCCCCTTCACATTGGGATGCCAAGGTCCCTCTCCAGAGAAATACTCTGTCCCCTCTCTTCTGTTCCAGCTCATAAAATGCACCTCCAACTCAATCACAGCTTTTAGAGATGGAAAAACAACCATTACAGACATACATTTATCCATGCAATTATTTACCACTTTTTTCTTCCATACTTATCTAGGATCTTAATATCCAAAGGACTTCTGAGCCTGGAGAGAGATATCTCTACAACTTGGGTTTTAATGCTCATTGTATTAGCCATAGTTTTCCTAAACATTTAAGCACTTTTTACTTAATCAAACTTATAAAATGCATTAATCAAATTATTTTAAATATTTAAATGTTGATACGAACTAAAAAGTCATCAGCTCCATATTCCAGCCACAGAAAAGAGCAAGGGGGTAGAAGAAATTAAACTGCTTATAACTCACTAGAAAAAACTTAGAGTCACATGGCCACATCTGGCTGAAAGGGAGGCTGGGAAATATAGTCTTTATTTGGGGTGGCTATGCATCTGGTTAAAAATCTGAGGTCTTAAAAGGAGGGGAAGTGGATTCTGGGGGTGGGGGGCAACTTACAATCTCTGCCACACCACTCTCCTGTCAACAGACATTTGGGTTGTTCCTCTATTTTTACTATTACATACTTTTGGCAGTAAACATTGTTATGAGTTGCTTAGGGAATATGATGAAGAGTGGGATTGCTAAGTCATAAAGTATGTGTACTGTTAACTAGATATTGCCAAATTGTCCTCCAACTTGGTTGTTCTGATTTACCTTCTCACCAGAAGTATATGAGTCCTCTTATTCAACATTCTTACCAACACTTGATATTGTCTGGTTTTATCATTTTTGCAAATCTGAAGTGTGTATAATGGCATGTCTTTGTGGACTTAATTCCGTGAATCACAATTATATTGAACATTGTTTATTATGTTTATCGAATGTTTGTATTTCCCCTCTGTGAAGTGTCTGCCAAAACTTTTGTGCAATTTTCTATTGGTCGTTTTTCTTTTTCTCATTGATTTTTAGAAGACTTTAATATTTTTTGGATACTAATCCTTTATCAGCTCTACGCATCACAAATATCTTGTTCCAGTGTGTGGATTTTCATTCTCTTTATGGTTTCTTTCAATGAACAAAAGTTCTTAATTTTTACTTAGTCAAAATTATAGTTCTTTTCCTTTATGTTTTGCAATTTTGAGTTGTTTTTAAAGCTCTCCCTACCATGAAGTCATGAAGATATTCCCCTGCATTTTCTTCAAATATTTTCATAGTTTTGCCTTTTACATTTAATTAATTTTTATGTATGGTTTAAGTAGGAATCTGATTTTTTCTTCCATATGGATAACTGATTATCCTATACTTTTCCTAATTTCTTGAATTTTTAGTTTCTCCTTGATTGAATTGTACACTGTGGGAAGGCTAAGAGTTTCTCATAGCAGTCAGCTGGAAGCTTCTGACCTGTTGATGTCTGATGCCTGAATGATGCTTTCTTGCATCCAGGTGGAACAGAGGGACCAGGTTCTGCCTCATGTATGGAATAGTCTGGCTTCCCCCCACTCTCAGTTCCGTTGTAGATCAAGTTTCCAAATGTGTTCTATTTATCTATTCCTGTGGCATTAGCACATTGTCTGACTTACAACGGTTTAAAATCTGTTTTCATATCTGGTTGGGCAAGCCCCCCACATTGCCCTTCTGTAGGAGGGCTTTACAACTTCTGGCTCTTTGCTTTTCCATACAAATAATAAAGTCAGCTTGTCAAATTCTACAAAAGGAAAATTTACAGACTCAGCTTGTTTCAATTAACTATAATTATTATTTGCTCTTTTGATGCTCAGATTGTCACAATTTGGCCCCTTTAAGTTGGGGCCTTTGTCCTTTAGGTCGACAACAGACATTCTAAAAGCATGTTTGTTCTGACCACAAAAAAATTATTCCTGTTCTTGACCTAATCCATGGGATCAGCTACTTTTAAAGAGGAATAGTGGTAGCACAATTTGGACCCTGGCTATGCATATCTGATTGTTCCATGTGAATATTGGTGATAGACAGAAAAACATTGCACACCCACTAGTGACAGCTAGAAAAAAGGCACTTCTTTCCAAGGTCATCAACTCACATTGATAGTTCCAGTGAACTCTAACATCACAAAAACCTTTAAAATTACTGTAACAAAAGTTTCAATATTCTTTTCTCTAAACTTAAGCACTATAAAATTGTAATTATAATTATACCAAGGTTTCATCGATCATGATCACCTTTTGTTACATTTACATACATAAAGATCCAAGTTTAGTTTTAGGCTTCTTCTCATTGAGTCTAAATGAATCTTTTTTGACTGTGTGGTAACAGGCTTCTCCGAATCATTCCAGCTGAGGACCCCAACTGCTTTAGAATATTTCAGACCAAGAGTGTAGTTCTGTAGCATATCAGAGAACACTGAGGTTTCATCTACTTTTCCTACATGCTTGAATTTTTGGTTTCTCCTAAACTGAATTATATATTGTAGGAAGGGTCATAGCTTCTGGCAGCTTCTAACAGATGAATGTTTGGTACCAGAATGATGGTCCTTCATGATACATGAATCAGTTGACCAGCCTCTCTTAGCTTTGAAACTTCTAGGAGGTGGTTGTGGATATTATGGATGACTTCCTGTATTAGGGTTCTATAGACAAACAGAACCAAGAGGAAGTATATAAATTTATACCAGTAGGAAATATATATACAATTGACCCTTGGACACTGCATAGGTTAGGGGTGCCGACCCTCTGCATAGCTGAAAATCCGAGGGAGTTTCCCTGGTGGTCTAGTTGTTAGTGTTGTGGTCTGCGATTCGGCGCTTTAACTGCCATGGCCTGGGTTCAATCCCTGGTTGGCCACGGGGCCAAAAAAAAAAAAAAAAAAAAAAAAAGAGTATCCTAGCATAACTTTACAGTCAGCCCTCTGTACCTGCAGTTCTGCGTCTGCGGATTCAACCAATAGGGATTGTGTAGTAATATAGTATGTATTTATTGAAAAATATATGAGTATAAGCCGACCTGCACAATTCAAACCTGTGTTGTTCAAAGGTCAACTGTATTTATAACTATATATACATATATATATTTTATATTTATATATATATAAAGAGATTCATTATAAGGAATTAGCTCACAAGATTATGGAGGCTGGCAAGTCCCGAGAACTACAGGCTGAGTCAGCAAGCATGGAGACACAGGAGAGCCAGTGGTTTAGTTCCAGTCCGAAGACTGGCAGGCTCAAGACCCAGGAAGAGCCGATATTTCAGTTTGAGTCTGAAGGCAGGAAAAAAGCCAAAGTCTCCGTTAAAAGACAGGCAGGAAAACTCTCTCTTATTTGGAACAGGGTCAGTCTTTTTGTTCTATTCAGGCCTTCAACTGATTGGATGAGGGCCACACACGTTGGGGAGCGCAATCTGCTCTACTCAAACTTATATGTTAATCTCATCCAAAAACACCCTCACAGAAACATTCAGAATAATGTTTGACCAAATATTTGGGCACCCCACAGCCCAGTCAAGTTGACACATAAAATTAACCATCACACTTCCCAACATCCATGCATATTCATCTCATGTGCATATTCCAAGCCAACCATAGTTATTCTGTCTCCTTGTCAGTGATGACTTCAGGGGTGGACAGGCCTCAGCCATGATGTGAGGGAAAGCTGATGGTAGGGCTCCTAGGAAAAGTTCCCTTGATCCAAAGACAGTGCTGTGTGACACAATGCTCTCTTCCCCCTCTGGATGTTTTATGGTTGATGGTGATGGCAGAGGGGAGAAATGGATAAGCCAGGTCCCTTGTCACAGAGTCAACCTGCCCCAGAACCCTCCTCCCTCTGGTCTCTCTGTTCACCGAGATAACAAATGGCCTATTGTTCAAGCCACTTCAAAGTGTGGTTTCTGCTCCTTGAGGCTGAGGATTTCCTAATATAGATCTATCCTAAGAGACTTGGCAGTTTCTACAGCCTTTAATTATAATGCCTGTCTGTGACAGGCAATCTTCTGTATATATAATAAGTTGTTTCGTTACTACCTCAAAGTTTGATTTTTCTAATGACATTTTAAGCCACAAAGACGTTTCTAGATTTTCATAAAAATTCAGCCATGCGTGATGCTCCCAATGCAACCAATCCATCAGAGGTCACAGAGGTGAAGAGACCATCTCTTTCAGGCAGCACGTGGACATTCCTATATCATCTCTCCTGGTGCCAAGTTTCCCTTGGCAATGACTACAAGATGCAACTCAATTTCAGAAATGTTAAAATGAGCGTCTTAAAACTGAGGAAGCATTTTTGGATGTAGGGAGATGCAAGTTTCTGCTGGTTTTGGGCGGAGGGATGGCTTAGGGCTGAGAGTGAAAACAGGGATGAGTGGAGAAAGGACTCTGAACTGAGGACAGGATGTCTGTTATCCAGTTTGGAGGCTTGATGTAAGGAGATGCCATCATGAGGATACTTCCTCATTCTCCAAAAATGTTCTACATACCACTCTGTCGTTTGTGCCTACAAAATGAAAATATGAGCCATATTGATCCACATCCATATTTCTGTTAATGCAGACAGTTTTTCCTTCCTTTCTAAAATAACTTGACCAAAAACCTTCATGGAGTGACTATGCCAGGTCTTGGGCCAAGGGAGAGAGACTTGGAGATAAATAAAGCACACTCCATTCAAGGACCTCACAGTTTAGTAAGACAAGTTATAATATGTATAACATACTTGTATATATTATATATGTATGCACATGCTTGTATATCGTAGTGCTATAGCCTGAATGTTTGTGTCCCCCAAATTCATATGTTGAAATCCTAACCCCCAGTGTGATAGTATTTGAAAGCTCGCCTTTGGGAGGTGATTAGGTCATGAGGGTGGAGCTCTCATGATTGAGATCAGTGCCCTTATGAAAGAGACCCCAGAGAGCTAGCTCGTCCCATCTGCCATGTGGGACACTGTAAAAAGATGGCCATCTAGGAAGTGGGGCCTCACCTGACACTGAGTCTGCCAGCACCAGGATCTTGGACTTCCCAGCCCTCAGAACCGTGAGAAATAAATATTTGCTGTTTATGAGCCACCCAGTCTGTGGTATTTTGTTATAGCAGCCTGAGTGGACTAAGCAACATGGAGAGTAATAGTTGGAAGGGTACCCTCCAAAACATGACTCTTCTTACCTGTCTCCTTCTGTACTTTTGTGCTTTTTAAAAACATTTTTAAAAAATTGGCATGCGTTACTAGGGCAGAAGGGGGACCAGTGATAAGGCTTTGCAGTGGCCCAGGCAAGAGATAGCGGTGGCTTGGGCAGCCACCCAAGGATGTGGAGGATGAAGAGACTTGCTTCGACTGGAAGCTACTGAGGAGGGGGAATCAGGGCTTGGTGGTAGATAGGAGAACAGAGGAGTCAAAGATGGCTTGAGCGATGGGGTGGATGGTGGGGGGCATGCTGGAAGAGATGTTTGGGGGCAGTTTCCTGGTCAGCACCTGCCCAGGTAGATGCAGGATGAATACCTCTGCAGGATTTCCACTGGCTGTTCACCCACAAAATTGCCTCCCCAGCTGGAGAGGTTGGCTAAGAACTCTTCAGCAGCCCCCAACTCCCAGTGGCCTCTTCTAGGGGCAGTTGTCCATCCAGGAACCCAAGGCTGGGTGGCAGTGTAATCCACCAGTGGGCCAGTGGATCCCATGCCCATTCCCAACTGGGGGCTTACAAGCCAGAACTGTGAGGCCAGACTTTGTCAGGGCCTGCCCTGGGGTGAGGCTGCCCCCAGCAGGGGGCAGCAGCCATCCTGCTCTCTGCCCAGAATGCTAGAAGGCCTGAATAGGAGCTCCCTCGTGGTTTCATCCATCCACCCCCTGCCTGGTGTGAGTGCCCAGGGTGCAGCCAGGGCCTCGGCCACACCGCCGGGAGGGGCCCTCCATCCCAACCCCGAGTATCTCAGGGGGGATGAATCCTTCTCAGCTTTAGAAGGGGTAGTGAAATCAGATGAAAAAAGGGGTGGAGGCTTTGCTGACTTTTTGACGGGGCGTGGGGAGTGCTGCGATAGAAGGTAGCAATGGCTGGAAGGAGGGAAGGTCTGCACTTGAATGAACGAACGAACTAACGAACCAAGAGTAGTTGATTTTTAGGCCACTTTAACCGGCGTCTCAGGGTTAGAAAATCCACCCTCCCCTCCCGGAACGAAAATGTCTCCTAGATAGTTTTCATTCTCTCACTGTTACAACTCGCATTATAAAACTTAGGCTCCCCGCTCCATGAGCTGGTGGGCTTCTCCAGCTCGGAGAATCCGGGCGGCCTTGCTGGTCACTGTGTCCCCAGAATTCGGCGAGTAGTGCTCGCGACTCTGGGCGGTGCTGGGGGACCCCACACGGCGCTGCGGGCCCAGGGGCGAGGGGCCCCGCACTTCAGCGCAGGCCACGCCCAATCCCCCGCCCCTGCTGTCCCCGCCCCGCCCCGTCTGCGGACAGACTCCGCGGCGCCGCGCAGCCCGCGCCTCCGCCCCCGAGCACCCAGGTGGGCGGAGTTGCGGATGAGGGGCGGGATGTTTTGGTGGGCGGGGGTCCCGGTGACGGCATCCGCGCGCGCCGCGCTGGGGCTCACAGCCTGACTGCCCCGGGGCGGGGGGACTACGCTCACAGCCGAGCAGGTGGGTGTGGGCCGGGGAGGGGTGGAGGTCGAGGACCGGGGTGGGAGGGAGGAGGCGCGCGCTCGCCCCCTCCCTGAGCAGGCCTGGACCGGGCGGCATGGTGTCGGCACGCCTGGGGAGCAATGACCGAGCCCGGGGACCTCCCCCATCCTTGCTTTCCAGCCTCCTGGAGGTTCGTGTCTGGGCGGGTGGAAGTCTCCCCTTTCCTAAGTCGGGGGCCTGAGGCCGGCCTTCCGGGCCTGGCCAGGAGGAGCGAGCGCCCACGCTGCGAGAGTTGGGTTCGCATTTGTAATCACTTCTCCGAACTTTCCGTGAGCTCCTATCCCGTGCCTGGCGCCTCCGACTCCGGTTCCCCTACCCCCGGCGCCCGACCGCCCCGGTGTTGTCCGGGCGCCTTTGGCGCGCGGAGCACTGTGCCCCGAGCCGGGGTGCGGAGAAGCCGGGACCGCACGGGGCTAGAAAAGCTTTGGGTGAGGGGTGCGCGAAGGCGCCCACAGTATCGCGTGGCAGTTACCGCTGTGGCCCCAGGGCCGGGCACCCAGCAGGGGCTGATGATTGAATGAACAAACGAACCGTTACAGCTGCTGAGAGATGTTAAGTAGTGAAAAATAAAGTGCTGTGACCTGGGGGTCGGGGTAGGGAGTGGTGAGGACTGCGATAAGAGAAGGGAGGAAGGAGATGGGAAGGTTCCTTGGATGGAGATTATTAATCACTATTGGGCAGCTACTAAGCGTCGTACCTTGTGCTGGGTGCTGGAGATGCAGCACGAAGGGGACAAGAGGGTGCCTGCCTCCCAGCTCCCAGATTGGGACGTGGGGGGGAACGACGGGTAATCTGGCTTTTGCAAGGGAAGGGAGTGGTTAGTGGCTGATGGGAGAACCACAGGGCATTGTGTGTGTGTGTGTGTGTGTGTGTAGTGGTGGGGGCACAGAGCAGAGGCCCCTCCCTGGCTCCCTGAAGGTGGGACCAGCCTAAGCCTGGAGGGATGAGGAGTCTTGGGCAACACTGAGTGTGCTGCAGGCGGAGAAAGGTGAGGAAAGGTGGGGTATAGAGGGTAAGTAGTCAAGGTAGGCAGGGCCCATTAAAAGTTATTTTTCCTGTTAAGGTTTTGAATCTCAAGAGCATTGGGGAGTCTCTTGGGGGGAGTTTAAGCAGGAGAGTGATGTGAGCACATTTGCATTTCTGAAAAATGCCCCGGTTGCTGCATAGGGAGGTGCAGGGAGGCTGAGGCCAGTGAGGAGGCTGGTAAATGTCATTCCGTCGAGATGTCGGTGGGCAGGATCAGGGCTTTGGTAATAGGATGGAAAGAAGCAGGTGTAGTTGATATTTAGAAGATGGGATTGGCAGTATTTGATGGTGGGGGCTTGGTCTCAAAGGATCTGCTTTTTTTTTTTAACATCTTTATTGGAGTATAATTGCTTTACAATGGTGTGTTAGTTTCTGCTGTATAACAAAGTGAATCAGCTATATGTGTACATATATCCCAACATCTCCTCCCTCTTGCGTCTCCTTCCTACCCTCCCTATCCCACCCCTCTAGGTGGTCACAAAGCACTGAGCTGATCTCCCTGTGCTATGCAGCTGCTTCCCACTAGCTATTTTACGTTTGGTAGTATATATATGTCCATGCCGCTCTCTCACTTCGTCCCAGCTTCCCCTTCCCCCTCCCTGTGTCCTCAAGTCCATTCTCTACGTCTGCATCCTTATTCCTGTCCTGTGCTGACTCTTTTTAAGAAGGTGGAGCAGGGAATGTGAGGTTACAAAGGCAGAGATTATGGAAAACCCAGTGGGTGTTAGGGAAAAGAGATCCCTGGTGTAGTGCTGCTTGTGTGTGTGTCTGTGTGTCTTCCTTCTAGGAGATAGGGTCGCAGGGGAAGAATGCAGCTGGAACACAGAAACCCTTGGATGTCAGGTGGAGGAGTTAGGGCCTTATTTTGCCAGTGATGGGAGCCATGAAATGTTACTGTGTAGGATTTTATCGTGGCCCTTGCAGCATCTGGGCATTAGTTTGGGGCACGGAGGATGTTCTGAGTGTTGACCACCCTCCCTTTTAATCCCTGCAAGGTCAGGAGCTGCAGGATCTGGCTCCAGGTCACCTGCAAGGTGAGTCCAGGTGCTGATGGCAGGGGCCTCTTCCTCTCTTCGCAGGGCAGGGAACAGCCTTCCCTCAACATGGGGCTGGAGGCCCAGAGGCTGCCAGGGGCTGAGGAGGCCCCAGTGAGGGTGGCCCTTCGAGTCCGCCCATTGCTGCCCAAGGAGCTGCTGCACGGGCACCAGAGCTGCCTGAGGGTGGAGCCGGGGCACGGCCGAGTCACTTTGGGCCGGGACCGCCACTTTGGCTTCCACGTAGTGCTGGACGAGGACGCCGGGCAGGAGGCTGTGTACCAGGCCTGCGTGCAACCCCTCCTCGAGGCTTTTTTTGAGGGCTTCAATGCCACCGTCTTTGCCTATGGTCAGACAGGCTCCGGGAAGACGTACACCATGGGGGAGGCCAGTGTGGGTGAGTGACCCTGCTTGAGGCCCCCTGCCCTTGTTGAGGGTCCTCAGTGTCTCCTGAATTTCTGCCCCTGCCCTCTTGCTGCCATTCCCTGTTGAAGATGAGGATGCTGGTGGAGGGGGGAGGGGCAGGTTTCCTAAACAGATCTGCAGCCCAGAGTGGGACCAGCTGTGTCAGTGGGCTGGGTCGGGCAGGCAGGAACAGTCCTCGGAGGTGAGTGACCTTCTCAATTCCATAGAGATGGGACCATGCTGTCTGGCTCTGGGGACCTCATGGGGAGGAAGGGCACGGGAAGTTGGCTTGTCTCTGGAGGTTGTTAGGATGGCTGCTGGGGGTCAGGAATCCATGTTCTAGTCAGAGTGGTTGGAAGGGGAACTGTCCTGGAAGAGATATGCTTTGGCTGCTGCGTAGCAGGGAAGCTGGCTGGTTCCATGAGGCTCTGGAGCAGAGTTTTGGGAGAGATGCTTTGGGCCAACTGAAGGAACTGCCCCCTTTTAAGGAGCATGAACTGCTTTATCCTAGGTTTTAAAAGTGTACATGTTTGTTGTGGAAAATTAGGAAAATACAGAAAACACATACACAAAATAAAACTTACTTGATAATTGCCTTTCAGAAATCACACAACCTGTTAGCATTTCAGTCTTTCGGGTGAAAATTAGTATACATTAAAAAATGGTATTATAGTGTACCCATTCTTTTGTATCCTGTTTTATTTTCTTAACAATATATCATGAACATTTCTCTGTATCATTAAATATTCTTCAATCAAAAATTTTAATGGCTGCCTGGCATGCCATTGTGAGTATAAGGTAACTTATTTAACCAGCTCCCCTGTTTGGATATTAGGATGGACACTTAGGATGTTTACATTTTTATTGAGTTATGAGGAAGAATGTGTTCTGAATATCCTCTTATTACTTCCTTGGGATAAATTTAGGAAGTCCTTTAGATAACTGAGCATAGACTATGGTAATGAGTCTCCAGGAGTAATCAAGCAAAGGGTATCTGACCGCCTGGCAGGGCTGTAGTGGAGGGGATGCTTACATCATGAAAGGGATTGGTTGAACCTTGAGAGGTTGCTTCCAACTCTGAAATTCTGCCCGACCACCCTGGGGCATGGCCTGGCTCAGGCTGCCCAGCCCATCCTGGCCTCTGCTGCTGCCTTCTCCACACTGGAGCCCCATCCTCCAGCTGCTGCTAGGGGCCTCTGGGCCTTCTGGGCGCCATGCCCAGCTGAAAGCATGGTGGCAGGAGGCCCTGCGGTGTCTCCTCAGCCTCGCTTCACGAGGACGAGCAGGGCATCATCCCACGGGCCATGGCTGAGGCCTTTAAGCTGATTGATGAGAATGACCTGCTTGACTGTCTGGTGCACGTGTCCTACCTGGAAGTGTACAAGGAGGAGTTCCGAGACCTGCTGGAGGTGGGCACCGCCAGCCGTGACATCCAGCTTCGGGAAGATGATCGTGGGAATGTTGGTGAGGAACTCCTGGGTCCTCCACTGGCTGGGAGCGGGATACCTGGCTTGGGGAGGCTTTACCTGCTTAGTGTGGCTTACCTGTCTGGTGGGGGTACCTCCTAACTGGGAAACCAAGCTCTGGAAAGTTTTGCTTTCTCTTCCCGTCTCTACTGAGTTCAGTATACTTTGGTGTGCCCAGAGTGAGAGGCATTGAGGTGAGCGTGGGGAAGCTGGAGCCCCCTCAAGCCCCAGCCAGTATGGGCAGGACCCCCTGGGCGTGGGGAAGGGACCCCTGAGTCAGGAAGAGCTGTAGAGGACCAGCCGTGCTCTGCCTGCTCTCCTGGCTGTCAGTCTCAGGCTGCCCCTGCCCTGGGCTCATGGCCTTCTGTGCCCGCAGTGCTGTGTGGAGTGAAGGAGGTGGACGTGGAGGGCCTGGATGAGGTGCTGAGCCTCCTGGAGATGGGCAATGCGGCGCGGCACACGGGGGCCACACACCTCAACCGCCTTTCCAGCCGCTCACACACTGTGTTCACCGTGACCCTGGAGCAGCGGGGGCGTGCCCCCAGCCGCCTCCCCCGACCTGCCGCGGGCCAGCTGCTCATCTCCAAGTTCCACTTCGTGGACTTGGCCGGCTCAGAGAGGGTGCTCAAGACAGGCAGCACAGGCGAGCGGCTCAAGGAGAGCATCCAGATCAACAGCAGCCTCTTGGCGCTGGGCAACGTCATCAGCGCCCTGGGTGACCCCCAGCGCCGCGGCAGCCACATCCCCTACCGGGACTCC
Organism: Balaenoptera musculus; assembly: GCF_009873245.2. Taxonomy (NCBI): domain Eukaryota; kingdom Metazoa; phylum Chordata; class Mammalia; order Artiodactyla; family Balaenopteridae; genus Balaenoptera; species Balaenoptera musculus. Next base: position 38,212,349 of record NC_045786.1, read on the forward strand.
AAGATCACCCGGTGAGCCGCCGATGGCCGCAGGCCCACGGAGAAGGGTTCACAAGAACCGGGCTAGTCTGTTCTAGCTCCTGTCTGGCCTCTGGGGTTGGGGGGAGGCGACTAGGAGATGGGTCCCCCTCAGGCTTCGGGGGCGTGCCGTCCACGCGGTTCGAGGTATCCGGCCCATGGGGAACCACGCCGAGGATCGGACCCGGTTTGGGGTCTGGACCTCTGGCCCTGGCACGTTGGGGCCCCTAACGCCTCTCGCCTGGCGCCCTCAGGATCCTCAAAGACTCCCTGGGCGGGAATGCCAAGACAGTGATGATCGCCTGCGTCAGCCCTTCCTCCTCGGACTTCGACGAGACTCTCAACACCCTCAACTACGCCAGCCGCGCCCAGAACATCTGCAACCGCGCCACTGTCAACTGGCGGCCCGAGGCCGAGCGGGCGCCCGAGGAGGCAGCCGCTGGCCCGCGGGGGCCGCCTAGACACCGCTCGGAGACGCGCATCATCCACCGGGGCCGGCGCGCCCCGGGCCCCACCGCCGCGGCCGCCGCCCGCCTGGGCGCCGAGTGCGCTCGCTACCGGGCCCGCACCGACGCCGCTTACAGCCTCCTGCGCGAGCTGCAGGCCGAGCCCGGGCTGCCCGGCGCCGCCGCCCGCAAGGTGCGCGACTGGCTGTGCGCCGTCGAGGGCGAGCGCAGCGCCCTGAGCTCCCCCTCTGGGCCCGACAGCGGCATCGAGAGTGCCTCCGCCGAGGAGCAGGCCATGCAGGGACCCGGTGGACGAAAGGTGGCCAAGGGTCAGGTGTGGCCTGGGGGTGGGGAGGGGATGGGGAAGGAAGAAAGTCTTCATACAGCTAGCTGTGTCCCTGCCCCTTGCTCATTAGCAGAGCACATTTGGGATTCAGAGGCACTTCTGCTGGTGATCTTGATGACTTTCCAATCCTCAGGGTCTCTATCTGTAAAATAGGGATAGCATTAGTATCTACCTCCTGGTGATGTAAGGACTGAAGGTGTCACAAGTGCAGGAGAAGGCTAGTTGTTCCTAATAATAGTGATGTTATTGTTAATGAAAATATGATTAATAATTACAAGAGCTGGCCCAATGGCTTGTGGAGGGGACTGCAGGCCAGGTGGGGTCTCGAGCCCCTGTTGCAGGCAGGGCTTGGAGCAGAGTAGCAAGCCCGGCTAGGGGAACCTCTGGCAGGGCAGGGAGAGGGCTGAGGTGTCTCAGGGACAGGCAGGCTTGTCTTGACAGCTCCTGCCCCTGAAGCTTCTCTCCCGGCCCCATAGGAAGATGAGGGGGCACTGCAGCTGCTGGCCCTGCAGAGCCAGGTGGCCCGGCTGGAGGAGGAGAACCGAGACTTTCTGGCTGCTCTGGAGGACGCCATGGAGCAGTACAAACTGCAGGTGGGGCACCCCCTTCCGCAGTGGTGGGGGTGGGGCACTTCTGCTGGGAGGTGAAACTGAGCTGAGCCTGTCAGGATGAGAGGAAGTTAGCCAGGGGAGGGTTCTGGCAGGATGGGTAGAGATACGGGGTGCGCAGTATGAGCAAAAGTGTGGAGGTGAGGGACACATTGGCGCGGGTGGGTGTGCAGGATGGTCATGAGGACGGATAGGAAGTGGGACTGGAGGGGTAGCAGGATGAGACTCCAGAGCTGGGCTTTTCCTTTTGTCCCAGGGTAACTGGGTCAGCATTGCTCCTGGCGCCCCCTGGTGGCAGTGAATGGCATGGATATGGAGGGAGTGATAGGATGTGGCTGGGTGGGTGAGTTTGAACCCGAACTAATGCAGTGTGTGTGCGCGGGAGGGACACCAAGAGGGGGTCAGAGGTATTTGGCCCTCCTCCATTTTAGCACAGAGAGGGCAGGGTGGCCTCAGACGTGCTCTTCAGTTTCCTGCACTTCTGCCTCTCAGCATCCCTGCACCCCACCTTTCGCACATCCGCGTTGCCCCATCAGCACCTGGACCGTGTCTTGCAGAGCGACCGTCTTCGTGAGCAGCAGGAGGAGATGGCAGAGCTGCGGCTGCGGCTGGAGCTGGTGCGGCCTGGCTGGGGGGCCCCAGGGCTCTTGCAGGGCTTGCCTCCTGAGTCCTTTATGCCCCGGCCTCACACGGCCCCCCTGGGGGGTGCCCACACCCGTGTGCTGGGCATGGTGCCCCCTGCCTGCCTTCCTGGAGATGAAGTTGGCCCTGAGAATTGGGGAGAGGTGAGGAGGTGGCGAGGCTGGGTGTCTGCTGGGCCTGTTGACCTGGGCAGGCTCTGGCAGGGGAAGGTGATGCTGGGGAATGTGTCCCTCACCCCATGCTTTCATGGGACCGGCTATGAGATGCCCCTTTCTGGTGTTGCTAGAGGAATGGCCAAAATTTGGGTAGGGCTTCTCAGAAGGATCTGGTGCTGTTGAGCATCCCTGGAGTACCTGGAGATTGCTCAGAGTGAGGAGGTTATAGAGGGGGTTCTGGCTTCTAGTATGGAATGGAAAGCTCACATACCTCCAGGGATGGGGAGCTCATCACTTCCGAGGCCACACCCTCTCCGTCTTTGGATGCGTTTCTTTGCAAGGTCACTTTTCCGTGAGCTCTAATCTGCTCCTCAAGCCTGGTCTCTTGTTTCTAGTTCTGTCACTTGGGGCCTTTTGGACAAAGGCTGCTCCTGCATCTGCCTGAGAGCTCTGGGTCATCTCAGCTCTAAAGGCCTGAGGGACTGAGGAGAGGGAGGACGTGGGTTTGGCAGAAGCCTGTTATGCAGCCCCCCTACTCTAGCAGGGCGTTGTTGGTGAGATAAAACTTGGTGCAGTTGACCTGTATGCAAGATAGAAAGGGCCAGTTGTCCCCCGAGGAGTGCCAGGTTTGCTATGGGAGCTGGAGCAGGGGTGGAGAGGGGGAAGAGAAGAGGGGGAGAAGAGGGGGAGAAGAGGAAGGAGCGAGGGAAGCGGGAGGAAGCTCCTGCTCCGACTTGAGACTGGAAAGGCTTCCCAGAGGTGTCATTTGAGCTAGATCCTGAAGGTAAGGTAGGGCTGGAAGAGGTAGAGATGTGAGGAGCATGCAAGGTGGGGTGTAGGTAGGAGCAAAGACTTGGTGGTGGGAGATGGCTGATGGAGAATGCTCTAGAAGCTTCCTATCCTGAAACCTGGCATTCCCCTAGCAGGTGACAAATGGCGGGGAGGCTGGAGCCAAGTTGTTGGCAGAGGGAGAGAGGCTGGGAAGTGGCTCTTCAGCTGCATCAGAGGAAGAGGAGGAGGGGGGAGAGGAGGAGCCACCCCGACGGATCCTGCACCCACGCAGGTGAGTGGGACCCACGGCCCACCTGACAAGGACCGGCTCAGGGCCCCAGCTGGGCAGGAGGAGGATCCCACTGGGGTCTCAGGGTGCCCTCACCTGCGTCGCCCTGGCCGGCCCTTGGGGGAGAGCAGGCAGGGACTGTGGGCTCTGAATCAAGAGTTCTCGCTGGGGTGAGTGTGCTGAGGGGATGGGCCCAGACCTCCTGGTTCTCAGCCTCCAAGGTGGCCCTCGGTTCCCCCAGCTGCCCTGCACCCTCTAAGCTCAGCTGCTGGCCTCAGAATTCTGCCAGACTGACATCCTGGGGTCACAGTGACCCTGGTGGCCTCTCTTCCCCTCCTGGGCCCAGGAGGTAGCTGGGCTGGGGCTGGGGAGGGGTACAGGCTCCCCCTTCTGCCCTCCAGGAATAGGATCAGTAAGGGGAGCCAGAGGATGGGGGCCCACCCAGGGAGTCCACTCAACAGGAAGGGCCCAGAGCTTCGCCTGGAGGAGCTGGGTGCAACCATCCCGGGGCCCAGAGGTGAGCTGGGTAGGGCACAGAGAGGGTCCTGACCCCTTTTCCCCTTCATGGTCCTGGACTGGCCACCCCAGACAGTCCACACACAACCCCTGGCTGCCCCTGGCCAGGGCATGCCCCTCCCCTCCCCTCCCCTCCCCTCCCCTCCCTTCCCCTCCCCTCCCCTCCCCCACTGTTAGCTGGGACAGCGGCCCTGACAGTCAGCCTATTACAGTGGTTGGTGGGAGCCAGGCCCTGGTTCGGCCCTGCCAGGCCCCCACTGCCATGGCCTCTGAATGGCGGCTGGCCCAAGCCCAGCAGAAGATCCGTGAGCTGGCCATCAACATCCGCATGAAGGAGGAGCTCATAGGCGAGCTGGTCCGCACAGGTGAGGGGTGGGGCTTTTGGGCTGGCCTCCCACCTGAGGGTGGTTAGGAGCGGGGTCCAGGTGGCATAGGTTTGGTAAACCAGCTCAGTTTCTTCCAGATATGTGACCTTGAGCAAGTAGGATAACGCCTCTGTGCTTCAGTTTTCTCCTCTCTGAAATGGAGATAGTAACTGAACCTGCTTTATAGGTTGTTGAAATGAGCTAATTCAAGTGAAGTGCTTAGGCTGGCTTTCAGGAAGCATTAGTTCTTATTACTGGGTTGGCCAAAAAGTTCGTTCGGGTTTTCAAACGAACTTTTTGGCCAACCCAATATTATTAATCAATTGCTGTGTGTCAGGCACCGCACTGGGCACAGAATCTCCCGGTCCTGGGGAGCAAACAGCGTCCCCACATCATCTACGTCTACTACTGGTGATACCGGTGAACGAGCAGGGGATGATTTTCGGTAGTGACTAGTTGAGCTTTTCAATTTTAATAGTTATAAATTTATTTATTCCAAAATGCACTGGGAACAATTTCAAACAGACATATGAGAGTCCCTATCACCAGATTTAGCATGTCCAAGCTTTGCTCGCATTTGTTTCATCTCTCCCTTTTTTCTTTGCTGAAATGTTTTGAAGCAAATCCAGGACAGCATGTCATTTCATCCCTACACCTTTCAGTATGCCTCTTTTTCAGCATTTCAACCAAAATGCCATGAGCACATCTAACAGAACTAATGCCCTCTCAGTGCCCAGAGCAGGAGCAGCTGCTCAGCAGTGTCTGTGTGCAGCTCCGGGCTTGTCCACACATTATATTTGCACGTTAGTTCTCTGAAATCTCCCTTCTCTCACCTTTTCACAGTCATCCTACAGAATGTTCCAAACCCCAAATGTTCTGGGTTTGTCTATTAGCTTCCTGTGGTGTCATTTAGCTTGTCCCTCTGTCCTCCATATTTCCTACAAATGGAAGGTAGTTCTAGAGGCTTAGTTGAATGCAGGCTCAAGTTACATATTTACTTTAGCATGTGTTAGTTAAAAGTAAAACAAGTAAACCCATATTTTCCCTGGGTCACTGCTATGGATAAGGCTATTTTTAAAAATGTGTCAACTTAAAGAAAAATATTAAGTAAATCACGGTTCTAGGGGTACAGAGTCGTGGCAAAATCCGTGTAGGTGTCCAGGGCTGACAGAGGTCTGGAAAAGCTCCCAGGGGAACGAACTACGATGCTCTTCAGGCAGAGGGGCTGTGCTGACACGACCCTCGCCTTTTCTTCCAGGGAAGGCGGCCCAGGCCCTGAACCGCCAGCACAGCCAGCGCATCCGGGAGCTGGAGCAGGAGGCAGAGCGGGTGCGGGCTGAGCTGAGTGAAGGCCAGAGGCAGCTGCGGGAGCTTGAGGGCAAGGAGCCCCAGGACGCCAGCGAGCGTTCGCAGCTCCAGGAGTTCCGCAAGAGGGTTGCTGCCGCTCAGAGCCAAGTGCAGGTACTGACCTGTCCGGACCCTGGGGGTGGTGGTTGCAGCCTCCCAGGCTGGGGTCCTGGGATCAAGACATGTGAGCCCTGGAGCCCAAGCTCACTGTGGAACCTGTGGGTGGTCAGGCCCTCGTGCCCCAGCCCCGGCTGGTGGCACTAACGCCCTCCTGGTCTCTCAGGGTGAGGCTGGCGTTAGATAGAAGCTGGCGGTGCTGGGAGTCGGCTCAGCTTTAAACACAGCAGAGGCAGGGAGGTGGGGCCTACCCGAAGACCATCTAGGAGACCAGTGAGGGTGAGGGGTGGGCATCGGGAGAAACCAGCCCTCCCTCCTGCAGCTCCCCCCGCCTCCCTCCATCTGTCTACTCTTCCAGTTCTCCATTCACCCATCTCTCCTAACCATCATCCCTCTGTCCGTCCACCCATCAGTCCATGTGTCTATCTAACCCATCCATCCGATTGTCCTTTTATCAGTTGGTATGACTAACTGTCCATTTATGTGTCTATTCATTGGTCTTTCTATTCCCCTTGATCGACCCTTGCATTATCTGTCCATCCTGTTTTTTACCTTTATATGATCCCATCATCTGTCCACCCACCCTGCCATCCATTCTTCTTTGCAGCTGTCCATCCATTATTCATTCCTTCTTTTCTCAGTTCACCTGTCCAAGAGACCGTACAGTAGAGTGATTAAGAGCACAGGTTCTGGAGCCTTGACTGCTTGGGTTTGAATCCCAGCTCTGCCATTTACTACATGTGTGTCTTTGGTCAAGTTTCCTAACCTCTCTGTGCCTCAGTTTCCTAATCTGTTAAGTAGGAAACCTTTAAAACCTTTTCATCAGATTGTTAGGATCATTTAGTATACTGAGAGCACTTGATGTAGCGCTTGGTACATAATAAGCGTCGTAGTATTTTGACATTCTTATAATTTTGATATTTTTATAGTCCGTCATCCATCTGCCTGTTTTCCCTTCTGTCTGTCCCTCTGTGCATCGTTCTTCTGTCCTGCCTGCCCTTGTTGAGTGCCCGGCACCATGCCAGGCTCTTGGCAGCCCCCACGCGTGGCCCAGCAGAGGCTGTGTTGGTCCCAGGTGCTGAAGGAGAAGAAGCAGGCGACAGAGCGGCTGGTGTCGCTGTCGGCCCAGAGCGAGAAGCGGCTGCAGGAGCTGGAGAGGAATGTGCAGCTCATGCGGCAGCAGCAGGGGCAGCTGCAAAGGCGGCTTCGTGAGGAGACAGAGCAGAAGCGGCGCCTGGAGACAGAGATGAACAAGCGGCAGCACCGTGTCAAGGTCGGGCGCTTGGGCGGTGGGGTGCCTGTGTCCCAGCCAGGAGGCCAGGCGGGGCACACAGCCAGGGGAGCACTTACAGCCACATGACCTTATAAAGCAGCTCACTTGGCTTCCCTGAGTTTGTATTTTTACTTGAAAATGAGGAGAGTTATAGGAAACTCAGGGCTAGGGTGAGAATTCAGTGGGATGAATTATATAAGGGGACTGGCGTCTTGCAAGTGTTTGCTCCTGTTGGCGGGTCCCCAGCGAGACTTGGGGGTGGCGAGGCTGGGGGTTGCTGCGCAGGGCTGTCTTGGGAGAAGAGTAGGCGCTCCTTTGGGCTTGGGAGATCACAGGCTCTGGGAGGATGTGGGTACCACTCACGGCCCTGCCCACTGAGCTTCTCACCCTGCACATCCCCAGGAGCTGGAGCTGAAGCACGAGCAGCAGCAAAAGATCCTGAAGATCAAGACAGAAGAGATTGCGGCATTTCAGAGGAAGCGGCGCAGCGGCAGCAACGGCTCTGTTGTCAGCCTGGAGCAGCAGCAGGTGGGGCCTGGGCTGAGCCTGCACCCCCAGGGGCACCCGCAGCCTGGCTGGGCAGCCTGGCCAGTTGCTAGAGTCCCCGGGGTGGGGGTCAGCTGATGGGTACACCATTCTCCCCACCTGACCCGGGTGGCCGCCCGCACCACCCATGCAGCCAGAGGTGAGAGCTGAGTTCCCTCCCCGCCTCCTCCACTGTCCCTCAGAAGATTGAGGAGCAGAAGAAGTGGCTGGACCAGGAGATGGAGAAGGTCCTACAGCAGCGGCGGGCACTGGAGGAGCTGGGCAAGGAGCTCCACAAGCGGGAGGCCATCCTGGCCAAGAAGGAGGCCCTGATGCAGGAGAAGACGGGGCTGGAGAGCAAGCGCCTGCGGTCCAGCCAGGTGAGGTCCTGCCAGGTGAGGCCCTACCCGATAAGGCCCTGCCAGGTGAGGTCCAGCAAGGAGAGAGCCTGACAGCTGAGTTTCTGCCGGGTGAGGTCCTGCCAGGTGAGATTCCATCAGGTGAGGTCCTTCCAAGTGAGATCTCTCCAGTTGATAACACTGCCAGGTGAGTTCTAGACAGGTGCGGTTCTTCTAGGTGATGTCCCTGCCAGGTAAGTTCCAGCCAGGTCAGGCTGTATCCTATGGATCTCTCAAGAATTCTAGGGCTTTAGGGTGTCTGTGATGCAGGTGCTGCTGTGTGGGTAGAAGAACCTCTCCAAGTATCTATCCCACAATTCATTTTACCTCATTAACCACCTGCTCTGGGACTGTGCAGGCAGAACAGGGAACCACAGGTATGGAGAGGTGGTGTGGCCAGAGAGGAAGAGCCTTCACTGGCATTGGAGGCAGACGAACCTGGCCCCACCCAGCTCCGCCAGGCTTCATTGCCTCCTCTTGAGCAGGAAGCTTCTGAGCCATACCTTCCTCCTCTGTCAAATGGAATCACAGTGTGGCCATGAGGATCAGAGAAGGGGTATGTCACACGCAAAGCCCAGAGCCTGTTCCAGGAGCGGGTGCTCAGGCTAGATTCCCACAGGGTTCCAGACCCACTTCTGCCCTCATGGAGTCCAAGAGAGTTCAGCTGGATTATCTGGAACTTCCCTCAGCCACTAGAGCCCTTACTTCCTCCCACATCAGGTTCCCAGAAGGGCCTTTGGGATTTGGCCACTGATTCCCCGTAATTCCCATGGCAAGCTGGAGTCACGTCATCGCAGTGACAGGCCACCACCATCCCGCTCTGTTTCTGCCCGGGTCGTCCCCTCCTTGTCAGGACTGCCCTTTCCTCAGCTTGTCTGTGTCCTCCTTCCAGGCCATCTCTGGGGGCCCCTCTTCAGAGGCTCGGGTCCCATAGGCCCCCACTCCCCGGCTTATGCAGAGCTGAGAGTCAGGCCTCCCGCTGAGCAGCACTCCTCCTCAGCATCCCATGGTGGGGCTGGGCCATCCCTGTCGCCCTGGGGAGGATGGGGCCTGCTTCTTCCCTAATCGCTAGCTGTGCTGCCCCCAGGCCCTCAACGAGGACATTGTGCGTGTGTCCAGCCGGCTGGAGCACCTGGAGAAGGAGCTCTCCGAGAAGAGCGGGCAGCTGCGGCAGGGCAGCGCCCAGAGCCAGCAGCAGATCCGCGGGGAGATCGACGCCCTGCGCCAGGAGAAGGACGCGCTACTGAAGCAGCGGCTGGAGATTGACGGCAAGCTGAGGCAGGGCAGCCTGCTATCGCCTGAGGTGCGCCCCGCGGGCTGGCCCTGGCCGCCTGCTCCACGCTGGGTGTGGGCCTTGCTGCTTTTGGACACGCACACGTTCCTCCCGGGTGTTAGCCCACCAAGAGCGCACAGAACTGGCCCTCCCCCCCCACTCCAGCCCCTGTGTCTGAGACACACGGCTGGGCCTGGCTGCCCTCGGTCCTGCCCAGCTGGACTCTGGACTCGTTCCGTGCCCTGTGGCACATTGACCTCGTGTATGTATCATGTGCTCACACCTCTCAGCTCCCTAACGTGGAATGAGTGTTGGGACCATGTCAGCACACCTCATAGCCACACAGGTTTGCCCTCCGGACAGCAGAGAAAGCCCATGTTAAGAGCAGCGGACCCCAGCAGATCCTGGGTGCCTCTGTGGTCCCAGCACGCCTTCCCTTCAGTGCAGGGTCTCCCGAGTGCAGGTCACGCCAGAGGTCACGTGCTCCAGAGGGCAGCCTCTTGGCGAGCCCCAGCCTCCCGCACCCACCCCAGGCTGAGGCTGAGATGGAAGCGTCCCTGTTCCTGCCGTAGTGGCCAGGGGCCCCTCTCTCCATGTGCTGACTCTGCGCTAGGACGAGGGGACACGTAGGGGCTGAGTCATGGCTGCGTGTGACTGTTGCAAGCCTGCCCAGGACCTGTTCAGGGAGCGGGCGTTCCATGGAGCAGGAAGCCAGTACTCCACCTCCACACATCCCGTGTCCCCGCAGGAGGAGCGGACACTGTTCCAGCTGGACGAGGCCATTGAGGCCCTGGACGCTGCCATTGAGTACAAGAACGAGGCCATCACGTGTCGCCAGCGGGTGCTGCGGGCCTCAGCCTCCTTGCTGTCCCAGTGCGAGATGAACCTCATGGCTAAGCTCAGCTACCTCTCGTCCTCGGAGACCAGAGCCCTACTCTGCAAGTACTTTGACAAGGTGGGTCACCGGCCCACGAACCCCTGACTCCTCCTTCCGGAACTCGGTGGGAGAAGGTTGATGGCGTTGGTGGCTAGTTGGCCAAATACCTGCTGCCCCTGGTTGAGGATTCCCTGGGTGAAGGGAGCCGGCACTGGGGCTGAGCCTGGCTGGGCCTTGGGACAGGTGGTGACTCTCCGAGAGGAGCAGCACCAGCAGCAGATTGCCTTCTCGGAGCTGGAGATGCAGCTGGAGGAGCAGCAGAGGCTGGTCTATTGGCTGGAGGTGGCTCTAGAGCGGCAGCGCCTGGAGATGGACCGCCAGCTGACCCTGCAGCAGAAGGAGCACGAGCAGAGCATCCAGCTCCTCCTCCAGCAGAGTCGAGGTGAGGCCCAGGCCTGCCCCAAAGGCCCTGGTGACTGCTGCCTGCCCATGGCCCCTTGCCACCTCTTTCTGCCTTTTTCCTCCAGACCACCTTGGTGAAGGGTTAGCGGACAGCAAGAGGCAGTATGAGACCAGAATTCAAGCTCTGGAGAAGGAGCTGGGCCGCCACATGTGGATCAACCAGGAACTGAAACAGAAGCTCAGTAGTTTGAATGCTGCCAGCCAGAGCAGGGGTAATTGTTATGTGCTGTCACCAGGCTGGCCAATGCTTTGCCCTGACGTCAGGTTTTCTTTGTTTTGGGGAAAGCTTAGAAACCACTCTAACTTCAGCTCTTGGGTCATTTCACATGTTGCTTATTGCACTGGGGCATTGGAAAGCTAGGACTTCAGGAAGGTGCTTCTCCATTTCTGACAAGGATGTTGTTATTCCCAGTGACAGGTGGGGAGAAGAGGACCCTGTGCCCGGAGAACAGACAAGCCCCTGGAAGTGAAGACGAGCCCCACCCAGCACCTGAGCCTCTGTGGCAGCCCCCCGTCACTGAGGGTGTGCCCCGTGCCCGTGAGGAGATGCGGGACTTGGTCCATGCCCCATTACCGTTGACTTGGAAACGCTCGAGCCTGTGCAGCGAGGAGCAGGGCTCCCCTGAGGAGCTACGGCAGCGGGAGGCCGCTGAACCCTTGGTGGGGCGGATGCTACCCGTGGGTGAGATGGGTCTGCCCTGGAACCTCGGGCCCTTGCCCAAGCCCCGGCGGGAACTGCGAAGGACCAGCCCAGGGATGATTGATGTCAGAAAAAACCCCCTGTAGGCTCTTGGGGCAGAGCCGGTCTTGGAGGGAGATTTGGAGCCTGCTGAAAGTTGTGATGTCGACGCTCCCTTCTGTGAAGGAGTCCTTACCTCAAACTGAATCAGGTCCTGATCTTTCTAATTGGAGTCAACACATTTGGGCCACAGCCCAGAACTGTTTAAATAAGATGCAGATTCCTACCATTCATTTCCTTTAAGCTGCGATACCCAATTGCCACCTTTTGGCTTTTTAAAAAATTTTTATTTCATATTAGAGTATAGGTGATTTACAGTGTTGTGTTAGTTTCAGGTGTCCAGCAAAGTGATTCAGTTATACGTATACATATATCCATTCTTTTTCAGATTCTTTCCCCATATAGGTTATTACAGATTATTGAGTAGAGTTCCCTGTGCTATATAGTAGGTCCTTGTTGATTATCTGTGTTATATATAGTAATGTGTATATGTTAATCCCAAACTCCTAATTTATCCCTCCCCTTACCTTTTCCCTTTGGTAACTGTAAATTTGTTTTCAAAGTCTGTGAGTCTATTTCTGTTTTGTAAATAAGTTCATTTGTATCATTTTTTTAGATTCCACATACAAGTGATATCATATGATATTTGTCTTTGTCTGACTTACTTCACTTAGTATGATAATCTCTAGGCCCATCCATGTTGCTGCAAGTGGCATTATTTCATTCTTTTTTATGGCTGAGTAATATTCCATTGTATATATGTACCATGTCTTTATCCATTCCTCTATCGATGGACATTTAGGTTGCTTCCATGTCTTGGCTATTGTAAATAGTGCTGCAATGAACATTGTGGTGCATGTATCTTTTCAAATTATGGTTTTCTCCAGATATATGCCTAGGAGTGGGATTGCTGGATCATATGGTAGCTCTATTTTTAGTTTTTTAAGGAACCTCCATACTGTTCTCCATAATGGTTGTATCAATTTATATTCCCACCAGCAGTGTAGGAGGGTTCCCTTTTCTCCACACCCTCTCCAGCATTTATTTTTTGTAGACTTTTTGATGATGGCCATTCTGACTGGTGTGAGGTGATACCTCATTGTAGTTTTGATTTTTATTTCTCTGAACATCTTTTCACGTGCGTTTTGGCCATCTGTATATCTTCTTTGAAGAAATGTCTATTTAGCTGTTCTGCCCATTTTTTGATTGGGTTGTTTGTTTTTTTATATAGAGCTGCATGAACTGTTTGTATATTTTGGAGATTAATCCCTTGGTGGTCACTTTGCAGATATTTTATCCCATTCTGTGGGCTGTCTTTTCATTTTGTTTACGGTTTCCTTTGCCGTGCAAAAGCTTTTAAGTTTAATTAGGTCCCATTTGTTTATTTTTGTTTTTATTTTCATTACTCTGGGAGGTGGATCCAAAAAGATATTGCTGTGATTTATGTCAAAGAGTGTTCTGCCTATGTTTTCCTCTAAGAGTTTTATAGTATCCAGTATTACATTTAGGTCTTTAATCCATTTTGAGTTTATTTTTGTGTATGGTGTTAGAGAATGTTCTAGTTTCATTCTTTTATTAATGTGTGTATCTGTCCAGTTTTCCCAGCACCAGTTATTGAAGAGACTGTCTTTTCTCCATTGTATGTCCTTTCCTCCTTTGTTGTAGATTAATTGACCATAGGTGCGTGGGTTTATTTTGGGGCTTTCTATCCTGTTCCGTTGATCTATGTGTCTGTTTTTGTGCCCAGACCATACTGTTTTTTTTGTTTTTTTTAAATATTTATTTATTTATTTATGGCTGTGTTGGGTGTTCGTTTCTGTGCGAGGGCTTTCTCTAGTTGTGGCAAGTGGGGACCACTCTTCATCGCAGTGCGCGGGCCTCTCACTATCGCGGCCTCTCTTGTTGCGGAGCACAGGCTCCAGACACGCAGGCTCAGTAATTGTTGCTCACGGGCCCAGCTGCTCCGCGGCATGTGGGATCTTCCCAGACCAGGGCTCGAACCCGTGTCCCCTGCATTGGCAGGCAGATTCTCAACCACTGCGCCACCAGGGAAGCCCCCCGGACCATACTGTTTTGATTACTGTAGCTTTGTAGTATAGTCTGAAGTCAAAGTGCCTGATTCCTCCAGCTGTTTTTCTTTCTCAGGATTGCTGTGGCTATTTGGGGTCTTTTGTGTTTCCATACAAATTAAAAAAATTTTTTGTTCTAGTTCTGTGAAAAATGCCATAGGTAGTTTGATAGGGATTGCATGAATCTGTAGATTGCCTTGGGTAGTATAGTCATTTTGACAGTGCTGATTCTTCCAATCCAAGAACATGGTATATCTTTCCAACTGTTTGTGTCATCTTCAGTTTCTTTCATCAGCATCTTGTAGTTTTCAGAGTACAGATCTTTTGCCTCCTTAGGTAGGTTTATTCCTAGGTATTTTATTCTTTTTGTTGCAATGGTGAATGGGATTGTTTCCTTAATTTCTCTTTCTGATCTTTCATTGTTAGTATATAGGAATGCAAGAGATTTCTGTGCATTAATTTTGTATCCTGCAACCTTACTGAATTCATTGATGAGCTCTAGTAGTTTTCTGGCAGTATCTTTAGGATTTTCTACGTATAGTATCATGTCATCTGCAAACAGTGACAGTTTTACTTCTTTTCCAATTTCGGTTCCTTTTATTTCTTTTTCTTCTCTAATTGCTGAGGCTAGGACTTCCAAAACTATGTTGAATAAAAGTGGCAAGAGTGGACATCCTTGTCTTGTTCCTGATCTTAAAGGAAATGCTTTCAGCTTTTCACCGTTGAGAATGATGTTAGCTGTGTGTCTGTCATATGTCATATTTTAATTCTTTATTATGTTGGGATAAGTTCCCTCTAGGCCCACTTTTTGGAGAGTTTTTATCATAAATGGGTGTTGAATTTTGTCAAAAGCTTTTTCTGCATCTACTGAGATGACCATATGGGTTTTATTCTTTAGTTTGTTCATGTGGTGTATCACACTGAGTGATTTACAGATATGGAAAAGTCCTTGCATCCCTGGGATAAATCCTACTTGATTATGGTGTATGATCCTTTTAATGTATTGTTGGATTCTTTTTGCTAGTATTTTGTTGAGGATTTTTGCATCTATGTTCTTCAGTGATATTGGCCTGTAATTTTCTTTTTTTGTGGTATCTTTGTCTGGTTTTGGTATCAGGGTGATGGTGGCCACATAGAATGAGTTTGGGAGTGTTCCTTCCTCTGCAATTTTTTGGAATAGTTTCAGAAGGATAGGTGTTAGCTCTTCTCTAAATGTTTGATAGAATTTACCTGTGAAGCCATCTGGTCCTGGACTTTTGTTTGTTGGAAGTTTTAATATCACAGTTTCAATTTCAGTACTTGTGACTGGTCTGTTTATATTTTCTGTTTATTCCTGGTTCAGTCTTAGAAGGTTGTACCTTTCTAAGAAGTTGACCATTTCTTCTAGAGTGTCCATTTAATTGGCATATGGTTGCTTGTAGTAGTCTTTATGATCCTTTGTATTTCAGTGGTGTCAGTTGTAACTTCTTTTTTGTTTTTAATTTTATTGATTTGAACCCTCTCCCTTTTTTTTTCTTGATGAGTCTGGCTAAAGTTTTATCAATTTTGCCTATCTTTTCAAAGAATGAGCTTTTAGTTTTATTGATCTTTTCTATTGTTTTCTTTGTTTCTATTTCATTTATTTCTGCTCTGATTGTTATGATTTCTTTCCTTTTACTAACTTTGGGTTTTACTTGTTCTTCTTTCTCTAGTTGCTTTAGGTGTAAGGTTGGTGTTTGAGAATTTTTTGTTTCCTGAGGTAAGATAGCATTGCTATAAACTTCCCTCTTAGAACTGCTTTTGCTGTGTTCCATAGGTTTTGGATCATCGTGTTTTTGTTGTCATTTGTCTCTAAGTATTTTTTGATTTCCTCTTTGATTTCTTCAGTGATCCATTGGTCGTTTAGTAACATATTGTTTAGCTCTATATGTTTGTGCTTTTTTACAGTTTTTTTTTTCCTGTAATTGATTTCTAATCTCATAGTGTTGTGGTTGGAGAAGATGCTTGATACAATTTCAATTTTCTTAAATTTATGGAGGCTTGCTTTGTGGCCCAGCATATGATCTGTCCTGGAGAATGTTCCATGCGTACTTGAGAAGAATGTGTATTCTGCTGCTTTCAGATGGAATGTTCTGTAAATATCAATTAAGCCCATCTGGTCTAATGTGTCATTTAAGGCCTGTTTCCTTATTAATTTTCTGTCTGGGTGATATGTCCATTGATGTAAATGGCGTGTTAAAGTCCCCCACTATTATTGTGTTACTGTCAATTCCTCCTTTTATGGCTGTTAGCATTTGCCTTATATGTTGAGGTGCTCCTATTTTGTAGGCATATATATTTATAATTGTTATATCTTCTTGGATTGATCCCTTGATCATTATGTAGTGTCCTTCTTTGTCTCTTGTAACAGTCTTTATTTTAAAGTCTATTTTGTCTGATATGAGTATTGCTACTCCAGCTTTCTTTTGATTTCCATTTGTATGGAATACCTTTTTCCATCCCCTCACTTTCAGTCTTTATCTGTCCCTAGATCTGAAGTGGGTCTCCGGTAGACAGCATATATATGGGTCTTGTTTTTGTATCCATTCAGCCAGTCTATGCCTTTTGGTTAGCTCATTTAATCCATTTACATTTAAGGAAATTATCAATATGTATGTTCTTATTGCCATCATGTTGTTTTGGATTTGTTTTTGTAGGTCTTTTTTCTTCCCTTCCTCTTTTGTTCTCTTCTCTTGTGATTTGATGACTATCTTTAGTGTTGTGTTTGGATTGCTTTTTCTTTTTGTCTGTGTATCTATTGTAGATTTTTAGTTTGCGGTTACTGTGAGGTTTTGATATGGCGGTCTATATATATACAAGATTGTTTTTAGTTGCTGGTCTCTTAATTTCAAATGCTTTTCCAATATCCTGCATTTATATTCTCCTCACAATGATGGTTTTGATATCATATTTGTGTGTGGATGATTTTCTACCTTTTCAGTATGTTTGTCTTTACCGGTGAGCTTTCCCATTTGTAATTTTCTTGTTTCTAGTCGTGGCCTTCTTTTCTGCCTCAATAAGTTCTTTTAGCATTTGTTGTAAAGCTGGTTTGGTGGTGCTGAATTCTGTTAGCTTTTGCTTGTCTGTAAAGCTTTTGATTTCTCCATCAAATCTGAACGAGAGCCTTGCTGGGTAGAGTTAGAGTATTCTTGGTTGTAGGTTTTCCCTTTCATCACTTTAAATAAATTATGCCACTCCCTTGTGGCCTGCAGAGTTTCTGCTGAAAAATCAGCTGAAACTCCCTTGCATGTTATTTGTTGCTTTTCTCTTGTTGCTTTTAATATGTTCCTGCTTGGGTTTATCCTGTATGGGACTCTCTGTGCTTCCTGGACTTGAGTGTTCCCTTTCCCATTTTAGGGAAGTTTTTGGCTATTATCTCTGCAAATATTTTCTCAGACCCCTTTTCTCTTCTCCTTCTGGGACCACTATAATGCAAATGTTGGTGCATTTAATGTTGTCCCAGGTCTCTGAGACTGTCCTCATTTCTTTTCATTCTTCTTTCTTTATTTTCTTTCACAGCAATGATTTCCACTAATCTGTCTTCCAGCTCACTTATTCATTCTTCTGTCTCATTTATTCTGTTATTGATTCCTTCTAGTGTATTTTTCGTTTCAGTTATTGTTCATCTCTGTTTTTTAAAGTTTCTAGCTCTTTATTAAACATTTCTTGTATCCTTTCAGTATTGTGCCTCCATTCTTTTTCTGAGATCTTGTTATCTTTACTATCATTACTCGGAATTCTTTTTCAGGGTGATTGCCTATCTCCACTTCACTTAGCTGTTCTTCTGGGGTTTCATCTTGTTCCTTTGGAACATATTTATGTGCCGTCTCATTTTGTCTAACTTTCTGTCTGTGGTCTCCGTTTCTCAGGCTGCAGGATTTTAATACTTGGTTCTGGTACCTACCTGCTGGTGGGTGAGGTTGGTCTAAGAGGCTTGTGCAGGCTTCCTGGTGGGAGGGACTGGTGCCTGCCCACTGGTGAGTGGAGCTGGGTCTTGTCCCTCAGGTGGGCAGAGCCATGTTGAAGGGTGTTTATAGGCTATTGGCTCTGGATGACTATAGGCAGCCTGTCTGCTGATGAGTGGGGCTGTGTTCCCGCCCTACTGGTTGTTTGGCCTGAGGCATCCCAGCACTGGAGCCTGCAGGCTGTTGGGCAGGGCCAGGTCTTGGTAGCCAAATGGCAACCTCTGGGAGAGCTCACACCAATGAGTGTTGCCTGGGGCATCCACCACCAGTGTCGTTGTCCCCACAATGGGCCACAGCTGACCCCCACCTCCCCAGGAGATCCTCTAAGACCCACAGGTAGGTCTGGTCCAAGCTGTAATGGAGTTACTGCTTTGTCCTGGGCCCCAGTGCTTGTGCAACTTTTTGTGTGCTAAGAATGGAGTCCCTGTTTCCCCCAGTCCTGTGGAGCTCCGGTACTCAAGCCTAGCTGGCCATCAAAGCCAAATGCTCTGGGGGCTCCTCCTCCCAATGCCAGACCCCCAGGCTGGGGAGCCTGACGTGGGGCTCAGAACTCTCACTCGTGGGAGAACCTCCACAGGTATGGGATTTGATTATATCACTAATGTGCCCCTCCTACTGTCTTGTTGTGGCTTCTTCTTGGTCTTTGGGTGTAGAGTATCTTGTTTGGTAGGTTCAAGTCTTTTTGTTGATGGCCGTTCAGCAGTCAGTTGTGATTTTGGTGTTTTCGTGAGAGGAGGTGAGCTCAAGTCCTTCTACTCTGCCATCTTGTCTCTCTCCTTCTGCCACCTTTTGGCTTGAGTTTCAGAAGGATGATTCTGGTCTCATGCTGATGTGTGTGTGCTGTTGGTTCTGAAGTTCAGCCAAGGCTTGTCACAGAGCAGTCAATGGCAACAGAGTTGTGGTTTAAATGGTCTTATGTATATGGTGGGGGGGGGGGGACTGAAAAGCTTAGTAGTATCAGGATTTTCGAAAACCATTTAAAAATAAATGACAATAATCTCTGGAGGGAGAAATGGGAGTTTTCACTTAAGAGTTTGATTTACAAGATCATAGTAAGAGGTTTGGGAACACAACAGGCTTGAAGTTTTTCAGAGACCATGAGACCGTTTTGAATCAGCTCTGTTAGCCAAGCTCCTGGCCAAGACTTGACAGCAGACTGGTCCACGGGGTGCTCTGGACAGATCCACGACTCAGGTGAGTCTCCCTGTGAATGGTGGGAACCGTGCCAGGGACTAGCCGACTCTCGGGGCAGACCTTGAGATGTGGCTGCTCCAGAAAGCACTAGAGCTGGACCATGGTCACATTTAACCTCAGGCTGGAATGAATGTTATACAGAAATGCACTGAACGCCAAGTAGCTAGAGATGATTTTATTGTTACACAGGGAATGCAAAACATTTATTCTGCCCCCATGCCACAGTCTTCTTCTGTTTGGTGTATGCTGCTTCCATCTCCAGGCACTGCCTCTGTCTTGGGGTCCTGGCCTATAACAGCTCTGTGAGGGACCAATGTAGGGGTCCTTCTCCCATTTCATAAGTGAAGCAGAGTGGTCTGAACTTGCCATGGTCATGGTTGGGGTGGCGTGGAATGGGATCCTGATCTTAACAGTTCCTTGTCTGGTTGCTGACTCCCAGGCTGCCTCTGAGTTACACCACCAGCTATACCACCTTACTAAGGCAGGGCAGGCATCGTGGGTTAGGGCTGGGCTTGGAGGTGGACAGACTCCACACAGGGGATCTGAAAAGTTGAAGGCATTCACTTGGGAATCTGAAAGCTGATCATGGTAACGGAGGCTTGGGACCAGGCCCCAGTTTCTTTATGCCCATGGGGAACTGGCTGACTTCACCTTCATGTTTTAAATTACTTCCTCAGTTCCATTAAGCCTTGGTTATTCCTGTTTCTGTGCAGCAAACTGAGGGTTACACATGATGAACAGACCAGTAGGGCCCTGGCTCAAATGAACCGAGTTTCTGGGTACGTTACTAAGAATTCTTTTATGGTACATGTCTGGAATTCCTTGTATGTCCAGAGAAAACTGCTGTCAGATCACTTCTGTTAAGAAGTGTGGTAGCTCTGGGCAAGCTCAGTAGTGTTTGTAGTTATAAGTCCCCCAACCAGTTCCATCCTAACTAGCTAATCAGCTTCTTCCGTGTGTAAGTTCTGCTGATGGGACGTCTCCTGGAGAATGCTCGGCTGAAAGGAGAGTCTTCTGCCGTGGGGGAAAATACCTCCACATCCTCATCTAGAAAAAGGCAGAAAGACTTAGCATACAGGAAGTAACTGAGAAAAGAACAAAAGAAAATGGGCTTCAACTGCAGAGGGTTACATGTTAAGATGGACTTAAAACCAGCATTGCTTGTAGGTTCTCCCATCCCACAGACACACTACCTGTACTTTTTCAAGGCCCTCCGCCCTTACTGTCAGCACGGAGCTGACAACAAGAAGTAATTGTGAAAATGCAGAATACCTGTGGCGCTTCAGTTAAGATACTTTGCAGTTCTTTTTGTCTCAGATCTGTGGCAGTTTTGCTGTTTTGCATGATTTCTATCATGGTCTTGAGGGAAGAGAGCCACTGAAGAGCCCCACCTCCTGCACCCCGCTTCAGTTCTAGCAGAAGGAGGAAACCTCTCTAACCAGTGCAGCTAACAGGGTGAACCCCGTTCTTTCCAGGTGGGGTCGAGGGGAATCCTAGGGTCTGAAGGCTGATTATAATAGCCAGTCCGTTCTCCGACTGAACGTATGGAAACACAGGGGTATAACCCCCGAGGGGGAATGGCTGGCTCTGCACACACCACCTGCCACTCATGCTGCTTCCCCCTCAGATCCCAGCGACCACAGACGAGCAGGAAGTGATTGTGTGCTGGCTTCTATCACTGTCTTCAAGAAGCTGAAGTTATTTGGTAGGATTTTGAGGGTTTTTTTGGTTCAAATACACATAAGTTCTAAAGTGGTATTTCTCTGGGAAGGGCACATGACACTGCGGGGATAAAACCATCCCAAACTGTGGCAGTCCCTACGACTCCTCCAAGACGCAAGTGCCTGAAAACCCCGAGCTAGCTTGGGATAGAGCTAACCAAAGGATAGAAGTTTGATCCTGGTAACATCTCTAGGACCTTCAACAAATTACCTCTGGTGTCTTTACACTGAGAGGAGGGCGCCTTCCCGTGGAACAGCAGCGGAGAGTGGGTCAGCGCCTGCAGACCGCTGGCAGAGAGGCAGCTCCGCACGGCACAGCCGGGAGGCGGGGTGGCACCTGCAGCAACGGCACTGTCAGCACAGCCCGCAGCCCTCACAAGGAAGCCCCAGCCTTCCCGAGGGGCGTCTCTGCAGTGCCTCCTGGCCAACATGCCCGACAGAGCTGCGCGGCGGCCAACTCACCAGAAACAAACACCTCGTCGCCTGCCGTGGAGGGGAGCTGTCGCACACCCAGGCCTGGAGACCTGTCGTCACTCTTACCGACTTGGGAGTCTCCTCTCTGCTTGTCACAGACTCTTTTGGTTTGACACTCAGCCTCCTCCTTGGCAGAAAGGAGTCTCTTCCGAGATCCCAACCCAAACTGTCCCCAGGAGAAGGCTCCCTCAGCCTTAGGCTCACTGTCCCTGGGAGGTGACTGGTCTGGCAGCTGACACACCCCCTCGAGCTCAAAATCCCCCAAGACGGGGGTCTTGGCGATGCTGAGTTCAAGGCCTCGCTCCTTCCCCTCCGGCTCCAGCAGCGACACTCCCCCAGGAAGGTCTGTACTGACCTCGCTCCTCCCAGCAGAGGCGCTGAGGCCACAGTCCACTGCCCTCTTCCGGCGGGGCCAGTCTTTAATTGTGTCAGGAGTTGTCTTCCCACTGTGCTTGGGGGATGGTGTCCAAGGAACCCCAACTTCTGTCTGAAATGGAGAGGGGGTACTAGAGGGGCAGCGGGTGGGGGTACAGGACTGGCAGATATAGGTCTGTCCCCCGCTCTTGCCAGGGGTGCCGTGCAAGGGGCGAAGGCAGGGGGGCGACAGGTAGGTGGCTTCGGGTTTGCCTGAGGACTTGTTGGCCCTGGGCACGCTGAGACCAGGGAGGCAGCTCTCCTCTCCCAGAGAGCTCTCCTCCCTTCGCAGGGGCTCGGCTTCTGACAGACAGCTGGGGTCTATCTTTTTAATTCGAAGCTTGGGAAGGCCAGAAGCTTGCATCTCCAGCTCAACCTCATAGGTCTGTGGGCTGGCAGAGGCTCTGGAGGGCCAGGCTGACGCCTGCAGATTCTCTAGTTGTGCGGCAGCCTGGCACTGCTTCCTGTCTGCAGTGCAGTGCAGGTCGTAGCAGGGTGTCAGGGGAGAGCTGGGCCCAGAGGAAGGAGAAGAGGGAGGGATCCCGGGGTTACACAGAGACGGCTTCTCATAAGTACCCATCCTTGACCCCTCACCTTCTTCCACCAGTGAAACGTTGCTTTTTAAGTTATCGCTGCTATGGTGCTCAGCAGCTCCATCCAGGAGAGTGAGATACTCCGAGTCTCTTGCAATAAGCAAAGGAGAGGATGTATGCCAGTGACTCCCAAAGCTAGTCCCAGGGTAACTATGTGTTTCAGGAGGAGACGGAGGAGAGAGGGTCGCTTCCTTCTGGTTCTTTCTAGCATCTGTGATGGCAGCTGGGCTGTCAGTTATGGCAACCCTCAGAACAGCAGAGCTGTTAGGCTGGCCCTCCGGGAAGTTTCTTTCTGTTTTAGAGGTCTTTTTATGCCTTTTCCCAATTTTAGAAGGGGGTGGAGGGGGTAGGAGGTCAGATCTAGCTATCTGTGAGGCTTTGTGGGGAGTCGAGGGAGCAGGACAGGAGGGAGATGTGGCTACACCGGGTGATTTCTGGGCCTCTTGCCAATCCAGTTCTCCAGAGGGAGGAGATTCTATAGAAAAATTCCCAAACGGAGTCTCCTCGGAAATACCACGTGAAGGAGAGGTAACAGGTTTCTTTGGAGAAGTCAGAGCTGTGTTCCCTGGTTTCTCTGGGGTTCCGACAGCATCATTCCACGGCTGTGCCAGCTTCTCTGCCTGAGACGCTCCGGAGCCACGGGGGAGCTGGCGTTTCTGATTTGGAGGTGTGCCCACAAAGGCAGCTCGTCTTCGGACCCCCGAGGCTGCTGCCCTCAGAGGCATTCGAGGAGAGTATCTGATGGGAGTCAGACACTCACTCCTGGTCTGGGCAGTTGACGAAACCAGGGCTGCCGGACAGGAGGTGCTTTCTGGACTGGAGTTCACCAAATGTGGCCAAGTAGAATTCTGCAAAAATCTAGGTGGCTGACCACCTTGTCTCTGGGGAGTTCTCGGTATTTCTTCAAGAGGAGAGTGACCTTCTGCCAGGGAGTGTCCTTTCTGAGGAGTGGCTTTTGGTCGAGATGGTGAATGCCAGCCGTGTGAGGAGTCTTTTAAGAACTCCTTAAAAATGACCTGTTTGGCAGGGGTCATTTCTGCAGGGGATTTTTGCAGCCTTTCAGGAGTGCGCAATGGAGTTCGTGGTGTATGAGGGAACTTTCTTGGTGTAGCTTTAGAAGAGATTGGAGATTTCCAGTAACTCTTCTCAGGAGTCTGTAAAGAAAAATGCTTATTTCAGTGCTTGAACATCATATTCTCTGAAGAGTGTTTTAATAATGTCTAAGATGATTAAAAAGTCAAATTTGGAAGATTTATAGTCAGCCAAAGGAATGATCTTAAGTTGGATTTCGTATAGTGACACGTTTCCACTTCCAAAACATGACCCAGATTTCATGTGTCCACTTTTTCTAGCACCAAGCACTGTATCCAATCTTAGTTTCTTCTCCTAAGACAAACAGTTTTAATAATTTGCATACTACAGCTAAAACATGCTTTGCCTCTATGTCACTCCACTACTCACAGCTATCTTCTTCTTCAATGAGACAACTATTTCTGATCTTTGCCTAAAGTAACCTTTCAGAGCCACATCACCTGCTGTTGACCTGCATTCAACATGTGCTTTTAAGTACCTGCTATGTGCCAGGCAATGTGTGTGCGGGAGGAGGCCGGGGGGATGAGGTGGAACATGGAATATGTGGATATATAAGGCACAGCCTCAAAGATAACATCTCAGAAAGGAAACTCTCCAGCAAAAGACTTCCCTTCCTTCTTGCAAAAATGCAGTTAAATACTCCAACAGGTAAGGAGGTCCGACACCTATTGTTTAATCTTATCTGATCATCTCAAGGGAGTCCTGGTCTAGTTGGCATTTCATGTGGGATACAGACAGATATATAGTATGGCCAATGCAATGACAGGGGCACGCATGGGACAATATGGGAGCACCGGGAGGGTTGGCTATCTAATCCAGCAAAGGGGAGAAAGAGGGAATAGGAATAGCGAGTCAGGTCTTAAAAGAATGGGTGTCAGCAGGTGAAGACAAAAGGTGGGAAAGTGGGGGAGAGGGAACTTCAGGCATAGAAAACAGTATAAGCAAAGGCACAAAAGCGAAAAACAGCAGTTGTGTGTATCCTGAGGCTGCTGGGAAGGTGGAGTGTGAAGCAGAGATGGCTGAGCAGGGATCAGATCATGGAGGTCCTCGCCTGTCCAGGGAGATGAACATGGTCCTATAGATCTGTGGTTTTCAAACCCTTCCCCACAGTTCTCTCCGTATCCTCCTCCATTCTCTAAGCAGTTTTTGGGTTTCCAAACAAAGATTATTATCTTTGAACACAGGGTTCCATTTTAGGAAAACTTAGAAAACCCTGCTTTAACAGATGAAGAGTCTGTAGAGCTTCAAGCAAAGTGATGTGGTCAGAGGAGCGTCCAATGGGGTCACAAAGGTCCCTTTGACCTCTGGGGACAGGATGAATTTGAGAGAGAAGAGGCTACTGAAGTGTTCCAGGCAGAACTGAACTAGGGCAGGAACTGCAGGGATGGAGAAGAGGGAATGGGTAAGAGATAGTTTGTCAATAAAATGGGCAGGACTAATTGAGCAGCCAGGCCTGAGGAGAGGGGGAAGTCCAGGATGACTCCCAGGTTTCTAACATGGGTGACTGGATCGAGTGGGCAATCTAACAGAAACAGATGAATGCTACTGCACATTTCAGAAGGGTATATACGTAGTGTCCAATATAAATGGAAGATGAAGCCAAGAGAGTAGGGCGAGATCTTTCTATCTCCTCCCTGCCACTTTGGCCTCAGTCCAACTGCTAACCTAAGTCCCCATACACCCAATAATCGTTCACTCGAGTCAACCCCAACCACCTCAAATCTCTGTTATTATCTTCTCTTCCCTACTGGACTCAGTGGCTTTCCTTGTCCATGACTACATGCTCCCCAAACTATACTATCTGAAACATCATCGTAATTTTATACCTGATAAGCTATAGGTATTTCAGAACCCAGTGTGTTTCCTGAAGGCCTTTTAATTCGAGCTGAACCCTTCTCGGAGGGACTGATCATCTCAGACACTGCCCCGAAAAGAAGCCTCTTGGGAGACCGAATACTTTGGATTGGAGAATTTTCTCTTTGGTCTGCAAGTCAAAAACAGTGACAATATTTCATTCTTTCTCAACTCCTGCGCCCCCCACCCGCCTCCCGCACCAAATACTCATAAAACAGCCAGTCCATACGAGAAAGATGATAATTCTTTTAGAGCAAATAGGGGAAGATCCCACCTAATTATGACAGCAGTGCCAATAATTGCTGCCTTCTTGAATTTTAAGACTGCATATCAAGCCCAATCCCTGTGTTAGATGTAGGCAACTGAAATAATTTAATTTGCAAAGACAAATATAAAAAGACATATCTGATAATCCAAGCTAATAATGATAAAAGAATGAAGGACAAACAGCACCTTCCACCTGGAGATGCCTTTCTGTAGGATCTGAACATATGGTAGAAATTACAGGTAATTTCCTCTTGAATGAATGAATGAATTACCCACAAGGATAATGTGGACAGCCAGCCGTAGGAATCCAAAGGGATGACTCTGATAATGGTGGCTATGGATTGTTCATCTGGTCACCACTCTGAACCTCAAATATTTATACCAATTCTATTTCTCCAACGTCAAACTTCATTCTTTTCCCAACAACACTTCCCACCAAATTTGCATGGACCTCTGAAGACAGGTAGGCAAGCATTGTTACCTGACTTGACTTGCTGGAATGAGTGAACTCTTTGTATACTTCGAGACTTTGGCTGAGACACAGAGTAGAAGGAACCAGAATTTTTCCTGCTGAATGCCAACTGCTTGATTCGAGGACTTCGTCTCAAACTTACTTCTGTAAGAACTGATCACAGTTAGTTCTGACAAGAAGAAATGCAAACTTGACGTTTCCCCACATATTAAATGGGTAAGATTTATGTAACACCACATACAAGATAGGAATTTGACAAGCTACTGGCTTTGAGATCTCTGAAGTGAGACAAAGCTAAGAGGGATATGATACGTGGCCCCAACAAAGTACCAAAAAAAAACCCAACAAAAAACCCCACAAAAACCAAAAACACCCCGACCCCCCCCACTATAATCTGCAGAAGTCTCATAACCTGCCACCGTTTAAGAATGATGTAGGGCTTCCCTGGTGGCGCAGTGGTTGAGAATCCGCCTGCCAATGCAGGGGACACGGGTTCGAGCCCTGGTCTGGGAAGATCCCACATGCCACAGAGCAACTGGGCCCGTGAGCCACAATTACTGAGCCTGTGCGTCTGGAGCCTGTGCTCCACAACAAGAGAAGACGCGACAGTGAGAGGCCCCGCGCACCACGATGAAGAGCGGCCCCCGCTCACCACAACTAGGGAAAAGCCCTCGCACAGAAACGAAGACCCAACACAGCTAAAATAAAATAAATAAATTTATAAAAAAAAAAAAAAAAAAAAAGAATGATGTAGAGTGAAAAAAGGTTTGTATAGTGTGACTTGTTAAAAAGTTTAAAAATCAGTTTTCATATTTATGTTACACATATTTGTATAGAAACAACACCTGTAAGAGTATTATTAAAGCTAAATGTTAATAGTTATTTCTTTTCTTTCTTTTTTTTTAAACATCTTTATTGGAGTATAATTGCTTTACTATGATGTGTTAGTTTCTGCTGTATAACAAAGTGAATCAGCTATATGTATACATATATCCCCATATCTCCTCCCTCAACAGACTTATTTCTAATTTGTGGGATTACCAAGTGATAAATTTTTGGCTTCTCTGTGTTTTCTAATTTTTCTACAATAAACATAAACTACTTGATTTAAAGAAGTTAGTTTTTGGAAACCCCTCCTTCATCATGTATACTTTAAAAATAAGCCACAGGGGACTTCCCTGGTAGTCCAGTGGGTAAGACTACATGCTCCTAATGCAGGGGGACCCAGGTTCAATCCCTGGTCGGGGAACTAGACCCCGCACGCATGCCGCAACTAAGGGTCCGCATGTCACAACTAAAAGATCCTGCATGCTGCAACTAAGACCCGGTGCAGCCAAAATAAACAAATAAATAAATATATATATATTAAAAAAAGCCACAGCACTTTATATTAACGTAGTAGTTTAGCTTCCACTCTGAATCCCATTTCTCTTGTGTCAAAATATTTCTTCTCCAGAAACTCTCAGTACATTGTATGTAAAAGACCATTCACCAGTAAATATGTACTGATATACATTGTGGGCCCAGAGCTGTCACAATGTCTGTAAAATATCTTAGGCTATGCTGAGCGATAATACCAGTATAGAATAGCTTTCATAGAAAGCAGAGGAAACACAAAAACTGAGAACCCTAAAACAAAACAAAAGTAGGTAATACCATCTTCTTTTTCCGGGGACTCTTCAACAACGTCAATTTCAGGACCAGGGTCAGAGGACCTTGAGGAACAGCAAGTACAAGGATTATTCAACACCACTCATAAATGATGCATGTCAAAGAGCTACAGGTTCACACCTCACAAGGTAACAAAGACCACAAGTGGTCTTTGGCAAGCACTCTCACACATTACTGTCAAGAGTGAAATGGTAAGAATATTTTTTTTTGGAAAGCAGTTTGACAACATAAAGTTAAAAATATGTATACCTTCTGACCCATAAATTTCACTTCTTACAATTTACCCTGAAGATAAACAAGCACAAGTGTGTAAAATCCACACACAAATAATGTCCAGAGGGAGCCCTGACAAGAAGAAGTAGATGCACTTCTCCCCATTCTTCCTGTTATGTACAGCTAAGAACCCTGGATATTACATATAAAGGAAGCGTAAGACTCTCAAAGGTGGAGAGAAGAGGCTTGGGACTTTAGGACCTGAGGAGAGACAGGGCAGCGAGCTCCCGGAGCCCCTGGATTGGGCGCTCGACAAGCTGACAACCCCGATACACCAAGAGGTGCAGATGAAAACTGCCCTAAGGAAAGCTAGCTCTCCTTCGCCAAAGAACCAGGAAAGAGGCAGCCAAGCAAGACAGAAACTTTCAGACCAGAACTGCCCTACTCCAACCAAGTGCCATAGAAAGCTGTGGTCCCACCACACGCCAAGTTGGGATCCCAGACTTCCAGCCTTGCCTGGCAGTGAGACTCCCTCCTTCCCCAGGTCAACACATGAATAGATTTTTAAATCAGGCAGTATGCATTCAATGGAACACTACTCAGCAATAAAATGGAATGAACTACTGATATATGCAACAACATGGATAAATCTCAAAATAATTATGCCAAGTGAAAGAGGCCAGACACAAAGAGTGCATTCTGTATGGATCTCCAGCCCCCATAAAATCTACAGAATGCTCTTTGGTTATAAGCAACACAGTTGAGACTAGAGTCACAAAGGTCATGAGAAGGTAAACATGGCCCATAAGATTAGGAGGGCTGTGTAGGTGTATGAAGAAGCTAGACAAGGATGTCATTTACCTGCCCTTGATCTGTCTATGAAGCAGCCTTCTGGAGATTTGCTTATGTACTGGAGTCTCGGCCACACTCTTGGTTAGCAGCTTGCGATAACCTAAAATGTAAAAAGGATAAATTTCACATAATCTTATCAAGAAGGAACAGCAAGGCAAAGGGAACAGTTTGAACTTAAATATGGTTTAATGCTTAGCTGGAGTGGCTCTTAATGGTCTTTTGGACCAAGGTCTAACCATAAGACTCAATTTAACATGATATAACAATTTATCAGCACTATTAGAGTTTAATAATAAATAAGCCAATGTAAAATATTATAAAATTTTAAGATAATATTCCTGAAAAAGTGAAAAGTTCTCATTTATTTGGGCTAACACATCTGTGCACCTACTTGGTGGTTCCTGTATTTATGATTAAATGAAATAAAGCATGTGAAAATGCTGATGTGTCATGCAATAAGACATTTAATATAATGATAAATCTAACTTATGCTCTGGCATGTTTTCTCAATAGAGTAGGTATGCAAGCTACTCACGGGAGGACTGGTTTTAAGGGAGATAAAAATGACTAGAAAGGGGAGTGATGTCAGCAGGAATGTGGAGTAAGGACCTCTTAAAAAAACTCTCCTCCATAAAAGGAACAAGAACACTGGCAAAAATTCAAAATCAATTTTTCCATAACTCTGGCAATTAACCAGTTTGGAACAATCCAGGGAGTATTTATTCAACAAAAGCAGCTGAATCTCATTAAGAATAGCAAGCTTTGTGGAACTTTAACTTGCCCCAATCCCAACCTCCTCTCCCTAGGCCTGTGGTAGCCTTGAGAACCAAAAGCCCATAATTACAGTGAAAACCAACAGCCCAGGAGCCTCTGGATGGAACAGAATGGGATCCAAGCTCCTCCAAAGCCCCATTCCCAGATAACTGTCTATTTGGCCTGTCTGGCGGTTCCCTGGAAAATCCCACTCACAAGGCCTGTCTTTATTTGACCTGACTCAGAACTCATCCAATGCAAACAACTTTTTCCCAGGGAGCATTTACTGAAAACAATCAGCAGCAACTGTAAACATCACAGCTGCCTGAGGTGGTGATAACACTTGGGGCAAACCACAAGCTGACCAAAAGTTTAGATGGGAAAACTGGGGAGTGAGATGTCCCTAAGGGACTCTGCTGACTTCTGACACACTCCTGAGACCCTAAAAGTACATGTGTGGTAGGGCTGTGTGCATGCCCAGGATGGACCCAAGAAGGCCCTTAGCTGTCACCTCTGGCTGACCTTGAGGCTCTGGAAAACAGAAAGAGTTGTAAAAGTCTGGCTGAGTATTGAAGACATGAGCCAATGCACACATAGGGCCCCTCAGCAAAGGTTGGGAAACTTACTGGTTCCGGGCATGTAAGAAAATCTCTGTCCAACCCTTAGCTGACCACTAAGCTAACTAAGCAGAGACTTAGTGGCTACACATGACAGAATACAGACTTAAAAGACTTAGTTCAGGAAAGTAAACAAACAAAAGCAGTAATGGTAACAACAAACCCTGCCCTGGAGCAGTGGCAATCTGATCGTCAGAGTTGACTCATTATATTATTTAAAATGTCCAGTTGTCAACAAAAAATATGAGACAAGAAACAAGAAAGAATGGCCCATACACAGTGGGAAAAAAAAATCATTCAACAGAAAGCATCCCTGAGGAAGTCCAGACATTGAATTTATTAGCCCAAGACCTTAAATTAGCTATCTGAAATATGTCCAAAGGAAAAAAAAAATCATATCTAAAGAACTAAAGGAATGTATGAGTGAGCTTGATGACTTGCCAAACAGAGAATGTCAATAAAGAGAGATATCATTAAAAAACAGAACCAAATAGAAATTCTGAAGTTGAAAAGTACACTATCTAAAATGAAAAACTCATTAAAGGGGCCCAGCAGTTGATATGAGGTGGCAGAAGAAAGAATCAACAAAATTGAAGACAAGTAATTGAGATTATCCAGTCTGAGGGACAAAAAGAAAAAAAGAAAAATGAACAGTCTCAGACACCCGTACGATACAAGCAAGCATAATAACATAGACACAGTGGGAGTCCTGGAGGAAGAGGAGAGAAAGAGGCAGAAAAACTATTTGAAGAAATACTGGCTGAAAACTTCCGATGTTTGATGACAGACATTACGTAGCCAAGAAGCTCAACAAACCTAAGTATGATAAAGTCAAAGAGATCCACACCAGACAAATCATAATCAAACTGTTAGAAGCCAAAGGGGAAGAGAGAATCTTGAAAGAATCAAGAAAGCAGTGATCCATCATGTACAAGGAACCCTCAATAAGATTAACAGCTGATTTCTCATCAGAAACATAGGATAACAAAAAGGCACTGTGATGAAAGGCAAAGTGCTGAAAGAAAAAGACTCAAGGATTCTATATCCTCTAAAACTGTTACTCAAACATGAAGGAGAAATCAGCACATCCTCTCCACCCGCAAAGAAACACCCCAAAAACAACACTGAGAGAATCTGACACTAGCAGACCAGCCCTAAAAGTAATGTCAGTACTACAGGGAGTCTTTCAGGCTGAAAGGAAAGGGCACTATAGAGCAACATGAATCCACGTGAAGAATTAAAGAGCACTGGTAAAGGCAACTGTACAAGTAAATGCAAAGGACAGAATAAAAGTATTTTTGTTTGTAATTCTTTTCTCCTTTGAGTTAAAAGATAAAGCAATGATTACAAATGTGCTGATGGGCATACAATGTATAAACATGTAATCTGTATGACAATATAGCCCAAAGAAGGGGATAGAAAACAGAGTTATACAGGAGCAAAGTTTTTGTATACTCCTGAAATTAAGTTGGTATTAACCTCAACTAGATAAATTAAGATACTTAATTGTAACCCCCAGGGAAAGTGACATCACATGAAACAGTGAAGTAGGAAGCTCTAGGGTTTGGTCCCTCCCCCAAAACAACTAGTAAACTAGGAAAAAAAATGATCAGAGTAAACTATTTTGGAACTCTAGAACCTGACTGGCACTTACGACAACCAGGGAAGTGCCTGATGAAGGGAGAGGCTGATATTTAGTAAGGAAATGACGTGCACGAACCAGCTACCAGCCTCCTTTCCTCAGTCCTGCTGCAGCTGTGGGGACAGCGGCCCACATTCTAGGAGCAGCTGGCTGGTGGTAGGGCAGACAGTGGGGACCCTGTCTTCCAAATTTGGGGTTATACAGTTCAGTCAGTGTGCTTTGGAGAGTGGAGTCCCGTGGGGCTGCTGCAGACATTCGCCTTGGTTTCTGCTCTCTCAGGCTGCAGCAGCTTTCCCCCACTGAATCTAACAGAAGATTTAGAGGGACAGGAACACCTTTTTGTTTTTCCCTTTTTGGAGCCAGACACTTAAGGAAATCTTTGTCAGGTCACTGGCTAACCACAGAGATAACAGAACAGAAACTTCAGTAACCACACAAGAAGGAATACACGCTTTGTAAAAAATAGTTTGGAAAAGGCACAAATGGACAGGCCCTCAATAAGCAAAGATCAGCAATTCCTCAGGAGTGGGAGAATTTGATCTCCGGAGTTAACCAACTGTAATATTCAGAATATCTAATTCTCAAAAAAGAATTACAAAGCATACAAAGAAACAGCAAAGTGTGTCCAGGAAAAAAGAATTTGACAGAAACCACCCTTGAGAAATCCCAGACATTGGAATCACTGGTCAAATATGTTAAATCAAATATTCTAAACATGCTCAATGAGCTCAAGGAAAAAAAGAACAAAGAATTAAAAGAAATAAGGAAAACAATGGATAAATAAAATGAGAATACCAATAAAGTGACAGAAATTATAAAAAGGAACCAAACAGAAATTTTTGAGCTGAAAAGTACAATAACTGAAATGAAAGTTCACTAGAGGGGTTCAACCTCAGATTTGAGCAGGCAGAAGAATCAATAAACTTGAAGATAAAACAATCAAAATTATCCAATCTGAGCAGAAAGAAAAAAGGATGAAGAAAAATGAACAAAGCCTGCTTAAGGGAACTGTGGGACACCATCAAGCATAACAATATACAGACACCGGGAGTCCTAGAAGAAAAAGGAGAAGAGAGAAAAGGGCAGAAAAAAGTCGGGAGAAATAATGGTTGTAAATTTGATAAATATGATGGAAATATATAGGAACAGAGTGTATACTATTGAAACTAAGTCGTATTATTCAACAGGTTTAAATTTAAGGTGTTAATTGTAATCTCCAAAGTAAACACTAAGAAAATAATTAGAAAATATACAGAAAAAAAGATGAAGGGAATCGAAACGGTACACTACAAAAAAAAAAAAATCAGCTACAAAAATGGCAGTAACAGAGAAATGAAAGAACAAAAGAGGTATAAGATATATAAAAAAATAAGTAGAAAATGGCAGAAGTCCTTCCTTATCAGTAACTACATTAAATGTAAATGGATCAAGTGCTTCAATTAAAAGGCAGAAATTGGGGACTTCCCTGGTGGTGCAGTTGTTAAGACTCCATGCTCCCAATGCAGGGGGCCCAGGTTCGATCCTTAGTCAGGGAACTAGATCCCACATGCATGCCATAACTAAGGAGCCCGCATGCCACAACTAAGGAGCTGGTGAGCTGCAACTAAGACCCAGCTCAACCAAATAAAATAAATAAATAAATGTTTAAAAAAAAAAGAAAAGGCAGAAATTGGCAGAATGGATTTTTAAAAATATGATCCAACTATATTCTGTCTATAAGCTCACTTTAGATACAAAGAGGTTGAAAGTAAAAGGACAGAAAAAGATATTGTATGCAAAAGAGAGCTCGCATGGCTATATTATTGTCAAAATAGATTTTAAGTCAAAAAAGGTTCAAAAGACAAAGTTCATCATGTTGATTTAAAAAATTCAATCCATTAAGTGATACAGTTATAAACATATACACACAACTAACAACAGGGCCCCAAACTCTATGAAGCATGAAACTGACAGAATTGAAGGAAGAAAAAAATAGATAAGTCAACAATAATACTTGGAGACTTTAATACCCTGATTTCAATGATAGAGCATCTATACAGATGATCAACAAGAAAACAGAAGACTTGAACACCATAAACCAACTAGGCATAACAGACATCTATAGGCATTCTACCCAAGAGCAGAACACACATTCTTCTCAAGTACACACAGAACATTCGCCAGAACAGGCCAAATGTTAGGCCATAAAACAAGTCTCAAAAAATTTAAAAAGACCAAAATCGTACAAAGTACGTTCTTCAACTACAATGGTATGAAATTAGAAATTAATAAACAGAAATTTGTGAAATTAACAAATATGTGAAAATTTACACCCTCCTAAATAGCCAAAGGACCAAAGAAAAAAAATCACAAGGGAAATTAGAAAATATTTTGAGATGATGAAATTGAAAACACAACATACCAAAACTTACAGGATGAAGCTAAAGCAGCGCTTAGAGGGGAATTTGTACCTGTAAAAAGCTGTATTAAAAAAGAAGTCTGGGGAATTCCCTGGCAGTCCAGTGGTAAGGACTCCGTGCTTCCATTGCAGGGGGCATGGGCTCGATCCCTAGCCAGGGAACTAAGATCCCACAAGCCATGCAGCGTGGTCAAAAACAAAAACAAATAAAACAACAAAGAAGCCTGGAACCCTCCTACACTGTTGTTGGGAATGTAAACTGGTACATTTACATTGGTACATAAACCACTATGGGGAACAGTATGGAGGTTCCTTTAAAAACTAAAAATAGAACTACCATATGATCCAGCAATCCCACTCCGGGGCATATGTATCTGGAGAAAGCCATAATTCGAAAAGATACATGCACCCGAATGTTCACTGCAGCACTATTTACAATAGACAAGACATGGAAACAACCTAAATGTTCATCGGCAGAGGAAAGGATAAAGAAGACATGGTACATATATACAATGGAATATTAGCCACAAAAAAGAACGAAATAATGCAATTTGCAGCAACATGGATGGACCTAGAGATTATCATACTAAGTGAAGTAAGTCAGAAAAAGACAAATATGATATAACTTATATGTGGAATCTAAAAAAATGATCAAATGAACTCATTTACAAAACAGACACAGACTCACAGGCTTTGAAAACAAACTTATGGTTACCAAAGGGGAAAGGTGGGGGTAATTAGGAATTGGGAATTAACATATACACACTACTATATATAAAACAGATAATCAACAAGCTTCTACTGTAGAGCACAAGGAACTCTATTCCATATTCTATAATAACCTATATGGGAAAAGAGTCTGAAAAAGAATGGATATATGATAATGTGTAACTGAATCACTTTGCTGTACACCTGAAACTAACACAACATTGTAAATCAACTATACTCCAATATAAAATAAAAATTAAAAAAAAAGAACAGTGGTGATAAACTGTTCAATGAGTGATGTAAAAAAAAAAGCATGTATTTTTAAAAATCAATAACAAAACCTTAATCTTAAAAAACTGAAAAAGATCAAACTAACACCAAAGCAAGTAGAGGGAAGGAAAAAATAAAGATTACACAGGAAGTAAACGAAATCAAGAATAGAAAAACAATAGAAAAATCAATGAAACCAAAAGTTGGTTCTTTGAAAAGATCTTTAAGTTAACAAACCTTTAAATAGATTGACCAAGAAAAAATACAGAACACTCAAACAACTATGAAAGAGAGAATAAAACTACCAACCTTACAGAAATAAAAAAGGACTATTAGGTAATACTACAAACAACTGTATAGCAGCAAATTAGAAAACCTAGATGAAATGGACAAATTTCTAGAAAGACACAAACTACTGAAAACAGACTAAGCAATAGAAAATCTGAATAAACCTATAACAAGTAAAAAAATGAAATTGTTATCAAAAAACTTCCAAAAAATACCCAGGACTAGATGGCTTCACTGCTGAATTCTACCTAACATTTAAAAAGAATTGGGGGGGACTTCCCTGGTGGTGCAGTGGTTAAGAATCTGCCTGTCAATGCAGGGGACACAGGTTCGAGCCCTGGTCTAGGAAGATCCCACATGCCGCGGAGCAACTAAGCCCGTGTGCCACAACTGCTGAGCCTGCGCTCTAGACCCCGCAAGCCACAACTACTGAGCCCACATGCCACAACTACTGAAGCCTGTGTGCCTAGAGCCCATGCTCCGCAACAAGAGAAGCCACCACAATGAGAAGCCCATGCACCGCAATGAAGAGTAGCCCCTGCTCGCCGCAACTAGAGAAAGCTCGCATGCAGCAACGAAGACCCAATGCAGCCATAAATAAATAAATAAATAAATAAATAAATTTATTTAAAAAAAAAAAAATTGGGACTTCCCTGGTGGTCCAGTGGCTAAGACTCCATGCTCCCAATGCAGGGGGCCTGGGTTTGAACCCTGGTCAGGGAACTAGATCCCAGATGCTGCAACTAAGAGTTTGCATGCCGCAACTAAAGATCCCGCGCACCACAACGAAGACCCAATGCAGCCATAAATAAATAAATAAATAAATAAATAAATAAATAAATAAATAAATTTTAAAAAATGGATCTCATCAAAATTAAAAATATTTTTTGTATCAAAGAACACTATCAAGAAAGTGAAAAGAAAACCTAACAGGTTAGGGAAAAAATATTTGCAAATTGTATATCTGATAAGGGACTGGTATCTAGAATATATAAAGAACTCTTACAACTCAATAGTAAAAAGACAAACAACCTAATTTAAAAATGGGCAAAGATTTCTCCAAAGAAGATATACAAATGGCCAGCAAGCACATGAAAAGAAGCTCAACAACACTGGTTATCAAGGAAATGCAACTCATAACCACAATGACACACCACTTTACACCCACTAGGATGAGCAGAATCAAAGAGGGACAATGGAAGGTGGTGGCAAGGATGTGGAGAAATTAGAACCCTCATACACTGTTAGTGGGAATATAAAATGGTATAGCCACTTTGGAAAACAGTTTGGTAACTGCTTAAAATGTCAAACATAGAGTTACCATATGACCCAGCAATTTCATTTCTAGGCATATGCCTGAGAATTAAAAATGTGTCTACACACAATCTTATATATGAATGTTTACAGCAGCATCACTCACAATAGCCAAAAGCAGAAACAACTTAAATGTCCACCAATTGATGAACGGATAAGTAAAATGTAGTTTGTCCATACAATGGTATATTATTGTCAATAAAAAGAAATGAAGTACTGAGACGTACTACACCATGTATAAACCTTGAAAACATTATGCTAAAGTAAAAAAAGCCAGTTACAAAGACCACATAATATGATTCCTCTTAAAAGAAATATCCAGGGGCTTCCCTGGTGGTGCAGTGGTTGAGAATCCGCCTGCCAATGCAGGGGACACGGGTTCGAGTCCTGGTCTGGGAAGATCCCACATGCCGCAGAGCAACTGGGCCCGTGAGCCACAATTACTGAGCTTGCGCATCTGGAGCCTGTGCTCCGCAAAAAGAGAGGCCGCAATAGTGAGAGGCCCGCGCACCGCGATGAAGAGTGGCCCCCACTTGCCACAACTAGAGAAAGCCCTCGCAGAGAAACGAAGACCCAACACAGCCATAAATAAAATAAATAAATAAACAAACAAATAAAAAAGGCATTCCTGCTTTAAAAAAAAAAAAAAAAAAAAAAGAAATATCCATAAGAAACCTATAAAAACAGAAAGTAGACTGGTGGTTGCCTACAGCTGGGAAGACTGGGAGAAATGGAGAGTGACTACTAATGGGTAGGTACAGGGCTTCTTTCTGGAGTGATGAAAATGTTCTGGAATGTGTCATGATGGTTGCACAACTCTGTGAATATACTGAAAACCACTAAAAGTTGATTTTATGATACATGAATGGTCTCAATTATAAAAAAAAGCAAAAAACAAACCAACACACCAAAAGACTAGAAAATTGCTAGTCACTATCTTTCGTTTTTGTTTAATTGGTTTTATAAAATAGATGTTTGTCTGTTGTCTGTAGGGGTAACTAGAAAGGGAGGAATGAGAAAGACCAGAATTAATTCTTCATCTAAACTTGGAGGGAGAGACCCCAAGTGGAAAATTAACTGATGGTAACCAAAGAGGAGAGGAAAACATGAGATTAATGAGCTTTTGCAACAAAGAGTCTGGAGACCGGTTTGGGTCCAAGAATCCCCTTCTCTTGGTTACCCTAAAATGTAGTACCTTTGGTCCTCTTGAAGTCGTCAAGTTTATACTCTAGACCTTCCACAGCTGACACAGAATGGCTTCTAGGCAACCCCCGCTTTACAGATCTCTTTGAAGGAGAAATCATTTTCTGGTTGAAGAGATTTCTTCGAACTTTGGTCACTTCTGAAAGCATTAAGAAAAAAAGAAAGTCAAATATTATCATTAATAAAAGCCACATGTGGGAAAAGAAAGATATCCAAAACAGAGAATCTGCTTGAGGAAACTATTTTACGGGCTGACTGCTATATTCACATTTACTAATAGGATTTCCTTAAATAGTACACTCACATGGTATATCAAAACTATTTACAGGGGGCTTCCCTGGTGGTGCAGTGGTTGGGATTCTGCCTGCCAATGCAGGGGACATGGGTTCGAGCCCTGGTCTGGGAGGATCCCGCATGCCGCGGAGCGGCTGGGCCCGTGAGCCACGGTTGCTGAGCCTGCGCGTCTGGAGCCTGTGCTCCGCAGCAGGAGAGGCCGCGATGGTGAGAGGCCCGTGCACCGCGATGAAGAGTGGACCCCGCTTGCCGCAGCTGGGGAAAGCCCTCCCGCGGAAGCGAAGACCCAACACAGCCAAAAGTAAATAAATATTTAAAAAAAAAAAAAAAAAAAACACAACCCTAAGAGGTACAGAAAATTAAAAAAAAAAAAAACAAAAACTATTTACAGGACTTCCCTGGTGGCACAGTGGTTAAGACTCCACGGTCCCAACGCAGGGGGCCTGGGTTTGATCCCTGGGCAGGGAACTAGATCCCACGTGCATGCCGCAACTAAGGAGCCCACCTGCCACAACTAAAGGAGCCCATGTGCTGCAAATAAGACCTGGTGCAACCAAATAAATAAATAAATATTAAACAAGACGAAAAGACAACCCTCAGAATGGGAGAAAATATTTGCAAACGAATCAACAGACAAAGGATTAATCTCCAAAATATATAAACAGCTCATTCAGCTCAATATTAAAGAAACAAACACCCCAATCCAAAAATGGGCAGAAGACCTAAATAGACACTTCTCCAAAGAAGACATACAGACGGCCACGAAGCACATGAAAAGATGCTCAACATCACTAATTATTAGAGAAATGCAAATCAAAACTACGAGGTATCACCTCACACCAGTTAGAATGAGCATCATCAGAAAATCTACAAACAACAAATGCTGGAGAGGGTGTGGAGAAAAGGGAACCCTCTTGCACTGTTGGTGGGAATGTAAATTGATACAGTCACTATGGAGAACAATATGGAGGTTCCTTAAAAAACTAAAAATAGAATTACCATATGACCCAGCAATCCCACTACTGGGCATCTACCCAGAGAAAACCATAATTCAAAAAGACACATGCACCCGAATGTTCATTGCAGCACTAATTTACAATAGCCAGGTCATGGAAGCAACCTAAATGCCCATCAACAGACGAATGGATAAAGAAGTTGTGGTACATATATACAAAGGAATATTACTCAGCCATAAAAAGGAACGAAATTGAGTCATTTGTTGAGACGTGGATGGATCTAGAGACTGTCATACAGAGTGAAGTAAGTCAGAAAGAGAAAAAGAAATATCGTATATTAACGCATGTATGTGGAACCTAGAAAAATGGTACAGATGAGCCGGCTTAAAGGGCAGAAGTTGAGACACAGATGTAGAGAACAGACATATGGACACCAAGGGGGGAAAACTGCGGTGGGGTGGGGATGGTGGTGTGCTGAATTGGGCGATTGGGATTGACATGTATACACTGATGTGTATAAAATTGATGACTAATAAGAACCTGCAGTATAAAAAAACAAACAAACAAACAACTAATACTAAACTTTCATTGGGTTATTTGTATGGAAATATGTTAATATAAATGTTTCAGAAAAAAAAAATTAAAAAAATTAAAAAAAAAACTACTTACATTTATAAATTTAATTTAAACCCAACCTTTCAGGAATACAAGGAAGGCCCACATCACTTAAATTAGAAGTTTTATTCACTGTAAAATGGACATAATCCTTAAGTAAGAGGTTGGATAATGTAAATCATAGTCCTTTTAATATATCCCAGTGTTACGATATTTTTCTCACATTGGAACTTTTTGCTGCTTTGTATTCAGCGTCAAGCAGAGAAACTGTTCTTTTCAACCCCAGAGATTTCATTTTTCTTCTTTTGAGTATTTTACTAATTTGCTGGGATACAGTAGTCCCTCCCTATCCGCAGTTTCACTTTCCACATTTTCAGTTACCTGCAGTCAACTGCAATCCGAAAATATATCAAATGAAAAATCCCAGAAATACATAAGTCATAAGTTTTAAAGATGTGTGTCTTTCTGAGTAGTGTGATAAAATCTCATGCCATGCTGCTCTGTCCCACCCAAAACATGAATCATTCCTTTGTCCAGCATATCCCACCCGTTAGGCACTTAGTAGCCAGCTGGGTTATCAGATCGACTGTAGCAGTATAGCAGTGCTATATTCAAGTAACCCTTATTTTACTTAAATACTTCTTGTGCCCCAAAGCACAAAAGTAGTGATGCTGGCAACTTGGATATGCTGAAAAGAAGTCATAAAGTGCTTCCTATAAATATAAAGTTTCTCAACTTAAGGGAAAAAGAAAATCGTATGCTAAGGTTGCTACAGTCTATGGTAAGAGTGAATTGTCTATCTGTGAAACTGTGAAGGAAAAATTCATGCTAGTTTTGCTGTCACAACTCAAACTGCAAAAATTATGGCTACAATGCATGAAAGTGCTTAGTTAAGATGGAAAAGGCATTAAATTTGTACAACAAGATATTTTGAGAGAGACCACATTCATGTAACTTTTATTATAGCGTATTGTTATAATTGTTCTATTTTATTATGGTATTATTAATTCTTACCATGCCTAATTTATAAATTAAACTTTATCATAGGTATGTATGTATAGGAAAAAACATAGTATAGGGTTCGGTACTATCTGAAGTTTCAGGTATCTTAGGGTATTGGAACATAACCCCTGTGGATAAGGGGGGAACTACTATATTTTAAATCCTCTTCCTAACTCCAAAGCATGAGAGTTGTAACCATCTAGACTCCAAGTTAGGAAAAATAGCTGAAGAGTCAGGAAATACTTGACAAAGCTAGCAGGCTAGCATTTTAATCTTAAGCAAGATGGCCTGGTGGAGGCTACTCAAAAATTCACTGGGACTTCCCTGGTGGTGCGGTGGTTGGGAATCCGCCTGCCAGTGCAGGGAACGCGGGTTTGAGCCCTGGTCTGGGGGAATCCCGCATGCCGCGGAGCGGCTAGGCCCGTGTGCCACAGCTGCTGAGCCTGTGCTCTGGAGCCCGTGGGCCGCAACTGCTGAGCCCGCGTGCCTGGAGCCCGTGCTCTGCAGCGGGAGGGGCCGCCGCGGTGAGAGGCCTGCGCACCACAACGAAGACCCAACACAGGCAAAAATAAAAATAAACAAATAAATTTATTAAAAAAAGAAAAAAATTCACCAAGAGTAAAAAAATTCTAAGAGCAAGTCACTTAAATAAAAACCAAATAAACCAGGATCCACAAACTGGGAGAAGCCTTTTTTACCCATCAATGACATAAACATTAAGGACACCAATAATGCACACCAAGTTTCAAAAAAATGTTTCTCTATCTCCATTATAAAAGCCTCTGTTACCTGCCTTAGGCTGTCTATGAAACTGATTTACGGCCTGACAGCCAAATTTGATCTTTTATTTTCCATTTTTCCCGAGTTTTGGAGAAGTTTAATATCTATAGAAAATTTCAACGTAGAATCATGGTGACTTCCACGGTGGCGCAGTGGATAAGACTCCACGCTCCCAATGCAGGGGGCCCGGGTTTGATCCCTCGTCAAGGAACTAGATCCCACATGCATGTTGCGACTAA
This sequence comes from Balaenoptera musculus, assembly GCF_009873245.2. Classification (NCBI taxonomy): domain Eukaryota; kingdom Metazoa; phylum Chordata; class Mammalia; order Artiodactyla; family Balaenopteridae; genus Balaenoptera; species Balaenoptera musculus. The sequence continues at coordinate 38,253,463 of NC_045786.1, forward strand.
GAGTTTGCATGCCACAACTAAGAAGCTAGCGAACCGCAACTAAGACCCAGCGCAACCAAATAAATAAATATTAAAAAAAACCAAAACCAAAAAAACACACATAGAATTTTCACTAAAATTCACCAACTGTCAACATTTGTTTTCTCCCTCCGTCTCTCTCTCTACGTTTGTACAACTGCCCACCCCAGAACGCTGGAGAGTGACTTGCAGACATCACAACTCTTCAGTTTCCTGTATTTCAGCATGTATCTCCAAAGAACAAGGGCATATATCTAATCCATCCTCGAATTTCTCTCATCGTCTCAATAATCCCATTATAGCTTTTTACCCTAAATTTAAGACCCAAGCAGGGATCATGTAGTGCACTTATGTCACACTTAAATTCCTTTTATCTAAACCAGCTCCACTGCCTCTTTTCTTTTTCAGCTTTCATGTTAATGGCATTAAAAAAATATTTTAGGGCTTCCCTGGTGGCACAGTGGTTAAGAATCCACCTGCCAATGCAGGGGACACGGGTTCGAGCCCTGGTCTGGGAAGATCTCACATGCCACGGAGCAACTAAGCCCGTGTGCCACAACTACCGAGCCTGCGTGCCTAGAGCCCGTGCTCTGCAACAAGAAAAGCTACCGCCATGAGAAGCCCGCGCACCGCAACGAAGAGTAGCCCCCGCTTGCCACAACTAGAGAAAGCCCACGCACAGCAATGAAGACCCAATGCAGCAAAAAACAAACAAACAAAAAATAAATAAATTAAAAAAAAAATTTTAGACCAGTTATTTTACAAAATGCAGTATTTTGAGACCATGTGAACATCCTACTCCTCTAGCACACAGTATATGGACATATTTCATAAACCAACAATTACACAGAACTATAATTTTTAACTATATGCAACTGCTTAAATATATGTAATCAAAATAAAACTGTCACTGAGTACAACAAGGAAACAAAGTATACCTTGTACCGTGTCTTTCACTGGGAGTGGAGGCTGCTGAAGAGTAGGGTGAGAATTCTCCTGAAAGATGAGAAAATTCAATAAGAAAATTTGAATAGGAATTCATTTAAAAGAATAAAAATTCCACAAGAAACCCTTTGATCCTTGCAATTCCACTTGTAGGAATCTGTAACAGAAATAGTTGTAAAATGCACAAAAATAGGGCCTGGAAATATACACAACAAACTGTCATCAGCGATTACTTCTGAGGAATGGATGGTGAAGAGGCACTAACATTTAACTTTATATAATTTCAATTTTTAAACGATGTTTCTGTATATCTTTTATAACTAAATCATCAGGGAAACCCCATAATATTAGAGGATGGCTATACTCTTAGGAACGTCTCTGTATAAAACTGCTATTTGGGGACTTCCCTGGTGGTCCAGTGGCTAAGACTCCGCGCTTCCATTGCAGGGAGTGCTGGTTCAATCCCTGGTCAGGGAACTAAGATCCCACATGCCGTGTGGCGCGGCAGAAAAAAATAATACCCACCTGCTATTTATTTGCTATTATAGTAGAGGATTCAAGTGCCTAAACTCAAATGGCATCTAAACAAGAGAATTGTTTTTAAAGATTTTGTTGCTGTTTTTTCAATTATGCCACTGTAATCATTAAAGAATAAACAGCCAAATAGCGGAAACTTAACAAATGATATTCTTTTTTAACCAAAATCAAATCCTGATCTCAGTAAATCTGGTCTTAAAGAAGTTAACTTTCTAGGCCAATCTGAAACAAAAGTTTTCCAAAAGGAGTGCTAGAAAGGACTGCTAATCGTGTAAAATCTAGTGAGAGAGGTGGTCTGATACCTTTTAGACTTCATACTCTCTGAACAAAATCTCCAAGATATCTAAAATTTGCATCTTATTCACTCATACGTATTAAGGTATACTAAGAAAATGAACACCACTAACTCTTCAAAAGAAACCCCACCTCCAGTACTAAAGCACAGCTATAAATCTCTAGAAACAAACCACTATTGTAATGATTAATGCTTCTAAAGCTAGTTCTCCTAGAATTTTAACTCTTCTCATAATTCATGCAGTTCAAAGTTTCAATGCATTTTTTTGTCTCTCTCCTTCTCTTAGTAAGACATTAATTCTACTTAGTAAATAGACTCCAGCTGGATTTCTTTTTCTGCAACCAATAAGTCCTAACATCTACTGCCACAGAAAAATAATTACCACCTGGCTTCATGAGTTTTTTTGTTTGCTTTTGTAACTTGCTATTGACGTAAAAAATACTTACTGAAAAGTACTTTCTGGTACACAAAGTCCTATTATGATTGTACATTATTTTTCAATGGCTTCTTTTGCTTATGTTATTATTTCATGAGTTTTCTTAACTACATTAAAGACTTTGAATTAACTTATTCATTCCTAACTTTTACTATTTTTTTTCCCCTTAATATTACCTCTGTCACACTTCTGGGAAAAATGATTAATCTTTAATAAACTTATATTTCTTTATTCCTTAGATTACAGTTGTAGACACATTCATAAAAATACCTAATTTTATTTCTGTATCCTCCAATGCTCATTTCTTAAAAGTAAAGACACCATGTGTTTCATTCTTATTTACTGTATGAACTCATGCCCAAAGTGACACCACTTTCTATCTCCTGGAAATGACTTACATTTTTCGTAGTTCTCTTGGATACCTTGGGAATTTCAATTTGTCGCAGATTTTGTGAAACCTCTGCAATGCTTTTATGTCTTATTGCATTTTTCCTTTTAAAAATAGAAAGAAACAGTCAATATACACTGAATACAGGTTACAGCTAGTTAGATGAGAATGGAACTAAAGTTTAAAATAAAACACTTAAATAAAAGTCAGTTATTTTGAGGTTGGCCTGAACTTACAGTAAAACAAGTCAATCCCAGAATTTCTAAAAGTAACAACTATAAATTTAACTAGTTATGAACAACGAAGAGCATCATGGAAAATATACAAAGTAAGCTGAAACCCTAAGCTTATCTCATGGAAGGCTCCTAGTTCTTGGAGATCCCATGTGGAGAGTCAAGAGGGGTCTGTGACTACACAATACAAGACTATATGTTCCCCAGATAATATAAAGAGTGTCAGATGCTCCTTGTTAAGAACTCTAATAATTGGCTTCTGTGATTCAGACATAAGGGCAACTACTAATTCAATAAATTATAGACAAAGACAACTGGACTATGGCTTAAACATACCCTATACCAGAACTATAACAGTGCAAGTAATTCCTTTAATTCCTTGAGCTCCTACCTTCTCTTCTTAGCTGATCTGGTACGAAGCTCCTCCAGTTGGTCAGATTCAGTGCCACCCGACACTGACCTATGAGCATTTGACATAAGAGGCACAGAAAGGGGTGATTTGCTCTCTTGCGTCATGGAGTCATCACCGAAAAAATCTGTAGGAAGGACACGAGCCAGCTTCTGAGGAATCAGAAATCCTAGGCTGTCGTAAAGATTTCCAAGTATCTTTGGGATTGAATCAATATACCTGTGGAATAGATTGATTAAATATGGAACAGTCAGTCACCATTCCACCCTCTCTAGTCCTTTCCTCACCCAGCATGAGAAATAGTCCTTACAATTCTACAATTCTGAGACAATACCTATATAAGTTCTTGGTAAAATTATTTTAAATTTAAATTAGTAGTCATCAAACTTACAATTCCAAAATTTCTTCCAGAAACTTTGCTAGGTATGCCGAATCTTCAGTTAAATACACCATGCGCAGCATATCTGTCACCTGAAGATTTTAGAAAATTACCACATGGCCTCTGCAGGAAGCTGAATGCATCTACAGCACATCCCCAGTGGCACTAAGCAGTATACTTGCCTCCTCCACTACTTGCTCCATTTCATCTATATGTTCATATACTGAAGGGCACTGCCGACACATCTCCAAATGAAGAAATACCTGGAGCTGGCACCTTGAGAGAAAAAAAAAGCTTGGTTTTATCTGCTTTGAGTGTCACTTAACTGAAATGAAAGTTCCTTCCTTATGCAGAGATCTGTTTACATAAGAAACAACAACCAAAAAGAAGAGCCATTGCTTTCTAAATAGCAATATGGTTATTAGGTAAACAGGTGTTGCAAACTGAACATTAGAACATTATAGAGAATCAGCTACAAAAGCCTCTTCAAGCAATTGGCAATCTATTTTAAACTGATATATACTCAGCCATTAAAAAGAAAAATGAAATAATTCAATTTGCAGCAATAGGAATGGACCTAGAGATTATCATACTAAGTGAAGTAAGTCAGAAAGAGAAAAACATACATCACTTATATGTGGAATCTGAAATATGACACAAATGAACTTACCTATGAAACAGAAACAGGCTCACAAACATAGAAAACAAACTTATGGTTACCAAAGGGCTAAGGGCGTGGGGGAGGGATAAATTAGGAGTTTGGGACTAGCAGATACAAACTATATTATATATGAAATAGATAAACAATGACATTGTAAAGCAACTATATACTCCAATAAAAATTTTTAAAAAAAGATAAACAAACAAGGTCCTAGTGTGTAGCACAGGGAATTATAATCAATATCCTATAATAAACCATAATGGAAAAGAATTTTTTAAAAATGAAATATTAAATTGATACAAGTAAATCTTGGGAGCTCTGTTTTGGAGTAATGGTTTAAAAAAAAAAGAGGGACTTCCCTGTTGGTCCAGTGGAAAAGAATCCGCCTTACAATGCAAGAGACGCGGGTTCAATCCCTGGTCAGGGAACTAAGACCCCACATGCCGCGGGGCAACTAAGCCCACACGCCACAGCTACTGAGCTCGTGCACCTCAATTAGAGAGCCCACGTGCTCTGGAACCCGCGCACCACAACTAGAAGGAAGCCCACGCACCGCAAGGAAGAGCCCGCATGCCGCAACTAAGACCCGATGCAGCCAAAAATTAAAAAAAATTTTAAAATCATAATAAATAAATCTTAAAAAAAAATTAAAAAGGAAGTTAATTACTCTCTGACTTTATCTTCTTTATCCAGTTTTCCTACATTCTGTCGAAGACTTTTGCTAGTTTTCAAGAGGTTGTTTCTTACTTGATGTAGGCAGTTCATCTGAAAATACAAAATTACATAGGAGAATATTAATATTAATGCTTATCATTATTTCTAATTTCTTCACAGCTGACTAATGCCCTAAGAAGGGAAGTACATCCTCTTTCTTTCATTTGAATGAAAAATAGTGTAATATTCTTTTATATTTTTTAAAAGAACATGTAGAAAAGTATTTGAGAGCAAGTGGGCATGGATACAGCAAGCCTGCAGATTTGAACTTTCATAAAAGGAAGATTCCATAAAGTAGTGATTGAGAAGTCTAAGCAAAATGAATCAACATTTTAAAGAAATGTTCCAGGTGACTCTAAAGTGCAGCCAGGGTTAAGAACCACTGGCTTAATTCATGCAGCTAACATGCAACTTAGATGAGGACAGAGCTTTCATTGGAAGGGAAGTACATGTAATTACTCCCACCTGGCCCGTTTCCTTGATTTCTGCCTTCTCAGTGGACCATGTCCATCTTCCAAGACCTAGAACTGTGCTCACCCCCTCACTCATCATTTTTGAAATGTGCACTGCATAACAGATATTTTCCAAGACATATGAGCCAGACCCACCAACAAGCAACTAACATTGTTATGACAAACAACAATATCCGGATTCCCTTACTTCTAATTCCTTGGTGCCTTTGGACTTTAGGAATGCTTTAATGTTTGAGATCATGTTCCGAGCACATGAATACAACACGATTTCTCCTGTGGCCACAGTCTTTCGGTAATTTTCATGTATGTAAGATAGTAGCTCCTCCTCAGTTTTAAAATCTGTGGGAAAAAAAGTCAAATTGATCATCAGACCCAGCTGAAGTCATTGTATTGTTTAAGGCAGTGGTTACCAACTGGGAGTTTTGCTGCCCAGGGGACATCTGGCTATGTCTGGGTGGCAGTGACTGGTGGGGAGAGGGAGGGTACTACTGGCATCTAATGGGGTGGAGGCCAGGGAGGCTGCTAAACATCTTATAGTTCACAGAGGATTATCTGGTCCAAAATGTCAAAAATGCTGAGGTTGAAAAGTTCAGAGATAGTGATTAATTTTAAGGGTTTGCAAATCACGTGTACATGTTATAAATTTAAGGATAACCAGTAATGGAGAAGAAATAAACTATACAACCTCCAAACTTAGCAGAAAGGAAAAAGATGCATAAAGAAAACTTGATTAATCCCATAGCCTGGTAGAAAGGAAAAAAACAATTGAAAGCACAAAATAAGACACTAAAATACACCCTAGCTTATCAGTAATCATAATAATTATAAATATTTATCTTACGAATACACTGGTTAAATAAAAGGTAGAAACTGTCAGACTGGGTTAAAAAAAAAAATTATGCTGTTTACAAAAGACATACCCAAAACACATGACAAAGAAACATTGGAAATAAAGGAATAGAGGTATAATCACAAGGAAAACATAAATGATTTTGTATGGACCTAAAAAGAAAGCCTCAAAATATATGATGCAAAAATTGGCAGAACTGCAAGGAAATTTAGACAAATCTACATGGTGGAAGACTATAATACAATCATCTCAGTTATAGATTCTTTTAAGTAGAAAAAAATTAATAAGAATTTTGAATATTCAAATATTAAGATGAATATGTATGGAACCAAGTACCCCAAAATTAGAGAATACACACATTATTTTCAAGTACACATGGAATATTAACAAAACAATCACATATTAGGCCATAGAGTTTCAACAAATATTAAAGATTCAATATCTTACAGAACACATTGTGCACAGTCCAAAAAAATTAAAAGCTAATTACAAAAATAAAACACTCCCTTCTATTACTGATGTCAGAAAATATTTAGATGTATTGATGAAAACAGAATACAGCAAACTTATATAATGCAGCTAAATTTATACCTAAAGGAAAATTTATAGACAAATTATCTTTTTAAAGAAAAATTCAAAACCAAATTAGCTAAGGGTCCAACATAAGAAATAACACAAGAGTAAATCCAAATAATAAAGAAGGCAATAATAAAGATAAAAACAGAAATGAATTAAGTAGGAAAAAAAGAAATGAGAGAGCAACAAAAACAAAGATGATTCGAGAAAATAAAGCAGAAATTCAAAATACTATTAAGAGATAAGGTTTAAGTTCAATTTTTCCATAAACATATCGTTATTCCTGCACCATCTTTTGAAGATTATCCTTGTCCTGTTGAATTGTTGGGGGCACTACTGTCAAATATCAATTTACCACTGCTGTGCAGGTCTATTTCTGGAAAGGATCTAGTCCAGAAATTATGCTAATGCCACATTGTCTTGCATTACTGTTACTTCTGCTCTCCTATCCGCATTCTGGTATACCATACTAGCTCATCGAAGATGTGCTATCTCACTCAAACTGATTATCATCTATGATCCAGTATTCCACAGGAAAAAAAAAAATGTTTAAAGCAGAAAACTTTCATTCCAGAATTTTCAAAAGAACTCAAAGGTGACATCAGGTAATTATTGCCCAAAGTTCATAAGCTATTGTCACAATCACCCCACAGTACTGGCACTGTCAGTGTAAGCTAAGAATGTATCCTGAGAATGAGAAACATACTGTAATTCAATCCATTTTTAAAGAAGAAAAAAGAACAAATGGGAAAATAAAAGCTACTGGACTGAATTCTTCTGCCTGACTTTGAAAGACCTCAATCATCTAACCCTAGATTATTCACGAACCTTTTCCCCTCTCTTTATTCACAAATGTATAAAACTTCTTTAACCACTTAACTTCTTTAACCACTTAAAGGGCCAAGACACAGCCCTTCTTTGTGACTTTGCTTATGCTAATCCTCCATCTAGCACACACTTCTTTTACCTTTCTGCCTTCTAAACTCTGCTCATTCTTCAAAGTCTAACCTGGGCTCCACTGGCTCCGTAAAAGCCTTCTCAGCCTGTTCTGCTCAAGACTGGACTTTCCCTTTCTTGACTCCTAGTATGTCTTTACTTCCAAAATGAACAAGTATTTTCTGTTACAGTCTCTTGGCTCTCTTATGTATTCATTTTACCAATTCGTTGTGTATATGTATGTGTGTGTATATATATATATATATATATGTTCATTATTACTCTTTGTAGCTGGATCATAAATCTAAGGAGAGGAAATTATCTTATTATTTACTGTACTCCCCATAACACACTTGTGGACATACAGTAGATAGCCAATAAATGTTCATTAAGCGAGGGATATGATTAAAACTTAAAAATATGAGAGTACAGAAGAGTAAACATGAATTTAGATACCAAAATGCAATGGAACTGAGGAATACCTTTAGGTTTAGAACTTCTCAGTGTCCTTCCTTTGTTTTCCAATTTATCTGCTGTTCTTCCATTGGCTATCTTTTGGATCCCTTTCTCCCCAGCTGTGTCTGGACTGCCATCTGGATGTAACTTCTGAGCCTTTACATTCAGTCTTGCAACATTCAGCATCTTCAAGGAACGGCACATGGTATTCATCTTCTGCCTCACTGGAGTACGAGGGAAACCTCCTACCAAAACGACATCGTGGGAAGAAAAGTAAAATAACTTTTACTTCTGTGGAATCAAGAACTACTTTAATTCAGATGAAATATTCTGTGAAGGAATATTGAAATGAAGTATATCCATTCAGAATGATCTGAATTAGGTAGTTCTTTCATCTCTTTCTACCTACAACACAGGGTAGAAAGAGAGCTCTTTTTTTAACTGAAGTTTAAGAACTAAATATCTCAAGGTGGTTAGATGATTTTTACATCTAATGCCAAACAGACAACAGACAAATGCCGAACAGACTCATTTTGGTGTTACCCAGTAGTCACAGAGTTGTGATGAAACTCTTTTGAAAGGCAGTTAAGCAGTCTGCATCCAGAGCTCCCTTTTCCATGAATAACTTGTTCATGGAAACTTATACTAAGGAAATCACTCAAAGGTAAATCATATGCATGATGTACACTATAGTATTATTTATAATGGTAAAAACTGAAAGCAATCTACATGTTCAACAACATAAGAAATTTGCAAATTTTGTTAAGCAATGAGGTAACTAAAAAAGCAAAGTAGCAGATGAACAAGTATTTATAAGCAGCACACAAAGTTGTATTTAAATTTCTATTATAACTAAAAACAAAAATGGTTTAATTCATTAAGAAGGTAGGATTGTGGGAGATTTTTAAAATCACTACTGTACTAATGTAATTATTTTCAAATATGAAATATAAGAACTTGTCCTTTATTCAGTTACCATTTCAACTTCATTTTAAGGAATATCAATCTTTTAAAACATACAGTGTCAAAAAAGACTGTAAGAAACAGCCTTTCTATGTGCTTACGCTTCTTTTTGCTGTCTTCCTGATTGGACACAGTGTATTCTTCACGAGACTTTCTCTGGTAGAGCTCAGAGAGGCAACGTGTCAATTCACTTTCAGTTTTGGAAGGCTCTTCCTTATTAGATGAGGCAGCCTGTAGTAACCTGTGAATAAGTCAAGATGTCTAGTACAAAGTTGAAATTCTGATTTTCCAAAATGCTTTAAAAACAAAGCAACAGCAATATCCATTATCCTTTTAAAAGCTAGTCAAAAGATGTCTCCACAAGATGCCTTCAAAGTATTTTTTCTCAGGAGGGAAAATGTCCCTCTTCTCATTTATGATTTGTATAAATTCAGGGGCAGAAGCTACCTGTTCACAAAACCATTAATGTATTAACACATACAGTATTGACTTTTATTAATAAGGTTCTTCATGTCCTAGGGTACATATCTAATTATGACAACTATTTCACTCACTTCTGGGCTTCCATAATTTTTACCCAGTTTCCATACATTAAAGTACAAGATGATGTAATACAGTGTAGTGAGTATCAGAATAACTTTTAAATAATTATTTCACACTCTAGTAAACTAATTTGGGATTGATGAGCAGGGAAAGAAACAGGGCAGGGGAGATGATTAGTTACTAACTGCTTTCCCGCCTAGAGCTAAATATCAGTCACTAAGGAAATAATGAAAATAGCACAACTTTCAAAATGTATTATTTCCATTTCATTATCTTCCATTATCTGATATCATCTGACTTAAAAGTAGGAGAAAGTTATGGTGCCATTAGTTGAATTAGTTCATACAAGCAGCAGGTCTGAAGCAGCCTAATTCTCTTAAGTGTGCTGGTATTTCCTTGAGCAGTGAGGAGGGTTGCTTTTTCCCCCCATTAATTTACTGTATCTGCTTCAGATTTTTTTTTTAAATGAAATTAAGCATCATGGACACAGAGAAAGCCTCACCCAATTTCTTCCCATCCCTTCCTCCCAGAGGTATTCCTAGATTTGTGTGTACCTTATTTACAGAGACATACATATGTAACAAAACGAATAAAATGCTGTTTCATATGTTGTAAATCTTATGAAAATGGTATCATACAACACCATCCTTTGGCAATTTTGTTTGCACTCAACATATTTTTCACGTGTTGCTCTGGTTTATACCGTTTTACTAATCTATGTATAATATTCTATTGTATAACGATACTGTAATTTATTTATCCATTTCCCTGCTGAGAGTCTGCTAGTCCTTTCCACTGGAAATGAACATTCTAGCACAGCTCTCCTTGTGTTTGTGCAAAAATTTCTTCAGTGCAGACACCTAGAAGTAGAATTGCTGAGTGTCAGAGTATGTGAAGTTTCTGCTTTACTAGGAACATTGTTCTCTAAAATGGTAACCATTTTACACTTCTACCATCTAAAATGTGCTCATTTCCCCACATGCTAATTTTTGACAATCTAATAGGTATAAAATAGAACCTGGTGGGTTTTTCCATGTTGTGGTTTTAATTTCCACTTGCCTATGCTGAGTATCTTTCCAAATTACTGCTCTGTTAGATTTCCTCATCTGAATTGCTTGTTCACAATTTTTTAAAAAATTTATTTATTCATTTTTGGCTGCGTTGGGTCTTTGTTGCTGCGCGCGGGCTTCCTCTAGTTGCAGCGAGCGGGGGCTACTCTTCGTTGCGGTGCGCAGGTTTCTCATTGTGGTGGCTTCTCTTGTTGCAGAGCATGGGCTCTAGGCGCGCAGGCTTCATTAGTTGTGGCTCGTGGGCTCTAGAGCACAGGCTCAGCAGTTATGGAACATGGGCTTAGGTGCTCCGCGGCATGTGGAATCTTCCTGGACTAGGGATCAAACCCGCGTCCCCTGCATTGGCAGGTGGATTCTTAACCACTGCGCCACCAGGGAAACCCCGCTTGTTCACATACTTTGCCCGATTTTCTATTGGATTTCTTATTTTTAGGAGATCGGTACTAATTTGGATACTAATCCTTTGCTGGTTATATGGATTACAGCTACCCGAGTCTATGACTAGTCATCATATAAACATTTTAAAATTCATTATAGTCATATATGTTCCTTCATGGTTTGAATTTTTTAGGTCTTATTTGAGAAATCCACCCTTAGCCTAATCTTCTCTCGTGTTTCTCCTTCTTACAATTTTAAAGTTTTTACTTTTCACGTTTGGTTTTTCAGTTTATTTGGAATTTATCATTATACGTATGCTGTGAAGTAGAAATCTAATTTTTTATCTTTTTTCTTCTGCATAGCCAATCATCAACACCACCATTTACTGAATAGTCTATTCTTTCCCCGCTGCTTCTACTCCACTGGTCTATCTGTTGATCCTTGCACCGATACCACACTATGTTATTTACTAGAGCTTTATGGTAAATTTTGCTATCTCATATGGGAAGGTGCACCTGTTATGCTCTTAGCCTTTTTGAGCTGTACCATGTCCATGAATCAGAAGACTCATTATTATAAGATGTCAGTTCTTCCCAAGTGGACCTATAAGCTCAATACACACTCAATCAAAAATCCTAGCAGGCTTTTTTTGGGTGTGTGGAAACAGGCTGATTCTAAAATTTACATGGAAATGCAAAGGGTCTAAAATAGCCAAAGCAATTCTGAGAAAAAAAAAAAGAACAAAGTTGAGAGGACACAGACTACCTGATTTCACTACTCAAGATAATGTGGTATTAACATAATTTCTGGACTAGACTCTTTCCAGAAATAGACCTGCACATTGGTGGTCAACTGATTTTGACAAAGGTGCCACAGTGATTGAGAAAAAGATTGTCTTAACAAATGGAGTTGGAACAACTGGGTATCTTTATGGAAAAAATAAACCTCAACTTTACTTCTTAATATTTTGAATTTCTGCCATATCTTTTACATTTCCAATATTATTTATGACTGCTCATACAAGTAGCTCAGTCTTGCTATAGATTATTTTATTTGGCTTCTCGAAGAATCATCTTTTGTTTCTCTTGAATTCTATTTGATTTATTATTTTTATTATTGCCTTCTTTTTTTAATTTTTGGGTTTACTCTCTTGTATTATTTCTTGTGTTGGTCTTAGCTAATTGGTTTTTAATTTTTCTCTTCAAAAGATACTAAAAATTTTCCTTTAAGTATTAATTTAGCTGCATTATTCAAGTTTGCTATTTTCCTTTTTTATTGAAATTTAATACTAAATATTTTCTGACATCTATGAGTGTATTTTGTTTTTGTAATTAACTTTTTCTAAATTTTTAGTTCTGATAAAATACACAACATAAATTTATCATCTTAATCGCTCTTAAGTACATAGTTCAGTGGTATTAAGTATATTCATAATACCATCATCTCCATCCATCTCCAGAATTCACCTTGTAAAACTGAAACTCTATACCCATTAAACAATATTCTCCATTTGTAATTAGTTTTTAATATTATTGGACTATACTCAGAAAAGGTGGTCTGTTAAAAACAACAACAACGGGCTTCCCTGGTGGCGCAGTGGTTGAGAATCTGCCTGCCAATGCAGGGGACACGGGTTCGAGCCCTGGTCTGGGAAGATCCCACATGCCGTGGAGCAACTAGGCCCGTGAGCCACAATTACTGAGCCTGCGCGTCTGAAGCCTGTGCTACCGCAACAAGAGAGACCGTGATAGTGAGAGGCCCGCGCACCGCAATGAAGAGTGGCCCCCACTTGCCACAACTAGAGAAAGCCCTCGCACAGAAACGAAGACCCAACATAGCCATAAATAAATAAATTAATTAATAAAACAACAACAACAACAACAACAACAAACTCACATGCAGATAACTGAGAGCTGACTTCAATAATCAATACCCAGAGAAAAAAATAAGTTTTACCAAAATGACTCCATCAAATTTGAACTGGCACCACTAAAGTTAGAGCAGGGAAACCACTTCTCCACAACAGCGGAATTCCAGGGAGCTGTGCGGCCAAGCTCCTGCTGGGCCCATTCTGGAGTAGGCGGAGCTACAGAAACAAAGGAGCAGAAATGGGAGAGGAAAAGAGGCATTAGAAGCAAAGCAGAGAATTCCAAGCACTTGCTCCTCCCTTGGACTGACTGCATTCTTCCAAAGGACATACAAAGCAGCATCGTTAACAATGTTCCTTCAGCTGCACCCCCAATCCCAACAGGCCTATGTTGTCTATGAAAAATTTGCAAACACGGGCTTCCTCACTGTTCCTCCAACACACCAGACACACAAACCTTGGCACTTACTGTTGCTTCTACAATGTTGTCTCCCTATCACTTCCTTCAAAGCCTTTGCTCAGATATCACTTTTTTAACAAGGCCTGTTTAAAATTACAACCCTCCTATCCTTTAACACTCCCCATTCCTTTTCCTCTGCTTTATAACTATAGCACTTAACTCTTTCAAACATACTATATAATTTCCTTATTTAATTTATTGTCTTGTCTCCCCTGACTAGATAAGCTTCTTAAGAACAGAGACCTTTGTCTATTTCGTTCTCTGATGTACTCCCAGCCCCTGGAACAGAGCCTGACATACAGCAGGCACTCAATAAATCTACTGAGTAAATATGAATGGAAGAACTATCAAATTGATTATATTTATATCTATCTAGCATAAATAAGGTTTGTATCATATCAGTAACAGTGCAACAAAGTGGAAGGAAGACAGAATCATAACAGTTTTACATGCAGTCTTTATTAAACATATTAAAAACCAGGTTTCCTCTTATACCTTCGATTTCAAACTGGTTTCACAGAGCCTTTGGCCTCCTCAGAAGTGCTTCAGGATTTCTATAAATAATGATTTAAACTGCCAGAAATATTGTAGCCTACTTTTATCTGTTTTATAACAGATATTGGGCTGTACTAAGAGCACACTGAAAAAAAGTTATGTTGCTAGAAAAGATGGTAAACCACTAACCTAGAGTATGGTAGTTATTGGTTCAGAAGCTTACCTGAGGTAGCAGGATCTTCAAGTGAATTGTGAATCTGATTCAATACACCATCCACAACCTCAGAAAAAAGGGAAGCTAAATCCTGGGGGCTCTCTGCCACAACTGTTTGGAGAAAATGTCTTTGAAATTCAGTCTCCTTGGTGTGGAACACAGTGAGAATTGTAGCACTGGCAGAGAAGGGGGAAATAACTCCAGTGATGGGGGGCCAGCCTTCACCAGGGTCCACACTGGTAACCTACATAAGAAGATCTAATTAGTTGGGAATATTGTTGACATATGTCTAAAAAGGCATGTAGTTTAGTAAGAGACAGAATGATAGTTTCATCCAATGATTAATATAAAAGAGAAAACTGGAAAAGACAGACTTCACGGATATTAGTGCTAGAATTGAACTTACTGATCATCTAATCCTAATCCCTCAATTTACAGATAAGAAAAACCTAAGGTTATTAGGAATATTTACTAAGCACTTATTATGTACTTATTTTAACTCACTGGATTCTCATAACCACTCTGAAGTAAAAATGATTATTATTGGAAGTTCCCTGGCGGTCCAGTGGTTAAGACTCTGTGCTTCCACTGCAGGGGGCATGGGTTCGATCCCTGGTTGGGGAACTAAGATCCTGCATGCCATGAGGCACAGCAAAAAAAAAAAAAAAAAAAAAGATTATTATCCCCATTTTATAGAGGAGGAATTGAGGTTGAGGAATAAGCAACCTGTTTGTCACCCAGTTAATAAGAGGCAGAAGCCAAGAGTGTATGAATTTTAAACCCATGCTCTTAACCAGGAATCAATTCTACCACTTAAGGGGATTTATTCAGATCACATGGTGGCAGCAGAGCTGAGATCTAATCCAGGTCACCTGACTCCCTGACTCCAGTGCTCTGTCAGAGCACACAACTCTTAGAACAACATCTGTCCAAATGACTACCCAGTTTTCTCTGGAATGTTTTACAGTGGAATCCAGAAGATAGAAGCTTTCTGAGGTTACAAAAGCAAAAGACAAGTAAGGTAAGGAATTACTGGTAGTTAAAAAATTAGCATCACCTTTATATCAAATCTGGATATGTATGTATTCCTTTTCAGAAGACATTACTAAATTTATATCAAATCTGGGTATGTATGTATTCCTTTTCAGAAGACATTACTAAATTTGTATAACTACTGGACACTAGTATATCTAATTTTACAATGTAGGGTTTTTTAAAAAAATGAAATATATTTATTATGTAAAAGTAATAAATACATAATGCAACATTTAAAAAATAATGAGAAACCACCCATCACTTCACTGCCCTAATATAATCATTCCTTTTGGCCCACTGCCTCTTCCCTATGTGAATATAATTTGGTTTAATTGGATTCAACGTACATGCAATTTTTATAAGCTGTTTCTTCACTAATGAGCATTGTCACGATGCTATAATACTTGCAAAAATATCATCTGTTTCACTGAGACTGTATTATGTAGGGCACTCCTTGGCATTTCATAAGTGCACTTATTTCACTTTACCAGTGTGTTATTAGACTAGAATAACTTGCCACGTGGAAGATACCTACCAGATGTAACTCTTCAGCAGTCAGCCTGTTTACCAACTGCTGAAATAACATCCTTTGAGTTGATTTGTTACCCTCTGGACTTTGTAGCATCCAGCTATCAGTGCCCAAAGTGCAGCTTGCTGGGAGGGACCACTGGGTCACTGTGCCTTTTAGAAAAATTCTGACTGGTTTCTGAAAATGTCTCTGATGCATGGCCAAGGGCTCTAGAGTAACTGTCCATGTTTCTTGAATCTCTTTGCCTGTTCGAAATAAAGAATATTGAAATTCTAATATAAGAAATAGCTTCTAATAAGAGATTTAATAGTAAGAAAAAAAAATTAGATTGCCAGCCGAGGTACTAGTATTGTCACTTAGTTCACACTTCAACGCTCATTCTACTGCTATCATAGTAAGTTCATTCAGTTCTATAGGAAAAGCTGTATATGACTGGAATTACAATGGTGTGACTTTATTCAGAACTTCTCAGTAATTATGACTTAGAAATAAGTATTCAAGCAATAAACACACACACACAAAACCCACTGCTTCTTAAATCCATAAAATACAGTACATCCTATCTTACGAGTTTAAATTCTAAAGACCATGTAAGACAAAACTGCTTTCCATGAAGAGAGGTGAGGTTCCCTTAACATCTTTCTTTCACTACCAAGCAGTGTTTCCCCAGCTTTAGTAAAATCCTGGCTGAAAGTTTCAAAACTACTCTTGAAATTTCCTTAAATTGTCCATAGTGTATAATATAGTTTTATGTACATATCTCTATATGGTATTATTTATGTGACTACATAATGATTCAGAAATTAGATTCACTATATAGCAAATCATATGATAAAGCAAATTTATGAAGATTCCAACGTGCTGGCTCTTCCTGGTACCAGGCACCATTTTCTGCTTCAATTGACTAATTTGTTATTTCTTCTCTTAGTCAATCACTGATTTTCTATGATCTTCAATTTATCAATATCTTTTATGAAGCAGTGAAACCTTACTACCCATTTGCTTGGGCACCTGAGCAATATTATCCTTCTTTGCAAAAAGTTGGGAAACTCTTTAAAAACATTCACTTGTCCTTTTTACATGGGCTTACAGTTGTACCAAACTTCAGTCGTTTCCTGTGGTATCTCTGATTTTGCTTAGATATCTTTCAATGACAAGCGTTAATGGAGTGCCTAGGCCGCTGGAAATTCTAAATTCTAAAGAATTCATGGGCCTGCCTTGCAGAAATGAATGAAACCCAGATCAACCACCCCATCACCACTCCTCCCCCGCCCCCAAGTATTATTTGCTTACCTTCAACAGGGAAAAATAATGTTCCTTCCACCCGTGGAAATGAGGCTTCATACTCAGGAGAATTATAGAGCAAACAGTTTAAAGTAGAATCAGTTGGCAGAGTTGAAATCCATGAAGAGAGGTGAGGTTCCCTTGACAGCTTTCTTTCACTACCAAGCAGTGTTTCCCCAGCTTTAGTAAAATCCTGGCTGAAAGTTTCAAATGGCAAGACAGTGCCTCCTACATGGTGGAGCAGTTCACATACTGTCCAGTACCCAAGGTGGTCCGGAGATTCCCACAACTAAAATAAAAATTACAAAGAATCTTGGGTTATTGTAAGTTAGGCATTCATAAAGCTAAGGGAAATCAGGAGAAAGTAAAGTTGATATGTACATGAAAGGATCAAATTACACAATTAATGTATTTGTTGAACCAAACACAAATAATGGTCAGCATCCCATTACTTGAATAACTGCTATATAATATGCCTTCAAGAAAGCACCTATTTAGTGAAAATAGCACTTCAATTCTATCTTCTGTCAAGGAACAGAAGTGATGCAACTCACGAGGGATAAATCATAAAACGTTAGAAGGAATGCAAAGTCATTACACATTAATAAAAAAAATCATGTCCTCCACAACACAACAGCGGCCAAGTGTCACAGGAGAGAGGCAGGAGCACCTCCCTTAGAGGGTGATCACCACTGACTCACCCACCCTGCCGGCACCCACGGGTCTGTGTGGAGACCAAACAGGTCTTCTCAGTTCTATCTTCAGTGTTTTCACTAAAGTCTGGACTCTTAACTGCAGCTTACAGAGTCTGTGCTCTGCCTCCAATCTTTCCTCCTTTGTTTTAAGAAGTATTCTTCGAAACTACATATCCGATCATGCTACTTCTGTAAAAACTCTGAAGGGCTTCCCGCTGCCCTACAGTATAGCCATAAAGCCCTTTACAGCCCAGCTCTAAACAATATTTCCAAACACATTATCCTTCCCTCACCCATCCCTACCTTCCAGGCACACTGAACCATTTGCTGTTTCCTGAACATGCCACATTTTACAATGCTTCCATGTTTTTGCCGGTTCTGTTCGCTGTGTATTCCCCTTCCATCTTCACCAACTGGATGCTTATTATACTTCATTATCTAGCTCAAACCCTGCTGTCTCTGTAAAAGCCATTCCTCATTCCTTCACACATAGCTGACTCTTGGTCCAACCTTCTTTCAGCAAACTTTTATTGAGCAACCTTTATGTGCCATTGAGATAGGCTGGGACATGGGACCCTTTATTGGAGTGCTTGCACCTGGACAAACGAATACAAAGAAACTATAAGGGACTAAAAATAACTGCATGCAGTCAGGACAATTATGAATAGGATACAAAAAGGCCACAAATCAACTGCCATTTCTGAGGTGCTGAGAGCAAAAGCAGGGTACTGAGCATGATCCCTGCACACAGCCCCAAGGGGGTGCACAGACCACCTAAGCTACGCCTCCTGCCCAGCCCACCAATGTGGTGGGCTACACCCCCATTTAAGGAACCAGGCCCCCGCCCCTCTCTGGGGAGTAGGAAGGGCCCCTGTTTCTTGTTCTTGCTCCCTTGTGCAGCACGAGTCCCAATAAAGCCTTGCCTGCATTTCTCATCTGGCCTCTTATCAATTTCTATTGCTTAAAGAGTCCAAGGACCCAGGTTGATAATACCATGAACTAGAAAGATATAGTCCCTGTCTTCTATGATCTTAAAGTCAAGGGTGGGGTGAGTAAAAAAGCAATAACATGAAATATTTAACTCACAATCACAATATGCCATGACAATATTCAGGTACTATGGCAACATGAAGGAGAACCTACCCTAGAATACACTGATCATGCTGCTTTGCCTACTCCACAGGTGAGTTGACAACTGTGAACCATAAATTGCTATGTGAATGTGAAAAATCAGAACTGGAAGGGTCTTCTAGGTCCTCTCCAAACTTTCCATTATATTGAAGTTCAGAGGGTGCCCCAGTTCACAGCAAGGCAATGACAGTCCAGTCTAAGAACCCACAACTCTCTTGGATAGTGCTTTTAAAATGAGGATCGTGATCCTGATGAACTTGGATGGACCCTATGATGAATCAACTGAATGGTTTAAGATCAGTGTTAAAGAAAAAAAACCCGGAAAGAAAATATCAGAGCACAACAGAAACTATCACATGTAGTGAAGATAAGCAATGTACTGCCAAACTTTTGTTTTGGTTATGCCTATCAGTTTGGAAAATGCTGTGGTAGATTAATCAATTAGTATTTGATGTTACCACCCATATATCCACACCTGTGCTCACTGCCAAGGGGGAGAATGGTAAGCCTGTTCAGGTATCATAGATCCTGATTAGGATTTTCTGCCAAAGGGAAACAAAAAATTTGTTGAAATTATTTCAGTCAGAGGACCGGCCAGGAAAAAAAAATTGCTTGGCAAATGAAAAGTAAAACTTTAAAAGGAGCTGAAAAGGACATCAGCTTTGATTAAAAATATATGAACATGATAAAAAAAAAAACCCACAACCAGTATATAGAGTATGGCTACATTTTTCATTTTTATGTACATTATGGGCTAAGTAACAGACAAGTCCTAGTGGTAGTTTCAAATTTAGGGATTTATAAATGTCCACAAGACTATAAGCTCCAAGACAGCAGGGACCACATCTGTCTGGCTCACTAATGGTGCACCCAGTACTCAGCATACCTCGCAGTTTGTTCAACAACAGGTATGTGTTGAGTAAATCAGGGGCATAAAGTGGAAAATGTGAGAGAGGTCTCTTATGCTCCCTTCTATCCTATATCTTTGCAAGAGTTCCGTGTGCTTGGAGTCCCTCCTCCCTGAGTCTGTTTCTCCCAGTTTTACTTCCCAGACTGTAAACTCCACATGGCAGGCCCTGGAATTTCTCTTCTCTTCTCTCTACCCTCGTAGTGAGAGCTCCCCAAGGACAGAACCTAAGTCTCCCTTTTGCCTCCACAGTGTGGCTAGGCAGAGGCTTTTGAACAGGAAAAGACAGATCTACACCAGAAAAAAAATTCCAGAAAAGCTTAAGATTATCTGATGGGCTTTTTCTTATGGGAAACAACATAACAGATGTAAGAAGCCTCAGAGAAGACCCATCTCCACAGATGATGGGATGCGCGAACTGGAAGAATCTTTAAAAAGATCCTGTCAACCTACTTATTTTAATGCCATTCAGAAAAAAGAAAAAGAATCTCCAAGCCCAATCTGCTAAGACTTATTTCTAGCCAGTATTTGATAAAATACAATTCCAGCATAAAGTCTTTGATGTGATTTAATATCAACTATCCCAAATCGAGCCCTTATGTGTTGTGTATTGTGTCCAACACTTGATTTGCTGCCTTAAACAAACTAAGTTATAGGATTCCATTTTCTCCGTCAATGTTTACCATTCCCTTAAACACTTTTGCCTTTTCCTTTTCTTTTGACCAGCCACTGCTGCCTTACGTTGCATTTGCTAAGTCTTCCTTAGGCTTTGCATGTGAAAGCAATTTGTAAATTTTAACCCACTATATCATTATTTGTGTTAAGTATCTGCTCATTTCCCATTTGCAACCTTGCAATTTAACCCACCCCTGCTTTAGTGACATATGTTTCCAACAGATGCAATCACATCTTTCACCTGGTTAAGCCACTTTCCCAACAATTAGAACAAAGTTTGAATTTATTACCTTGGCCCTACAGATATGCCCCTGCTACCTTCTAACTTCCTCTCCTACCGTGCTTGCCCTTGCCTACTAGGTTTCAGCATTCCTTGCCTTTTTGTTTCTGAAACAAACTAGGCTCATTTCCAGCTCAAATCTTTACACTGGCTCTTCTCTTAGCCTGGAATGTTCTTGCCCAACCTTCACTATCCTCCTCCTTCACCATTCAGTTCTCTGTTCAAAAAGGCCTTCCCTGACTACGACCCTATTTACAACTGTCTCCTGCTTCTACTTCCTCTGCCCCACGGTCAGCCCCTTACTCAGCTTTATTTTCTTGAGAGCATTATTTGAAATCCTATCACTTGTTTATCTGTTTAATCTGTTAACCATACCTGTCTAATATATCTTCCCCCGGAAGGTAAACTCCACTTTGCTGACCACCGCATCCCCAGCAGCTAAAACAATGTAGTCGGTACTCAATGTAGTGGCTCCTCAAATGAAGTTATTTATTGACAAAATGAAGTGACAGGAAGAAAATGATGGAGGTAGAAATTTATACTTAAGCACTGGAGCAGGGGCTCCACTGCCTCAACGAAAATCCAAATTAGCCACTTAGGACTGTAAGTACATACGAATTTGTTCATTTGGTCAACAAATATTTACTGAACACCTATAACAAGCAACGACACATCTGCAGGAGATACAGCGATGTGTGTGCCTGCCTCTGAGGTTATTTCTAGGCTAGATGGAAGGTGAGGGAGTGCACGACTGGAACATATAATGGAGAAAGGGTAAGTGCCACAAAAGTGTTTGGAAATTCAGAAGTTGAGATTGAGTAGTTGCCATGTGGGCAAAGGCCCTAAAGAATGAGTGTGATTTAAACTGGCACAGAAGAGAGAGCAGTGGCGTTTCACTGCTAAGACAAAACAAGCCGTCAAGGCCTGTTGGCCAATTAAACTGTTTCAACAGTCTGGAATAAGGGTCGTGTGTAGGAAAGATTAAGTCTGGGAAGACAAATAGGGCCCAAATTGTGAAGGACCTCAAACGCGTTGACTCAGTAGGTACCGAGGACCTACCTATCCCGTTGTGATGAATGTCCCTCTTTGTGACCCCAGAACTTTCCTTCTGAAAGGACACCTGTTGGTCATGTTAGTCTCATTCTGGGTTCACGGGCTGCTCTGCAGACGCTGTCAAGTTCTGGTTCATCAGCACCAGCACCACGCACTAAAATCTGAGTTCGCTGTGTAATCTTACCTTAGGCCACTCGGTGGTATCCACCCAGTACAAGGTGATTTTTCGGGTTATCATGACTTCCTGGACTCTCTTGGGCAGCAACTTGTCCATCACCTGCTTAGGAGTAGGCGGCAGGCGCTGGGCCTGGGCCTCGCACCCGGACACGAACTGCAGCAGCTCCCTCTGCGAATGCGGACAGGGGGCTAGGAGGAAGACGGCGTTCACAAAGCCGCCGAGCGCAGACTCGGCCTCCTTGGCCTCACCCTCCACGACAAGCAGTCTCCTCCCGCTGCTACGCAGAATCGGCTTCGTGGGCGATGTGATCTCGGGCCGGTCCCACTGATAGTCTAGCAGCGCCTCCATAAGGGCACTGTGCGTGTGGGTGGCCCTGGGCGCCGGGCCCGGCAGGTGGGCGCCGTGGGCGCCATCCCCGAGCCTGGCCTCCAGCTCCTCCTCAAAGTCCTCCCAGGAGCGGACCCCCAGCTCGCGGAAGTCAGACACGCGGGAAGGTCGGCTCCGCGCACCCTGAGAGTCAAAGAACCTGAAGGCCCAGCGGACCCTGGCCAGGCCGAACCGGCAACTCAGGTAGGTGAGGAGGCGCAGGGCGACCCGCCGGACCGGGCTCTCACCAGCGGCGCCTCCCGCGGTATCCAGCAGCAGCATTACGTTGTGACAGCAGGCCATGTCGGCCGCGCAGCCGCCTCAGGGTTAGAGCCAGGGCCGGCGCCGCTCTCTCCTAGGCCCTCGCTTCAGAGAACCAGCACCATTCTCTGCTTCTCTCAAGGACCCAGATCGAAAGCCTCCCGCGCTCTCCAAGGGCTGCTGGCATTGGCGGAGCTAACCCCCAAGGTCAGCTCCCATTGGTCGCTTGCCTTACATAAGTTACGTGAGCAACTTTCATCCTTGGCGCTGATTGGAAGGGTGATGGAGAAGAACCCTGCTTGATTGGTGGACTGCGGGACGGCGGGCGGGACGCTGTGTTCCGGGAGAAACTTAACGTTCATTGGCCTGGGCCTTCGTTTTAAAATTTAAAGAGGTGGTGCTGGGGGCCTGTGGCTTTAAGTTTCTCTTTTCCGAAGGAGGATTGGCTCCGTGCGATTGTACTGGGAGAGGTTTACTAAGACGTTGAAAATAGTAGGGGAAGAGAATTTGGGATGGTTTGAATCCAACTGGTTTAAAGCAACCCTAGACTTTCTATGGAGCGGGATCTGATGGCGAAGACTTAAATTTTCTGTAATTTAAGAAAAAAATATTAAAAATTAAAAGTTCACTTCCTTTGCCCTAGTAATTTCTAAGCGTTTCTCTTGAAGAAGGTAATCGAAGATCAGGATAAAAGTTTAATTTGAGAAAAAAAGGAAACAGCTTGGGAATGATTAAATAAGGTATGGTGCACCCCCAAGGGGAACATCGTGCAGCTTTTTAAAGTAATGTTTTTATATGTAATGTTAGATGGAAAAAACTGCAAAACCGCACATGCAGTGAGATCCCCAAATTTTCTATCTACCTATGTGTATATTTTTAAACTGTTAAGATAATACTGTGTACTGAAAGTTGTTTTTAATTGTACCTGGGTAACGAGATGGTGATTTTTAAAAGTTTTTTTTTCTTTTAATTCTGAAGTTCTATATTTTTACTTTACTTTTACATTCGAGGAGGGGGGAATATTCTTAATGAAAAGGATCCTTTTGTTGCAAATAGAGGAATCCTCAATTGTAGAGAAGGTTGTGACTCTAGATGGGAGAAATCCCTATTATTGGTTATAACAGCAGAGGAGAATTTAAACTCTCTCTAGCTAGGACTGGCCTACCTTTAAATATCCTTCCAATCCTGAGATTCTCTGAACCAGTTGTTTCAAGAAAGACCACCAATGATACTTCGTAGATTGTCAGTTTATTTTATTCATGGACTTTTCCTGATCCACTGACTGTCATTTTAGATTCACAAACATTTTTTAGTCTTAATGTGTCAGGTGCTTACTAAACTGTACACACCCATTGTGTTGTTCATCATTCAACAAATAGTCATTACAGGGAACAAAAGAGCTAACTATACTTCCCCTGGGAAGCTTACATTCCAATAGGGGAAGCCAAACAAGTAAGTAAAAGATACAATATGTTAGGTGGTGATAAAAATCTTTGGAGAAGAATTAAGTGGAAAAAAGAATATGAAGTAGGTAGGAGTATGCAGGATAAGGAGAGAGGCACCGTGGACATCTGGGAGAAGAGGGTTTCAGGAAGAGGGAACAGCAAATGCAAAGGCCCTGGGACAGGATTTTGCTCCCTATTCGCCAAGCTAACTTCTAAAGAGTTATTATTAAACTCATGCTTTTATAAACAGAGGAAACTGAACCTCAGAGCAATTGAAGAATCTCCGCCATGATTTTATACACAGCAGAACCACAAGTGGAATCAAATTCAGATTCCAAAAAGCAGGTTCCCGGGGCGCAATGCTTGCAACCTAGATTGAAAAACCAGCTTCATAAGGAGTGGGACTTAGTATACTTTTAAGAGTAAAGTTGATTGGCTAGGTCTTCACTGAAAACAGTGACAGGATCTGGCTATTTAATCTGCATTTCTTCTCCCCTCTCCATTCAACAATCTCCCTTAAAGGTTGTTTGTTTATTTAATATTTGTTTCTCTTTCTCTCCCTGTCTTCTACACTTTTATTTAGTTAACGAAAAGTTATTGCCTATCTGCCTACTGTTAGTGGAAGTGAGGGATGGATGTAAAGGAAGAATAAGTTTAATATTTTTCCCTAGGGGGAATTAAAAACAAAAATACACAGAATGCTTAAGAGACAGTTCAATGCTAAACTGAATGTTTAGTATTGCCAAAAGAAGAAACCATCCAAAAAGAAACCATCACAGTGAGCTGGGGTTTCCAGATATGCCACCCTCACACCAGGCTGGGAAGGGTGAGAGTGTGAGAGAGGCATTTTATCATTGCTGGAAAATTTGGATGCCTTTAGGCACCAGATAGGTAAAGGAAATGAGACATGGTGGGCATTAGTGATAAATGGGAAATAGAGGGGGGTGAGCTTGTGGCCCAAACACATTCAAAGTCTCTTTATTTAAAATAAAAGGCATTTTATTTAAAATAAAAGTAAAAAACCTCCTTGCCATACTGCTTAACTAATTTAAGTGAAAACTCATCAGCTGAGCACCTTTCTTGTAGTGACAAAAGTAAAATGATTCCCATTTTAAAGAGGTCACATATCAATCAAAACAGCAACTTGCTAAATGCTTATTTCTATACTGTGAAATAAACAGCAGAGGAAATGTTCCACATCACTGTGGACAGTGGTGGAATATTTGGTTTAAAGTGCTCCAAAATTGGAGCCGAATACAAAATCATGATGAAAAATAGAAATATACATGTCCTTAATTTTTTTTAAATCTTACCAGAGAAAAGGTTAAGGCACTGGTCTGTCCAGTTAGATACTAGAAAACTGCACTCCCACCCCCACTGGAAGATATCATCATAGTGAGAGCTAGTTTATTGAGTGTTCACTGTGTACTAGACAGTATTTTGCAGAGGTTTCATAGAGCAGGTAAACATTTATCTGAGTTTTTATCATTTATCAACTGTAGGATAATATAGATAGTGAGATTTTATTATTTTATGTCACACTAAAAGAAAAATTCAGCCAATTATAATAACCCAATGTTTTCTAATCACTTCAAATTTGGGGGGTTTATACATGAAAGAACTCCTTTAGATTTATGTAGACATAATTTTTAAAAAATCATTTATCACTCTTGTACATATGAAAGAAAGAAAAAAAGAATATAAGCAAAATTAATTGGTTAAAGTATTCCTAAAACTTCTTCAGAATCCCAGTCAATCACTTTTCAATTCATTCTCCAGGGTCCATCTGTTTTCATAAACTATCATCCATCCTGTCTGCCATCAGGAGTGTTGGCAATGCAGTATTTCTCAAAAGAATGCTCCACTACTGCCTCTGGTAGTTACTTTCAAACCATTCTCACCCATTCTGCAAGTTCTGTCACACACCCACTGACCATGACACCTACCTCACTGCTCTCACCGGCCAACAGATTTTTCATAAAGGAGAGCAGAGAAATGAGGTGGTAGCCAGGGAAAGGTTTTGTGTGTGTGTGTGTGTGTGTGTGTGTGTGTGTGTGTATTTTTAAGGTAGGAGACATTACAGTGTATGTGGTTGGGAATGATCAAGAAGTGAGTGAAGGGGAATTCCCTGGCGGTCCAGTGGCTAGGACTTGGCGCTTTCACTGCTGAGGGCGTGGGTTCAATCCCTGTTTAGGGAACATTCTGCAAGCAGCGCAGCACGGCCAAAAAAAAAAGGACTGAAAATCTGACGATACAGAAAAGGGTTGGGGAGGGAGAGGATTGCAGTAGTGCAGTAGCCTGATGTCTGGGTGGGTGAGAAGGGTGGGCTCCTCCCTTTTTCTGGGTGACCACGGGCTCTGTGACAACTTTGCGGTTCTATTACTAAAGGGAAAAGGGGAGAATGGATACTGGGGAATAACTTGCAGCCTTAGACACCCCAGGATTTGGTGATGCTGGACAAGAACAATAGGTGAAAGAGGAAGGTGAGGGATTTGAGGATGTGCCCCAGGGAGAGGTTTACTGATTAGAAATTGTTTCAGCTGCAAGGGCAGAAAATTTGACCACAGTGGCTTAAAAAACAGCTTTTTTTCCCTTTACATAACAAGAAGATTGGAGGTAAGTGGCTTCTGGTGTAAGTTCCTTGGTTGAATGATGTCAGGACCAACAAGTGTGCCATCCTCCTGCCTTTTCCACATGCTCATAATCACAAGAAGGCTGCATACACCCCATTCATACTCAAGTTAGGAAGAAGAGAGCAGATCCCACAGCAGGAAAGCAAAACTTTCACAGAAACCACCCCACCGTCAGATTTTGACTTAAGTCTCAATGGGTCACATAGCACTACCTCTAGCTGCAAGGGAGGCTGGGGAATTCGGGGAGATTGTTATGATTGACTGAGAGGTCTAGTGTTGGATGGATCATTTTCACAGATGCTGAAGTTACCAAGAATGATGACAGGAGCAGTGGTGGAGAGAGACAGTGAGCCAGTGGCCAAAATGTTCAGTGAAGAGGAAGAGATCTACAGATGACTGAGACAAGGAGGCAGGGTATAGTCTAATGTCGAAGTGGCTGGGGTTTTATGGAGAAGGGGAAAGGAGGACAGCTACTCCCACCTGCAGGCCAGGTGGAATAAGGGGTGTGAAAGGGAAAAAACAGCCCTTACTTGGGGAAACTACATTGGAAGTAATATCTGTAGGCATTAGTCAGGTTTCCAGTAGAGCAGGAAGGTGAAGGGCTGAGGACATAGGGGAGTTTGTTCCTGGTACACTACCATTCCAGAAGACACTGTAGGGAGGTCAAGGAAGGGTGGGAGATGGGGTCAGCTTAGGGGATATACAGAGCTGTAAGTGGTTAAAATCAAGATGATGAAGATTGCCTGGAAAAAAAGGGCTGAGGGTTCAGTGCAGGACTCAGAAACCATTCTAGGTATTTAAAGCAGGGAGAATTTATTTTATTTTATTTTTTTAACATTTATTTATTTACTTTTGGCTGCGTCGGGTCTTAGTTGCGGCACGTGGGAATCTTCCGTTGCAGCGCTCGGTCTTCTCTCTAGCTGTGGCGCACGGGCTCTAGAGCGTGCGGGCTCAGTAGTTGCAGCACACAGGCATAGTTGCCCCTCAGCATGGGGGATCTTAGTTCCCCGACCAGGGATGGAACCGTATCCCCTACATTGGAAGGCGGATTCTTAACCACTGGACCACCAGGGAAGTCCCTAAAGCATGAAAAATTTAATGCAGGCATTAAGTATCGGCCTAAAGTGGGAGGAGACAACCTCTGTCTATAGTAAGATAATGTGGCAGCTCTCCTAGTGTTTTAGCTCTCCTAGTTCCCTTTGCCTTTCCATATAAATTTTAGAAAAAGCCTACCTATATCTAGAAATAATCTTGCTGGAATTGCTTTAAACTTATAGATAGGGCTTCCCTGGTGGCACAGTGGTTGAGAATCTGCCTGCTAATGCAGGGGACACAGGTTCGAGCCCCGGTCTGGGAAGATCCCACATGCCGCGGAGCAACTAGGCCCGTGGGCAACAACTACTGAGCCTGCGCGTCTGGAGCCTGTGCTCCGCAACAAGAGAGGCCGCGATAGTGAGAGGCCCGCGCACTGCGATGAAGAGTGGCCCCCGCTCGCCGCAACTAGAGAAAGCCCTCACACAGAAACGAAGACCCAACACAGCTAAAAATAAAACAAACAAACAAACAAAAAAACCTTATAGATCAATTTGGGGAAAATTGACATCTTTACTACGAGTCTTCCAATACATATGTGAACATGGTAATGTCTCTTCATTTATTTAGATCTTTGATTTTTTTGGTTAAAAAGAAAACTTGTTTTGTAGTTTTCAACATACAAGTCCTGTACGTGTTTTGCTAGGTTTATACCTAAAGTCTTTTTTTTTTTTTTTGAGCAATTGCACATGGTATTGTATTTTTTTTTTAAAGATTTATTTATTGATTGATTGATTGCTGTGTTGGGTCTTCGTTTCTGTGCTAGGGCTTTCTCTAGTTGCGGCAAGCGGGGGCCACTCTTCATCACTGTGCGCGGGCCTCTCACTATCGTGGCCTCTCTTGTTGCGGAGCACAGGCTCCAGACGCGCAGGCTCAGTAGTTGTTGCCCACGGGCCTAGTTGCTCCGCGGCATGTGGGATCCTCCCAGAACAGGGCTCGAACCCGTGTTCCCTACATTGGCAGGCAGATTCTCAACCACTGCGCCACCAGGGAAGCCCTGGTATTGTATTTTTAACTTCAGTTTCCAAGTATTCATTGCTAGCATATAGAAAAACAATCCAGTTTTTCATGTTGATCTTGTATCCTGCAACCTCACTAAATTCATGTATTAGTTCTATGAGAGTTTTGGGGTTTTTTGTTTTTCTTGTAGATTCCTTGGGATTTTCTAGGTAACCCATAAAGCCATCTGCAAATAGGGGCAGTTTTACATCTTCCTTTCCAATCTATATGCCTTTTATTTCCTTTTCTAGCCTAATTGAGCTGGCTTAGTAAAAGTGATGAAAGCAGACATACTGGCTTTGTTTTTGATCTTAGGAGGAAAGCATTCAACCTTTTACCATTAAGTATGTTGTTAGCTGTTTTATAGATGTTCTCTGCCAAGTTGAGAAATTTCCCCTTTATTTTTAGTTTTATGGGAGTTTTTATCAGAAATGGGTGTTAAATTTTGTCAAATGCTTCTTCTGCTTCTATTGATATGATCATGAGACTTTTGTATGTATGCATGATAGATTACATTGAATGATTCTTCTTTTTTTAAATTTTATTTGGCCATGCCATGCGGCATGCAGGATCCTAGTTCCCTGACTAGGGATCAAATCCCTGTCCCCTGCGTTGGGAGCGCAGAGCCTTAACCACTGGACCACCAGGGAAGTCCCTTGACTGATTTTTTTAAAATATTGAACCAGCCTTGGGTATCAGGAATAAATCCCACTTGGTCATAGTACATAATTATCTTTATGTATGGATGAATTCTCCTTGTTAATATTTTGTGAAGGTTTTTTGCATCTATATTCACAAAGAATCCTGGTCTATAGCTTTATTTTCTTACATTATCTTTGTCTGGTTTTGGTATCATGGAACACTGGCCTCATAAATGAGTTGGGTAGTTGTTATAGAACAATGTGAATACAGTTAACACTACTGAACTGTACATTTAAAAAGGATTAGGAGGATAAATTTTATATTATATATTTTTATCACAATTAAATATTACAAAATGAGTTTGGGAAGTTTATTAATTACAAATTCTACTTCTTTAATAGCTATTGGGCTATTCAAATGATATATTTTATGTTGGGTGAGTTATAGTAGTTTGTGTTTTCCAAGGAATTGGTCCATTTTGTCTAACTTATCAAATTTATGTGGGTAGAGTTGCTTGCAGTATTCTCTTATTATCTTTTTGATGTCTGCAGTGTTTGTAGTGATAGCCTCTGTTTCATTCTTTTTTTTTAAGCAGTTCATTTTATTTTTTTATTATTATTATTTTTTAATGTATTTAGTTATTTATTTATTTTTGGCTGCATTGGGTCTTCATTGCAACATGCAGGCTTTCTCTAGTTGCGGCGAGTGGGGGCTACTCTTCGTTGCAGTGCGCGGGCTTCTCATTGCGGTGGCTTCTCTTGTTGCGGAGCATGGGCTCTAGTCACGCGGGCTTCAGTAGTTGCGGCTCAAGGGCTCAGTAGTTGTGGCTCGCGGGCTCTAGAGCACAGGCTCAGTAGTTGTGGTGCTTAGCTGCTCCACGGCACATGGGATCTTCCCAGACCAGGGCTCGAACCCATATCCCCTGCATCGGCAGGTGGAGTCTTAACCACTGCGCCACCAGGGAAGCCCTCTTTCCTCGTCTTTTGACTAGAGAGAGCAGGCTTTGTTGTTGTTTTGTTGTTTTTTGCCTGCCTCCATTGGCGTATTAGGTTGCCAGCTTCTCCAGTATCCAGTTAGATATAAAAGGCAAAAAGGAAACACAGGGTACTCACTGCCATATCACTTCTTGGGTCTCAAGAGAGCCCTAGCCAGTCTGCCTCTTCTCTCAACCTCTCAGAGTTTTCTTATGTTTGTTTATGTGGAATGCCCAGGGGATATTTAGCTTTTACTAGTGGGAAGACTAGGAATAAATATGTCTACTCCATTTTGTCTGGAACCAGAAGTCGGGAGTCATTGTTTTTATTAAAATATCACACTGCACTATAATTCAAGCTATCTCTTTAGGAGTTTGTTTCACATTCTAAACTATGAGGGTAAGAACTGTGTTTTCTTCGTCTTTGCATCCCTAGTGTCTAGCAGAGTAGCAATAAATTATTTTTTTAATTGAATTGTAGTGTGTTATCAAGCATTTTTGTATTTCCCGGAAGGATGTTAGGAATTTGGGCAGATACAGATATATTACCACCAGAGGGCAGTAGCAGCAAAACTTCACTAAGGGCTCTGGAGCATACACACCCTGCTCCAGAATGAAACCTTTCCCCAGAACTACTTCCTCTTAGTCTGTGTGAGAAAAGCTGAAGTCTGGGAACTTAATGATGGGCCTCCCAGGGGGGGAAAAAAAGGACTTGACAAGGCTGTACTGGGAGCACATGGGTCCCCCTCTTCCCAATAAAGGGATGGGAAGTCACATATTTCCAGCATCTGGAGGGACAGTCATGCTTCTGGGCACTCCACACAATAATTCACAGGCATTATTTCCTCCATTTTACAGATGAAGAAACTGAGGCTCAGAGAGCCTCTCACAGAGAGTAAGAGGGAGCTCTGAAGCTCTTACACTGCTTCCTCCAAGAGACGCAAGGGCAGCCTTCTCCCTGTGATGGAATGAACAGGAGAAGGAACCTCCTTGGGCAATGAACCCAGGTCAGCCCCACACCCAGCAAGCTTCTGAGCCCTGAGTGTGTTCCTCATCTTTCTTTAGAGGGGTGATAATCCATTCTGCTTTCAAGAGCTGTATGACCTTGGGCCAGGGCCAGTGCAAAGTGAAAAAATGTGGGACCCCCTTGTTAAAAAAAATTAAAAATTTCAAAACAGCAACAGCAGAGCATTAAACCAAGCATAGGGCCCTTCTAAGCATGAGGGCCTGTGTGACTGTGCAAGTCGCCTGTCCCTGAAGCCAGCCCTGTCTAGAGCAATAATAGAAATAATGAAATAATAATAGCTTCCCTCTTTGGGGCACCTACTTTGCACTAAATTCTCCCTGCCACTTTAAATATTTTATTTCTTTTAACCTTTCTGAGGTTGTTTTTTATTTCCCCCTGTGTGTTTTTATCTCTACAATGGGGAGGTTGGACTAGACCAGTAGTTCTTAACCCTGGTTACACATTAGAAGCACCTGGGGACTTTTAAACAATACCCAAAGCTGGCCCCACCTCCACAGATTCTAACTGAACTGGATTGAGTCTCAAGATGGGAATTTTTACTGGCAGTGACATGAAGAATAGGTGTCCTTGGTGGGTCTGGGTAAAGGGTGGGTCTTCGAGGACATCGTTTCTCCTCCGCAGCAGCCATTTACCCAGCCGTCGGTTCCGCCCAGTGTGTCAGTACTCCAGTGTTAGCTGGTGGCCTCTGGAGGAAGCCATCCATTGGTGGCAGTATTTCTGGGCACAAAGAGAAGACGGTGGCTTCCCCACCTCTTCTGGGAACTGCCAGCTTGCCTAGCTTCCCTGATAGAACCAAAGCAATGTGCATAAAACTGTTACAGAGAAGAAAGCAGAGAGGAAAATGATGTGTATTGCACACTTTCTGAGTGTCTGGCATTACACAAGGAACATTCATATTTAACCTTCCAAAAACCCTTCTGGGTATTTTCTAGAATCCCCATTTTTGCAGCTCAGAAAGCTTAAGGACGTTGCTGGACATCACACAGCTGATTGAGTGGTCCCTGTACTTATTGGAGGGGCAGTGCTGTGGTTCAGAGACATGGTGGAGGGTGGAGTGGGGTGCAGAAGTGTAGGTATAAGGCTGGGTGGTGCTTGCCTCACCTCTGCCCCATCATCTCTCTTGACCCCTGCTAGCCTGAGGCCTGGGACCCCTACCGTCTTGCTCCAACCCCACCTCCACTCCCACCCACCAGTAGTCCCTGGGCAAACCATGTCTGAGGGCCAGTACAATCTCAGAGCCCTGTGGGACTGGCCCTCCCTTTTCTGGCAAAGAGAGCCAAGCCGTGGATGAAGCCAGTGAGGCATGTCCCAGGCCTGCCTTATCAGGACTGCACAGAGCCCAGAAACAGCTCACGTTGAGTCCTATGGAAATGGTCTGGAACACTGGGTCCATTCACTTTTGTGAGAACCCAAGGACAAAAGGAAGGTCCCCTGGGGAGGCAGCCCAGGCTCCTCACAGAAGCCTGTCAAGAGATGGGACTAAAGCAGAAGGGGGGCTCTGGAGCCGCTGAGCAAGGCTGAAACTCCTTCTAAGATTAAACTCCTTCTTTGAAGCCAGTTACGCTGCAAAGATCCTGAGTCTGCACACAGACTGGGGCAGTTCTCACCCTGATGACCGACCGTCAGCCTCAAGCTCTGCCCAAGGCGGGATAGCCTCTTTTGAGGAAGGAGCTCAAATTCCCCTCCCTACTCTTGGAAGGCCTTGGATGGCATCTTGCCCATCCTTCCCTGGCTCAGGGAAGCCATGGGGTCTGGGGTGGAACGTTGGGAAGTAATGCAGACCCCAGACAATTTAGGGGGTGGGCAGGACTGCAGCCTCTCTAATGGAGCCATGGCCAGAGCAGAGGGGAGGGCTGGAGCTAATCTGGAGGGCCCCTCCCAATAGGAATCCACCCACCCTTCCACTTAGGCAAGTAGACCTGCAGTTTCACAGCCCCAAGCTGGGCTAAGCCAGTAAGGCCTGGACCAGCTAATAGAAGCCACAAGGAAAGAAAGATTTCTATCACACCATTCATCTTGGGGCTGCCAAGTGGTTTGGGTGTGGAGGGCTGGGGAACCTGCTTTTTTTAAAAATTTATTTATTTTATTTATTTATGGCTGTGCTGGGTCTTTGTTTCTGTGCGAGGGCTTTCTCTAGTTGCGGCAAGTGGGGGCCACTCTTCATCGCGGTGCGCGGGCCTCTCATTATCGCGGCCTCTCTTATTGCGGAGCACAGGCTCCAGATGTGCAGGCTCAGTAATTGTGGCTCACAGGCCTAGTTGCTCCACGGCATGTGGGATCTTCCCAGACCAGGGCTCGAACCTGTGTCCCCTGCATTGGCAGGCAGATTCTCAACCACTGCGCCACCAGGGAAGCCCCAGGAACCTGGTTTTAATTCATTCTTTTTCTTTTTTTTTGTTTGCCCACGCAGCATGTGGCATCTTACTTCCCCGACCAGGGATGGAACCCACGCCCCCTGCATTGGAAGCACGAAGTCTTAACCACTGGATCACCAGGAAATTCCCTAATTCATTCTTTTTTTAAAAAAAATAAATTTATTTATTTACTTATTTATTTTTGGCTGCTTTGGGTCTTCGTTGCTGCTCGCGGGCTTTCTCTAGTTGCAGTGAGCAGGGGCTACTCTTCGTTGCAGTGCACAGGTTTCTCATTGTGGTGGCTTCTCTTGCTGCGGAGCACGGGCTCTAGGCGCGCAGGCTTCAATAGTTGTGGCACGAGGGCTCTAGAGTGCAGGCTCAGTAGTTGTGGTGCATGGGCTTAGTTGCTTTGCGGCATGTGGGATCTTCCTGGACCAGGGACTGAACCTGTGTCCCCTGCGTTGGCAGGCAGATTCTTAACCACTGGACCACCAGGGAAGTCCTAAAATGGTAAATTTTATGTTATGTGTATTTTACTACAGTTTAAAAAAAGAAAAAGGAGATTTAACGGCGGTTAGCTTAGAAAGCACACCAGACCAGAAAGCACATCATCAGACAGTCTCATCTGAGGCTGAAAAGAGGTTTCCAGAAGCGCCTGCAAGCTTCTGGGGAAGGCATCATCTTCCCCTCAAGGCTCAAAATGATCCGCCCATGGGGTTAGAAATGAATTCTTAAAAGCCTGTCAGATGTGCATCCCTCCTCACCCTTTCTGGCTATCCTTAGGTCCATGAGATGGGATTGTCTCTCTCCTCTCCAGTAATATTTTGGGGTGCATGTGAGGACCGAGCCAGTAAGTCAGCCCCTGGCATTTTTGCACCCTGCTTTAGGACTGCTGAACCATTTTACAGAATCTTAGCTGGTGCGAGTGTGTGAAGTTTGCAATGGAGAACGCAGACTGCATCCAGGCTGAAAGAGCCAGCTAACGATGCAGCAGAAGGTATACTCTCCGGGCAGGGTCCCGTACGCCCCCGGTAGGGGTCTGTGGCAGTGTCTAGGAGCACAGGAGGCCTCGGGAGAGAAGGGACTTACCTGCCTGGAGTGTATTTTTACTTAAAAATTCACAAGAGTGGATCTTATTATGTTTTTACTTAAAACACATATAACATCACTTTGGCAGCCCATATAATAAAACTGGAATGACACAAAAGATTAAACTGGTCCTTGTACAAGGATGACATGCAAATTTGTGAAGCATTTCATATTTCTTTGGCAGTCGATAATTGAAAAGTGAAATTGGAAAAGCAAGCCAATTTACAGCAAAACAACAACGAAAACAGAAAATACTTAAGGATAAATTTAACAAAAGATGTGCAAGACTTACATGCTGAAAACCACAGGTCACTGGGGCACCATCCTGCCCCCTGGCCTGCTGGCTTTGACTACCATGTTGGGTGACTGCTCAGTTGACCTGAGAGCAAGGGCACCAGCCTGTGCTGTTCTTGCCAGAACTGGCAGGGGTGGAGTGGGGTACGGCTGGCTAGGAAGGGCCAGATAATCAAAAGGCTCTCAAAGACAAAGACAAAGATGACTTGACTCTTTCAGCTAAGGGCCTGTGGCATCCTGCCCTGGTCACCCCATCCTGCCCCTCCCCACCCTGTGATTAGTGTGGTAACTGTGAGTGGTGAGGATGACAGTGAATACTGTGAGAGTCAGAGTTGATGAGTAGATGTGTAACATCCCTGCAGGTACCTACAAGCCTGGTGTTCTCTTGTCTAAGCATCTCCGACCTTAAAGGCATGGTCCTGGGTCAGCCCAGTTCTTGTTTGCTTACCTAGTATGGCTACTCTTTGAGTATCCTTGTGTGTTTATCCTGATTTCATTTCTTAAATATTATTTCTTATTAAAAAGTGATACTCAGGGGCTTCCCTGGTGCCGCAGTGGTTAAGAATCTGCCTGCCAATGCAGGGGACGCAGGTTCGAGCCCTGGTCTGGGAAGGTCCCACATGCCGCGGAGCAACTAAGCCCGTGTGCCACAACTACTGAGCCTCCACTCTAGAGCCTGCGAGCCACAACTACTGATCCCGTGTGCCACAACTACTGAAGCCCACATGCCTAGAGCCCGTGCTCCGCAACAAGAGAAGCCACTGCAATGAGAAGCCTGCGCACCACAATGAAGAGTAGCCCCTGCTCGCCTCAACTAGAGGAAGCCCGCACGCAGCAACGAAGACCCAACACAGCCAAAAGTAATAATAATAATAAATAAAAATAAATAAATTTTTAAAATATTAAAATAAATAAATAAATGAGGCACAGAGAGGTTAAGTGACTTTCCCAATGTCATATCATCTCCTTCACATACTCTCTACTATTTACTCATAAGGGTAAGAAGCAGAGTGGGAATTGCGTTTGTAGAATTGTACCCTAATTTCTGGGAGGGCCTTTTACTCTGAGAATGTCTGGAGGATGAGGCCATTTCTCTAGGCTTTCTGTGAACATGAGGGGTCTCTTCTCATGATCCTCAAGGGTTTTCAGTGGCTCTCTGTGTATTCAGTTCCCTGGACAAGCACACGTGAGGAGCCAGAGGAGCCTGACATCTTGGTAAGACTGCTTAGCTCTCCTCTGACCACATGTGCGCCTCACTTAACCTCTTTGAGTCTTAGTGTCCTTATTTGCAAATTAGGAATAATACTACTACTCAGCTCATGGAGTTGCTATGAGGGTTAAATGAGATAATGCATGCAGAGTGCTTATACAGATTAAATGAATGTTCATTGTAATTATTAGATATGTTGTCTTCCCTATTGTCCATATCCACGCACCAGAGTTACATTGCACGCAATGAATACCGGACAGATGGAAAGCGTCTGAGCTGCCTAACTCTTTCCTAATCCCACAAGAGACTGGGAAACCACTAAAGACCAAGGGAAGGCAGAGGTCACCAGACAGAACTGACCTTGAACAAACACTTGCAGGATGTTGGCCTGCTGTTGGGAATCATAAAAGACAAATGAAAAATGGGAGAGGGAGACAAAACAAACTAGTGAGGGGGATGTGCAATGGCCCCACCTAAACTACAGGTAAGGAACTGTAGGGTCAGAGAGTAGAGAAGACACTGTCCCCATCTATGGAGAACCAAAGGGGACAGGACAGCAAACTAGGCTGCATTTAAATTGTTCTCCAGTTGCAGAACTTGACGCTGAAGCAGGGCGCCCAGCATGGCTCACCCCCAGTCCTTTGCAGAGTCCCATTTTTAATCTGCCTTTACAACTACCTTTTCCTTCTTTCTTGAAAAAAGTTATGATTGTAATTATAATGACAAAATATTTTATACATACAAAATATTATTAAAATTGAACTATTTTAAAGAAAAATAATAGAATGAATATCTATATACTCATCACCCAGCTAAAAAATAACATATGACCAATGCCTTAGAAGCCACTGTGTGTCCCGCCTTGATTCCACACCTCCTCCTCCTCATTATCCTGATTCTGGTTTATCCATTACCCTGATGTTCTGTATATTTGAACCACTTATACATGTTTCCTAAACAATACAGTATTTAGTTGCGCCTGCCTCTGAACTTTACCTCCTTTCTTTGTTTTCTTTTGATTTTTAAAGATCTTTTCATTCCATTGTTCCCACCTTCCTACTTGTTTGCAACTTACGTGCTTTATGTCTGTTCTTTTGGTGATTACCCTAGCTTCTTCTTTCTTCTTTTCACTGTGGTGAAATATACATAATGTTAAATTTACATTTAACATTTTAACCATTTTTAAGTGTACAATTCAGTGGTGTTAAGTGCACTCATGCTGCTGTGCAACCATCACCACCATCTATCTTCAGAACTTCATTTTCCCAAAGTGAAACTCTGTACCCGTTAAATAATAATGGATACATTATTATCTCCATTTTCCTCTCTCCCAGCCCCTGGAAACCACTATTCTATTTTCTGTTTGTAGCATTTTCTTTTCTTTTTTTAATATTTATTTATTTATTTTGTTGCACCATGTCTTAGTTGCAGCAGGTAGTCTCCTTTGTTGTGGCTCCAGGACTCCTTAGTTGCGGCTTGCTGGCTATTTAGTTGCGGCACGTGGGCTCCTTAGGTGCAGCACACGGGCTCCTTAGTTGTGGCATGCAAACTCTTAGTTGTGGCATGCATGTGGGATGTAGTTCCCTGACCAGGGATCGCACCCAGGCCCTCTGCATTGGGAGCACAGAGTCTTATCCACTGCGCCACCAGGGAAGTCCCTGTAGCGTCTTCTTTAACATGCATACCTAACATAGTGAAGTCTAAAGTTCAATCAGTATCTGTGCATTCTTTCCAAATACATAAGGATCTTAGAATTCTTTCATTCCAATCACACTCTTAATTTATTTGGTATTCTCATCCAGCACTGTAGCCTGTTTCCCTTGTCACACACACACAAATTTCACAGTATTTAATATTTTTATACAGACAATATGTGCTTAGTTTTATACACATATTTGTTAACATCTTTGCTCACCATTTCTTTTTTAATTTTATTTCAGTTCTTCTATCCAGGATATCTGAAGTACATTCTTTAAGTTTTCTTTAGTGAATTTTTTTTGGCAGCACACTCTGTTTTTATTTGTTTGAATGGCTTTATTTCACCTTTCTTCTTGAAAGAGAGTTTCACTAGGTATAGAATTATTGTAGGTCAACAGTTATTTTCTGTTAGCAAATTAAAGCTATTATTCCACCCGCTTTTGGTTCCCTTTGTTGCCATTGAGAAATTGGCCATAGTCTAATTCCTATTTCTTTGGGGGTGATCTGTGCTTTCTCTCCAGCTGCTTTTTAGATTCTCTTGCTCTCACTCTCGCTCTGTGTGTGTGTGCATGCACACACACACATGCACGTGTAACAGTCTTGCAGTGATGTACCTGAATTTGGGTTTCTTTTTATTCATTTGCCTAGGATTCATTGAGCTTCCTTGATCTGAGAATTAGTATGTTTCAACAATTCTAGAAAAATTTCAGCCACCATTTCTGCATATTTTTCTCTTCCCTACTCCCTCAATTATCTCCTTCTGGAACTCTAAGTTTACATATTTGAGACTTCTCAAATTGTCTTTCTGACCTGATTTTTGGTATTTCCTTCAGCTCTATCTTCTAGTTCACTAATCCTCTCTTCTACTATATCTAATCTCCTATTTGAAACAGAGGTTGGCAAACTATAGCCTGTATGCCAAATCTGGCACATGGCCCATCTTTGTATGGCCCTCAAGTTAAGAATGTTTTTTTAAAATGTTTTAATGTGTTGTAGAGAAAACCAAAAATATGTGACAGAGACCTATGTGGCCCACAAAGCCTAAAATACTTATTATCTTGCACTTTGAAGAAAAAGTTTGCTAACCCCTGATTTAAACCATTTACTGTTGAAAAAATTTGTTTTGAATTATGGAAAATTTCAAACATTAAATATAGAGGAAAGAATTGTATAATAACCACCTATATTCTTGTGACCTAAATTCCATCATTTTAACATCTTGTCATACTTGTTTCATTTATATGTGTTTGTTGAACTATCTTAAAATAAATAACAGACATCATGATACTTCAATATTAAATACTTCAGCATGTATCTCTTTTTTAAAAGGCATTCTCCTAAATAACTCAATATCATTATCACACCCACGAAAAATAACAATAATCCCTTAATCCTGGCTAATACCCAGTGCATTAAAATTTCTCCAGTTGACTCTAAAATACTTTTTATAGCTACATTTTCAAACTAGGATCCAGTCAAGGAACACACAATGCATTTGGTTATTTTATCTCTTATCTTTAATCTAAGATTGTTCCTCCCCTCCCTCACCTCACTTTTTTTTTTTTACATTGATTTTTGATGAAACCAAAGAATGATCTTGTAGTATGTTCCACATTCTGGATTTGTCTATTTCTTCATGGTCATCCATTGAATATTTTATTTCAATTATTATAAATTGATTTGGTTCTTTTTCAAATCTGCTTCATCAGTGTTTATAGTGGTCTCAGCGGTGGTGGAAATCCTATATAATAGTATTGTGATGTTCAGTGATGTCACACTGGTAGCTTGAAATCATCCATGGTGGGAGTATTTACACCTGAAAATAAGCAAATGCTACAAATGAAGGCTTGGTTTAATGCTTTATTGTCTAGCCTTAAGAAACTGATGGAAAATGTTAATAATTTAAACTTAAAAGTGTGTTGTGTCTGTAGCCATTACATTGAGAATAGCACAGAAAAACTGAGGAAATATTCTTCCACTATTCAAAATTATTATTTGATTTAGCAAAGAAGTAGCTTATATTACTGACTAAAGAAGGAAGTGCCAATGTATGTCTTTGTTGTTTCATTTTATCTTCCTCCTTAACATAAATAAAAGTGTTAGCCAACATTCACGTTAGAACTGCAGTGAATTGCAACCATAGGTTGGCTATGGATACAAGAGTTTGGCAAAAATCATCAAGTGTTTTGTGTGAATCAATTTTCTATGTAGAATTTACAATAAGGAGTGTTGTATATTTTATTATTATTTGTAAATTGGTGCCATACATCCTTTGGTCAGTAAAATTTATGTACATATATCTGCATGCATTTTTCCCATATCACTGGGTGGAACCTGAGATTTGTCTTTGATCTCTCACCTGGGGAGCCATCAAAGTACAAGCTCACAGTCTCCAGTGTCCAGCAGAAAGCCTCAGAGTACCAGCTGGCCTTGGGGCTCCTTTACCCCCAGTTTTGAGATCTGTGCATTACTCATTTTTGTGTCAGTTCAGTGATACATTTTAAAAGATATTTTGGGGACTTCCCTGGCTGTCCAGTGGTTAAGATTCCACGCTTCTACTGCAGGGGGCATGGGTTTGATCCCTGGTTGGGGAACTAAGATCCTGCATGCTGCGTGGCACAGCCAAAAAATTAAAAAATAATAAATAAAAGATATTTTGTTTAATATTTTATTCAGTATTCAGTTTTTTCATTTTCTCATTGGGAGAATCATTCAGGTATCTAACCTACCACACTCACGGTTTCCAATGACTTGCAGGCACAGGGGGCTTGGCTAAACTGTAAGAGCCAGGGCTTTGTTTATTCATTTCACCTGTCCACTCTACAAGGCTGCAGACTCAGCCATCTCAGTATGTGCAGCAAATTAGTGCGTAATACCTGATTGCTGTGCCGTTTCCTGTCTTCTCAAGGAAAATGTTTGGATTTAGGTTGTGATGTTTGGGGTGGTTCTATTGTTCTGAGCTTGTTTTTATGTGTTTTCATTTGTGAATGTTACAGGTGGCTTTGGCTTGGGTGTGAATTATCATCATTGTCATCATCATCATAATTATCATCATCATTTTGGTTCTGCCCCAGTCCTGCTCTTTTTGGGCAGAGCAACATTCCATAGAAGAGGAGCTGTTCATTTTAATTGGCATCCTTGGCTGATCTGCAGCAGCTGGGCCCCTGTCTTAGTCTGCTTGGGCCATAACAAAATACCACAGACTGGGTGGCTTAAACAGCAGAAATTTATTTCTCCCAGTTCTGGAGCCTGGGAAGACCAAGATCAAGGTGCCAGCCAATTCAGTTCCTGGTGCAGGCTCTCTTCCTGATTTGCAGATGGCCACCTCCTCACTGTGCCCTCACATGGCAGAGAAAGAGAACAAGCTCTCTGATGTTTCCTCTTATGAGGACACTAATCCTATTGGATCAGGGTGCCACCCTTATGACCTCATTTAACCTTAATTACTTCCTTACTCTAAATATAGCCACCTGGGAGTTAGGGCTTAAACATATGAATTTGGAGGGGGTACACAGTTCAGTCCATAGCAGTCTTGCTGACCAGGAGGCCCAGTATGAGCTATAAAGTCAGACAGACTCAAGTTCAAAGCCCAGTTCTGCTACTTACTAACTTTGTAAAATATTTCATCTTTCTGGGAATTCCCTGGCGGTCCAGTGGTTAGGACTCAGCGCTCTCACTGCTGTGGCCTGGGTTCAGTCCCTGGTTGGGGAATTAAAGATCCTGCAAGCCAGGTGGCAGGGCCAAAAAAAAAAAAAAAATCATCTTTCTGACCCTCAGTTCGCTATTCTGGAAAGTAAAAACAGTAAGTTCCATTTCAGAGGAGTAAGTTCCACTTCCAATGTTGTAATTATTACATTAGAAAATGTATAGAAAGTAGCTAGCACAGTGGTGCCTGACATGGGGCTCAATGTGAAGTTTCCTAGATGATGCCACTCAAAGTGTGGTCCTTGGACCAGCAGCACCTGAGATCATGACAGACATGCAGAATGTCAGGCCCCATCCCAGACCTGCCAGATCAGGGTCTGCATCTTAACACCATCCCCAGTGATTTGAATGCACATTGAAGTTTGAGAAGTACTGAAGTAAATGGTATGACTTGGCCCAGCTTGGCCATGAGGCATATTGGGAATGCAGTGTCATAATTCAGTGGGGGAGAGAGCCAGGGCCAGGCAGCCCTGAGAATTGAAGGGAAGGGAGGGGAACCTGAAGAATTGGGACTGCTGAGAGCTGACACCAGGCCAAGCTCCCGCCATCCACTTGCACTGCCTAGAGGGGCAATACCAGGCAAGGTCCCCACTGTGCTGCTCTCCAAGGGGTCTTTTTTTTTTGGCCTCACCATGCAGCATGCAGGATCTTGCTGCCCAGGGATCGAACCCATGCCCCCAGCATTGGGAGCATGGAGTCTTAACCACTAGACCACCAGGGAAGTCCCTCCAAGGGGTCTTACTGGTCGGTTGTGTCAGTGGTTACTGGTGACTATAAAAGGCTCATCCTCAGTCAGTTCTTCTCTTGTCTGAACTCTTAGCTGTTGACAGGATCTGCCGTTTTACTCTCATCTCTGGGACTTTGTACCTTTCTTCCCCATCCTTTTTCCCCTGACTCATTCCTGCTCCTTCCTGAAAACTCAGCTTGAAGGCCACCTTTTCCAGGAAGCTGTCTCTGCCCCTCCTTAACTAACTGCTCCCTTCCCAGCCTGTCTTCCCCACACTCATGTATCACATGCTTTAGGGATGCTGTGCACCTGCCTGCCTTTCCCTCTAGTTCCTTGGAAAAGTCTAGAGAGTTGTGAGGTTAGGAGGGCATGCTCAGGATTGAACGCTGGCTGTGCCACTTCCCAGCTCTGTGAATTTGAACAAGTCTCTGAATTTCTAGGAGCTTCACTTTCCTCATTGGTAAAATGGAGGCACAGATCTTTTGAGAATTAAATAAGGTAAGAGGTGAATGGCATGTGAGACTTTGCGCTACAACACAGGTGTGCAAGAAACACCACACTTCCTTATTTTCTTTAAATCAGCTTAAGTCTGACTCCAATAGGCTGGAGGGGAATTCAATTTCAGTTCTTACTGGGGCTTTCCTCCTCTCTCTCTTTCTCTGTTCACACATGAAAACTTTCATGATGTATGGAGAATGGGAGAAGGGCCCTAGATCTTGAGTCCCACCCTGGACATCAGAGATTTGCATACTTGTGTATGTAGGATAGTGGTCGTGGTTAAAGGAGAGTTCAAGAGTCGGTCCAGCCTCCACCCCACAACAGCTGTGTTGCTATGATAAATTCACTTGACCTCTCTGACCCTCAGTTGCTTCATTCTTAAAGTGAGTGTTGTTCTAAGGACTCAAGCCAGTCCATAGAAAGCACTTAGCATAGAGTAAATATAAAGCATGTGGCACCCGGAAATAGTTAATTCAATAAAAGTTAGCCATTATTATTATAATGTACAATATATTTATTATTGATCTTGTAGTCAGCCATCTTGCTAAATTCTCTTATTATTTCTAACAACTTGTTTGTAGATTCATCTTTTGGCTTTCCATGCAGACAGTCGCATAATTTGCAAGGATAGTTTTATTTCCTCCTCTCCAATCCTTATCCTTCCATTCGTTTTATGACCTGACTGTGACCTCTGGAATAATGCTAAAGAGAAAGGATGATAGAGGGCCTTGTCCTCATCTGAATTTTAAAAAGGATGCTTCCTATTTTCCCCACTAAGAATGATGTTTCCTATAGCTTTTCAGTAAATTAAGGTAATTGGTGTATTTATGTTCTTTGTTGTCTATTTGCTGACCTTCTCTCTCCAGGGGCCTTTCGACCCTTGACGACAGGGACTGTATGTGCCATGAATCAAGACAATTCCCACAGGGTTTAATTTACTGGTGGCCTGTCATTAGCCAAGGCTCTGGGCTTCCTGCCCCATTTGAGGCTGCACTGGAGTCCAGCCTTCAGCCTGCACCACTAGCTCTCTTTCCCATTGCTGGTTGATTACAAGCGTTTCGTGGGAAACCTTTTTTTTTTTTTTTTTTTAATTTATTTATTTATTTTATTTTTGGCTGTGTTGGGTCTTCGTTTCTGTGCGAGGGCTTTCTCTAGTTGTGGCAAGCGGGGGCCACTCTTCATCGCGGTGCGCAGACCTCTCACTATCGCGGCCTCTCTTGTTGCGGAGCACAGGCTCCAGACGCGCAGGCTCTGTAGGTGTGGCTCACGGGCCCAGTTGCTCCACGGCATGTGGGATCTTCCCGGACCAGGGTTCGAACCCGT
The DNA here is from genome assembly GCF_009873245.2 of Balaenoptera musculus. Taxonomy (NCBI): domain Eukaryota; kingdom Metazoa; phylum Chordata; class Mammalia; order Artiodactyla; family Balaenopteridae; genus Balaenoptera; species Balaenoptera musculus. The sequence goes on from NC_045786.1 coordinate 38,297,862, forward strand.
ATCGCCTGCATTGGCAGGCAGACTCTCAACCACTGCGCCACCAGGGAAGCCCTCGTGGGAAACCTTTTAAATAGAGAAAACCTCAGTCCACCTCCTGTGTTTCTCCTTTCCTCTCACACTACTACCACACTCACAATACTTCTGACACCAGTTGTGTGGGTTTTATCCCCCAACAAGCAATTCTCTGTGACACCAGCTGGGTGCCCTACGATTTAACTCAATTCTGACACTATCTACCTGGAGAGAGTGTCAGATCCCATAGGTTAAGGGCTCAGTCCCATGAGACTGCCCCCCACGTCAGATGCCAATGGCACATAGTAGGTCCCCAAGTTATGCACAACTTTTGTCCAACTTGGCTACAAATCAAAAGTTCCCATAACCTCCTCCCCCTTGGATCTGATTATTTGCTAGAGCAGCTCACAGAACTCAGGGAAACACTTACGTTTCCCAGTTTATTAAAGGCTATGATAAAGGATGCAGATAAACAGCCAGATGAAGAGATACACAGGGCGAGGCCTGGAAGGGTCCTGAGCACAGGATTTTCTTTGGGTTTTTTTGTGTTGTTGTTGTTGTTTTAATTTTTATTGGCGTATAGTTGCTTTACGATGTTGTGTTAATTTCTGCTGTATAGCAAAGTGAATCAGCTATATGTATACATATATCCACTCTTTTTTGGATTTCCTTCCCATTTATGTCACTACAGAGCATTAAGTAGAGTTCCCTGGAGCACAGGATTTTCCCTCCCTGTGGAGCTGGAGCATGTCAGCCTCCCAGGACATGGATGTGTTTACCAACCTGCAAGCTCCCTAAACCCCACACTACTGGGATTCTGTGGAGGCTTCCTCACATGGGCATGATCAATTATTGACTCCCTTTCCAGCCCCTCTCCCCTCTCTAGAGAATGGGGAGCATGGCTGAAAATTCCAAGCTTCTAATCATGGCTTGATCTTTCTGGTGACCAGCCCCCATCAAGAGCCCACCCAGAGTCAACTCACTAGAACAAAAGACACCCCTATCACCCAGAAAATTCCAAGGGATTTAGGAGCCATGTGTCAGGGACAGGTCAAAGACCAAATATTAGAACAAAAGATGCTCCTAATGCTCTTATCACTTTTTTACAAGGGTGTTTTTTGTTTGTTTGTTTGTTTTACACTCAGGTTGCCCTGTGTCAGGAGCTGGAACAGAGACCAATGTACCCTGCTTTTTCACATCCAGGATAACCAAAGGGGATCAGGTGCTGGCTAACCTCTTCCTTGGACCCTGGCTCCTAATCTCAAGGCAAACAAGGCCCCAAATCAAATCCATCCCAGAGGAATGACCCAGAGGACCATTGGCATCTTTCCCAGATTCTTATTTAAGATCTTTTCCTTTTCCTGGGAGCTCCAACAAGCAGGGTTCTGGGTGGGGCCTGGTGACCCTCTTTGGAGTCCAGCTTACAATGCAGATAATAAACAACCCCCTTCTCTCCTTCTTTCAACCCTGAGGCCCTTCCCCACTCTGCATTCCTCCCCTCTCTGACTCCCTGTCCATCAAGGCCTGGCCTTGAAGTCTCACAGTTTGTTCTTTACCCTGCATGCCTATCCGCATCTCTCTATAATTGTCAGGGGTCAGGCAGACGCTTCCTCTCCCTAGAAGTGAAGGAGGCTGTCCTCTCAGGCCATTTGGCTGAGCCAGCACCTTGTCACACACAGATGGATCCACTTTAGACCTGCTTGTAGGGGGGACCACCAGGCCTGCTCAGACCTCCAATCCTACACGTGATTCCTACTTTTCTGCAACTCTCCGGCTTTCTCACAACTCCATGTATCTGACCTCCCTAATTAGTACATAGGGAGAAATATACTTATCTGTACTTCACAGACAGATATATGCTTAATAAAGAAACTGAGCCCCTGCTGGGTTCTGCAGGGTCCACAGTGAGCACCTGATTCCCAGGTAAGAGGTCTGGGGCCTGGAGGACCATTGGTAGAAGCAGGGCCTTGGGGACTTGCACTTTTGCGAGCCCTGCCTTACATTATGTAGAGCATATTAAAATGCCTCCACATTTCACATTAAATATAAATTTGCCCTAAAATCATTTGAAATGATGTGGGGACATTTCTTTCTCTTCTTTCTGCTACAAAAATATATTGTAAAATTTTATTACATTTTTCATAAACAAAATAATTAATAATATAATAAAAACCTGTGGTACTCACCACCAGCTTAAGCAATAAAATGTTCCCAGGATAGTTGAAATATCCTGTGTACCTCTCTCTGATACCCTCCCCTCCCTACAGAGGAAACTACCATCCTGAATTTTGAGTGTATTGTTCCCATTGATTTCCTTAAACTTTATATATATTTCTGAAACAGATTGAAAATGTTTGCATTTTCAGCTCTATCACAGTGATTTACGAAAATAATTTTTACAGTTTTGCATTTGAAGTTAGCTGGTTACAAGTTACTTACGTTCCGATTGGTTCTGATTCTTAGTCGTCATTACTTAGATTCTTGTAGAATGAGAAAATCTAACATATAAATGGATTTCAAATGTTATTAAATGTTTGCGAAGACAGTTAAGGAAGTTAAAATAATAGTGTTTTGTAGACACTTCCCAAGGCATTCACTAGTTTTGGTTTTGCACTTTTCCTTTCATATTTTGAGGCCAAACATTTTTTTCCCAGGTGATATAAATGTTTCTATTGATAGGAAAACCTCCTAGGCCTAGCACTTGTCCAGAGCCTCTGAGGGGTACAACAGGATGGCTGTGCCCACCACAGACTAAGAGCAGCGGCAAAATTAAGCTGACACTTTGGAGCACCCACTGAGCCAGGCCCCCCTGTCCTAAGCCTTTCACATCTGCCTATGAATTCACTTACTCCTATCGGGTAGATGCTACAGCCACCCCACGTCCTATTAGAGGAAATAGGCACCAGGCAGTCCTGTGCCAGGTGGAAAGGGGTGGAGCTGGGATTTGAACCCAGGAAGCTGCCACCCTTCCTCCTGCTGCCTTCCATTTTCTGAGCCCCACCTGTACCGTACATGAACGTGTATTTTCTCAGAATCTTCTCAAGGACCAGGCATTGTTATCCCCATTTTATGCGGGAACCTGGCTCAGAGACTTGCTCCGGCTCACGCGGTTGAAAGAGGTGGCAGATTTATGATTTGAATCTGCGCCTGCGTGTGTGATTTTCGGGACACCGCACTGCTGCCCCCTCCCAACCTTGCCGCTTGGCAGCCAGGCCGAGTTCCCTCCTGCCCACACCTCCTCCCTCAACTCACCCCTTTAGGGGAGGGAAGGATCTGCAGGTGTTAGGGGTGGGTGAAGAGGGGCACCGACCTAACTCACCCTCACCCGGATTCCAGGCCTCTGTCAGCCCAGGGCCTCTGCAGTAGGGAGGGGGCTATTTATCTGCAAGTCCTGGCACCGTGCCTCTTCCTCCCCTCCCCACCAGCTCCCCCTCCCCACCCCCCCTTCTCTCCCCACCCGCCTCCTACCCAGGGTGGTGAGTAGGTGGTTAGAAGCAGGCCTCACTGCTTTCTGCTTTCCACGTGATAGTCTCAGCTGGCTGGCTCCCCTCCCCCTGCAGATCTCCTTTATCTTGAGCCATCAGAATCTCTCTGGAGAGCACCCTCCCCTCCCCCAAGGTCACCTCCCAGGGGTTTGGCTCTTGCTCACTGAACAGGCCCCCTTCTGCCTGGAAATGGGGGATGGTTTTAAAGAGCCAGATCCTTCCCTGGAGTCTTCTACTTTCCACCCCAGGGAATAGAGTCAGAGTGAAGGTGGGGCAGGGGAGGGAAGGACCATGGCTTGGAACCAGAAGACTAGGGTTTTGTCTCTGGGTCTGTGCCTCATTTGTTGTATGACCTTGGACTAGTCACATCCTCTTTCTGGGCCTCAGTTTCCTCAACTAGAGAGTGTGGCTGGACCAGATGCTCTCCAAGATCCTTTTCTTCTAGAAGTGTATGAGTAAATGTATACCCTGCCCTGCAACATTGGATATGTGACAGGTATATATACATATAATTTTTTTTTCTTTAATTAGCAATACAAGCAAACCTGTCTCCTGCTATTTCAGGAAGAAGTCTCACTGACTGTTCAGCCCAGAGAGGGAAGAGAAAACCAAGGTGAAACTAATACCTAGGGGAGAGAGGAGGAACTCTCAGGCTGAAGCAGGAAGGGAGAGGGAATTCCAGGGTACAATTTTGGAAGTACACTAGAATCAGAGATGGAGTTTTTTGTTTGTTTGTTTGTTTTTTAATATTTATTTATTTATTTGGCTGTGTTGGGTCTTAGTTGCGGCATGTGGGATCTTTGTCGTGGCACGCAGGCATCTCTCTAGTTGTGGCACATGGGCTTAGTTGCCCCAGCATGTGGGATCTTAGTTTCCCAACCAGGGATCAAACCCGTGTCCCCTGCAGTGGAAGGCAGATTCTTTTTTTTTTTTTTAGGTTCACTAAATTATTTTAAAAATCATAAAACGTTTCTTACAAAAAAGCATTACATTCTGCACACTGCTCTGAATAGATGCCAGGGACATATGGACTATTGTTACTTTTCCTCCCTGTCCCACACCCCCAGATGTTACAGTGACCACAAAGCAAAGTGTTCACAGTAATTACATGGGGGGACTTTTTTTCAACCACCAACAATGAACAAAAATTAAAATTCACTCTGCTGCTGTTTCAAAATTCAATGTTAGTTTTTGCACACCCTCCCCCAACCCCCAACCCTGTTTGTAAGGAACTAAAACATTTCATCTGGTGAACAGCAAAGATTTCACTACACCTCAAATGCAGAACACCTACGAGGTAGAGGAATGTTGGCTTTTTAAACAGAAGCAGATTAAAAAAAAAAAAAAAATGCAGGACTCCTTCAGTTCTTCACTAGTCTTAGAAAAATTTTCCAGAATACTGCTTCACACTGTTCTGCAGCAAATACTGTGCATTCTGTATCTGGTCCTGTGTTCCTGTAATGGTAATGATCTGATCTTCGGACCCCTCTAAAGGCTCATCAATTTTGATTGAAGCTCCTGACTCATGACGGAGTTTAATCCGCTGACCACCTTTGCCAATAATCGATCCAGCCAAATCTTTGGGAATAGTTACTTGTGTAGTAATAATAGGTCCGCCAAGATCACCATATGAGCCACGACCCCCAGCATAGGAATAATCACATCCAGAGCCACCCTGTGGTTCATAAGCCATCTGCCACTCTGATGGGCTCCATGCATCTATTGCAGAGTCCCAGGTTTCATCAGCACTGAAACCAACCATGCCATCATAACGGTCTCCAGGTCTCCCTCTTCTGTCAGAGGCCATTAGATCTCCTCCTCTAGGTGGTGGTGGAGGAAGAGGAAGATTCCGAGGTCTGCTACCACCCCAGCCACCTCGTCCAGGAGGAGGTGGAGGAGGTCCTCGACGAGGGCTCATATCATCATAATCTCTTCCGGATGGAGGCATGGGACGCCCACCCCAACCAGGAGGCATTCTGTCAAAACCACCTCTTCCCCGCATGGGAAATCCCACGGGATATCCATGGCGGTCATCGACCATCATTGTAAAACCACCATAATCATAGGTTTCATCATACAAATTGGGATCATAAGGCTGAGCACGTCCCTTGATGGGAGACTCTAATATAAGATCAAGGATGATCTTTATGCACTCTACACCCCTATCAGGTTTTCCTCCGATAAGAACGAATCTGTCAGTGGATTGAGGACAACATTCCTGGAAAAGCTTGATTGTTGTCTGAGTGCTCTCTTGAAGTTCTTTGATTTTAACACCTTTGACGCCAATAATTCCTCCAGCCAGACTCTGGTGAATCAACAGTCTCAACTCGCAGTCAAAGTTGCTTCCTTTACAGTGTTGGTAATTTAAGCATTCCACAGCATCAGATTCGAGCGGGAGCTGGCTGGTTGCAGTGGGTGATGGCACCTGCAGGCCCTCTTCCAAGGTAGGGATGATTTTCTTCAGAATTTCTCCAATTGTTTCAATATTAGCACTGTTATTCAGTATGCGCTCGGGGCCACTGCTGTCTGGGACTGAAACACTGGCATTGTGGTCTGTAAGGAGAGCCTTAATGTTCTTGCCTCCTTTTCCACTCACTGCCCCAGCATTCTAGCTCTGCAGCAGAATGCATAATTCAACCATCTCGTCAGTGTTTCTAGATCTTTTAAAAGCTTGTTCCTCTTCCTATCTTCCTATTTAAGTCACAGGCAGGATAGGGGATTATGAGATCTTTTTCTTCAGATACCAGGGATGCTTCAGATGGGCCCCACATGAAAACAGAGGTCATGTTAGCTGTTACTTTAAAGGCATCACTCTGTACAAGTGGCACCTGGAAGGTTCACCTCCCTACAGACTGCTGCCTTTTGGACTTACCACCTGGAGTGTTCCTGTTCCCTGTCCTGATTCTGACATTCTAACCTCATCCTTCCTGACTCCCTTTTCCTTTCCCTTCTCTTCACTTCCCTTGCTGTCAGGTCCTGTCCAACCGCCAGAAAACACTTCCTTCTAGAGCACTTCATGGATTCCCCTTTCATGATTTTAGTGCCCATTTCCCTCTACTGTTCAACATGTTCTATGCCAACTGAGGATAGTGCTCATTTAATTAATTTTAGTTTGTTTTTTACTTATTTGTATTAGGTCAGAAAGGTCTTAAATCAGTTTAAGATTATTGGAGAACCCAAGCTCTATGTTGTGTTTGAGCTTGAATCTGCTAGAGCCACTTTTTTTTTTTTAACTTGCACAGCCAGTAAAAGGAGGAGATACACCCAGGGGTCTGAGATTTTTCTAACAGAAGGGCCTGTAGTTAGTTCATTAATAGCCTAAGTTAGCAAATTCCAGTTCCTTCAACAAACATTTTATATATTAAATGAATAATATATTGTTTCCAGGGCTTCCCCAGTGTGGAGACTCTGTAGTTAACACTAAATAACCATCTCAAGAGGAACTCTGTATTAGTTTTCTCAGGAGTAAATGAGACAGAGGTTAAAATGTAAATAGGAGCTTTCTGCCACCTGTCTGGTGTCTTGATTCCTTTTGCTCTAGAGATCCCTGGAATTTAAATATTCTTCCATCCCCTTTCGCTTTCCTTTACTAAAATTCAAAGTAATTGACATAACAGTACTCTTCCCTGTAGTGTCTTTTCATCTTAATCAAACCTAAATCAAAGTGATTCTTTTTAGATATGTAATTCCTATTTCCACATAGGGATACATGAAATGCAGCAAGATTATATAAATAAAAAGTAAAGTTTTCCCCTTGATGGGGAAAACAAGGATAAGAACATAAAATTAAATGAGGAACAAGACTACAATTAAAAACAAACAAGCAAACAAAAAAACCCACTATGGAGTTCTATATTTTTGCTACAAGTGCTTGTGTATTGGGTTTCCTGGCAGGCAAGGGGAAAAGGGACAACTAGTTAGTTACATACTTCATAGTGTCTGTGTGGTAAAAAATGAATCCACGGCTTAGGAGAGGCACAGCTAAAAGACCAAAATGACCCTGTGTAAAGTAGGGAGCCACCCCTTCAATACCAGCTTTGCAATAGACTTGGTGCCGAGTTTTGCATAGCATTTTTTTCACGAAGCACAGCAGAGTAAAGGTAACTCTGCAGGAAGTGGTGTGTTAACCCTGGTATTCATCCCCTGTTGGTCTGGTTTAAGCTTGGGTTAATTTTAAAATATCTGGATTGGATCATCTGGTTGACTTTTAAAGAGAGTTGTATTACCAGAAAAAAAGGTCTATCAGTTAGGATCCTGAGAGTGGCAAGCAACAGAAACTCCAGCCCTACTGGCTAAAACAAAATGACGTTTCTGGGTTCCTGGGACCAAAAAGATCAGCAGTAGTTTTAACATCAGACAAGGGCTTACCTAAGACTTAAGTGCTCTGAACAGGCCTGGTTTCTTTCTCTACATTTCTCAGGATCACTTCCTGGGTGTTGGCTCCATGCTCAGACAGATCAAACAGCTCTCAGAACTGACAGCACTGAGAGTAACAGTGTGCTGTTACATTGATACAGATAGTTATAATGTTGGAAAATTTCTATGCTCACTGGTAAATAGCCACCATCCCAAGCTATCTGAGTAACCCCTAGTGTGATGGTTAATTTTATGTTCAGCTTAACTGGACCAAGGGGTGCCCAGATTAAACATTATTTATGGATGTTTCCAGATGAGATTAGCATTTAAATGGTGGACCCAATGTGGGTGGGCATCATCCAATCCATTGAAGGCCTAAATAGAGCAAAAAGATGGCGGAAGGAGGAATTCAACCCTTTTGCTTCCTACTTGCCTGCTTGAGCTAGGACATCAGTTTTCTCCTGCTCTTGGACTGGAATTTATACCACAGTAAGTCCCCTACATATGAACGACTTCCATCCCGAGAGCGTGTTCGTAAGTCCAATTTGTTCATAAATCCAACAAAGTTAGCCTAGGTACCTGACTTTTACAGATAATGTCAGAGACACATGAACTAACTTACGTGATTGGACATGCGAACACACGTTCGCATCTTTGAAAGTTTGCAACTTGAAGGTTCGTACGTAGGGGACTTACTGTATTGGCTCTCTCATTCTCAGTACTTGGGACTCAGACTAGAATTACACCACTGGCTTTCCTGGGTCTCCAGCTTGCAGACAGTAGATCATGGGACTTCTCCACCTCCATAATCATGTAAGCCAATTCCTCATAATAAATCTCTTCCTATATTCATGTATTCTATTGGTTCTTTTCCTCTGGAGAACCCTGAGTAATACACCTAGCCACCCTGGACCTCCCTAAAATGCAACTAAAGTGTTAATGCCCAGCATAGCCAGGAGCCTTTAAATCCTTACTTCCTGCACTGGCTTGTTCTGATTTTGAAAATCATCCCTAACTATATTTTCTCCTTTATATTGACTGGGGTAGAGAAGGTGTTTTCCCCAGCATCCTCAGCAAACGTCCTGAGTCTCAGTCTGATTGCATCAATCACTGTGAACTAGAAAGCATTGATTGGCCTAGGCTAGATTACATGTTCTATCCTTGACCCCACTAGTCCCAAGATAAGCACCTTGTCTGGGAACAAAGTGGTGGAGCAGAAACTCATGGGCTTTAGAATCAGACAGATCCTGGTTAGTTCATTCATTCATGAATCAAAGCAGTGGGAATAAGGTACCAAACAAAACAGACCTAGTCCCAGCCCTAATGGAGGCACTAAATGAGTGTATCAGTTATCTAATGCTGTGTAACAAACCACCCCCAAACTCAGTGACTTAAAAACAACAACCCTTTTATTTGCTCACCACTGTGTGTGTTAGCAATGTGGGCTGGGCTCAGCTGAATGATTCTTCTGGACTCACTCCTGTGGCTTCAGTCAGCTTGTGGGGCAGCTGGGGCTGGTTGATCTAGGGTGGCCTTACTCCAAGGTCTGGCAGTAGTGGTTGGCTGGGCCAGGGTACTCCAGCAGGCTAGCCTGGGCTTCTTCACTTGACAGCAGTGTTTGAAGAAGGCAAGCCCCATGCACATGTGCTTTTCAAGCCTGTGATTGCATCATCATGCTAATGTGCCATTGGCCTAAGCAAATCACATGACCAGGCCCCAGAATCATCATGATGAGAGGCTTCCCAAGAACGTGAGTATGGAGAGACATGATCAGTTGGGGACAGACTGTAACAATCTCCCACAATCAGTAGCAAACACATAAACAAATGACAAATTTTGATTACTGCTCTGAAGGAAGAGAGCAAGATGCTGTGAGAGGATCATAGGAAGGACCTCATTTAGGTGGTAGTCAGGGCAGGCCTTTCTGAAGAGGGTCATTTGCACTGATATCTAAAGAAGGAGTAGCCACATGAATGCAGGGAAAGAACTGGAAAGGAGGACATCTATGACCTTGCTACTCCAAGTGGTTCCTGGACCAGCAACGTTGGCATCACCTGGGATTTGTTAGAGAAACAGCAACTCAGGCTCTGTTCCAGACCTTTTGAATCAGAATCTGCATTTTTTTTTCTTATGATTACCCTTTTTATTTTTTGAATTTTATTTTATTTTTTTAATATAGCAGGTTCTTATTAGTTATCTATTTTATACATATTAGTGTATATATGTCAATCCCAATCTCCCAATTCATCCCACCACCACTCCCCCAGAATCTGCATTTTAACAAGACATTCGTGTGCACAATAAACTTTGAGAAACTTGTGACTATCAGAGAGAAGGCAGAGGTGTAAGAAAGAGGGAAGGAAACAGCACAGCTAGCCAGAGACACTCAGGTGCGCTCCTCAGTCCTGAAGTTTCTACTGTGACCTGGCTACCAGGCCAGGAGAGACCCTTTCTCCACTGCCCTGGGCCCCACCGGAGGGCCCCATGTTCACAGCTCCGCTGTGAGAAGGGCTTTGGTTCAGTGGGCATCACCCAGAGGGAAGCACCCGAAACCAGAGCTCTGCTGGCCTTGGCAAGCACTTGCCCTCTGATAGGAGGGGACAGTACAAATAGGGCCTCTGTTTATGCATACACAGTTCCAGGTGGGAGGGAGGCCAGTTATGCAGCAGCCAGTTCTGGGGCACCCTGATAATCCCTGGGAAGGCCAAACCCTCAAGGCTGCTTGGTCCTCTGGCCCCTCACTGGGTATGGAAGGTGATGGTGAGTTTTCAGGTCCCTCTAGCCATAAGGCTACAAAGAAGCTTTCCTGGAGGGCAAGTGGGTGGTATTCAGCTGTCATGGTAGGGTGATCATTTGTCCCATTTGCCCATGGCAGTCCTGTTTACACCTGCTGTCCTGGTGTAATGATTAATAATGCCCCCTCTCACTCTGGTTTGGATGATAATTAGGGTCACCTTAGTTATAGCCCAAGTTTGATCTCCAGAACCAAGGGAAGGTGATTCTGAAAGAGCACTGGTCCAGGAGTAAGAAATATGGACTCTTGTCCTGCCCTACTGCTGACAAGCTGGGGGACCTTGGGCGAGTCTTCTCTGGCTGCAGCTGCCTCATCTCTGAATTGAAGGGGTTAGATCAGACAGACCTCTTCTAGCTGGGGAGTTAATGAATGCGAGACATGGGTCCCTGGGGGTTCTGGCCCAACGATAGGTTTATGGGGACATTGCCCCTTCCCTAGCATCTTTGACTCCACGACCTCTGGGGACCCCGCATTCTGCTAGCTCTTCCTCCAGGTCCTGCTGTCTGTGCCCACAGCTCTCAGGAGCCCTAGTCTGGTGTCTCTGCCCAGGGCTCTGTGTCAACAGGGCCTCGCTGCCTGTCAACCACCTTCTCCTCCCCTGCACTCCACCCTAGAGGGACCTTTCTTTAGCCTGCACTTCCTTATTGTGTGATGTTTGGGACAAACAACTAAATCACCTGCAATTGAGTCTCCATCTGTCATGGGGGATAAGATGTCAATATTGTAGGGTTAGGGATAATGTTCATAAAGTGCCCAGCTCATAGTAGGAACTCACCAAGGTATTACTAAGCCTCATATTCCCCCATCTTAATGTTAATGCATCATCTCTTTCCATCTTAAAATTAACCATCTCCTGAAGGGTCTTAACAGAGTTGTCTGAGAACCAAAGGCAGTGATGGACAGACAAGTGTGAAGGCACAGAAGGTCACTCCCTGTAACTTTCTGTAACTGGAAGGGTCTGTGAAACCTCTCATTCCTCAGCCCCACCTAATGGACTACATGTTCCGCCTGTCACTGGCTGGTGCATGGGGTGAAGCCTTACGGGCCCTTGAATCCCTGAAAAATGACCACATAGCTTCGGTAATCTTTATTCCCATGACATCATGTTGCTAAATTTAACTTTCTTCTTACTTGCTCCTTTAGTCTTGCTTTCAGGTGCTTTGCTCCAGCAAAAAAGAACACCAGCTCTGCAGTCTGACACTTAACTAACCCTTCTTATCCCCTCAGAACCCCCATTTCCTCTTGTTGACCGGGGGTAATTGTCCCCAGCTCATAGAATCATGAGGGTTATAGGAGGTGGTTTATGAAAAGGATCTGTCTTATGGCAGGACTCAATAAATGGAGGGCTTTTATCCTGTTATCTTTCTCTTTGCTGAGAATAAAGAATTTTCTCTGGGGCAAGATAAGAAAGCAAGCCAGAGTTTCTAGTCTCTATTGCTGCATAATAAATGATCTCCAAACTTAGCAGCTCAAAACAATTTTTTTTCTCATGATTTTTTGGGTCAGGAATGTGAGAAGGCTCATCTAGGCAGTTCCTGCTGGGGGTCTCCCAGGCAATTGTTGAATGGAGCTGTCATCATCTGAAGGCTCTGCTGGGCTGGATGTCCAAGATGACTCTCTTACTCAGCTGGCAGTTGATGCTGGCTGTTGGCCGGGAGCTCCATCTGGGACTGTCAACCAGACTGCCTACATATGCCTGTCCTGCATCAGGGTAGTTGGACTTCTTACATGGGGACTGACTTCCTTGCCAGAGCAAGCATCTCAAGGGGACCAGGCCAAAACTGCCTGGCTTCTTATGACCTAGTTTTAGAAGTCACATAGCATCTCATCTGCCATACTCTGTTTGTGGAAGCCTGCCCAGATTCAAGAGGAGGGGCCATAGACCCCACCACTCCATGGAAGGATTGGCAAGGTTATATTGTCGATCAGTGTGTGGGATGGGAGAAATTGACTGACGAGGGCATCTTAGGAAAATACAATCTGTCACATTCCCCCCAATTCATATGTAAATCAGGGCTGTTATCATTCATAAACTACAGAAGCTGGCTCTGGTTAGCTTAAGAATAAAAAAAATTTGGACACCTTTAAGGCTCATAGAATTGATGGAGGTTGGAAGGCCAAGATTGGCAAATAGGCCAGAAACAAGGAGGTCTGGAGGCCTGGGCAGCAGGTACGCACATAAAGAAGAAACGTAAGAACTATCCAGTCTAAATAGTGTAGCCCACCACTGCTAGAATAAATACAACCGCTAGGCACTCAGCTTCCTTGCAGCCCTCTGAAGAGCAAAGCCCAGGAAAGGTGAGTTGATGGGTTGAGTCACATGCTTTCCTCTGCTTGGGCCAGTGTAGACAGAGAGAGGACTCACTGGTACCTTTTTGTACTCATTGGTACCTTCCCACCATAGTGGGAAGTTGGACTGTCCTCCACAGAGACTGTACACAGTGGGAGATTCTCCAAAGGAGATGTAGGGTGCTATAGGACAGTGTGGAGTAGGTGCTGCAGATCCCCAAACCACAAGTGTCCACCAGAGAGCCCACCGACTCAGACACCCCTCTGTAGTGATCGGTGCCCCCAGTACTGAGAAGGAGGAACAGAGAGCTGAAGAAGATGCTCAGAGGGACCAGAATACTGTCCTAAGGATTTAAAGGGCTGTCATTTCGAGGAGGATTTGATTTGTTCAACATGGTTGTAGAACATACTTTTGCTCAACATCAGAAAGAACTTTCTCTTAAAAATTTTTTTTATTCTATTTTTAATGTTTTGAATAGGCAATACATTCATTGAAAGAGTATTAAAAGGAACGCAGTGAAAGTCTCCCTCCCACTACTTTTTCCTATCCACCTACTTCTCACTTTATTCCCCACCTCCACTCCAGATACTCATCTTAATAGTGCCTTGTATATGCTCGCATAGGTTTTAAATTTCCTTTTAGGGCTTCCCTGGTGGCGCAGTGGTTGAGAATCTGCCTGCTAATGCAGGGGACACGGGTTCGAGCCCTGGTCTGGGAAGATCCCACATGCCGCGGAGCAGCTGGGCCCGTGAGCCACAACTACTGAGCCTGCGCGTCTGGAGCCTGTGCCCCGCAACGGGAGGGGCCGCGATAGTGAAAGGCCCGCGCACCGCGATGAAGAGCGGTCCCCGCACCGCGATGAAGAGTGGCCCCCACTTGCCGCAACTAGAGAAAGCCCTCGCACGAACCGAAGACCCAGCACAGCCAAAAAAATAAATAAATAAATAAAAATAAAAGTAGCTATAAAATTAAAAAAAAAAAATTTCCTTTTAGATTTTTTAAATTTATTTTTAGTTGTGATTAAAATATACATAACATAAAATTTACCATTTTAACCATTTTTAAGTGTACGACTCAGTGGTATTAAGCACATTCACATTGTTGTGCAACCATCACCACCATCCATCTCCAGAATGTATTTCATCTTCCCAAGCTAAAAATCTGTACCCATTAAACAATAACCCCTCATTCCTCCCTTCTCCAAGCCCTTGGCAACCATGATTCTACTTTCCGTTTCTATGAATTTGCCTATTTTATGTACCTCATACAAGTGAAATGATACAGTATTTGTTCTTTTGTGCCTGGCTTTTTTCACTTAGCATAATATCTTCAAGATTCACCCATGTTGTATCATATGTCAGAATTTCCTTCCTTTGTAAGCTTAAATAATATTCCATTGCTTCATATATTTTTATGGTCTGTTATTAGATGCATATATGTGTGTAATTATTATATCTTCTTGCTATATTAAAGCTTTTACTGATAGATAATTCCTTCTTTGCCTTTTATAAACTTTTTTAATTTAAAGCCTATTTTGTCTGATATTAGTATAACCACCCCTGCTCTTTTTTGGTTACTATTTGCATGGAATGTCTTTTTCCATCCTCTCACTTTCAACTTATTTGTGTTGTTGGATCTAAAGTGAGTCTCTAGTAGACAACATATAATTGGATCATGTTTTTTTTTAATCCATCATACCAATCTCTGTCCTTTGATGCAAGAGTTTAATCCATTTACATTTAAAGAAATTACTGCTAAGGAGGGACATACTTTTGTTATTTTGCTATTTGTTTTCTATATGCCTTTTGACTCTTTTGGCCCTCATGTCCTGCATTACTGTCTTCTCTTGTATTTCAGTTATTGATGTTAGAAAACTACATCTTTATACATTATATGTCTAAAACCATAGACTTACAATTTTTTTTAATGTACTAGTTTCTTAAATCATATAGAAAACAAAAAGTGGAGTTACAAACCAAAATTATAATAATTCTAGCTTTTATAATTGTCCATGTATTTCTCTTTAGGAGAGATCTTATTTCTTCATATGATTTCAAGTTAGTGTCTAATGACCTTTCATTTCCATCTGAAGCACTTTTCCTTTAGCATTTCCTGCAGGGCAGATCTAGTGGTAAGAAACTTTTTATTCCTTTTAAGAATTTATTGTCAGAAACAACTTTAAAAGGAAATTTTAAAAGAAAAAATTCCACCACTCTGACAAGGCTGGTTTTATTTTTCTATAGTTTCCAGTCTTCAGCATAGGAATATATAGTTCTATATTTTGTAAACAATCATTATGCAAGTTTCATTTCACATTGTTTCATAAACATTTCCTTGCTGCCAGAGACCATTTTCATGGTCTTTGTAATATTTCACCTGGAGAACACATCTGGATTTATTTAATCAGTCACTCATTGTTGGACACTTAGTTGCCTCCCAGTTTTCCACTATTAGAAGTAACACTGCAGTGGACAGCCTTGTTTGGCTTTTTCTTCATTTGAATTGTTCCCTTAGAAGGATTCTTTTCTCATAGGATGCTTTTCCTTTTAGGAAAATGAGATCCATTCAAATTATGTCAAGGAACTGGGGGAAAATAATAGTTATTCTACAGATTTTGTATGCGAGGGGATCCAAGAAAAGGTAAACAAACCAGGCTGTGGGGAGGAAGGTTATTTAATAGAGCTAGTCCATGGGGTCTTCTCTCAGGGACTTCTCTCTCTCTCTCTCTCTTTTTTTTTTTTTTTTTTTTGCTACGCTGTGCAGCTTGCAGGAACTTCATCATTCCCTGACCAGGGATCGAACCCAGGCCACGGCAGTGAAAGCACTGAGCCCGAACCACTGGACTGCCAGAGAATTCCCAGGGACTTCTCTTTTAATAAGTTCCAGCTACTACATCAACCAGTGCCCTTGACTCCAATTGAGTTAGGCAAGAAAGGAATTTATTTACATGTTTGTGGGTAGATCTCAGAATTGGATGGAAGGAAGGAAGGAAAGAAAGAAGGAAGAAATCCTTCCTTAAATTCAGGTGGGATTAGAGAATCAGGCTTAGAGACTTCACGGGATCAATGATCAAAATCACATTATGGGACTAATCCAGGGAGGACCATCACAGGCCCTAGACACCCCCTGGACCACCACCACTGGACATACCACAAGAACTGTGGCCATGACAACCCTAGAGACTGTATATGGTCACTGCTGCAGCTACCACCCATCACCAAAATGAGCTGTGCACTATCCCTGCCACTTTGCTTCCAATTCCAAGTCTGAGGCTGATGCTCCTGATGAATGGTACTAGGTCAGCTCCCAAACTTCCAGGAAAACTGGGAATGTACCTGGAATTTTCCACTTCTATAATGCCTCATCAGAAAGGACTTTCCTCAAACACTGGAAGGAGATTTAAATGCTGGTCAGCCAAAAAGAATGACAAATACCTGCTACAGATCCCAAGCCCATTGGGAATAAAGATCAAAACAGGGACGGCAAATTCAGATGCCTACAGTGAGTGACCAGGCAGGTAATGTACTGTGCGAAGAGCTCTGAGTGGGCACGTATGTAAATTTATTGCCACATAGAATAAGAGGTCAGCAGGGCCACTTCTTCCAATATTTCAAGAGAAGCTAGAAATCTAAAAAAAAAAAAAGAAATGTATGAGAAATCTCCTGTTTTTAAATGTTGGCACTGTGGAAGACAGAGTATATCAATTGTCTGGATTTGCTCCAAGGGCAGCTGGTTTGTGGCTTTTGTATAAACCAGGGCTTTACTAAGGCTGCTCAGTGTCTAGGGGCTGAATATGCACATTTTATAGATTTATCTGTTGCTATATTTTGCTTTAAGAAATAATTTTTTTTACCATCTTAACCATTTTAAGTGTATAGTTCAGTAGTGTTAAGTACATTCACATTGTTGTGCCATCTCCAGAACTTTTTCATCTTGCAAAACTGAAACTCTATACCCATTAAACAAGAACTCCTCATTTCCCTCTTCCCCAGCCTGTGGCAACCACCATTCTACTTGCTGTCTCTATGAATTTGACTACTCTATGTACTTCGTGTAAGTGGAACCGTACAGTATTTGTCTTTTTGTGACTGGTTTATTTCAGTGAGCAAAATGTCCTCAAGGTTCATCCGTGTTGTGGCATGTGTCAGAATTTCCTTTCTTTTTAAGGCTGAATAGTATTCCATCGTATGCATACGCATTTTGTTTATCCATTCATCCATCAACAGGTATTTGGGTTGCTTCCACCTTTTGGCTATTGTGAATAATGCTGCTACGTACACAGGTGTACAAATACCTTTTCAAGACCCTGCTGTCATTTCTATGGGGTATATACCCAGAAGTGGAATTACTGGTTAATATGGTAATTCTACTTTTAATATTTTTGAGGAATTGTATTTTGGGTTTTGAGAGTTCTTTCTATATTCAGATACAAGTCCCTTTTCACATAGGTAACTTGCAAATATTTTCTTCAAGTCTGTCATTTATCTATTCATTCTCTTAAGAGCATCTTTCAAAAATCAGTCCTTCATTTTGATGAAGCACAATTTAGCAAAAAAGAAAAAAATTTTTACAGGTAATGCTTTTAGCATCATATTTAAGAAATCTTTGCCTAACGCAAAGTCACAAAGATTTCCTCCTATTTCCTTTGAGAAAGTTTATAGTCTTAGGTTTTACATTTAAGTCTATAATCCATTTTGAGTTAAATACTGTAAGTAACATGAGGTATGGATTGAGGTTTTTTATTTTTATATGGATATCCAATTGTTCTAGTACGAATGTTGAAAAGTTTATCCTTTCCTCATTGAAATGCATTTGCGGCTTTGTCAAAATTCAATTGACCATATATGTCTTGGTCTATTTCTGGACTCTATTTTGTTCCATTGATCTATATTATCTTTTCACCAGTACTACACTGTTTTGATTATTATAGCTTCAGAGTAAGTCATGAAATTAATGTGAATTCTCCAACTTTGTTGTTATTGTTTGAAATTGTTCTGATATTCTAGTCCCATTGCCTTTCCAAATAAACTTTAAAATCTGCTTATCAATTTCTACAAGAAATTCTTATGGAATTTTTATTAGAATTACATTGAATCTACAGATCAGTGTGGGGATAATTTTATTGAGTCTTCCAACCCATGAACATGATGTACCTCTCCATTTTTCAGGTTTTCTTTGATTTCTTCCATCAGTGTTTTGTAATTTTTAGCATACAGATCTTGCACATGTTTTGTTAGATTTCTACCTAAGTATTTCATGTTTTCTGGTGCTACTGTAAATAATGTTTTAAAATGCTTTTTTTTTCAATTTTCAATTGTTTATTGATAATGTATAGAAATAATTTTAATTTTTGTATATTGACCTTGTATCCTGTGACCTTGCTAATAAGCTCACTCATTAGTTAACATTTATTAGTTATTATTAGCTAATAACACATTAATGTTTAAATATTATTTAAAATTGCAATCCAATCCTTGCCATCCTGATCCATTTTAGCACACTCTTCCCCCCACTTTTTTTTTTTTTTTAAACAACAACAGCAGTATTTATTATTTATTTTTTATGTTTATTTTTTTATTTTTGGCTGTGTTGGGTCTTCGTTTCTGTGCGAGGGCTTTCTCTAGTTGTGGCAAGCGGGGGCCACTCTTCATCGCGGTGCGCGGGCCTCTCACTATCGCGGCCTCTCTTGTTGCGGAGCACAGGCTCCAGACGCGCAGGCTCAGTAGCTGTGGCTCATGGGCCCAGTTGCTCCACGGCATGTGGGATCCTCCCAGACCAGGGCTCGAACCCGTGTCCCCTGCATTAGCAGGCAGATTCTCAACCACTGCGCCACCAGGGAAGCCCCCCCCCCACTTTTTTTGCTAGAGCATTTATTACCTTCTAGCTTTCTGTAATTTACCTGTTTTGTTTAATGTCTGTCCTCCCCACTCCATGCCATTAGAAGGTAAGATTCACAGGAGCAGAGATTTTTGTCTGTTTATTCACTGATTTATTTCTTAGCGCATAGTAAGCACTCAGTACCTAGCACTCAATATGCACCATTTGATTGAATAGATTACTAAACAGCAGTATCTAATGAGTAATTGGGCCACCTTGAGAGGTACAGTGCTTCTTGCCACCTAAGGTGTCCTTCTTGCCACCTAAGGTAGAGATCAGAGAGAAGATTCAATCTTCAGTGGGCCAGGTCAGTTGAACAAGGTGACCTTTAAGCTCTCTACTAGCCTACTGGAAACAAATCTGAAACTTGCCTGATCTCAATAACAATACCAACACCCTGTGCCTGAAGGTGTGTGTACTGTGCAGTGGCATCCGGGGAGGAGCAGGTTATCTGGAGCAGCTGCAGGGAGGAGGCAGGGGACTCCAACATCCTGGTCTGTTTAGGAGAAGCATTTTCTCATTCCCAGGGAGGGGGTAGCAGGGAGTCAGCACCCAGGAACTCCTTGATCCCAGCTGCTGCTCAGGGCCACAGAAGGAGGGGAGAAGGCCGACTCTTAGAGGCCCAGCCTGTCTTCACTGAAGGCCTTGCCACTAAGCCTGACAGGGAGTGAGATGTGGGTGGGTCTTGCTTACTGCTCCATCCCCAGAACTTAGCACAGTGCTTGGAACAGGGAGGGATCCCTGGTGTTTGTTGACAAACTAACACTTACCCGGGGTGCCCTGAAAGGGTACAATTACAAAAAGAGATTGGTAGATGGAATGATTACAGGCAACAGCTTGTTCAAAACAACTATATTTGGAGAGGTCTACTGCTGCAAAAAAAAAAATAAATAAAAATCCTGTTTCAGGATGAAACGTCTCCCTTTCCACAGCTCACTATCAATTATCTCAATCTCAGCTATTGCCCAATTCTTTGTTTTCCCCACAAGGTCGGATTTGAATGATACTGCTGCTAATTATCAAAGAAGTTATTTTTAAAACTTGTAGTTCAAAATCAGCTGTCTTTTATAGTATACTTGTGTGTTTGTTTTTTTTTTTCAAATGACAAGAGCTAAGTTTTCCCAAAACTTGCTTTTAACAGAGAAAAAAAAAAAAAACGGGGGGAAAACTCTAAATGTTCAAAGAGGTTAAATAAATAAATTATGTACCTTCATTTACTAAAATATTTGCAGCCACTATGATGATGTGAAATTTTATTTACTAATACAGAAAAGTGTTCATAGGCATTATTAGATGGAAAAAAGGAAGTTTCAAAACACTATGTACAGTGTGATTCCATTTTTGTTTGTTTTAAAAAATCTTTTATATATTTTAATATACAAATATATAAATATAAATATATATATAAATTCTAGAATGATATGCAGCAAAATGTTGACAATAGTTATCTCTGGAATTTTAGGTCATTTTTGTATTCTTTCCTTTGTATTGGTAATCATGAGCTTTCTTTCCTTTATATTCAGGGAGAACAATAATACTATTGTCATTTTGTGGAAAACATTAAAATTAAATGAAAGCACATTTCCCTCTAAGAACACAGCTCTGAAATTACGTGAATCAAATAGAAATGAGCAAGAACTAGACCTAATAAGAATTTGCCAGTCCTGTCTGTTCCCAAGCTCTCCCTTGGCCCCCAGAGCTCTCCACGCTCACTTGTCAGCCTGTGCCCATCCCAACCCCCCATAGTCCCAAGCTCTGATGCTCAGCAACCACCAGCCTGGCCTGACCCCTCTCCCTGGGCTGGGGCTGCACGGGGCAGGAAATATGTAGCAGCCCAAGTCCCAGCTGCTGCAAAGCCTGGGGTAGTGTTGCTGTTGATAAACCACTGACCATCAAGCAGGGGTGAGCCTTGGGCATCTGTGTAAGCTCTGGGTACAGGAGTCCCTCCCTCCTGCCCTCCTTCCTTCCTTCTTCCCTCCCTCCTGCCCTCCTCCCTTCCTTCTTCCCTCCCTCTCTCTTCCTTCCTCTCTCCCTCTTCAGTTCCTTTATCCTTCCCTTCCTCTCATCCTCCTTCCTTTTCTCTTTCCCTCCATTCCTTCCTCCTTCCTTCTCTCATTTCTCTACATCTCCAAGCACCTGCCAAGCACAAGGGACACAATGATGAATCACCCTCTGTCCCCCCTCAAGAGACCTACAGTCTGTAGAAGGAAGTAGCCAAGTCCCAGAGTTCACTGCTGTGAACTCAGAGTCCTAGGGGATGGCTTCCTGGAGGAGGTGGTACCTGTGGTGGATCCTGATAAATGAGGAAGAGTTGGTCAGGAAAGAAAATGGGCAAGAGCTCAACCCTCATGGGCAAGAAAGTTGTAGCTTCAGGTTCCTGACTGGCCCTCCTGCTCCACAGAACCAGCCTTGCCCAGAAACCCTCTTTGGCCAGGGCAGGCTCCCTGGCCATCTCATGCCACTGCCTCCCTGGCAACCCAGCCAACCTGGCCCTACAATGGCAGCAGCCCTGACTACAGGGCTTGGCTTAGTTTCACTCCATAAATGCAACTGAATCAGCACTTGTCTTTGTGGCCAGGACTTCCTGGAAGAAGCTGGCCCAACTGCTCCTGACGGGTCATGCCCAGGTTCTGAAGTTCTCACCGTCAGTTTGGCAGTTCTTTTCTTATTTTAAGCCCAGATCCTTTCTGCTGCATTTAATCCAGTGTTCTTTTTATTATAAGCAAAGATTTAAAAACTGGTCTCTCAGCTCTAGATCCAGACCTTCTAGAAAGATGTGATTAGGTTTGTCTCTCCATCATTGTTAAGCACTTGGAGCCACTTTAAGCAAAAGTGTGGGAGAGCAGGAATGTGTTTGGGGATCTTTCTCACTACTTTCACCTCTGCCAAGGACCCCTCCTGGGTGTCCTGATCCACTTGCCATGTTTGGACCATAATTTGATAAAAGACCCATTCAGGGGTGATTAGTCCATGTGGATAAAGCCACTACCCTCTCCAAATTTTCCTAGTTTTAAAAGGTGTTCCAAGCGAACATAGACCTTGAAGAGATCAGTGTCAGTATGAGTCACCGTGGAAGCTCAGACATGGAAGCTGGAGACCAGGATGAGAGGTTTGGAACAAGGGCAAAGAGAGAGACCCACTGAAACTATTTAAAGAAAGGAGAACAAGTAAACATGCATGGCTGTATGATTTAAATTTTTTTTGCCAATAAATTATATTCAAAAAACGAGAGAGAGATGGATTGGAGGGAAACTGCTGGAGTCAATGAGAAAGGAGCATCCACCATGGAGGCTAATTCAGAAAAGATGGAATAAGGTTGGAAGGGGCTTTCATCAGACGGGGCAGGATGGAGCAGAATCTACAGCTGCTGCCTGCGGAGACCTTCCACCAGGGCCAGCAGGGAAAGAGGGACCCTGGGCTGAAGGAGAAGGGCCCACGGAGTGTGGTCTAAGGTAGGGGGATAAGAAGGATGTTGGGGTCAGTGTAGCTACAGATGTCTCTATTTCTCTCCTTCCTTCATTCTGTTATCACTGATGGTCCATCTCAAAGTCCTTAGAGCACATCCTGAATGCTCTCCAGTTTCAGAGCCCAGCCTACCTTCCCTTAAAGGGAATTGGAGGAAAAAATGTACCCAGATCGTCAAACCACCCTAATCCCAGGCACAGCCTCACTCCACCAGGTCCCTGATCCCCAAGGCCAGAAATCCACTGGGGAAGATAGACAAGTAAATGTAACCTTGCAAGACTTACATGATGGTGTAATAAGACCAATCCTAAATTCATTCATTCGTTCAGTGCTTACTGTGTGCTGCCATGTGTCAGGCTCTGTTCTAATCTCGGAGGATAGAGTTGAGCAAAACAGACAAAAATCCCTGAACTTTTGGAGCTAACATTTTATTCTTTTATATTGAAGAATAATTTACATATAGTGGAATGCATTAATCACAGGTGTAAAGATTGATAAATTTTTATAAATATATACGTCTGGGTATCCGCCATCCCCAGTCAATAACTGCCACCCCCTCCCCAAGGTAACCACTATTCCTGACTTCTTTCACCATCAGTTAATTTTGCCTGTCCTTGAACTTTATAGAAATGGAGTCTTTTGTGCCTGGCTTCTTTCGTTTATGTTTGTGAGAGACATCTGTATGGTTGCATGTATACGTAGTTAGTTCTTTTTTAATTTCTATGTAGTATTCCATTGTGCGAATAATCCACAATTTATTTATCCATTCTCTAAGTGATGGACATTTGAGTTATTTACAGTTTGAGGTTTTTATGAGCAAAGCTGCTATGACATACTGTATAATACATATCTTTTGGTGGACACACTCATTCATTTTTCTTTAGTATATCCTGTGGCATACCTAGAATATTGGACCCTTGGAATGGATATTTTTAATGCTTCCAGTTCTCTATACAACAAAATTATTTTTAGCAATAATAATGAAATTGATAATAATAATAATGATGACAAGAAAAACAACACAGAAAATGACATTTTAATTTTATTGCACTTCATGTATATGTCATCACACCAGTTAAAAAATTAAGAATAAAATAAATATTACCATAACCCCCCAAAAAGGATTAATATTTTTAAAGTATGTTAACTTTTTTTTAAAGGAGACAAAAAACATATACCAGTTTATACTGTTTTACTGTATTAAATTTTAAACACAGAAATGCCAATAGGGAATTCACTGGCAGTCCAGTGGTTAAGACTTGGCACTTTCATTCACAGGGCCTGGGTTTGATCCCTGGTTGGGGAACTAAGATCCCACAAGCTGCTCGGCCTGGCCAAAAGAAAAAAAAAAAAACCAATAATCACATAAAATGATAGAATTAAATTAACTTAGGTTCTGCTTCTTTGTCTTTAAAATCATTGTGCTACCATTATTTATTTCAAATATATGGTTAGGTGCAGGAATATGTAATACCACGGGGACTGGAGAGAGGAACTGTGACTTGAAAAAGCTTGAATGATTCTGAATCTTTAGGAAATTACTCTCAAACTAAATACAGGTACAATGGAACATTATACAGCCATAAAAAGGAATGAAGTTCTCATAAATGTGACAACATGGATGAACCTTGAAAACATTATGCTAAGTGAAATAAGCCAGACATAAAAGGACAAATACTATATGATTCCACTTACATAAGGTACCTAGAATAGGCAAATTCATAGAGACAGAAAGTATATTAGAGGTTACCAAGAGATAGGGGAAGGTTGTAACGGAGAATTAATGTTTAATAGAGTTTCAGTTTGGGAAGATGAAAAAGTTCTGCAGATGGGTGGTGGTGATGGTTGCACAAAATCGTGTATGTAATTAATGTCACTGGATTGTACATTTAAACATGGTTAAAACGGCAAATTTTAGGGACTTCCCTGGTGGCACAGTGGTTAAGGCTCCGCACTCCCAATGCAGGGGGCCCAGGTTCGATCCCTTGTCAGGGAACTAGATCCCACATGCATACTGCAACTAAGAGTTCACATGCCACAACTTAGAAGCCCATGTGCTGCAACTAAGGAGCCGGCAAGCCACAACTAAGGAGCCTGCCTGCCGCAACTAAGACCCAGTGCAACCAAATAAATAAATAAATAATTTTTTTAAAAAATGATAAATTTTAGAGTATTTATATTTTACCACAATAAAAACCTCGCTAAATAAAAAAATACACAGAATTCATGTGTGTTGAGGGCCAAGTGTATATCTGGACATTCTCAAAATTAACTTCCATGTACAATGCAATGCTTATTAAAGGATAAGTACTATAGGGACTTCCCTGTTGGCGCAGTTGTTAAGAATCCACCTGCCACTGCAGGGGACACGGGTTCAATCCCTGGTCCGGGAAGATCCCACATGCCACAGAGCAACTAAGACCATGCGCCACAACTACTGAGCCTGTGCTCTAGAGCCCGTGAGCCACAGCTACTGAAGCCCACATGCCTAGAGCCCGTGCTCCGCAACAAGAGAAGCCACCGCAATGAGAAGCCCACGCACCCCAACGAAGAGTAGCCCCCGCTCACTGCAACTAGAGAAAGCCTGGGCTCAGCAACGAAGACCCAACACAGCCAAAAAGAAGAAAGGATAAGTACTATAAATGTGCTAATTTGAAGCATATATGTGTGTGTGTGTGTATATATATATATATATATATATACACACATATATATTTAACTCAATGGTAATTGCAGCAATTGTTTAGAACTTAGACCAAGAAAAGATGTTCTGGGGGAAGGATATTCTATAACTGACACTGTTTAGAATTTCTGGTCCTGGTGCATGGTGACAATAAAGCAGATTGACTTTTAGTCGTTTTTATCACTGTCCCAAATTTTCTACATCATACCCCTTATTGCCTGCACGCTGATTGAACTGCAGCTACTATCTCACCTTGGATATATGGCTAGGAGTGGAATGGAATTTCTGGGACATAGGGTAGGGGTATATATGGTTTTTACCAATTTATTCTCCCACTAGCAATGTATGAGAGCTCCAGCTGCTCCATATCCTTGACAACTCTTTGTGCTGCTGGTCTTTTTAATTTTAACCATTCTGATGAGAGTATCACAGAATCTAATTGAGGTTTTATTTCGCATTTCCCTAATGACTAATGGTGTTGAGTGTCTTTTCATATGTTTACTGGCCCTTTCAATAGCCTCTTTTTCAAGTCTTTTGCCCAAATTTTTGTTGGTTTGGCTGTCCTTTTCTTATTGATTTGAAGAGATCTTTATATATTCAGGACATGAGTCCTTTGTCAGAGATATGTATTGTGAAAATCTTCTCTTGCCCTCTCACTCTCGTAATGACATCTTTTCATAAACAGAGGTTTTTATTTTAATGAAGTTCAATTTACCAATTAGAAAAAATTCTAGTAAGTGCCTTTTATGTCCTACTTAAAAGATCTTTGCCTGATCGTGAAGATCTCCTCCCATGTTTTCTTCCAGGGGCTTTATTAGTTTAGTTTCACATTTAGGTTATGATCCACGTTGAGTTAATGTGTATGGTGTGAGGAAGGGGTCGCAGCTAATTTTTTTCCCTTATGAGTATGCAGAGAAAAAAGCATTGGTTCCTCCCCAGAATTGCATAGGTGTCTTTATTGTAAATCAAGTTACCATATGTATGGATCTATCATGAACAACTTCAGAGGTATTAACTTCCAGATCCTCAACTTCTCTCTGTCCTCTTTTTCTAAAATGGATCTATTTGCTTCTGCAGTCAAACATCAAGCCAGTTGTCCTTTCCCACTTCACTTACCTTTCCAAGTAAGGCTTACCTTTCACTCAATCTCGGTTGGACCATGGTCCATCATTTAGACAAGTGCAGACCACTATGGACCCAAACAAAGGAGCAATTAGAGAGTGCACACTTCTGAGGGAGAGATCCCCCTCAACAAAGCACAGAGAGCATTGGCTATAAATATTGAAGGGGCAGCATCTTATTCCATCTAAGGGACAAATTCTAGGTGACAAGGCTCTGTGCACTATTTAGCTTAGAACTAGAATATGAAAGTGAGATGGTTGTCACGAGGCTATGTATTAACACATTTATTTGAATTGAAAAATGAATCCAGATTTTCTTTTGACAGATAATAAGTCTGATTGGGCTGACTGGCTTGACAATGAATTCTGGCTTTGACAATTAGCTTATATGGCAGACATCTCCCATAAATTAAATAAACCAAATCTGCAACCCTGAGGTTCTGGAGACAATATATACAACATGCAGGAAATTATATTTTTACAGCTATTAAAATTGTGATAAAAAATTAAGATGTCAACTTAAAAATAAGAAAGTATGTAGTTTTCCAAAATTGTTTTAGGGGATACACAGCATGAAAATTTAAAGAACACTGATCTAGGGCAGTGGTTCTCAACTCTGGTTGCAATTGGAATCACTTGGGGAGTTTAAAAGAAGATGGTGACTGGGCTTCACTCCAGGCCCATTAAATCAAAGGAGCTGGGAGTGAGTGCTTTTCAAAAGCTCCCCAGATTCAGCCAGGCTAAGAACCACTTGCTCCTTCCTCCACCCTGCCTTGTCTCTGTAAACACACAATCTAAACCTCTCTCCCTTCCTCACCCCCAGCACCCAAGGCTGTCTCCCTAACCCACACCCATATCTAACTCCAAGCCTAGACATTACCTCTTGGACATTCACAGGCCCTTCAAACACAACATGTCTCAAGCCAGCCTTGGCAACAGTTTTGATCATGCATCAGTAGAAAATGTGGGAGGGGTGTGCCTCAAAATACATATATTAAAAAATAAACCAGGAGGGTTCCCTGGTGTCTTAGTGGTTAAGATTCCTGGCTTTCACTGCTGTGGCCCAGGTTCAATCCCTGGTTTGGGGAACTGAGATCCCACAAGCCTTGCAGCACAGCCAAAAACAACAACAACAACAAAACAACAACAAAAACCATATATGTATCACTATGTTAATATGTCTATAAAACAGAAAATAAAAAAGCATGAGACTAGAAATTAATATAAATACAAGTTCTAACATTTTCTCTCCACATCCTATGGATGACCTCTGCTTTTGCACATGCTGGTCCTTCTTCCGGGAATTCCCTTCCCCCTTTGTCCTTCATGACGATCTTCCACTTATGCTTCAAGACCCAGTCCTCTGAGACTCCTCCACAGGTAGACCTTTCCTACCTCCGTGGTGCCCCCAGGGGACTCTGTACAGGCCTCTACCTTTACAACTGCTGTGCTACATTAATCATTGATGTTTGGATGTCTCTTTAGTTCCTACGGGCCCAGGAACACGTTGAGGGCAGCACCTAGCATAGGACCTGGCTCATGGTTGGTTTGCAATAAATGTTGAATGATGGAGGGAGTGAAGAGGAAATAGCCAAAATATCTAACGGCCGGTATAGCAGTTGCGGGTGGCGGATGGGAGGTGGGGAGGAGGTTCCTGGAGGTTCTTCATTAGGAGAGTGTTAACCCTTTTTTTTTTTTTTTAATTTTTAATTTTATTCAACATTGGTACAGAAGTGCTAACATTTCCATAAAATAATTTCTGTGATACAGAAAGGAATATACTTTGCAAGAAATGTAGTTCATCTTAAGTTTCCAAATACTTTTAAAGGCTAATGCAGCAGCTGGCAAAATAACACACAGTACACAGTGGCTGGCTTGGTGGAAGCCAGGGCGTCCAGGTCAGCTGGGGTGGAGGGGCACTCTAGTTTGGCCATACCACTGCTTACTGACTGTACTTTATTTGTTAATGGTGAATTACTAGAGACCTGACTGTCCAACGTCTCAGGGACTTTTTAAGTCTGAAGGACAGCATTTCCATCTGGGCTGCAGAGAGGACTCTGCCCTGTGCGGGTGTGGAGGGGACGATCCCTGTGCAAGAGCCCTCCCTTTGTCACTCACTGTCTGGAATTCAGGCCTGGCCAGGAACCTTGAGGCCACAGCAGTGATCCATTGGGATTCCTCAAGGCAATTGTGTTTGTCTCCGCATTACAAGTGGGGACACTGAGGCACTGGAAGGGGTGACCTTCCTAGGCCCTGCAAGTGATGATCAGGGCCAGGCCTGTCTCTGGTCACTCTCAGCTGGCCCAGGGGGCTGCCGCTCACTGGACTCTCCAAGGAGAGCAGTCAAGGCAGAAATGGAGGCGAGGACAGCGTGGGAGGAGAAGCCGGGTGCAGCTGCAGACATAGTGCAGAGTTCATGCCAGGGTTTGTCCGCCTGCCCACCTCAGGAGGGAGCAGGCACAGCCCTCCAGCCAGGAGAAGAGCTAGGCCAAGAGCTGCCCTTCAGCTTAGGGCAGGATGCAGATGCTTTACCCCAGTGGCTCTCAGCTGCAGGGATCTTGCCCCCAGACAAACGTCTGCCAATGTCTGGAGACATTTTTAGTTGTTTCAACGAGGGGTGGAGGGTCCTACTGGCTACTGGCATCCAGTGGGTAGAGGCCAGGCATGCTGCTACACATCCTGCAGTGCTCAGGACAGACACACAACAGAGATTTATCTGGCCCCAAATGTCACTAGTGCTAAAGCCGAGAAACCCTGCCCACACTTTCCTCCCTCCACATCTTCACTCAAGCAGTTCCTTCAAGCAACAAACTAAATCAGTTTGGGGGGACTTCCCTGGCGCTCCAGTTGTTAAGACTCCATACTTCTACTGCAGGAGGCATGGGTTCGATCCCTGGTTGGGGAACTAAGATCCCACATGCTGCACGGTGCAGCAAAAAACAAAAACAAAAACAAAACTAAGTCAGTTTGTCAAACCTCTTCATGACTGAGATCACGTCACCTCCTTTTCCAGATCTGCCATCCTCTAGCTGTGTGACTTTAGACAAGTGATGTGACCTCTCTGAGCCAGAGTTTCCACCTTGTTAAAAAAAAAAAATCCCTCCTGCATGGTCAGCCATTGTGAAGAGGAGACACAGTGTTGTCCAGAGAAGGCCCAGCTCTGTGCTTGGCTCCTAGGAACGCCCAGTTCACAGAGGCTACTGCTGTTGCTAATCTCTGCTTCTGTCTTCCCTGAGACCCCTGCATTTTGGTTTGTGTGTTTTTGGACTCCTGTACCCAGAACATACTCTGCAGTGGCATGAGCTGACCCCTCCATGAACTGTGCACACTGAAAGAGCAGGGGCTTGATGTCTTGGTGCCTAGTACAGGGCCTGACATGGGGTAGGTCCTGAGTAAGTGCTGAGTCCCTGGTACATGCTGATCCCTGTGCTGTACGGAACACAGGGAGCCCAGTGGGTCATGCAAAGTTTGAACCATAATTGGGCACAGTGTGTGGGTAGGACTCTCCTTGAGCTTATAACTCTGTGGTTTCTGCCCCAGGCCTTGGGGAAGCTGATTTTTCCTAGCAGATATCGGAGGCTCCCAGTGACAGCTCCACAAGGGATTTTCTCCAAACTTTTTGTTTACGAATTTTCAAACCTACAGAAGAGTTGCAAGAATGGTGCAATGAACATGCAGGTACCCCTCACCTGGATTCACCACTTTTGCTTCATCACACACACACACACATTTTTTTCAGAACCATTTGAGAGTTGACATCATGACATTTCACCTCAAAATGCTTCACCAGGCATACTCTCAGAACAAGGACACTGTCCTATACAACCACACTACAATGATCATACTCAAAACACTTGACGCCGATAAATCCCTTATCTAACTGTGGTTCTTGTTTAGATTTCCCCAGTTGTCCCAATAGTGGTTTTTTACAGGGTTCTTTTTGTTTGTTTTGATCCAGGAGCCAATCAAGGATCAATCAAAGCACCATATGCAGCTGTCACGTCTTTTTAACCTAGTTCTCTTTTTTTTGTTGTTGGTCATCTGGGACACCTACATTTTTTTTAAGGAATGCAGGCCAGTTGTTTTGCAGAATGTCCCTCAATTTGGGCTTGTCTGCTGCTTCCACATGATTAAATTCAGCGTGTATGTTTTTGGTAGGAATAGCACAGATAGAATGTTGTGACCCTCTCAGAGCAGCCCACCAGGGAGCACACGATGTCCCATGTCCCACTATCTGTGACCTCATTTTTGATCCCACAAGTTGTCACAGGGGAGAGAATCTTGCAGAAGGCTGCACCCTCTCCCCTTGCCCCGCAGGCCAGCCACATTGGAGACTGCCCCATGAGCGTGGGGAGGTGGCACTCTCTGTGGCTCTGAGGAGATGAAGGGAATGGGGTGTGGCCAGAACTGCTTCCCAGGGCAGTTCAGAATCACCTTTGCCCCCAAACCACAACCCCCCTCCTGCCTGCCCACGTGGCTGCCATGCCCTGCCTCTCTTTGGCTGGGAGGACACCAACCTGTCCCGGCAATCCCCGCTCATCCTCCCTACTTGTCAAGGCACTCACGTTTTAGGAGGAAGTGGCTGGCTCCTGTGGTAAACCCCTGCCTGGCCCAACAGACCTGAGCAGCCGGTTTCTTGAACCCTGGTCTCAGAGGAGAAGCCTAGAATCCCAGACTGCTGGTGGCAAGAGGAAATACTGGGCCAGGACAGGAAGGTGGCCTGGAATCAACTGGTGGGATGTGGGTGAGTCAAGGGAAGCCAGAGGGCAGAGGGGAAAGGTCTACCTCTTAACTGCTCTACAAATCCCAGATCAGTTCACCTCTTCCATGAAGCCCACCTTGATCACCTTGGTGCCCACCAAGCTCTTCTCAACTGCATAGGAAAGTGCTTAATTCTGCTTTAACCACTGGGGCAAATTACTTGTGCCTCCTCTTGTATAGTACTAAACTGGGGGGGTGGGGCGGGGGGGTGCATCTTTGTGCAGCTATTTGGGCCTAATCCTGCATTGTGTATGCAGTAGGTGCTCAGTACATGTTTTGATTAGCTAAATAAAATGAGAGTTCATCTATTCATGCATTCATTCACTCGAAAAATCATTAACGAGCAACTACCTTGAGCTAGAATCTCTTCTAGGGGCCCTTGCCCTTGGGGACTGAATGTAGGGGGACAGACCACAGACAGATAAATAAGCAGATGATGTGAGGCCAGCGCTACAAAGAAAGAGTGAGTGAATGACTGAATGACTGACTGAATGAATGAATTGTAGATTGTCGAGGAGAGGAGAAAGTGGATGAATGGCCTGGGGAGGGAGCTCCCATCCTCCTGCCATCACCCTGGGAGGACAGGTGCTCTGCAGAGAGTCTGGCTCTTGCCTGAGATGGGGCAGCCTGCTGGCCTGGCCTTATGTTAGCTGGAGAGAAGGTATTCTGGGAGGAGGTATTTTCCCTAGGCTTTTGGAGCAGCGGCCATTTCCCACCAGGGGCACCAGAAATGAAACTGCTAGCCACTCAAGGGAAAAACAGAGCTCAGTTCACCACTAAGACCAAGGGCAGCCAGTGAAGAGGACAGCTGCCCTGGGACATTCAGTAAAGTGCAATAACATCAAAATGCTACTGAGGAGGTCATGTTCCCCAAGTTGAGGGGCGAGCTAGGACTAAAGGCAGCAGAAGAATCTTCTTCCTTCCTTCCTTCCTTCATTCCTTCCTTCCTTCCTTCCTTCCTCCCTCCCTCCCTCCCTCCCACTCCCTCCCTCCCTTCCTTTCTTTCTTTCTTTTTAACTGATGAATTCATAAAAGTGCTAACAAAAGATCAAGATGAAAAAAAATTAATTACATGGGACTGAGTGAACTGATGAGGATGATTATAATTTTTGTGACTTTCTGTTTGAATAAAAAAAAAAATCCCACATGGACTCAGAGGCAAAAAATATACAAATCAATTTTCACTGCAAAGTAAAGGAGCTGTTACAGTGGAGGATTACTGGACTGAATGTCAATATTATGACATAGTATGAGTGTGTTTCGTGTTTGGTAATTGCAACCATTGTTGCTTTTGTTGTGGTCATCCATTTAAAATGCTTGGTGTCAGTTTATTTATCTCTTGTAAAAATAAAATACAGTGTGTGTGTGTGAAAAAAAAGAAAGGGAAAGCAATATTAAAAAAAAAAAGAAAAATTAGAAAATCAAATTTATTTTGACAAAATATGGACTAAGCAAAGATTTAACTTAAGTTCCAAGGTTAAATGCTATCTTGACTCATATCAAGATCACTTATAGTAACCAATAGATAATTCCTGATCATAGCTAAATGAACTTGTGAAAAGCTCTTAAACTGTTCCTACAGTCTTTTATATATATATTTTCCTTAATGTCCTTTTCTTTGGGAATAATGTTAATTTACAGAAAATTTGCAAAGATAGTACAGAGAGTTCCCCTGTACCCCTCACCCAGTCCCTCCTAACTTTCATAACCAGGGTACGCTTTTCGCAACTAAGAAACCAACGTGGGTACAACACTAGTAACTAAACTTCAGACTTTATTTGGGTTTCTCCAGTTTTCCCATTAACATCCTCTTTCTGTTCCAGGATACAGTCCTGGGTACCACATCACAGTGATTTGTCATGTCTCTTCAGGCTTCCCTGGTCTATGACAGTTTCTTGAACTCTCCTAGTTTTTCATGTACCCTGTGTGAATTTTGTAATCAGGAAAAGAAAGGCACGACGATGAAGAAGATGAAGATGAAGATGATGATGATGATTTATGTCCGGGAATGCCTTCGTTTTTATCTCGGTGGGAGGCAAATGATCGGCTTTTTCTTTCTCTGTTCACCGGAACAGAAGAGGAAAGGCAGTGCTGCCCGGTATCTATGGGATCCACAGAGGCTGGGCGCCTTAATTCCTGCCCGTTGCCTGCTCTCGGTCCCTGCTCCCGCCACCGTCACCGCCACCCCAGCGCGGGGGCCCTTCGGCGGAGGGCGAGCCGCGGGCCGCGGGTCCCCTCGCCGGTTGGGCGAGCGCGCGGGCGGCACCCGGATCAGCTGTTCCGCAACCGGACGCGGCCGCCCCGCCCCTGCCCAAGTCTTAAAAGCCTCTCCCGCCTCCGAGCGTCCGAACTGCCTGCTGCGCGCCCCGGCCGGCGCCCCCTGCAGCATGGCCTGGAACACCAATCTCCGCTGGCGGCTGCCGGTCATCTGCCTGCTCCTGCAGGTGGCCCTGGTGGTCCTCTTCGGCGTGTTCGTGCGCTACGACCTGGATGCCGACCCCCACTGGATCGAGAAGAAGATGTCCGGGAACGTTTCCAGCGACTTGGACAACGAATTCTACTATCGCTACCCGAGTAAGTCCCACCACCTCGCAGGCCCACCTGCGGCATATCCGAGCTGTCCCCACCGGGCTGAGGGCCCTGCCTGGCCTCACCTCCGCAGCCTCCTGCTCAGGAACATCGGGCAGGCGGGAGCCGGAGGAGGAGATGCTGCCCACAGCCCCCTGGCCCGCCCCTCTTAGGCTCCCCACCAGGGGGACTTCCCAGTGTCTGAAGATCAAGCTTGGGAAGTGGCCCGATGTGCACAAATTCCTTTCATACCCTGAAAGCTCACCGGGGAGAGCTCACTCCTTCCAGGTGCCGCCAGAGACCTCCAACCTCCCTGTCAGAGAGCCCTTCTTGATGTCTTCCAAAGACCTGAGTCTCATCTTGGTCACCAACCAGTGGGTGACCCTGGTTCCCTTGTCCAGCTGTGCCCATGCTCTCCAAGTTAAGGGGGTAGTTCCAATGTCGAGGGCTGCAGGGGTGGCTCATTGGCCTACCAGCCCTGCTGCTGGGAGAGGTGTGGGGGACCACGGCACCTACCATCTTTTGGCTTGGAGAGGGAGAAAGAGCACCCCTGAATTCTCTCGCATCTGTGGTGCTGTGGTTAAGAGCATGGCCTTGGAATCACCAGACCTCACCTCTATCATGGCTCTGCCATTAACCAGGTGGGTGGCCTTAGGCAAATGTCATCAATGCAGAAACTCAATTTCCTCATCTGTCCAGTGAGGATAATAATAGACCCTACCTCCCAGGAGTGGGTTGAGACCTTGCACATAAAGTTCTGGCGTGGTTCTGGACATGGAATCCTCGCTTCATAATGGAACAATTACTAGAAGAGCACTAAACACAAAGGCCCTAGGATTCAGGAGTTAGAAGAACTGGCCCAAGGTCACTCGGGTCGGCCCAACTTCCAGACTCCCAGCCCAGGACTCTTTTCATGCCCTTGTGCTTTCTAGTTTTCCACACCATCTACCAGCAGCCGAAGACAATCTTTCTAACTGTTGGTGCTCACATAGTCATGGACTGTTGGTTTTGGAACAGTCACCTATACAAACTGGTCTTCCCTCCATGGCTGTACACCCTCAGTAATGGGATTCTACCCATTGTACTCAGATCCAGTTAAATAAGTACACACATTCAGGATGGCAGCCTGCATGAAAAGAAGTAGAGGTGGAGGAGGCTGTAGGCCCCGTGGGAGCCAGCCACATTAAGTGCCTCCCAAAAAGCCAGCAAAATCACAGGCTTCGTTAACAGAAATATGGTGCCTAAAAGAAGGGAGGTGAGAGAAGAGGGTGCCCAGCGTTGGTGACACCACAGCCTCTACTGGGCTCCACTCAGGGCCATGTTTTAAGAGATCTTGAGAGCTGTAGCCTTGGAATTTAGACTCCAAATCCACCTTTCACATTGCCCACTTTTATGTTTCTTGGTGGGGGACTGACCCAGCAAATGGTGAGGCAGGCAAGCTTGAGCCCCTCCTTTGCCTGTTTCACTGCTTCCCTCCAGCTCTTGCTTCTCTGTTGGCCACAGAGCCAGCCCCTTGGTAAAGCATCAGGGTCAAGGCCTCCCATGGACGTTTATAGGTCCTCCATGTGTCTGCGCAGTGGAAGGTCTCAAGACCCTCTAATAGGAGCTACAGAACCACGCCTGTAGGGGGTACAATCCTCACATCTCCCCAACTCCTATCCCCACTCTCTCCACACCCACCCACTTCCTTGCTTGCTCTACCTTTATTCACTCAGTGATCGCTTATCTATAGGGTGGCCGTATAATTTATCAACCAAATGACACTTTGGAGAGTGAAGAGGTAGGAAATTTGTGCTAGTAGTAATTTGCCAGGACACAGGCATAAACCATGACTGTCTCAGCAAACCAGGGCTTATGGCCACTCTGGTCAGAGAGGTACACCCCGACACCCCAGGCCTCAGTGAGGGGGTCAAGTGCTCTGTGCAGAAGAGATCTGTGACACCTTCCTGGAGAGCAGTGGGATGGTGAGGAGGGGAAAGCAGGGAAGTTAATGGGCCCATGGAAAGGGCATGCGGGGATGTGGGCTGAGTGGCTCAAGTTTGTGAAAAGACTGGGAGGGAGGTCGCTAAGCGGGATGAGATAGCCCCAGCCATCAATGAGGGCCTTGAGTTTCTCCTGCCATGGCCTCTGTGAGGGCCGGGGCGCTCTTTGTCATCTGAGCAGGAAGTGACAGAGAGGAGAGGAGTATAGGGAGAGAATCTCGGCCTCAGGATTCCTTGGCAAGGGCAGGAAGTAGTGGCAGCAACTCAAACGGAATATGCAGTCTCTCCATACGTCATCACCACCACTGGATGAGGAAGGCAATGTTATGACTCCCATTTTACAGGTGAGGAGACTAAGGCCAGAGAGGGGAAGTATCTTGCAAAAGTCACTCAACTAGGAAACTAGTGAGCCAGAGTAGGAGCTCCAGGGACCTGAGCCCACCCTCCTGGACTGCTCTCCTTCGCCTAGTCTCACCTTTCCCGTCTCTTCCTGCCCCACTTGCTCACAGTGGCCGGTGGCCATGGTTAGGAGTTGGAGCTCAGGTGGTGCCCCATGCCTGGATTCCTGGGCCTCAAGGCAATTCCCAGGGGCAGGGAGTGAGGGCAGCCCTTGTGGTACTTTCAGGATTCTTGGCTCCAGGCTGTCAACACCTGTGTGGGCCTCATTCCTGCCCAAGGGATTAGTGGAGTCCACTGGGCATCTCGGTTTCCAGAGGAGTACCGCTCCAGCTGGCTCAGGCTGGGGCCCGGGAGTGCCTGAGGACAACTCCCCAAATGTGGGCCCCTGGTGGCAGGCACAGAACCAGCTGAGGACCTGCCCTGGCAGTGGCCTCAAAGGCCCTGCTGCAGGCACTGGCTGCTGAACACGAACTTTCTCCTGGGCTGGTGCTCTGGGTCCTGAGGGTCTCCAGGCAGTGTCTGGGGGAGGTTGGCCTGAGGAGGAGCCATCAGAGCCTCGGCTCTTGAAGCCTCCTGGGAGAACTAAGGAAGAAGGGAGATCACCCAAGGTAGAGGATGCCACAGTTTCAAACCTAAAGGACTGTTTCATGAAACCGAGGCAACAAGGCTTGACCTGTGCTCCGGGGAACCTGAACCTCAGATTCAACTCCATTTAATAAAAGACCAATGTTCCCACAAGCAGAGGGCAGTGTAACCTGGTGGTTGACTTTGGAATTAAACAGATCTGGGTCCATCACTAAATGGAGTAAGCCACCTCCTTAACCATGCTGAGCCTCAATATGCTCATCTGTGAAGTGGGAATGTTATTTAATGCACAGGCTCTCCTGGAAGATTGAAGATGACGGGTGGCTGGGAGGGCACGTCTCATGGCATGAAACCAGAGGACAGTAAATGCTGGTATCGAGCTTACTCAGAAGGGAGTGAGTGCTCTGTTGCTGAAGGTGTTTAAGTGCAGGCTCAGCATCCCTTTAGAGATGTGGCCGAGGAGTGTCTCTTCGAATATTAGTTTGAACAATTATAGCATTTAAATTCCTTTGTGCTCTCCCCACTTACAAGTGCTTTTTGCATGCTCTGTCAGGCAGGGAGTGTATTTGTTTCTGTTTTATGGTGCCAGTGATGGAGGTTAGAGACTTGCCCAGCTGGTGAGTGGCACAGGCAGGGGCGAGGCCAAGCCCTCCCACTGCACAGCCAACCAGCTTCCCCCAGTCTCTGCCGCATTGCTACTCCCCGACCACCTCCCCAGGAGATTTTGCAGTGATGGGGTGGTTCTGTGGTTGGCTCTGAGGCGTGGGAGAGGTGGGCACAGAGCCTTGGGGAATTGAGGGACTGGCCAGTAGGCTTCAAAGGCAACAGGTTAGGCTGAGCTGGCCTACAGAGCATGGGAAGGGCTGGTACCCAGGCTGCTGCAGGGCACCACTCCTTCTGTGCTGAGGCAACAGAGGAGGGAGAGCTGCCATAGCCTGTCAGCATGGGAAGCTTTGTCCTCAGGCTTCAGAGATTTTTGAGATTTGGCCAGCTTCAGACCAGCTTCATTAGGGACCCATCCTGGGAGGGAAGAGTGAGCAAGGAAGCGGGTGCAGAACAGCTGTGTACTGGTGCCCCCTTGTGGCAGCTCTCAGAGCTGGACGCCAGGTGCCAGGCTCGCCCTATCAGGGACCTCCCAGTGGAGAGCAGGTTCTGGGCTGGGCTGCTTGAGTCACTCCAGGCTGGGGAAGGAGGGGGAAGAGGGGAGGTGTCTTATCAACTTACACTGTCCTCCAGCAAGTCACCAACCCAATGCAAAGCACCTGGTCAGTCTTGAAAGAGAAAAAGAGAAGTATTACAGTAGCTAATATGATTGCACAACGGCTAAAGGGCCAGGCCTATGCCCAGGGCTTTGGTTGGATGACCAATTAAATGTGCACCACACACCTCTGAGCTCTGTTACTATCCCCCATTTTACAGAAAAAGAAACTGCAGATCAGAGAGGTATGTCCCTGCTGAAGTTCATGCACTCGGACCTTCACACTATTATTTTTCTTTTTTAAGATTTTTTTTTTTTTGATGTGGACCATTTTAAAAGTCTTTATTGAATTTGTTACAATATTGCTTCCATTTTATGTTCTGGTTTTTTGGCCACAAGGCATGTGGGATCTTAGCTCCCCAACCAGGGATCGAACCCACACCCCCTGCCTTGGAAGGTGAAGTCTTAACCACTGGACCACCAGGGAAGTCCCCAGACCATTATTATTAAAAGCATTTTCAGTAGCACCAAACTTTATGAAATATAAGTTAATAAAGTGGTACTTCTAATGAGGACTTTGGGAGATAAAGAGAGATGAGCAAGAGAACGAATAGGGAAGGTGCCCAAGGAGAGAGAAGCTGGCATCTGTGTGCCTGAGGTGGGGGGAGGAGAAAGAGACACCTGCAGAGAGGGTCAGAGAGAGAGGTCAGGACAGCCAGGGAGTCACAGAGAAGGACAGAGAACTGGCCAGGTGGGGGCAGTTAGGGAGAAGCCCTGGGAAGCTGAGGCCTGTCTTCTCCGGCTCCACAGGGAGAACGAAGGCAGCCCTGAAACTGCACATCACCCCCCAGGAAGGCCGCCTCCAGTGCTCTTCAGCCCTGTCCCTGCCTGCATGCTTCCTCTGCCACCAAACAGCTGACACCCCGCTCCTTGAATGGCCCCCACCTTCTGTGATGCTACCTTTTTCCAGGGGTTCCCCCCACCTCCTTGCCAGCAGCTTCCCTGTCTGGTCTGCTGGCTTCAAGGCAAGCTAGCAGATCCTCGGCTTCTGGCTCCCGCTCACCATTCCCACATTCCAGCTGCCAGCTCTGTCTGCAGGTCTGCCTGATCTCAGACCCCAGCTCCAAGCCCCACGGCCAGGATCCATTCCTCCCACACTACCCTGCCCGACACTCACCGCCAGCCGCCACCCCCGGGGTCATCTCAAACTCCCACAACCAGCACTAGTCCCAGCACCTCCCTCCCACCCCGGCAACCTCCTCCTCCTTCCCTGTGTTTACCCACAGCTCTGCCCTCCTGCCACGTCCCCTCCCTGCTTTTGTAATTGTGGTCTGAACATGTCTTCTCCCTCTCTTTCCAGTCTGTCACCCATCAGTTCTTCCCAAGAGTAACCATAACACCGTGTATGGTGCTTCACATACATTAGCTCAGCTTCCTCCACAACAGTTAGAAACGTGATAAACCATGAAACATGATAATACATGAAATCAGCTGCACACATTGTGAACCTAAGCTGAGCTGCTGTTTGTTTGTGTAGGTCTGCGCAAGAAGCGCAAAGCTCAGAGCACCATACCGGGGTGACACCCACAGCTCTCTTGCATCAAATGCTATGCCCTCAACCCTTACCCAGCAATGTGCCAGGGCCTCGTCTCTCAGCCTCGTCCAGGTGGCTGCTAGCCAAGGGGTCTATGGCTGTGGTCTGGGCCTCAGGGAAGCTTGAAGGGGAGACAGATGAGGGCAAATGGGGGCTGGCAAGCATAAGCATTGCCAAGCTGCTGTGGGCACCAGGGCCTATCCGCCCAGTGGGTAGGAGACTTTGGACGGTAGAAGGCCTGCAGCCTCCCCTGATGGTGAAATCCCACCTGGACCCTAGGCTGGCATATCTGGGTGCTGCTGAGATCATGACAGTAACCATTCATTCATTCATTCATTCATTCCTGGATATTTATGGGGCATCTACCTGGGCACTCTCATAGACAATGGAGAATACCAGAGTGAACAAAACAGGCTTGGCCTTGCCTTCTTGGAGCTTTATAGTCTGGTGGGCTAGACAAACAAACCTAACTACAAATTGTAATAAGAACTAGAAAAGAAAGAAGAGGGTGCTGTGAAGGAAAGAACCAAGTTTAAACTCAAGGGGTCAGGAAGGCCTCTGTGATGAGGTGACATTTTGCCAAGATCTGCAGGAAGAGAAGCTGCTGGCCATTCTGTGGGAGCAGCATCCCAGGTGGAGGGACCACCACGGGCAAAGACCGGAGTGGGACCGAGCACAAGGGAGGCCAGTGATGCCGGGGCACAGGAGGGAGGGGAGGACTGAGGAAAGGAAGAAGGAGGAGGCAGGCGGGTGGGCCAGGTCTGGTGGGCCCTGCAGTTCACTTTTATTCAAAAAATGTTTTAATTTGGAAATCATTCCAAATTTACAAAAAGTTGCTAAGACAAAAATAGTACAAAGAACACTGTATACTCCTTAACTCCGATTAAGCTATCTGCTCTTCTCTCTCTCTCCCTCTCTCTTTTCCCACATAACCACAAGCACATACACACACTTACTTTTTCCCTGAACTATTTGAGAGTCAGTTATACACATCATGGTCTTGTAGCCTTAATTACTCCACAATGCTTCCTAAGAATAGAGGTATTCTCTTCCATAACCACAGTAATCAATTTCATAAATTTACATTGCACAGTACTTTAATATACTGTCCCTATATAATTTTGTCAGTTGGCGCAGTAACAACCTTTGTAGCACTCCCCTACACCCGCACCCACCCCCCACCCCAGCCAAGTCCAGGATCCAGTCTAGTTTTAGGTGTTGAATTTATTTGACCTGTCTCTTTAGCCTCTTTTTTTTTTTTTAACATCTTTATTGGAGTATAATTGCTTTACAATGTTGTGTTAGTTTCTGCTGTATAACAAAGTGAATCAGCTATATGTATACATATATCCCCATATCCCCTCCCTCTTGCATCTCCCTCCCACTCTCCCTATCCCACCGCTCTAGGTGGTCTCAAAACCCCGAGCTGATCTCCCTGTGCTATGCAGCTGCTTCCCACTAGCTAGCTATTTTACATTTGGTAGTGTATATATGGCAATGCTACTCTCTCACTTCGTCCCAGCTTACCCTTCCCTCTCCCTCTTTAGCCTCTTTAATCTGGACCATTCCTGTGCAGGTAAAGCACCTAGCACAGGGTCTGTCCCATAATAGATGCTCAAAATGGGCAGCCTTTCTTTATCTTTTACGATATTGATTTTTTTCAGGAATACAGCCTCACCCCTTTCTAATAACATGTTCCTCATTTTTTGTCTGATGTTTCCTCATGGGTAGATTGGGATTATGCATTCTCAGCCAGAGCACCGCATAGTTGATGTGTCCTTTTCAGAGTATCTTCCTGAAGGTGCACATTGTCCATCTGTCCCTCACTGGTGATGTTCATTTTGATCACCCAGTCAAGATGTTGCCCAATTTCTCTGCCGTATAATTGCTGGGTGCTTTCCCCACTCCCTTGCAACTCATAAGCAGTCTATAGGGAGACTCTTTTAAGACAAGGTAAATGTCCAGCTCTTCATAAAAATTTGTCCCTGGATTTCAGCATCCACTGATGGAATCTTTGCTGTGAAAATTATGATTTTCCAACTTCAGCGCTCATTCCACATTTAACTGTCAGGCTGTCAGCATTCTGTTGTAAGCAAGAGCCCTCCCTGCTATCTCATTTATTTATTTACCTATTCTGAGTTCCTATTTTTTTATGGTTTTAATTTGTTATGGTAACCTAATTATTTCGGTGCTCAAATTGTCCCAGAATTGGCCAGTGAGAGCCCTTCCCTCTGGCCCCTGTGTCCTGTGACACCTGTGGTAGTTCCTTTTAGTGCCTTATACTTTCATAGCTGTCTTTGCTTCTCAAAGCTCTTTGCCTTCTGTTATTTCCTGGGAATCTAGAACCATGCAATGTTAGCCCTAGGAGGACACTTGAGATCATTCTAATCCATCCCTTTAGTTTTATCATTGAGAAAAGTGAGGCTCTGAGAGGGGAAGTGGCTTGTCTTTTCTTCCTTTCTCCCTTCCTTTCTTTCTCCCTTTCTTTCTTTCTCCCTTCCTTTATTCCTTCCTTCCTTCCTTCCATCCTTCCTTTCTTTCTTTTTTGCCGCACTATGCGGGATCTTAGTTCCCTGACCAGGGATCGAACCCATGCCCCCTGCAGTGGAAGCGCAGAGTCTTAACCACTGGACTGCCAGGGGAGTCCTGGAAGTAGCTTGTCGAGGCCACACTGTGAATTGGTAGAAGGGTTGGGTCAGAACTGAGAATTAGACTATACCTAAGTAACAATAAATAATAATCAACTAGCAATAAATAATGGCATGCCCATTTGGAGCATCTATTATGGGATAGACACTGTGCTAGGTACTTTACGTACACGTCTGCATTTAATCTCTGCAACATCTGTGAGTAAGCATTGCAGAAGGTGCTGAGAACCAAGTATGTTAAGTGACTTTCCAGAGACATCTAATTCAGGTCTCAGTGATGCTGGAAGGTGTGCTTGCTGGGAGTGGGGGTGGGATGTGGCGATGTTTCTGGGGGTGATCAACCGATGTGCATGGCCAGTCAAGGGACTCCTAGGCTAGATGAGACTAACTTCTCCATAGTAAAAGAATGGAGTTGAGGAGGCAAGGCCCTAGACCCTGGGTGTAATCCACAGCCTGGCCCCAGTTTCAAATGCCTAGCTGCCCACGCCCACCCTTGGTGAGAGTGGTGAGGGGGACCTGTCATCTTCTGAGGCAGCGCTCAGGCATTTCTTGGCCTTAAAGCCCAGTGGTCTAAGTGCTCTAAAGTGGGGGGCCCACCTCCGTTCCCCCAGCCCAGTCCACTCCAGAAGGTCTTCTTTTTTTTTAATTGAAGTATAGTCGATTTACAATGTTATGTTAGTTTCTGGTGTACAGCAAAGTGATTCAGTTATACATATATATAAATATATTTTTTCTTTTTTTTTAATAAATTTTTAAAAATTAATTAATTAATTTACTTATGGCTGCGTTGGGTCTTCGTTGCTGCGCTCAGGCTTTCTCTA
This sequence comes from Balaenoptera musculus, assembly GCF_009873245.2. Lineage (NCBI taxonomy): Eukaryota > Metazoa > Chordata > Mammalia > Artiodactyla > Balaenopteridae > Balaenoptera > Balaenoptera musculus. Next base: position 38,340,501 of record NC_045786.1, read on the forward strand.
GTTGTGTAGAGCAGGGGCTACTCTTCGTTGCGGTGCGCGGGCTTCTCATTGTGGGGGTGCAGAGCATGGGCTCTAGGCACTGCAGGCTTCAGTAGTTGCACCACGTGGGCTCAAGAGTTGTGGCTCACAGGCTCAGTACTTGTGGCTCACAGGCTTAGTTGCCACAAGCATGTGGGATCTTCCTGGATCAGGGACTGAACCCATGTCCCCTGCATTAGGCAGGCGGATTCTTAACCACTGCACCACCAGAGAAGTCCATTATTTTTCATATTCTTTTCTTTATGGTTTATTACAGGCTATTGAATATAGTTCCCTTTGCTATACAGTAGGACCTTGTTTATCTGTTTTATACATAGTAGTTTGTATCTTATGACTTGATGGGGGTAGTAGTGGCTCCTCTACTTGCGGTAGAGCCATTCATTACCGTGCCTAGCCTCAGGATCCAGATGCGGGCATGGCGGGACCCGGCTTGGGGGGCGGCCCGGCCCGGCCAGTGGCAGGGAAGACACAGGCTCTGTGTCGGGCGGAGCTGGCCCAGACCCAGGGCTATGGCGGGTCTTCGCCAGGCCGCCAAGACCCTCGGCTGCGCTTTCCCCGCAGGCTTCCAGGACGTGCACGTGATGATCTTCGTGGGCTTCGGCTTCCTCATGACTTTTCTGCAGCGCTACGGCTACAGCGCCGTGGGCTTCAACTTCCTGCTGGCGGCCTTCGGCATCCAGTGGGCGCTGCTCATGCAGGGCTGGTTCCACTCCTTTGACGGACGCTACATTCTCTTGGGCGTGGAGAAGTAAGCGCGGCGCGGGCGGGGTGGGGGTGGGGGTGGGGGTGGGGCGGGCACAGTGGGCGGGGCCCCGGGTGAGGGGAGGGTCCAGGGGCGGAGCCCGGGGCTTGGGGCTGTGAGCTGGGTCCTCACCGTCGAACCAGGGTACCCGGGCCCTGCGACATACACCACACTCACTCACTCACTCACTTCCTGATCAGCGAGTCCCCAGGGTGGGAGTTCTAATGGTGTCCAAGTGCTGTTGGAGGGTTTCCCTCCTCCTATGACGCAGGCTTCAGGGACACAAGGCCAGGCTTCTTCTCTCCAGGGGCCAGAGCCAGACCCTCCCCTTTGACACATCAAACATCAGAATTGCCCTGAGAGACCTCAGCCCATGGAACCCATGGAGGGGGCGGTGTTGCGGGTGGCAGAGGAGGGGAAGGAGTGTGGGGCTGCCTGAACCAGCCTCCTAAGGTTCATTGTGGACGGAATGGAGTGCTTCTCCCTGCCTTGCCTTCTCCCTGACTAGCCCGTATCCCCACCCACGGAACAGGCATAGGAAAGAGCTGTGAGGCAGGTGTGGAGACCTAGGACTGAAGCCCCTCCCTGCCTCAGCCTCCAGGGGGCACTTTATCCCCATCTCTTCTCACCTCTATCCTCATCACTTTTCTCTGTGATAATCTCTTGGTCTGGTGAATACCACCCCCCCCCTCCCATCAGGTAACTCAGCCCCTCCCTCTGTCTGAGGAGACCTCCTAGGAGCCTCAGTGTGTCCCTCCCCCCAACACCACCACCAGGTTATACAATAAATTTGCCAACTTGCCCAAAACCAAGTTGCCAAGCAGTCACCGCACTGAATGACTCATTTATCAAACTCTCTAGGCCATGGCAACTTATGAAACCTATAGCAATTTGTGTTGCATGGGACAAAATCAGAAAACCAAGTCCACAGAAAGGGTTTAGAGGCAAATTGGTATAAACCACGTTTAAAGTGCAAATCCCTGCTGTCGTATATAGGGCACCAACCAGGTACCATAAACCAGGTGCCTGAAATATTAAACATATGCCAAATATTTGCAAAATATTAATTCACTTAAGCCAGTTAGTGACTCCATGAGTTAAGAGAAACAGGAAAAATAGTCGACTAGATAGAAAATGTTTTGGAACCAAGAAGTCAGTCTTTTTGTATATAAAATCCGTGACATGCATATCACTCTACTGTTTAAGATACACAAGAAATTCTCATTCCCAAAGCCATAGACCCAAAGTATAAAAATATCTGTAATATATTTAATTGGCCACCACAGCAAAATAGCTATGGCTAAATGCAAAACAAAAGTATACAGCTTTTTAAAATGTTCAAAGGGAATTATTGTAAACTTTTGTGAGTTAAGTTTTTTGAACCAGTTATTTAACAAGTTAGTCACTTGACAACTTGAGTTTTGGCAAATTCGTTTTCAGGGAAATGATTTTCACCAACTGAGCCAGAGCTGATCTCTGGTGCCCAGGGCTGAGATGAGCATGTCGCCCCCAGACCTGACGTGTGGACCCTTCTCCTGGCTTCTGTCCTGTCCCTGCTGCAGAGTCCTCCAGATCCTACCTGTCACTCCAGGGTAGTTCCCCTCTGCAGGCCCTGCCCAAGAGGTGAAATCCAGATCGCCATCCCCCGGGAGCTGATGGCCCAGGTGTGGGCTTTTGTACTCTCCCTCTCACTCCTTCCTAGTGGTCACCTCTGTCAGATGGTCTTCTGGCTGCAGTTATGGGAATTGGGGCAAATAACTCGGCCTCTCTAAGCCTCCATTTCCCATCATTGGTTCGGGTGTGGTACAGGAGGGCCTGAGCAGTACTGAGCAGGCATTTAAGTGCCTGGCACTTAGCAACTGTCATCCTTCATGCAGCCAGGCCCTGGGGACTCAGCAGTGAACAAGGCTCATAGTGAAGCATACATTCCAGTGAACATCCCTTGTCTGGGGAGGGACCCTGAGGGAACAGTGCCCTGCCCCCACTCCACGCACTGACCCTACAATCAGCTGGCTTCTTACTTCTCACCTCATGATTCACACACACACACACACACACACACACACACACCCCTGAACGTGGGGGAGGGGCACTCCCCTGGATGTGACTGCCTTAAGGAAGTAGTAGCCCCTGCTGTCCTTACACGAACCCCAATTAACAACCCTCGTGACTCGGAGAGCCACGCTGAGAGTCTGCCTTGGAATCCAGGACAGCGTTGCTGCTGGCAGGGCCCACGGAGGCCTGGGTTAGGCAAAGCGGACACACGGATGGAAACAGGGTCTCCTCTGACCACATGATGTCCGCCTCTGCTGGCTGGCTGGGCTTTCAGGGTCCAGACTTAAGGAGCGCCTATGTGTCCCTCTGCCTCCATTCTCTCTGTTGGCCTTTCTGCCCCCTCCCTCCACCCAGCCTCCGGCTCCCTACTGCCTGCAGGAAGGCCCCTCTCTCTTCCCTGGACACATATCCTCTCCCAAGTAAGGTGAGGAGGAGGTCACGATAACTCAAACCCAAGCAAGGCCCTGGTAGCCAGCAGGAGAGGTGTGTGCAGAGTGAGAGATAAGGATTTGGAGTCAGAGACCACATCTGGTTAGAGGAATCAGGGAAGGCTTCCTGAAGAGGAGGCAGGTGAGAAGAGGTTCTGGAAGGGCAGATTGAAGATGGAGGGCAGGGCAAGTCCCCAAATATGGGTCACATTCAACAACAGCAGCCAGACCACTTGGGTGCTTTAAGTGCAAGCTGCCTGCAAGGAGGGGTGGTGGCCTGAGATGGGGCCGCAAAGGAAGGGTGTGGCATCTAGTATGTGCCACTGCTGTGCTGGATACTTCACATGCTATTTCTTTCAATTGTTAGAGTAGCTCTAAGATGCTATGTGCCCATTACCACAGATGATGAAACTGAGGCTCAGAAAGTTTAGACCACAAGCCCAAACCCACAAGTGACGAAAGTCTAGGTTCAACCCCAGGGCTTGGAGTGCCACTTCTTGCTGTGGCCTCAGCCCCTCCCCTGACCTGTCTCCCCACAGCCTCATCAATGCGGACTTCTGCGTGGGCTCTGTCTGTGTCGCCTTTGGGGCAGTTCTGGGCAAAGTCAGCCCTGTCCAGCTCCTCATCATGACTCTCTTCCAAGTGACCCTCTTCTCAGTGAATGAGTTCATTCTCCTCAGCCTGCTAGAGGTGAGCAGGGCTCAGAACAGGGATGGGGGTGGAAGGGACACTTGGGGGAGGGGCAGGAGGGGGACAGAGAAAGAGAGGGCTGGGGAGACATGACAACTGGATTCAATTCAAGCTTGGCAAGTCACTTAACCTTCTGAATCTCAGTTTCCTCATCTGTAAAGCGGGAGTAATGACATTTATTGGGCAGGAATGATAGTCTACCTGGTACATCAGTCCACCAGCTAGGCAGAGCAGTGGTTCCTCACATGTTGATTTTCTCTCTTCTTTCTCTTTCCTGTATATCAGATGGAAAGAATGGGATGTTCCTGCACATCCTCTTCCACACACATATTCCCAGATTGCTCTGCCAAGAAAAAGACGCAGTATATTGAAGGGGCACATCAGTAAGAAAAGTTCTCAGGGGAGTGGCCAAGGTGGATATGTATAGCTTCACAGGTTGCACAACTCCAGAGGTGCCATTCACATGGACTTCTATGGCAGGAATGATGCCCCCTGGGGTTGGCCAACTCACTGGCCCAGGTAAGGGGCACCTTAGGCTGCTGACTCTTGCTCAGACACCTCTTTGGTATATTTGCAGGTGCAGGGATTATTCAGGGACCCCATCCATTTCTTAGCCCCCAGCTCCTCTATATTTGGACTCTGCCTGAAAACCCCCAGGATTTTTTTGGATTTTTTTGTTTTTTGTTTTTTAATACAAAAGTTTATTTCTCAGAAGCAGGGAGATCAAGGCTTGTATAGTGGTTCCTCAGTATCATCTGGGATCCAGGACCCTAATCTTTTTTGTTCCACTATTGTGAGCACATGATTTTCATTCTTTTTCTTTTCTTTTTTTTTCGGCCGTGCTGTGCACACAGGATTTTAGTTCCCCAACCAGAGATCGAACCCGCGCCCCCTGCAGTGGAAGCACGGAGTCTTAACTGCTGGGCCACCAGGGAAGTTCCACTCCCAGGGTTTTTGTTTTCAGGCCACCCTACATTCAATCATTCATTTTGTCATTTTTTTTCAGCCACCAGACTAGTCCAAGCCACCATATCCCTTCCTCTTGACTCATCTCCCTGTCTTCATCCTTTTTTTTTTGTTTTTTTTCTTGGCCGCACCAGGCGGCATGTGGGACCTTAGTTCCCCTACCAGGGATTGAATGAACCCGCGCCCCCTGCAGTGGAAGTGCAGAGTTTTAACCACTGGACGGCCAGGGAAGTAAGTCCCTCCCTGTCTTCATCCTTGCCCCACCCACCACCTCAGGCTAATCTCCACCAGCAGCCATGGTGACCTGTTAATAATGCATATAAGACCATTCCCCAGATTAAAACCCTGGTTTTTAAAATTTCACTTCAAATAAAATCCAAACTTGTTATAAGGCCCTACACGTTCTGGTCCCAGCCTTTTCTCCAAGCTTATCATCTACTCTCTCCTCATCTTTCTGTGCTCTGGCCATACCCTGCTGTCTGCTCTTCAGACACACCAAGCTTGGTCCCACCTCAGGGCCTTTGTACTTGCTGTTCCCTTTACCTGGAATGCTCATCCCCCCCAGTCCTTTTTTTGTGGTCTAAACTGGAATCTCACCTATTCAGAGAGGCCCTCCCAGATTCTCCTACCCAGTGTTGCCCTCTACCTTACCTCTTCCCAGTCACTCTCTCTCATTGCCTTAATTTATCTTCTTCATAGCATGTATCCTTACCTGATAAGCATGGGAAACCTTATCTTATCTGGACCGTCTCTATTCCTGGCACCTGGCCCAATGCCTAATAAGTTCTCAAGAAATATTTGTCAAGGGAATGAATTTTGGAGTCTAACTGCATGTCAGGCAATGCTCCAGGCACTGGGATACAGAGGTGAGCAGGACTCTTGTTTCGATCCCAAGGAGCTCACAGTCTAGTGAGGGGGCCAGGAAGCAAATAGACAGTGACCGTACAGTGAGACAAGGATTGAGCTCCAGGGCTAGGTGGCCTGGAGGGAGGGGAGGAAGACCTGAACCAGCACATGGCAGGTCAGGGAGGCTTCCTGGAGGAAGAGATATCAAAGCTAGAAGTCAAGTAGGAGATAACCAGGCAAAGGAATGAGCAAGGGCATTTGAGGCAAAGGAAACGGGGTAGGGAGAGGAACATGGATCTTCAGACTTTCAGAGGCTGTGTTAAAGAGTCTCAACTTTATTTTTTTGTTTGTTTTTGCCTGCACCATGTGGCATGTGGGATCTTAGTTCCCTGACCAGGGATCGAACCCGAGTCCCCTGCATTGGAAGCGCAGAGTCTTAACCCCTGGACCACCAGGGAAGTCCCAAAGAGTCTCCACTTTATCATGAGGGCAGTCGGTAGCTATGGAAGGTTTCAGGCAGGAGAGTGGCATGGTCAGACACATGTAATGGAAAAGTCACTTTGGCTGTGGTGAAGAGAACAGTTGGAGGCAAAGGGTCCAGTTAAGAGGCTGTTTTAGTCACCCTGGTGTGAGATAATGGGACTGGGACTGGGTTAGTACAAAGAGAAGAAAGTGGATGATACAAGAGTTATAAAGAAGGTGAACAAATAGGCCTTGGAGACTGGTTGGGGTGGGTAGAGAGAAAGAAGTTAGGCTAGGTGAGGGGGTACACAGTGGGGTCAACAGATGAGATCTGAAATTGACTGAGAAGTAGTATCTTGGGTGTGAATTTAGAGGCAGAGAAGGCTCCTTTGGCCCTCAAAACCCCTCCCTGATCTGCTGCAGAAACTCTTTCAATGCATGACAGTCTTTTGGCCTCTCTTTGAGCCAAGTTTAAACACAATAATGACTGCTGACAGCTAAAGAGCACTTGCCCTTGCCTGGGCCCTGCTCTGAATGCTTCACATGGGTTATCTCATTTAATTCTCATCTCTGAGATAGACACAATTATTACCCGCATGTTACAGATGAGAAGACTGAGAGTCAGAGAGGGTAAGGGGCTCCCCCAAGGTCACATAGCTAGTAGAGGCACCCATCAGGCTGGGAGTCAGGAAACTCAGCTCTGTCAACTATTCAACAGCTAGCTCTGTGACCTTGGACACAAGGTTGGGTTTCCCATCTAAAGCAAAGAAGCGAGTCTGTGATTCTGATTGGGATTTCCTGAGTGGGGAGGAAGAGGAAGATGAAGAGAGGGGAGGTTGGGGGCAGGGAGGAAGACTAAATCAGTCGATCATCCACCCCTGTGGAGTGCCACATGCTTGCCAAGTGCTTTACACAAGTTGTCTAGTTTCATCCTCAAGACAGCCCTGCTAAGTCCCTACGACCTGCCCCACTTTGTAAAGGAGGAACGTGAGACTTAAGGTCCAGAGGTGCAGTGGGCTGAGTCGGGTAGGGCAGGAGGCCCAGGAGTGGACACATGGGGAGGGCACCAAATCTGCCTGCTCTGACTCTGGGGGACAGGGGAGAGGAGAGGGGATGGGGCGGACGGTGGGAGGTTGGCTGGGAGGTTGGAGGGCAAGGAGCATGATAGGATGCAGGGGAGATGGGTAATGGCAGTCCGGATGGGGTGGTGTTGGGCCAGGAGTGGTGTGTAGGAGGAAATGTGGAGAGGGGAGACCCTAGAGGGCAGCGGAGAGGTCCCAGGAATTAAGATAAGCTGGAAACTAGTGGGTGACAGACTAGGTAGGGCGCTGCCCTGGGTCCTAGTTTGGCTTTACCTCTTCCAGCTGTGTGACTGAGCAAGTCCCTCTCCAGGCCTGGGTTCCCCGTCTGGCCATAAACCTCATCTGTTGGGTGAGGATGCCCTGGCATTTTGCTGACAGGCTTACAGCCTGAGTTCATGGGTTCCCCCCTCTTTATTTTTTTATTGAAGTGTAGTTGTACAGGGGATCCCCACTTTCTCCCCTTCCCAGTTGATGGGTCTATAAGGGGCCCTGGGCTCCCTCCTGTAGCCTGTGGAGTCAAAAGACAGCTGAACTTCTGTCTGTGGGTAGGGGGAGGTGGGAGAGTGCTCCGAGGAGGGAGAGAGAGGAGGTGTCAGAGTCTTACAGGCCCCTTGTACCCCAGGTGAAGGATGCAGGGGGCTCCATGACCATCCACACATTCGGCGCCTACTTTGGGCTCACAGTGACCTGGATCCTCTACCGACCCAACCTATATCAGAGCAAGGACAGGCAAAGTCCTGGGTACCACTCGGACCTCTTTGCCATGATCGGTGAGAGCTTCCATAATGATTGAGGGCCACCACGATGACCGAGGGCTGCCATGTTGGGTGAGGACCACTGTGACGGGTGGGGAGCACCATGATGGGTGCAGGTCACCATGAGGAATCCAGGCTGCCATGTTCACACCTGATCCCCATGTGGTCTGTCAGGTGGCTGCCAGTTCCCTTTGGAGGAAGAGCAGAGAGAGGTTGCCTACAGATACTTCCAGGATCCCAGATACTTGTCCCTTTCCCCCATGGGGCTGGAAGAAGTTGGTCAGTCATCCTGTGTGTTCCCTAGGATGTCCCAGGGCAGACACAGTGGTAACCAGGAACGGTTCACTCCGTCCCTGGGCTAGGCAAGGTGTACATTCCTATTTCCTGTGTCCATTCATTCCAGAGAATACATATCAGCCACCCTCTCTGGTCTCTTAAAACCCAGCCCTGCCTTCAAGGAGCTCCTCACAGTGTAGTGGAGAGATGGCCATGCCACCAGATAATCTCCCTACAGTAGAGAAAAGATTCTCCCTCAAGGTGCTGTGGAAGCCGGGTGGGAGGCATTTCGCTCAGTTATGGGGTCAAGGTAGACTCTCTGGAGCAGAGTGGAGGGCTCAGTGGGAGTTAGGTAGTAAGTAAGGCAGGGAGGGCCTTCTAAGAAGATCCCAGCATGAATAAAGCTGCCGGGGTGGGAAATAGCTGGGGCGTGTGAGTCATTTGACATCTCTGTAGCTAAAGGACAGGATGTCTGCCTGAGCTCCGTTGGGCCCATCTAACACCTCTTCTCCCGGGCCCACCGGCCCTGTCTGGTCTGGTCAGGCACCCTCTTCCTGTGGATGTACTGGCCCAGCTTCAACTCAGCTGTGTCCAATCACGGAGACGCCCAGCACCGAGCTGCCATCAACACCTACTGCTCCTTGGCAGCCTGTGTGCTCACTGCGGTGGCGCTGTCCAGCATCCTGCATAAGAAGGGCAAGCTGGATATGGTGAGCGGGGGCCGGGGGTGGGGGGGAGCAGTGGGGAGCCTTGGGGGGAGCCGCGGCCACGACTGCCTGTGCCCAGTGGGCACTGATCACCATGCCCTGCCGACAACGCTGTGAAGCAGGCAGCATAAGGATTATTATCGCACCCATCTTGCAGATGAAGAAACGGAGGCTCTGGGAGAAATGATTTGTCCAGATGACATAGCTGGCTTTAGGCAGAGCCCAGAACCACAATCTTGGAGGTTCTATTATGCCGGCTGCTCTGCATGAGCTGGCTCCTCTCGTTCTCCCCCCCGCAGCCTGGGTGCTGACAGCTCTTCTGGACTGAGCACCTCCCCTCTGCCAACTTCTGATCCTCCAGACACTGGCCCTCAGCCTTCCTAGCACTGCTTTCACCTGCCCTATCCCACCCACTCAAAGGGGGAATCCCTTCGATGCACTTGGGAGGTTTGTGGGAATGTGGTGTTGCCCAGTGTCCTTCATATCACGCCACTGGGACATGTGTTTCTGTCATTAGTGGGAGGGGCCAAACCCCATGGGTGTTGGTAGATTTTTCTGTAAAAAGACGACCACCTCTCTATTTGCTATTCTGACACTAGCTTCTAGACATGGGCACATGTGTGTTGAGACACTGCCAGGAGTGCCCGTTATTCCGGGACACAGCCTCGAGCCCCTGGATGCACTGGCCAATCATTGCACAGAGAGGTGGGGACTCAGGCAGCAGGGGGAAGAGAATCAGACACGCTGACGTGGGCACATGCAGGGAGGGACATGGAATAGGGTCAAGGTCAGGGGCTCTGGCTCCATGAAGACCTGGATCAAGACACCTTTCTGCCCCTTGCTAGCTGTGTGGTCTTCAGCAAGTCCATTAACCTCCCTGTGCCTCAATTTCCTCATCTGCAAATGTCAAAAGATAACTGTACTTACCTCCTGGGCTTGTCGTGGAGAGGAAACAACATCCCCGCAAGCCAGCGACACAGTCCATGGCACAGATAGGCGCTCAGAGAGTCAGCCGGTGCTGATGTAGGCTCGCAGAGTCTGACATGGGCGCGTGTGAATGAATACGCCCCAGAGGTGCCTGACATTGGCACACGAGCACGTAGAGAACATCAGACATGCAAACCTGGGCACACAGGGATGTGTGGCAGCCAGATACAAAGGGAACATGCAGATGTGCTGATGGAACTCATTGGCGTGGACACAAGAACACTGATTTGTGCACACGGAAAAAGCCCAGAGCGCTGGTGTGGGTGGCACATGTGCAGAGAACACAGGGGTGGCTGTCCGAAGCCTGGGCCCAGGCTGGAGCCCTCCGCAGTCTCCTGGCTTGCTGAGATGCACTCTGAGCCATCCCTGGCTCCCAGGTCGCACCCACGCGTAGGAGGTCAACTTGGGCTCTGGGTCAGCTCCTCCAGGACGCTACTGTGGGAGAGGACTGAGTTCCTGCCTGCTCTGCCTGCCCTGCTCAGGTGCACATCCAGAACGCCACGCTCGCGGGAGGGGTGGCCGTGGGCACCGCCGCCGAGATGATGCTCATGCCTTATGGCTCCCTCATCGTCGGCTTCATCTGCGGCATCATCTCCACCCTGGGTTTTGTGTACCTGACGGTGAGGGCCCCAGGCCAGGGGCTGGGGGCTGGAGAATGCTGGGGTCTCTGTGTTCCTGACAGTGGGGGGCGGTCCCTAGGGAGGGGGTGACGGGCTGGGGAATCCGGGGTCTCTCTGTATTTGGAGCCTCCAGAATCCTGGCCTCCCCACATCGTGCCACAGCCCCCTGCCTGAGCAGCACCTATCTCCCCTTTCCAGCCATTCCTGGAGTCCCGGCTGCGGATCCAGGACACATGTGGCATTCACAACCTGCATGGCATTCCCGGCATCATAGGCGGCATTGTGGGTGCTGTGACGGCAGCCTCTGCCAACACTGAGCTGTATGGGCAGGAAGGGTAAGAATGGAGGAGGTAGAGGGAGGTTGAGCTCCCTCCTTCCTTCTCCATTCCTCCTTCCTACTGTTCCTCTCGGGTCCAAGACTGTGTCTCTATCCCCTTTCTTGCCCAGTCTGGACCACTATTTCATGGGCCTTCTCTCCTCAACCTCTGTCCTTCCATAAGAATCTTAGAGACCATCTGATCTTTCCAGTGCCCCCATTTTGCAGACGGGAAGGCTGAGGCCCAGGGGTTATTGAGCCTTGGTGTCCACTCGTGTGTGGGGTGGCAGCAGGCGGTGACTTGGCCTCTCCGTGGGGCCCTGACCTGCCCCGTTTCCACCCCAGGCTTGCCTTTGCCTTTGGAAGTTCCACACCGAGCTGGAACGCAAGCACACAGGGCAAGTTCCAGGCTGCTGGTCTCTTTGTGTCGCTGGCCATGGCCCTGGTGGGCGGCATCATCGTAGGTGAGTGGGGCTGGCTGGGCCAGAGAAGGTGGAGCCTGTGGTTGGGGGACCTAAGAGTGCATGCCAGAGGTCAGCTGGGGCTCCCAGAAACCCTTTGTCTCTGCACTTATAGCGGTGAGACTGAGGGGATTTTTCCAGTCAAGGGAAAGGGCTGGGTAGGTAGAGAAGTTATCCCTGACCTCCAACTTCCTTTAGGGGTCATTTTGAAATTGCCATTCTGGGGACAAGCCGCTGATGAGAACTGCTTTGAGGATGCAATCTACTGGGAGGTGAGTTTTACTGACTTGTCCCCCCACACAAGGGTGGCTGCATTCCCCTCTCCCTGGACCACATCAGCTGGGCTGGGGCCTGGGAAGCAGGAAGCTGAGGGTTGGGGGACAGAGCCTGTGTCATCCTGCTCCTTTATCCAGGAGGCTGTGTCTCCTGGGGGTTGAAGGCTTCATTCTAGAGCATTCTAGAGTAATTCCCAAAGCATAGTCCCCTGTGCTCCCCAGAGCAGCAGCACCACCTGGGAACTCGTGAGAAATATAAATTCTCAAGTCCCACCCAGAGCTCCTGATTTCACAACTCAAGAGGTGGGGCCCAGCACTCTGTTTACAAGCCCTCCACGTGATTCTGATGAAAAACTCATCTGTGAACCACTGCCCAAGACCAGTGGGTTTGGGTCCTTACATGCACATTGGAATCACCTGGAGAGCTTTAAAAGCTTTCCAAGCTCAGGTCTCAGCCTCCAGAGACTTGGAATTAATTGGTCTTGTGAAGGGCCTGGGCATTAGAATTTTCCAGTATTTAAAACCTCCCGGGTGAATCTAATATACAGCCTGGGTTCAGAATCACAGTGCAGTGCTTAGCTTCTGTATCCATAAGAAACACCTGGAGACCTTGTAAAAACTCAGTTTCCCAGACGCTAGCCCAGAAATTCCATTTCAGTAGGGCCTGGGACTCTGCATGGGAACAAGCTCCCAGGTGGTCTTGTACTAACACTTCTTCCAGCACCCAGATTCGAAGTGTCAGTACAAAAATCCAACTTGAGAAACATTGTTCTAGAAGCTAAAAGTAGTAGAATGTCACAGAACTCAGTTTCTTTAAAAACATGCCACAGTTTGGGCTTTCTGTGACTTCAGGATGGCCTTCCTCCCCACGAATCATTATTAGAGGTATTTACCTGCATTAGGTGATGGAGGATGACACGGAGGGCCCTTCTTGCCTCCTGCACTTCCCCCTCCTGACAAGGGCAAGGACCTAGCCTGTGTCTGTGGTCCCTGAGACAAGGGTCCGCCCATCATTGTCCTTCATTTGGCTTTGTATTATTTTATTACTGAAGTATGGTTGAATTACAATGTTATATTAGTTTCAGGTGTACAGCATAGTGATTCAATATTCTAATAGATTATACTCTATTTAAAGTTATTATAAAATAATAGCTATATTTCCCTGTGCTGTATACTATATCCTTGTAGCTTATTTTATACATGGTGGTTTGTACCTCTTAATCCCCTACCCCATCTGGCCCCTCCTCCCTTCCCTCTCCCCACTGATAACCACTAGTTTGTTCTCTATATCTGTGAGTCTGTTTCTGTTCTGTTATATTCATTCGTTCATTTTATTTTTTAGATTCCACATATAAGTGATAATGTACAGTATTTGTCTTTCTCTGATTTATTTCACTAAGCATAACACCCTCCAGGTCCATCTATGTTGTTACAAATAGCAGAATTTCATTCTTTTTTATGGCTGAGTAATATTCCATTCTCTATATATACCACATCTTCTTTATCTGCTTATCTGTTGTTGAACACTTAGGTTGCTTCCATATCTTGGCTATTGTAAATAATGCTGCTATGAACATTGGGGTGCATGTATCTTTTCAAATTAGTGTTTCCATTTTCTTCAGATATATATCCAGGAGTGGAATTGCTGGATCATATAGCAATTCTACTTTTAGTTTTTTGAGGAACTTCCATACTGTTCTCCATAGTGGCTGCACCAATTTTCATTCCCACCAACAGTGTCCAAGGGTTCCCTTTTCTCACATCCTCACCAACATTTATTATTTGTAGACTTTTTGATGATAGCCATTCTGACAGGTGTGAGGTGATAGCTCATTGTGGTTTTGATTTGCATCTCTTATGATTAGTTGGCTCTGTATTCTTAAAATCATACCAGAAGTTTTCAGGGTAATCCAATTTTATGTACATAACTAATAAGCCTTTTAAATTCACTCTCTTTAAATTATTTTTTAAATTATAACATGAATAGAAGCTCATTAAAGAAAATCTGGAAATAGAGAAAAATAGAAAGAAATCCCATCACCCTCATTCTAGCACTATTAATAGTCTTGATATAGTTCCTTCCAGCCCTTTTTTTAAAATCGGCATTGATTTTTCATACATAGCTGAGATGATATTATACTTGATTTGTTATCCTGCTCTTTTTCTTTATCTCTCTATCGTAAGAAGTGTTTTGTGTTATTACATTCTGAATAAACTTTATTTTTTTAGCAGTGTAATTATTTTCATTCTATATTTGAAGTCAGAACTTAAACTGTTTCAGACACCACACAGATTTAATGCTGATGAAATAAACTAAAAAACATTATCAATTCCCAAATGTAGAAGTTCTCTCTTGTTTTTTTTTTTCTTTTTTTTTCTTGTTTTTTTTTTTTTTTTTTTTTTTTTTTTTTCCATGGCACAGCTTGTGGGATCCTAGTTTCCCAACCAGGGATTGAACTGGGGCAGCCGCAGCAGTGGACGCTCCAAGTCCTAACCACTGGACCACCAGGGAATTCCCTCTTGGTTCTGTTTTGATCTTTATAATTTAGTCTAAGTTCACACCTTCTCCGTGCTATATACTCTTCAGCAGTGCTCAGTTTCAAGTAATATAATTCCATGTCGATGGAAGTAAGCCACCATCAAGCCACTCCCATGGCCCCTGGCCTCTGGGTAGTCTACCTGGGAGATAAGGCGGCTTCCCAGAGGACAGAAGTGAGACAGATATTCCCCAGGACAACAGATGAGGGAGTCTTTAGGATCAAATCTGAGCCTTGAGGCCAAGGTTGGGCTGATCTGCCCCACCCCTACTGCACCTACCAATCCACTTCTGGCTTCCCCTGCATCTCCCCCTACCTCACTTTTGGACCTGCCTGCGGTTCAGGGAGCTTGCCATGCTGCCTCTCACCTGGCACACTACTACTACCTAGCACCCTGGACAGTGGCTAAGTGAACCAGGAGCAGGATACCTGTGTGAAAGACTGCCCTGCTTTGCGGCATGCAAACTGCACGGTGATCACAAGGTGGCGCCCGCCACACATCATTTGCTGCTCCTCACTTGCCCAGGCTGTTCTAGTTCCACCAGGTACACCTGCCCGGCCTGGGGCAGGGCACTCGGAGCTGCCTCCTCTCTCTGCAGATGCCCAAGGACCAGAAGAGTATTGTCTTCCGTTCTGAGGACCCCGCCCTCAAGGCCTCAGAACCTTAAACTCCCAGGGCAAGTGAGAAGCAGGTGAGTATGGGCTTGGCTTGTCAGTGGGGACCCAACTCCGGGAATCAGATGCCACCAGCAAAGGGGCAAAAAGAAAGCATCAGGAAATGAGGATGTGAGCTCCCACACCCCCCTACCCACCCACCCACAGCGGCATGCTGGGGTTGGTGGGGAGGCACTCAGAGTCAGACTATGCACCTACTGGACAGACGCGGTAATTTGTGGAAAGCACCCTGGAATGGAAGGCATAGATGGAAGGTGACCGTATATATATATATATATGTGCATACTTGGCTTTGCTGCTTACTGGCTGAGTGACTTTGAGGATCTCTTCACCCCAGAGACTGAGCCTCACTTTCCTCATTTATAAAAGTGGAGATGACAGGTCTGGCTCTATTCAGTAGATCAACTCAGGCAAGACCCTTCCTTCCTTATCTCTCTCTGCTTCCTTTTTTTCCATCAACTAACATTTCCTTGCTCCCTCTGTGGAATGCACCAAGCCCTTTCTCATGCCTTTTGCATCTGACCCTTCAGAGATCTCTACAGACAGGTGCAGTTACTTCCCTCTTTTTAATAGATGAGGAAATTAAGGCTCAGAGAGGTTCAGGATCTTCAAAGCCACACAGCGCAAGTGGAGGAACTGGGGTCTCTCCAGGTCACTATCATTGCTCTTATCGTAGTTATCTGACCTCTTCGAAGACCAGAGTTTGGAAAGAGCTGTGTCTGGGACACAGGCTGAGTGATGTGGCAGGAGAGGATGCTGGGGTTTAAGGAAAGAGAAAAGAGAGGCTGTCACCAGTTGCTTCTAATGCTGCCCATCTCGTTCAGAAAAGGAAAAGGTGCCCGAGGGGCTATTGCAGAACATGACAGTGGCCCGCTGCTGTTGGCTCTCTCCCTGCAGGCTCCAAAGACTGTTCCAGCGTTCCCCAAGGAGCCAGTGCTGATCAAGCTGGGAACAAAAGAGCAAGGCAAGCGGCACTCCACCTGCTGGCCTGGTCCAGGGTGCCTCCATATCTCCCTCCACCTTCATCCCAGGGGACCTGCCTGAGAATGGAGGAGGAGCTATAGACAAAGTGGGCATCCAAGCCAGGTTCTGGCTGCAGGAAGCCTGCCACCAGGGGTCTTGGTGGCCACATCCTGAGAAAAGCAGGCAGGAGTGGGGCTGGGGGCTGGAGGTGGACCCGAGGCCTCCTAGGAGACAACGTAGCTGCCAACCACCGACTGCTGGGCTCTTCCACTCCCTTCCTGCCCCTCAGCCAGTATCTCCCATGCCCCCTGAATCCTCCAGACCCCTCTGTGCCATGCAGATGGTAGCCTCCGTGAATAAAACGTTCTTGGTGTTCTTTGTAGAATGGGTATTAATGCTCCAACAGGGCCAGTTTGAGGGAGAAAAAGACCCAAGAAACCTCCTGCCTCAGTCCTGACCTCCCACCCCAAGCTGCCACTCACACTGCAAGGAAAATCATCCCAGGCTGAAGAGGAAGAATTCAGGGTGCTGGAGTCTGCCCAGCCTGGAGCCCGCCCCCCCCCCCTCCCCCAGCAGGGCTCAGCTTTTGGACTGGGATCTTTCCCCAGGGCCCCTCCTTACTTCACATCAGCCACCCCAGAAACGCCCATTTTGTGAAACTACCATGCCCACTGTGCCCTCCATGTGACCCGGCTCCCTTTCAAGGGCACTCAGGCAGGTGAGAGAGTAGGGAGATAGGGCTTTTGTGGCCAATCCCCCTCCCCCAACCCTTCCCGCCTTCCTCCCTGCCATGCCAGTCCTGCTTTCCCTCCATATTAGGAGAATGTTGCAGTAATTCAGATCTTCCATCACTTATTAAGGCCTGCCACCACACAGGGTTCCTGCCCTCAGGGGGCTCACAGTGTAGCTGGGGGATTAAACTGACATCCAGAATCCACCCTGAACTCTGGCAGGCATTCAGTGCCCAGGTGGCTTACCAGAGTGGGCCACCTGTGCAGGGTTTTGGAGGCTGAATAGGAGTTTACCAGAAGGATGGCAAAGGGACAGCATGGGCAGAGACCCAGGGATGGGAATCAGCATGGTAAGGTTTGGTATGGCTAAAAAGGAGGTGAGGCAAAAGTGTGCCAGCTGGAGAATAAGAAGCAGAATCCAGATCCTTTGTGGAGCAAAGACTCCAGGAAGAAGGGGTGAGGGGAGAGGGAGGAGAAGGTCTCTCCTGCCTCCAAATCCGCCCTCCCTGTCCCCCTCGCAATTCACACGTACATACACACTCAGGCCTTCATTCCCCTTGCCAGAGGAGCGGGGAGGAGGCGGAGGGGAGGAGGAGCTGAAATGCAACCTATTCATGTTTCCGCGATGTAACACCCCTCATTTTCCATGCTGGGTAAAGACAAAAAACCCTTTACAACCTGTTTCTGGAACTTGTCAGCAGCTGCCAAGAGGAGCGTGTTAATTAAACGTCGGCAAAGATGGAAGCCGGAGGCCCCGGCTCTAATTGGACAGTTTGCTTCACCGGATTGAAAAACATTGTGACAAAGAAGGAGGTGCGCGGCGGCTCGGCAGGGGTGCGGCGTGGCGGGGAGGGGAGCGGCGGCTTTGATTTCAGCTGATCCTCACCCCAGCCTCCCTCCCGCTGCAGAGCTGGCCCAGCCCAGCCCAGCCTGGCACGCCCACGGAGAGCCTGGGAGGGGCGGCGGCGCGGGAGAGGTACGGGTGGAGGAGATCCCGAAGCCTGACGGCCTTGAGGTCCCGCTGGCAGTCCCGCCCAGTAGTAGGCCCAGACAAGGACCAGGTTTCGGGGGCTCTGGGGGGGCCCCGTTCCCCTGATGACACGACCCGGGTTCTGGGGGCTGTGCAGGAAGGGCACCGAAGGCAAGGGTCCGGCAGTCGCCTCAGGGTAATGTCGAGGTTGCCCTGGGAGCCCAAGCCCAGGCCTCAGCAGGGAGAGACCTGGGTCTGGACCCCTGTTGCCCAAACTAGCTCTGGGTCACGTGATTGGGGATGAGGTCTTTAAAATGTTGGCTACTGGGAGGCTTATCCTGGAAGACACAGCTGTGACGACGGTTTTCGCAGGGCCCTGCAGAGCCCAGATTCCAGCAGGGCTGCAGGGGCACACCCAGAGACTGTCCCCACATCTGTTGTTTGGTGGCTGTACCCCAAGTCCCCTCCTGTTTTGACTCACAAATGATGACAGCAGCCATGTATTGAGTGCTGACTATGTGCTGGGCACTGTGCTGACCTTACAGGCCCTGTTATTTAACCTCCCAGCAACTCCCAGCATCTCACAGGTGGGGATACTGAGGTCCAGAGAGGATAAGTAACCCGTCCATGGTCACAGTGTTATGTGCTAAAGTGACACTGGAGCCCAGGTCCCTCTGATTTCAATGTCCCAACCTGGACACTATGTTTCCCACTCTCTGGTTCTTGGCCCAGCCAGGAGATGAGGGTCTTCAGGATGGTGTGAGAAAAGAGTGGGGTTCCTAAGTGGAGAACCCCTTCTCAGGGCCTCCAGGTTGAATGGCCTGAAAGATGGGGTGCAGCAGCCTGGGGCTCATCCCTGAGGGCCCTACGCATGTCACCCACCCATACGTACATGCCCGTCTTGCATCTCTTGGGGTAGGGGTGGTTAGTTAACAATCCCAGAGCCTCCTCTTCTGTCCCCTTCTGCCTTGGGCCAGTTTGTCCCCCGCCCCACCCTCATCCTGCGCTGCGGTCCAGGAGGGCTCCGATTGCGGTGGGAGGCCAGGCTGGGGCCTGTGAGGGCCAGGAGCAAGTATGGGAAAAGGGGCCATTGTGGCTCAGCTCCGGGGATTAAGAGCTAGAAAGTGGATGTGGAGAGCTGAGGCCGTTGACGGTAGCCCTGCAAGCTGAGTTCCCAGGGGGGGGCGGCCCAAGCAGCCTGTGCCTGAGCTGTGTCCAGGCTGCCTGCTGGGCCTAATCCCCTGGGAGCTGCAGCCCGAGAAGCCCCGGAAATACAGCTGCTGTGGAGAGAGGGCTGCCCTTGGTGGGGTCGGGTAGCCTGGTCCTGGATGCTCGGAGTGGCCGCTCTGAGGAGGGATGGGTGGTGGGGAGGCATGCCCATGGGGTGTGAGTGTACGCATGTGCCCCTGGCCTGGGCAGTGTATCTGAGTGGGACACTCTAAAGATAGGTGACCCAAGATATAAAGAACAAGCTAGTGGTTACCAGTTGGGGTGGGGGGAGGGCAATTTGGGGTGGGCGAGAGGGAAGTACAAACTGTTGGATGTAAGATAGACTCAAGGATGTATTGTACGACGTGGAGAGTATAGCCAATGTTTTGTAATAGCTGTAAATGGAAAGTAACTTTTAAAATTGTATTAAGAAATTTTTTTTAAAAAGATAGGTGACCCAGTGTGTTAGGGGCAGTGTTAGTCCCCTTGTGTGTCAGGTTTAGGGCCTGTCTTGAGGGGAATGGGGCCTGAAGGCAGCGACTAGGCCAGCTCAGAGGTACTCAGAAGTCCCTGACTAAAGAGGTGAGACATGGTGAGGAAAGAGGCAGCGCCTCCACCGGCAGGCCTGACTGGGTGCTAAGTGTGTGTGTGTGTGTGTGTGTGTGTGTGTGTGTACTCGTGTGTGCACCATCGAGCAGGATGCTTGAGAACGGCCCTTCAGAGGCGGCTGGAGGGGCTCTGCAAGTTGTAATCAGATTAAGGGGGCCAATCACTTAGGGCTCTTGAAAAGGCCACAAGGTTTCTAATCAGCCCTGAGCACCAGGCCCACAAAGCCCAGGAGGAGCTCGGCAGGAGCCGCCCGCGGGCTGCTGTGGGAGCCGGGCGGCTTTCTTCCCTCTCTGTCTCTCCTAATTATGTCAATTTGCTAGCCAAATTGTTTGCTCGAGTGGACAGGGCGCCTTGTGGCCCATTCATGTGGTAATGTGGGAACTGGCAGGCCTCCTGGCTGGGAAAATAGGAGGTACCGGGACCCTTTTCGAGGGAGCAGACAGGCTGGGAGTGTGGGGCACCCAGGCCTTGGGAACTCTCCCCTAACTAGTGTGGGGCTTTTTCCCATGAATTCCAGAAACTTCCAGCCTGGGTTGTGCCCTGGGATGTCCTTTTTGGCCAGTCAGGATGAAGGATGGGGAAGGAGGCAAGGACCCCATAGAGGACAGAAGAATTGGCCTCCAGTTCCCTTCAGGGTGAAGGTGGGCAGCTTTCTGTCTTTATGCCTGATCCTTTGAGGGCCAGGCTGAGACTTGAGTGGTTTGGGAGCTGGATAGGATCTGGGAGGTGCCAGAGAGACGGAATCCTGAAAGGTTGAGTCGCAGCAAGCGGACTTGGGGATGTGCAGAGACTCAGAAAAAGTTCTTGTCAATTTACTGAGCCTTTATGCAGGCGCCAGCCACTGTGTCACTACTTTGTACACAGCAGCTCATTGAGCCTGAGAGCAATCCAGGGAGGTAGGCCCTGGGCTTCCCATTTCACAAAGAAACTGAGGCTCACATAAGTTAAATGACTTGCCCAAGGTCACACAGCCAGTAGGTGAAGAGCAGAAATTTTTTTTTAATTTATTTTTTAATTTATTTCTGGCTGCGTTGGGTCTTCGTTGGTGCGCGCGGGCTTTCTCTAGTGGCAGTGAGCAGGGGCTACTCTTCGTCATGGTGCATGGGTTTCTCATTGCAGTGGCTTCTCTTGTTGTGGAGCACGGGATCTAGGTGCGTGGGCTTCAGTAGTTGTGGCACATGGGCTCAATAGTTGTGGCACGCGGGCTCTAGAGCGCAGGCTCAGTAGTTGTGGTGCATGGGCTTAGTTGCTCCGTGGCATGTGGGATCTTCCCGGATCTGGGTTTGAACCCGTGTCCCCTGCATTGGCAGGCGGATTCTTAACCACTGCGCCACCAGGGAAGCCCCAAGAGCAGAAATTTGAACCCAGGTCTATCTGATCCCTCTGTCCCTTCTGCCCCGGCCCCACCACAGGCGTTCATTCCTTCCTTCAAGCAGCAAACAAGAACTGACAGTCAGCCGGGTTCTGTTTGAGGCATGGAGGATGCAGAGAACTAAGACGACCCAGGAAGTGAAACCGTGCACCTCAGATTGGGACTTGAACCGATGCGGCTGGGACTCGAACCTGGCCAAAACCTACAGTCTTCCAACTGAGATCACACACCTGGTTTCAGGATTTAATGAAGCTTAGATTCTTGATGTCTCATCGCAGAAGAAATTCAGTGAGAGACGAAGTGATAGGTAAGAAGTGGATTTATTTAGAGAGAAACACACTCCACAGGCAGAGTGTGGGCCATCTCAGAAGGTGAGAAAGACACCAGGGTTTGGGGTTCTCAGTTTTTATAGGGGTGGGTAATTTCATAGGCTAATGAGTGCGAGGAGGATTCCAGCTATTTCAGGAAGGGGGTGGATTTCCAAGAATCGGGCCACGGCCCACTTTTTGATCCTTATGGTCAGTCTTAGAAATGTCATGGCGCCTGTGGGTGTGTCATTTAGCTTGCTGATGTGTTTCAGTGAGTGTATACTGAGGCTCAAGGTCTACTGGAAGTCGACTTGTCCACCATTTTGGACCCACTTGGTTCTAATCAGTGTATGTCATGTCCTTGGGCTATGTCATTCCTTCAAATGTTGTGCCCTGCCTCCTTCCCTCCTGTTTCAGAAGGGCATGGTCATGGGGCCCTTAGCACGGGCACACTGGTGTGAGCTGCGGTCACTCTCTACAGTCAGCACAGAGCTACGGCCACAAAGATGATCAGACATGGGATGCATTGCTTGGGAGCCATGGTGGACATTAAGAATAGTGACTGTCAACAGTCCAGATACAGGTAGTTTCCCTGTCCGGGGCCTGCACTGGCTGCATTCCCCTGCCCTCTGGGCTACCCTCCCTTCCTCAGGCCCCCCCTTCAGCATGTGAGGACCCCTCCCATCTCCCTTGGGTGTGGCCACCTAACACCTCTGCATCTCAGATGATGGGGCCATGCCCACTCTGGCCACTCCCCGCTGGACCCACCTGGCTTGTTGGTGTCCCTCTGAAAGTGAGGAGCCCCCTCCCCCCACAGATGCTCCCAGGGCTGCTGCCCACCCCTACCCCCCACCCCCTACCCGCCAGGTGCCTCCTCACTGTTCCATTCAGGGCTGTTAGGATCTGCCCTACCCGGAGCTGTCAGGAGGCTGGGGTGCAGGGTGGCACTGGGGGTTGGGGCAGGGAGAGAGATCCAAGGGAGGGTCTGCAGGTACAGCTCGGCACCCCTCACTCCCCAGCTGGGAGGAAAGGCCAGACTCCATGTTTATCCCTGAATGAGATGATGGCCAGAAATCTTCTTAGATCAAATCCGATTCACTGGGCAGTTGCCATTTGACCTGTACTAGGCCAGGTGCTGGAAGACAGGGGTGCAGGGAAGCCCCAGGCACTCCGACTGCAGGTTCCATAGCCCTGTTCAGGAGGCAAGTCTAAAAGCAATGATACAGTAACTGGTCAGGCCAGGAGAGGACTAAAGACCAATAACAACAACACAAAGCACCTACTCTGTGCCAGGCACAGTTCTAGGTACTTTACATATATTAATTCATTTAATCTTTTTTTTTTAAAGATTTATTTATTTTACTTTTATTTTTGGCTGCGTTAGGTCTTAGTTGCAGCATGCGGGATCTTTTGTTGTGGTGCGCAGGCTCCAGAGCATGTGGGCTCTATAGTTTGCAGCATGCAGGCTCTCTCGTTGAGGCGCGCAAGCTCAGTAGTTGTGGCGCATGGGCTTAGTTGCCCTGCGGCATTTGGGATCTTAGTTCCCTGACCAGGGATCAAACCTGTGTCCCCTGCATTGGAAGGCGGATTCTTTACCACTGGACCACCAGAGAAGTCCCAATTCATTTCATCTTCATGACAATTCTATGAAGGGAGTACGGTTATTATCCTCATTTTACCTCATGAAGAAACTGAAGCACAGAGAGGTTGAGTAACTTGCCCAAAGTCACACAGCTAAGTATGTAGCAAAGCTGGCATTCAAACTATGGCCCCAGAGGTCCAGCTTTTTTTTTTTTTAATTTTTTATTTATTTTTTATTTTTTTATTTATTTTTATTTTTTTTAATTTAATTTTTTATTTATTATA
This sequence comes from Balaenoptera musculus, assembly GCF_009873245.2. Lineage (NCBI taxonomy): Eukaryota > Metazoa > Chordata > Mammalia > Artiodactyla > Balaenopteridae > Balaenoptera > Balaenoptera musculus. Next base: position 38,363,448 of record NC_045786.1, read on the forward strand.
TTTTTTATATTTTATTTATTATATTTTTATTTATTATTTATTAATTATTAATTATTAATTATTAATTATTTATTATATAATTATATTATATATAAATATATATAATATATATTTATATATATTATATTTATATATATATTTATAAATATATATATATATATAATTATATTATATAATTATATTATAATTAATATATAATTTATTAATTATTATTATTAATTTTTATTTATTATATTTTTATATTATATATATATTTTATATTTATTATATTTTTTTAATTTAATTTTTTATTTATTTATTTATTTTTATCTTTGGCTGTGTTGGGTCTTCGTTTCTGTGCGAGGGCTTTCTCTAGTTGCGGTGAGCGGGGGCCACTCTTCATCGCGGTGCGCGGGCCTCTCACTATCGCGGCCTCTCTTGTTGCGGGGCACAGGCTCCAGACGCGCAGGCTCAGTAGTTGTGGCTCACGGGCCTAGCTGCTCCGCGGCATGTGGGATCCTCCCAGACCAGGGCTCGAACCCGTGTCTCCTGCATTGGCAGACAGATTCTCAACCACTGCGCCACCAGGGAAGCCCGAGGTCCAGCTTTTAATCACACACTTTTAGTCACAGCTAGGCTGTTCCCACTCTTAGGTCACTGGAAGAGACAAAGGAAGGGAGGGTTTGAGGATCCTGGGTGGGGGAGGGTTATGTGGAGAGGGCCGCCTCAAGCAGATCAGTGATATCTGTCAAGGGCCATAGCCAGCTCCAAGTGCCCTGTGAGGGAGGGAGGAGAGGAGACCATGGAACAATGACCCATCCTCACTCCCCTCCCTCCTGACAAAACATGCATGGAACCCATGGGTTTGCAGAGACAAACAGGAGAATATTTAACCCAGCTTTCCAGAGGCCATGATGTCTAATCTGTGTCCTGAAGGACAAATAGGAATTATTCAAGCAAAGGGCTGGGGGTGGAGAAACCAGCTTCTGGGAGGTGACAGAACATCTGGCTCAGGAGTGGTCAGGCATGCAGCCAGAGGGGAAGGCAGGGGTCTACCCAAGGGCAGGTTTGGATATTATACTAAGGGTACTGAGAACAAGTCATTGAAGAGTTTTAAGCACCAGGAGTGACAGGATCAGAAACAGCATTCTCCACTCCCCCTTGCTGTTCGGGATGCCAGCCTCAGGGAATTCATTGAGTTCTAGGAATTAGTCATACAGTTCTGCCTCAGGGCCTTTGCATAGGCCGTGCCCTTTGCCTAGAGTGTTCTACACACCTTGCCCCATTGCATTGGCTCCCTGTGCACTGCATTTTCTACTCATCCTTAAATTTCAGGAAATATTTCTCAGAGGAACTTTTCCTGAGCCCTAGACCAGGACAGGACCCCTTGTTATATGCCTTTACTGTACCCTGAACTTTTCTCCATAGCATTTACAGAGTCTGTGATGATGTATTTCGTTGTGTGATTAGTTAACTATCAATTCCCCCAGTAGATGTGAGTCCTATGAGGACAGGAATCCATCTTCCTAGGGCTGAGCCTGGCACATTGCAGGGGATTGATCAGTACCTGTTGAGTGAATGAATGAGTGAATGAATGAATTTTGGCTACACTGGGAGAATGAGGTGGAGAATAGCAAGCAAAGAACAACTATATATGTAATAAACTATTCAGTAAACATATACATGTATGTATATATACTATATGGAGACAAACTCTTGAGGTGGCCCCCATGACACCCACTTCTTGGTATTCACGCCCATGCAGAATCCCATCTCCTTGAGACTGGGCAGGACCTGTGACTTACGTCTAAACAACAGGATACAGCAAAGGTGATGGGATGTATGTGATTACATGTATATGATGATGTGATTACATCACATAAGACTGTAGTACCCGGGAACTTCCCTGGCTGTCCAGTGGTTAAGACTCTGAGCTTCCACTGCAGGGGGCACCGGTCCGATCCTTGGTCAGGGAACTAAGATCCCACGTGCTGCATGGTGTGGCCAAAAAAAAAAAAGAAAAGATTGTAGCACCCATCTTACTAAATTCTCTCACTCCCTTGTTGGTTTTGATAAAGCAGGTGGCCATGTTGCAGCCCACCTGAAAATGGCCTCTAGAAACTGAGGACAGGTGACAACCAGCAAGAAAATGAACCCTCAATCCTGTACATGCAAGGAACTGAATTTGGCCAAGTGCTGCATGTACTTGGAAGTGGACCATTCCCCAGCCGAGCCTCCAGATGAGGCCTTAGTACTGGCCTGCACCTTGATTGCAGGCTTGCAGAGGACCCAGCTAAACCATGCCAGGATTCCTGACCCACAAAAACTGTGAGATAACATGTGTTGTCTCACACTGCTGCATTTGTGGTAATATTGTTATACAACAATAGATTAGGGACTTCCATCGTGGCGCAGTGGATAAGAATCCGCCTGCCAATGCAGGGGACACGGGTTCAAGCCCTGGTCCGGGAAGATCCCACATGCCGCAGAGCAATGAAGCCCCTGCGCCACAACTACTGAGCCTGCGCCCTAGAGCCCACGAGCCACAACTACTGAAGCCCGTGCGCCTAGAGCCCGTGCTCTGCAACCAGAGAAGCCACCACAATGAGAAGCCCATGCACCACAACAAAGAGTAGCCCCCGCTCTCCACAACTAGAGAAAGCCCACGCGCAGCAACAAAGACCCAACACAGCCAAAAATAAATAAATAAATAAATTTATTTATTTATTTAAAAAAAAAAGACCCAAAGCAGCCAAAATTAAATCTTAAAAAGAACACAATCTGAGCTTGGTGACTGCTTGCCCAATAGAACAGGACAAAATGACACTGTGCCAGCTTCCAGGCCCAGACCTTAAGAAATGACAGCTTCTCTTTCCTGCCTCTTGGGACCTTTGTTCTGGGAACCCAGCATCCATGTCTGAAGAAGTCCAAGCAAGGAGGAATGGAGGCCCTTGGCCCACAGGCTAGGCTGAGTGACCGGCCCACAGGCTAGGCTGATTGACCAGCCCACAGCCAGCCCCAACTTCCAGCCGTGTGATTGATCCTCTAGCTCCACTCAAACTGCCCAGTTGTTACCACGTGAAACCTAGATGAGCCATCCCACTGATTCCTGCCCCAATCACAGATGTACTGAGCAAAAGAAATGATTGTTGGGACTTCCCTGGTGGCACAGAGGTTAAGAATCCGCTTGCCAATGCAGGGGACACGGGTTTGAGCCCTGGTCCGGGAAGATCCCACAGGCTGCGGAGCAACTAAGCCCGTGTGCCACAACTACTGAGCCTGCGCTCTAGGGCCTGCGAGCCACAACTACTGAGCCCACTCGCCTAGATCCCGTGCTCTGCAGCAAGAGAAGCCACTGCAATGAGAAGCCCACGCGCTGCAACAAAGAGTAGCCCCTGCTCGCCGCAACTAGAGAAAGCCCACGCAGCAACAAAGACCCAACATAGCCAAAAATAAATAAAAAAGGAAATGATTGTTGTTGTTTGAAGTGTCAAGGTGGTTTGTTAGGCAGTTGTGCCAATGGTGCAATATGTTTCAATGCCTAAACCAATCACTGACAAGGGGACAAGGACTTAAATCTTCTGGAACCCTCCCCTGGAGGCTGGGACTGGGGCTGGAGCTCGGTTCCCCTTCCCTGAGCCAGGGACAAAATTAGAGTCGTGCAAGGACAAAGAAATGCCTGCTGGTGGGTGACCAACAGCATCTGCTGTGGATGTTAGGTCCAGTGAGATGAGGTAACTGGCCTGAGGTCCCACAGCTAGTATGTGTCAGGGCCAGACTTTGAACCCAGGCTGTCTCCCAGACATCAGGAGCAAGACTGAAACTATTAGTGCTCATAACCTCTCCTACTCCCCCTCTGAGAATTTCCTCCAGTGTCCTCTGCCCTACAAAGCCTTCCTGGATGCCATTTCCCCATGGACACACCTCCCATATAACACACATCACAGTATATTCTCATCATGTGCCTATACGGCTACCCCCAATAGGATACACTGTTCCACAAGGTGGGACCTTTGTTTCTGTCTCCCCCAGGGCATAATGGGGGGCTTGGCAGAGAGGAGGGAATAGGCACAGTGGAGTCTTATCTTTTGTGGGGTTAGAGTCATTACTTAAAGTCAACATCCAGTATAGCCAAAATTACCCCTAGTGGGGGACTTCACTGGTGGTCCCGTGGTTAAGAATCCACCTTCCGGGACTTCCCTGGTGGCGCAGTGGTTTAGAATCTGCCTGCTAATACAGGGGACACGGGTTTGAGCCCTGGTCTGGGAAGATCCCATCCCACATGCTGCGGAGCAACTAAGCCCGTGAGCCTCAACTACTGAAGTCTGTGCGCCTAGAGCCCGTGATCTACAAGAGAGGCCACCGCAATGAGAAGCCCGTGCACAGCAACGAAGAGTAGCCCCCGCTCGCCACAACTAGAGAAAGCCCACATGAAGCAACGAAGACCCAACGCAGCCAAAAAAATAAATAACTTAAAAAAAAAAAAAAAGTTCACCTTCCAATGCAGGGGACACGGGTCCTATCCCTGGTCAAGGAACTAAGATCCTACATGCTTTGGGGCAACTAAGCCGGGACAACTAAGCCCACGCTCTGCAACTAAGCCCGTGCGCCACAACTAGAGAGCCCGTGCACCACAACCACTGAGCCCACACACCACAGCTAGAGAGAAGCCCACATGCTGCAACTAAGACCTGAAGCAGCCATAAATAAATAAATTAATTAAATATTTGAAAAAAAATATTACCCCTAGGGGACCTTTAAAATTTGCCCAGCAAGTCAGTATACGTGGTTTTGTGTATACAACTCTGAACAGTAATATACATGTATAAATGGATGTACTAATATGTAGGATACAAGAAAGAGTACATTTTCAAATGTATTCAGTATTTTTAATTAAAAATATTTTGAGTGTCTATACACATAATTAAATGCACATGAGATAAACATCACTGTAAATGCTTGATAGAAGAAATCAGTCATTAAAGACACAAAGGGATGGGTCTGGCCCATCTGCTCATCTTTCCCCTCAAACCTCTCCCCTGTTGGCCCAGCACTGTTTGTCTTTCTCTTGTGCCTGAAATTTCCCCACTTGAGTCACTGAGCACCAAGGCACAGACGTCAAGTGTCCCAAAGACCACGGTTATGAGCAGCACACCAGTACCCGATATGTGTTCTAACCTTTCTGGTTGACTATTACCAAGGATTGTAATGAAAGGTCACCTAGCTGACCCCTCGGACACACCAGGAGCCACACCTGGAAGATGGGTTGTGCGTGCACCTGCACGTGTGTGCTCATGCATGCACGTGTGTACTTGCACATGCTTGTGCACTTACATACATGGGTACTTGTGAAAAGCTGCTTCATTAAAGACCTGGCCCTTCTGTATGTTCCTAAGAGATGCCACCAAGGGGTCCTGCAGGCAGAGCTGGCACGAATGCCAACCCCAGTAGCCCCAGTCCCATGGGCCAAGGGGAGGGAAGGCTAAGGGAACCACTTGTGAATCTGGCTTAGAGGGCTCCGGATTTGAATCTTGTCCCCTAGAATGTGCTTGGGGATGTTGCAGGGGAGGAGAATTGTTACTCTTCACTTGATCTCTTCCTATGTTGTCACGGCAAGCGTTTTTTCTTTATCATCTTAAAAGCTTAATAACGTTTTTAAAAGGATTTTTTTAAGAATTTGAAATTTTTGGTCTCATCCTTTGACAGGTGGGTGGGGCTCCCCATCTGCAGCACCTCCCTGGAGTCCAGTGAGAGCTGCCCTTCTGCCTTTCAGAGCCCTCGGAACATGTCGGCCCTGGACTGGAGCCTGTCACTGACCAGCGTAGAGGTAGTGCCGGCTTCCCCTGAGCTTCAAATACAGGTGCGCACGGCCCCAGGGTTCAGAGCAAAGAGGGAATCGTCTCGGAGGGCTCTGATTCTTGCCCCTCAGAGCCTCTGGGAACTGTGGAGACAGTCCTGACAAGGGAAGCCTAGGGAAGGGGACCTGGGGGCACCTGGGGGTGTGTGTCCCCCACCTTCTCTCTTCTCCTGCCCTTCTCTCCTCCTCTCTTCTGCGGTCTCTTTCCATGTCTGTCTGTAGGTCTCTCTCTGACTCTCTCCACCTGTGTCAGGCTTGTCCCCTGTGTCTCTCCCCATCTCTCTCCTTCTGTCTCCACCACCATCCCCTGTCTCTCTTGTGTCTCTCTCTGACTTCCTTGCTGTTTCTCTCTGTGTATCCGCCTGATTCTCCCTCTCTTTCTTTCTCTTCTCCTCTCTCTCTTTCCCTCTCTGCTGCCTCGCCTCCCTGCTCTTCTCTCTCTGTGGCTGTCTCTCTCTCTCTGTCTCTCTCCCTCTCGATCTCCTCCCCCTCCCCATTGCCCCCTCTGGAGGATGATCTGTGTTGTGGGATCATGACAAGCCCAAAGGGAAGGTCAGGGCACCCTGCAGAGACCAGCACAGACTGCCATTAACCTGTCACTTCTGCCTCCAGTGGGGAAAACAGCGGGGCTCAGGAAAAGCAGGGAACTGCAGTCATTGGAGATGGGACATCTCAGCTGGGGCTGACAACTGAAAGCAGAAGCCCCCCAGTCAGAGGGCTGCAGACGTGCACCAGGGCACTGAGGACAAGTAGAGTGGGTTTCTGGACACCAGCCCACATTACAGACTGCTTTTGACTTCTGGACCGGGGGGACCTGTGCATTCGGAGAATCTGCACTGGTGGCCACATTCAAGCCTCCTTTGCCTGCAGTCTTGGGAACTGAGGATGGGGGATCTCAGTGAGGTCAGAAGCAAAGGTCTCAAACTCAGCAGCCTGAGGGCCATGTATCCCATCACCACCCTGCCCCCCAGTGTCTCTAAAATATGAATCCACATTTTTAAATTGGCAAATTTCACATTTTTTTAACATCTTTATTGGAGTATAATTGCTTTACAATGGTATGTTAGTTTCTGCTGTATAACAAAGTGAATCAGGTATACATATACATACATCCTCATATCTCCTCCCTCTTGTGTCTCCCTCCCACCCTCCCTATCCTACCCCTCTAGGTGGTCACAAAGCACCAAGCTGATCTCCCTGTGCTATGCGGCTGCTTCCCACTAGCTATCTATTTTACATTTGGTAGCACTTTTTTTTTTTTAATCTAAGTTTCTTTTCTTTTTTTTTTTTTTTTTGGCTGTGTTGGGTCTTTGCTGCTGTGCGTGGGCTTTCTCTAGTTGCGGCTAGTGGGGGCTACTCTTCATTGCGGTGTGCGGGCTTCTCATTGCAGTGGCTTCTCTTGTTGCGGAGCACGGGCTCTAGGCGCGCGGGCTTCAGTAGTTGCAGCATGTGGGCTCAGTAGTTGCGGCGAGTGGACCCTAGTGCGTGCGGGCTTCAGTAGTTGTGACTCGCAGGCTCTAGAGTGCAGGCTCAGTAGTTGTGGCGCACGGGCTTAGTTGCTCCGCAGCATGTGGGATCTTCCTGGACCAGGGCTCGAACCCTTGTCCCCTGCATTGGCAGGTGGATTCTTAACCACTGTGCCACCAGGGAAGTCCCAAAATCTAAGTTTCCTCTTGAGGACCTGGCAACACTGGGCTATGGCTGAGCAGCAGTGTCCCTGGCAGACCATTGCACACTCCTCTGTCCTGCTGGCCCCTTCTCCTTGAACCTGGATACCTCCTCAGTTACCTGCCTGCCTCTGTAAGCTCAGGAATGTGTTGCCTGTGACAGCAGAGAGTTCTCTGGGCAAGAGTAGGGGCCCAAGTGCTACCACCAACTTATCGTGTGACATTGGGCAAAGCATGCTAGCTCTGGGCCTCAGCTTTTCCATCTGTAAAATGGGAGATTGGATGAGCCCAGCAGTAAGACTCACCTTTTGGAGCATCTGATGAAAGCTATGGACCCTCTGCCTAGAGAAAAGGACCTGTGCATAGATTTGCCTACCATTTGAGAGGTTCACATGCCCCTCCCCCTGGGGGGCAGGGATGCCAGGCTAAGAACCCCTGCTGAGCACCAACCTCCCTACCCCCTTTGCCTCAGCTGCCTGAGTCTGGGTCCAAGCAGACCCACTCTCTCGGACCTGACTGGCCAGGGCCACCCCTCCTCTGGGTGAGTGGGGACTCTCTGGATCCCCACTGGCTGTCCTAGCCAGGCTGGCAGCCGCCCATCGATATGCAGGAGGGGTCCGGGCTGGCGCTGGATTAGCATAATGCACTCCGGGAGGTAAAGGCCCACCAGGCGGCCTCTGTGTGCAGCGCTTGCCTTTGTCCTGGCCCCCAGGACCAGGTTAGGATGGCCCAGGAGGCTCATACACTTTTGACTGCCAGATGAAAGGGGGCGACATAAAAAGGCTGCCTGGGCTGAGCATGGGGGAGCTTTGTGTCTCTCCAGACGGAGTTACAGACGTCTGTGAAACGTCAATTACAGCTGAATAAAGACGTCTGCTCGGTCCAGACATGCCTCCTTTCAGCTGGGGAGGTGTTTCCAGGCCAGGCCTCGGATGCTTTGGCAATCTAATTTGGCGATTGTGACTCTATAAGCGGCCCTGGCATTCATCACGCCCAGGGAGGATGGGAACAGGCTGGGCTGGCCTGACCCAGCTCTGGGAAGTGTCCTGGAATGCGGGGTGGGGTAGGGGTGGGAAGAGAAAGGAACAACTCACCTCCCTTCCTTTCTCCCCAGGCCAGGCCAGGGAGAGGGGCATTCTGGGAACTACACAGTCCTTCTGTATCAGCCAGGCCCCCTTCCCGGGCCTTTGTCGATGCCAACGTGGCCCCGTGTCTCTGGCAGCTACTGGGTGGGATTAGTGTTCACTGATCCTTTCTCCAGATGGGCTAGTGTTGAGGGGACAGCATTAGGAGAGCCTAAGGTTCAAGTGCCAGGGTGGCCAGAGATGATGAACACTGATGTCACTGAGCCACCGGGCCAACCCGGGGATCACCACCCTCTTACTGTGTGAGATGAATAAGCCTGCATTTGTTTAAGCCCCTGTCCTGTCCATCGGGCTGTCAGTTACTTGCAGCAGAAACAATCCTACCTGACACAGTAGGACAGCCCAGGGCTCATATTCCTGGTCTTGCACTTTCAGAGTGACAGAAGGGGTTGTGCCACTCAGAACTTCCTTGAGGGGAGGTGACATAGCCATGGTGGGGTGTGAAGACCTGGGACAGAGCAATGATTCTGGGTATAGTGAGCTGGGCTGTCCCTTCCCAGATGGTGGTGGCCCGTGAAGTGCCCTTGCCCAAGGAGACCTCATCTCTGGGGGTCTTGGGCAGCAAAGGCATTTCCTGAGGACCCCCATGCTTCCTGGGACACCTGTCCTGACACTTGCCCAGCAGGACTAGACAACTGACCCTTTGGCCACCATGTGTCATGTCCTGAGTGAAAGCCGGTGAGCTGCCTCTTATAGGAGTACAGAGCAGAAACGGACATAATAATGATTCTACTGCTTACTGAGCACCTCTTGTGCACCTCTTGTTTTTCTCATGCACAAACACCTCAAAAAGCCCCTCAAAGCTGAGAGGTGGCCCCCTCGGCTCTGTGGGGACGAGCACAGCTGCTGGGCCACCCTGACGGGTGTGATCCTGGCTCTGCCACTTAACCAGCTGTGGGACCTTAGCAAGCCAGTCGACTTCTCTGTGCCTCAGTTTGCAGACCTGCCAATGTTGATGACACATCCTAGAAAAGCACTTGGCACACCAGGAGCAAGCAGCAGGGCTGCGGTTCGTATCAGTGTGGTCTGACCCCTGAGCTCAAAGGCTCACTACTTCTCACAGTCCCAAGGGATATGGAGCCTCATTCCCCACCTGGGTCTAGGCCGTGGGAGGTGATGGCCCGGGATGGATGAGCCCAGTTCTCTCGGTTCTTCCAGCCCTCCCTCTGAGTTCCCACTCGCCACTCCTCAGTGCCTTGGTCCTGACTGTGGCTGAGGGGGCTTCCCTGACCTGCATATTGGCCCAAGCAAGGCCTATGTGCCCAGGTGTGCCTGTGTGCCTGCAAGCACATGTTGTTTGGCTGTGTGTGTGCGGTTGTAGTGTGCCTGTGCCATGGTCACGTACGGCTGGAGCAGAGGCCTTGAACCACTCTGATGTTCCTAAGTGCAAGACAAAGGTGGGCCCATACCTGGATTATGGGGTGAGTCCCAACATGAGAACAGCTGAGTAAGAGGCCAAGGAAGCTGAGGCTATCCCTGAGGAAGGAAAGGGAGCTGCAGGTGTGCACCACCTCCACCCCTGGATGCCCCTGCAGACAGGCCACAAGTGGTGTCACCTGACCTACACCTCCCACAAGAGCGGGCACCTAAGAGAACCCACAGGGGTAGTGACATTTGTATAAGCCTGTACCACACCACCAAGAGCATTTCAGATCATTCGTATTTAACTTTTTGGAAAAGCTGATATTTTTCACCTAGTACAAAACTAAAAAGGTTTGCTGTGAGAAGTCTCCTTCATGTCCTGTCTCCCATCTGCCCTGTTCTCATGACTCCCTAAAAAGGTAATAACTGTTATTCATTTTTTTGTATCCTTCCAGAGTTTCTTTATACATAAACAAGCCCATACAAACTTGTATTCTGATTTTTCCCTCATTTTACACAGCTTCATAGGATGACATTAATCAGTCCTCTCTTGAGGCTCATTTGCCTTGTTTCAACCTTTTGCTTTTACAAATGTCACTGCAGCAAATAACCTTGCTCATAAGTCAGTTCTCACAAGTGTGAGTGTATCTATAGGACAAATTCCCAGAAGGGAGACCGCTGGGCCAAAGCTTATATGCCTTTGTCATTTTGTTATATCTTGTCCTTCATGGGGTGGGTGCCACCCCCTACCCACAGTATGTGGCTGATAGGATCTTAGTGAGGATGGATCACTGAGTAATTAGACGCACCCATCGTGGCTTGGCCAGCAGGGCATTGGCCTGTCAGCCTTCTCAGCCGGTGCTCTCATGCAGGGATAGTGCGTGACCACACATGGCAGCCCTGCTCACGCTTGTATCTGCTGTTTTTCTCCCCTGCCTCTTCCTCTGAAACCATTACAAAGAGGGGGACGCCCCCACCAACCACCAACACCACACACACATACACAAGTCGGTTCTGGAAAAGGCAGCAGCAGAGCCCTACAAGAAGAAGTACATCTGCCCATGTTTACTCATTGAACAAATCCATGAGCATCTACCGTGGGCCTGGCATCCTCCTAAGTGCTGTATGTGTGATATGCGATCTTGGCCACTTCCCTTAACCTCTGGGCCCCAGCAATCTCTTGAGTAAGATGACAGGTATGGACATGGGGGTTCCAAGTCTCCTAGCGCTAATGAGGTACCATCCCCAAATCATGTGGTCAGTCCATGTATGTATCAAAGGGAGGAAAGGCTTGGAAAACACTTCTTGGGCTGATAAATGTTGGTGCTTTGTAGAAATGCAAAGCATTTTCTGGGCCACCTTCACATCTCTCTCAGGTGGCTATTGTGAACATTGAATGAGATCTTGTTACTAAAGAGCTGGACACATTAGAAGTGCTCAACAGGGACTTCCCTGGTGGTCCTGTGGCTAAGACTCCGTGCTCCCAATGCAGGGGGCCTAGGTTCGATCCCCGGTCAGGGAACCAGACCCCACGTGCCACAATTAAGAGTTCGCATGCCGCAACTAAAGATTCTGCATGCCACAACTAAAAAAAGAAAAAAAAAAAGATCTCGCACGTGGCAATGAAGATCCCGCGTGCCACAACTAAGACCCAGCACAGCCAAATAAATAAATATTAAAAAAAATAAATGCTCAGCAAACGTTATCTGCTTCCTGTGAGTTTCCGAGAGCGCTTGCGCTGCCACCCAGGGTCAGGCTTGGAGGCAGACCCTCCCGGAGGCCCCAGCCAGGCCACTGGCAAGTGCGGCACTCCGAGCAGGGCCCCGCGCGCTCTCCAAGGCGTCTGGACAGGCCGGGAGGCAGACGGGACGAGTGACAGCTGGGAAGGTTTAATTGCTCCTCAGTGGCTTGGGAGCACCTCCCTCCCTTGCCAATGATCTGCATTTCAATGTGAGAAGAGTGGAAAGTAGGATGCTGCTCAAAGGGGTTACAATGATTAATCATTTAAAAAGCAAGATCTTAATTACAGGCCGCAATTTTTGCTATTTAAGGAGTCCATTAGTTGCCAGAAAGAAGAAGAAAAAATTATCACAGGTTATTCTCCTCCGAAAGTAGAGACGGGGGAGGGGCGGTGGGGGAGAATCAGCTGCCTCTCCAAGATGGGGTTGGGGGCAGGGTCCCAGCCCAGGAAGAGGCCTGGCCGGGAGCAGGATGGGCCCTGTGTGGTGTGGGAGCGAAGTGAGAAAGACGCTTCCTGGAGGCCTGGCGGAGGGTGCAGGGGGTGGTTCGAGAGCTGGAACCTCCTGTCCTTCTCTCTCCAGCTCGGGCCTGGCTGGAATCCCACCTGTGGGTGCCCCTGGAGGCCTCCTCTTGGGCATGGCAGCTGGTGGTCAGCCCCTCCCCCCACCTCAATGACCCCCTGACCCCACCCTGCTCAGGATGTGAGGTTAATTGCCAGGCCTTCCCCTCTGACCCCTCTGTGGGTTTTAGTCCTGTCTGTTCTCCCAGCCCCCAGGGTGTATAAAGGAGACTGGGGGGTGGGGTGGGTGTTGGGAGTGAGATAAAAAACAACCCAGCCTCTTTAGCAGATTAATTTACTGAGCCTCAGGGGGCTGAAAGATCAAGAGACCAAGCCTCCACCACTACTCCCCACCCCTCCCCTGTGGCCTCAGAGGCTCTCGTGGCAAGGGATGTGGACATCTTCCCTGCCCTGTTCACCTTGAAGCCAGGGCACCATCCCACCTCTAAGGAGGGCAGTGCTGCCTGACCCTGAGTTCTGGATCTGCAGATCCAAGCCTCCTCTTGAGCCGTGACTGGCAGCTCCTGAATCCCAGAAAACAGCCCCAGAAACAAAGGGGCTCCACCAGTGCAGGACCAGTCACAGGAATGCAAGAAACCCAAATCAATATGATCGTGTGCATGATGGTACAAGTGCCATCAAAATTGATAACTCAGATGAGTCAAGAATAAGTGTGAGCTGGAACCAGGCCCCAAACTAGCCTTATTCCTATGATACCATAGGTTTAAAATAAGCTTGCAAACAAGTCACAGAGTTTACCAGCCTACCTAGAGGAAAGGTTTATTCCCTGCAAAGCCTCCTTGATATTGAGAGTAAAATAAATGAAATCACTTCTATAAACTGTCCCTCCTGCCAGACTGATTAAGTGCCTCTGGGTGTGTGTGTGTGTGTGTGTGTGTGTGTGTGTGTGAGTCCATCAGCCTCCCTGTTCTAACATTTAGGCCCCCAGAGGGCAGGCCGCTAAATCGGATTGAATGATAATCCCAGGGATTTCTGGGGGAAGGTTGGGGCACAGACTCACAATATGGGTTTGAATTCAAAATACCGAAACTGGTTTCATGGTGACTCTACCCTGGCCCCTGCCTCCTCCATCCTCAGACCCCACCACCACCCAGGAGAGGGAGAGTGTCTGTCCCTTTAACTGTCAGGTTCCCCACCTCCCCGGGGTAGGCACACGGACCCTCACTCATCTTCTCCAACCATCCCTCTACTCCAATGCTGATTAATTTCAGGGTTGGGCACCCAAAACCAGCTGGACCACATTATTTCTGATGTTGGTTCTTTTCACTGGTCACTGCCTTGAAGCCACAGTAATCAGCAGCTTTTAGCTTGTCACTCTCCTGACACTCTTTACTTAGACCAGGAAATGGCAAATGTGATGGAAATAGAACTTTATTATCTGTTTCATTCTTTCCAAGAGAGGAGGGTTGGAGGATGGAGAGGAGGGCCTGACATCCGGAAGCCACGTCTGCTGGTGGTGCTCAGACCATGGGGCAGATGGATGGTGGATCTTAGCCCAGGGCCCAGGGCCTACCAGCAGCACCTCCACACACATCACCTACCCAGGTTCCTCATGGGCAACTGGGGATGCAGATTCATGCCTGCCTCAGAGACCCGCTGAATAGCCATGCCTGGAAAAGTGCTCTAACCCCAGGGAGTCCTGGAGGGTTTCAGACGCCAGGCTGCCTCTCTCCTGATAGGGCCTGCACCCCACCTCAGCTGCCAGCCCAGACAAGTCTTGTGTGAAAATTAGGAAAAGGCACCCCCTCTGGGCAGCGCTTGCAGGGCATACAGCTTGGGGATTGAGTGCAGGCTGGATTTTAAACCCACTTTCCCACTTGGTCTTCATGACAAGCCCTGAAACAGTTTATCTTACACCCGGGGAAACTGACGCTCCTGCTCTAGCGCACATAGCTGCAGGGGCCTCCCAGGGCCTAGAACCCGTTGTCCCACATCTCCTGGTAGGCTGCCAACCCACTCCCACAAAGACATAGAGGAGCGTCAGGATCCAGCAAGGAGAGGGAACTGATGACCCCCAGACAGCCCAAGCACCCCGGTCCCCAGCAGTCTGGGGAGCTCCAGACCCTGGACAAGGGGGCAGCAGGAGCCAAAGAGAGGCCAGTAGCTTTTATTAATACCAAACACTGCTTTCTGTTTGTGTGAAGCTTTCCCATTTTCAAAGCACGTTCACAACCGGGATCTTGTCTGAGCCCCTCAAACCAGCATGCCGGGGAGCCCGGGCAGGACCACAATGTCCATGTTACAGGAGCAGCCCAGAAGCTCAGGGAATGAGACCCTCACATCTCTTGACAAGGCTGAGGCTAGGACCCAGCGCTAGTTTCAGAAGGTCCTGGAGCCCGTTGGGCTGGGACTTAGTCCCTGATGGGATCGGGGACCTGGTGCCACACTCTGGTGAGAGAAGCATCCCAGATCCCCGCTGCCTCTCCACGCAGACCCAGTTCATTTACCTCACATTTTCTCAGAGGTGGAGCGTGTGATAGAAGACTTGGCAGGAAAGTGCCTAACCTCCCTGGGTCTCAGTTTCTTCACCTGTGGAATGGGCTTAATAATAGCATTTATTATTAATTATTAGTAATAGAACCCAAAGGGTCATGGTGAAGAGTCGCTGAAGTGTTGTGTGTAATGCATTTTCCACTATATCTTGCACACAGGATACACTCATTACACTCATTAGATAGTAGCAATTTGTATTATGGGCCTAGACCTGGGGATGCAGCTGGGAGGGGACACATGGGCTCCGCCCCCACCCCCAAAGCCTTGTGTCCTCTGGGGGAGAGACAGCACATCATGTGAGGGTGCAGTGAGGCAAGGCCCATGTAAGGGGAAGCCCGATGGAGGGGCAGCTAACTCAGTCACTGGGGCCTCTAAGCCTTGGTGCATGCCAAGGAGCAGTCCAGGCAAAGAAGGAAGAACCAAGTTCTGGCCAGAAGAAACAGCAGATGCCGAGGCGGGTCTGCTCAGGGCACTGCAGCAGCTCAGTGCAGCTAGAGCAGGGGACGCGTGGAAGGATGGAGACGCCGGCTCCTAAAAGGCCTGTGTGAGCCCTGCTGGGGACTTTGGACTTCTGGGGTCGATGGGGATAGGGGCACAGCTGAGCTCAGAGAATGGGAGGGTAGAAGGAGAGAGAGGAAATGAGGTGGAGAGAGGTGACGGTTAGAAGAGAAGACAGGGGATGGAGAGGGGCCAGGTTACCAGGGGCACCCAGCTCTGGGGTGCAGAAAGTCTGGGTGTGTTAGGGGAATGGGTCTTCTTTTCTAATTCAAATGGAGATACCATGTAGGTTAGCTCTGGTGCTTCAGGGAACCCCCATGAGCATTTTGGACCCAAGCCCTTGTCCCAGGAAGAAGTTACCCCCAGTCTCCCGATAGCATCCTCTAGACTCTGAGCTCTCTTGGGCTGGAGACCCTGTATGGGACAAGGAAGTCCCTGTATGGGACTTTCCACCAACAGTCAAGAGTCCTGACTGCCTATAGTCTAATGTTTGAACCCACAGAAGTCCCTTCCCTTATCTGGGCCTCAGTTTCCTCAACTGTCAAATGGACCAGTTTTCTTCCTCCTCTCAGGTCCTGAGGTTTGCACCCATTTAGTCTGGGATGCTCAGCAGGCCAGCAACAGGGACTCCCTGCTGCCTGGATCCCTTAATTCCCCACCCCCAGGCGTCCTGTGACCTGTGAAGGCAGGCGACACCACGTGAAGGGCAAGAACCTGGTTGCTGGACCAAGCACCCCCCGCTTCCCCCGCAAACCTGCTGCTTTGCCCCAAACTGGCTCAGCTGGGGTCAGGCCCTCTAGGGCTGGCAAGAGGCCCGAGCTTAGTGCCTTCGCTCGGCAGGGGTTAGGTCCTTGTCCTCCCACATCTGACAGGCCCCCTTCTGCCCCAAGGGGCAGCCAGAGGTTGGGGATGTCTCTGGCTGCCTGCCTCCCTCCTTCCCGCCTCTTTCCCACAGCTGTGGCTGCGCTCCCTCCTCTGCCCTGGGCTTCTGCCAATGCCGAATTCGTGTGACATCTCAGAGGGAGGGCTCCTGGGTGGGCAGACAGATGCAAGGGGAGATGCTCTGAGCCCCCTACCCCTGTTCTCCCAGGATGCTCCTCTGCCCTCATTTGCAGTCTCTGAGCAAGCAGGACAGAGTCCCTGGGTGGAACTGATGGCAGCACCCCCGGCAGGAGCAAGGTGTGTGATGGGGCTGCAGGACTGGGCTGGCAGAGGACAGTCTAGCATAACACAGAGGCCTCTGCTTGGCCTCAAGCAATCTCTGAGAGAGTCAGTGACCAATGGGTCCTAAGCAGGAGAGAGCTGGAGCAGGTGATCCTAGCAGACCTCATGAACGGTCAGAGTCTGAGCAGACGTGGCTTGAATCTCTGCTCTTCCACTTCCTAGCTGTGTGACCTTGGACAAGTAATTGGACTTTTCAGTGTTTCAGCTCCCTAGTGCAAAATAAAAGGAAATAGTGATACCTATTCTAAAGGGTTGCTATCATGCAATAGGTACAAATGCCTAGCACAAGACCTAACATTTAGTAGGTGCTCACTAAACGGTGCTATGATTCTTTTTATTCCCATGGACAAGTGGCCACATAGTACTTTAGTGCACTGGGCTTTGTGACCTTGGGCAAACTGCATCCCGTCTCTGGGCCATCTGTGAAATGAGGGGCTTGGAGGAGAAGAAACCCAAGGCCTCCTTCTGGTGTGAGCTATATGGTTTGTGGGCACTCTGGGTTGATGAGGGGAAGGCTGTGCTGACTATATCATTTATGAGCTTCAAATCCTGGGGCCCTGGAGACGTTTGGAGGTAGGAGGAGAGAGTGGAGGAGGGAGAGAAAGAGGAGAAGAAATGTGTAGGAGAGAGGGGTTGAGGAAGAGGGAAAGGAAAGAGAGAGGAAGAAAGAGATGAGAAGCAGGGAGAAGGAAAGAAAGATGGGAGAGTAGAAGGGAGGGCAGAGGAAGGAGGGGGGAGGGGGAGGAGAGAGGGAGGGAGGGAGGAGAAGAAGAGGAGGAGGAATGAGAAGGAAGTTTCAGCTGGGCTGCTCCCGTCTGTGCAGAGGAGGCCAGGAATGAGCTAGCTACCCGGATGCCTGAAGGACTTCTGGCTTGTGGGAGGTGGGGCATGGTGGGCTCTTCCTAGAGAGCTGATTTCCAGAGTCTGGCCCCTGGGGCTGCCCTTCTGGATTCCAGGGACAGACCACTAGACCTTGAGTCACTGCCTCCCCTGATTTAGAGGAAAGCAGGTCAGGTGAGAGCCATTGGCCTATAGACGAGCCACTATTTCCCCTGCGAGCACGCCCAGGGTGTGCTCATGCGCCCGGGGCAGTACCCCTGCTCTTCTTTGGAGGCGAGGGGCAGACAGAGAGGCAAGAGATCAAACCAGGGTATAAGGGTTTTCTGGCTCTTTCCTGGAAGGACCAGAACCTCCCCACTAGGTAAAGGTGGCCACTCCCAGGGGATCACTGAGGCTGGGTAATCTGGACAGACGGGGCCAAAGCAGCCAGCCCCAGAGCAGGCTCTTTGGCCATGGCCATGTAGTTTGCCCCCTGCTTGGCATTCCTGCTCTCTCTCCTGGATTGTAGTAAAAAGCATGGCCTTAAGGATCAGAGACCCATGGCCTTAAATTTCACTTTTGAGCTGTGAGCCCTTGAGAAAATCATCACTTCCTTCTCTCAGGCTTAGTTGTCTATAGGAAGGGGTACTACTGGGAGCACTGAGCACCATTATGTGAGGCCAGGGTTCAGCATACCAGTGCTTAAAGGAGGAGGGGAGGCGGAGGTCAAGATGTCCTGCCTTCCTCTTCCTTTCTTTACTCTGTTCTTCCTCTGGCACAGGGCAGCCATGCATGTGCTCATGGTGGGTGCAAGTCCCCACAGACAGGCCTCCGGCCCGCTTCCCCACCCTACCCCACTTTCCAGCTGCCTCTTGGGGAGGCCCACACCCAGTGCATCCTCAGCTGCCTGCAAGTTAGCAAACCTTCCAAAAACACTTTGCAGCAGGTGAATGGAGCAAGCCGCATCTTCCTGGAGTCTCCCCCAGCGTTTAGCGCGGGAACTGCTTGCTGTGTGTGTCCCGATGTGAGCATAGTAGGGACAGGGAGATTGTGGCCAGTGTGAATAGCCGGGCCCCGGGGGCAGGGGAGCCAATGCAGGCTAGATGAATGAACAGGTCTGGGACCCAGAAGTAGAAGGTCTGAGTCTCTGGCTGACTCATGGGAGCCTGGGAAACCCTGTCTCTGCTGGGCCACAGGCAGGGGTGGGAAGTCAGGGCCCGCAGGGTCTTTGTACCCATACAATCGCAGCCACTCTTCTGGATAAAGGGGCAAACAAAGGGGCCTTCGGAAGTGGCCACGCTGCTCAGCACCCGGGGAGGCCCCAGGAAGCCAGCTCTCACTTGCCGCCCACCCAGGCGTCCTCCTCCCACTCCACCGCCCCATCATGGGGGCCTGCTGGGTCCCAGTCACCCACAGCCTGGGCAGCTGTGCTGAGACTTAATGAAAGCTGAGGGAATCCCCCCCACTACACACACACACACACACACACACACACACACACACACACACACACACACACACACTGGCCAAGGGGCCCGGAAAGTACGAGAAGAGTCCCCACCAGGAGCGAGGGGGGGAGCTAAAATGCTGCCTTCTTACTTTCCAGGACAGCAACAGGAACTGGTGACTGATGAGAGTGGGCTTCAGAAAGGCCTTCAGCTTCTGATGAGAGGTGGACCCCCTGAGAGGCTGCTGGTTTGCAAACCGGGGGCAGCTCCTCTTCTGAGCCATCCCCCCACTGGCGAATCACATCACAAGAGCCATGTCCTTAGCCAACTGAGTTATCAGATAGGAATCTCATCCTGGGGACCTGGGACTATGGGAAGCACTCCGGAAGTGTCCAGATACGGGAGTCAGCATGTCTGGGCTCTGCAGCTCTGGCCCTGTGATCTCAACGGGCTTTATAACCCACTGAACCACAGTTTTTCCATCTCTAAACAGTGATTGTACAGAAATTACGCTTGTAGGGTGGGGTGTGCATTATATGAGGTGATGGGTATCAGGCCCCGATGCATGGGATATGCTCTATAAATGGCAACTATATTTCTTAGGCCCTGTTTGAATGCGGAATGATCATTAATTCTAAATAAGTTGTATCCAAAAGTAGGGCTCAGACTAAGGCTTCCAGCGATCTTAGTAACAACCGTTGTATGTTGGGGTGAAAGTGGTGCGCAATAAGGGCTCCTTCTATAGTATCCACCTGGCCTTTTTTAAAGTAACTTTTTTATTTTGGAATAACTTTAGACTTACAGAAAAATTGCAGGTAGTACGGAGTTCCGTATACCCTTCATCCAGATTCCCCAAACATTAACGTCTTATACAACCATGGTACATTTGTCAAAACTAGGAAGTTAACATTTCTACAATACGATGATTTAAACTCCAGACTTATTTGGATTTCACCAGTTTTTCCACTAATGTCCTTTGTTCCAGGGTCCAGTCCACATTGCCTTTAGCCACCTACTTTTGTTTGTTGGTTGGTTGGTTGGTTGGTTGGTTTTGCCTCGCTGCGCAGCTTGTGGGATCTTAGTTCCCCGACCAGGGATCAAACCTGCACCCCCTGCATTGGAAGCGTGGAGACTTAACCAGTGGACCGCCAGGGAAGTCCTGCCACCTGTTTTTTAGTGGATGAAAGGACAGAAGCGTCATTCTTCATTAGCTTTGCTTACTCCCCGAAGGCAGAGCTTCCAGTAAAGCTGTCTCCACCGTGGGCACGGGATCCACTCAAGCTGTCCGGTTGATGCTTCAGCATCTCCCTGATCTGCAAGCAGGTTTCCTAAACTCAGGAGTGCAGGTAGAGCTGCCCTTCTCAAAGCTCTGGATTCATGAAGGATTTCAGTAGCTTCTTGCTAGCTTGGGAGTCTGTAGGGAGAATTTCAGAGCTGTGCCAGACCACACAGATGGGAACTGGGACCCCAGGAGCATCTGAGAGGCCCTGTGTCCCGGCTGCTTGGTGCCCACACACACCCTCAGCCCCAAGTCAGGCCATCTTGTAACTCAGAGGGTGGTTCTGAATCCAGAACTCTTTCTCCCCACACTTGAGCACTTGAATGAGAACCAGAAGGAGTCCCAGCCCATGCCCCAAGCCCTCTTCCCTCAGAACTGGGTCTTGGTGCCTGACGGTGGGCACCCCTGGGTTCCAGCATACCCTGGGATCAGGGAGTCCACTGGGCCCCCAAGAGCAGGGGAGGAAAGCCCCATTGGCTCCGGTGAGGAAGGGACAATGCCCCTTTTTTTCTGGTAGCTGGCAGAGCCTGCCAGGCCCTGAGCTTCTGAATGCCCATTGGAGCCAGACACTGGACTCTGTTTCCCAGGCAGCCCCGTGCCAGGCCTGCCATGACCCAGAGAGAAGGAGCCTTTCTTCCCTGCTGGCCAAAGCCAAGGCTCCCAAAAGAGCATCAGCGGCAAGGGGGGCTGACCTTTGTTCAGGAAGCTGAGGCTTCCCGCTACCCCCCCGCTTGGGAACCTCAGAGTTGGAAAGGGAAGTGTGCCCCCCACCCTTTGTGAGTCGGGTCCGCTCCCTCCTGACTCTGAAGCTACAGGATTCCCAGCCTGCCTGGCTCACTGCCTCCGGCCCCCATCCACCCCCTACCTATTCATCAACTGCTCTGAAGACCTTTCACAAGGCTCATCCTGTTAGCCTTGAAAGGGGCTTGCATTGAAGCCTGCTTAGGGCTGTGTTTGGAAGGAGGGAGAGATTCCAACTGTAGTTAATATGCCTACTTTGAAGGTAGTGGAACCCAGGCCCAGAGAGGTGACTGATGGGCCCAGGGGAGGGGCATGCATCAGGTCTCCAGACCCAGGATTGGAGTCCCATGTGGCTCCCGGGCCACTTGCCCTAAGGACTCATGCCCCTAGCTCTGTGAAAGGGGTGGACCGAGGTGACCTCAAGAGGGCTTGCCCACTGCCGGGGTTGTTTGCTGTCCACTCCTTACTGCCCAATTTGGGAGTCCGTGGATGAGCAAGTGCAGGGCTAGCTGGGACTTTGGAAGGACTGGGAGTCACTAGGAAGACCGTCTCAGGCAAAATGTCAGAGACTTTTTGGTGTGGCTTTTGGGAAAGCCAGGCTATGGGGTGCCCTCTCCCACCAGTGCAGCTCTGGGGGAACCCTAAGCCAGAAAATTGGGGGCAGCAGCAGCCCTCCCTATGAGCCCATCCACTGTGGCACCCCACACACAGGCCAAAGAGGAGGAGCAGAGATGGAGACAGTCACCATGTGCCTACCACACACACCGTACACACACACAGAAACATGTGCACAGAGACACCAAAACCCCACCACCAACAGAACCATGGAGACACAAAGACGAGAACCCACAAACAAGCACACAGCAGATAACAGTTGTTGGGTCCTCATCATAGGCACTGTGATGGGTGCCTGATCATCTCACTGTAGACAGGCACACAAATATACACACAAAGAGACATAAACAAAGAGAGACACACACACACACATTAGAAACCCAAAGACAAACACTTCAGACTCAGACACAAAAGAGGGACAAACACACCTTGGACCCACGAAGATAAACACACCAAAGTTGTCCCAAGGGATCCAGCCTGGGGGCAGGCAAGTACCTTGTCTTTAGAGAACTTGAAAACCGTAGTAAAACACACCTTCAGTCTGCTTTTTCCCCCCCTTGCACTGGCAATTCTTTAACCACATCAGTGATAAGATATTCCTCCCCCCCTCCCCAAATTATTTTGTTAATTCTAACCTGTTGGGTTTTTTTCAGATGATTTTTATTGTGGTAAAATATACATAACATAAAATTAATCATTTTTTCTATTTTTTATTGTGACTATTTTAACCATTTTTAAGCGTACAGTTCCATGGCGTTAAGTGCATTCACAATGTTGTATAACCATCACCACTATTTCCAGAACTTTTTCATCATCCCAATCAGAAACCTTGCACCCATTAAACAATAACTTCCAATCCCCCTTCCCCAGCCCCTGGTAACCTCTTTCTACTTTCCGTTTCTATGAATTACCTATTCTAGGTTTCTCATATAAGTGGAATCATATAACATGTGTCCTTTTGTGTCTTAACCTGTTGGCTTTAATAATAAATATGTAGGCTTCAAGTCAGCACATTTTTTATTACTTATCCTTTAATTAACCCTGTGTTCTACATGGAAGTTAATCCCAATAACTCCCAGCTCCATGCAGTTGGCCCCTTATCCAGTTCTGGTGTTTGGAATCAACTGAGTGTTTTCAGGTGCAGTTTGTGTCGCCTAGCCCTAGCTCTGTGATGGTGAAATTGTAGAAACAGGACTTGAATTGCTTAGTTTTATTTGTATTCAACATTTAAAACAGTGAATTAGAGAGTGAGTTGTGAGGCCATAATAGTTTTGTTAGGAAAGTGTACATTTTAGATTATACAGGAAATATTTTACTGAATTTGAACAGTTTGTTTAGAATTCAAGTTACTTCTTTTTAACTTGTTAGGCTTTTATTCTGATTTAATTCTAATGTATTCATTACTGAGATAGCCCAATATGTAGATCTATATTCCCCCCTTTTAAAAATAATGTAATTTAAAAGTATGTATCCATTTTCCCCCTTTTTGTACTATAATGATTATTGTATTTTTAATTTTATTTGTTTTTGAAATGGCATAAGTTTATATACAAAATTCAGTAAAAGAAAATTTTGGCTGCCTGCCATTTATTTATTGTTATTCATTTCATGATTGTTACTGCTAAAATTTGGTCTTATAGAAGAGGAGTGGTGTTAAGTATCGGCTCAGGGTACATGCTAGCTATGCCCTGAAACGCACAAGTGCATCACACACACACACACACACACACACACACACACACACACACACACACACACACACACACACACACACACCTCCCTCCCTCCTTCTCTCTCTCTCTCTCTCTCTCTCTCTCTCTCTCTCTCCTAAGTGCCCAAAGGCAATGATCATGGGGTAGGCAAATCTCCTTAGCCGACGGCAGTCCCGGTGATGGAAAGGCGGGTCACCCGCCCACTGGGCTCTGCCTAGCTTGGGCGCCGTTGGGCAAGGTGGGGTCTAGGGTGGATGGGCGGGAGACCGTCTCCGACTCGGACCCCTGGGGACATCTGGAGCCAGGGAAACCCCCGCCCCTAGCCCCAGTGTCCCCTTCCTGCTGCACTTCCGAGGTCTACCACGAGGTGCCGCTGCAGCAAAGCGATCCCCGCCTGTCAGCCCGTTCCGAACCCACTGGGCGACGTTTGCGGAGGGAGCTCCCTCTTTGTGCCAGGCACCGGGCCCGGATCTGGGGATTCCAGATGAATAAGGTACAGGCTCTTGTCCCGGAACATCGCACAGCCTTGCCGGGGAGACTCACAAGGAAGCAGAGAGTGACAGTGGCCCGTGGCGGGCGCTGAATGCGCACATAGGCAGGAGGGACACTGCCAGAGCATCGTGCAGAGCCAGGGAAGCTGAGCCCTGAAGAACAGTAGGAGGAGCCAGGAGCAGGGTAAGGGTGCTCCGAGCGGAGGCAGAGGTGTGCACAGGCCTGGAGGTGAGCAAGGATGTTGGGGAGCGGTCAGAAGAGGGGCTGGTTGCGGAGTGCCTTTAGTCCCAGCCTAAAGAGTTTGGGCTTTGCGATGCGGGACACTAGGAAGCCACACAAAGGTCCAGTTGGAGGTGCACTTAGAAAAGTGTCCTGCTATCATTTGTGTTAAAAAAAAAAAAAAAGAAGAGGCTGCAAAAATAAAGAATATGTATACATACACTCCTGAGTATTCACAGAATTTATCCAGAAGATATACAACAGTGATAGACATTAGTTTCCTCTGGGGGTAGGACTGGTGGCTGGGCACAGGGGTGGGAGGGAAAACTTCACTGTGTATATTTTGTTCGTATTGAATTTTGAGCCATGTGAATGAATCACCTTTCTGAAAAATAAACTAAACAAAAATTATTAAATTGAAAACTGTATTTATAATTTAAAAAAGAAAAAGAGGGACTTCCCTGGTGGCCCAGTGGTTAAGACTTGTGCTGGCAATGCAGGGGGCCCGGGTTTGACCCCTGGTCAGGGAACTAGATCCCACATACTGCAACTAAAAGAGCCCGCATGCCAAAACTAAGACCCAGTGCAGCCAAATAAATAAATATTTTTCAAAAAGAAAAGAAATTAAGATCACTTTGGCTGTGTTGAGAGGGCGAGTTGAAGAGACAGAAACTGGAAGCAGGGAGAACTGCAGAAGACTGAGGAGGTCCTGAGGAGAGATGGAGGGGGCCTGGGCCAGGCTGGGAGGCTGGGGTGCTGGGGTGCTGGGGGGCTGGGGGTTGGGAGCAAGCACAGGGCTAGGGGTCTCCAGCCTGGCAACAGGCACAGGGTTCAGCTTATCAGCTTTTCTGTGGCTACAAAAATATAAGGGGCATGAAAACAAAAGTGTTGCTTTTTAAAAGAAAACTGCAACATCCAAACGAACAAATGTTTAACTAGATATCTACAGAACGGAACTGGTGCCTATAAGCCAATTGCCACGTACCTCATAGAGTAAATTATATTCAGTGTGCGTTCGTGTTAATAGGTTTGATAGGTGGGGGGAAGGGATGCCCAATGGGAGCCCTGTGGGACCTGCCTCCATTCTGTACCTCCAGGGCTGAAGCCAGGCACCAGGGAAGTCACATCTTGGGCCAGGAGCAAACTTCTAGGGCTATGGATACTCCTAGACATCCTCACACAAAGGCCCCCTCCTGCCCAAGATGAGAAGTCTGAGCAGGGGCAGGATGAGGCAGCTCCCACAGTGAGGCTCTTTCAAGGGAGGGGTACATGGAGAAACAGTGGTGGAATACCTGCAGTGAAAGGAAACCTTGAGACCATGGTGGTCAACCCCCTTCTTGGACAGAAGAGGAAGCTGAGCCCAGAGAGGGGCAGGGGCTGCTCCAAGGCCACACAGCCAGTTAGCTGCAGCACTGAAACCCACCCCACCTCCTCTGCCTCCCCGCCCTCGGTGGCCTCCACTTGGCTCCACTGTTGCCCTGCACGCCCACTCCCAAGGCCAGGAGATGACCTTCAGGGACCCCTCAGCCTTCCCCAGACAGAACTGTCAGTCATTCATCGCTCCAGAAGTATTATTGGTAGGATTCAGGAAGAACTCCGCGTCCCAGGCCCTGAAAATGGCTGCACCTCCTGGGGAGACGAGTGGAAGGGAGGTTTGGTCTAGGCCTCTGGACATTTGCCTGTGTCACAGGCTGGTGAGCTGGCCTTTCTGTAGCACGGTTTCCTCATCCCAGCAGGCCTCCTTCCTGTCAGCTCATGAAAACCACCAGTTCAGCCAGCCTCACAGTCCTGATGTACACAAGGAAATGGATTTCCAGATTTGATTACATAAAAGTTAAATCCTTACATGAAGCAAAAAATACCTCATATGAAGTTAAAAGTGACAATTGGAAAACATGTCAACAATGTAAATAAAAAGAGGAATAGTATCTATAATATACAAAGATTACCTACAAATTAGTTTTTAAAAAGCCAAGTAACCCACAGGAGGCAAGGTTCATTGAGATAGTAGCAGGAAAGGGATTCTGTATGGTAGGAAGAGTTGGACAAATCTGAGTGTCCTGGAAAAAGTCAGGGAGAGAGGACTCATTCTGTCTCAGTGGGCACAGGACCAGCCTACCCTGTCTTTCTGCCTCCTGTTTTTGTTTTGTTTTGTTTTATTCTGTTCTGTTTGTTTGGCCTCATTGTGCGGCATGTGGGATCTTAGTTCCCCAACCAGGGATCAAACCCGGGCCCCTGGCAGTGAGAGCAACAAGTCCTAACCATTGGACCACCAGGGAATTGCCCCAACAAAGCATTCCTGATTGGACCAACCAGAGGTTTTCCAGAAGGGCAGCAGTATCCCTAGGGGCATTTACATTTCTGTGAGACATTTTTGGTTGTCATGATGATGGGGGCACTGTGAATATTTGGTGAGCAGGGGTGGGGGCTAGAATCCCTGAAAGTTCCACAGAACAGAGCTTTGGCCTGAATCCCACATGACTTTCAAATGTCCCATGGGACAGAGACATAGGTGAAAAATCTGAACCTAGGATCTAATCTCACTTTACATGCTAACAGAAAGTTTTTTTGGCACAGCTTTAATATATATATCGAACATACACCATAGCACAACCACCACTGTGTACATTGAGGAAGCTTATGTTCTGTGTTGTTTAGAATCTTCCAAGAGTTACCATTTCAACACAGTCACATAGCAGTGGCATTTTAGTCACCAAAACAACCATCTGTATCTGTCTGCATCCATCAC
Source organism: Balaenoptera musculus (assembly GCF_009873245.2). Taxonomy (NCBI): domain Eukaryota; kingdom Metazoa; phylum Chordata; class Mammalia; order Artiodactyla; family Balaenopteridae; genus Balaenoptera; species Balaenoptera musculus. The sequence continues at coordinate 38,390,067 of NC_045786.1, forward strand.
TGCCATACTCATGGAGGTCTTCTATGCAGCTGAAGGCACCTGATTGTTTCATCATGTCCTCTAGAATACTCTAGAATCAAGAATACCTGATAAATACTGAGGATATATCTTGAAATACGTATTATTTCATTATACATTTCCTTTTGTTTTTCCTTTATAGTTAGGGCATTGCATTGATATTTTTGCAATTATATGTGTTAGTGGGTTCTATTTTCTACAGATTTCATTAGGATAGTAATATTTGTTATGGAAAGGGGGCACTAGACCTGATGGGATTGGGAACAGCTGGTCTGAGCCAGTCAGTGTCATCTGCCCTGGTGAGGAGTACAGGTCCATGGATTGGGTAGAGCATTTTCCCTCATCTTCTCACTTGCAAGAAAGCAATCCCATGTCCCTGATGACTACCAGCAGCCACCTTGTAATCATGAAGAGGGAGTGTTCCTGAGGAAAAAGCCAACATGAAGGATGGAGATGGAGGACCTGAATCCTTGGGGAGCTCACTGAGCCCTGATGCTACAATGTCCAAGGACATCCTTCTTCTGGACCTTCAGCTCTGTGAGATGTGTCCCTATTGGGAAGGCAGCTTCTGGGTACAATGGCATGAGGGGTCTGGGTTAAAGTAGCACTACAGCCTCAGTTTCCCCTTCAGAAAGAGAGAATCCTAGTGAGCAAGGATACACCCTCCTCTTACTATTGATCCCAACATGGCTGTTGATATTTCTGACCCTTAAAGGCCCCCAGGAGCCATATCTCAGAAGGGACAGCAGCCGCTGCAAACTTCTGCCATAAGTTTCTCTCCACCTGAGAAATGTTTGTGGGGTTCAAAGTGGGTCTAGCAGAAAGGCCATGAGTCTAGGTATTTAAAAGAACTTGAGGTTGAGTATCACTGGGTAAGCCAAAAGTAGACTCACAGGCCCAAGCCACAGAAAAGCCAGCACGGCAGAATCACAGCCTGTTATGCACATCTGGAAGGGACTTGGGAATTACCCCATCCAGTTCCCTTCTGTATCAGTCAGAATAGGCATTGTTATGCTACAGTAACAAACAACCCCCCAAACCTTAGTAGCTTGAAGCCACATCACTTATTTCTCACTCATGTTTAAATACCTATTGCAGGTGCTCATTATAGTCACTCAGGTATGCAGGCTGAAGGGAGCTCCATATCAGCCAGTACTTCCACAATTGCCAAGGGAGAGAAATGAGAACATGGCAAACCCCAAACTAACCATCCCTTAAAGCTGCTCCTGAAAAATCTCTTCCATTCATGTTTCACTGACCAGAACAAGTCACATGGCCATGCCTGTGTTCACCAGGGTTGGGACGTATAATCCTCCTGCAGGGAGGGTCAGTGAAGGGAGGGACACTGAATATGGGGGAACAGTACTACTGTCTCCCACACCTGGTTTGCAGTCTATATGGCCACCCTGATTCCACCTGGGCTCCCAGAGGAACCTTTCTATGAGAGCAGATCTGACTCTTCCCATTCCCATATGAGGGCTTTCAGGGGGACCCCATCCCTGACCAGACAAAGTTTAAACCTTCAGCCTGGCCATCAAAGCCATGGCCTCTGCCCACTTCGCCAGCTCCTCTCATTTTATCCTCTACTTATTCATTTGTCCATAAACATTCACCAAGTACTGACCACTATGCCAAATGCTGGGTATGAAAGTGTATCCAAGACCCCTCTGAGTCCCTTAAGGGGCAGGACTACCTCTTGTTCATACCTAATGACTCCCAGCTCCAGCAGCCAGCCGAGTGCTTCATAGCTCGGGACCTCTGCCTAAAGCCCTGACATCCTCCCTCCTCTCACTTGCAGCCTGGTTCCTCCCTGACTTCTGCAAGCTGTGCTGTGCCATTCCTGGACACTCCACCATCACAGCAGCTATGCAGTGTATTGTTATTACACGGGCTTGTTCACTTGTCTATCTCCCCCAGCAGACTGTGGGCTCCTCAAGGACTAGCATGGGTAGCCCATTGTGAAAAATGGCAACAATTTAAATGTTCAACCATAAGGAACTGTTAAATGTGTCATGGCCATTTATGTTCTGGAATATTACAAAACCATTAAAAATAATGGGGTAATACTCTGAATTAGTAAGTCTCCTTTAGAACTCCAACCTCAGATATAGCGGGGCAGCCTTATCTGTGGCAATAACCTGAGTGTCCACCAACAGGGTACTGGTGAGAAGCACTGGAGTCCAGAATTGTAACGAATGCAGCTGTTAAAAAAGAATGAGACAGTTCTATACTTGCTGCTATGGGACTATCTCCAAGACACACTTGAAAGGGAAAAAAGTGAGGTGCAAAACAGAGTGAATAGTGTGCTAACATTGTTAAACAAAACAGATACGTGGAAAAAATGTACACAGAATGTCTCTGGACAGATACAAAAGAAACTGGTATCAGTAGTTGCCTCTGGAGTGGGGAACCAGGTAGGAAACTTACCCCTTCTGTCTACCCTTTGTACAGATGGCATATTTTACAATGTGCTTTAAAAAAAAAAAGTCAGAAAGAAAACGTAACATCCTGGTAAAGCATTCAAGATATCTTGTTATCTTGAAGTGATAAATTTAGATTTCAAAATCGTAGGTACAATATGACCACTATTTTTCTAGAGAAAAATGTACACTGCATCTCAATGTATAGAAGTGTTGCATTGTGTGCTATTTTAATAAATTTATTTATTTATTTATTTTTGGCTGCGTTGGTCTTCGTTGCTGTGTGCAGGCTTTATCTAGTTGCAGTGAGCGGGGGCTACTCTTCGTTGTGGTGTGCGGGCTTCTCATTGCAGTGGCTTCCCTTGTTACGGAGCATGGGCTCTAGTCGCGTGGGCGTCAATAGTTGTGGCATGTGAGCTCAGTAGTTGTGGCTCGTGGGCTCTAGAGTGGAGGCTCAGTAGTTGTGGCACACGGGCTTAGTTGCTCCGCGGCATGTGGGCTTTTCCCGGGCCAGGGATCGAACCCGTGTCCCCTCCATTGGCAGGCGGATTCTTAACCACTGTGCCACCAGGGAAGTCCCTGCTATTTTAACTTAGTTTTGACATTCTCCTGATGAAAATTCAAACAGTAGAAAAGGGTATAAACATAAAAATATACATTCTCCTATTGCTTCCCTCAGTTCAGCTCCCTGTAGCCTCTGCTCAACTTATCTTACCAAAAACATTAATAGTCATTAAGTCGGAGTGGAGGACTACAGGGATATTTTCTTTTCTGTACTTTTCTGAAATTTCTAATTTTTCTCAATAAGCATATATATTACTATGGAAATAAGAAAAAAATACATACTTTTTAAAAGTGCTTGGAATTGAGTGAAGCCTTTCTTCCTCCCTTCCTTCCTTCCTTCCTTCCTTTCCTCCCTCAACTCTGAAGAAACAGGCTTGGTGCTCCTCCACCACCATTTCCACCTACACCATCCCCCCACCAACAACTTTTCTAAGTTCCAGGAAAGGCTTCCGGTTCCATTGTAAATAAAATCCTCCTTCCTCACCTTCTGCTCTGCCCTCATTGCCTCTACCCTCCCCTCCCTCCTTAAACCTCTGCCACCCAGACCTCCTTTCAGGTGCAGACCAGCACCAGGGAGAGAAACCTGTTGATTTTCTCGAGGGACTGATCCCAAGAATTCTGTCTTGTTCTTCCTCAGAGACTCTGGAAATGGATCCAAAACACAGGAAGGGAGAAAGGGAAGCAGCCTGAAGAACACCTCTTTCATGGGATCTCCAGTTAAAAACAACAGGCCTTGTTAAAACCTCACCTTAATGAGGCTCCTTCTCGGCCTAATTGTCACCATGGCAATGACCCCTAGCAGCCATCCTTAATTAACTCGGAGTCAGAGTCACCAAATGAACTCCTCCAGTAAATTGCCCACCAGCTCAGGCAGTCACGCGGCTCCTCCTCTGTCCTTTGGCCTCCGGCACAGGTGATGGGGCAGAAAATTCTCAGCCCCAGCCTTCCTTTCTACCTCCTGATTCTCCCTGGCAGGTCAGGGGAGGGGTTCAGACCCATGATAATACTAATAATAATAGAAATAATAATAGCTACTATGCGAAACGCTTTATTTGCATTATCTCTTTTAATCTTCACAGTAATCCTATGAGGGTTGCACTACTGCTACCCACCTTTTTCAGATGAGGAAACTGAGGCACAGAGAGACTAAGCCAGTAAGTGGCAGAGCTGGTATTTAAACCTAGGCTCCAGAGCCACCCTTGTAATCCCTCCACTGGAGGTGAAGTTCACAGGGTCACCTGCTTCTCTTGAGCACAATAAATACCTGGAGTTTCCTGTCTACTACTTTCCAGCTGTGTGACCTTGGGCCACTTGGTTCACATCTCTGAGCCTCGTTCCTCATCTAGAGCAGGAAGGGTGATTAAAGTGGGTCAGGGGTTGGAGCCTGAACAGCCTCATCAGTTCTATTCAATAATGACCCCTGACTCCATCAGAACCTTCCTGTTGTCTTCACCCTGGTGTGGTTTCAGAAGCAAGACGGCATGAAGGTTAAGAGATAATAAATGTGATCATCCATGCAAAGCCCTGAGCACAGTGCCTGCCCATAGTAAGTGTTCAGTGAATATTAGCTGTTATTATTTTCACTAAGTGGATTAAATTGTCTCAGCTGTCCAAATGTGGAGATGGCCCTGAGAAAGACCTCCTCCAGAATGGGGCCAACAGTTGGGAACATGGGGAAAAGGAAGCAGTGGAGATGGCCCAGTTGCCACCAGTTTTAGGATAGGTGAGCAAAAGGCTCAGGCAGCTGTGGGAGAATACACTGGAAGAGCAGAGTATAGCTGTGGACCAAAGATGGTAGCCAACATCTCGCCCTGGCCTTGCCCATTGAACATGCTTCCATCAGCCTAACCAGATCAGATCAGGAGGTCCAGGCGACAGCCATCAGGGCACATTCCAGCCAGAAGGAATAGGCACTTTCCCTCCCACAAGGGACACTCCCTGGAAGGGACACAAGATACTTCTGCTTACATCCAGTTGGCCAGAACTTAGTCACAGGTCCATACCTAACTCCAAGAGAGGCTGGAAATGCAGTCTTCCTTTTGGGCAAGCATGGGGAAAGGGAGACAATCCAGGCTTTGCCACAAACCTTCAAGTTCTTCTCCACACCACCCCTGAGTAATATTTCTAAACTGAAACTTCTGACCATGTCTAAATCCTTCAATGTCTCCCCACTGCCTTCAGCATGAGCTCCAAATGTATGAGCATGGATTATAAAGCCCTGAAGGATCTGTCCCCATTGCTTGCCGCTTACCCTTCATTCTAGCCACTCTGGGCCACTGGCCTTCTCTAAATCAGCCTTGCTTCCATGACTCTATGCCTTTGCCCATGCTTGGAATGCCATTTTTCTCTCTTCTCCATTTAGTTAGAATATTATCTCCTCCCTAGAGTCTTCCCAGGGTCAGAGAGAAAGAGGTGACCAGGACAGACAGGAAAGGGTATGCATTCAGACTTGGGCTGGGGAAGGAGGAGGCATTCTGCTGTCCAGGGCTAAAGAGAGGCCTGAGCTGGAGATGCAGCAGCCTTACATGTGTCAGCAGGAGGCAAGCTGGGGCTACCCTTGAGTTTTTGAGATGGGAAAAGATGATGGGTTCCAATTTGTTCCTCAACCCCCATTTGACAGATGAGAAAACTGAGACCTGGAGACAGGCAGTAACTTGCCCAAGGTCACACAGAGGCAGAGTAGGGACACTTGGTCCCCCACTGGTGCTCACACCACACTTGCATTACTAGGTTGAGCCTGTATATGGATATTTTATGGGACAAGGGGCAGTCCTGGAGGCATCATGCCAGGAGGTGTGGTTCATGAAGGGACAGGATGGGCAGGGGGTACCCAGAGGCCTAGTCTCTCAGCAGCAACCTTTGCAGCCCCAGGAAAACACACACACACCCGTGGGGCCTGGGAGCTGCACTTGGCCTGGCTCTGCAGTTCTCCCATGACTTCAGGAGGGGACGCAGAGCAGCTAAAGAGAGGTGACAGAGGTCGAGGAGCATCCAAGGGAACCCACTTGAATCCATCTGCTTCACTTCTGCAGCCGCGGCACCTGAGAGCACAAGGTTGGTCCTTGTCTCCACCCTTGGTAATTGAGACTGGGTGCTTCGTGCTCCCCCACTAGACAGCGAACTCACAGCCATTGTTCCACAGTGGGCACTGAGTGAGAGAGGCCACCTCTGCTTCTCAGGGCTGCTCATCAAGGCTGCTTGGGGATCACTGTGATCCTAAGGTCTGGGGACTCTCACTGAGCCCAGGGTCCCTGAGAGAAAAATCTGCTACCATCTGCCTAAATGACAGGCCAAGTAGAGTCAGACAATATTTGAGGGCATTGAATCTTTCCCAACTTGAAAAATAAGGCAAAAAGAGATATCTGCTGCACTCCTGAAGGGAAGCTGAGCAAGGGAGGTGGCTCTGGAGAGCCTCAAGCCTGGGCATGGGGCCTGCCAAAGGGTATGCGGTCCAAGGCCACTCAGACCCGGATTCACTGGTTGGTGGGAAGCAAGAATGTGTCCTGATGCTCCAGTGTCCATCGCAATCTGGTCCCTATGAGGTTAAGGGGCTGCAAAGCTCTGATCTCACAAGGGTGAATGTCAAACCGTTTCATCAGCTGGGATCTTGAGTTCAAATGAAAAAGAAGAGAAAATGAAAACTCTGCTAAACATGTGTGCCCTGAATGTCTTATTAAGGCTCAGATAGGTTCTGAGCTGATTTTAGAAGCATGTGGAAGGTTGAGGGCATGGTCTGCCAATGGGGCACTTACCTGGCTGAAAATGTTTAGCCCAGGGCTTTACCACCTCATGGGGTTCCTTCCCTTTGGCCTCCCTGCCAGCTCCCAGTCCATTTTCCTCTTTCTTAGCCTGCCTGGCTATGTCAATGCCAGCTACCATTTCCTCTTACTCTCTCCTGGTCTTCCCTCTAATCAACCCAACCCAGACTCCCATTTCTCAAAGAGGACCTCTTTGAGGATATATCCAAGGGTCAGTTCTCAGTCCTCATCTTACTTGGCCTGTCAGTATATTGGACACTTTTGATCTCTCCTTCCTTCTTAAGACATTTTCCCCCTGCCCTCAAGGATACCACTTTCTTTGTTCTCCTCCTACTCAAAGACTCTCTCTCTCGGCCTCCTTTACTGATTCTCAGCTTCTTCCCCTCAAAATCAAAGTACCCCAGTGTTCAGCCCTTAGAACATTTTTTTTTCTTTCTACACTTACTCCCTAGTAATCTCACTTGCCTCATGGTTTTAAATAAGACCTATAATGTAACAACTCCCAGGTTTAAAACTCCAACCTGGACCTCTCCCCTGAATGCCAGGCCTATAAGTCCAGTTGCCTATGGGACCTCCCCCCCACCCAGCTTTCTGATAGGCCTCTCAAACTTAACATGTCCAGAGCCAAGCTATCCTTTTTTCTGACCGCGCCACTTGTGGGTTGTGGGATCTTAGTTCCCTGACCAGGGATCGAACCCAGGCCCTCGGCAGTGAAAGTGCAGAGTCCTAACCACTGGACCACCAGGGAATTCCCAAGCTGATATCCTCAATCCCAAAATTCTGCTCTTAGTTCTATCTTGTCAGTTCAGGAAATAGAAACTTCATCCTTCCAGAAGCTCAAATCAAACCCCTGTAATCATCCTTGATTCCACTATTTCTTTCACACCCTACCTCCAACCCCTCAGCAAATCATAGCAGTTTTGCCTTCAAAATATATGAGAAATAAGCCAGTTCTCACCCATCACTACTATCCTGATAGGTGTTTAAGGTGGGAGAAGTAGGCAGGGGCTAGACCATTGAAGGGGAGAGAGGGTGTCTTGGCTGTGGCGAGAACATTTAAGTTTTACTCTGAATTATATGGGAGACCATTGGAAAACTTTAAATATGATGAGATTTCTCTCTTGAAAAAACTACCCTGGGTGCTGAGCGGGGAATGAATTGAGGGGGCAAGGCTGGAAGTAGTGAGACCTGTTAGGTAGCTATTGAGGTTTGGAGGCAGGATGATGATGATGTGCATTACTTTCCTTCCGTGAAGAAACCCCCACCTCAGTTCCTTCGGAGGAGCCCATCTCAGAGGCTGGAAGGCGGGCCCCGGGTGTGGCTGAATCAACTCGCTCCGTCGGTAACACCAGCAGAGGCGGTCCGCGTTTCAGCACCACTGGGTGGACAGCTCCCGCCCCTTTTCAGAATTGGGAGCCTCGGCGTTCAGCCCGCGCCCAGCGCCCTCGCTGGAAGCCGGCGGCCAGGGGAAGCGGCCCTGCACTGGGTTTAGGCGAACACCCTTCCTTTGGAAACCTCCGTTTGCCACGCTCTAAAATGGAGTTAATAACGCCGTTGCTCTGCCTCACAAGGCCGCTGCAAGCGCCAACGAGCCAGCTACCCAAGGGTTTTGGGAACACCAGTGGATGGGGCTGCCTGAGAGCAAGACCTTTTAAAAGAGTTTCCGGGACTTCCGGTCCAGTGGTTAAGACTCTGCGCTTCCAATGCAGGGAGCGCTGGTTCGATCCCTGGTCGGGGAACTAAGGTGCCATATGCCACGGGGCGCGACCTAAAAAAAAAAAAAAAAGAGTTTCCCTACAGACCCCGGAGTTCATTTCCCCGACTTTGGAGAATTTAAAATGAAGCCGAGTCTTCAGCGGATTGGGGGAAGGAGCTGTTGGAAACCTAATCTGGGGTGCCTCCCACACAGCCCTTGCCCCTGGTCTCCTGCACCACTGTGCGTGGAGTCGCTGTTGACAAAGCTCTGGAGAACTACGCTACTTCTCCGAGAGTTGGACAATCAGTCTGAACTGTTCGACAGCGCAGATTTTCTCCCTCCAACAGCAGAGTTTCTCCGGGATGGAATGGCGAGAGCCAGGACTCCATTCCTGCCCTTACCGTCGCTGGGCCCTAACCAGATCTAGTTCCTCTTGATGTGTTTGAACTGGTTTGATTTTCTTGTTTGGAGATTAGCAGGATTCCTTTTCTTGGAGTTGGGGAGCACCACTTGGGAACAGCAGACTGAAGGGACTTTGCTGTGCCAACTCAGGCTTTCAAAGATGCAGTCTTGCTAGGTCAGGGAAGCCAGGAGGGGCCACGAGATTTCTCTCTCTGAAATGACTTCTGGGTTTTGGGTCCCCGAAGAGGAGCTTCCTCTCAGCTTCCCTGAGGGAAAGGGAGTGGAGAGTCAGACTCTGGCCTTAGGGATACTGGCAAACCACAGCGGGAGCCAACCTGGGCATCCGGAATGGCCCCACTGCTAAACCCTGCATCAGTCTGGCTCTCCAGAACCCTCTGCAACTGCCCAAGTCCACACAGTCATCCGGCCGGCCATTTGGCCCTCTCTCCTTCCCTTCGCTCCAGAGTGGAGGCCCAGGAGTCCTCTGGGAGCCTTCTCACACTGTGAGGGGGCTCGGTCTTTTATTTATTTATTTATTTATTTATTTATTTATTTATTTATTTTATTTATTTATTTTTGGCTGCATTGGGTCTTCCTTGCTGCGCGCGTGCTTTCTCTAGTTGCAGCAAGTGGGGGCTACTCTTCGTTGCGGTGCGTGGGCTTCTCATTGCATTGGCTTTTCTTGTTGCGGAGCACGGGCTCTAGGCACGCCGGCTTCCGTAGTTGTGGCTCACGGGCTCTAGAGCGCAGGCTCAGTAGTTGTGGCGCACGGGCTTTGTTGCTCCGCGGCATGTGGGAACTTCCTGGACCAGGGCTTGAACCCTTGTCTCCAGCATTGGCAGGCGGATTCTTAACCACTGTGCCACCAGGGAAGCCCGGGGCTTGGTCTTTAGGCCTGCCAGGCTCCAAAAGGACTAGGGCACAGGTGCCGCAACCTCAGAACCACCCTGCCCCCAAGAGATAATGAGGTGGATACAGAAGTGGGGAGGTGGCCGGAAGTAGGTTTCTTGGTGTGAAAGGGTGGCCAGACCCAGACCTCATTCAAACCCCAGCTCCTTCTCTTTTTCCTCACTCACTAGGTGACCTTGGGCAAGTCCCTTTTCATTTTACTGCTCTCAGCCTCAGTTTCTTCAACTGTGAAATGGGATGAACGTAGTTCCTCCCAGGGGGCTGCTATCAGGAGTCACTGAGATAAAAGTAAACCTCTTACTACAGCCCCAATGACTCATTAAAATGTGGGTGCCCTCCAGGAAGGGAAGTGCCCGAGGAGATTCTCAGAATTAAGGGAGACTTCCCCCACCCCAACTAGTTCATTTCCTGGTATCTCTCTAGACCTCTGTGACCTCCACTGAGGACTGGGCAGACACATGTTCACACTCATTGTACAGATGGGAAAAGTGAGGCCCTGGAGGTGACCTGCCCTGTCCAGGGTCCCACTTTGGTTCCTCTGACCAAGACTCCGGTGAAGGCGACATCTACCCTCAGCCAGAGTTACCTTAAGTGTCTCTCCTCCCTCCCAGGGGCGTCAGCACCCCATTTCAGGAACTTCTAAAGGGGCCTTGGGAAAAATGGCTGCTCCTTCATCTTTAAATGAGGAGAATAAGACTCCTCAGATGAGCATGAGGATGAAATAAGATAAAAAGTCAGCAATGTATCCAGCACTCAGTCCTGAGTGGGGGATTTACAGTCTCCCCAAAGGAGCCCACATCCCCCTAAGGGGCTAGTAGTTTGGCTCCAGATGGTTCATAGGGGTTAACTGACCCGACCAGGGTCACACAAATGGAAACGTGTAGCTCCACGACTCCAACCCAAGTTCTCTCGGAGCGCCTGAGAGAGCAGGAGCCAGGCTCCAGGCAAGTCTGCTGGGGCAAAAGGCGTGGGCGAGGCACTGGCAGGGCCAACAAGGCTGCCCGCAGCTGCGCTAGAGTCGCTGGCTCCGACCGGTTCTTTGGGCCCCTCGGGCGGGCAAGGAGCTGAGCAGACTCATCCCAGGCGGGTCCCCTCACTCCCCCACCACTCTCCAGATCCCACCGCCAGACCTCATCCTCACCCTCGGGGCGGGGGGTGCTGGAGGTGAGGAACCCTCCTGCGGTGGGGCGAGGAGAAAAGCATCTTAGGTCATTCCGTTTCTCAATGTCTTTCTGATGCCTGCATTTTCAAGCCGACACTCAAACTGGTTTTTAATTAGCCACGATGATGGATTGTCGGCAGCTCTGATATTTTAAAATATCTGTGAACAGCTATTACGTACATACATATACATATATATATACCAGGACTCCCAAATTAGCTCTTCTCTCAGCTCCGGACCCGCCACCGCAGGGTAGTGGCGGAGAAAACAGCGTGGCAGGAAGTGGAATCAAGAACATCACGGTCAAGGCCAGATCCCACGTGGCACCCCCACCTTGTGCCAAAGGGGCTCAGGTTTTACCTCTTCCCGGGTCTCCGCAGGGGTGGCGTGAAGGGCTGGGGGAAGGATACGGTTTTCACTTCCAAACTGCCGTGAAGGAGGCCCTTGCGCCTACACCTCCAGGCCACAAAGTCTCCCAGCGACTCTAAGCGAGAAGTACTGGGTGCCTATTCCGAGCTGGGTGCTGAGGGCGCAGCGGAGAAGCAGAGCGCACCGCGGCCCTCCACCAGCGCAGGTCACCACCAACTGGGCTTCCCTAGCCCAGGCCTGTGCAGGACCCAAACCCGGGCCCCTCGCGCTCAAGAAGTCGGTCTCCACGACAGCGTTCGTTCCAGGCAGGGCACCTCACTGCTCCACCCGAACCCCCAACTTTCCAGCTATCCTGCGGGTGCGGCACTGGGGGGTGCACCGCACACAACGGGTACACTGTCGAGGGTAATTTCCGCTAGCTCAGCTTGAAGGAGCCGGCCACGTTGTGGTGACTCGGGCTCCCCCTGCTGGCACCCTCGGTAACGACCTGAGCCCGGACCAGCTGCGAAAACTGGAAAGCTTATTTTTTTTTAAGCTATAGGGGACCCTCTAACCACCACTGTCTGCCAACCCCGACCCCAACCCCTCCTCCCGCCAAAGTTACACGCGAGAAGATTCCGGGAAGGTCTTATGTTCCTATAACTTTATTCTAAATGCAAACAAAATGAAAAATGCACTCATCTACCAACAAATATGTTCGGAGCACTCTAATATTAATCACTTTTGCTGGGAATTACCTGGTGGTGCAGTGGTTAAGAATCCACCTGCCAATGCAGGGGACATCGGTTCCAGTCCTGGTCCGGGAAGATCCCACATGCGGCGGAGCAACTAAGCCCGAGCGCCACAACTGCTGAGCCTGCGCTCTAGAGCCGACGAGCCACAACTGCTGAAGCCCGCGCGCCTAGAGCCCGTGCTCCACAACAAGAGAAGCCACCGCAGTGAGAAGCCCACGCACCACAACGAAGAGTAGTCCCCGCTCGCCACAACTAGAGAAAGTCTGCGCACAGCAACGAAGACCCAGCACAGCCAAAAAAAATTAATTAAAATAAATAAAATATTTTTAAAACCCTTAAAAAAAATCACCTTGGCTAACACTAACTGAGCAAGTACTGCATGCAAGACATTGTTGGGCTCTTCTACATGAATTTAGTTCATTAAACCCTCACAACAACCCTAGCAGGGTGGCACTGTTATTATCTCCACTTTATAATTGAAGACACTCAGGCTCCAAGAGTTGTGTTCAAGGTCACACATAGCTGGTAAGTGGCTTTGAACCTGGGCTGTTACCAGTGCCCAGGCCACCAACCACTACATTATACCCTGGAACACTGTGGTTAAAAAGAGAAAGAAAGAAAGAGGAATTGGCTTCAAAGGATCTCTTGTTCTCTAATTTCCCTGGGGAATTTCTCCTAGAAAGAGAAACAGATGAATGTTTCATCTAGAGAGAGATGTAAGGGTTTTCCTGGTCACTTCCTGGGTATGCATTTCCTTGTGGCACCAGAATAAGATGGTTTCCCCACATTCCAAAGGAGAGGTAAGGTTAAAAAAATTAAAAACATGCAAATCACTAGCAGTTTGAGATCCCCACCTCCCTTCCTTCCAGAAGGGAAGAGATGAGGCTTAATAAAGAAGCCTAAGAAGCCAGGAAACATGAAGGAACCCCAGGAATCTTCACCACCTCAAAGTGGATCCATCACACTCTTTCTGAGCCTCTCCTTTGTTCCTGGGGACTTGGAGTGGGCCCCAGCCCTGCCCTCACCATGGGCCTGGGCACAGCTTTGGTGCGAGGTGATAAGTGCTGTGATAAAATTACAGTGTGCAGAGTGAGTTAGGGAACAAGCATTCACCCTGGAAAGAGTGTCACAGTGAGACAGCCATGGACCCAGGTGGGAGTCCAAGAATCTTAGAGTAGAAAGAGGCCTTGAATACCAGCGAATCTATCATTTATACAACACGGGGACTTCCAAGGTGCCACAACTGTACCTCAGGCACAGGACATTAAATGGGCCACTCCAGTCCCTGATTCCAATATTCCAATTTGGAAACTAGAAACTCATTTCATCACTTTCCACTCAGCCCCAGCGTCATCACTGTACCCTGCCCCAGGCCTGTATATTGTGTGTGGTTGTCCCTTTTAAGACTCTTAAGTTTTTTTGAAGACAGGTTTGTATGTTACTCATCATTGTATTCTAAGGTCTGAGCACAGAATCTGACACAGGAGCACAGGAGGGGCTGAACTAAACAAATTCCCCCAAAGCATCCCTGACTGGTGATCATCTTGCCCCTATTTGAATCCTCCCAGAAATGGGGCACTCACTACTTCTCCATGGGATGGCTTCCCCTGTGAGTCAGTTGGTTGGTTGGGTTCTTCCTTCTGTAGCCTCCCAGACCTAGTAGCACCCACTGAGCCTTTCCTGAGACCTAGGAAAAGCTACAGATTGTACCAGAGAGCCGTCTGTCTTTGGAGCCCAGTTGGAAGGGGAAAAGTGGGAAAGGGAGATTTCTCTTCCCAAAGGGCGTTAGGAGACCCACCTGAGCCCCAACGGAGAATCCAGCCCATCTGGAGCTTGAATTCACACACAGTGTGTAGTTGGTTGGGGGTTTACTCTGGAAACTCCCTTGCATGTCTGGCCATGAGTGTCTGGGAGAGGCTGGCCAGGAAATGCTAAAACACTGTAATGGCATTTCGGTTCCAGAGTATTTTCCTGAGTTTTCACATGTTAGTGTGAGTTATCAGATGTGCATGTGTCCATGCATGTGTGTGCATGACAGCCTCTGTATCTGAACACAGGCTAGGCATGGATCCAAGAACATGACCAGAGCAAGCCTATATCCTGGGGAGGGAGAGGGGTGTGGCATCACCACACTGTGCACAAGCTGGTGAATGTCCTAGAGCCACAGAAGAAATGGGGTCTGGATAACCCTAGGGGTGTATACGTATGTATATATGAGTATGTGTGTGTTCACAAACAAACCCCAGTCTGGGTGGTTTGTGTGTGTGTGTATGCACAAAGACAAAAACAAACTGGTTCTGGACTTCCCTGGTGGTGCAGTGGTTAAGAATCCACCTGCCAATGCAGGAGACACGGGTTCGAGCCCTGGTCCGGGAAGATCCCACATGTTGCAGAGCAACTAAACCCATGCACCACAACTACTGAGCCTGTGCTCTAGAGCCCATGAGCCACAATTACTGAGCCCACATGCCACAACTACTGAGCCCACGTGCCACAACTACTGAAACCCGCATGCCTAGAGCCCGTGCTCCGCAGCAAGAGAAGCCACTGCAATGAGAAGCCTGTGCGCAGCAACGAAGACCCAACGCAGCCAAAAATAAAAATAAATAAATAAATCTATAAAAACAAACAAACAAACCGGTTCTACGTCTGGGTGACAGTGCATGTGGTATGTGTGTATATTTACAAGCATTTCTAACCTGGTTCTGTGACGTTGTGATCTTGTAGCTGAGCATGTATGTATGCATGTATGCATGTGCATATGTGTGTCTACAATGTAATCCCAAGACTATATGTGAATGACTAGGTGTGTTTGTGTGTTTAGATACGAAGCCAAATCTGAGTCAGAGTCTGGATGACTCTGTGTGTGTGTTTTTCCTGCACACCCCAGCATGCATAGTTCCCAATCCCATGGACATATGTGGGTGCTCTGACTACAGAGGCTGAGCCCAGGTAGGTCCCCAGGCTGGCTGAGCATGTAGGGGAGTATGTAAGGGTGACGTGTTTATGGGCAAACTCGCCGAGCCTTTGTCTGATGCCCACTCCCCATGGCCTCTAAATTCCTCACCCTGGCAGAACCTAGGCTGTCCTTGCTCCCAGACTGCCTTCCCCAAGGAGTCCCTTTAACTTGCAGCTTCTTTCCAGGCCAGGAGGCTGAGAGTTGGGGGATATTCATCTGGGGCGGTTTTTGTTCCGTCTCATGAAAGGCCTCAATGGCTGGGAATACCATTCTAATTACAGGGAAGCCTAGCTTATGTGGGGGACACAAAGGGCTGTGGTCTCATAGCAGCTCCTTCCATCCGTCAAATAAGGCTGTCTAATGACGGGGTGAGAGCTGTGAATGCCTAAAACAAACTCGAAAAGGAGGGAAAATAAAGCCGCCGGGGGCTTAAAATATATTAAATTACCCTGATTAGGAGTTGTGGCTTTGCTGGAGCTGGTTGGAGAGGCTGGGGAGGCTTCGAGTCCTGCTATTCACTTGGGGGGGAGGGGTCAGTAGGTCGGGAGGGGTTCACAGAGCCCGGGCCCATTCTCATGCTAACACCAGGGACACACTACAGGCTTAGTGGGCTGGAAAATAGAAATGAATTTGCCATAATCCTCCTCCTCCTCCCAAGCCCAGGAGAAGCGTTGCCTAATTGCAGCCCCTTAGAGGTGCTGGGCACTGGGGCAGGGCCACACCCTGGAACCTGGGCCCCTCGGCCTTCTCACTCCTCACTCCTTTTTCCTGTGGGGCAGGCTCAGGGCCTGGCAGTGGATCAGAGCATGGTGTGTGTGTGTGGGGGGGGGAGTGCCAGTGTGCATGTGCATGAGTGTGCACACACACTCACACTCCCTCCTTTTGAGGGTGCAATTATTCACAATCATCCCTTTCCACATCCACATGCCATGCACAGACACAAATACCCCTTCACTTCTCCAAACACACCCCTTCACACACACACTTCTGTAGGCACAAATACAACTCCACACAATTTGCAGACACATGTACCCCTTCATGGGTGAATACACACAGGCCCCAACATACTTTCACAGGCACCCATGCATGGACACGCATTCTTCCTTGGTGGCCACATGCTGCTTCTTAGACATGAACATATCTCTCCAGATATGCCCCTCAAACCACAGACTTAGTATAATTTCAATGCTTACAGCAGAAGAAACTGAGGCCTAGAACACAGCCAAGGGACTGCGCCACCTGTGTCACCCTATCTAACTGCTGCAGGACCTTGGGTTGGTCTGTTCCCTACCTGGGCCTGCCTCAGTTTCCTACTATTAAAAGGAGGTGCTTGGACTAAATGTTCTAGAAAACCCCTAGCCTAGAAATTGGCCAGGTGTTAGGGGTTACTCCTCCTTCCCCTTCCCTGCTTCTGCATTTATGTGTGCAAACACACACACTCCACAATGCACATAATAACGATTTTCTCGGTTTCGCAGGGTACAGACTAGAGGGAGGCCTGCGAGTCCAGTGGCCTGCGTCCGCGCAAGTCCCGCTGCAGGTGGCGCTGCCGCCCCGCCCACCCACCTACCTACCTACCTTCCTACCTTCAGCCGCGCCTGTCTGTGGCTCCGTCCGTGCGACTTTGCCGGTTTGGGACGCGGGGGAGTCAGGTGTGGATCTGAACCACAGAGCCCCACAGTGTGGCGCCCGGAACCCAGGAGAGGCATCCAAACGCGTTCCTCCCCGGCCAAGGACGCCCTCTGCCGGCGGATCTGGAACAGGCGCGCCCAGAGGAGGCCGTACGAAGGCACGTGACCATCAGGCCTGACCCGAACAGTCAGCGCCCTGAAACCTACTCCCCCCAGTACTCCGCTCAGCTGAGATAAGCCAGGGAAGCGCTGGCCAGACTGGAACGGAGACTGCGAAAGTAAACTCCGCAGTGGGAGTGTGGCAACCGCAAGGCCTCGCCGCCCCTTTCCTCTCGCGGTCTCTAGGAACACCCCTCTCCTTCCAGCGCCTCGCAATGAGTCCGCGGGTACGAGCGAGCGGAGGGGCCAGGGGCCAGGGTGGGCGGGCACACCCAGGGCCCGCCGCGGGCTGCTGGCCAACCTGAACCAGTCGGCCTCAGCGTTTCCATCTGAGCTGTGGGCAAGGGAGGGCTCTGGGCAGCCAAAGAAGCCAGGAAGAAGCCCCAGAAAGGGAAAGAATTTCCCTCCCATCCACCCCACGAAGAGAAGGCGGAGACCCCGAACCCTCAGAAGACTACCCTCGCCCCCCACCTCCGGGGGTCAGCCGGGGCCGCTGTCGCCCCTCCTCCCTGGAGGGCGGCACCAAGCCTAGTGGATGACAATAGGGGCATGACCCCTGGCTGCAGTGGGGGCAGGGAGTGCAAACGAGATCCTCCAGGCTTGGGCACCCAGACGCGCTACGTGGTGGCCGGGCATCAATGGGGTAGAGCAGGGGGCTGGGGGACCAAAGAGGCGCGGGTTTAAGATAGGGGCAGGATTGCTTCAATGAACCAAGGGGTTTCAGAAAACCAGACGGTACAGGGACCGCAGATCCCTCCCCATCCCCTCCAAGGGGTCCACGATATCTGCAGCGTGAAATTTTCAGGGGCCACACGTACCTCCGAGGTGAAATTAGAACGCAAGGGTCTGCTAAGCCTAGTTGTGAGGTCCAATAACAGGCTTCGGGCGACCTCAGCACTCTATTCTCGGCCCTACGCATTTGCACGGCTCCCTCCCCAAGTATGGTTCGCCAGAGCTCTGCTCTGGGGATTTATCTAGGCCGAACCCCACAAGCCTTCTCCAGGCTTCCCAGCTCCAGGCCAGGTGGCCCCACGCACTCCTATAGTAGGGACAGAGGAACTCCCACGGGGCCACTCGTCCGGAAGAGCCAAAATGAAATGCGGCGGCGGGGGGGAGGGGGGGCGACGGGGGCGGGGAGTTGGAGAGGCTGTTTGAGGACAAACCACGGTGTTTGGAGAGGACCTGGCTCACCACCTTCGCCGAGGCCAGAGTCTAACCTGGAGGGCCTCTCTAGGGACCCCAGCGTTTCCCCAACGGCTGCCCAGGCCTCGGGCCTGGCTGCGCCTGCTGGTAAGCGAACCAGCTCGAGACCCGCCGGGCCCTGATCCGGTTCGATTCCGCTCCTCCCTGGTCTCTTGGGGAAGCCGGGTCGGAGCCCAGGGGACAGCTGGTATTGAACCAAGGGCGTGGCTGAGAAGGCTGAAAATGGGGGCGCCGACCGAGAGGACTGAAGCCCTTATTGCCCCAACCATGCTTCAGCCGCGCCTTGGTGATCAGTCCCAATATTTGGGAAGGGCGCCCAGGCGTCCTCTCCTCCCGGTCCCCGAAGCCCTTCGCCACAGTCAGCCGCCCGGAAGTCCATAGATTCCTGCGGAAGCGCACACAGCCACGCCATATAGCACGCCGTGTAGTTTATTCAACGCAAACCTACGGGAACAACGAATTCGAATTCCAGAATTTTCTCCAAATAAAATAAAACTTCAGGAGGCGACATTCAGCCTCTAGAACGTGAGGTGCGGTAGTCTCTCTCAGGAGGAGAAGGGGTTTGTTTGATGCCCTGTGGGGCGAGAGGGAACCCCTTCCACCTGGCTCTCCCGGAGGCTCCCCGCGGCCCGCGGCCTGGTGCCCTGGTTCTCAGGGCGAGGAAGGCGCCCGCCAGACTCCGCGGCCACAAAAGGGGCCTGAGTGGGCTGGAGGCGTCCCGCAAGCCGAGATACAGAAATGCCTGGGTTCTCCCAACACAGGAGCCACCAGAGTCCAATGTGTAGCCAGAAACTGGAGACAAGGAAATTTCGAGCCACTCCTTGTTTAAAGCATATCTCCCGAAGTCACCTTCATCGTTCCCTTGTCTGCCCTCATACAAATGACTCACCCCATCAATTACCTCCCTTTAACCATAAAGAGACGCGGGATCTTTTTTTTTTTCTAGAATATTCCAAAAATGAGCGGCTGTATTTGGGTGAATTCCAGCGGGGCCGAGCTTGTTTTCTTCGGCGTGATGGCGCTGCCAGGGCTCGGGAAGGATCTCCGCGGGCCCAGCACCAGGAGGGGCTAGGGACTCGGGGCCACTGGCTTCTTTCTGCGGAGAAGCGCGAGCCAGATTCCCCGCAGCTCGCACCGCTGCAGTCTCTGGTTCTCGTGCTCAGACCCGGCGTTCTCCGCCGCCTTTCGAGGAGAACCCAGTCCCCACCGCAGGCCTCCCCTGAACCGAGCCAGTCACACCCAGCAGCAGGACAGCAAGACCCCAGGGGTCCTACCCAGTCTTTGGCAAGAGACTGGAGCCTGGATTTTCAGAGGCTGCCTGCGTTCAGTGTAAAGGGGACGGGCTAGGAAACCCCAATAAGCAGCGATTTTCTAAACATCCCGGATTCCTGAACCCTGTGTGATCATCGCCAGGAGCCATGCAGGGGCTGGGAGGCAAAGCCGCGCTGTCGGCAGTGGCTACGGGCTTTTATTTGTAAAACAGAATGAAATCGAGAGAGCCGAATGAAGACAAAGCCGTTTTAAAACGTTCGATTGGCGAAATCTACACACTTAGCAAACACTTTCATTTTCAGAGCTGCCTGTGGCCGCACGCAGGTCCAGAAAATCGATCGTGTTTCCTGGCGAATTCCACCCAGGGAACAGAGCCCTGGGAACACGCTCCCGTGTACACATGCTGGAAGGAATGGATGAGTGGCTAACAAGCGATCCGCCAGGATGAAACGCTTTTTATAAACTCACTGGTGCGACTTTGTGGGCATCTACATTTTTATGCCTGTTTACCCTGTTTATATACCCTCCGTGGGGCTGCCACGGTTGTGCGGGCCTAGCCGGCCAACCTTTGCGCAGGCAGAAACCTTAGTTGCCTCTGCCGGAAGCTACCATTCAGCCCAGCCGGTCCAGAAAAAGCCACTTTTCCTTGTACTGGCCGGGAGGTTTGCAAATTGAGGTTGTGCAGATCCTTACATCCTGTCTTTCGTGCTCACGCCTTAACAGACCCAGGTGTGGGGTCCTCCTGGAGAGAGAGGGGAGCTGATGATAGGAAAGGCTGGGAAGGAGGGTGCAGCTGGGGCCCACCCAGCCAAGGTTGACAGGCACCACGGATACCTTGGGCCACTGTTTCCAATATTTTGCCCAACGTTTAGGGACTCAGGAGGCTTTGTGCAAGTGTGTCCATAGGCCCCTGTAGCCAGAACACAGGACTAGCCTTTCCGAAGACCGTGCGTTCGCGGGCTGACTTTTCCTATCAATGGGAGAGACTTGGGTTATTGACCTAGCGGCCTCCTCCTTTCCATCCATTGTTGCAGTTCAATCACGCACTTACCGGAAGAAAAGCAAGTTTATCTTAGCCTGGAGGAGCCTCGTGTTGCGAGTGTGTGTGTGTGTGTGTGTGTGTGTGTGTGACTAAAGGGTGGGGGAAGTTCTGCAGCCACGACTGTGCAGATGGGTTGAGGACAGACACTTTCAGAAAAGGGCCAATTTCCCCTTCACAATGAGCTCTAAGTACCTGATAAATGGGGCTGGTGTTTATTCATGAGCAGGTACTTTGGAGATGGCGATTAGAACAGCCGCCCGCGCTGCTTAGCCAAGGTACTTAAAGCCGGGCAGGTGCAGCGCTGCGCGCGGCCCGAGCGCACAAAGCCCACGGCCGCAGAGACGTGGGGAGGGGCGTGAATGAGGGCCGCGCCGGGCCCCGAGGGCGCGCAGCGCGCAGGCACCTTAGTCCTTTGTTCCTCATCCGAGGCCAAGGACACTTCACCGAGGGGCGTCCCGGGAAAACCTCCCCTCTAATTACCAAGAATTCCCCCTTCGTCCCTCCTCCCGGATCCCAGCCGGGCAACTCTCGGTCTGGCGGACGCGGGGACTCAGCGTGAGACCAGGCTGGACATTTGCGAAAATGCTGCCTGTAAACTGGCTATTAGCTAACCAGCTAAATAACTCAACAACTAGGAAAGCAACAGAACCCAGGCCTGGGAACAGCACGGACACGCGGCTCTAGCCGCCCCCGCCGCCGAGGCGCCACCTCTGGCCGTGCGAGTAACCTCGGGCTTTCAGGTTTTGTTTCAACTCCAGGGGGAGAAAATTGGGGTCTGTCTCTTTCCACAGCTTCCTGGCGCCAAGGTCGTGGGACAGACCCGATCTCGCCCTCAGAGTGGCTCTGGAATCCCTAAGAACCTCCAGCTTTTGCCCACGATCGGCGGCCTTGGCGCGCGGGGAGAGAGCGCAGCTGGTGCGCGGGCCTTGGGGGACCGAGAGCCCGGTCCTCTGCGTGTTTGGACGTGGAGCGGCCGAGTGTTTCCTTAGGGGCCCGCGGGGCAACCTGTGTCTCTCATCCTCCTGCACCCCCCTTACCCCACCCTACCCCAGGCAGCTAGGGTGCTTCGTATACGCCATGTCCAGGGGTCTGAGGCGCTCGTGGGGTGGGCACTCTCGGACTGCTTCCTCGGGCTTGTCCGGTTGCCTCTTTCTAAAAAATAATTGTTTCGAAAACAGATAATTTCTCTCCAGTCCGGAGAATCAGAGAGGAGAAATCTATTTCAAATAAGTTGACTTCCCCGTGAGGAGAAAATTCTTTTGACCATAAATAACGGGCAGGAAACTGACCTGACCCATCACAAGACAGTTTTTTCATTTTCCACCACGAAGAACGCGACGGCTCTCTCGCTCGATGCAGATTGACCAGGAGATTGTACATATTAACGTTCATTATAGATTTTTCTTGGAACCTTGCAGTTAGAATAAATTGCAAATATAATCCCGATTCCCAGGGAAATCCGACATCCGGGGTGTGAGCGCAAACCAGAAGTGATAACTCAGAGGCGAGGCAGGGAGGCGGGCGGAGGCCAGCCCACTGGCCAGGGACTGGAGCGTGGTGCCACCAGCCAGCCCCCAGCAGGGACGGACCCAGAGCCAGCAGCGCAGGCGGCCGCGGTTAGTTAAAAGGGATCACTAGAGAAGCCAAGCTTCCCCTCGCGTCTTCTGCCAGGACCTGAGTTAGGGTTCGAGGGCGAAGCGTTCTCCCCGGTTATAGCCTGCGTTGCCTGCTCCAAGGAGACAGGAGGGGATTGCGGGACAGCCGGCTAGCCGCGGAGAGCCCGAGACGCCAGATGCGGCCCCCTCCCGCGAGTCGCAGCGTTTCCAAGGCCATGCAAATAGCCTCGTTGCACGACGGCCTGGAGTAAAAGGTACGGGTCAGTTGAGGAGCGCCGGGCAGAGCCGCGCCACGCCTTACGCCCGAAAGGCGCGGAGCGGCGACCGCAGGGCGCTGGAGGCGAACCGCGTCGTGGGCCTGGGACGGACCCAGCGCGGCGCGGCCTCCTCTGTCCCCGCCGCAAAATGGCTGCCGGCCTCGGCATGGGGCCCCAAATTTCAGCCGGAGTGAAAGATTGCAACGGGTCGGGGCTGTGGTGGAAACTAAAGGTGACGCATCGCAAAGCAGTTTTTATATTTTCTATTCTCAAGACCTTTAAGGCACACCCAAAAGATGCAGGTGTGACCAGGAGGAGGGCCAGCAATACTAACGCCCACGATTGACTTTCTTAGCATTACAGATTTAGAATAAATCATAAAAATGTAATGAATACGCTTCCCGGAAAAGTAGATAAGCCCGGATGTAATCGTTGGCCCCGGCCTCCTCAGGTCCGCTTCCCCCAGCTGAAAGTTTGTTTTATTTTTCTAAGGAAGCCATTTGGGCAAGTGCAGTCTGTGTTCACGTGGGCGTGGGGCCTCTCACCCTAGCAAAACCCCACTGATGGGGGGCCTCCCCTCAGGCACTCTAGTGAGTTAGGCCGTGAGGCGTGCTAAGCTGGAGCCCTGGGCAGAGTTGCCTGATAGGGTGCCCCCTAAGTCCAACCTCAGACCTCCCCAGCGCCGGAACCCTTTCACCCACGAAGAGCTTTATCAAGTTGTGGAGTAAGTTGGGGGCAGGAACCTCCTATGGATTTTTGTCACTCCGACAATTATATCACAAATGACTTATATTTCGGTTGGCTGTTGATAGAATCTCTACCTCCTGGAAAAGCTAGGAATATCTCAGTAACCTGGCATCCTCCTCATCACCATCCCAGTGACTGATGTAAAGTGAAGGCTACTGAATGTCAAGTTCTGACCAGAAGGCTTCAGGCTAGAAGACAGACTCCTCTACCCGCTGGCCTTGGTGTATGTTGGCTCTTCCAAGGGCCCACCCCGTACCCCAGCTTCCTCCTCACAGCAGCAAGGCTCACTGTGGAGTAGGACAAGGCAGCACTCCAGATGCAGCCTGCTGTGAGGGAAGCCCACCCCTTCCTGATCATCTCTTGTCCTCTCTCTGGGCTTGTGATGAAAGGACTGAGGTTTCTCTGACCTTGAACAGGCTGCAGTAAGGGAAGCAGCTCTTCACCCCAAGACCTTGACATGCAGCGCCAGCAAGGCAGTGAGTGGGCTGAGCTGTACTGAGAGACTACAGTTCTGATGTCCACTTTGACAATGACCTCGGGGGAAGTCCCTCCGCATCTTCAGTTTCCTCATCTGCCAAGAGAGGAGGGTTATAAAAGAAGACTCCTGGGCTTCCCTGGTGGCGCAGTGGTTGAGAATCTGCCTGCCAATGCAGGGGACACGGGTTCGAGCCCTGGTCTGGGAAGATCCCACATGCCGCAGAGCAACTGGGCCTGTGAGCCACAATTACTGAGCCTGCGCGTCTGGAGCCTGTGCTCCGCAACAAGAGAGGCCGCGATAGTGAGAGGCCTGCGCACCGCGATGAAGAGTGGCCCCCACTTGCCGCAACTAGAGAAAGCCCTCGCACAGAAACGAAGACCCAACACAGCCAAAAATAAATAAATAAATAAAATTTAAAAAAAAAAAAAAGAAGACTCCTAACATCTCTAACCTGAGGCTCCAAGAAATGTGAGAGAGGGCAGCACAAGGAATTCCTGCAGACTTCTGAGGACACTTGGTTTCACCCTAAGGGAATGAACATTTCTTTCTGAAACATGGTCCTTTGATAAACAATTTGGTAAAATAGATAACTAATGAGAACATACTGTATAGCACAGGGAACTCTACTTAATGCACTGTGGACCTAAAGGGGGAGGAAATCCAAAAAAGAGGGGATATATGTATATGTATAGCTGGTTCATTTTGCTGTACAGTAGAAACTAACACAACATTGTAAAGCAACTATACTCCAATAAAAGTTAATTTAAAATAAATAAATTAGTTAATTAAAGTGGGAAAAATGTATTCCAATTTACATTCCTACCAAAAAAAAAAAAAAACAGTTTGGTAGTGGAGTTGGTGGATCCAAGCTGCCTGGGTTTAAATCTGACGCAGATCTGCCATTTACCAGCTATGTGGCCTTGGGCCATTTTACTTAGTCTCTCTGTGCCTCAATATCCTCATCTCTGAAACAGAGATTAATAATGATACCTATCTCATAGGCTCCTGGTGAAGGGTAACTGAGCTAATCTTCATATATGTAATGCACTTAGAAGCATGCTGGCACGGGGGCAAGCTGTTAATATGATCTGCCCAGACCCTGGATGCAGCCTCACACCTTCCCAGTCCTCTTGGTTTCCTCCACTGATTGTCACCATTTCTGTCCCTGCACCACTGTCAGGATCTTAGCATTCCCTGGGTCCCAGAAGCCCAGGGATGGGATGGAGGAAGGCAGAACACCTGTGTATTGCCTGCTTGATGAGCACTTTTCCCGAGGAATCTCTGCCTCAGTCCTTTACTTATTTTTTGATATGGAAGTTGAGTCATCTCTCTCTCCCTTTCTCTCTCCTCAGTTCCACCCATAGGCAGAAACAGCTGTGTGAAAACATGTGCCCTTGGCTTTAAAGGGTGAGTGAGTGAGGGAGGCCCAGTTGATCTATCCCCACCAAGAGGGATCCTGCTCAGAGGCAATCAGGGCTGTACTGCACAAAACTATTGACATTTTCTCCCTCTCTTTCTCTCTCTCTCTCTCTCTCTCTCTCCCCCCCCCACACACACACACACACATGTCAGCTCCCCAAGGGCAGGGGTTATTCTGTTTTGTTCTGTATCCCTAGTGCCTAAAAACAATGCCTGGCGCAGAACAAGCACTCAATAAATAACTATGAACTCAATGAAAAGAGGAAAAAGTGTCCCACTGATCAGATCAGCTTCTGTAGCAGGGTCTAGTCTTATTTTCCTCATGGAGATGCAATGGCCAGATTTTAAAGTTAAGAAAGAAAAAACAGAACTGTTCATCTCAGATTTCTCTCCTTAGTAGTCTTGTGTCTTAGCCTTTAATTCTCTCAATTATCTACAAGGTCCTTCTTCCAACACCCCTTGACACACACACACACACATCCCTGTAAGGGGTTAGGCTCCAGGAGGGACAAGATTTTAAGGGTCTGTGTTTACTTCATCACCTTCAAAGACATCAGGGATCCATGTGACCATCTGGGGGTCTGAGTTATCTCATACAGAATGGAGCAGCTGTCCTACCACAGTCCGGGCACCTCCTCAGATGCTTGGTTAAAGCATGTGGAGACCAATTGTTGACAGTGTTTTCTGAGGGGCGGGAGTGTTGTTTTTCGAAAATGCAAAGTGACAGTAACATTGTCATTAAAGATGACTGCTGTTAAAATAATCATGGCTTTCACTCTTGGCTACATTTATAACGTCTCAGGCACTGGACTAAGCACAACATCTTATTTTTATCCTTACAACAAGCCCTTGAGATCGATTTACAAGCCCATTTTACAGATGAGGAAATGGAGAATTGGCAAAAGTCACATATCAATAGTTTGTAAGAG
The DNA here is from genome assembly GCF_009873245.2 of Balaenoptera musculus. Classification (NCBI taxonomy): domain Eukaryota; kingdom Metazoa; phylum Chordata; class Mammalia; order Artiodactyla; family Balaenopteridae; genus Balaenoptera; species Balaenoptera musculus. The sequence continues at coordinate 38,415,811 of NC_045786.1, forward strand.
AGAGAGCCAGGGTTTGAACACAAGATTCCAAAGTTTGAGCTGTTCATCCCCACCCTCTAAGACCTACTTTCTGTCTCTGTGTGATAGGGAAAGCAAGAGAATCCAAGTGAAATGTGATTTGGGAGGCATTTTCAGTGACTAGCTCAGAAATAAAGCTCAAATGTTGGTAGTCAAGCACAGTGAATCTAAAACAGCCTGCCTAAGTTCTAAGCCCACCTGGACTGCTTTCTAGCTGTGACACTGAAGACAGTTTACTTAGCACCTCAGTTTCCTCTTATATAAAAGGGGGCTTATAACAAGACCCATCTCCTTTAGTTGGGAGGACTAAATGAGTTCATATATATAAATTATAAATTATTATTTTCTCACTCTATATCAGAGTAGTATTTACACTGCCCTTTGCAAACTTCTGCCTTGAAGTTCCTCATTCTGCCCAACCATGAATTGGGAATCTTGGCTACTGGGACAAAAAAAAAAAAAAAAAAGGTTTATCCAAGATGTCACAATAACCCAGGGAGAATCAGATTAGACTCAGGTCAGAAGTTCTCATGAGGAAGAGGAAGGGTCTAGAGCAGACTTTGCAGATGGTTTTGCAGGAAAAACGTTTCCTTTTCCCTTTTTAAAAAGATGTAAACATCTTCCTAGGCTCCTCTGACATCAGCATGTCAGTGATGAATCATCGGGAGCATAAAGACATGCACTAGGTAGGTCACAGTCTCCATTTTTAGTCAACTTCCTGGTGGCCCCGCTGAGGCCTTGCAGGAAGGCTGGGGATTTGATGCAGCACATGAAACCTCAGCCCCTCCAGGTCCTCAGAGGACCCAGTCAGATGGAGAGGGAAAGACTTACAGAGGCTGAGGGGCTCCCTTCTGGTATTTCTTCTTTTTTAAATTTTAAAGCAATTGGCGTAGAATTTTTCTCCTTTCTTTTTAACAGAGTGCATGGACCTAGCCTTTTCCTGCTAATTTTTGCTTGTGAATGAGACCTTGTATGTAATAGAACAGAGGGAAGGAGTCCCTGGGAGATATCTCAGTTTGAACCAATGTTTATTAAAAAGAAAACAAAAAACAAAAAATGACCCTCAATCCTCAATGCTTTCTAAATTTATGTGTATTTGATTTTTTTATTAATCCATCCAGAAACTATTTCATTTATCATGTACTAAGCACTTGGCAGTGCAGCTGAAGATGTTAAGAGAGGGAGAGATGTGGGGGAAATCTGGGCAGATCTCCTGGAAGAGGAAACACTTGCTGAAGTTTGGCCAAGTGAAGATGGGAAGGAGTGTACTCAGAGGCAGAAATTTCATCATGACTAAAATTCCAGAAGTAAGAACTCTGGGGAGTACACAGAAGAAGAAGGGAAGGAACACAGAAGGGGAGCAGTGTGGCTTCAGGAAAAAGCCCATCTCCCCCTTTTTATTTTGCTACTTCTAAGATGCTGTGAATTTAGAAACCAAATATCATGGACGTTAGAACTGTGTGTAAAGCACAAGTACGTAAACAACCTCAGAGTGAGCATCTATCTGACAGTGAAAGGCAGGAATGGGGGACAAGGTTTGGGCCACTCAGAAGAAGCCTTCTGTACCCTTTCAGCCTGGCAGTGTGCTGGTGGGGTGAGGTACAAGCTAATACCTGTCCCAACACAGAATCCAGGAACCAGGCACAGCAGGAACAGCAAGAGGTTCTACCTGCAATAAGGAGGATACCTTATGGCCCCTGCACTGCCACTAAATCACAGCCCACTCCACCCCACCCCAGCTGCCACCATTTGGCCCAGGACCTTAATTTAGGTGCTGGAGTTGGGGGAGGGAATGTCCACAGCTGATTCTCTCTAGAGCTGAGCTACACACACACACACACCCCTCCAGCTTTCCAGACGGAGCTTCAGGGCCTGGGGAGCTAGATTCTAACTGGGGGGCCCCTCCAGCAGAATCTGAGAGAAAGCAAGGAAGAGCCAGAGCCAGAACTAGCGGCGCGGAAGTGGAGACGAAGAGGCTAACCCGATGAGAGATGGATAAGCTAGACGCCCTTGGGAAAGGCCGGCGACTTCACCGGGCAGACACAGGGCACCCTTGCCCTCTGTGCCCCCCGCCCCAGGTCTGGTACCCCTCAGAGCCCTGGAGGGGCAGCGCCCCCCCCCGGAGGCCCGGCGGGGCTGCCCTGCCCTGTTCCTGTGGGTCGCAGAGTCCGGGGCGGGGGCGGGGCACAAGGGATGCAGGCGAACCCCGCCAAGGCTTCTTACCTCAGCGCGAGCATCCGTCCGACCAAGCTCGGTTTGCTGCTGGGACTGCGGGGCTGGGGAGGCTCCCACGGACTCGGATCGCGCCTCCCCCCTCCCCGAGCCCCCAGACCCTTCGTTGGCCCCGAGCGGGGGCGCCGGGACCAGGGGACAGGCGCCGCGCGGGCGGGAGGAGGCGTCTCCTGCGGGGCACGGTGGGGCGGGGCGGGGGCGTCTGCCGGGTCCCGCCCGGAGGGGACTTGGGAGCGATTATCTTGAAGAACAAAGGCGACCGGGGAAGGCTTGGCGCCCCCCCGGGCCCGGCCCTGAACTTGAACTTGTACTTGACACTTTGTCCGGAAGGTGGCGAGGGAACCCATCTGAGCTCGGACGGGGGCTCATCCGTCCACCTCTCGTTCTGGGGAGGTGGCGAGCCCGCCCTCCTCGGCGCCGGGAGGGAGCCTGGCATCTCCAGGTGCCCTTGGGCCCAGGTGCGCCCCAAACGGCCTCGGACTCAAGGGTTGTGGGGTCCCCGCGTCCCCTCAGAGAGGAGGGGCGCGAACCAGGCCGTGGGTCTCCCGCCCGCAGGAGTAGGCCGAGGCCCGGCGCCCCCGCCCTCCACTCCCACCCCATCCTGGACCCGGCCCGCAGCCGTAGCTGCGCGGGGCCGGCCGGATTCTCTGCACGTCGCGTCGGCGGCCGCTATTCAGCAGCTAATTGAACGTTAATGGCAGGTGCGGATGAGGTCACCGGAGCTGGCTTTTCTCACACATTTTTCATGCAAATTCGCGAAACTCTAAACAAATTTAAATAAAAAGCTCTTTGTGCCGCGCGCCCCTCAGTCTTCTCCCTCCCGCCCGGGGTCCTGGCTCCTCCCGGGGCCCTGGGGCCCGAGCCTGCTGCCCGGCGGAGCGCGGCCCGCGGGGGGGAGCCGGGCGCCCCAGGCAGCGCCGCCTGCCGGACGGCGATGCAGACCCCGCCGCGCCGCCAGGGGCCGTACGCAGCCCCAGTCGCTGTGGTGCGTGGATGAGAGATGTTTCACCGGCGTTGTGCGCCAGGGCGAGGCTGGTGGGGCACCAGGCATTTAGGGAGGTAGCGTGGGCAGTGGGTGAGTGCCTGGCATCTGGACAGGTGTGGCTGTGCCGGCATCCTGACTGCACCCACACCCGCACCCACCAGCTACCTCTGCCTCACTCTCCCCGTTGGTTAAATAGGAATTAAGGTAATGCCCAGTTTTGCATAGGGATGCCTGAGGATTCAACCATGATTGAGGACAGGAACAAGCACTTAGAACAGTGCTTGGCACAAGAAAGTCCAAGGGCCTTGTGAAAAGGAATGCTGTGATTTTGCACATACATGGAGAACCTTGTCAAGGGCTTTCAGATTCACGAACCCCCGCATCCCATTCTGGTTACAGAAATGAGATCTGGAGCTCAGCTCCATTGCTTCCCAGCTGCGTGTCTTTGCATATTTCTTAGCCTCTCTGAAACCTCTGTTTCCTAGTCTGTAAAATGGGATTAAGTCTTATGGTGGGGGCACGGTGTGTGTCATTGCGAGGATTAAATGAGAAGACGCTGATGGAGGTTTAGGAGGAGCTTGGGAGCTGCCTCAAAATCCAGAACCTACAGAGCCCCTCTTCTGAGGGCAGTACACCTAAGATTGCCATCCTCAAGGCTAGAGGTAGGCCTTGGACCAGCCAATGGCCTTCATCCCAAAGGACCCTAGCCCAGGTCAGAGAGACAGAATTTCCAAGGCCTTAGGAGGCTTCTTGTTCCACTCTTCCCATCCATACCAGGGATCCACCGCACCTGACACACCATGAATTGTCTTTGCTAGTGGATAAATCTTACTTTCCTCACCCATGTCCTCCCCCCAGAAAACTGACCAGAGACATGGAAGGCTTTACAAAGAAACTTTATTTGTTGTGGGCTGGGAACAGGGAGGTGAGGTTTACAGGATGGGAAGAGGCCTCTCTCTCAGAACCTGCCCTAGTCCTCCCGCAGGACCATCCAGGGGGACCCACTGGCCTTGGAAAAGTCCCAATGATTCCAGCTGCCTGAGTGAGATCTCTGCTCTCCCACTTCTGCTTCTGCAGCTTCGGCTTTCCCTGAGGTCCTCATCAGGCCAGCCTCTGGGAAGCACTGGGGCAAGCCCAGGAGTGCCCTCATCTTCCTGTAAGGCCCCTTTAGGTCAGGGGAGAAGCAGAATCTGCAGAACTGTAGGTGACCTGCAGCCAGGGGACTGGGAAGCTGCAGCATTTAGACCTTCTGACCCCACCCACTCCCACTTCCCACTTCCCACCAGGTGGAAGCCCTGGGCCTTCCCCAGTCCCCAGCCCCCACTCTCCAATGCTCACTCACGCTTGTTTTGACCAGCTGGGCTATATCTTTGCCTCCAGGCCACCACCCCCAGGAAGTCCATCTGGACCACCCTACTGACCCTGGACAACTCCGAGGAGAGGCTATACTAACCAAAGTCTTACAATCTTCCTCCCCACCACTCCACTGCCCAGGCCAGGGCCAGGCATACTGCAGGAGATAGATGGCATTAGGTAAAATTGGGGGAGGACCCCAGGCAAGGAGCCATTTGAGGAGGTGACCTTGCAGAGGAGGGGTTAATATCTCTATGTATGGGGGTAGGCAAGGAGGGGTTGCAGCTTTGGGGACCTCCTCTAAGTGGCCAAGCCAAACAGGATCTCTTTGGGGTTTGGAGTAACAGACTTGAGGTCCAAGAGACGTGGTTTTGAATCTCAGTCCTGGCACTGACTGGCTGTGTGACTTGGGACCTATAACTTAACTTTTCTGGGCCTCAGTGTCCTCATCTGTAAAATGGGTGTAACAATAATATCGACAGCCTATAAAGTTATGAGGAGTCACTGCACCCCTCTGCATGTGGTCCATTTTAAATTCTTCTTTCCTGCTCTCTCTGCAGGCTCCACAGCTGATTTGGGTTAACTGTAGGTGCCGCTCAGGCCCCAGGGACCACCCTGCTACCCCATGGATTTCCCAGGGCCCTCTGGGTGGCTGCTTGATCCAGATCCATGGCATCTTTCCCCCCCACTCCACCCAGGCCCATCAGGGGCCCAATGGAGAGCTCCACCGGTGGCAGTGGCAAGGTCCTGGCCTGCCTCCTGTGTAGCCAGACCCATGCCTCCCACTCCTAGAGCCTCGTATTGTTCCTCAGAGACACTTGCTGGGCCATTTACTTTTTCTGGGGTGAAGTAAACAGGGATGGCAAAGCGCTCTACATTCCGTGTGGTGATATCTCTCTCAGGACACATGCTGCTTATGCAAATAAGGCCTTTGACAGCCCTGCCCACTCCTCCTGCTGGCCCAAGCCCAATGGCCCCCAACACAATGAGACCTCTATTGGGCAGTGGCAGAAGGGGGCAATGCCCCCCCTCCACCGCATGACCAGGTGGGTGTCGGGGGGCCACATGACTGGGGCTTCCAAGGCACCCCCCAAAACAGGCAGCTCCTGAAGGCGAAGGGGCAACGTGTCTACTCTCAGTGGAACTGGGATCCCCCCTAACAACCCAATCCCTGCTGAGGAACTTGGACAAGCCAGTCAACTACTCTTCAGCATGGGGAAACTGGAATAATGATACCCACCTAAGCCAGACCCCAAAGTACTAAGCCTGGCACTTGGTAGGCTTTTAATTAACAACAATAACAGCCATGACGATGACATGTGATTGTTTGGCCTGAAAATGGCCAATGGCATAGTTTCTGGGATGTTTTTTCTTACAACCTCACCACCATTCTCTTGGAGCTCCTACTCCAAGTTGGTTAATAGAAGTTAAGCCTACTATATTAAATAGCCTCTTTACATTTCTCAATAAAAGTGGAAAGAAAATGGAAGAGTGCATTCATCCCTTCCCACTCCCCAGAGGTAGACTTTTAATACATACTTCCAGAATCTCTTCATATATAAGCATACTTACGACTTTTAAATACACACAAATAAGATCATATTCTATTGCCTGTTCTGCGATTTATTCTATTCACCCAACAATATACACTGGCCAGCCTTCCATATCAGCTAATATATAGAGACCTACCACATTAATCTTTGTAGCTGCATGGTATTTCACAGTATGAATGGACCATAGGTTCATTTCAATTTCTTTACATTCTTAAAAAAGAAATGCTCTGATGAACATTCTTGTACATTCTTCTTTGGGAACTTTTGCATGTTAACCATATAGTAAATTTCTAGCAGTGCAATTTGTTTATAACCAAGTATATGTGTCCTTTACACTTCACACTTTCCAACCAACAGTGTTTGAGAGTGTCTTAGAATAGACACATGATGGTAGAGAAAGGCACCAAGATAGCCAGCTATGTGAGATACAGGCCATGGAGGCATCCAAGGAGCCCACTGAGTAGCACTGGACTGACCTGTTGTCCTGAGGGCAGTGCCCAGTGGCTCTGCCCTATCCAGACCTATGTGGGCTAGTAGTCCAGGGGTGCCCTGAGTCAGAGGGGAGTGGGGCCCACAGGGGCACTGGGAGTGGAGGGCGGGCCAGCATGGCTGGAGTCCCGCCTGAATGGTTTCCTGCGGCCATTGTCTCTGCCCTGCCTGGTCTCCTTGGGGGGAGTTTATTCAGGGGCTTTTGGAGAAGAGTTGGGCAGGAGGAGGAGGAGGAGGGTGTGCAGTCCTCACCAAAGGCACCCAGGAATGTATTACAGGAGGGAGAGAAAAAGGGAGGCGGAGCGGGGGACCCATCCCTGGGAGAGACGGACGTCAAGAACCCCTGACTAATGAATAGTGAGTTTGCCCTTGAACCTCACTGGGCTTCGCCATTCTCAGGCACAGAACAAGAGCTGAGACACGTCTGAGCCCAGCTGCATGGGGACGGCGGCGGTTCATCTCAGACAGTTTGACAGGCCAGGCCTTTTCCCTGCATAGCTCAGATCTGGCTCCCGGCTCCCCTGGCAACAGCACAGCGGCATGGCTCCCAGGTCCAGGCCCTGCCTGCTGCGAGTAGGAGGAGGTAGAAAGAGGAGCACCAAGGGGAGGACAGCTGGGGAGAGGGAGTCGTTAACTCCTAGAAGGCTGGAGCCCCTTGCTTTGGCAACCTCCCAGCGAGCAGCCCTCGGTCCTCCGGGGTGGAAATGTGGATGGCGAAGAGCTTCTGTTTGCTGGAGGCCAGGTTAGAGCAGCTTGGACGGAACAGGCACACGATGTGACAAGGCCCAAAATGGCGGCCAACAGGTCAAAGGCAAAGACCTCCACAGGATGGGTTGGGGCATGTTTCCCCAGGTCCCCTGCCAAGTCCCACAGGAGCAGGAATGGGAGCGGAGCCTGCACCATGCCCTCTGCCCCAGTCCTCCTCCTCCATCCTGGCCCCTGACTGCTGCAGCCTCAGGTCAGTGTCTACTGCGTCTTCCCTTTCTGCTTGGCTCTTCCCCTTCTGATGACCTTGAGTGTCCTGGAGCGGCATGGCTCTGTATTCCAATCCTGTGACCTTGGCAAGACCCACAGTTCCTCCTGTCTCCATTTTCAGAGAAGGCGAAAAGAGGCTGTCCCATCACACTTCACAGGACAATCTAAAGATAAGAGAAATAATATGTGAAAGGGAGTTTTGCACTCTGGGGAGGAAGATGTCCTATAAATCTCATTCAGGTATTATTAGGGCTGAAAGTAGGTATTTCTGCTCCCTGGGGCTAGGGGGGAGGAGCTTGCTTGAGGTTGTCTCCAAACCTCCTCAGCAGAGCAGGCTGAAACTCAAAGGCGAGAGGTCAGGAAAGACAATGGTTTACGTCTGTGGCCTTTGAAGGCTCAGCTTGGATGAGAAGGTAAGATAGACCGACCTTACATTTTCAAGGAACTTTACCTATATCATTGCTAGGCCTCGCTGCAACTTCATGAGAAAGGTGTGGTGATCCTCATTTTAGAAATGGGAAAACAGAGGCTCGGAGAGGTTAAGGGCTAGCTCTGGTTAAACAAGGACCTGAGCCCATGTCCACCTGATTCTGTGGCCTGCACTTGTGTCAGCTGTACTGGTGGCAGAGCCACCTGGCTGGGGGTCCTGGGGAGAGGGGCTAGGCACTGAGAAGTAGCATTTCCCCTACGGATTGCTTCTCGGGGCCTGGATCTTCTGAGTCCGAAGAGCCTGGCCAAGGGAAGTAGGAGAGGGCAAGTCCCAAGGCGAACAATGCAAACCCATCATGAGGGTCACCTGGTGGCAAACCGAGCCACAGGACAAAGACTAGCCAGAGCACATGGAAACAGAAGAGGAGGCTCCAGATCAGAAGCCGGGAACAAACTCAGCTAAGACTTGTGCTCTCTGGCCAAAGTCTCGCCCCAGGACAGGTCACGTCCCAGCCTCACGTCACTTGCCAGCAGTGAGCTGGGTTTTCATTTCTGTAGCCTCTGGGTGCAGAAATGCCTCCCTGCATCCCAGGGCAACTTGAAGGAGACCATGCTGGTTGGGTTTCCTGTGAGCCAGAGGGCTGGGGGTGAGGGTTACTGGTAGGTAGCAGAAGAGAAAAAGCAGGAAAAACTTCCAGATTACGAAATGTCACAGCTAAAAGGGACCTTAGATGCCATCCTAGCCAATGCTCCTTTTCCAGGTCCAGAAAGGGAGGGGGTTCACTCAAGACCAGAAGGAAGTCCAAGTCTCTGACTTCCAGCTAGGTAGGGCTGTATCTTCCTATGCAATTTGTCACTCTACTGGGCTATTCTGAGCCCTCAAAGGCAGGGATTTCACCCAGCGAGGCACACAGAAGGACCAGGTAAAAGAAGCTACTGTTGGCAGAGCACACCATGTGTCAAGCGGTGGCTTCGGGAAGCCTGGGGCTGGGGCAGGCGCTGCCATGGGACCAGAAGCCTTCCTTGATGACAGAATGGGGCTCCACACCAACGCCACCACCACACTCCCAATCCTCCACAGCCAGACGGTAGGGACCACGAACCTCCCCTGGCTGATGAGGAAACAGAGGCATGAGGAGATGGATCAGAACATGGACAGGTCCCTAATCCTCACCCCCAGTGCTTTTGAGAAGAAGGGCCAGGGAGGAGGAGCAGCCTGTGTGGGTGTAAGGAGGGTGAAAGCCTCCAGGCGAAGCTTGTCCCCACAGAGCCTGATGGCAGAGCTGTAGCCAGGGCAGGGCCTGGAGCTAGGAAGGACTTCGGCTCACTGCCCTTTGTTGCTGGGTCCTCTGCCAGGTGGAGCAGGGTGCCCCATGCCAGGCAGACCTGACCTGCTCAAAATGCAAAGGAGATCAGGGATCCTGCATCCTGCAACCTCGTCAGGAACTGCCCTCGAGGGAAGTCTGTGCGCTCGCTGATGAACAGACACGTGATGGAACAGAAAGACACAAAGACAAATGAACTCCTTTCAGCCCAGCTGTACCCTCCTCCCTGGGCTGCTGATTTGGGCCAGCTGCCATTTGACTGGCCGGTGCCCATGGTTAAATATTCTGCATGTCACTGCTGTCCTCATCCTCCAAATCACAGCTGTATCAACCAACCTCGAGAAGCTCAACTCCTTCATACCTGCCCCATACCTAAGGGAAAAGGAGAAGGAAAATGAACCCTATTTAGTGTTTAGCAACTCCATAGGGAGGTAGGGATTATTGTTCCCATTTTACAGATGAGGGTTAAAAGGCTCTCAGAGATATTCAGAGGTCTGTTGTATGGTGATGTCAGAAGCAGAACTCCGATCTGGGCCTCTGCCTTGTCCCTCCTCTCCAGCCAAGGTCCCAGGTCTGGGACATCCCCATCCCGGTGGGCTGGAAGGCTCTGAAGCACCTGGGCTTGTGCCTAGCATCCCCACCTCATTTTCTTACCTCCCCAGGGTTCTCTCAGGGCTCAGTGTAAGCAGGGGAGGCATACTGCCCAGCACATTTGATTAGTTCTAGAACAAATTCCCTACCCCCTGACCAGCCCTGACAGCATTTTCCTGGCTAACCAGGGGAAGGAATACCTGCAATGTATACATGGCTTCTCCTAACTGGGATAGGAAGCCAGAGGATTTGAGGGCTGGGGTAAGGATGGGGACAGCTACCAAACAATAAAACCTTCATCATGCAGATAGGGCTAGAGAGCCTAAATCTTGGGAGCTTTCCTCCTGAGGAACAAAGAACAAGGTCACTCCAGCTGCACGCAGGGCCCGTGCCCCAGCCCTCCACTGGGTACCACCCATGCTGGTCCAGCCTTGGAATGGAGAGCCATGCTTGGAATGTGATTCCCTGGCTTTGTGTGATGCTTGGTTAGCAGAGTGCGACTCCCAAGATCCCCTGTCACCTCCTAAAGCCTCTGCCAGCCCTCCCCGGAGCACCACACTGATCACCAGATTAAGGAGCTCAGGGCTACAGCTGAGGCAGCTAAAATCCAGGAGGGAGGAGTGGGGAGGGGCAGAGAGGGCAGTGGGCAGCTCTCCCAAGGCCCCGCCTGCCTTGCTTCTCTCCCCCACCCCTACCGTGGACCCTACTCTCTGTTCCCACCATGAGTTCTAACCTCTATACTCTTCCTCATTTAGCTTCTGACTTCCCCTCCAGATCCCCAGATGGAGCAGCCTAGGAGACAGGGAGAGGGGTAGGAAGTGAGTGAGTGCACTGGGGGTGGGGACTGGCTGGAGCCCAGGGCCTCCCCCGCCAGGACTGAGCGCCTGCTGAGGGTAATCCCAGAGGCTCTCTGTGGGGCCCTCTAATCAGCTGCCGGACTCCAGAGCAAGACGCATCACACACAACATAAGAGAGAGCAGGAGGGAGCACCAGGGATGGGGGAGGCTGGCAAAGAAGGGACAAGAGAAGGAATTTGGGCGTTCAAAGCTCTTCCCTAAAACCCCAGCACTTCCTGAACCAAAGCCATCCCAAATATGTAAAACACAAACACAGGAAGAGAAGTTCCCTTCTGTCTGCATAGACTCACCAGGTCTGTAAGAAATGAGATGAATAGGTCCATAAAGACCCAACGGGAAGGAACTGGAGGTTTTGGCACAGGGCTTTTTGGACTGTGAGTGTCCCAGGCTTAGACTTTCAATTACTAAGAAGCTGTGATGAGAGGGCAGGGCCAGTGGGGCAGAGTTGGGGAAAGGCTAGGGAAGGGCCATGAAGCCAGACCCCCTGGTCGCTGGATCCTAAGACTCCTGTACCTGAACAGGAGGGGCCGTGCTCCACACCCCTGCTCCCTGACCTTCCCGCATTACTGTGAGGGGCTGTACAGAGCTGGAAACTCTGAAGGCATGAACCAGCAAGCTATCCGGGGGCCCAGTTCGGCAGGCATCCAGCCCCTTCCCAGCCCTGTCCCCCATGCCAGGGCCTGCAGGGGGCGACCGGGACACACCCAGGGCCTTGGCCAACAGCCGCCCTCACTCCAGCTTCCCATTTGCCGCCACTGCCAAGCTCCCTTCTGCCGAGCCAGGGCCTGCCTCCCACCACTGCAGGGTAGGGGCAGGAGGAGGAGGGCTTGGGCCGCTGGGGCTGGGTTCTGTGAGGACCTGGGAAGAGGGGCTCTGCCAGCTCCTAATCCTCTACCAGCTCCGAAAACAGAAGCCCACACTCCAGTGCCAACAGCGATAAAATCCTTCCTCTAACCCCTGCTCCACCCCTGGCCAGAATTCACTGGTCCCATTCCCGTCATTATGCTCAATCAGTGAGTGCTAAACCAACACAGGTTTAAAATGACCACAACCATCACAGACTTTCTGAGTTGGAAGGAACCAGGAGATTCCTGAAGTGCCACTCGATTGTTTTGCCAGTGAGAACACTGAGACTCAGGTGTTCGATGAACTGGTCTCCCTGAGGTCAGACAGCAAGCCAGAGACAAGGACATGCTCATGCCCTGTCTACCAGACCCCTTTCCTGCTCAGGGCCAGGCCCCTTGGAGGGCCTAAAAGAGGGCTTCTCTGTCATATCCCAAACAAGATCCTGGCCCAACTGTGGGCGGCGGGGGTCTGGGGCCAGGGGAGGCCGTAATTCGATAAGCAGACTGGCCATCTGGCTTGGGGACGGAGGAGAGCCCAGACTGGCCGCTTCTGCTGCCTGGTCCCGGAGGGCCCTGTGTCGTGGGAGACAGACTGCCAGATGGACAGGCACTGGCCCGGGTCTGGGTGGAAGCCAGTGAGTTCCCTGTAGTCAGAGCTAACCAACTTTCAGACGTGGTGGGGTAGCAGTAGAGAAGGCATGGGGAGCAAAGCCAAGTCCCCCTAAAAAGACAGAGAGACAGAAGAGCAGGATGGGGGAGCCAAGATTCCCACCCAGGCTCAGAGCCTGGCTCCCCAGGTAGGCCCAGCCCAGCTCAGCTCCACAGCCACAAACAGGTCCCCCTCCCGGGGAAAGGCAAACACTCTCCCCTGGCACCTTCTCAGACATGCATGCAAAACTAATTAACATGGGGAGACATGCGAGCAGCCGGCCAGCTCCACACCCTCGAGTCCACGCAAACAAGGCGAGCCCTTGTCCGGGGGACGTGCACAAAGCTTTGTTGCTAATTTAGGCATCTGTCTCTGTCTGGTCTGGTCCTCCTGCCTGCGCTGGGGTTTTTCCCAGCCCCTCGGACAATGCTGGGAACAGGCCTGCCGATCCCTTATTCAAATCACACCCAGGACAATGAGCTCATTGTGCAGGCCACAGAAAAAGGGATGCTGGGGGGCGGGGGGAGTGTGTGTAATGGGGCATCAGGAGTGGAGAAGGGTGGGGTGATGAAGAAAATGGGAACCCAGGAAAGTGTTTACTAACACAGCCCCTGCAGCTGCCTTGGGCCCCTCTCCCCTCCCCTGACTGTCTGGCAGCGGGGAGAAGTCCCGGGACTCAGAGGTGGGGGACCCCAGAGTGGATGAGGGGCCTTGTATCCACTGGGCCAGCAGATACAAAGTCTGGCTCAAATCTTCGCCTTATTGCCCTCTCCCACCTTCAACAGCCTATAGCTACCCCTGCATGTCCACGGCCAATGTGTTTTTTATAGCTTGGTTTGGGGGTTCTTTCTCCTCTTACTGCTGACTGAGCAATGTAATGTACAGATCCTGACTGCAGAGGAGGAGACAGGGCTGAGGGGAGAGGTGCTGGCGGCTGTGCAGGGTGGGACCTGCTGTCTCGGCCATTGTCTTCAGGCAACGTTTCATTTTCTCCTCCTTCCCAGCTAATAAATTAGAGAGGAGACCGTGAGCTTCGAAGGGACAGGCTCCCCACGGACAGCGGGTGGGCAGGTGGGAAGGCAAGTCTGTAAGCTCTTGGCAGATGGGGCTCACCCGGCCCTTGGCTGCTTACACCACACCTGGTCAGACACTCGCGTGTAGCCCTACACAATGAGCAGCACACACACAAAAACCCTATATAGATAGATAGATAGACATCTATATCTATCTATCTATCTATCTATCTATCTATCTATCTATCTATCTATCTATCTATCTATAACACACATGTAAATATATATACAGTATATAAATCCCCTGAGATTCCTGAGGGGGAGATCTGGGGCTTTGAAATGCCCTCCCTCCTACCAACAGCCCCCAGCTCCTTGTCGCACTGAGCCCGCCTAGACAGGCCGACGTAAACAGACACGCACAGCCTGACACTGACACGCAGACACAAAAAGAAACACACACACCCAGAGGCAGCCCCAGACACACACGCTGACAATGGCATAATGAATGCAGGACTGCGAGTGCATTCAGTCAAAAGCCCACACCGCTGGTCGCCCAGCACCAGGGTGGCTGAAAGGTTATGGAGAGGCTGCAAGCCAGCTCCCCAACAACCTCCTCCCCCGCTCTCTCCCAGGACAGCTATCAGCTATGCGGGAGGTGAAGTACAACACCATTCCAGGCATCCAGATGGAAGCAAATGCCTCCTGAGACAGAAAGGTTTGGAACTGGTCTTAGCCCTTAGTCAGGGTTATCTGAGCTGCTCTGAAGGATTTTTTTAATACAGAAAGAAAAGGTGTTTGAAAGTCATCTCGATTGTCCTGCATTTTGAGACATGTCTTGAAGCTGGGGCAAAGTGGAACGTTGCTGGGGTAGTTTTCTCTTACAGTAGAATCCACAGGTTGGGGTGATTTCTTCCTGCAGTTAAAATAATTTTGAGAAGGGCATGCAGGATGAAGAGGAATACAAATGGTAAAAATCTCAGAGACTCTTTAAAATGTGCTTCTGAGACTAAAGGAGAATGAATGGCTCCCTCTCCACTGGCCCAGAGCAGTGGAAATGTATTAGGTTGAACCATACAAAATCACCAATATTTGACTGTTTTTGATCTATAAAAAAGAAATTTCATATGAGCCAACCTAATAGGCAACCGGCTCCAAGAACTATCAGGTGTACTTTCCCTTTTTAAATTTCCTCTCCAAACTGGAGAGCTCATTGTGTAGACAGGTCAAAGTAGCCGCTGGAATGACCTGTGAACACACACACACACACACACACACACACAGCCTGTGGCTTGTATCTGGCCAGGACCCACCTTCAGACTCTTCCACCAGGGCTCCTGCTTCTCCTTTCCCTGTCTTCTGACTTTGGAGCACGTCCTGGAGAGGACAGAAGGAACGTGAGACTAGAACAGAACGGGAAATGGGACAGCTGTGCTCCTGGCTTCTTCTCTGGAGAGGCGTCAGGGGCTAGCACGGGGGTCTTTGCGTGTACTTTGTCCTGGAGGAAACATCAACCATGTGGCTTTGAGACTAAAGCGTGTGCTGTCAACTGGCTACCAAATTTAAACCCAAGGCCAGTCTCTGTGCATATGAGACTCATTCAAACTGCCTCTAAGAGAGCCATGCACAGGAAGCTAGAAGGGCGAGAGGCCACCCAGTGTGGGGAAGGCCCACTCCTTGTCAGCAGCTGGACATCCACTGTCCCGTCCCTCACAGAAGGCAGAACATACTGCATCTTCCCGAGAAATCACTCTCACCAACCTCTCTGGAGTTTCTCAGGAAAGGAAAGATGGAAGGTTTCAGAAGCAGAGTCCAGCACTGCTCCACATCCCACTACCTGCCTCTTACCTGTCCACAGAGGAAAGCCTGTCTCACATATGCTCATCTTGCCCACCAGCAACATTTGGCCTGTCCATACAGAAGATGAGGGGAGGATACTTCCCCTAGAGTCTCCAACTGACCTGGGACTCCATTCAAAGATCTGGAACCACCTTCCATGCAGCGGGAAGTGGCATGGTCCCTCCTACATCTCTGACAAGTACTTTGACCACAAATGCCATGTAACTCCTAGCGTTTTATCTTTCTAAACACATACACGCATTGACCTCAACAAGAAAATCACCAAAACAGTAATAACAACAATAAGATGAAACCTGTTTGGCCTTTCCCCTGCTGGGAGGCAAGTGAGAGAATGAGATCCTGTAGTCTGGGCTTTAGAGCTGGCGGATGCATTTACAGGGTGGGCTCCAACCTAGTGGCTAAATGCATGACTCTTTCAAACGCCAGATGTGTTGAGAGAAGGCATCTGAGCGCCCACCGTTGCTAACTTACATGCAGCCTCACCTCCCAACCAGTCTGAGCAGAACCAGGAGAGAATTCTGGCCTTGAGGCCCCAAACAGTGTTGGATTTCTTCTGAGGAGAAACCTTCTGTATATGAATTCATCCAGAGGTAATTTATCATTTGATTGCATTTAAGACATTCCTTACCACTCAAATGCAAATCTTAATAGATTACTGCTATGCTGATTCCTAGGACCAAAGTTGTTTCTTAAATGAAGAAAAGGCAATTGAGAGGTCACAGTTCTATGAAGAACCAATGGAATCTGGAAAACTAAAGTTCTAGCCCAGGCTTCCCTGGTGGCGCAGTGGTTAAGAATCCACCTGCCAATGCAGGGGACACGGGTTCGAGCCCTGGTCGGGGAAGATCCCACATGCCGCGGAGCAACTAAGTCCGGGTGCCACAACTACTAAGCCTGCGCTCTAGAGTCGCGAGCCACAACTACTGAAGCCTGTGCACCTAGAGCCTGTGCTCCGCAATGAGAAGCCACCGCAATGAGAAGCCCGCACACCGCAATGAAGAGTAGCCCCCGCTCGCTGCAACTAGAGAAAGCCCGCGGGCAGCAAGGAAGCCCCAATGCAGCCAAAAATAAATAAATAAATAATTAAAATTAAAAAAAAAAGTTCTAGTCCGGGCTAAATGGCAGCTTAAGGTCACCAAGGGCAAAGCATGAAATGGCCTCTGACCCAGCTCTACCAGGCTCTTGGGGTATGGTGACAGGCAGGAAAGCCAGGAAGCCGCAAATGGGTGAGAAATGTCATACCCACAGTGTCTGCTAATCCAACACCCCCCGCCCAGGGCCTAGCTTTCCTGTTCTAAAGAGATAGATGAAATTCTGTATTATACAAGCTTTAAAGTGCTGGGCAAGGGACGGTGGTTTTCTTCTCTGTATCCCCAAGGCATTGCCCAGAGCCTGACACATAGTGCTCAATGAAAGCTGAATGAATAAATGAATGCAGTAGAAAAACTACAACCTGGTATGGGAAGACTTCCAATTTCTGAGCTCCACGGTTCCCTTACAAACTGGGATGGTTCCACGGCACAGCCCTGGAGGTACTGACATCCAGGCCAAGAGCCAACAGCGGTGAGAGGCCCACGGTGGATGTGATGTGTCTACTCGACTCAGGCTGGCCTGGCAGCAACCCGCACCCACCTTGCACATGGTAACGAGACCAGTTCCCCTAGCCTGCCCTCCGTCGTCACTGTTCTTGGCCGCCACCATCTGACCTGCTCTTCATACCCAAATCTCTAACTCAGTCCTGTAGGACTCATGCCCACCTTTGAACCTCTGTTCAGGGAGTCCTCCCCCCTCCTCAGCCTAGACCTTTGGGGGTACAATGAGGCTGCTCTGACGACTCCACCCCACACGAATGCCTGCTCTCTTAACTCCCATGGCCTGAGTCAAGCTTTGTGCACCTCAAATGTGTGCCTTCTTAGGCTGGTTTCTGCTCCAAGGGGTCAGGGAACAGGTCAGGGCTTCTTCTGGGGCTCTCTCTGGACCTCGGAGCTGGGAGCCGATGCAGTCAGTAAACGCCATGACTTATTGCAGAGTGACTGATAGAGAGCTGAGCCCGATCGCCGCCTCCCCTGCGTCTTCACTCTTTACAGACGTGTGGCCCACCAGTGAGATGGTCCCCCGCGGCAGAGCCGTGCTGGCTCACTCGTGCTCAGCCCCCGCCTCCCCCCAACACACACATACCCACTCCAAGGCGGCAGGTGGGGGATGCAAACTGACACTTCTTGAGTGCCACAAGGTAAGTATTACTATCCCCATGTCTGCAGATGAGAAAACGGGCTCAGAGAGAGAGGTGAGATAGTGTGCCCCAGGGGTCTGAACTAGGTCACACAGACCCTGACACTCACTGAGCCACACGCACTTCCTCACACCGCCATGATCTTTTCTTTTTTTACCTGAAGTATAGTTGATTTCCACCATGATCTTGAAGCCTAAGATCCGACAGCAGAAGAGAGAAGAGAGGACTAGAAACAACTAAACATGGCTTAAAGGAAGCTGCAGGCTCAAAGGGAGGGGTGGCTGTAAACTGGAGGCCTCCCTCTTTCTACTCCCAGCCTCCCAGCGCCCCCCAAGGAAATGACACGCCCTCAGAGGCATGCACCACCTCTCCTGTCCTGTGCCACCAAACTGGGCGAATCAGGAAGAAGGTCTAACGTTCTCTGTTTAAGGACCAGATGAGATTAGACAGAGGACGTGGAAACCTTTGCCTTCTCCGGAAGACAGAATGCTACCTCAGGGGATGTAACATTGCAGAAGGCAGAGGTTCAACCTCGTCCCAGGCAGGTGCAATCCCTTGGCACCATGGGCAGACTGGTGGGCTTGAGTCAAGCCCTGACTTTACAGACTGAAGCACAGCCAGGCTATGGACCACGCTGACAATTAGGAGAAAGCCAGGAGTGGGTGGGATGCTTCTCACGCCTCTGAGCATCTCACCGAGGCTCCCAGGGGCCTAGCATTCAGCCTTCCTACCTGGATCATCCAAGTATATTGCCAGTCCGAAGCAGGAGACACTAGAGAGCCATCCTCTAGCAACCCAAATGAGCTCCTGCTGCTTCCCAAAGCCCAGGCTGACTCCTTAGGAGATGAGGACTCACAGAGAACTCAGACGCTACCTACCCAAGGGCTGTAGCTTCTGAAACATACGCCATGCAATCACCCCAATGGCATCTGGCTTAGAAAAGAAGGGCAGACCCTAGATTACTTTTATTACTGTCTCTGCTCCCCAAGAGACAGGCCTTAAAGGAGGTAAAGTATGCAAAGCGTTATCGCAGAACTTGGCACACATAAGTGCTCAATAAATGGTTCCTGTCACCATTATCATGACTCATTATGATTTCCTGGCTGCCTATTCCTCACCTCCCCGGCTCATGTGAGGAGCCTTCTTTTCATAACCTCAAGGGTTACTGGAGCTCAGAGGCCCTTAACCCAGTCTAGGGTAGGAAACTGAAGTTCTGAGACGGGGAGGTGATTGCGAGCAAGGCTGGACCCACAGCCAGGAGTCCTCCGAGGTGAGAAGGCCTCTCTGCCCTCTGACAGCAGGATGAGCCCAGCGCCTCCCCAGAAAATCTCTCTGAAGACCCGAGGCTTGGCAAGGAGCCAGGGCAGGAGGCTTCTCCAAGAAGACGCTGGCTCTGAGCCAAGGCGCATCCCAGAAGCTGCAGCTCACAGAGAGCAGCAGAGACTCAGGGGAGGGGGGGCAGCCAGGAGAGGGTCAATGAGGAGCCCTCGGGCCAAAGGAAACCTGCTTTAAGTGGTTTGGCACGAACCTGGGATGCATGGCTGCCTTCTCATGCCCTGTGGTTTCCACACATCTGGGAGACTATGAAATCACTTCGAGGTCAGGAACTGGGGGGGGGCGTGTTCCACCCCTGGGACAACCCTCCTGTCATCTACATCTGTGCCCATACAAACTCCACAGGGCACTACTAAACCTCCAAGCAAAGACTCTTCTGGGGGTTACCCACTGGCTTTCTTCCTCCCACCCTAAAAGCTGAAAAACATGATGTTGCCTGTGGATTCAGGCCTTCTGCCTCAAAGGACTGAGGGGTAACCCCCAGTCCTTAACCCCCATTTAAGAGGCTGTACCAGAGGCCTGGCCAGAGGCCTGTCTTTTCCATGCACAGAACTCTCTGTCGCCAGAGACCTGCCAGGGGTAGATCAGGATTAGTTACTAAACATTGGGGCTGGAAGAGGTCTCGATTCTCTAGTCTAGCTCAATGAAAATATGAGTGACATGTATCACTTTAAAATTTTCTAGAAGCCACACCAAAAAGTAAGAAGAGGTAAAACTAATTTTAATAATATATTTTAACCCAGTATTATCATTTCGGCATGTTGCACTGACTACAGCTCATGAGACCAACGGTGGTTAGCATACTGGACAGCGCAACTCTTGACTCCAGCAACGTCCCCCATTATTGGATGAGGATGTGACCCAAGTATCTAAGGAGAGGGCTCCAGTGTAGAAAGGGAGGCCCCAAACTCCATCCCTACAGCTGGGCCCATCAGCCTTTCCTTTCAGCCTCCTGATAAATACTCGTGGCCTATGAAATAGATCATTTTACGATAAATCAAATTCAGGGGGACTGCAACTTAAACCTACTTGA
Source organism: Balaenoptera musculus (assembly GCF_009873245.2). Classification (NCBI taxonomy): domain Eukaryota; kingdom Metazoa; phylum Chordata; class Mammalia; order Artiodactyla; family Balaenopteridae; genus Balaenoptera; species Balaenoptera musculus. Next base: position 38,435,583 of record NC_045786.1, read on the forward strand.
AATAGACAACCTGGAGAGGAGTAGAAACTGATATACTTGACAGCACAAGCTCCGGAACAAAGACCAACAGAAAGGAACAGAAGGGAGGTTCTGGGAGATCTCTGCACGGGAGGCCAGTCTCCATGAAGACCTCTGTGTGTGCCACCCCTGAGCAGGGCCACCTGGCTCCTGCAGGCTGTAAATACCCACACTCCAGCACTGGGTCTGGTGATTTTTCTACCACGTCTCCCTGGAGGAACTACCCACAAAAGCTCCTCTCTGCTTTAGAAGGCAAGAACAAGTCGTGCATTTACCCAGTGCTTCTAGTCTTCTTACTCCGAGTCGCCATGCCAACACACAGTCATAATTACCGAGGAACGCGCCAATAGTGGCAGCATTGACAAAGACACTATATCAGGGCCTGTGAGCTAAGCAAGGTCAGGCTCCTTGCGGCCCCCAGCTTCCTGCCCACTTCCTTTATTCCACTCTGATCCATCTCTTTCCCTTCATTCTCTTCCTCTCCCACCCAGATGGTCTCTGATTATATTTTCTCTGCAAAGAAAGGCACTATGGCTCAGTGTATAAAACACTTTTATAGCAATTAGGAGACAGGTTCTCCTTTGAGTCCCGATTTTAACTTGTGGGAAAAGTCACTTTAACATCTAGGCCTCAGTTATTTCGCTGTGAATGGGGAGAATATTTTGGACAGTGCCTATTCAGCAAGTGGGTGCCTGCATTTAATTCACCTACTAAATTCAGAGGCTGGTGTGTGTCCCGTCAACTCTAAGATCTTCTTTATGATCAGCACCAGGGGTACCAGAAGCTCAGGGAAACAAAAGAAGGTTCAGTTCAGAGAGGGAGTTGGTTCTAATACCCTGAGAACAGCAGGGCTTATATCTCCCCCCCAGGAAGGGTGAAAATCTCAGAAAAGGAGCCAGGAGCAGCTGAATGGTGGGCTCTATCCGATTATAAAAAGATGAGTGGGATGGATGAGAACTATCAGACTAAGTGACAAGCATCCTGAGGCCCCCAGTGAGAACAAGGACATGCACCCATTTAAAATGAGAGGTCAGAAAAAGAAGGCAGACAGCCATCACCCGGGCCCTACACAAGAGCGCCCCAATTTCAGAACACCCAGTGCACCAACATCTGAACTTACAAAGGAGATAGATTGGAGGCTGATGATTAGCATCACAAAATGATTATTCCCTTTGTAAAAGGCTTCACTGCAGGACTGCTTTAAATAGTGCATTTAAACCATGATCTGATTTGCTAAATTCGATTTATACACATCTACTGCCTAAGCTGGCGTGCGGCTGTATTTACATGTCTTCCCTTGGCACGGAGGAGGGGAGAGGCCAGCCATTATTTGGGGCCTTTAATCCTTGTAGACAGTAACTAATCTGGGGAGCTGAACCCTGTTTTCCTTTCAGAGCTGGGGCTTTAGCTATAAACTGGCCGCAGCTCTCCACCCTGTTTTGCCTGGGCAGAGCCTTCCCAAAGATGATGGTCAGGATTTGGCTAGGATCTGTTGGAGCATTTCTGTCAATAGGGGCTGCTCACCAAGAAGCAGACCTCCTCCCCACACACCAGGGGTGACAAGTTTCCAGTACAAATTTCCAGAGAATCTGGTCTATGGCAGGCTCACCAAATTTATTCAGCACTGACAGTTATCATGCCAGGGGTTCAAAGGTTACCTTTTGGGAGGCATGAAAATCTGCTAATCTGTATAAGTTCTGGGGATCTGATGAGCCACATTCTATGACTTGTACTTAAGCCACAGGAACCAAACCTGGGAAGGCACAGAAAGGGGGGCTCTCTACCCAAAGAGGACAAAAGAATGGATCTACCAGGCCTCATGGCAGCTGTGCTGAGGCCATCGGGAAACCCTCCTTAGTTCACATAAAGGGACTTGTAGGTCTCACTGACAACATGTCCCTTCAAGAGAGAAATGACCCAGGGAATTCCCTGGTGGTCCAGTGGTTAGGACTCCACGCTTCCACTGCAGGGGGCATGGGTTCGATCCCTGGTCAGGGAACTAAGATCCCCCATGCCGCGCAGCACAGCCAAAACAAAAAATAAAATAAAACAAATAAATAAAAATAAGAGAAAAATAACCTCTTCCCGTTAGGTCCAACAATGTGATAGGACCGTCAGGAGCCGGACAACTGCCAAAAGGGGAAATACACTACCCAGTTCACACCATTTGCCAGAAGAGAGAGGTCTAGGGAATTCATGGGCTCAGGAATGTAACATTCAAAAAACAAAGTCCCTCCAGAGGACTGAAACCAGAACATCTCTCCACCACCACCCCTATCTCCGCAGCACAGAGCTTTCGTCTTTAAGAGAGAGATCCACTCACTCATTTACCAGATATTTACAGACACCCACAATGGTGAGCCCAGCCTAGCATGAGGAACTGGGGCAAAGGAAGGAAGAAGACAGCACACAGGTCTGAGGAGTTTCTAGTGGAGAATTGAGGGGTCACTAAAAACAACTAAACCATTGTTGAGAAGCCCACTAAAGCCCGCTCCTGAGAGGTTGGAAACTGGACTGGGAATCAGGAGCCCTGGGTCCCATTCCTTGCTCTGCCAGCTAACTTCATGACCTTGGGGAAAATTACTTAATCTCTCTGGGCTGGTTCCTCATCTGTGACATGAGCAGTTGACCTACATAATCACCAAGCTTTAAATTTTCTATAAATCTTATGGAGGAAAAAAATGTTCATATCTCTAAAAATCCTGATGAGCTTCCTTTTTTGAACAAGGTTATAAACCATCATACTTTCTTCTTTGTCTTGGCTGCCAGGAGGCTCAGAACAACCACAGTATTAAATCAGAACATCTATTTCAGGCCAGAGCTTTAGGCCAGGAGGTTGGGGATGAGGTGACAGGAGAGTCCTCATATGTGAGCCCTCATATGTGATGTGGGGATGGGGGCTTCGATTCAGGACAGGCTTGGTGCTTGTTTGAGAGATGAGACACAACAGACGAGTCCACGTGTCTGTTGTATGTATGCAAGTGCTGAGCCTGTGGGTAAGAACTCAGGCTTTGGGGCAGACAGCCCTGAATCTACATCCCGGCCCTGGCTCTGCCGCATCCTAGCTACGGCCAAAATCACAAAGAGGGAATCATCACCCTACTTATCAAGCTGAGGCCCTAATGCACATGAAGTGCTTAGCAGCGGGCCAGGCACAAAGCAGGACTCAAACACAACTAACGTTACTGGAGCTCCTTGGTCGGTCTGTACAAATGCACACGCGTGGAACCTGCTTTAGGGTAGCGGTGAGTCAACTGGGGCAGTTAGAACAACAGCGACTGGGCTTAAATTATTCAACCTGGTGGAGGGGGCGGGGCGGGGCGGGGCGGAGGGCACAGAAGAGCCACAGCTCTGACCTTTGGGCGGAGGCCTGGAGGGGGCGAACTCAAAGTTGCTCCACCGGGCCAGCGGAGGAAGCAACGGACCCGAAGCAGCCCCAGAGGATGCGAACGGAGCCTCTAGGCCTGCCCCCAACCACAGCGGCGACGCGGAGGCCCTCGCTAGACCGCCGCCCCCATCGACGGGGCTCTCTGTTCCTCGGCCCCCGCTATCACTGCGCTCCGGAGCACACACAGTCCCGGGAAGGGTGGCTTCGGTCTGCTCGCCACTCGGGCCTCGCGGTTTCAAGAAAAAGCGGGCATTAACCATGCGCCTGACATTCCCCGGAAATAAGGAAAGAGTGCGAAGCGCCCGCGGTTCCGGGCTCCAAAATAACGACATTTTCCAGCCCAGCCCGCTCAAGCCCGGCTGCACCCGCTCGGGCCGAGAGGAAGGCCGTCTCCGCCCCTGCCTGAAGCAGGTAAGTGAGGAGGGCTCGGGCCGGAAGTCTCTTTTTCCGCCGCCGCGACGCGCACCGCGGGGCTCCTCGTCTCCGGCCCGGAGCGCACTTGGCGGCCTGGGGGGCGCGCGGGCAGCCGCGACGGAGGGTCCGGTAGGGAGATGGGAAGGAAGACGGCGGCCGTTCTCTTGCAGGGCACCCCCCCCCCGGGGGTAATTAATACCCGGAGGGCCTGCCCGGGGCGGACGGCGGCCGAGACACTGCGGGGCCGGGCGCGCTCGACGCGCGTTCCGCTTCTGTGGGCCCGCGGCAAGGCGAGCGCGAGGAGGGGGTTGGCAGGGCCGCGGCGCCGCGACCTACCTCGTGCCCACGCAGCCATCTTGCCGCCGCTCCTCGAGCTCTCAAAATGGCCTCCCGGTCCCGCAACGCGCCCCACTCGAGTCTCAGCGCAGACCAAGGGTCACGGCCGCGGGCCTCCTGCCGTCTTTCACGCCGACCTCGGCCAGCCCCGGGCGTCCTGTTTGCGCCCTCTCCCCCCTCCCCTCGCCGCGGGGCCTGGGGGCGCTCCTGGTTACGAAGGGCGTTGGCCCAGGCAGTGCCTGGGTGTACACGAGGTGTGAATGCTTAAAAAGGATTCTTGCTTTGCTTGGGCTCGTGCCCCACTGCGGCACTCGAGTCTGTGCCGGTGACTCCCTTTTCTTTAGCCCAGAGACTGGGGGCGCGGGCACAGGCCCCAGCCCTTCCGGGGCCGGCCGCGCATCCCCAGGCGGAGGGGCAAGGCGCTGGCTACTGCGCGCCTCCGATTCCCGCGGAAAGCCGACGGGGGGAGCCCGGGTGTCCAAGAAGCCGCGTCGGAGGCCAGAACCGTCACAGCCGCCATTTACTTGGGGCCTACTGTGTGCTATACATCGCGCTCTGCGCCAGCTCTGCCGAATTGTATCACAAAGCACCACAAGCCAGTTAAGTGTATTGTTAATGCCATTTCACGGGGCGTTGCGCGTGTGTGTTTGACATTGCATCTGGGCTTAGGGAGGAGGGTTAGGGCCTTTCTGGTGACCCAGGTTAAAACACAGCCGCTCCACCGTCCTGATCTTGGAATCGCCCAACCTCCGGGCTGCAGGTCGGCGAGCCCACTCTTGGAGACACCCAGGGCAGAGTTGGGGTGCAGGCAGGCAGCTCCTCCTCCCATTCCCTGGCTCTGGCCACTCACCTTGCCTCCGGTGCGCCCTCCTACGAGAGAGCCGGTGCCCGCAGGTAGTTCGTGCTCGCGAAGAGGGCGCCGAGCGCAGGCGGAACGGCGTCGAAGAGGGAAGCGCTTGCAGGGGAGTAGCTGTAAAACAGAGCGGAGACATCAGGCACCCCCCATGCCCGCCCAGAAGCGCGCCCGCGTCCACTCGAAGGTGGGGTGGGGACACATGCGTCCTCCACGTCATGACCACAGCCCAGCTCTCTGCGCCTCAGTCTCGCCCGCCTAGGACGCAGGAGGGAAGCCCGGTGGGGTACTGGCTAAGGGGGATTCTGGCCCGGCGCTCCTTACCGGCCAGCGGGCCAGGCATTTAGCCACCCGCAAGTATGCCGCTGGAGGCCCGCCCTCCGGAGCGAAACCCTGCTCGCTGGGAGCTGGAGCTCCAGAAATGGAGAACCGTGAGATGGGGCATCTGGGTGCACCTAGGGCCCAGCACACCGCGCAAGCCTGCCAGCCAGCGCCCCGGAACGATCCTGACTACCCCCCCACCCTGAGCCCCGACAGCAATGTTCATGAGTCCTGAGACCCAGAACCTGCCGGAGCTGGGATCCCAGGCGCCAGCTGTTAGAAATCCCCAACCGCTGAACTAACAAGGACCTGCTGGTGACGCCCTCTTGGCCTCGAAAGTCAATTCCTAATCTGTTCCCTTCAAGGCTATAGACATTTGTGTGTCCTTCTCCCCAGCCAGCCAAGCTTGGACCTTTATACCCATTCCAGCGCTGCCCCCCCTTCCACAACTGGGTGCTCCTTGGAGTTCTGTTTTGCCTCTCAATTCAGGGGCCCAGTGGGCATGGCAGGCACTGGTCAGTTCTTCCAAGGGATTCTTGGACATCCATTGGTGTTTTCATTCTGTCTCCAGCAAGTGGAGGTTTGAATTTCAGATCCAGACATTCATGTGCACCCCCTGTCTGACCCTGAAGAAAGCTGTCATTTACTCAGCACCTACTGTATGCCAGGACTTTATTTGTATATTTTACTTAATTCTCACATGACCCCTGGAGGTGTGGGTACTATTATTCCCATTTCACAGATGGGGAAACAGAAGCCCAGAGAGGTGATATGATTTGTGAAGGATACACTGAGTTGTAATGTTGAAAGCATGCCCCTAAATCCTGCCTCACAGGTGTGGGCATCCCTTCCCCACCCCACCCCCAGCTGCTGCCCTTCTGAAATTTGGACTGCTGGATTATTAACCCAGTCCAGGATGGTCCTGAGTTCTCCATTCTAGTGCCTCCACTCAGGATTGTCACCCTTAGGGGCAGAAAAGGCCACAGAGGAGAGCCCGTCCTCCTGCTCTCCCCATGACCTGTGATGGGGAATTTCTGCAGCCCTCTGGGCACCCCGGAGGCATTTCCACCCTCTTTAGCCTGGGTCCAGAACCTTGAGGGAACCTGGTAAAGCCTCATGCTGGCTAATAATCCACTCCTGATTTTTAAAATCCCAGTCTACACAGTCAAAGAAGTGGGTGACCTGTATTATGATCAAGATAATTCAGGCAGGAGAAAATGAGATGAAGGGTCAGGAAGGGCATGATATTTTTACGCACAACCCCAATGGAGACCTGGGGGGATTCAGGAGCTAAAAAGAGGAGCATTACTAGGAAATGCCCCTGTCTCTGGTTCCCGCAAGAGATTTTATCCCAATTGATAATCACACAGGAAGCTGTAACTCCCCCAACGTCCAAGCTGAGAGATGCTTTTTCTTTAAATGACGTTAATGTGACGTTAATGTTTCTTTTCTTTTTTAACGGAATCTCTATAAAAAACAACCTCCACTTAAAAAATTATGTCCATTGGACCGGAGGTGAAAGAAAGAAAAAGTAAAATGAAAAAAAAAAAGTTTGGGCTTTTTCAGAAGAAAAAGAAGATCAGGGAGACAGCCGCCACCCCCAGGCTGCCTGACACAGCAATGATGGCAGCTGAAGGTTGAGATGGGGTGGGTACAACCAGACTTGAGAGACACCAGGAATTTGGGTAATGGAGGGAACAAGGATCTGAAGCCACACTCTCCAGAGGGCAGAGGAGAAAGGTCCTTTTCAAAATAAACCCAAGTCGAAGAGTGTGAGACCAGCCTAACCTGGGGGAGTGGCCGTGGTACCCAACCCCCTTTCCAATTTGCAGTCCATCTCCACCCTAACAAGACAGAGAAGGCTCAAGAAATGCCACTCCCCGCACATTCCCGCAACACACAAAGGACCTGGATTTGGCCAGAGACAGAGGAGAACAGCTCCACTCATAGCACCTCCTAATTCATGGGGGGAGCAAAAACTAGGTTGCAAGCTGATGTGGGGGGAGGTGAGGCTGACCGGTGAGGGGCTCCAGTGCCTGTGCAGATGGAAGCTGAAAGGAAGTTCTAATTAGCACAAAGCTGGCACCTTCCATTAATAGCTCTCCATCAGCTGCTGGATGCCACTGATGGGAGGCAAGTTGCAATGTGTGAGCTTCACCTGTCCCCTGATCATTAACAGACCTCGGGTGAGACCAGGGCTGTCCTGAAGGAAGACCACCTCAAACCAGCTGCCCCACCAAAAAAATCTAATTACAGGTCTGACTTCTGGGCCCATCTGAGGAGAAAGTATTTAACGCGAGTCCGATGTGACCACAAACACGAAATCTCCTAAGAAGTCCTGGCATACATTCTATGTATTTGACACTCTAGATAGGTCAAACAGATCCATGGTAAGAGATATCTGAAGGGGGTTGGGGAGGGATTGACTGGGAAGAGGCAGGAGGGAAGTTTCTGGAGTGAGGGAAATGCTATCTTGAGTGTTGGTTACATGGATGTAAATGCATTGTACACCTATGATCTGTTCCTATATGTAAATTATACTTCTAATAACATACATGTAGGTGTATAAGTATGTGGCAGTGTATCACACACATGCATGCAAAGGTCTCAGCCGCTGACTGATTTCTCCATAGCCTGTGATCTCCTTGATGTGAAGGTTCACACCCTTTTCAAGGGTCACAGTAGAGAAAGGGGCCAGAGCAGATGGGGAAATGGGGCTGGGCACATCTCACAGACACGCGGCCTTGCCTGGCCTGGTAGGGAGGAGGAATGTCTGAATTGAATCAATTAGCTGCAGAAAACTTCAGAAAAGAAGTAAGGCCCTTCATAAAAACAAAGCCCACTCCTTAATCCCCAAAGGCAATCCTCTCCCCCATTCCCATGGCCATTCCTCAGTAAACAAAGAAATCCCTCCTTCCACATCCACACCTCAATATTCATTATGAGCTGATGTTAGAGACTGCATTCCAGCCTCCCAGAGTGCCCTAATGACTGGAAACCCAAGGGCAGATGACTGAGGGGGTTTCCTCTCTCTTTCTCTCCCTCTGCTTTCTCTCAACATCTCCTCTCCCCTTCCCACGGCAGTCTGTCCTTTCTTTCCTCCCTTCTCTCCCTTTCTCTTCCTTCTTTTCTTCAAATTAGTGAATAAGCAAATCAAGGCAAAGACATCACTAACTGTACCTTGTTCATTTATTTTGACAAGTGCAGTTTAATTTTAATCATTTATGATAATACTTCATAGTAGACGAGTAAATGTGCTGGGGTATATTTGGTAACATTAATGAAGTCTGCCTAATAGGAACCTTCACTCCAGCACCCTGCCTGGAGAGCTGCCTGCTGGAGAAGTGGGGCGAGACCACTGGTCTGTGGTAGGGTGTGCAGTTTTTTGTGGGGGCGGGGGGTGGGGGGGAACTTAATGGGTTTGAGGATTAACGAAGGGAAAATTAACCCGATTCTAGAGAAGAGGCAGATATGCAAGCCCATAATCGTGTGTGGTGTGGATTGTGTGTATTTAAACACCGAGAGAGCACACTCTGTGATAAGGAAGCCCAGGCGTGCACCCATGCCACATGCATATTTACACATGAATCTCAAATGTGCAGATCAGCAGAGTCCCAAAGAAATTAGGCCCTGGGCAATTAAAAATTGAAATAAAAATGGAAAATGTGATACACAGAGTTCTATATCTCTTCGAAGTACCTTTCTCCTACTTATCATATGCCTCAAGTGGGCAAACATGGTGCAAAATGTGGAAGATAATAAGAAGGGTAGGGGGTTTCTTTCACTGGTGATTACTTCAGAATGCTCCCTCCAACACACAGTGAACCATGAAAAACAGGTCTCAATCAATGCAACATTTTAAATGGGAGTGATCTTTTTATAGCTCTTCCTTAACCCTGCCACCATCCTTAACATAACTGATCGTCACATAAGTGTACGATTCGGTATATAGACCACATATATATAAGAATGGGTATACTATACATATGAATGCACAATCATTTGGTCCAAACACATAGATATCTGGTACACCTCAAGACATAAGCTCCAAAGCATTTACATTATTATCTACAATAATGATAGACTTGTCATAATATAATTAATGCTTAATTTTGAATGTAAAGAAATAGTTGACCCTTTATTTAAAAATAATAGTAAAAAAAAAAAAAAAGGACCTCAAGGTTCCCTGTTTCCCATCTCTGCCTTGTTTGCTCATACCCAGGGTGGTTTAGGGACATTTCAAGAGACAGAAGTGGGTTATCATGAGACCAACTGCACCGCCTGCCTCAGGATAGAGTGCAGGATTCTCCCAGAGTCTACAGGCTAGATTTGGTCCAGTTCTGCAGGCAAGAACTAAAACTCGGCAATTGCTCGTTTCTCTTACTGGATGATTCCAGTGGGAAGAAGCGAGGCTGCTTGCCAACTAAGGTGTGCCAAAGGCTCAAAGACCCCTTTCTTGGCATAGCCATGTGTGTGAGAGAGGGCAAGTAGAACCTGCCTGCACCCATGAAATGCCTTATAACAACTTCCCACCCTCCAAACAGAGGAATGTCTTGGCCATTAGTTAGAGCAAGATCATCAGCCGGAGACACCTGGCTCCCAGCTTTCTCGCCTGGCCCCCAAGCTCCTCCAACCCGTCTCCTTAAAACTGTGGCCTGGCTCTGGCGTGGGAAAGGCAGTTTGGAGCTTTTCACAACTCCAGTATCCCCTTGAACCAAAACCAATTAGCCTGGCCCAAGGTCCTGTCATTGAGGCCCTGGCCCTCTTTTCAAACCCCTGCGGCTCAATTGCGGTGAGGGGGCTGGCCAGTGAATGCCGGGACCACTTAAAGTGGTGCTTAAGCCGGACCGGCCTGGAAGGAACGAGCCAGCACTATAGGAGCTGCAGCGGCCCATTCTCAGAGCCACTGACCAAGGTTTTGTTCCAGCCACAGCCCCCTCCCTGACTCTATTTTGAAAAACCCTCCCTTCCTCTCCGATTCCCAGCTGTCTGGGGGAGCAATGAAAAGCTGGCTCTAGGAAGCCATGAGACACCCAAACTTGGCTTCGCCAGACAGAAAGGAAATCCCTATGTTCTGAGTTCCGTCCCCAATTATCTTGCCCTCCCTGCTAAGGGAGAAGGAGCTCTGACATTGATAGAGCACCCACTGTGCACTCAGTGCTTTCCATCAGGAGCATGCACACCAGCCCGTCTTGTGGATGATAAAACTAAGGCTCAGGGGAAGTGACTTGCCCAAAATCAGAGCCCTTAAGAGCAAGGCAATATGGGGGGACCTCTGAGAGCCCCTGAGCACCACTCTCTTAGGAAAAGAGACAAAGAAGAGGGTGAGAGATTGACCAAGATGGAGCTTTGGACCAAGATGAGAAAGAAGAGGGGAACACCACCTGGGGGAATGGGAAGATTCCTGAACGCAACTCCCAGCACAAGCTCAGGTCTCTACCAAGGCCGTGCCCACATCATCCATTCTCCCCCTGCCTGACCCAAGTTGAACTGACACCAGGGAGAATAGGGTTGGAGTGGGGATGAGCTGCCACAGCCTTCCTTCAGCCCCCCCACCAGTCACCACCTTCCTGTCCAAGCGGAGTGAAGATTCGCCCTCTGTGATGGGCGGCACTGCCAGGGCGCCCTGGCCGTCACCATGGTGACGCACATCCCACCCTAGGCCAGAGCTGATTGGTCACTCTATCCAGGCTGATGGAGGGGGTCTAAAGTCTAGGCGGGATGGGGGACCGAGACACCCCGACACACACGTGAGAAAGAGATGCCAAGGGGGAAATGAAGACTATTAAAATGGCGCCGCGGCCTCCACGGGGCCTCTGCTGTGGGTGCGCATACACGGGTTGGAAAAATCCGGGCGGTTTTCTTGACCGCGCCGCGTCGCCTGGGTCCTGGAGGGCGCATAAGTCCCACTGGGGCTGCCCCGGGGCTCAGGGCCGACCCCTCCCTGCTTTTCCCCGACCTAGGCGTACAGGACTGCACACCCCAGCTGGCTGGACCCGCCCCGCGCGCGGCACGGTCGGGCCGGGCGAGCGCGGCGGATTAGCCCTGAGCCCGCAGACCCGAGGGCGCGGGGCGGGCGCATTTGGGGGTGTGAGGGCGGGGCGAGGCGGCGACCGCGCCTCTAATCCCAGCGCTGCGTGTGGGAGCGGCCGGATCAGGGAATTAGCGCTGTAACTTCGGATTAGTAACGCTCGCTAAATGAGCGCCTAATTCCGACCCTTCATGCTTTTCAGCGTCGCGGCTGGGCCCTGGGAGGCCTTCTGGCCTCGCTCCCTCCGCGCTCTGGTCCCATTTCCCGGGAGGTCGGCCGGCGGCCGTGGAGAGCTCCCTGACCGGCCTAGATCAGGCCTCTGGCCGCGCCGCAGCCTGATTTTCGGCGGCGCCCAGTGATGCCAGCTTTTCATTCGCCGAGCAGAGGCCCGCCTCGTTGTCCTACGGTCGTTCACGGTTGGGAGTTCGTGGACGAGTGAGAAGGAAGCCCTTGATGCTTCACACACCACGGTGGCTGCCCTGATTCTTGCCCCAGCAGTGGCTTGGTCTACGACCTTTGGCGAGCCACCGGGCCTTACTAAGCTCGCTATTTCTAGATGTTAAATGAAAGGGGTTAGGTGAAGAGCATCTTTGAGATCCCAGCCAATCCCGGCTTCCAAGCTGCAGCTTCAATTGCGTTCTCAGGCTCCCTAAAGCCTTTTGAGTGGGGGTGGGGGTAGCGAAACGTGCGGCAAAAATGTAGCCCAAAACATGGGGAGCCTAGTGGCCAGAGGAGACTTGGAGGAAGGCCTCCCTGGAGCATGAGAAGAAGAGCCACATACCTCCCCCAGGCCTGGGCAAGCCAGATGAGATTTGATGGGGTGAGGCACCGATTTTGAGTCCTCAGGCTTCAAGTGTCCAGAGGGGATTCGAACATGGCTATGTTAGGGGTGGGCATTCATACCCGGAGGCCCAAATCCGGCTGGTTGGCCTCTCTCCGAGGGCCACTTCTGGTGGGTGTGGGGTGGGGTCCGGGAGGTTAGGGTTCAGGCGCTCTCTGTCCCCCGAAGCCCTACTGCGATCCTTTCCCTGACCCGGAGGTTTGCATCAACGAATTTTCGTAAAAAGCGGAAAGAAAACCGCATGCTCCTCTGCTCAGACTCCTCCTCCCCCAACCCAGATTTCAGGACTGACGAAATGGGTTGGGACCCTGGTGTTAAAAATTTTTTTGTTAATAAAAAAAAAACATTTGAATTATATAGACACAGCTGTGAGGGTGCAAAGCCACCAGGTTACTAGAAGGACTAGTTCTTGCAAAATAGCAAAGGATAGAGATGGTGGGAAGGGAAGATGGAAGCCCAGGACCCAGGGCCAGCTGGCTGGGAAAGAAGGCAGGGAGCACAGGGTGAGGAGGCAGGAAGAGCTGCTCTGGTTTTTTCCGAAATGGGGTCACGATCAGTGCACAGGCTCCCAGGTGTGCTGAGAAGGGAGGGGCAGCCCAGGGGATGCTACCCATGGCCTCCAGGAGCCTGAAACAAGATAGCCACCTTTGCCCGCCTCTTGCCAGGAAAAGGGAGACTGGCCTTTAAAAATGGGGGAGGGGGTGTCACACAGGATGCATGAAAACCCTCTACCTGGTGATTATCTCTAGGGATAACTGGGGACAGAGGGAGGACAACTGAATTTCCCTGCCTGGACTTTTGTTTTCTTCTTATTTTAATTTTATTTTCAATAGCTAACACATTCAAGTGGTTCAAAATTCAAAAGGTGATACAGTGAAAAGTCTCCCTCTACCATCCACCTCAGCCTCACAGTTCCTCTCCCCAGGGCCGATGGATGTATGTCCCTTTTGTACTATTTGAATTTTTGCTTCTTACACATAAAACCTATTTTCAAAAAAATTTTTGTTAAGCAAAGGCAAAAAAAAAAAAAAGGCTCGGAGGAATGAAAAATGGGAAAAGATTTCTATTATTAAAAGGGGAGTGGGCAGGTTCTGGGTAAGAGGATGGGAATGATGGGCCATATAAAACAGTGAGGGAGGGACTCTGGAGAATGAAGTGGGCAGAGATGGGAATAAGACCTGGGCCCAGCTCTGCACTTCTGAGCTGTGAGAGCCCGGAGGAATCACTTTAGGCCTCCTGATTTGTTTCCTCCTGTATAAAAGGGAAATGGGATGGAGGTTCGTGTCTAAATGGTGGCTCAAGTTCATTCCAGCCTGCCTGTCATAGCACTCACACACCTACATTCCTAGAAAGCCCCCCAAACCATCAGGGGGTCTGAACCCACATTGGCTCCTTTCTTCCCTGAGGCATGGCAGGGTCCAGGGCTGGGTCTACAGCCACTCATCCCTGGGAGCCCAGGAGGTTCCCCAAGCTTCCAGGGAGCCCTGAGCTTCAGGACGAGTCAAGGTGTCAGGGAGGAAAGTGACCTGGAGGCAGATAAGGACCTCAAGAGGGACCCCAACGCTGTGTGCTCTGTGGGATCCTGATGCCCATGCAGTGAGCAGGGGCGCGTCCCACAGCCCGACGCCCAGCTAAGAGGGGCTGGGAGCTTGAGTGGCCGGGTGTGCTGCATTGGGTTGCCATGGGAACGGAATGCAGATTTCCCCCAATTGCTTTTTTATTTGCTAGATATTGTAATACATCTTATGTTGCAAGCAGAGAGGCGGGGTGCGGGAGAGTAGTGGGAAGGCGCCGGGAGCCTGCCTGCACCCTAACCACTCCGGGAAGTTGGGGAGGCGCGGGCGGGAATGGCCGAGCCAGGGCTGGTGCAGAGGTTGGCGGGGTTGAGCTCGGTCCCTTCCGCCCGCCCGCTCGCTCGCTGGCGCTCGGTTTGTATGCAGGGCAGGGCCGGCCCGTCGGGGAGGGAGGCCTCCCGCCCCGGCCCCTAGCCATTGAGCGCACTCCTCGCCAGTTCTGCTCCGCTTCACGCTGCACACAGACCCCCCAACTGCACACAAAGGCAGCTGCCAGAGCCCGTGAAAAGTGATCAAATTATCAAGAACTTGACCTCACCGAGGGGCGAGGCTCCGGCAACCCCCAAGCCGTATGCTAATGACGCTCAGGGGCTGACTCGTCGAATAATTCGATAAAGGGCGCATTGTTAGCGGCAGGGCAGACCCCTGCCCACCCTTTCACTTACCCCCACTCCCACCCCCTACCGGCCGCTGTCTCACTCCGACCACATTTGCATCCCAAAATCCCCGTCCGCAGCTCCGGGAGAGGATTGTTCCAGCCTGATTTATGGGGTGAAGGCGAAGGCTGGCGCCTTCCCCGCCAGCGACCCCTCTGCAACCCCATCCCCCTCCCTTCCCCCGGGCCGCTCCACTTTGGGGTTCCTACTTCGGCGCCGGGGGATGGGTGGGGGCGGGGAAAGAGGAATAGGGGAAAGCTGGCAAGTTCCTCCAGGGTTCGGAAAGTGTCCCCGGAGAGAGAAACGAGGTCAGGTACCTGGTCCGGGCGCGGCCGCTCCGCCGGGCTGGAGTCCGCTGGGCCGGCACTGGGCTCCTCTGGGTTCCTCAGGCTCGTGTGGGCCGGGGCGGCCGGCGGGACGGGCGCTCGCACGCAGAAGTTGTGAGAGTCATTTCTACTTTCGGTTATCTAGCTTTATGACGGCTCTGTGGCACTCATACAGCTAGATAACCAAAGAGAGAAACGGGCCTCCCTTCGCCACCGCCTCTGCCGCGCCGTTGGCCCCACGTGCCGCTGCCCACCGGGCGCGGAAACCGGAGCGGGCGCCGCTCTCGGAGCCCCGGGCGCACGCGGAGAGCCAAACGGGACCGACAGACACACAGATACACTGACTTCCACAACCAAGGCCGGCAGCCCCCGCCCAGTTCCCTCCACCCCTCCCTCCGCCCTCCTAGCGCGTTCCTCCCCGGCTACCCGTTCTGTGCGTCCGGACACCGGCGCCGGCTGCCAGCTCCGACGGCGTCCTGGGGCTCACTGAGGACACCCGCGCGGTGCGCTTCTGCAGCCTAGGGCGCCCCGGCCGCCCCCAGCGCACTGGACTGCCAGCCCTCCTCTCTCAGGCTAATCGCCCCGCGGGGAAGTGACGTCAGTCCAGGGCTCGGCCAATCACAGGCTCTCATTCAAATCCCAGCCCCCTTCCCGCGCTCCGCACCACCCAGCCTTACAATGGCCTCGGCATTCACAGCTTCCCCTCTGGGAGGACAGTGCCCCCGCTGATCTCGAAAGCATTAGGGCTGCGCGCCAGGGTGCGCACCGTCTGGCCTTTCCCCCAACTCCTTTGCCTTCCCCCAAGACCCTAGGAGCCTGGCAGCCACCGCGGACCATCAGAGTTAGGGAGCTACGGTGACAAGGTTTGGGGACGCGCTGGTGGGGCGTGGTGAAGGTCTCTCTAGAGCGGCCAAATGCGCACTTGGGAGGCCGAGAGCCGAAGAGTAGGAGCTGTTTAACCTTTAACTTCCCTTTCCCTCTCTCACGCCCAGCACTTTGCAGTCGACCCAACCCACGCGCCGAGACTGAGTGAGGAGGGAAGGAGGAATTAAATGTCCTGGTGCGCGTGGGTCGGTTTCCCACCCATTAGTGCGTGCCTGGCACGCAGAAGCTCCCGAGCCATGCTACACTCGGTCCAGGCCCTGGCGCTCAGTACCAGGCTGCTGGGTCCCTCCTCTCTCTGCAAGTCTAGGAGGGTACAGCCGACTGTGGCCGGCCCCTTGGAGATGTCCTAGACCCTAACTGAGATGCTGGTTAAATTCGTGTTCCACCGGAAAATGAAAGCACAAACCCTTGCCTCGTCCCTCCTTCTAGGGCTCTTAGCACACACCTGGCCTACTCATTGCAAGTAGCTCAACAAGGGGAAGGGGCTGCCACCCAGGACCTACCAGAATCACTCCCAAGTAAGCCTGACACAGAGCTGGACGCCCCATTGCAGCCTCCCAGAGGTGAGTGGTCCATGGGCGCCCCTTCTTGCTCACCCCAACCATCACCCCTTTCCTCCTTGATGTGTGGCTACCCTCCAGCCTTAGGTGCTGAGATTCACCTTCTCACGCCAGCCGCCCCTGGGAGGCAAAAGATTAAATATGAAAAATGTGATATCTTTGCTCCCAGATGCCCCCAGGAAAAAAAAAATTAGTCAAAGAGCTAGGGAGAGATTTGGCAGCGGGACAGGCAGGTGGATTCTCGACTTCCAGCAGTCAACACACCAGTTTTTTCCGATCAGAGACTCTGCTGCACAGAGCACCTGAGAGGTTGGGCAGAGGTACCTTTGAGGATCCATTTTAGTGGGCCCTGGGGCACTGAGCCACTCACAGCCAGGCAAATCTCCGCAGGATGTGTTCCAAACAAGTGGGCAAAAGAGGGTGGCTTGGAAAGGATTTCATTATTTTTCTAAATACGCTTTTCTCTCCTATTCTCTCCTGAAAATGACACATCTCCATTTTGCCAAGGTCTCAGTTTTGTCAAGTGCCTGTAGCCCCACCGCTTGTCTCAGGTTTGTTCTATTTTCATCCTGACCCTAAATCCAAGGCAGCCTGCATCCCACTCCCACCCTAGTCAGCTTATGCCAGACCAGACCTAGCATTTACACATCTCCCTCCAAATCCCATTTTGCACACACATCCCTTTTTCCAGAAGGCGAACAAGAACTAGAGAGAGCCACAACGGGGGAGGAACAGAGAGAGGCTGACAGCAGCCCTGGGGAAGGAACCACCCGAATTTGGGCCCGAGACAGTTAATTCCAAAGGATTACCATAATTGGGAGGCGCCCCTTACTTCCCCTCCTCCTGCAGCTCCAGGAACCTGCACTGTCTCCCCTTCTTGGTGTGTGTGTGGGTGGCCTCCAGAGCCCTAGTCCTTCTGGGCCACCCCGGGTGGGAAGGGTGGGGCTGCGGAGGCTGGAAGAGGCGGAGAAGCACTGCTCACCTGCGAGAGAGGAAGGGGAGAGAGGGAGCGTGGGGGAAGAGAAAGCGAGGAAGAAGCCCCTCGGAGTGTGATTTAAGCAGGATGCTGCACAAAATGGCTCCTCAGCGAGGCTCACGGTAACACAACGGCGCCGGAGGCCCGACTGGCAAGCTGAGGGCGGGTGGGGGCTCTGGGAGGAAGAATTAAAAGCCTGATTTGGATTGAGTTCAGACGTGAGAGGCCACTGTTATCAGGGCCACATTTCTGCTACCCTTTATGGGAAACTGAGTCCCTTGGCAGGGAGCAGGTGAGGCCAGCCAGCAAAGGTCCCATGCCCTGCTTGAGTGGGACTGTCCCAGATGAGCGACCCCTCCCCCTCCCTCTCCCCCTCCCTCTCCCCCTCCCTCTCCCCCTCCAGCACCTGGCCGTTATAGCACTACTCCCAGGAAGGAGGCCACAGAAAAATCCGACCTTGAGGGCATAGGCATCGGGGAGGAGGCTGCTCTGGTGGGGCAGGGCTGACCGTAGTCTCCTTGGTCTGGTGGCCGGCCTCCGTGCACAGATTAGACAGGGGCCCAGGAAATGATCCAGGTTGATGCCAAGTGGAGGTGCATTGTGTGGGCCTGGCACCGCCAGCTGAGGTGTCAGGCTGTCGAGCAGGCTGATTCCAAGCCCGAGTGGGGAGAACCTGATCAGCCCTGGCCCCGACCACTCTCTTGTCTGCACATTGGACTGGGTCTGGGATCTGTGCGCTTTGTCCCACGCCAATCCCCTGGCCTTGGCCCGTGGGCCCAGCACAGGCCCTAAGGTGATGGGAAAGCAGGCACTGGGTCTGACTGAGTGCTGGGCGTTGAGACTAAAGCGCCAGCGGTGGTGGCTGAGCCCTGGCCATGGTGCTGAGAGCCTCCCACTGGACCTCTCTTGCCACCACTCCCTTTGCCCCGATCACCCTTGGCTTCCTCCCCATAGTCCCAAACCAAGCTCCAGGGGTGCCAGCAGCTACCAGAGGAAAAGAATGACAGCTAAAGAGAGTCCCGTTGGCAGGTGGCTCCTCATGAGGAGGCTTCCCTCCTAGGCACCTCCACCGAGGGCCAGAGACTTCATTTTTCATCCTTGAATCTCCACCAAAGGACAGAGGGGCTCCTGGGCCCCCCACTCCTGTATCTACAGAAATGCCCATTCTTGCTGCAGTCACACATGTGCCCTGTACCCCTTCAGATTCACACAACCTGAAAAATCCCTCCTCCCACACTTGGCCCAAACACCCATCTAGCAGCCGGCCTAAGGCAGGTGGCAGATACCTTGCCCGTGCAGGCACACGTGTCCACAAGCGCTCTCATACCCATTGGCAACCTCAGCTGCTTGGGCTCCGAGATGGCTTTGGCCCAAGTTCCTGTTTCCTCTTGGTGGTTACACAACTCAGTGCGAGGGCCCTAACTACCCGCAGGAAGGTGCACTCCCCCCTCCATTTTAGGACACAGTGAGTTAACGGGTTAAATGGAACGAGAGTAGTCAGTTCTGTCCCTAGCCAACAGCCCTGTGCAGGGACCCATTATCCTGCTACCAGACTTGCCTTTATCCAGAGACTGAGAACCTGAGACCGATGGAGCTCCCCAAGCTCCATCAGCCATGGGACCTGACATTCAGCCTGGATCTAGCCTTCCTTTCCTGGGCCCCTCTGGGCCTTAATTAGGAGACAGTATCTCAGGTCACAACCTAGGCCAAGTCCACAGTGCCGTTTCCGCACTGCTCCCTCCCTCCCTTGCTCCTTCATCAGGCTCAAGCTTTGATTAAGCTGATCTTCCTATTGTCTGGAGTCTGAAAGTCCAGCACTGGACTAACTCAGACGGACCCAGCTTCCTGCACCCAGGGCCCCAGGGGCCTCCACATCCACCTTCATGTACACCTGGTCAGCTGGGCTGTGGTGCCCTCTATGGCTCCCTTTCCTCAGAAGCTAAGACTTAGGCATCCAGGGTGTGGGCTCTGGGGAGACCCAGGCTGGGCAGGAACTGGGAAGCACCTGTCCTGAAAAGGCATGGGCAGAGCAGCACTCCTCCCCTGGGGTCCCCAGCAGCTAGCATTGCTGATAGAGGCTCCTGCGGTGGAGCTTTGCATGATACCCCTACCTCCGTGCCCACCTATCCTACCTTCTGGCCTCTTTTCCTTGATTGAAAGCCAGACCGTCAAACTCCATTCTCTCTCTATATATAGCTGGAGAAACCACCTTTTTCAGGGTATGAGGGGCTCAAAAAGGGGCTCCCTTTCAGCCCCAGCATCTCTATTTCTCCTCAGCCACAAAGAATCAGACTGTGTATTTCTGGGTGCATGCACAGCCACCACGATCTGACCTGGAGCCACTCCCAGCTTCTGTTACCTCCCTGCCTTGCTGTGGGCCAGCCTGGACACCCCCCACCTCAGACTTCTCCCAGAGAAGCCTCTCACCAAAGCCTCAACCTCCACTGCCACCCTCATTCTTTCCAAGCTCACTGGAGCCTGGGATGGAGGAGGCAGAAGAGACACCCTCAGATCCAAGAGGCCTGTTCTGGGGCATGGAGAGGGGAGTAGAGCAGAAAGGATTTTCCAACAACTTCCCAATACAGAAGGGGAAAGCGTGCCATAAATCTTGTCTAGAGTGGGTACTGTGTGTTGCATGATTTCTTAAAATATTTTTTCAGGAAGCCACTTTCAGGGTTGTTTTCGTGGGGGAGGGGATACGAAGGAAGAGGAGAGTTAGGGGCAGAGGGGAGGAAGGGGGAGATCGGAGGACTCCAGGAAACCTCACTTCGGAAACATTCCCTCCTTTCTGCTAAACCTGTCTGCCATCCCACAACTTCCATCGGCCCTGCGCCCTCCCCTCTCTGCACACCCAAAGTCCTTACCGCAGGGCGCTTCCCACTGCCCCACGACCCTTGACCTTGGCCTTGATGATTTGTTGGGGATGATGGGTCAGGATCCAGAAGCTGATCCCACCTTCCACCCGCAGTCAGAGCGCACCCCGCACCCTGCCCGGCGGCAACGGGAAGCCCAGAGCCGCCCGTGCTGCCCATGGGGGCTGAGCAGGGATGCCCCAGCCCCCTCTCCCAGTCCATACCAGCTCCCTGATGCTGCCCTAGGCGAGACTACCGCCCTGGCGCCCTAGCCCCCTCTCCCCAGCCTCACTGAGACACAGCAGACAGCGGCACTTACGGACCGGGAAGGGGGCCGGGGGCCAGCGAGGCAGCGGCGGGGGTGGGGCGGCTGCGGGGACAGCGGCTCCGCGGCCCCTGATCTGGCGCGCTCCCGGGCTCAGGCCCGGCTCCGGCCGCTCTCCAGGCACCCCTGCCCCGGCGGACGCACGGCCGAGAGCCGCGGGAGGCGAGCAAAGCAGCGGTGGTTCGGGGGCTCCTGGCGGTACGCGGCTTCTCCGGGCTCTGAGCAGCTCTCAGCGCCGCCTTCTCGGGCGGGCACGGCCCGCAGTGACGTCAGCGCGGCCCCCCCGCCCCCCCTCCCCTCACCCCGACCAGTGCGGAATGGAGGGGGCGGAGGCAAGCTGCTAGGGGCTCCCATCCCCGCGCCCCGGCGCTTCCTTCCCCCGCCCCACTTGCCTCCCAGGTTTTCCCGGGGAGTCGCGGCGCCATTCGAGCCCTCCATTCCCCTTGCGCCGCCAGACTCTTCCAGAGCTAACAACAACCTGGGAGCAGCGGGTTGGAAGCCTCGCTGGCAGCTCTAAGCTAAGGGATCCGGGGAGAATGCTTTGGGGAGAATGGAGAGCTGGGAGGATGGGGGCGTCTACTCTCTGGGCTGAAAGGGGACGTTTGACCTTTTCCCCTACGCAAGCGTTGGTTAGGCTGAGGGTATCCACGCCGGATTGGCCGGTCCCGGAGCCCCAGTGTGTGCTCAGAAGGGATATTTTAGGTCGGGGGAACGTGTCGCGTGCGGAGCGGAGGGTGCCCTCCAGTCTGGGTCCTGCCTCTTCAAAGCCCAGTGCCTCCGCCTCCCCTCTCCCCGCCCTGTCCTGGGCTGTGCACCTGCAAACTCCACGCTCTTGGCCGACGGCGCCCCGGAGCCGCTGTCCAAATGCTGAACTCGGCCTCCTGAGAGGCTAGCTCCCGACGCCCCGCTCCCTTCGCCCAGCCTTGCTCACAGGGGCCGGCAGGGGGTTCTGGGACACCCAGCGCGGAACCCCGGGAAACTTTGGTGCTCCACGGTGATGCCGGAAAGCTTCAGGGAAGGAGGCGAGCGGTCAAGGAGAGGCGGGAGCCGAGAGGGCAGGAAGAGCAGCGCGCCTTGTCAGTCGCCCTGCCTTGTCGCCTAACCACCGTCTTCCCCCGCGCGCCCTGGCCGCTCGTCCCGGGTCCCCTCTGCTTGTGTGTTTCTCCCGCCGCCACAGCAGGGGAGGTCCCTCCGGCTGAACTTGTCAGCGGGTTTCACCATCCATCACGAGCCAGACAGACAGGCCAAGTTCACGAGCAAGGCTGTTAACCCCTTGCAAACTGAGCGCCTCCCATAGGAGGGAGCCGCCTGGCTGGGGCGCGCTCTTTCCGATTCTAGAGGCATTGCCTCCTAAAAGCTGTGGCCGCCACAGCGCCTTTCTTCTTTCCTACTTCTATCTTTCCTAAACAACTTGAGGAAAGGGCTAGAAGAGGGAAAGATGATTTATTTCGCCACCCCACCACCCCAACGCATTTCTTGATCATTTTTTTTTCTGTCATTTTATTTACTCTTTTGGTCTCTATAACCTCTCCTGTTTCTCCTCTTCTAAATTACTTTGACAACAGTGAAACTGACTGCTTTTCTAATTGACTTCCCCTTCTTCTGCTTTGTGACAGTTCATTGTGGAAAAATTGAGAAAGATCAGAAAAATATGAGATAAAAATAATAATTGGCCTCAATTTCTACACCCAGAGGCCTGACTTTAAAAGAAAAAGAGAGAGAGAATATTCTCACTGGAAGAATCTCGATTGCTGGTTGTGTGGGGTAGGGTGAGCCGAGGTGGGGAGGGCACCTAGCCTTCCTGAAATGGATGGAGAGAGAAAAACAAAATCAAGCTCTGAGGAAAGGATCAGAGAGGGAGACCTGTCCAGAGAGATCCTGCTAGAGGAGTTTCGGAGAGACCCAGTGAGGTGGAGGGCTAGACACAGGGACCCAGAAGAGAGAGAGAGAGAGAGTGCGTTTAGAATCTCCACCTGATAACAAGGGCAAGGCCCAGTCACTCCCTCCTCCTCCCCCCTCCCCCCCTTTGGCCTCCATTCTAGCATCCAAAGCCCAAGAGAAGCTTCTCCTAGTCTCCCTGGGCAGCCCAGCTCCTGAGCCTGGCCCAGAGTGGAAGCCTGGGGTCAGGATTCCTACCCTGAGCAAAGACTCGGCCCTGCTCGGGAACCCTAGCCATCTCTGGGAGAACTTTCTCAGCCTCTCCCTGCGGTCCGGCCGACTTGGGCCACTCTCCCCCCCCTCCCCCCATTTCCCATTGAATTCCTGGTGTCTGGTGGCTGGCGGCAACTAGGGCGACCTACCAACTTTTCCCCTGGGCATTTTCTCACCCCCTCCACCCCCCAGTGCTTTCTTTTCTTCTCCCTGTGCTCTTTTTGAAAGGAGGCACCCAGGCCCAGAACGTGTTCTGCAGTTTAACTACTTCCAAATTCTTTGTTCAGGTCACCCCGGGACTCCATTGTCCGCTATTGAGAGCTCAGGGCGGGCGGGCGGGTGTGCCTCAGCCGAGCAGGCCTGAATCCATTAGGCCGCTGCTCTGACCCCTGCCGCCCATTGACGCGCCCGCCAAACCCGGGCCCTGGCGGCCCCCTCCCGTCCTCTCCACTCCCGCTCTCAGCTGCCCTTTTCGGAGGCCGCGGCGGAGTCCGCACGGGGTTATCTGGGTCTCGCCGGGTCTGGAGGGAATGAGCACAGGTGCAGGCCTAGTATAATTCTCGCCCACTCTCTCACGCCTGCACGCTCTCACCCGGGGGCTTGCCCAAACCCTGTTGTTTGCCGGCTGTGCAGCTTTTGAGGGGGCAGTAGCCGCGGCCTCAGGAATGGGGGAAGGGGAAACAGCCAGTAGCGCACCTCCTCGACTTCCCCACCCTCCCCGCTGCACTCCTGCAGCCTGAATTTCCCCTTCCTCTCTTTCCTCGGGGCCCAGACCCCCAGCTTCCAGTCAGATCAAGCCTTTCCTGAGTTAAGGGCGTGAAAAAAGGCGGTCCAGTTTTCGGGGAGAAGCACAGAAGGGCGCGCCATCCCCGTCCTGCGCCCAGCGTGAGAGCACCATGTTGCCCTCAAAGGCTGGTCTCCTCAGCGTGACAACTCTTCTCCCAGCTCACTGGGAAAAGGACAAGAGATGCTCTGGTCTTAGTCATGACTTCCAGGCTCCCAGGGTGCCAGGGCTGGCTCCCCAGCGACCTCACCTCTCCTGCCTCAGGACCCGAGGAGACGGAGAGCGTGTGAACCCCTCCGGGAACTCAGCTTGGTGGTGCGAGCCTGGGGATCGGGTTCCGACGCCTATGCCCTGCCGAGCGCTCTAGCGAGTGTCCCTCGGGTCCTGTAAGGAGGTGTTCTCTCTCTAAGCCCCGAAGAGCCTAGGAGAGACCGAGCATTCAGCTTGAACCCACGGAAAAACCTCGAGGTCCCAGAACGAGTGCCCAGGAAAGGGTCAGTTGCTGTTAGCATATCTTTCCCCGGCTCCCGAAGGTTCTCTTCGCACCGCCCCCATCCTGCTCCCCTACTGCGGGATTATGGGGTCACTGAGTCCCGGGTGAATATCGACGCCCAGCCCCAGAGGTCACTCAAACCTCTGCTTCGACCTGCCCTGTCCAGTTCGAGGATCGGCACGCCCTTCCCAGGAGCAAAACTCGAGGGGAAAGTGGTAGATGAGCCCATGGGCGGGGCGGGGTAGGAAGGCCGGGCCCCTCGCCAGAGAAAGACAGTGTATAAGGGCGCAGGGCGCAGAGGAAGAGCGCTGGGTGGTGAGCCATGCAGGCTGAGGAAGGAGGGAGGGAGGAAGGGAGGGAGGACGACCTCCTCTGCACGATCGCCGTCCCCGAAGCCCCACGACTCGGACCTCTGGGCTGGGACCGCCGGGGAACAGAGAGCGGAGACTTCCAGGAACGAATTGTTGCCTAGATGGATAGAGGAGGAGGCCAGACTAGCGCCCCCTGGCGTCTCTGCTGAAGCTTGCACAATGCTGCCCGGCCATCCCCCTTACCCGTGGGTTCCAGACCTGAAGCTGGGGAGGCTGAAGCCCGCGCACCCCTAAGACCTGGCCGTACAACGACAGGACTCTTACAGGACACAGGACTTACTGAGGATAGTCCAGCCTCCTACCCTAAGTCCTCCTCCTTTCGTCCTTTCCATGCGTCCGGGGTCCTTCTGTTAACTGTTCTGACCTCGCCGCCCTCGGGAGCGCGGCTCCGCGCGCTGTCCAACAGCGCCCTCTGGCGGGCATTTCCGGAAGGTACGGGTGCACTGCCGCCCGAGCAGAGAAGCCTCCGGACCCGCAGGGCGCCTGCCTGATGGTTTGGGGTCTCGGTAGAGGGGACAAAGATGCAGTAGCCTAAAGAGAACCGGGCATCTATTTTCACTGCTAGCTCCTCTAGGCCTCTCAATGCAGATCAGCTGCTCATGTGTATGGGGTCCTCTCACCTGTCAGGAAACAGGCACTTAGGTAATGGGGACACCAGTGAGGCAGCCAGTCAGCAAGCCTAAAGTTCACCTCCTCTCCTACCTAGGACTAGGGCCTCTGCTACCTTGGCCTTCTTTAGGAAGGTCCCATGGAGACTGAGGTGGACAGGGCAGGCTCAGGACCTTCCCCAGGGTTCTTGTAACCAGGCAAGCTGTGCCCCTTGTCTCCATGGCAGTGTCAGTCACTTCCCAGCCTCGCCCTTCCCACCTCTGCAGCTTCCCTTTCAGGCAGAGTCCCTTTTATACCTGTAGGACCTCAGAAAACTTAAAAAACAAAACAAAACAAAAACAAAAAACTTCTCATTAGGCCTAAGGACCTCTTGTTTCAGAGGGGAATGAGAGATGGGCAAAGGAAATGGTGGGATCTGTGGGCAAACCCTGGGGTTTGGAGAGTCTTGAGATTCCCCTCACACCTCCAGTGGTAGGAGCATCTCTGCCCGCCCCAGCATGGTGTTCTGCTTTCTCTCTGGTCATACATTTTGATAGGTTCTTGGCATTCATTCAACAAGTCTGTGCTGACCTCCTACTATATGCCTCTGGGGACAAAACTCAGAGAGGGTAGGTAACTTGCTGAAAGTCACACAGCTAAAAATTGCTGGAGCCAGGATTCAGCTTTGGATGTGTGCCACCCTACTTCCAACTCTCCTCTTTCACCTGAATGATTTCAGAGGTCTTCTGTCTGGGGCTCCACTTCAGAACTCAGCCCCCTCCAATGTGTCATCCACGCTTCTGGACGAGGACTCTTCTAAAATGCCAGTCTGATCATATCTCCTCCTTGCTTAAAATCCTTCAGTGGGGTTCTACTATTTTCAGGATAAAAGCCTATGTTTCTCAGAGGCATACAAACTCCCCCTGTGACCTGACCTGTGTCCCCTTCTCTGTGTCCCCTTCTCTGTGTCCCCGACACTCCCACCACCCCAGATGTCTTCATTTTCCCAAGGCCCAGACTCTAGCACCACTCACTCCCTGCCTCTGTGTGCACCTACCATTTTTCTGCCTGTAATACTCCTCTCTCAAGTATCTTTTATTTATTTATTTATTTATTTAATTTTTTGGGTGTATTTCCTTCTGATTTTTTAAAATTTTTAAATTTAATTTTATTTATTTTTTTATACAGCAGGTTCTTATTAGTCATCAATTTTATACACATCAGTGTATACATGTCAATCCCAATTGCCCAATTCATCACACCACCACCACTACCACCCCCTGCCACTTCCCCCCTTGGTGTTCATATGTTTGTTCTCTACATCTGTCTCAATTTCTGCCCTGCAAACCGGTTCATCTGTACCATTTTTCTAGGTTCCACATATATGCGTTAATATACGATATTTGTTTTTCTCTTTCTGACTTACTTCACTCTGTATGACAGTCTCTAGATCCATCCACGTCTCAACAAATGACCCAAATTCGTTCCTTTTTATGGCTGAGTAATATTCCATTGTATATATGTACTGCATCTTCTTTATCCATTCGTCTGTCCATGGGCATTTAGGTTGCTTCCATGACCTGGCTATTGTAAATAGTGCTGCAGTGAACATTGGGGTGCATGTGTCTTTTTGAATTATGGTTTTCTCTGGGTATATGCCCAGTACTGGAATTGCTGGGTCATATGGTAATTCTATTTTTAGTTTTTTAAGGAACCTTCATACTGTTCTCCATAGTGGTTGTATCAATTTACATTCCCACCAACAGTGCAAGAGGGTTCCCTTTTCTCCACACCCTCTCCAGCATTTGTTGTTTGTAGATTTTCTGATGATGCCCATTCTAACTGGTGTGAGGTGATACCTCATTGTAGTTTTGATTTGCATTTCTCTAATAATTAGTGATGTTGAGCAGCTTTTCATGTGCTTCTTGGCCATCTTCTATTTAGGTGCTTCTACAGAATTACAAAAAATTTTTTTAAATAAAAGATACTACAGATTCAATGCAATCCCTATCAAATTACCAATGGCATTTTTTACGGAACTAGAACAAAAATTCTTAAAATTTGTATGGAGACACAACC
This sequence comes from Balaenoptera musculus, assembly GCF_009873245.2. NCBI lineage: Eukaryota > Metazoa > Chordata > Mammalia > Artiodactyla > Balaenopteridae > Balaenoptera > Balaenoptera musculus. The sequence continues at coordinate 38,462,405 of NC_045786.1, forward strand.
CATTTTTGGATTGGGTTGTTTGTTTTTTTAATATTGAGCTGCATGAGCTGTTTATATATTTTGGAGATTAATCCTTTGTCCGTTGATTCGTTTACAAATATTTTCTCCCATTCTGAGGGTTGTCTTTTCATCTTGTTTATGGTTTCCTTTGCTGTGCAAAAGCTTTGAAGTTTCATTAGGTCCCATTTGTTTATTTTTGGTTTTTTTTCCATTACTCTAGGAGGTGGATCAAAAAAGATCTTGCTGTGATTTATGTCAAAGAGTGTTCTTCCTATGTTTTCCTCTAAGAGTTTTATAGTGCCTGGTCTTACATTTAGGTCTCTAATCCATTTTGAGTTTATTTTTGTGTATGGTGTTAGGGAGTGTTCTAACTTCATTCTTTTAAATGTAGCTGTCCAGTTTTCCCAGCACCACTTATTGAAGAGACTGTCTTTTCTCCATTGTATATGCTTGCCTCCTTTGTCATAGATTAGTTGACCATATGTGCATGGGTTTATCTCTGGGCTTTCTATCTTGTTCCATTGATCTATGTTTCTGTTTTTGTGCCAGTACCATATTGTCTTGATTACTGTAGCTTTGTAGTATAGTCTGAAGTCAGGGAATCTGATTCCTCCAGCTCCGTTTTTTTCCCTCAAGACTGCTTTGGCTATTCGGGGTCTTTTGTGTCTCCATACAAATTTTAAGATTTTTTGTTCTAGTTCCGTAAAAAATGCCATTGGTAATTTGATAGGGATTGCATTGAATCTGTAGTATCTTTTATTTAAAAAAATTTTTTTGTAATTCTGTTTTTTATACACTTAGTGTATTTTATATTTATTTATTTATTTGGCTGCGCCAGGTCTTAGTTGTGGCATGCAAACTCTTAGTTGCAGCATGTGGGATCTAGTTCCCAGACTAGGGATCAAACCCAGGCCCCCTGCATTGGGAGCATGGAGTCTTAGCCACTGGACCACCAGGGAAGTCCCTCTGGAGTATCTTTTAGATTCTAGGCAAATGTCACCTCCTCCATAAAACCTTACCCAGACATATCTTCCTTCAGATAAAAGACCAGATGGGCCTAAGTGGCCATGTTTGCACCTCCTGCATTCTCTCCTCCCCTTGACGATCCATTGATTTTGTCAGGCATGGCCACTGGCTCACCGGGACTAATCCCTGGCCCAACCTGAGTCTCTCCTGAGCACTGAAGTGAGACCAGGCTGAGAAGGTCTGCATGAGCCTGACGGAGTCGGTGCTGTGTCAGCCCAGGTGATGAGGGAGCGGAGAAGCTGAGAGGAGAATGGAGCAGATGGGTAAAGAGGTCAGCAGAGAAAAGGCCCTGGGGCTCCAGGGAGAGAGTGCCTGAGACTTTCTCAGAGGGCTTCTGCCCCTCCCCTCCCAGGAGAGTCTTGCAATAAACCCCTTTCCATTGGCCTGCTTGGAGGAGGATTCTGTTCTCTGCCCCTGCCAGCTCCCTGACCCAAACCCCTCCTGTCAAGCCTGGCCCTCCTACCTCGTGTGCCTTCCCATGTGGGCAGCACCTGGCCGTGGGCACATCTCACAGAAGCAGGCCTCCTGAGGACCGGGCGTGATTCACAATTGGCATAATATAAGTGCTTCTGTTGAGCCAGCTGCAGGACGTCACTGTGTGGCAATTGTGACACAGTCTGCAGTCCACTCCACAGCCAGCTCAGAATAATATGTTTATTTTTTATTTATTTATTTTTGGCTGCGTTGGGTCTTCGTTGCTGCGCGCGGGCTTTCTCTAGTTGTGGTGAGCGGGGGCTACTCTTCATTGCAGTGCGTGGGCTTCTCATTGCGATGGCTTCTCTTGTTGCAGAGCACGGCCTCTAGGCAGGCGGGCTTCAGTAGTTGTGGCACGTGGGCTCAGTAGTTGTGGCTCGCGAGCTCTAGAGCGCAGGCTTGGTAGTTGTGGCGCACGGGCTTAGTTGCTCCGCGGCATGTGGGATCTTCCCGGACTAGGGCTCAAACCCGTCTCCCCTGCCTTGGCAGGTGGATTCTTAACCACTGCACCACCAGGGAAGTCCAGGGATCATGTCTTATTCACCTCCACATTCTCAGCTCCTAACTCAGAAGACACGGGCAACGTCTCTAGAAGCTGCACCCTCCTAGAGACAAGAAGCTGCCGAAATACTTTGCATATTTCTGCTTATTTTCATTACTCCCATGGCAAATTCTGACATCTCTCTTCCAGAGACAGCAACAAAAGTCTTTGAATTATTGCATATAAACATCCTCACACGGTATACTCTAGAGCAGGTTTTGGAGAAAAAAAATGGATCTTCCTTGTGGACCACAAACTTCTCATAAACCAACGGTTTGGTGGCAAGGGCGCTAACAAAGGTCATGAACTGTCAGGTGGTACTGCACAAACTGGAAAGCTAAAACGACTTTATCCAGACTCCCTGGCATCTCGTTTTCTGGATAGAAGCAATTTTCAAGGCGGAAGTGAGGCCAGGGCCATATTCTGGTCGCCTCTGAGCAATGCAGTGGAGATGTGGGACTTCCAGCAAGATGTTCCAGTGTACAGTCTTCAGCTTCTTGAGAATCTATAGGCGTTTTCATAGTTAAGGGTGGTGACTATTTGATTCCTGGATCACAACCGCAGCAGGGTGTTCTTAAAGTCAACAGTTCCATGGACCACCTCTTAACTTCCTACCTTCCAGACAGTGGTGGAAGTGTAGCTCCTCTGGCAGGCCAGCTCTGCAGCATTCCGAGAGTCACTCCTACAAGTCTAGCCTCCAACTGCTTCCCCAGTCCTTCCAACAGTTTTATAATTGCCTAATTCTCTACATTAAATTCTTTGAAATTCCTTTCCGCTTAACATATCAGAGTGGTTTCTGGTTCTTGTGCAGATGCCTGATTGATATAACTTTTGTTCCTTCCTCTGTTAATTTCCCAAATGTTGCTTGAAAAGGAGACACAGACCAGGAAGTGCTGTGGTAAAGAAACGGCTCCTGCCCTCAAGGAGGCCCAGCCTCGTGCTAGTCTCCCAGAGCTGTGTGGTCACACCACCCTGGGGCACTGTGTTCAGGTGGGCGCTGTAGTGGACACTGTTGGGTCCCCATCCAGCTCCCCTCCCATTCCTCTCATAGCATCTGACGTTCCAGGCCAAGCACTGCAAGCTCCTTCAGAAGACTGGAGCTTCATCAGCTGCATACTGAAGGGCTGAAGTGCCTGGGAGTTTATGCCTCGACTTCAGCCCCAGAGCAGCCTGTAACCGATGATATCTTGTGCAGAAGTACGAAAGCCCAGCTCCCTCAAGGACAAACTCTGAGGTGTGACTCACATCCCAGGGCCTTCTGCAGAAATACACTGAGGCTGGGACTTTGCTGGAAATCCCATCTTTGCTGGGCTTCTGCCCCTCCCCTGTCCTGCTTCCGCCACTCCCTTCCCAGTTCTCCTGGAGCACTTCATTAGCCTGCAGATCCTTGCCTTGGGGTCTGCTTTGGGGGAAGCTGACCAAAGATGGCTTCTTAACTTAAAAGGGACTGACAGAGTGATCAGGGCCTTAGGGACTTTGGTCCTCAAGCTGTGTAAATAGCAGAGGCTGGGGGTTGGCCTAGAAAGAGGAGACCAAGGGGATGCCATCCACTGAAAGGCAAGACTGTGAAAGAGCAGGCAGAACGGCATGGGATGCATCCAGAAGCCGGAACTGCCCTGTGATGGTTAATTTTGTGTGTTGACTTGGCCAGGCCTTGGCACTCAGCTTTTTGGTCAAACACCAGTCTAGATGCTGCTGTGAAGGTATTTTTAAAAGATGTGATTAACATTTAAATCAGTGGACTTTGGGTAAAGCAAATTATCTTCCATGATTTGGGTGGGCCTTATCCAATCAGTTGAAGGCCTTAAGAGAAAAAGACAGGTCCCCTGAAGGGGAAGGAATTCTGTCTCCAGACTGCCTTGGACTCAAGACTTCAGCATCAACTCTTCCCTGGGTCTCCAGCTTGCCATCCTGCTCTGTGGATTTCAGACCTGCCAGCCACCATATCTATAAATACATGTCTCCCTCTCTCTCCTCCTCTCCTTCTCCCTCTCTCTCTTTCTCTCATATATATTATATCTCTTAATATATATCTATCCTATTGGTTATATTTCTCTGGAGAACTCTGATTAATACATGCCCCAAGCCAGGGGCAGGCTTTATGTTGATAGCACCACGGCGGGGTCCACCACAGGAAGGCTGGCAAGACAGGGCAGTGCAGGTCCTGGGTGGTAGGTGGGGAGGACCAACAGCCCAGGGACATGCAGGTCAATGGCAGGAACCAATCCCAAAGGTTCACTGAGGACAGGCCTGCCACCCCAGACCCCAGCTCAGCAACTGAGTAGAGGCCACAGGGCAGTGGAGCAGGGTGGCCAACTCCAGAGCCGTTCCTGGCATTACCAGGGAGATGCGTGTTGACCTCTGTGGCACCTGCCAAGGAGGGGGCTGGAGCTCCCCAACAGCACCACTGGGGACCCTGAGCCTGAGACCAACGTTCTCATAGTCCTTGCTCTCATCTCCACCCACCACTTATTTGCTGTGGGACTTTTGGCAACTGATAACTTTTTTGCACCTGAATCTTTTCTATCTGTAAAATGGGGCTAGTGGTGTTCCCTCCTCATGGGGGTTATTGAAGGGATTGAATGGGATAATCGTTAGAAAGCGCTGAGGATAATGCTTGAACGTAAGTGATCAGTCCACGTTAGCCGCCAGCTTTTACTATAGCAACGGCCCCACTCTCCTTCTGAGTGCGTTCTGAGATACTAGGATTACACAAGTCAGAGATTTCAGTAACCTGATCTGCCCAAACAAGAAATGGGCTTCCTGCTTGAGGTAGTGAGCTCCCTGTTGTTGGAGGTATGTAAACAGAGCCAAGAGGATGGGTGAACCAGAGAGGGATGCCCTCAGGCTACAGTTCATCTGGGGCTTCAGGAACTGTGTTAAAGCTTGTGTGTTATGTGTCCAGCCTATGAAGGTCCCTCCTGATTTTAGCCTTTAATGGGTTGCTGGTTCCCATCTCCTTGCTTTCATGCCCTGATTTTCTCTCTGCCAAGCCCTTGTGATTTGGCTGCTTCTCTGTCCCTTTTGGTGATTGAAGTCACCCTCCCAGCTAAGGCCAAGGGATGCCAGCCAAGGCCTGAATACCTTCCTCAGGCCTGAAACAAGGAGTTTCAGGTCCCTGCTCCGGCTTCAGAAGGAGCCAGGCAGGCTCTCTCTCTCCTTCTCTGCAGGCATCTCTGCCTGTCTTGGTGACTGCAGTCCCAGCACCATGACAGTCCAGTTTTGACAGCTTGTAGAGCAACCTTGTTCAGCTAGGATTGCCTGCTGAGCCAGGGCCACCATGCACAGTTGTGCAGGTTGGGTACTGCATTACTCCAGGGGGTGCCCTGGTCCTTCCTCCCAGGGTTGCTTATTGCAGGGGGAAGGGAAGCATATCAGAACCTTTAGGTGAGGAGGAATGTCATCCTAAAAAATATATCCATCATTGGATATATCTTTATATATCCAATATATAAAAATAATTTCCTTTTGAGAAAATGAAATCCTGCATTGTTTAGGCAAGACAACCATAGAAAGTAAAGGTGGACTAAATCTTCTTTTCTGATGGGGCCTGTGGAGAAGATCTTGATTCTCAATGGTGTGTGCAACTGGTCGGGGAGAGCAGGAGATGTTTATGTCTGTTAAAAGGCGATCAGAGAAAAACGTTGAGAAATCTCGTTGTCCCAAAGAGTGGACGAGCTCCTGGCTGCCACCTCTGGTGTTCAACAGGGGGTGAATGTACGGTGGAGGGCACTGGACAGGCTGGGGGAGGGCCAAACGGGGTAAAAAGGCAGGGGGCCCGGCCACCAGCACGGGGGGTCGGCCAAGGGGTGGCTTTAGGCCCCGCTTAACCTCCAACAGCCTTCTATAGACACCCCAAAGAATACCAACAATCACGATCCTATCCTGTGTGAAGAAGGGGAAGGAAACAAAGTGGCCCAGCTCTTTGTGCTGTAGAGGTCATCTGAGCATGCGCTCAAAGTACAAGCAGTTGTACTGTTGACCAGTTAGTCATCACCTTGGCAGAGCCCACAGATCCACATAAACCATCTGGAGTGAGGAAATCCAAGTGAAGCGAGAAATCAGTGGAAAACAGCCGAGTGTCTAGGCAGTCACATATATTCTTGTGTAAATGATTACATGCGGGCACAGAAAAATAACCACTCTGTAGTGTCAGGTGAAAGCCACGGGTGTAGGTCCACTGCATGTAGTGAAAAGTACAAATATACCAACTTCATGTAGTGCACTCACCAAAGCGTCAGCAGTGATTATCTCTGGGTGATGGGCTTGGGGAAGGTTTGAATTCTCTTCTTTTTGTTTGTCAGTATGGGGGTGGTGGTGAGGGCCAGCTTGGGTCTAAATGGGATTCATACAGTCTGGGCTGGCCTTGTGGACTAACAGGACTTACAGCCGGAAGGCTATTTTCATGTGACCTTTGGGAACTACAATTCTAGTTCCACAATCCCACCAACCAGGATTCTGATCACCGAGTCTAATGTGTGTAGTGGTTTCCCCACATCAGCACACAATTGTTGGACACCAGCTGGGTGTCCTGTTATGCAACTCAATCTGACACTGTGGAGATAGCATCAGACTCCACAGGTTAAGGGCTCAGTCCCACAAGACCACCCTCCACTGCAGATGTCCGTTGCAAGTCCATGTTGTCACCTAGGCTTCTGACCAACTGGAAATAAATCAGAGGTTCCACTACCCCTTCCTTGGGTTTGATTAATTTGCTAGAGCGGCTCACAGAACACAGGAAACTCATTTACTCACTAGATTACTGGTGTATTACAAAGGATATTAAAGGATGTGAATCAACAACCAGATGAAGAGTTACACAGGACGAGGCCCTGAATAAAGGAGCCTCTGTCCCTGTGAAGTTTGGGGAGTTTGGGGGCTGGCAAGGTAGCATGTGGAAGGGTTATGGGTCACCAGCCTGGAAGTTCCCTGAACCCTCTCCTTTTGGGTTTTTATGGCGGCTTCATGACATAGGCATGATTGATTAATTCATTGACCGTTGGTGATTGCTTCCACCTCCAGCCTCTTTCTCCTCCCTGGAAATCGACGGTGAGACTGAAAGTTCCACCCCTCTATTCAGGGCTGCTTCCTCTGGCAATCAGCTCCCCGTCTTTAGAGGATTTCCCAAAGTCGCCTCATTAACATAAAGCCAGTTGTGGTGGAAAGGGGCTTGTGAATGATCAGACACCCATTTCACTTTTATAGCTCTGAAGTGATTTCAGGAACTGAGGAAAAGAGACCAAGTATTATAGCAAAAGATGTTGCCATTGCTTTTATTGCTCAGGAAATTCCAAGGGTTTTGGGAGCTGTGAGCCAGGAAGCATGGATAAGGACCAAATGTTCATTTCTTATAAATCACAACATCACAGGAATCTTCTGAAAGTTGACAAATTCTGTAATAACAATAATAATAGCTAGGTTTCATGGTGTTTACAAGGGGCCAGGTATTTGCCAAGCAGTTGGCTTTGATTTTGATGCATAGGTACCCCTGGCATCCCTGTTTTACAGATGAGGAAACTGAGGCCAAGAGAGGTTGAGCAACTCATCAAAGGTCACACAGTGCTAAGAACCCAGCTTTTAACCACTCACTCTGACCACCCTTCAAAGTTCCCTGTGGTTTTGGGAATGACCGCCCTCCATCTTCCCATCAGAGGAGCCAGGCGCTCAGGGTGCCGTGCTGGGGGCCAGCTGGCATGCATAGAGGCCTCGATGGGTTGTCAAACTGTGTGGCTTGTCCCTGAACCCATGTGAGATGTCCCCAGAGGCTCTGAGGGGTACCTGGGGCTGAGGGCTGGGGTCCCGGCTGACACCTGTCAGAGCGAAGATCACTAATGTCAGTAATTCCAGCTGTACCCACAAGGTGGCGCCACCAGGAGAAAGGGATACTGATTTTTTCTGTTGTATGAAACTTTTAAAAATTACGAAAGTGACACACGCCTCTCATAACAAGGCAGAGGTGTATAAAGAAAAGACTTCATCATCCCCCATACACACCTTGCTCTCCATCCACCCAGGAAAGTCAGGTTGAACCTCTCCACTCTTTTCTCCAAGTTCCAGCAAACACCAAACGCACAGGTGAAGGATTTTTTTTTTTTTTAACTTTGCTTTATTTATTTTACTTTTTACAATATGGGATCATCCTATACTCAGTACTGTGCAACCTTCAGTTTTCATTGAACTGAATATCATGGCCTCCGTCTAGATTAGTGAACAGATGATTCTCATTATTCAGTAGTCACACTCTGTAAAATCCTGTGAAAACGGGGAAGAAGAGAAGGCTGAACCAGCGCTCCTAGGGCAACACGGGGTTGGGTTCCTGCCAGCCTCAGGTCACCGCATTTTTCTCAGTGGATCAATAGGTAGCTGTATAGCCTTGTTTGGGGGATGTTTCTACCTAAAGACATTTTATTTAATATATATTGTTGGTTCATTAACGTTGCACTTAGGGTCAACAGCACTACAGCTCACGCCTGAACAAAGCTAATCGAATGGCCGTATTTTCTCCTTAAGGCCCATCTTATCCTGCTTCCACTTGGGAACACCAGACGGCCCTTCATTCACCACTAGGCTTGGGGGTCATTTCAAAGAGCAAAATCACTCACAAAAAGCGTATAGATGTGGAAAAAAAAGTGGCCCTGCGTAAACTGCCAAAAGGACACTTGTTTGGCATCTGAGAGCTGAAACAAGAAGGCAGAATGCTGCCTTGCTGGACCTCAGCTGGAAACGCCAGCGCTCCACCACTCAAAATTTTCCCGACTCTGCCCATGTTGGAGAATGACTGTGCAAATCCCAGCGTGTATTGGTTTTGGGGTTACAAATAAATTTTAGAGAATAGGTGAATTCACAAATACAGAATCCATGAATAACGTGTGTGGACTGTATATAGATTAAGATATATTTTCTAAAATTTATACGATTAGTCTGCGGGGGTTTTTCGGTGTAGGGGGGTGGTAAACAGAAAAAATATTACTTAAAAAAAAAAAAGGCAGGGGTTGGGGGGAGCGGTTGAGCTTTCACCTCCCCTGTTAACTCCATTTGCTGCTCTGGTCCCTCGTACAGAGATAAAGTGGAAGCAGCCTAGCTGGTCCCAGGAGGTGGCCCTTGGCATGGGCTGTGGCCAGGGGATGTGGGAGGCCACAGCTCTTCCCACAAGGCACACAGAACTCTGACGAGGGCAGGGAGCTGAACAGTGTCCTGAGGCTTCCACACCTGAGGGCTCACCTGATCGTGAGGAGACATTTTCTCCCCATTTCACAGATGAGCGATGGCAGTTCTCAGAGGTCCCCTGCTGAGGCCACGTAGTGCTGGACGTGACCTACACTGGCTCAGGCCTCTCACCGTGACACTTCCTGCCGACATCCATGGAGTCAGTGCTGCTTCGGGGCCCCTCGGGGCCAAGCCCCTGGAAAAGAGTGGATTTTCTCTTCCCTTCCAGGTGGGTCTGGCTAGAGGACCTGGAAGGCCTGTGGCAATGCCAAGTAGAGGTCTATGAAGAAAATGAGTTTGAATCCTGACTCTACCTGTCTAAGCTATGTGACCTCAAGCAAATTATGCTGGATCTCCCTGGGCCTCAGTGTCCTCATCTCTAGAAGGGGAAGGTCACGGCTTCAGAGGGAGCTTGTGGGGTTTACCTGCGGTAACACGGGCTGATTCCCTATTCGGAGAGGCTTTGGTTGTGTGTCCGCTTCCCCTAAGCTGGCTGGCCCAGCAGCAGGGTAGGTAATGGCAGGATAGGGCCAGAGAAGGTGGCCAAACGCCTTTTCTTCATTTGGCCCATCCTCCTGAATGCAGTGTCCCAAGAATGAACCATTCTGCCTGACATGGAGGCGAATGGTCTATGTCACTCCAGGGCACAGGGACCCCGGATGCCAAAGCCACCAGGAACCCCAGAGACCAGCCTGTCTAGCCCCTTTATTTCACAAAGGGGAAGGCCAGTCACTTAGGATTCTTCTGGCTACAAGCACCAGAAACCTGATTCAAACCAGTTTTGGCAGACAAAGGGGGAATTTTTTGGCTCACACAGCCAAACTGCAGACAGGGAAAGGATGACAGGAACCTGACGTCACTGGGGTCTTATCCGGCTCTCCTCTCGCCTCCCCGCGGGTCAGACCAGCTTTCTCCACACCACAGGTGCACGGCCGCAGCAGATTTGAGACCTGACCCTCTCTTCTAGCTACCGTTTAAAAAAAATCCCAGGCAAAGAGCCTGATGGGCCCCCTTTGGCCCACCTGCCACCTTTAGATCTGTCCCCGTGGCCAAGGTGGGGCCTGCAGCTCTTACAGACCACCTGAGGGAGGCAGGGTGTGTGCACGGGCTGGGTGGGGAGCAGTTAACACCGAGGGTCCTGCCCGAGGAACCATAGTGATTTGACTGTCCCCTGCGCTCAAGGTGAATGTGTGTTAAACATGGAAGTAGATAATGTATGGAGGGAGAAAAATGACTTCTTTTTCTTTGTAAAGTTTAGTGTAATGTATGATTTTTGACCAATAACAAGTCCACCATTCCAAATTCAAAAGCTACCGCAGGATTGAAGTGGAAAGTCTCCCCATGTCCCCGCCCCCTGGAGGTGGTCATAGATGGTGTCAGTTTCTTGCATTCTGGGGAAGGCAAAGAGCCTTTGGAGCTCCCCTCAGGACTTCCAGGATGGAGGGAAGGCACGGAGAGGACCAAGAGGCAGCGTTTGCTGCTCCCATCTGGTCCTGGGGGCGTGCCTGCCTCTTGGTGGGCCCGGCCTCCCCTGCCCTTCTGTCCTCCCAAGCTGAGCCCCGGGAGAGGCGCAGGTGACCCTGGGGCTGGAGTGTGTCAGCAGCTTCCACGTTGCCCTACCCTTCCCACCCCGCCCCGCTGGGGCTTAGATTCCAATCCGGAGGGCTGGTCTCATCGTGGCCTCCCCCACCCCCAGGTCTCCTCCTAGCCCATCAGACCCCGGCCTGGCAGGAGGCTAGGGCACCTGGACGGGGTGGGCAGAGTCTGCTCTCTGCCAGGCGTGGGTTGCTGAAGGAACCAGAGACACACCGACCCACTCTGGTTCGGAGGTGGCGAATCAGAACAGCCGAATCCCCGCCACCTCGATAGCTGAGGGGTGAGGAGCCCCGTGCCGGTGGGTCAGAGCAGCCACCTCTGCTCTCTGACCCTTGCAGTGGGGGCACAGTTTTCCCCTGGGGTCCTGCCTCTCAGAGCCCAGTCACACTTCAGCGGCCTTTGCTTCCAGCTGGGAGTCACTGAGTCTCCCTGCAAACCCAAGGAGGGGCAGCTGATCCCTGTCTTCCCTTGCTGTGGATTCCTGGGGTTACACACCTTGCCCAGGGCCCTCACACTGGGCATCCCCCTTGTCTGGAGCCAGCAGGCTTTCTCAGCAAGGTCCCCAGGCTTCCTCTGTTTGCCTGGTCCAGGCCCGCCCTCCTACCAGCTTGTGTCCTCTGCTTTCCAAGATGCTGCCGGTCCCTGAGCTGAGGTGCCTCAGGCCCCAGGCCCAGGCATTCAGCCGCTCTTCCCTGCGGCCTCTCCCTTCCTGTGAGTAGGGGTCAGGGAGTGCTGGTGGTTTGCTGGCAGGTTTTAAGGGTAGCCCGGCAGTCCCTCTCCTAGATCCCCATTCTTGGGAACCCACAGAAATTGGCGGAGAACTTGGCCAGAAACATGGATGGAGCCCTTGTTGTCCTCCGAGCATGAGCCAGGTCCAGGGTAATGAAGAAACAGCCCCTGCCCTCAGTGCTGGGAGCCAGTGTGCATCTCCCAGATGCCCTTGCAGCTAGGGTTCTGGGTGTGATTTATATTCTGCCTGTGAGGTACACTCGTGAGAGATTTGAGAGGCCAAAGAGAGGCAGGGGCCGTCTTCCTGTGGCCCTGGCACAGACCAGCTCTGGCGGACAAGACTGTTGTCACAGCCCAACTCGGCGTGTCACTCTCTAGTCACTGAATTTGCATTGTGGTGGCAGCAACGGAGGTAGCCGTGGCAACAGTGGCCTCCTGTCCTCTAGAATCTGGCTCCAGATCCCAGCTGCAGTGGCGTGACCTAGAAGCAAGTCACCTTCTAACACCCACTATGCCAGCCCTTCCAGCCATCTTTATTCTTGCTGGTGAAGTTCTGTACCACATCTCATTTTGCTTGAAATAACCAGAGTGTTTCTTAGTTCCTACTCTGAATGATACGGGTATGAAGGTGAAAAAGAATTTATTCTCACTGGGGAGATTCATTGGTTCGTGCAACATATACGGATTGGGCACCTCCTTCCTGCAGGCTCTGTGCTGGGTGCTGGGGATACAAGAGAAACCAGACACAGCTGTCAGCAAGCTCACAGCTGGGTGGGCGTGTGGGTGAGGGCGGGGGAAGCTAAGCCACCATGGCCATGTGATCCACACCACAGGGTGTGCTGGGAGCCCAGAGGAGGGTCCCGGCATCAGTCAGGTTCAGTTTCAGGAAACAGAGACCTTTCCAGATATTTTAATACAAAAGGCACTTAGTACAGGGAATTAGGTGCTTACAGATCTTTGGAAGGGCTGGGGGGTGGGCTCTCAGCTGGGCCTCCAGAATGACTTCCAGAACTGGGCCTCTAGCAAAGCGACCATCCTGCCACAGTCACAGCCGTGCCTACAACTTTGCATCAGTGTGGCACTCCAACGTCGTGGGGAGAGCTGCCTGAGCTTCCCAGGCTGGGATGGCCTGCCAGGCTCATCACCATGTGGGTGCAGCAGTAGCTCTGGTGATCTTGGGCATCTTGTGTTCTCAGATGAGAATGCTCATGGCCCCTCCACGCTTCCTGAAAGAGGATGCAGTCAGGACGCTTGGTCACCGTCTGGTTTGGATCACCCCCATGGGCTAAGCCTCACCTCATTGATGTTTAGTCTCTTTCAGACCTGGTTGGTCCACAGCTACCTTGACTCAGGTACCTGCCTGAGTCCAGCCAGTTGTGGCCAGGGGAGCACAGCTGGTTTGCTGGGGAGTGGGGCCTTGGGCATGGCAGGCCTTTGTGAGCCTCCTGGCAGGATCCCCCCACGGCCACTGACCCCACCAGATGCCAACCTGAGCTGCTTCCCGGCTTTATGCTCTGACGATAATGATTATGTGATTGAAACTAACCTCTGCCACCTGAAAGTGTTTCTGGAACAGAGCAGGGAGGGAATAAATAAATAACCAGACCAATCTAAACTGAATGGCACATTACAATTACCGGACATTACAATTTCCCCAGAAGGACAACAGACAGAATCTTCTCTCGAAACCCTGACAATTAAATGCCAAGGCAAGATGACCATTTTCTTCCAGAAGCAGGGTACCTGAGATGTTCCCCTGCATGTAAACACCTGATCTCAGAGAGTCTTGCTCTCATTTATCCCCCAATGAATGAATGACTTCATCCTTTTTTTGTACCTGGGATGGGATGGGGTCTGTCCCCTATTAACAGGAGAGCAAGACAATCTCCACAAAAGTTCTAGGTGCTTCGACTTTAGCCCAACTTAAGGAAATGTCTCTGCAAGAGAGAAATATGTATTTCTTTTAATCCCACAGCCTATATTTTGAGCTTAAAATCTCTAGTGACAAACAAATGGCAAGAAACCCGTTTAGCATCTCTGGCGGGTGTGCAGAGTAGTCACTGCAGGTCAAGGCTCCGTGGGCGGTGCTGTGCTCATCCCACAGGGGGCACTGCTCGCCAAGCGGGGCCTGGCCGGGATCTAATAGATTAGGACATGGGATTCACAATTGTGCAGCTGGCAAAACAGGCCACAGGGCCCTGGCCAGGGCTTGGAGCCCGTGGATATTTCAATCCTTCAGGAACTGAGGGTTCTGCCCTTCTCTGTCTGGAAGGACACACTGCACTAATGCCATGGCCCCCAGGATGGATCCTTGTGGGGACTTTTTTTTCCCAGTGATTTGTAGAAATGTCACTTCCAGAAGTTGGCATTTGTTTAGTATGTGAAGTATGTACAAGTATGCAAATGTATATCAGAGAAGGCAGTTCGGTTGCCTTTCTCGTGGCATGCACATGTGGATTGAGATGCTTGGGGCTGATTAACATCAACATTTTAAAAATGAAATTGTCTTATTGACTGAGAACCTCATCTTTATCTTAAACTAAGATACGTGAACTGAGTGTATCCTTACTACATAGCGTTCATAATGTTTCATTCTTCTGAGAGAGGAACTTATTTTCAGGTGTGGATTTTTGTAAACCGGTTGAATTTCTTGCTGGTGTCTGTTATTTTTAAATTTTATATGTTGAATTATACATTCAATGCATATTTAATATATAAATTAGGTATTCTATAGCTGTATATATTAAAATTATATTTATGATGTGATAGTTTTCAATTTATGGTAGAAATAAATCAAGTTTTCTTTTTAAATACTTCTCTGTATCAGAGATATCTCCAGTATCATAAATTGTTGTGGAGAATCTTGTGTATGGCCTGGTCTTATCTCAGTGAAATTTACTTCGGTGAAATTTAGCTAAAGAGATAAAAAAGAAAAGCTCGATCATTTATTCAGCAAATATTTAATGAGTACTTAATCCGTGAGAGTTCTTTCCATCACAAGCAACAGGAAATCAACCCAAATGAGCTAAAGCAAAAAGGGGCTCTGGCCATTGGAAATTTCAACATTGATGGGCTATTGGATGGTAAGGAAATACTGTTCACTTTTTGGTGGAATGCCTGCCTGGCTTGGCTTCATTAATGAGCCCAGTCCCTGGCTGTGGGGACTGACTCAGCTCCTCAGCCCGGGCCAGGAGTCAGGAAGGGACTATTGGTGTTGGCCGGGGGGGGGGGTGGGGTGGAGGGAGACAATAAACGTCCATCTCTATGTGCCAGGTTCCACGCTAGGGACACACAAATGCACGGGACATGGTCTCTTCTGGTCAGGAAGCTTCTCATCCACAAAACCAATGATTGCCTTTCCGTTAATTCCCTTTTTCCCTTAAACTACACAGGTTTGACATCAACAATTACCCCTCTGAAATATGAAGCACATTTTGAAAATAGCCCACACCTCTCATTCCCAGTTTTACACACATGCCAACTTGATCCCACAGGTGGTAGATGGAGACCTGGCACGGCAGGAGCTGACCCCAAACGAGCCCTCCCCTTCCCATGTGTTTTTGCTAGAAACAGCTCAAAAGAGATGGTTGCCTTCTGCTTTCTGAAGGCTGGTAGCGCAGGTCTGCTTATTTCAGGGACAAGTGCCCTGGAGGTGCTCATAGTGCTGGCACAGCTTTTATGGAGGTGCTGACATAAGAATAATCACACCTTACATTTTGTGAGCGTTTACTCTGGGCCGGGGGCTGTTCTCAATGCATAACTGAATCACTTTGCTGTACACCTGAAACTATCACAACATTGTTGGTCAACTATACTCCAATATAAAAGAAAAAGTTAAAAAAAAAAGACCTGTATCACTCAGATACAAATATAAAATGTTAAAAAAATAATAAAAATAAACTCATGTTGCCTTCTGACAAATATTGGGGCAGCTATTAGCATGACCTGGGATCTTACGCCAGTCACTCTGGTGTGAGCCAGTAGCAAACTCAGGATCAGGGTTGGCTTTCTGTCTTCTCAGACTCCCTTTCTCACATGGGGAGTTTAGTGGGCTCACAGAAATGCCTGGTGGGTTTGGAATCATACAGTGCTTGGGTCCTATTCCAGGCCCTGCGCTCACTGTGTAATTTTTGAATAAGTGAGTCAACCTCATACTTGTTACTGGAGACTTTTTCTTTTTTCCTCTGTAAAATGGAATAATAATAGTACCTACGTACCAATAGTACCAAAGGGGTTATTGAGAGGATTAAAGCAGATGATACTCTAAAATGTTTAGCCTGGTTCATTTGGCAGTGGTAGCTTTTGATAGAGGTAGAACAGTGATATTTTCTCTCTGAGGCAGAAACTGCTGAAGCTGGGCTTGGCAAACACGACAGAAAACAGTCACCAGGAAGTAAGCTCACTAGAGGGACCCTGGAGGAGCAGGCCGTGACCGAAGAGTCCCTTAGTCAGCAGCAGTGATGCAGAGTCTGCACCAACCTGCATCTCCAGCACCAGCCCATGTCTGGCACATAACCTTGGAGCTGGAGTCCTCAGCTTTCAGGGTGAGTGGGTGTTTACTGTGTAACGCAGTTATTGAAATCCTTGCCCCTAGAGCAGGTCTCCCTGGGTTCAAATCTTGGGGAAGCTCTACCACTTACCCGCTGTAGGGCTTTAAGCGCCCTACTTTACCTCTCTGTGCCTCAGTTTCCTCATCAGTAAAAGGGGATAATAATAGTACCCCTATCCTAGTGGTCAATGCGAGGATTAATTAATTAGATGCCAGAACCTTACATCTAATAAGTGCTCGTTGTTATTACCAAGCTCCAGCCAGGGCCTGGAGCAGAGCATCCAGTGAGACACAAGGTCAGTCTTCCTGGGAATTTACAACAGTGGAAGGCGGGATTTAAAAAAAATCAGCTTTTGTTACAACTGAGGTACACCACTTTCCAAAAAAGTACAGTGTTTCGATTTGGACAGGGGGTTCCTAATAAATTTGTCTCTTGCTATGTGGGAGGAGAGGTCCAGGGAATTGTAGGGAAATGTATGTGGCTTCTCAAGTATTACTGGCAAAAATAAACTTTTCTAGAAGGACACACTCTCGCAGGAGCTCCCAGAAAAGACGGGAGGGAAGGTTGGGGAGCTGGGCTCAGAACCCTGGAAACAGTGCAGCTGGGCAGGAAGGGCTTATGCCTCCGGGTACCCTCCCTCAGCAAGAATCAGTGTCAATCAGTTTTATCCTTGCTGAAGATTCTAATTCCAGGGCCAGGGTACCAGACTGGCCTGAAGTACCTTCTGGGAGGGGCAGGCATCCTGCTGGACATTTCCTGACACTGAACCTATGGGGAGGGCTGTTCTCTTAATGGATATCAGGCAGGTCCAGCAACACCATCCCCAGAAGTGACATTCAGTTAGGCCAAGAGAGCTTAGCTTTTTTGTACCATAGACACCTTCTAAGAATAATGTTTTTAAAATGCATAAAACACATAGGATTACAAAGGAAAACAAAGATAATGAAATATTAGAAAAAACAAATAGGTGATATAATATGTAATTTTTTGGTTAACTCATGAAAAAGGAGATCAGGGCGGTGGCCTACCACACTGTTATTTTGAAGTACAGATGAGTGTATATTAGCCATAAAAAGGAATGAAATTGGGTCATTTGTAGAGATGTGGATGGACCTAGAGACTGTCATACAAAGTGAAGTAAGTCAGAAAGAGAAAAACAAATACTGTATATTAACGCATATATGTGGAGTCTAGAAAAATGGTACAGATGAACCTGTCTGCAAGGCAGAAATAGAGACACAGATGTAGAGAACAAACGTATGGAGACCAAGGGGGGAAATGGGGGGTGGGTGGGATGAATTGGGAGATTGGGACTGACATATATACACTAACATGTATAAAATAGATAACTAATGAGAACCTGCTGTATAGTACAGGGAACTCAGTGCTTTGTAGTGACCTAAATGGGAAGCAAATCCAAAAAAGACGGGATACTTATCGCTGTACAGTAGAAACTAACAGGACATTGTAAAACAACTATACCCCAATTAAAAAAAAGAAAGAAATGAAGTACAGATGAGTGTAAACAATATTTTGAAAAATCTGCAGCAACTGTAATGTGTCATGGAAATATCTGTGATTGCTACTGGGGACAAAGCCCCAGGTGCTGCTGATACTACTGTGGTTGGTAGCCTAACCTCATAATTGAAGGAAATGCTAAATTGCAGTAGGAGATTAGAAGAAATAATGAAAATGTTTTCGCCATTTAGGGAGTCCCTGATTTAAGCTGAGAACCTCTTCTCTAGCATTTTGTTAAATATCAGTGGTACAAGTTTACGTGGAAAAGCCCAGATTCTAAGACGCTGAATTTTCAGTTGCTTGTATTTTTTGCCAAAAGAAGGAAACAAAAATACATTTGTGTGTATATTAAATACATCTAGAACAATGTATAAACAATATTTCATACTTAAAAATAAAGAAAAGGAAAATGTATGGAAGGATCTAGGTTCAATGCTAGTGCAACCTTCGCAAGCCTTGGTCTGGGGCTTCTCTCCGCCTCTCTGGGCGGGATCAGTCCGCAGGACAGGCGGAGGAGTGTGTTTCCCTGGGTATCTCCAAACCACACCCCTGAAAAATACCGAAGTCGGTTTCTCCAGTCAGTTCACGGTGTCCTGGCACACGCACGGCCTGGGAGATGGGCGCCCACTTTCTGTGAGGCCTGAGTTTTGTCCCTAGTCAGCTGTGTGTCCTCAGGTCTGTCTCAAAGCTCTCTGAGCCTCGCTTTCCTAGGTCTCCAGGATCCAACTCCCAGGCTCTCGTTATCCACGTGGGCCTTCTTCTGCGGCGCTTTACAGTTTATCAGAGGCACCTGCAGCAACAGGAGGTGGATGCAGAGACAGGAGCCCGCAAAGACTGGAGGGCAACCTCTGGTAGCTCCTCAGGCGGCGGGGGGGGGGAGCCGGACGCGCCGGGGCGAGGGCTTAATCTACCGGGCGGCAGATTCGGGTTCAACGAAAGGCAGTATTTTTACCCATCAGAATTGCCCAGGATGAAGAGAGGGAGGGGGTTCCCTTCAAACGTGAGTCTCTGTTATTCCCACGTATCAGTTTATTTAAAATCGGGGTTTCCGCGTAGGATGCCCACCCGCCCCCCCACTCTACCAGCGTGGGGGTGTGAGCGCGTAAGGTACATTTTAGAAAAGTACCACCACTCCCGCCCCCAGGGGAAGCAAGGGAGCAATTTCAGTGGGACATACTGGGTGTGGGGGTAGTTACTTCGGCAAATCTTGGTGTTCCCAGACTTCCACGTGGGGTGGTAATCAGCGACAGCATTTTGTAGTATTCCGGTACTTAATTCCGAAGAAGGAATGAGCCAAAAATGTTGAGATACTTTCGCGACCGCGGCAGGACTCGAACCTGCAATCTTCTGATCCGAAGTCAGACGCCTTATCCATTAGGCCACGCGGCCGCCCGATAGTTGAGGTTCTTTGGACAATCTAAAAAGTATTATTACCGCCCACCGGCTTGCCCAGGACCAATCCACCTGCTTCTTGAGCAGGGGAGGTTGGACCTTGGTTCCCAGAGTTCCGCAGGGAAGGCCCACCCGGAAGTCCTTCCTCCCCACCCCACGGGCGGACCGGTCCACTTTTGGCTCTCCTATTGGTCGCGCTGGGAGTCTCCCTCTTGCCTCTCGGGTAGCCGCGGGAGTGAGCGGGGCGCAGACGGGAAGTTGAGGCTGCCAGCGAGGCGGACTGCTCCGGTGCAGGCCACACGCCACCCCGAGGCTGCATAGGCCGCGCGGAGGGAGACGCCGCGCCGCCGGCCTGGGGTCGGGAGCCGCAGACCAGGAAGCACCGGGCGGACTGAGGTTTCCGGCGGGTTCGGCGTTGGGGGGGAGGCCGGGTCCCTGAGCGGCGGCGCGGCCCCTCCCTCTCCAGTCAGGGAGCGAGGCCCTGAGCTGGGCGGAGGCTGGTCCCAGGGCGCACCGCGGCGCGGCCGCCGGGCTCAGGCTAGCGGTCGGTTGGTCGGACGGCCGGGAGCGCGGGGGCCGCTGCCGACGCCCCCTGCAGGGCGCCCTCGGCCTGCTGGGCCCGGGCCCGGGCTCGGGCGTGGGTGGGGGCCCCGCGGGACGGCGGCCCACCTGGCGGGTTCGAATCCGGGCGCTGTCTCCTAAAGGCGCTAGGCCCTCGGGCTACGGCGGTCGCGATAACGGCAGCCACCATTTGCCGAGGGCTTGCCGAGGGCCGGGCCGCGCGGCGTGTTCGCCCTGTGTCACCCAAACAGCAGCTCTGTATGACAGGTAGAATCCGTAACCCCATTTTACAGAGTAGGAAATGGGGGCCTAAGGAGCTTGCCCAAGGTCATACGTCTCGTAAGAGCCAGAGCCGGCATTCAAACCCGCGTTCTTCTATCCAGAGTCTGCTCTCTTAACCACGGCCGTCAACCTTCCCTGGTGAACTTACGTGAACCTCAGTTTTCCTCAGGAGGGGTATTGCTATTTCCCATGGTTGTCTGATGATTCACTGAGAAAATGTACCTAAAGGCGCCTGGCACAGTGCCTGGGCCGCAGAAAATGCTCAAGGAATGATGGCTGTTAATATCACACATGTTACGTGTGTAATTAGTAACACTATATCATCTGTCTCCTTTAGGATTTGTGGGTGGAAGGCAGGCATGGTCAGAACCATTTCACTGACAGGAAAACAGAGACAGGACGTGTCTCTCACCACGTCTCTCAGCCAGTAGAAGCTGCCAAGCTGGAGCCCAAAGCCAGGTGTGCTGACTCCCAGCGGGGGGCTCCCTGCACCAACCATGAGCCGCCTGCTCTGGAGGAAGGTGGCCGGCGCCACCGTCGGGCCAGGGCCGGTTCCAGCTCCGGGGCGTTGGGTCTCCAGCTCCGCCTCCGTCCCCGTCCCCAGCGACGGGCAGCCGCAGCCGCAGCCGCCGCCAGTGCCGTCCTCGGAGGGCGGGCAGCTGCGGCACAACCCATTGCACATCCAGATGCTCTCGAGAGGGCTTCACGAGCAAATCTTCGGGCACGGCGGGGAGATGCCCGGCGAGGCCGCGGTGCGCCGCAGCGTCGAGCACCTGCAGAAGCACGGGCTCTGGGGTCAGCCGGCCGCGCCCTTGCCCGACGTGGAGCTGCGCCTGCCGCCCCTCTACGGGGGCAGCCTGGACCAGCACTTCCGCCTCCTGGCCCAGAAGCAGAGCCTGCCCTACCTGGAGGCGGCCAACTTGTTATTGCAGGCCCAGCTGGCCCCCCGGCCCCCGAACTGGGCCTGGGCGGAGGGCTGGACCCGGTACGGCCCCGCGGGGGAGGCCGAACCCGTGGCCATCCCCGAGGAGCGGGCCCTGGTGTTCGACGTGGAGGTCTGCTTGGCAGAGGGAACTTGCCCCACATTGGCGGTGGCCATATCCCCCTCGGCCTGGTGAGTATGGGCGGGGGTCAGGGGACTTGAGCACACGTGGGGGGCCCAGCTTAATAGTTTGGTGAGCTCCCACTATGTGTCTGGTGGGCGGATTTCCAGGGACTGTGGACTCAGTGGTGAACTAAAACAAGCTTGACCCCAGCTTTTACAGACCTTACTTTCTGGTAGGAAGGTATGGGTAGTAAACAACACCCAAGCAAATGTCACGTGGTGATAGGGGCTGTGCAGAGAATCACAGTAGTGTTGAACTTGAGACTGACTGGGAGACCACTTGAAATCACCTTGATTTGGTGCCTTCCCCCTTTCCCTAGTAGCTTCCTGAGAAGTTAGTCCAAGACATTTGAACAGTGTTTCCGTTTGGGGATGCTTTTGGTAATTTTGGGCAGGAGAAAGCTCCTTTTTGCGGAATGTCCCAGGCAGTATAGGACACTCAGCATCCCCAGCTGCTCCCTTAAATGCCAGACCAAATCCCACCCCCCCGCCCGACCCATTTCATTGTTTCCAGATACCCACTCCCCTCAGGTAACACCCCCGTGACCACCCCCAGTTGGGAAACTGCTTCCTTCCCCCAGCCTTCCAAGCAGGCTTGCAGGCATTTTTGTCCCCCAAAGGTATATCCGATCTCTCTTTTCTTTTTTAATAACTTTCTAAGTGCTACCCAAGTTTCTTTTTCAAACAATGATGGCAGTACTGTTTCTCCCCTTTTTTATTCTTCATTCCAGGATTAAAATACTATTTACAACCTTAATGCTTTCAGGCATGGCCAGCAAAAAAGTTGGCAGTTTCTTTATTCCTATTGGAAGCTACATCTTTGTAAAGAAAGCTGCGAAATGTTAAATATGCAGTTGAAAATGGTGAAAACATGGCTAAATAGATAAGGTAGGCATTAACGGCTGAAAAGAGCAAAACTAGATGATTCCTCATTGACTTAGTTCCAGTTAAGATGAGAATCTCAGTGCTTACTGTGTAACTTGATGGTCAAAATAGAGGGAATACTGTCCATCATTTGAGGAAGTAAAGTAGACTGTGGTGGCTGAAAGGAAATTAGGAAACCAGTGACAAGAAGGACTTGTTTTTTGATCTTTTGGTCATTCTTGGCCAATTTCCCTGAAGTCCCCTTTTTCTTTTCCTCCTTCTTCCTCTGCTAATTTTTCATCTCTTTCTCTCCCTGTCCTTCCCATCCTCCTCTCATTCTCATTGCATTCTTGCCGGTGGTACTGGGGGCACTGTGCAGTTTGCCTGGCGGCAGAAGCCGTTGCTGAGGACTGGGCTCATGCTGGGGCCTTCCTTTTGGGAGCCTGACTGTGGGGGGGTGGGGGGTGCCAGATGGGGCCCTGACAGCAGTCCACTTTTAACCTGGGCACATCCCTGCCGCGTGGCTGCGTAACATCAGGTTCCTGAGCAGCCCGCGGTTTCCAGTGGGAGGGAGAAGCCTTGGATGGCCCAGAGGGCAGCTTCCCGAAGGCTGCTGGTAAGGGCTTTGGTCATCAGACCAGAGGGACATTACACAGGCTGTCAACACTGATCTAAGATTCACAGGAAAAGTGTGTTAACGGCATTGGTTCTGGCTCATCTTAAATTTGCCAGAGGTGTTTGCATTTTGGCTTTCTTCTTTTTTTATCACAAATAAATTTAACAAGATGGTTCTCATGTACAGCTGCAGACCCGGATCTTGACACCATTCTGGCTTTTTATTGCAACTAAAGTCCCTGTCATCACCACAGCCTCAAATATTTGACATCCTTCAGCCTTTTCTTCTGTGTTGTGTTTGAGGGCTTTGACATGTTGAATTGAAAGGGGAGGAGGTTTCAACTTGAGCCCCTGAGTGTTTTCCCATCATTTGGAGTGTGAGTTAGATTTTACCACGTTTAACACTAGGAACCTCTTTTTGCTGGTAACCCCTTCCCCCAAAGAAACTAGTTTTATGTTTGTTGTAACTGTTGGCGGCAGATAACCCCTCCTCCCCACCGTAAGGGAAACAGGCAGCTTGTTCGCAGCTGTGGTGGCCACACATGTGGTCTCGTCACTCACTTTGATGCTGAGTGGCCTTGACCCTTTGGCGTAATCTGTGGTTCACAAAAAGCTTTTGCTCAGTGGCCATTTCCCCACACTTAGTCTTGTGGATCTTGCGCAAACTCCAGCCTTTTCCTGAATCAGTGTCCGGCCCCCAGCAGGCAGCACTCATCCCCTGCCCCTCCCACCCCAACCCTAGCGCATATTTCCTAGCACATGTGCATACATTTCCTCCATTCCGGCACTTTCCCTGGTCTCTCACTGAGGGTGGTTGCTCAGAGAGACAGCACCTTCTATAAGGTGCGTGATTCGCTCTTTGTCCTTCAGAATCTTTCCAGTCGTCAGATGATTCATCCTGTACATGTGTGCAGCATTTGTCTTTTTTGGTTTTTTTTTTTTTTTTGCCACTTTCAATTAAAAAAATTCCACTCTGGGTTTTATTATAATTGTCTCTCTTCTTTACTAGCACTTTGAACATGAGCCATTTTGTGCTTATAGACGTGAGGGGTTGATAATGGTCATTAAGACACCTCAGAGCCGAGCACAGACTTGATGAGCCCTGGGCGTAACAAACACCTTGATGGCCCAGGCTGAATGCCCATCCGGGACACTCGGGACTGTGGCACTTAGCTCCCTTTCTCTCTGTGGAGGTTGAAAAGTAAAGAAGCTTTTGTAACTCCTCCGCGCTCCCAACACATACCCGGACAGCACCCCACCCGACCTCTAGCTCTGTGAGGACTAGGAGCACCCCGTGGTCTCCCTTGTACCCCCAGCTGCTAGTGTAGGGCCTGGCATGTGGTGGTAGGTGTGCAGTGGGGATTGTGGAGCAGAACTTGAATGCCTCCGTGCTGAACCTGCCTGCCTCTCACCTCCCTCAGGTATTCCTGGTGCAGCCGGCGGCTGGTGGAAGAGCGTTACTCTTGGACCAGCCAGCTGTCGCCGGCTGACCTCATTCCCCTGGAGGTCCCTGCCAGTGCCGGCGGCCCCACCCAGCGAGACTGGCAGGAGCAGTTAGTGGTGGGGCACAACGTGTCCTTCGACCGGGCCCATGTCAGGGAGCAGTACCTGATCCGGGTATGGTTCATGGGGCCAAATGCAGGCTCTGGCACGGGGTGGGCTAAGAGCCCTGCTCTCAGTGGCTAGGGAAGGCATTGCTTTTCCTGGCCAGTGCCTCCATCGCCTTTGTAGAAGCTACAGGGCCTCCTGTTGACCAGCCCTGCCCGTGGTCCCTGTACCCAGCTGTTCTGTCCCTAGGGTCTGCCTGGCACAGGACCTGAGTTGTCACAGGGTACTAATGGCCCTTTCTCTGTGCGGCATTTTAGAGCTTAGCCTGGGTCTTTGGAGGCCGTGGGCTCCACAGCCTGGGCTCCCATCCTGCCTTGGCCACTGGTGAGCAGCATGAGCCTCTTAACATCCCTTTACAACTAAGGAAACTGAGCCTCAGTTTCCTTATTTGTAAAGAGAGGGAGATGGCAGAAGCTACCTCATAGGATTGTTGAGAGGGTTTGAACAGTGCACACATCAAACACTCAGAACCATAGTTGTGGCAATTCTTAATTCTGTGAAAAGTGCCCTAGGAGAAAGGCAGGGCAGGTGAGAGTAGCCTTAACCTCTAGCTGAGGGTGCTGAGGCTCAGACAGCCTTGTTGACTTGCCCAGGGCCACAGCGCTTCTGAGCGGCAGGGCTGGGGGCCGAGCCTGATAGCTTGGAAGGCCTCGTTTTGGCCACTGTGTTCCCAAGGTGCCCCTGGAGCTGTTGCTAGATGCTGGGAAGGCCTGTGTGTTGGGATTCAACCAGGCCTGCGCCTTCAAGGGTGGCTAGGGTTTGAGAAGGCAGGCCCCTCACAGGTGGAGGGACAAGCGTTGGCAAGCATGAAGACACTCTGTCTTTAGCGTTGGGAGGCTGTGGGCTGGGAGGGGAGGCTGAGGTGGGGCTGGTGGGCTGAAGTGCCGAAGCAGGAGTAGGCTGGCCCCTCAGCTGCAGCCTCTCCTCCTCAGGGCTCCCGCATGCGCTTCCTGGACACCATGAGCATGCACATGGCCATCTCAGGGCTAAGCAGCTTCCAGCGCAGTCTGTGGATGGCAGCCAAGCAGGGCAAGCACAAGGCCCGGCACCCCACACAGCGAGGCCAGAAATCCCAGAGCAAAGCCAACGGCCCAGCGGTGAGAGCACACTGGGGGGGGACCCCGTCCCCGGCCTGCCTGTCTGGCTTGAGACCGAGCTGATCTGCCATGTCCCTTGCTCTGGCCTCCAGATCTCATCCTGGGACTGGCTGGACATCAGCAGTGTCAATAATCTGGCAGACGTGCACAGCCTCTACGTGGGGGGGCCTCACTTAGAGAAGGAGCCCCGCGAGCTGTTTGTCAAGGGTAGCATGAAGGACATCCGTGAGAACTTCCAGGTATGGTGGTGGAGAGGGGCTCTGGGGACATGGGCTGTGGCAGACCCCTAGCGACCCTGGGGAGCGTAGCTGCCAGACCTGACCCTGAGAGGCCCGGTGGTGGTAGTGGGATGGCTGCCCACCCAGCGCCTTCCTGTCGCCTGTGCCAGGACCTGATGCAGTACTGTGCCCAGGACGTGTGGGCCACCTATGAGGTTTTCCAGCAGCAGCTACCGCTCTTCTTGGAGAGGTGAGGGAGAGCCCCTCTGGGAACCCATGGGGGTCAGTGGGTTCCTGGTACCCAGGCCCACCGTAACCAGGTGGTGCCGGGCCTTTCTCAGGCTGGGGGCCTTAGCCTTTCTGGGCTGAGAGCTTGGAGCCACTCTGTCCAGTGGTGCCCCGCTGGGCCTTGGACTCGGGGGTTTCTACAGTGCCCTGGAGGGGGGCACTGAGGCTGTGCTTGTTTCATGTGCGTGGTCCTGGTTTGCTAAGCACCGTCTCTGAACCCAGATCCTGAGCCAAGGACTTCGCATCCGTCTTGGTTATGTTTGCTAGTGAGTCAGTTTTATGATGTGGTCAGAGTCATAAGTGTCAGCCAGACCTGGTTCTAATCTTGATTATCCTATCCAACTCATTTGACCTTGGGCAAGTTACTTGGTTTCTCTGAGCCTCAATGCTCTTATCTGTGAAGCATACACAAATATAGTTGCGAGGTTCTTGTATGATCTTTTGTGTGTATGGGGTTGTAGCACAGTGCCTGGCGCTTAGCCATTACTCAGCAAATGGCAGCCATTTTCATTTTTGTGATCTGTCATTCCCCCATTACCCCTGAGGATGGAATGATATTATTCCCATTTTATAGACGAAGGAACTTAGGCTCAGAGAGATGAAGTGACTTACCCAGGGTCTCATGGCTGGGAAACGGTAGAGCTGGGGTTTAAACCCCTGTCTGTCTGACGTGGGTGGTTGGGTTGAGGATCGCCAGGCTGGCCCAGGGATTGAGCCAAAGCCTTGCCTCCTGTGGTCATTTATGGCAGCCCTGGTGTTTGTCCTCAAGGTGTCCCCACCCGGTGACTCTGGCTGGCATGTTGGAGATGGGTGTCTCCTACCTGCCCGTCAACCAGAACTGGGAGCGTTACCTGGCGGAGGCACAGAGCACCTACGAGGAGCTCCAGTGGGAGATGAAGAAGTCGCTGATGGACTTGGCCAATGATGCCTGCCAGCTGCTCTCAGGAGAGAGGTAGCCAGGCCTTGGGCGGGCTGGATCCCCCTGCAGGGGGTGGGCAGGTGGGAGGGCTGGCCTTCGGCTTGGCCTTAGCCCTGCCCTGGTGGACTGGCTGTGCAGGTACAAAGAAGATCCCTGGCTCTGGGACCTAGAGTGGGACCTACAGGAATTTAAGCAGAAGAAGGCAAAGAAGGTGAAGAGGAAGGAGCCGGCCACAGCCAGCAAGTTGCCTGTCGAGGGGCCCGAGGCCCCTGGGGATCCCAAGGATCAGGAAGGTGGGGAACATGGGCGGGAGGTGGGGCAGGGATGGACCCTGGGAAGGTCCTGGGACCCGGGGGTCCCTTGGAAGGGGTTGCTCCAGCCTTCCAGAGATGAGTAGGCTGGGCAGGTCTTTGTGAGAGACCCTTCTCTGGTCCTGATTGTCCTCCCCGACCCTGTGCAGACCCTGGCCCCCCCAGTGAGGAGGAGGAGTTTCAGCGAGATGTCATGGCCCGCGCCTGCTTGGAGCAGCTGAGGGGGACCACAGAGCTCCTGCCCAAGCGGCCCCAGCACCTTCCTGGGCACCCAGGGTGAGCCCTGTCTCCCTAACATGTCCAGCGGCCATCCTTACCCCTCCCTCCACCCTGGGACACCCCTATTCTGGGCCCCAGCACAGGGGGTGGTGTGCATATGGGCCCTTAGTAACCTGCTGCCATTTGTTCCTGCCATCTTCCAGTTTGCTCTGACCCCTGGGTCACTGGACTCAAGCAGTACAAGTGCACTAAGCACCTGCTGTGTGCTGGGCCTCATAGTAGCCTCTGAGAGTACAAATAGGAACATAACTCCCTTCTTTCTAGTAGCTTCTCCCTGGGAGGAGCCAGTTGTGCAGACCAGCCAGCGCAGCTGGAGTTTATATCCATCAGTGTTGAGGCAGTGCCTGACTCTGCCTGGGGAAATCAAGGAAGGCTTCCTTGAGGAGGTGACTCTTCATTCACACCCCATAGAGTGGCAGAGATGAGAAAATAAGGGCAGCCCGGGTGAACAGCAGAGTGCCAACTTTACATTTGCCTGAGATGAGGCCGCCTTAAATTTTGTGCCCTGAGTGCCTTACTTGCCTCACCCTTGTGTTGGCTCCGGTGAACAGCACGTGAGGGATGGAGCTCTGAAGGCCCTGGTGTGCCTTTAGAGCAGCGGTGGGAGGGCAGATCTACTTGCTCCTCTGGGCAGTTTCCCTGCATGAAATGGAGCTGGGGAAGGATTCCAGCCCTAGGCTATGCATGTGGGTCCTGGCTTCTGAGTAGTACAGGGGGGCTGACATAGGATCTTTCCTTCTGGGATATTCGAATTATTCTAGGGGACTCCGTGGGGGTCCTGGTTGTATCCCAGAGGGAAGGGATGGTGACTGTAGGCTGAGGTCACCAGAAAGCCTTGGGGTCTTGGAGAGTGGGTGGGGCCCTTGCCGTCATACACTGTCCTCCCCCGACTACCATGACACTGCTCTCTTCTGGCGGGGCATAGGTGGTATCGGAAGCTCTGTCCCCGGCTAGATGACCCTGCGTGGACCCCAGGCCCCAGTCTCCTCAGTCTCCAGATGCGGGTCACACCTAAACTCATGGCGCTGACCTGGGACGGCTTCCCTCTGCACTACTCGGAGCGGCATGGCTGGGGATACCTGGTGCCCGGGCGGCGGGACAACCTGGCTAAGGTGCCACCAGGCAGCGGCCTAACGTCGGCTGGGGTGGCCTGCCCCTACACGTAAGGCTCTGGCTCAGGGAGGAAGGGGCTGGAGGCTAGGGACCCCTTCCCCTTGCTGGAGAGACCAAACCCAGCTCAGGCTAGTGGAAAGAGCTCGGGTCTGAGAGTCTGGGTTCTAGTTCTTTGTTTGGTGGCTGCCTTTTCTGTCTGGGCCTCAGAGCCCTGTGGGGCTGAGGGCGTGGTGCTTGGAGTGGGTGAGATTGAGGCCCTGCTCCTGGGCCTGGCAGCCCAGCTGCCCTCACAGGAGTGTGCAGAGGGAGGGCTGTTGGAAGTGACAGGGGGGATGAGCTTTGTCCCCCTTTTTTTAGTATAATTTATTGAGCACTGATTATACTCTGTGTTAATAAACCTTTTACAGTGCTTCCCTCGTTTGTTACCCAGGCAGTCCCATGGTTATCTTCATTTTAGAGTTGGCAAAACAAAGGCCTGGGGAAGTCAGTTTCTTGTCTGAGCTCACAAACCCTTGAGCTTTTGACAGGCAGGTGTTGGGGAGAAGCCATAGCACTTGAAGTGGCCCAGAATTGAGAGTCCTGGCTCTGCGGGGCAGCCTGAACCACCCGTGGGGCCTTAGGACAGAGGGGCAGGGATCAGCCTGCTCCTTTGAGCTGCAGGATGGATGAGCGGGCAGGAGCCAGCCTGGGGCAGGGCCTGGCCCTGACTTCCCACTGCTCAGCTCCCAGACCTTTTCCCCGGGGAGGTGGCGGCCCTGGGGAGAAGCGCTTAGATTTGAGTCAGCCCAGGCCTCGAAACCCAGCCTGCCACCATTGTGCTGTCGTTTTCAATTTGTCACTCCCTGTCTGTGAACCAGGGGAAGTGCTGTCCATTTCCGCCTCAGAGCTGATTCTGAGGCTAAACGGAGGGAATCGCGGAAGGCCCCCAGCGAGCTGCCTGGCCCGGAGGGGGCACCCGGTAATCAGAGGCTGCTGCTGCTGTTCTCTGCGCAGAGCCATCGAGTCCCTGTACAGGAAGCACTGTCTTGAGCAGGGGAAGCAGCAGCTGGAGCTGCAGGAGGCAGACCTGGCTGAGGAGTTCCTGCTCACCGACAGCAGTGCCATGTGGCAGACGGTGAGGGCGGGCTCTGAGCCTGAGCTCTGGGGAGGGGGCTCTGTTCCCTCTAGGAAGGGGCGGCCTTTTGGGTGGGGGCGGGGTGCCGGATGCGCTCAGTTGCCCCCCCCAGGCTGTCCTGGGCTGTCTGCGTGTCGCAGGGAGGGGTGGTGGATTTGGGCCAAGCCAGCCCCCTGCTTCACTTCCTTGGTACCTGGGCCCATCCAGGTGGAAGAAATGGGCTGCTTAGAAGTGGAGGCCGAGGCCAGGATGGAGAACTTGCGAGTGGCAGTTCCAGGTCAACCCCCAGCTCTGGTGAGCTGGGCACCTGCTCAGGGGTTGTCTGGGTGGGTGTTGGGTGGCAGGGCCCTCCTCTTGTGCCCAAGTAGCTCTTTCCCCCCAGAGAATTCCCAGGGTCTTGGGGAGCTGGGAGATGGCTGCCCTGCCTTTGGGTGGCCCCATACTTGTTGGAGGCCAAGGAGGAAGCCTGAGACCTCATAGCCATCCTGTCATTTCCCAGCTTACCTGCTCGCCATTTCAGGCCCTTTTCCCACCCCCTACCCCATGGCCCTCGCTGAATGCAGGTGCTGGAGCAGGGCCTGATCTAGGTGTGTGGCCCCCACAGACTGCTGCTGGCGGCCCAAAAGCCAGCCAGCCAGCTTATCACCATGGCAACGGACCCTACAATGACGTGGATATCCCCGGCTGCTGGTTCTTCAAGCTGCCTCACAAGGTGTGTGTCCTGGTTCATGCCTGTTCTGTGGTGTCCTCGCTGTGCTCAGGGAGCACTGTAGGCCTCCAGAGTGACTCAAACAAGGAGACTCCCTTTTTGCAGGAATGCTGGTAGTAGTGGCGCAGAGTATGATCTCAGACAAATGTTGCCATCTCTCTGAGGCTTTGTCTTCCTTCTGAAAATTGGGTGGTGAGGGGCATGGTGGTGGAATTAAATGACACAGGGCATGTCAGGTGTCTAGTGCCACATCTGGTACATGATAGGATCTGTTGACTGATGACTGTTACTGTGAGGGGAGCTAGGTTTGTTTGTGTCTGTGTGTTAGTGCCCGTGTGTGCGTGTGTGTGTGTGCGCACGCGCTGCAATCGGGGATTTGCCCCAGACCTCTCTGCTTGAGGTTCTGGGCTCAGTGTTGGGCAGAGCCCAGGCACACAGGGCATCAGTTCCCCAGCTAGGGGTCTGCCATGTGCCTCCAGCCCCTGCTTCTTTTGCTCTTTTCAGGATGGTAACAGCTGCAATGTGGGCAGCCCCTTTGCCAAAGACTTCCTGCCCAAGATGGAGGACGGCACCCTGCAGGCTGGCCCAGGAGGTGCCAGTGGGCCCCGTGCCTTGGAAATCAACAAAATGATTTCTTTTTGGAGGAACGCCCATAAACGTATCAGGTGGGTCACCGTGGGAGGGCAGAGACATGCTGTCTGTCTGTGCCTCTGGCCGGGTTACTGCAGTCTTGGGATCCCTTCCCCTGCCTCCCACCCAGGGGCCCCTGACAGCCTGTGCTGCAGTGGAGGGACAGCCTGGTCTAGAGGCCTGGCTGCTTGTGGTCCTGGTGCCATGGGACCGTGAGCAAGACTCGTTCCCTCTCCAGCTGCAGTTTCCCTGTTATGTAAAAAGAGTGGTACTGTAGGACTTTGGCGGCCCCTCCCAGCTCTGCGGCCCCTTCCATGGAGGGCTAGTAACCTGTAAGCTCTGTTGGGGCCTGGGAGTGGGTCCTGTAGGCTGGGAATGGCAAATGGATCGAAGGCTAGTTCCGAGGGGTTTGTGGCTGCCAGCGGCACACTCTTGTGAGAAGGGTGCTGTGATGGGTTGGTAAAGTCTGCCCTGAGCCTGGAAAAGGCAGTGGTGGCAGGGCTGGTGCTGGGTGTCTCATGGATACTCCAGGACGGGGGCCGAAGCTGCCTCAGATGCCTGGCCAGTTCCCGGTGGCTTATGCTCCTAGACGGTGGATGCTAGGCCCACCCTGGGTCAAGTCAGTGGGAAGAGCGTTGAGGCTGGGCAAGGAGGGGGCACAGCAGCCCCCAAAGCTGGGCAAATGAGGGCCGTGTTGTGATGGGGGATGGAGTGTGCTCCCTGTGGCTGTGCTGAGCAATCCGTCTGTCCCCACAGCTCCCAGATGGTGGTGTGGCTGCCCAGGTCAGCTCTGCCCCGTGCTGTGACCAGGTATGTCCTGGCAAGTGGTTGTGGGAACGGGAAAATGGGGGCGGGTCCTAGGACCCAAGCAAGCTGCTGAGCCTCGTGTCCTCCCCCCAGGCACCCACACTACGATGAGGAAGGCCGCTATGGGGCCATCCTGCCCCAGGTCGTGACCGCTGGCACCATCACTCGACGGGCTGTAGAGCCCACGTGGCTCACTGCCAGCAATGCCCGGGTATATGTCCTCTGCACCTCTGGTCCCGCCCTTCCTCTCCTGTGTCTAGAAGCTGGGGTTGCAGAGGGACTTTGCTGAGGAGCATGAAAAGGAACCTAAAATCTGGGTCAGGCAGGACTCAAGTTCAAATCTAGCTTCACAACTCATCCAGCTTTTCAGCAAATATGTTCTGGGCACCTGCTCCTGGCCAGACATTGACAAGGCATGCTAGGCACAGCTGTTGTGGAGTCTAGATGGGGCCGGGTATAGAGCCAGGTACGGAGCAGGGATTCTTTACCTGGAACTGTGGAGTTTGGGGCACTGCTGGCTGGCATTCCTTAAAACCATCCCCTCAGGAAGGGCTCCAGCATTCTCAGTCTAGTCAGGCTCCAGGGATGGGTGGGAGGAGTCTACTGGGATATCTAGGTCGGGTCTGACCTCACTCTTCCTGCAGCCTGACCGAGTAGGCAGTGAGTTGAAGGCCATGGTGCAGGCCCCGCCCGGCTACGTCCTCGTGGGTGCTGATGTGGACTCCCAGGAGCTGTGGATTGCAGCTGTGCTTGGAGATGCCCACTTTGCCGGCATGCATGGTGAGCAGGAGCCAGGGCTGGAGCAAAGCGGTGGCAGCCTGATGCCTCGCCGGGAGGAATATTTCTGAAGCCTGTTTTCTCACTTCTGCCTTGCTCCCCAGGCTGCACAGCCTTTGGGTGGATGACACTGCAGGGCAGGAAGAGCAGGGGCACCGATCTACACAGTAAGACAGCTGCCACAGTGGGCATCAGCCGTGAGCATGCCAAGGTCTTCAACTATGGCCGCATCTATGGGGCCGGGCAGCCCTTCGCTGAACGCCTGCTAATGCAGTTCAACCACCGGCTCACGCGGCAGGAGGCAGCTGAGAAGGCCCGACAGATGTATGCGGTCACCAAGGGCCTCCGCAGGTGAGGGTGCCTCTCCCATCCACAGCCACGTTACCCCAGGGCCTCGGGCTTGCTTTACTACCTTTACCGCCCCCTTCTTTTCTACCTCTTCCCATTACCTGAGTCCTCACCTGGCCCCTCTCCCTCCAGATCCCTGTGACCTAGTTCTAGGGTGGTTTGTCCTTGGGTTGTGACATTTGCTTGCTTAATGGTCAGTTTTCCTCATAGAGTTAAAGCTGCGCTTTTGTTATGCTGTCAGAGCTCTGGTCATGCAGAGTAAACAGTAACATGGGGTTGCAAACTCACGTGCCTACAGGGAGTGAGAGCAAGTGCAGCAGGCGGTTTAGTAGAAGACAGCTGACAGGAGAGCCTGCGGAAAACCAGAGACTTTAAACTGATTTTGACAGAGGAGAAAGCCTTCCCAGGCTTCCAGTTTGCTTCCGCCCATAGTACCTATTGTTTGCTCAGGGGCTCAGCAGCCTCCTAGGAGGGTTCCTGAATCGAGTGTGAGGGAGGAGAGGTGCCTTTACGACTTGCGTGGGTATAATATACGGTGTCTGTGTTTAATTAGCTGACCTCATGGAAAGACTAAAAGTAAGTGATAACAGTTCAGTAGTAACTGCATAAAGGCAGAAAAGGGGAGCCGAGTATTGTCCACGGAGGTGAGAGGAGGACATGGGGTTGGGGGTGGCATGCACCGTGGGCGGCGTGTGCTGGCGGAGGAGGCAAGGCAGTGACGACAGAAGAGATTGGGCCTTAGTTGTGGAAACCTTTGCTGGCCTCACAGAGGAGTCTGGACTGGGGTGGTGGGGAAACCCTGGTGCACCTTTGAGCAGGTGAGTGACGTGGCTCTGGAGCCATCGGGGGATGAGCCTGGTGATGTCTGAAGTTGCACTGAAGCTGGGAGTCTGGGGCAGTGGGGACTGAGAAGGGTCAGTCGGGCCTGGCTGTAGGTTCTGTCTTCCGTCCTCTCCCTTTCAGGGAGTAGCCTGTTCTGTCCCCACTACGCGCACCCCCCGCCCCAGTGTGGGGTGATAGCTCTTGCTACCTCCTGGACTACTACATGCCACCTGTTGGTCATGGGGCAGTGCAGTGTCTAAGGCATTAGGACAGTAATAACAGTAGTGGTTCTCGTGTTGGAGTCTGTCCTTTATTGGGCTACCCTCATGTAGTCCCCAAAATCCTGGGTTCCTGTCTAGGCTCTACCTCTTCCTGGCTATGTGATCCCACAAAGTCACTTAGCATCTCTGAGCTTTTTCCCCCTCTGAAGTGGAGCTTGTAGGGGATAGGCATGACCCCAGGGTGGTTGTGGAAGTGGAGTGAGGTGGGATTGAACACTCCTAGCCCAGGGTTTGGCATAAAAGAGGCGTTCCCGTGGGAATGACAGTTGTGACACTGCACCCCCACCCCCACCCCCACCCCAGGTATCGGCTGTCAGATGAGGGCGAGTGGCTGGTGAGGGAGTTGGACCTCCCTGTGGACAGGACCGAGGATGGCTGGGTTTCCCTGCAGGATCTACGCAAGATCCAGAGAGAAGCTTCTAGGAAGTGAGAACTGTCTGTTAAGGATGGAGGGCGGGTCTGGGCTGGCCCGGGGAAAGGTGGGATGCTTTGTTTTTAGCTCTAAGATGCTAAAAGACAAAGCTTGCCCTCTGTTTCTCGCCCCCCAGATCTCAATGGAAGAAGTGGGAGGTGGTTGCTGAACGAGCCTGGATGGGGGGCACAGAGTCAGAAATGTTCAATAAGCTGGAGAGCATTGCGATGTCTGACACACCACGTACCCCGGTGCTGGGCTGCCGCATCACCCGAGCCCTGGAGCCCTCTGCTGTCCAGGGGGAGGTATCCTACTACCCTTGGAACATGGGGAGAGGGTCGCAGGGAGGGCAGGGCTCCTGTACTACCTCCTACTCTAGTGAACTGGTATGTGGGTTAACGCTTCTCGCCTGTGCCTACCTTCCCTCCCCAGTTTATGACCAGCCGTGTGAATTGGGTGGTGCAGAGCTCCGCTGTGGACTACTTACACCTCATGCTTGTGGCCATGAAGTGGCTGTTTGAGGAGTTTGCCATTGATGGGCGCTTCTGCATCAGCATCCACGATGAGGTTCGCTACCTGGTGCGGGAGGAGGACCGCTACCGCGCTGCCCTCGCCCTGCAGATCACCAACCTCTTGACCAGGTAGGCGAGGCCCGTGGCCTCTCTGGCCTGACCATATACCAGATATGTGGGGCTTGGACCGGGCTGAGCATGATCTGAATTTTCATCCCCCCAGAAATAAATGTTCCCACTTTTATCTCTGATTTTTAAAATTTGTAGCAGTCTTAAAAAAGACTGGCCTCAACCTTTGGAAAAAATTTGTTTGGGATTGAAAGTGTCATATACCAAGACTAGATCACTGAGGTGGTGAGAACGTAGAAGCCAGGGCAGTTGTTCCAAAGAGTAGTTCTCAAATTGTGCTCCCCTCAGAACACACCTTTCTGTTGTGAAAGTCAAATGACAGAGGCTTTTCTCAACCCGTAGAAAACAGATATTTTCTTCCATTCCTAAATGTTAATTCTTAAGTGCCAGAAGTTTGTTATTCTGAATACTGACAGAAAACATTGTTAATGGGGAAACTCAAATGTGATTTTAAAAACATATTTTTTTATATATTGAGTTGTATTTTTTTGTAGTAAAATTCCTAGTTTATATGGTTGCATTAAATGATGTTACAGTTCCATGTTGCTCTGCCCCTCAGAACCAGTTTGGGAACCATGATCTATCCTGATTAATGGGTAAATAATGAATGTTTACAATACTCAACACTGTCTCCGCTGCCCTCTTAATCATCTCCTGGGGGGTTATGTTTAACAAAGCTAATGAAAGTCCTCGTATATTCAAATTCTGGCCCAATAATTGAAATTTTTGACATCAATCAATAAAGTGTACCAAACTGGAAAAAAAAAAGGTGTGTTTTGAGTCCATAATTGCACGTGAGTGTCTCAGCGGGAGGTGTTCGGCTGCTGGATAGCGGGCAGTGCTGGCCCTTCAGCTTTCTTTGCTAAGTGAACAGAGCTGGCTTGGGGGAGCCTCTGCTGTACTGATACCAGGTCATCTCTCCTGGATTCACAGCAGGGACATGACTGTGAGAGGAGGTTGGGTCTCTTTCAGGTGCATGTTTGCCTACAAGCTGGGTCTGAATGACTTGCCCCAGTCAGTCGCCTTTTTCAGTACAGTCGATATCGACCAGTGCCTCAGGAAGGAAGTGACCATGGATTGTAAAACCCCTTCCAACCCAACTGGGATGGAAAGGAGATACGGGATTCCCGAGGGTGAGCACAACACCTTTGTTCCTCCTTACTCGTAGGACGTGAGGCAGACTAGAAAGTGGTCTTGGACAACACGAAGCTTGGGGCATCAGAGGATAAGAAGTCTGCCGCTTGTGCTGTGTACTGGGCTATTTCAGTTTATAATGTGCCCTGGCTCCAAAGTGAGCATGATGCTCAAATCACAAAGGCATGTGTTTCTAGAAAGCTGTTCATAGTAAATGAAGGAATGTTTGAAACTCTGGTTTCTTCCATCTGTTCCCTTCCCTCTTCAACCACAACGGAAATGTTTGAAGATTTATTGTATAAAGTCAAAGTACATTCTTAAGTGAAAAAACTGTGCTTTGAGTGCCAAACAAGTAAATCAGAAAGCTTATTTTCTATGTGTCTAAGATAAACTTATTTTATACAAAAAAGAAAACAGATCCTCCCCAAATGTTAACATTACCATTCCTGGCAATTACTCTGAACCCTTCCGTCCTTTTTGACCTTAACATTAATTAAGCTCCTTTTCTCACTTCTGACCTGTGAGTTAACAACTCTTGAGGAAGCATCCTAACCAATTTGCACTATTTTTCAGGTGAAGCACTGGATATTTACCAGATAATTGAACTCACCAAAGGCTCCCTGGAAAAATGAAGCCAGCCTGGACCATAGCTCTGCCTGGAGGCTCTGTATTTGCTCCCGTGGAGCTTCATCGGGGCGGTGCAGGCTCCTAAACTCAGGCTTTCAGCTGTGCTTTTTGCAAAAGGGCTTGCCTAAGGCCAGCCATTTTTCAGTAGCAGGACCTGCCAAGAATGATTGCCTCTAACTGACGGTGCAATTGAGTTCAGAACCAAGATGCCAACACTGGTGCAGGCTGTGGGACAAGGGGGCATTGTTGCTTGTTGGGTAAAAAGAAAGCAGAAGCCCCAAAGTTATTAACTCAGGCATTTCATTTATTTTTTCCTTTTCTTCTTGGCTGGTTCTTTGTTCTGTCCCTCATGCTCTGATGCAGTGCCCTAGGGGAGAGAAGTAATGCTCTAAATGTGATAAGCCTGCTCGGAAGCAGTGGAAATAAAAACAAAGATCCTTTATCTTCTCATCAAAGCCTGTGTTAGTCATGCTTTCTCCCCTTTCCCACTCCTGGGAGTTAATTATGTTGGAGATGGGGAGAGTTCTACAGTAGAGTAAGGTGGTGCTAACTTCTTTTTTTGGGGCTTTTGTTATACCTGGGGAGATGCGTGGGACAAGATGACAGAGAAGGGGCATCAAGATGCTACATAACTCCCCTGAACTCAAATGCCTAGTAGGCAAAGGGAGTGGACGGGGCCAGGTGCATTATGGCTTGGAGTGTGATAAACTGAAGAATGTAAGTTCAAAATTTTTGAGAAGCTAGAAATTCAGGGTGTTTTATGTAAACTCCCAGTTTATGTTAGACAAACCTGAGGTGATAGAAATTTTAGGCACTAGAGGTAAGGAAACATTGAGTTCCGCTTCAGAGATGCTATAGGGCTCACGGTGTGCTGTTGTAACTGGTTTGTTCCTCTCCCTTTAGTCTTACCAGAGGGCAAAAGGAGGATAAGAAACTGGCATGACTACCTGAGCTGATCATAGAGTGGCCCTCCTTCGAATGAGGGCATGATAAAAGAGGAAGTAAACTGCTTTCTGAGCCAGAATGCTTGGGCTCGTAATTTTCCAATGGCTCAAAAGGTCACAGGGGAAGACCCACAGGAAGGCCTTGTTTTCATCACCCCCTTTCTGGAAATGTCTACTTAAAATGTATACAAGCCTGGGCAACTGTGTATTGTTCCAAGTTTACAGCCCCTGTCTTGAGGAGCCTGTTTCATCTTTGTCTGACCACCTTTTGGCCCATTCTCTGTGGTTGTTGCCCCTCCACTAACCCGTGGCTGCCCCCAGACAGGCTGCTAACCCCAGTTAGAAAGGGTGGCTAGGGCTTGCTGCACTCCAGTCAGAAGCAGGCACTGACCTCTTCATCTTCATCCTCATCCTCTTGAAGAACCAGGTCCAGGATGTTCCCTTTGATCTTGAAGTCTCGTGAAGTGCTGAGCTTTATATGCTGCATCAGGTTCACCTGTGACAGGATTGTAAACATGGACACATTTTCCTACTGACAGGTCCTGCCCAGGACAGCCTAAACCATCTCTGACAAACCCTTCAGTTCCTCTAGGAAGGCACACACCCACTTGAATCCATGAATGTTTGGATTCAGGCCATCAGATCAGAAACAAAAAAGAACAGTAGATTTTTCCCCCACTGCAGTTGTGTTGCTTCAGTTTCCCAGGTCCCTTCACAGGGTAAATGGAATTGGTAGAAAACAGAATATGTTTACCTTGGACCTCTTAGAAAGGTGGATGAGAAATTTTTCATACTGTTCAATGGCAAAGATGAGATTAGGGATTGGCTTGGTTTCCCGAAGAGCTCTGGCCTACGGGGCAAAGAAGAGAAGACCACCTAAATTTTGGGTTCAAGGCGGTTTTCTTTTTTTTTAACATAAATTTATTTTCGGCTTCGTTGGGTCTTTGTTGCTGCGCGCAGGCTTCGTCTAGTTGTGGCAAGCGGGGGCTACTCCTCGTTGCGGTGTGCAGGCTTCTCATTGCGGAGGCTTCTCTTGTAGAGCACGGGCTCTAGGCGTGTGGGCTTCAGTAGTTGTGGCACGCAGGCTTCAGTAATTGTGGCGCACGGGCTTAGTTGCTCCGCGGCGTGTGGGATCTTCCCGGACCAGGGCTCGAACCCGTGTCCCCTGCATTGGCAGGCGGATTCTTAACCACTGCGCCACCAGGGAAGTCCCTTCAAGGGTTCCTGAAGTCCTCTGAAGCTGTCTGTAGCAGAACTGCTCATGGCTTTGGGAGAAAGCTAGTCAGTCTTCCAATCAAATGCAGTTTTACTTATATACCAGTAATTAAGATTTTTTTAACAGTTCACTCTCAGCAAAGGAGCTAAATGCTAATGGAGATTGCAATGAATCCTTTTTATAATTCCTAAATATTTGTTATCTAGAAACTGGCTGAGGGATAGACCATTTGTAGATATTTGGTTGCCTGACTTGATATTCTTGTAACAATGAGCCCACTCTACACTACCTCTATTTCCTCTCTCTGGTCTACATATGAATTTTCATTGCTGGTATTAATATATCTCTTTCCCCTCAACTTGAATTGTAACTTGTAGATCCTTCCATGTTTCTTATGTATATAGACATGTTTCTATATATATTTTTTAAAACTACAAATGAGGACATTGTTCTCATCTTTTTTTTTTTTTCTTTTTAACATTATCTTGGGAGAGAATCCTATATCTGAACATTTAGATTTGTATTTTTTTCATGTCTGCATAGTATTCTACAGTATAAATATACTATAAACCCATTTAGCCAGTCCTCTATTAGTGGGTATCCTAGTTTTCCCAATATTTCACTTTTACTTTACAACACTGCTAGGACTATTCTATACATAGGCCTTTACAATTTCTATATCCTAAAAATGGAATTGTTGCAGTAAAGAGTGTGTGTGTGTGAATGTATAGGTCTAAAATTGAGCAGTTACTGCCACACTGCCCCCGTGAGAGAGTACTGAATTCTCACCTTTGCCAGCAGTGCACTAGAGAACCCACTTCCCTGCACCCTCTCCAACTCTTTCACATCCTTTAGGGAGCACCTGTTGCACTCACTAACTTTTCTTAAAACCAGTTCCTTCACAATGGTTATCCTAAGCTATTTCTATTTTTAAAGAAAGAGCTCAAGATTTTCTGGTACTTCCTGAATAAAGTATATGTTTTTTGGTTCAGAGGAAAAAGATGTTCCATCTGAACATAAAGTCCATGAGCTGAGAAGGAGCCATACACAAACATTTTCCCTCCAGCTTTACTGAGATATAATTCATATACAATACAATTTACCGATTTACATTGCACAGTTTAGTGTGTTTTTGTGTATTCACAGAGTTGTATAACCATCACCATAATCAATTTTAGAATTTTCACCACCACCGCCCCCCCGATAATCCTACACCCATTTTAGCAGGCACCTTCCCAGTTTCTCCAACACCCCCCCTTCCCCCCACTCCCCAGTTCTAGGCAACCACTCATCTTGTCTTTTTAAATTTGCCTTTTCTGGACATTTCATATAAATGGACTCATGTAGTCTTTTTCTGACTGGCTTCTTTCACTTAATATAATATTTTCAAGGTTCATCAGCAACCACATTTTTTTTTTTTAGCCGTGCTGCGCGGCATGCGGGATCCCAGTTCCCTGACCAGGGATCAAACCCATGCCCCCCGCAGTGGAAGCTCGGAGTCCTAACCACTGGATCGCCAGGGAGGTCCCAGCAACCACATCTTGATCACTGTCAGCAGCTTACCATGGCTGTGGGCCCAGCAGCGGTTTTCTCCTTTTTCTTTTCTCCTGTATGTTTTAGGCTCTTACTATTCTTGTTCTAAAGAAACAGAAGCAAATTCTGTCATTTCTGAAGATTGTTCTGTAGAGCTAGCAGGCTAGTGGTAAATTTCTAGTATGATGATTACAGTGGAGTATGGGGGAACTCTTAGGGGGACCAAGTCTGCGTGAAGAGATTATCCTGCAGCAGATGCCGGAAGGTGGGAAGCATTCTGGGACGCTTTATAATCCTCAGATATTTTTCTATTTTTTGTTGGGAGGTTTACCATCTTGCTCTTGGATACATCTAGCACATGGAACTGAGGGCAGGACCAACCATTACTATAGCAGGGCAGCCAAGGGACTAGTGAGGCACAAAAGGACTGTCACGGTTAAGTAGGAATAGGTGTTTCCCAACTGGGAAGTTAGCTAAAAGGGTTGCATAAAGAAGAGGAAGCTGGAGAGGCTGTTCCCAGAACAATGTATCTTACATGACAAGTGGTTACATGCTCCAGAAGGGTTTAAAGGTCACAGGAACACTTACTTCCCTATGTTGTACATAATTAGAGAATAAAGAGCTCCTGGAAAAAGGAAGAACCAATAAGGGAACCAAGATGAACAGGATTCTGATAAGGCAGAAGAGAATTGAGACATGAGTCGGGAGAGACCACCCAAGTGTGAGGTACACAAACAGGAACCTTTTACCTGAAGGGGAGTTCTGTGCCCTCCACGAATGGAACATTACCACGTTCCATGTGACAAGGAAAAGAATTAAAAACAGAGACCTGCAAATGGAGACAAATTATACTACTGGAGCTATGTGAAAGGCGGGAGGCTTGGTCCACACGGCATGTTCTGGAAAATAAGAAAATGCAGGTATCCCAGAGATGCTGGTATGAAGAAACTTGTTTTTGGCCCTGGAAGGCAAGGTAGAGGGTGAAGACTTCTTAAGGGAGGGGCAGAGTAGCAGCCATAGATAGACCCCATGTGGACCAAATGGGAAGTGAGCCATCTTCCTAGAAGTTGTACCCAACATGGGACCTTGTTGGAACTCCCTAAATCAACCCCATCTACTGCCCATTTCTGCTGATTCAGGTGGGACTAAAATTGTAGCTGGAAGAGAAGCATCTTTTAAAGGTATACAGTTCTGAGCAGGATGCTAAGGGTTTTGGAGCAATGGCTTTCATTGCTTTCTTCCCATTGAGATCCAAGGCTATGAGGAAAAGAAAGGGTCCATAAGAGAATAAACAGCTCTCTGAAAGATGCGGCAAATGCAATCCAGATTTCTAGATAGAAGTTGGAGTTAGTGGAACCATGGGCTCTTGCCCAAGGTCACTCATTAAGCACATCTCACAAAGAGAAAAATGTTTGCCTGTGGATCAGCTGACTTGTCAAGTAAGGCTTTAAGTCAAATATGAATCGAGAAGGGGGGAAATATCCAGGGAATACATAAACTGGTTTTTGTGTAGTGTAGAAAAAAAGATAGTCTAGAAGGTGCCTGGTGATAAGCAAAAGAAGAGCTTGAGAATGGGGTCAAACACAAAACCCCAAAACCTCCCAACATTTTACATGTCAATGAGTACCAAGTATGATTCTAGAGCAAGGGGTGACCAACTAAACCCCAGAGGCCCACTGCTTGTTTTTCAAAATAAAGTTTTATTAAACACAGCCAAGCTCATTCATTTGTGTATTGACTATGGCTGCTTTTATGCTACAACGGCAGAGTTTAGTTGTGACAGTGACTGTATGGTCTGTAAAACCTAAAAGCATTTACCATCTGGCCTTTTGCAGAAAATGTTTGCTGACCCCTGTTGTAGAGTCAACGTACTTGGGTTCAAGTCTCAGCTTGGCCTCTTAACTAGCTGTTCTTGGTCTTTTTTTCTTTTTTTTTTTAATTTTTAAAAAAATTAATTAACTTATTTATTCACCTATTTATTTGGCTGCATTGGGTCTTTGTTGCTGCAAACAGGCTTTCTCTAGTTGCGGCGAGTGGGGGCTACTCCTTGTCACAGTGTGCGGGCTTCTCATTGCAGTGGCTTCTCTTGTTGCGGAGCTCGGGCTTATTCTTTGGCAGGCAGATTCTTAACCACTGCGCCACCAGGGAAGTCCTGTTCTTGGTCTTTTTAATACCTAATATTACTATTTGGCAGAACGTTCCATAGAGTTCAGCTTGGGAAATGATGCTGTAAGGCCACGTTCATTTTATTAGAACAGCTAACATTAGAGAACACTTGCCTGGTGTTGTGTTAAGCACTTTCCATGCATCACCTCATTCATTCTCACTATGCCGCTACTTTACTTACATTCCAAAGGATGCCCAAAGGCATGCATTTGGAATCACCCAGAAATAAACCAAGTCATTGAGCCCAAGCATGTTTGTTTCTCCCCTGCTCCAAGTGCACACATATCAAATGCCTTCTCTCGCTAAATCAAACTTTTTTTTTTTAATATATAAAGATTTCCTTGCTGTAAAGACTTCAAACCTTGGCTTGTTCTCATATGGGCACCTTTGGCTTACTTTAAGTAGGGAAGAAACTTTATATACGCTTAGCTCAGGTGACCTAGCGGTCCCCTGGGAATATAAGGAGTCCTTTCTTACTTGAAGATGCATTTTGGTACAGACTCTGAATCACTTACCTGTATGTAAGAAATGAAAGAATAGCATAGCGGGGTCAGATGTGAACCTGACAGCTTCACCTGCAGCAAAGGAAAAGGAAATCAATGTAACTGTATGAATAAGATGCTTTCCCCATTCCTAGGAAAGGCATTCTCAGCTCACCAGCTTTTCCATATTTTTCGGAATTCCTCTGGAGTGCTGACACACCTGGAGATACTAACAAAAGATTCCAAGATTT
The DNA here is from genome assembly GCF_009873245.2 of Balaenoptera musculus. Classification (NCBI taxonomy): domain Eukaryota; kingdom Metazoa; phylum Chordata; class Mammalia; order Artiodactyla; family Balaenopteridae; genus Balaenoptera; species Balaenoptera musculus. The sequence continues at coordinate 38,505,591 of NC_045786.1, forward strand.
AGCATGCCTTCCTATATAAATGTCCCATGAAACTACAGGTAGTGACTCAGTGAGCAAATGGAGTATGACTTATTGCTCTGACTGGAGAGGGAAAAGAAAGTAAGCTACCATATTCATGGAGAATCCAAGACTCAAGGCTTCCTTTTTCCCCTCCTCTAAGTTCCAAAGCTTCCCAGACAGCAGGCAATAAAGGGTTTCTGTTTCTGACTTGTTCCGTTTATTGCTTTAAAAATCCTTCAGGCTGGTAGTCCCTGCATCTAGAAAACCAACGACTTTTCTGTTTTTGCTTTAGAAAAAGCCAATAAAGATTAGAGGTTCTCAGTATTTCTACCACAGAAGCTTAGTAGCCATACCTTGTAGCCAGAGCTGCACGTTCTCAGAAATGGCCACACTGCTGTTTGGGTACATGGTGTGAGGTGGTCTACTGTCTTTCTTGGGTTGTCTGTGCCTTTCTAAGTATTTAATGTGGGTCGTTGCTAGAATCAGAACTAAATTACCTAGTTCTTATCACTCTCTGAATGTCTGCTGAGAATCAAAATATTGCAAGTACAAAAAGAGTTTCTTGTTAACAGATACTAAGAAGCATTAACTTAAACCCAGGGCAAGTTATGCCTTTTATTTTTTAAAAATAAACTTATTCCCTACCCTAGTACCTGACCTGTGAGGCATTTAACACCCACTTGTTAAAGGAACAAACACCTTTTCAGTGCCCAGACTGGTCTGAAATAGTCTAATTTTTTGTGCAGTTGGAATCAGATTAAGTTCTATAGCTATAGTTTAGACTGAGTCCTAGAAGGTGTTTGAAGAGGCATTTACTCTCCATCAGGTGCTACATACTCATATGCTAAAGAAATAAGGGCCTCTAAAAACAGATTTAGAATTATGCCTCAACCGTTATTTCCGGGCCTGTGGAGACAGCTGCCACCTACTGATCAAACCATCATTTGCAAAGATGTAGTCAAGAGCTCTCTGCACAGGGGCGTTCTGCAGCAGGGGGTAATGTCCTGGCTGGGTGGGACAGAATGATAGTAGTGATTGTCTCTCCAATACTCACATATCTGACAAGTGCTGTAAGAATGGTGTACATTTTGCAAAGGTCCTTTAATAAGGTGTCCACACAGCTGCCTGACGGCAGGGCTGTCTGCACCAGCTCGTGGAAAAATGTAAGCAGAGTTCCCAATTGTATGATGATGGCTTTCTCAATGGGATGATTTGGTAGGGTTGCCTGAGAAGAGGCTTCTTCTGAAAGGAAAGGAAACTGGCATATTCAAACCCAACTGACCTTATTTTCTAGTTCAAGTGAAAGAGATTTAGAAACCAACGAAACATTAACTAGGAAGTCTGTAGGGAAAATGAGCATGTATTTAATTCATCATGCAAAATACATTAATAATCATGCTGTCATAAGGCACACTACCTTCTACTTCCTTCATTACTTTGGAAATCTAGCACAAACAAACAGAGCTCAGGGCATCTGCTTTTATGCAGTCCTCCAATTCAGATTTTAGTTAACTTACCTGGTATGATTTCTTGGCTCACTTGTCCCTTAAGCTTGGTGATTAGCCAGTCCACTTCTTCTAGGACCTTCTCAGCCTGACTCAGAAGAAGTAACTGTGAAAGAAAAGAATGCCTGGCATGGCTCACTGCACACAGCTGCTGGTGTAATATGATAACCATGGCCACCTGCGGGTGGGTTACAGGCCTCAGGACGCGAGCCACTATAATTCACTCTTCACAGGGAATAAAATGGAAGGTACGACAAGGCTATTTCCCAAGGGTCGGGGATCAACACTTACACAGACAGTAGGGGCAGCTGTTCTCAAATTCACCATTGCAAAGTGGTTTGTTTTCTCCACTTCTACATCCTGGGGAGGGAAAGAGAGGTGAGATATAATGACAGTAAGGCTGTTCCCCTGGCTTCTATCCCCAACTCAGGGTGTTGTATTAAAGGCTCACTATGGTACCTGGTCTATGTCTCCAATATGTCCATGGATATCCTGGGACAAGTCACGCAGCAGGGTCACAGGACTCTTACACAAAACATGGAGGCTGAAGAGCAAATTCATCAAGCCCTTGCAAAATGAGGCATCCTCTAGGAGTAGGAAGGAAAGAAAAGATAAGTTATAATCCAAGTCAGTCCTTTGGGGGGTGTGGGGTGCCTAACTGGAACATGTAGCTCGTCATGTTTCAGGCACAATATCCCTGTGCTGCACACACTCCAATCAAGGCAGCTCTCCCACAAAGGTGCACTTCTATCCACGAGTCCAAACAAGGGAGATGCTTCCCATTATTAGTCACCATCACTGCATAACTAGCACACAGGTCAAGAAATAGAACACTACCAGCACCCCAGAACCGCCCCCTCACCCCACCAAGGAAACTGTTATTCTGCCTTGTAACTGTAATCCAGTTTTGTCTGATTTTGAACTTTATCTAAATGGAATCGTACAGTAAGTACTCTTTTTTGTGTCTGTTGTCTTTTGTTGAATGTTATGTGTGTGAGATTCCTCCATGTTGTGTCACTGGAGTTTGTTCATTCTCATTACAGTATTCCACTATGTGTATACAGCACAATCCCTTGATCCATTCTACTGCTGATGAATGTTTGGGTTCGATTTTGCCTATCAGAATAGTGCTGCTGTGAGAATTCTTCCACCTATTTTTGCTGGGAGTGGAACTGCTGGATCATAAGCATATGTTTAATTTTAGTAGTTAGATGTTGCTAAACAGTTTTCCAGAGTGGTTATACCAACTTACAGCTCCAGCAGCAGCGAATGAGAGGTTCAACTGCTCCATATTCTTACCAACACTTGGTACTGGTATTGTGTGTGTTTTTTTCATTTTGGCCACTCTGGTGAATATGTAATTTTCTAAATGTTGTTTGGTGGTGATGATTTTATATAAAGCCTAAAAGGAAACATGTCAGGAAACTTACCCCAGCTGTTTTCCTTGCAAATCTTAGTTGTCCAGGATAACATCTGCACAAACTAGAGATCATTCAGATATTACAGAATCATGCCAAAAGACAGACCTAGGTGTTGTCAGACTAAAAGAGCCCTAGACCTTTCCAAGTCTAAGCAAATCACCTGCTAAAACACGTGCCTGGATCTAAAGTGGTAATCTACTAAAAACAGCATAAAAATAAGTCCAAAGTTATGAGAAGAATTATTGATACTTTTCTCAAATATAGCATATGACTCAATTCTCAATGCCCTCATTAAGGGCCAAAGGTCCTGGGGTCTGGGCTCTTACCCTTTGAGCTTCCTCTGCCCCTACCACCACGGTCTAGGGCTAAAGTACCCTTTTTCCTCTTCCCATGCCCCACACTCTCTGCATTTGAGACATCTTTAAGGATAGTAAGCTAACAGAGGTACAGGAGAGTAAGATCCTGGCCATAGTGATAGTCGAATTAGCTATTAGGAGCCAAGAGGCCATAGGAGGTTAAAAGGGAGGAGGGATTAAAAAAAAAAGAAGAAGAAAGAAAAAGAAAAGAGGCCAAAAAACAGAGTTTGGGGAAGCTTAAGGTCTTGGGATAGTAGGTCCTATGTTTCCAGATACACACTCAGCTTTCTGCTTCAGCAGTTGTTTGGGATTGGCTTTCAGCCACAAAGGCACTGAAATGCAGTGATACCTCAGAGTAAAACAATGAGTAAGAATCTAGTTTTTGATCTGTTGGGGAAAAAGATCAATTTAGAGGCTAACTGAAAGTTCTCTGCGAACTGATACAAAAAGGGTTTCCAGAATACAGTGATTACTGTAGAATACTGATTTCCAGAATACAGTATTAAATGCAACAAATAAATAAAGCAGGATGCTGAACAAGCTTTTGTGTGAAAAGAGTAGGGTCAGGAATAAGAATCTATATTCATATTGCTCTACAGGAATAAAAAACTCTTTACATAAGAAACTAAAAGAAGATATTTACTTACCGGGGGAGAAGAAGAACTGAACAGATGGAGGACATGGATAGAAGGGAGACCGTTTCCTGTAAATCTTTTTATAATTTTTGGTTTTCAAATCATAGAACTTTATTACCCATTCAAAATTAAATTAAAAAATTTTAAACAGACTACCTGAAGTTACGAGGGGGTGCGTGATGAAAATTAAATTTAAAAAATTTCCTGTTTATATTAGCCTTTCCACATCTATTTATTTTCCCTCAGATGTCACCATGTTCCAATTCTCTGTCTGTGTTTCTTTCCTAATCCTGGGCTCCTTGCAGCAAAAGTAGCAATACGAAAGAATGAAGCTGAAAGTAAAGTGCAGAGATGCATTGTTTTGATCTAGGATGACATAAGTAACAAAAGGGATTTTCTTTGGGCTACATGGAACTAGGACAACAGGAAAATCAAGTCTGCTTTTCAGTGCTCAAACACCATAACACACAGGGCTATGGTCTGGCTAGCTCTTCCTAAAGCAAGGCCTTACACAAGGAGGCTTGCATCTCAGCACTCCAACTTGTCTCCTCACAGATCAGGAAGGAGGTCTGGTAGAACCACACAGTCCTAGGCTCTCAAGCACTCTCTTTATCATCCTCTAGGGAAATCACTCCTGAATGGAACAGACCCACAAAATGTGGCACTTCTCTTATTCTGTATGTGTGAATGCTCACGTGGGTACATACATTCTTCGTGTCCGTGTGCAGACCCATACACATATACCTAAAACCTATCTGGGCAGAACTGATTCTGTTTCAGGACTATGATCATGCTTTCTGACTTATCACCTTTTGTTGAATCTCCCCCAAACTCAGTACCAGCTAACCTTGATGACAAAGTTAACTGCTGAATGTCAGCTACCTTCTTGATAATTAACATACTTTCATTTTAGAAAAGAACAGAAACACCAAGAGTGGGGAAAAACCCACATTAAGAAGGCTGAACACAGATAGACAAGATTTTTTTCTGTAGTGCTTACTGTTTACCCTTGACAGTGGCCAAACAAACAAAAGCAGTAATTATAACATGGTAGAAACACTATGTAGCGAAAGGTACATCTTGTAGATCTTATATTAATTCAGAAGCATAATTGAATATATTATTTTAAATAAGCCAGATTTCAAGCAGACATTTAGATATACACTTTAGGACATAACACTCCTTGCCTTCTGAGGGATGCTAAGTGGGAGTGAATGAGTGGTACTCATACCTGAGTGGAGGAGGGCTCCAGTAGCTTGGACAAGTTGGAGAGAACAGTGACAAGTAGGAGGGCTTCTTTGCTATTAAAGTCTTCTTCTTGGCTGCTAAGTATATTCAACAAGGACCTCTGAGAAAGGAAAAGTATACACAGAAACATTAGCAGACATCTTACTAGCAGGGAGAAGAGACATCTACCCGGAGATTCCTAAGGCTGGGACAGAAAGGATTCAAAAACACCAAAAATCCAAGAGGATAAAAGCTGAAAATAAACCTGGATTGAATAGGTGGTTTCCTACCCTGTTTCTGATCGTAGGTCTAAGTGTTCTCTTGAGAACTATGGACTCCTTCTCCAACCCCCTGCCAAATGTACATCAGGAATGAATTGTGCACCCAGTTTTTTTTCTCTGTTTTGGCCATGCCACACAGCTTACGGGATCTTAGTTCTTTGACCAGGGATTGAACCCGGGCCCATGGCAGTGAAAGCACTGAGTCCTATCCACTGCACCGCCAGGGAATTCCCGTGCACCCAGTTTTGGGTGGTTTGCAACTCCCTGAAGCCCATCCGCCGACCTCAGGGCTAGACCACGCCCCAATGCTGGTATTCCCTACACACCTTCCCTGTTTTCCTTTTCTCTGTTTCTCTCTCACCACCTGAAACACTGTATTTTGTCTGTTAGTCTCTTCCCACTACAATGTAAGCTCTGTGAGGGTAGGGTTTTGTCTCTTTTATCCCTTGCTATATCTTCAGCACCTGGAACAGTCCCTGGCATATAATAGGAACTTTAAAATTATTTATTAAAGAAGTCCTCTGTGATAAAAGATCCTGATATTGTGACAACTAGTGGTTAGAAACTAATACGAGGGACTTCCCTGGTGGCGCAGTGGTTAGGAGTCTGCCTGCCAATGCAGGGGACACGGGTTCGAGCCCTGGTCCAGGATGATCCCACATGCTGCAGAGCAGCTAGGCCCCCGAGCCACAACTACTGAGCTTGTGCTCTAGAGCCTGCGAGCCACAACTACCGAAGCCTGCGCACCTAGAGCCCACGCTCTGCAGCAAAGAGAAGCCACCACAATGAGAGGCCTGTGCACCGCGACGAAGAGTAGCCCCCAAGCTCCGCAACTAGAGAAAGCCCGTGGGCAGCAAAGAAGACCCAATGCAGCCATAAATAAATAAATAAATAAATTAATTAATTAAAAAAAAAAAAGAAGCTAATAGGCTTCACTGTCCAGTTTTTATGCAATCTGACAGACAAAGCCAAATTATATTTGCATGCATTAATGGGCTCCTGGCTATCTCTCTGTATCAGCTCAGTGATTCTTAGAGGCAATGACTCCTGCAGGTTGGGGTGGCTTAAATACACATCCTTCCTAGAATCCTCTTAAATGCATTCTCTCTCATTCTAAGAGCTCTGTCTTGTTGCTTGAATGATGACCCAGAAGAAATTCCTGTTCTGCTTGCTCACTGTCTGCCCATTCTCACCAGCTGGCCCTGCTAACAGTCCCTTTCCAAGGACCCTCACAAAGTACTGCAGTTTCCCAGGCTTCTCACCTGAAACTGCCGGATCTGGAATGCTGCTCTTTGAGTGACACTGACTTCCACCTCTTCTTCCTCATCTGTGGCATCTAGGAAAGGAAAAGAACTCTACCTTCTTTGAAATGGGCTTGGGCTTTTTTTTTGCCTTTTCATACTAAAATTTTAGGAAGCCAAAAAAGTCTGGAGGCAGATTTAATTATATTCCTAACATTCTGCAATTTCTTAATACTATATTCCATTTTCCAGTCACTGTTTGTGGATAAATGTAATCCAGTAAGTGCCAATTCTGAATCCACTAGATGTCACTCCTTAGCAACATTAGGACTTCTCAGGTGTCCTCTGGTAGGTTAACAACTAGAATCAAGAGGTTTGGTTAAGAAAGACAAACTCAGGGCTTCCTTGGTGGCGCAGTGGTTAAGAATCCGCCTGCCAATGCAGGGGACACGGGTTCGAGCCCTGGTCCGGGAAGATCCCACATGCCGTGGAGCAACTAAGCCCGTGCGCCACAACTACTGAAGACCGCGCGCCTAGAGCCTGTGCTCTGCAACAAGAGAAGTCACCACAATGAGAAGCCTGCGCCCCGCAACAAAGAGTAGCCCCCGCTCACTGCAACTAGAGAAAGCCCGCGTGCAGCAGCGATGACCCAATGCAGCCAAAAAAATTAAATTAAAAAAAAAAAAAAAAAAAGAAGACAAACTCAGAGAGAGCCAATTTATCAGAATTGAAATGCCCACCCAGAGCCCTGAGAAACTGATGAATCTTGGGCTGGTAGAACTGTTGCACGGCACTGAATATTTTCTGCAAACCCTCCAAGCATAGCAGCGAGATGTTCTTTCCTTTCTCTTTCTTTCCCGACTCTTCCACTGAAGTAGGAATTGAAGTGTATCTCCAAAGCAAGACCCTGGGGAAAAGTGATTTTATTTTCAAAGTCAGGTTCACTAAGGTACAATTTACATACAGTAAAATTCCCATCCTATAGATGTATAGTTCTATGAATTCTGACTAACTTACACAGTTGTGTACTCAGCCCCACAATCAAGATATTTCCATCACCCTAAAAGTTTCCATGTGCTCCTTTGTAATCAATTATTTCTCCTCGATTTCGCAAGCAACCACTGGTCTGTTTCCTGTCCCAGTGATTTTACTATTTACAAACTATCATATAAAAATGGTATCATTCAGGGGGCTTCCCTGGTGGCGCAGTGGTTGAGAATCTGCCTGCCAATGCAGGGGACACGGGTTCGAGCCCTGGTCTGGGAAGATCCCACATGCCGCGGAGCAACTAGGCCCGTGAGCCACAATTACTGAGCCTGCGCGTCTGGAGCCTGTGCTCCACAACAAGAGAGGCCGCGATAATGAGAGGTCCGCGCACCGCGATGAAGAGTGGCCCCCACTTGCCACAACTAGAGAAAGCCCTCGCACAGAAACGAAGACCCAACACAGCCATAAATAAATAAAATAAATAAACCCAAAGTTTAAAAAAAAAAAAAAAAAGTAAAAATGGTATCATTCATTATGCAGCCTTTAGAATCTGGCTTTGCTAACAGCATATGCTTTTGAGATTCACCTATGTTGCTGCATGTATTGGTAGTTTGTCCCATTTTATTGCTGAGTAGTACTCCAGGGTATGGATGTACCACAGCTTGTCCATTCACCAATTTATCCATCCATCTATTGACAGACTTTTAGGTTGTTTCCAGATTTTGCTGTTACAGATAAAGCTGCCGTATACAAACCTTTATATGAACATCTACTTTCGTTTCTTTTGGGTAAATATCTAAGAGTGGGGTGGGAATATCATATGGTAGGTATGTGCTTAATTAACTTTTTTAAGAAACCGCCAAACTATTTTCCAAAGTGGATGCACCATTTTACATTTCTGTCAACAGTGTATAAGAGTTCAAATTCTTGGGCTTCCCTGGTGGCGCAGTGGTTGAGAATCTGCCTGCTAATGCAGGGGACACGGGTTCGAGCCCTGGTCTGGGAAGATCCCACATGCCATGGAGCGGCTGGGCCCGTGAGCCACAACTACTGAGCCTGCGCGTCTGGAGCCTGTGCCCCGCAACGGGAGGGGCCGCGATAGTGAAAGGCCCGCGCACCGCGATGAAGAGCGGTCCCCGCACCGCGATGAAGAGTGGCCCCCACTTGCCTCAACTAGAGAAAGCCCTCGCATGAACCGAAGACCCAACACAGCCAAAAATAAAATAAAATAAATAAATAAAGTAGCTATAAAAAAAAGAAAAGTGCTTTAAAAAAAAAAAAAAAAAAGAGTTCAAATTCTTCCACATCCATGACAACACTCTAGTATGGTCAATCTAAACTTCTAGGCATTCTAACAGGTGTTTACTGATATCTCCTTGTGATTTTAATTTGCATTTACCTAGTGTTTAATTATGTTGACCATCCTTTTGGGTTCTTATTTGCCATCTATACATCTTCTTTGGTAAAGTGTCTGTTCAAGTATTTTACCCATTTTGCAATTTGATTGTTTTCTTAACAAGTTTAAGAGTTCTTTATATACTCTGGTTACCAGTCCATCATCAGACATGTGTTTTGCAAATATTTTCTCCTCATCTGTGGCTTGTCTTTTCATTTCCTTAAGAGTGTTTTTCAAAGAACAGAGTTAAGTTTTTAAAAAATATCGACTGTGCTTCTGGTATTTCATCTAAGAAATTTTTACCTAAAACAAGGTTGCAAAGCCTTTTCTCTCTTCTTCTAGATGTTTTACAATATTTGGTTTTACATTTATGTCTGATCCATTTCAAGTCAACTTTTTGTATATAACATGAGGAATGGATAAAAGATTCATTTTTTCACATATTCATGTCCAACTGTTCCAAAACTACTTGTTGAAAAGACTTTTCTTTCTCCATTGCATTACCTTGGCACCTTTGTCGAAAGTCAAGACCATACTTGTGTGGATCAATTCTGAACCATCTACTTCTGTTCCGTTGATTCTGGCAATACCACACTACCTTAAACACAGCAACTTTATAGTAAGACTTGAAGTCACGTAGTGGGAGTCCTCTAACTTTGTTGTTTTATTTCACATTTTTTTTAGTTACTTTAGGTCCTTTACTTTTCCATATAAGTTTTAGAATAAACTTGTCAATTCCTACAATAAAGCCTGATAGGATTTTGATTGGTATTGTGTTGAATCTATGGATTAATTTGGGAAGAATTCACACCTTGACACACTGAATCTTCCAATCCCTGGACACTGTATATCTTTCCATTTACTTGGGACTTCTTTGATTTCTCTCATTAATGTTTTATAGTTTTCATCACATCAATCTTGCATGTTTGTGAGATTTATCACTAAGTAGTTTTCATTTTGTGACACTATAGTAAATGGTACTGTTTTTAAAATTTTAATTTCCAGTTGTTCACCACTAGTATGTACATAAAAATACAGTTTTCGAAAAAACTGACCTTGAATCCTGCAACCTTATTAAACTTACTTAATAGATCTAGTGGCTTTCAAAAAAATTCTTTGGAAATTTTTATGTAGACAATTATGTCTATAAAGACAGTGTTATTCTTTCCTTTTCAATCTGATGTCTTTTATTTCTTTTTCTTTTTCCTGTCTTACTGCACTGACTAGGACCTCCAGTATGATTTTGAATAGTAGTGGTGAAAGCACATGGGGGAAAGCATTGAGTCTTTCTTCATTAAGTATGCTCTTAACTATAGGGTTTTTGTGGATATCCTTTATTAGATTGAGAAAATTCTCTTTCATTCCTGGTTTCCCAAGAGATTTTATCATGGTTTATGTTGAATTCTGATTGCCTGCATCTACTGGGATGAACATATGGTTTTTTCTTTAGTCTGTTGACATGGTGAATTACACTGATTGATTTACAAATTTTGAGCCAACCTTGCATCCTGGGAAAAATTCCACTTAAATGATATGTTATTCTTCTTATAAACTGTTGGGATGAATTTGCTAATTTTTTACATCTATATTCATGAGAGAATTTGGTCTGTACTTTTCTTATTAATGTCTTTGGCTGGATTTGGTATCAGGGTAATTTACACTGGCCTTATAAAACGAGTTGGGACATGTTCCCTCCTCCATTTTCTGGAAGAGTCTGCATAAATTGGTATTATTTCCTAAAATGTTTGGTAGAATTCAACAGTGGAGACATGTAGGTCTGGAGTTTTTGTTGAGGGAAAATTTTGAATCACAAATGCAATTTCTTTAATAGAGATAGGATTACTCAGGTTACCTATTTCTTCTTGAGTGAGCTTTAAAGAAATTTGTGCATTTAAGTTATGAAGTTTATTGGCATAAAGTTAACATTCTGTTATGAATTTTTAATATGTGTAGAATCAGTAGTGATGTCTCCTCTTCCTCATATACCTGATATTTGTAATTTGTGTCTTCTCTCTTTTCCTGGTCAGTCTGGCTAAAGTTTATTGAATTTATTGATCTCAACTAGATTTTGGTCTCATTTTCTCTATTGCTTTTGCTGTTTTTCCTTTCTTTTTTTTAAAAGATTTATTTATTTATTTGGCTGCGTTGGGTCTTAGTTACGGCACGCGGGATCTTTGTTGCAGCATGTGGAATCTTTCATTGCGGCACATGGGCTTCTCTCTAGTTGTGGCGCGTGGGCTCAGTAGCTACGGCGCAGGCTTAGTTGCCCTGAGGCATGTGGGATCTTCGTTCCCCAACCAGGGATCAAACCTGCGTCCCCTGCATTAGAAGGCGGATTCTTAACCACTGGACAACTAGGGAAGTCCCCTGTTTTTATTTTCAATGATTCTACTTTTGTCTTTATTATTTCCTTCCTTTTGCTCACTTTCATTTTAACCTGCTCTTCTATTTTCTTAATGTAAAAGCCTACATTAGAGATTTCAGATTTCTTTCTAATATAAACACTGATTGTTCTAAATTTCTACCTAGGCACTGCTTTAGCTGGACCATACAAAATTTGACACGCTCAAATGTTCATTTTCATTCTATTAAGATATTTTAACATTTCTGACTTTCTCTTTGACTATGGGTTATTTAGAAATGCATTTAATTTCCAAATATATGGGGATTATCCACATATTTTTGTTACTGCTTTCTTGTTTAATTCTGTTGTGGTCAGAGAATATGCTGATTTCTCTTTTAAAAATTTGTTTGTTTGTTTTATGGCCCAAAATATGGTCCATCTTGATGAATGTACCATATGCACATGAAAGGAATGTGTATTTTGAAACTTATTTAATGTTCTATAAATGTCAATTAAATCAAGCTGGATGATAGTGTTGTTCAAGTCTTCCACGTCCTCCCTGATTTTCTATCTACTTCTACTGATTACCAACAGAGGTAGATTATTATTTGTGTATTTCTCCTTCAGTTCTATCCATTTTTGCTTCAAGTATTTCGAAGCTCTGTTGTTAGGTACATATACATTTAAAATTGTTATGTCTACTTGATAAATTATTTAGTCATTATGTAATATCCCTCTTTATTCCTGGTAATAGAATAACATTTTATATGTGACTAACAATCCACACCAAAACATGACTAGGAAAAAAAACCCAATATAGTGACTGCACTTTCACCTTTAGGGCAATGCCCAACCTCAAACCCACCTTCATCCCCACCCCCAATTTCTTCTCTTGGAGACTCCACAGCAAGTGGAAACGGTTTCTAAGGGTGAGTGGGGCTTACCGAGTTATGTCACAGAGGTTCTGAAAGACCTTCTCTGGGTTCTGGCCATCAGGGCCACTCACATGCCCCATTTCCTTTAGCTGCTGTACCTTCTGCAGAGCCACACTCACTGCATAGCGCATAAACTCATTGCTGGACCTTAGAACAGACAGGCTCTCTTCATGACTTTGGGTACTGTCCCTAGAGAGAGAGAAAGAGAAAGATTCCTCTACAGCTATTGGGACCTGGAATTAGGTTTTCTAGGGACTGTTCAGGATAATAGTACCCAGCAAGCTCTAAATGACAGACTCTAGGCAGCCCATGCCAGAGTCACTGCCATGGCTGTCCTACAAATATCATTCTCAGTGTTACCTCACTTTCTCCCCCTCCCCCACTCCTTTAACTCTGATGAAATTTAAATGTCAGTCTTAGTTTTCTTTAGTGGTTTTTTGTTGTTGTTGTTCCTTTGTTTTTTTAATTCAGGTTTTTCTTTCTTCTTTTTTTATCTGTTAGCGTGTTTGAGCTACTTAGGTTGATTTTCTTAGAACACATTGTTGGAATTCATCCTATTTTTTCATTCACTAGTCCACTGTTTCTGATTTTTCCTTTAATAATTCAAAGTATCTCTTTAATGCCTAGGTAGGATTGTTCTGCCTTCATTTCAAGAAAATTACAAACCTCCTACCTTCCTTCTTACTGTATGTGTGCTAAGAATTGCAAATGCAAGCTAGGTAATATCAGTGAGCCTGGGTAGGTATTTTTAGCTTCACCACACTGCTGTCTTTAAGCACTCTGTTAGAACCTTACCTGAAAAGAGCGGTGAGAAGATCAGACACAAATTTCATGGACAAAAAACTATCATTTGTTTTGTTGCCCATTTTAGTTTTGCCTTTACCAGCTTTTTCATTAAGGATGTCAGAGAGTTCCTTGTAACACATAAATAAGCTCAGAACCTCCTCAAACTTATTCTTACTGTGTAAAAAGGAAAAAGAGACCACCAAGGACAAGCATCAGAATACTGTGGTTCACTTTCACATACAGTAATAAAAAAATCACAATGCTTCTTTAGATGTCATATTTTAGACCCAACATTACAAATGAATGGATCTTCATTAACATAGCACTCCCAGGTCATACCAATCTGGGTTATTTCTTTTCTTCCCTTATTTATACCAGTCACTGCAGAGAATGAAAGTTCAATACTACCACCAATCAAAATTTCTCTGTTAAAATCAGGAGTTCTTATGTTCAGGGTCTGAGGAATTTTGAATACATTAAAGCCTGCTGGAGGGACAAAATTCACCAGCCTCTTTGGCATATGCTTTGGTGTTCCCTGGTAGAAAGAACATAGTTTGGTCTTAGGCTACATGTCCATTAATACATAGTGTATGGTCTGTGGTCTGTTCATACCTAGCATATTGTTTAGTGTTAAAAAAAAAAAAACGCACACACACACATAAAATGAACTACAAGTAGAGTCACAGCAATACCTTACCTGAAATTACTTATGGAGAAATTATATTCTATTAGAACCTCACAAACTCCCATAACAAGAGAAGCGCAGATATTGTTTTTGATGCCAATACCAGTGCTCTGAGAAAAATCTGATGATTTGTCCTAAAAGACAGAAGATAAAATTAATAAGCTATTAAAAACCTCCATTATTCAACACAGCTGAGACTTAGCAATTACCAGTTCAAAGTCCTCTAGTTCACTCTTAATCATTCTACTAGTAATAGACTCCAACATATCATCTAAGTCTTGGTAGAATCCCTCTTCTTCCTCCTCCTCTTCTTCCTGCTGTAGGGGCATCACTCTACTCTTATACCAGGCCAAACAGTGTTGAATACAACATAGCAGACAATCCTGCAGAAGAAAATAATAATTGAATATTCTTTTTAAAGGATAACCTATGAAGCTGTTGATAATCAACAAATAATCCTTATCTATAAGGCTAAAGTAAGTTATTCATTAGCATCACAAGTTAAGTCAATCTGGATTAACAAAACCGGAAAAAAAATAATTGAACTAACAGAGGCATTGTTTTCTGGCCTTTCCCAAAGGCACTGGCTTCATAAGTAGCTGACACCTAAGAATGCAACAGATGTGCTGCCTCTGATCTGGTACAAACACCATGGAGCCAGGTTGTGAAATTAAATCCTCTCTAGCTCCTTTGAGTCCCAGAGGCTATTCTAAAGATAGGGGTTTATGTTGAGGGAATCTTTGGGAGACCAATCTTTAGCATCCCTGATCCAGGCTGAGGACATCTCAGTTATAAGTCACTTGGGATGAGAGAGTTTCAGTTTTTATCTTTTCTTCTCTTTCTGAGGCTAGACAACTAGAATAGAAAACCAACCTGTCCTAGTTCCTCTGAAGGTTCGACAGAATGCCAATTCTTAGCTCAGCCTAAATCATATACCCCAGACTAATGAAGCAGGTCCCCTGGGTTCATCTGCTTCTGGGCGACCTCCTTCTCTCCATTCTAAAGTATATTTATTTAGTATATGTAGTCAAAGAGCCATAAACGGGAGATAAAATGCTCCTTGGGAGAAACAATGGATGCCTTGATTTAGTAAAGTGCTGACATGCAGATATCTTACCAAGAAAACCAAGGTGAAGATGGGTCAGAAAAGATAAGCAGGTAAGAGTTAAGAGTAAAAATTCATTGGGAGTACCAGGAAGAGTGCTTCACAGGGGAAGGTATCTGTTTCTGAAGATCAACCATATCAACAGGGCTGACAGTTTTACTTAAGAGTAAAAATAATGGTTCTGGGAGGAGGGAAAAAAGTCTCACCAGTGGTTCCTGTAGAGAGATCTGATCTCCTTGGGTCAGAATACAAGCTTCTAATTTCAGAGGTGGCAGCATATCAGGTTCTGGCTCATAGACTTGTTTCAACTGTGTATAGTAAGGAAAAAGATACCATGGCTTATGAATGTTTTTCACTTTTTTAGCGGGTCAAGCTAATGGCACCTTTAATGCTTTCTAAGACATTATTTCCCAACTGTCCAAAGAACATTGCAGCAAAATTTGTGTTGCTTTGGCTCAACCATATCCTTTGCCCTTGCTTTAGGCACTGTACTAACTGAGATCTTCTCTCCTATTTCCACTTCATAACCTCTCCTATAAAACATCATACTCTCTCACACCAATTCCTAAATTTGTATAGGCAATCAGCATTTTCAGTATAGCTTGAAGGTTAAGAATATAGGCTCTACCTGTGCTCTAGAGCCTGGGAGCCACAACTACTGAGTCCACGTGCCACAACTACTGAAGCCCGCAGGCCTAGAGCCCATGCTCCGCAACAAGAGAAGCCACCGCAATGAGAAGCCCGCTCACCGCAACCAAGAGTAGCCCCCCTCGCTGCAACTAGAGGAAGCCTGAGCACAGCAACAAAGACCCAATGCAGCCATAAATAAAAAAAAAAAAAAAAAAAAAAAAGAATAT
Organism: Balaenoptera musculus; assembly: GCF_009873245.2. NCBI lineage: Eukaryota > Metazoa > Chordata > Mammalia > Artiodactyla > Balaenopteridae > Balaenoptera > Balaenoptera musculus. The sequence goes on from NC_045786.1 coordinate 38,521,352, forward strand.
AGGCTCTAGAGTCAGACTGGCTGAGTCTAAAATCCCAGTACCACCACTTATTAATTCAATAAAGGTATCCATGCCTTGGTTCCTCATCTGTGAAATGAGGATATTATTAATATAAATGTATAAATTCATATAAGGATTAAACATGCTAACACACGTAAGGAGCTTCAAATACTACTTGGCACATAACAGAGCTCAAAAAACTGTTAGTTAACTCAGCCATAAAAAAGAATGAAATAATGCCATTTACGGCAACAAAGATGGACCCAGAGATTATCATACTAAGTGAAGTAAGTCAGACTGAGAAAGACAAATACTATATGATATCACTTATATGTGGAATCTAAAATATGATACAAATGAACTTACTTACAAAACAAACAGACTCACAGATACAGAAAACAAACTTATGGCTACCAAAGGGGAAAGAGGGGGTATAAATTACGACTTTGGGATTAGCAAATACCAACTACTGTATATAAGATAAATAAACAACAAGATCCTACTGTATAGCACAGGGAACTATACTGAATATCCTGTAATAAATCATAATGGAAAAGAATATGAAAAAGAATATATATATAACTGAATCACTTTGCTGTACACCAGAAACTAACACAACATTGTAAATCAACTATGCTTCCATTAAAAAAAAAGTTAGTTATCATTTTTCTCTTTTTTAACTTTTGGGAGTCTGTAGAATTTTACAGGTCCACATACTAACCTAAGTTGGGAAGCACTGGTCTATGCCTTCAGTCATAATTTGCAATGTTAAATGTGCAAATGTAGATGGACTGATCATTACAGTTTGACAGACACAATATAACAGGATACAGATTTTATATAGGATCAGGTCCAAGGCCCACTGAAAAGCTTTTGATGAATAGTATAGGACCTTCCAATAATTTCTCCACATCTGAGACCTTACTTTCAAATGGAGCTTCTTTAGCAGAATTATCACAAAGCAACGGCATAAAAAGGAGGGAGAGGGAGAGAAAGAGCAGTTCCATTTATAGCAAAATGGTGGACTAGGGTTTAGAGAAATCCTCAAGGTAAAGAACAGTAAATAATATTGCATTAAAAATTTTATATAGACATATTTATTAAATAGATAGCTAAGAGGAAAGGAAAAGGAAAGTAAAAAGGAATCATGAAATTAAAGACAAGGCCTAGGGCCCTCATGGGGTGGAGGTTGGATCAGAAACCTTCACATAAAGCTCGAATTCTCAGAAGGAGATATTCTTAGTGGATAAACCTAAAAAATAAATCCACCACATGGAGGAAGATGGTAGAGGGATATGTACCTGCCTAACTGACCCCTGACTTTAGGTGAAGGGGGAAAAATGTCTCTCCTGGGACTTTCTAACCACAAGCCAGTCTTCAAATGTAGATGGGGCTAGAATTCACACTACTTGTGTAGTCCGAAAAATCAAAAGCCAAAAATTTAGCTGAAAGTTTAAAGAAAGATAACATATAACTCTGAAAAAAGTTAAGGGAAAAAATGGAAAAAAGGAAATAGAGACAATTTCAAATTTTACATAAACTAGAAAAAGAGGGAACATCCCTAATCATTTTATTAAGCTCATACTAAACCAAGGAAGTTCAGTATGAGAAATGAAAATTACAGGCCATTCCCTCTTATAAACATATATGTAAAAGTCCTAAATGAATACCAAACTCAGTAGTGTATAAAAAAGGTAATATATCATCATCAATTTGAGTTCATCCCAGGAATGCAATTTTTTTTTTGGCCGTGCCACACGGCAGGCAGGATCTTAGCTCCCTGATGAGCAGGGATGGAATCCGCGCCCCCTGCAGTTGGAAGTGCGGAGTCTTAACCACTAGACTGCCAGGGAAGTCCCCCCGCCATGTTGTTTTAAAAGATTAAATAATATAATTCATCACAGTAATAGGTTAAAGGAGTAAAATCATAACGGTCATCTCAATAGATACAAAAATGTATTTGATAAAATTCAACATACATTCAAGAGTAGAACAACAGATCTGAAATGGCAGAGGAGAAAGTAAACTTGAAGATAGATTACGAGAAAATATCAAATCTGAAGAAAATAGTGTAAAAACATTGAGGAAAAATGAGCCAACTCTCAGAGATCTGTGGAACAGTATCAGGCATTCCAACATACATACCAATGAAGTCCCAGAAGGAAAGGAGAGAAAAGGGGGATAGAAAAAAATATTTGATGAAATAATCAGTGGACATTTCTCAAATTTGGTGACAAGCATCAACGTAGAGATCCAAAAAGCTTAATCAACTCCAAATAGGAGAAAAACATGCTTGGACTCTTGAGCTAGACGATCTGAGTTCAAATCCCAGCTCTGCCGATAATTAACTGTGTGACCTTGGGCAAATTAAATTACTTAACCTCTCAGACCCTTAAAATATAAATCTGTAAAATGGAGATGACAGTTCTTATTTCACAGGGTTTTGTGAGGACTAAATGAGATCATCCACCATATAGTGCTGCATAAATTGCTTGGCCTTCTATAAGTGCTAAACATTAGGTACTGTTGTTATTACTATTAGTACATAATAGTATCTTGAACTCTCTCAATATATAAAAAGATTCACGTAATGAAATATTATTTAGCCATAAAAAGGAATGCAGCACTGATACATGCTACAACATGGATGACTCCTGAAAACATCATGTTAAGTGAAAGCAGTCAGTCACAAAAGACCACACACTGTATGAATCCATTTACATGAAATGTCCAGAATAGGCAAGTCTATAGAGACAGAAAGAAGATAAGTGATTGCTTAGGGGTAGGAGGATGGGGGAAGGATGGGAGAATTAGAGGGTGGTAGCTAAATGGCGTAGGGTTTTTTTTCCTGAGGTGATAAAATGTTCTCAAATTGATTATGGTGATGGTTGCACAACTCTGCAAATATATGAGTTATATTTTTTTAAATGGGTGAACTGCATGGTATGTGAATTATATCACCACAAAACTGTTATTAAACTGTTATTAAAAAAACATTCAAATAAATGCTTAATGAATAAACGTTGAGTAAAAGGTCTTATTTACAGCAGATATTCTCCAGTTGAATTCTTCTCATCTTGATAATCCTCTGAAATATTTCATAATTTAAAGCTTTTTTTAAAACTGAGAAATACAGAAAATAACCTAATAGACACTCATGAATATGTCACTCAGATTTAACAAATGTCAATATTGTGCTATATTTTCTCCAAATCTCTCTTTTTCTTCTTTCAGAAATAAACATAACAGATAAAGCTGCTGATGGCCTCTATACACATGGTTCTTCAGAACGTTCTTCTAACTTAGGATGTAGACTGTTAACTGAGAGGGATAACTGTCAGATAATGGCAATAAGTGGTGATTAAAATAAAACAACATGAAATAGCATCACATACCTCAGGCATGGTCACAATGTACCACTGCACTAGTTGGGAACTATTTCATATTTTGAAAATTATGAAGAATGTCAATCGCCTCTTAATGCCTTAGTATCTGTTCCCTTATATCCATAAAAATACATTTTACCTGTGAGAGCAGAGTTTGCATGATTGAATTAGCCAGCTGAGAATTTCTTCGAAGGACATCATAGAACCCCTAAAAGGAATCAAACAGAGGACAAATAAGCTCTTTGATGAATAAATGAACAACAATATCCTAACAGATTTAAGTCTATGATCCATTACAAGGTAATTTTTTTTTTTTTTTTCCAGCATCTGTAAACTACATTCATAGAGTGCTTACTGGGCACATCAGATACAAAAGAGTTGGGACGGGGGCAGGTAAGAACTTAAGAAATTAAATATACACATTAATTTTACCACTAATTTAACTACTAGGGAAGTACAAATTTGTACAAGTTATACTTTATAGTGAAATTTTGATATCTGTCAAAAGGATGTTATACATACAATGCAGTAAAAAATGTTTTAAAATTGTGCTTAGTATCACAGAACTACCCCGAAATGGGTTGATAAAATGCCTATACAGCACTATACAGATATATTTCACATTAAAGATTGCTTGTAAAGTACAAATACTTTGACCCCATTGCTGAGAAATCTATGGCTGACAACTATGTGTGCAGTTCCTCTAAGAAACATCGCAGTATTTGTAGTCCATCTCTCCTTTAAACTCCACTTTATTTTTAGTTTCACTTCCTAACGAGTTCTCTTCAGAACCGTTTATATTTCTTTTGTCTGATCATCTTCTTTGAGTTTCCTGATTTCATTTTTTAAACAATTTATAGTTTCACGACTTGCTTTTAATCTCTCTTTAAGCTCTGCAATTTCAAAGTTGGTTTTTTTCCCCACAGCTTCTAATTTTTCTCTGGTTTTCACTTCAAGTTCTGCAAATTCTGTTTCATGCTTATAGGCTCCTAAGGTTAGCTGACGAGATGTTGTTAATAATTGTAGCATCACTGCTGTTGGGTCTTGAAATATTTCATCATAGAACTCTGAAACCACTGTCTTTTTTCCCAGCATTGCATTGGTGTCTGATTGAAATAGCTTTAATAAATGATACAGGGTTACAGGTCTTTCATTAGGATCAATGAAAAATATTTTGATGATTATTTCGAATTCACCCCAACCTGTTTCAGTAATTTCATATGGAGGCTTGGTAACAGCTCTTAAAGGATTGCCATAGCTTTCATGTAATTTAAATTGGATTTTCTTCACATATGCTGACATATCCTCATTTCTGTATGGTTTTACATATACTGTCCACTGATGGGTGTGCCCATCCTCTTCTCTTTTCTTTCCACAATATGGAGCAACATTACCATAAACTATTGGTTTAACGACAGTAACCCCCTTCACTCTCCCGCCGGAGTCAGGCTCAAATTCGGCCATTCTCTTGAACATACTGTCCTACAGAAGAAGCCACGACTGCCAGGGAAAGAGACTGGGGCCAGCGGACTCGCCGCTCCGCTCCTCCCGCGCAGGCCCAAGGAGGAGGGTTTCTGGCCGAAGGAAGATGAGTCAGCAGTGCTCAGTGTGCTGAGGAATCGCCAACGCCTCATGGCAGAGGGTGTCGCGGAAGCCCATTCAGCCCCACGTGGGAGGAGAGCAGGACGGGAAGGGTGGCAGTTACAAGATAATTTTTAAAATTTGGAGGTAGATAAGATTGAGAATTTTTTTTTGATACGGATGACTGTGCAGAAAAGAGTTATTAACACAGTGGTCTGAGACTGCTATCCTTAGAAAGGTCTGCTTCCAAGGTTGGCCCTTGGCTGGTGGCTGGGAATTTGCCTGGTAAACAGTTTTTTCCTATACTGATATAAAACTCCCTAAACAATGAGAAGCTTACTGTGCCTAAACTGTTTGTACAAACAATATAGTTTATGCTGAAAACGTGATTTCCTTCTGGGAGTTAGGAATTTTGGTACATGCTAAGTAAGGGTGCCTATGTGACCAGCTGCCAATAAAAAACCTTGGGTGCTAATAAGCTTCCCTAGTAGAATACGCTTTGCATATGTTATCACAACTTATTTGAATATGCTTTGCATACGTTATCACAACTCATTTGCTGGAAGAATTAAGTGCATCCTGTGCAATCTCACTTGGAGAGGACTCTTAGAAGCTTGCACCTGGTTTCCTGTGGACTTCACCCTATGTGTCTCACGCCTCTGTTTTTTGCTTTGTATCCTTTAACTCTAAATCTCAGCCATGAGAACAAATTTACGCTCAGTTTTATCAGTCCTTCTAAAGAAATCTTTAAACACAGAGGTGGTTTTGGGGACCCCCAATACAACAAACAATTGTTCCAGCACCGTTTGTTGAAAAGACCATCCTCTCTCCACTGAATTACCTTGGGATCTCCGCCAAAACTCCACTGACCAGGGACGTCGTTGGTGGTGCAGTGGTTAAGAATCCGCCTGCCAATGCAGGGGACACAGGTTCGAGCCCTGGTCCGGGAAGATCCCACATGTCGCAGAGCAACTAAGCCTGTGTGCCACAACTACTGAAGCCCGCCTAGAGCCCGTACTCCGCAACAAGAGAAGCCACCGCAATGAGAAGCCCGCGCACCGTAACGAAGAGTAGCCCCCGCTCACTGTAATTAGAGAAAGCCTGCGCGCAGCAACGAAGACCCAACGCAGCCCAAAAATAAATTAATTAAAAAAAAAAAAGAAAAAACTCAACTGACCAACTTTATACTTGTTCAATTGTTTTGTTCATTTTAGGTGGTTTACACTCCACATAAATTTTATTATTATATATATTTTAAACTTATTTATTTTTGGCTGCACTGGGCCTTCGTTGCTGTGCGTGGGCTTCCTCTAGTTGCAGAGAGTGGAGGCTACTCTTTGTTGCGGTGCGCGGGCTTCTCATTGTGGTGGCTTCTCTTGTTGCAGAGCACGGGCGCTAGAGCGCAGGCTCAGTAGTTGTGGCGCACGGGCTTAGTTGCTCCGCGGCACGTGGGATCCTCCCGGACCAGGGCTCGAACCCGTGTCCCCTGCATTGACAGGCAGATTCTTAACCCCTGTGCCACCAGGGAAGTCCAAGATATTTTTAATTATTAAAAAAAATTCAATGCTTGCCTGAGTATGCCAGTAGACTTTAAAATGTTCTAATCTTTAACCCAGCAATGTGGTCAAATATTCAGGTACAACAACATTCATGGTGAAAAACTGGAAACAACAGAAATGCTCCAAAACAGTTAAATAAATTACTGTATACATAAAGAACACTTTTTAGCATTAAAAATTATGTGTCAAAGAACATTTAATGAAATGGGAAAATACTTAAAACATAATATTAAGAGATAAAAGCTAGATAAATCTTATGATTCCAATTTTGTATAAATATACATATATGAGTGCTGGGATTAGTAATAATATTTTAAAAAATATTTTCCTGTATTTTCTACAATGAACCTGAAAAATCTGATGTCTGGTACAGTGCCTGGCAACCACTGTAGCTCAATAAATGTTATTTTAAAAAGGGCAAATAAAAGTATTACAATAGCTGTTCTCTGAAATGACTTCCACTTAATCTATTTGCTAGATTATATAATGCTCGCCATCCTATAAAATATGTATGCTGAAGTACACAGCATACTAAATGCTAGCAATTGTAGTGCAATCCCTCATGACTGCAAACTTCTGTTCCCACTGGCTGAATTATATCCTAATCACAAGTCAGTAGTAATATTTGTTCCACTCAGTTTTTGCTAATTGTACCATCATTGTTAATTATGTGATCTAACCAGACATTCTGTAAACTGTTGGAAACCAAGTGCAAAACGAAAAAGAAGTTGTTTCTGGGAATTCCCTGGCCGTCCAGTGGTTGGGACTCTGCACTTTCACTGCCGAGGGCACAGGTTCAATCCCTGGTCGGGGAACTAAGATCCCACAAGCCATGTGGCATGGCCAAAAACAACAACAACAACGAAAAAACGAGAAGTTGCTTTTATAAAAACTAAGTTGAATGTTTTGGAAAGACTTAATAAAAGTAAATCTCTAAAACCAATTTCTGATGAATTAGGGGTAAGACAATTCTAAAAACTTAGGGGAAAAACTGAACATATCTAGAAGATTTCTATACTAAGACTGTATCTGAAGTGTCTTAAAGTTTTTATCCTACTTTACGTAAGCAAAACCTTGAAATTATAGGCAATACATTAAAGTTATGGTTTGTCTGAGAGACAGGAAGTTCCAAATGGCAGACTCATACTCAAAACCAAAAGAACTTGGCCTTAAAACTAAAGACTGGTAAATTAACAGTACATTTAAATATTTCAAATTAAAATAAAACATTTAAGGTGTTTTAACTATTCTTTATGATTCCTCACCTTAAACAACTTTTTGGCTAAGCATCACTAACTACTGGTCCTAACTGCATTAAATAAGAGCATACCTACTGTACTTTGATAATCAGAAAAAAAATTATTAAAATTAAACGGATTATTAGTGGAGTTGGGGAGGGAAGTACTACATCTCTTCACTCTGCTGATTTACCTCATAAAGCATGAGTCGAACATCAGCCTGCTGGCCTAAGCATCTCCTCAAACTATCCATGATCTCAAGGCAAAAGGTTTCATTGGCGACAGAATTGTAACGGCTATGGACATCCACATGGACCTGAAAAGAAGAGAGGCCAGTTCATGTCTATCTTACCAGAGTAAGTAGTTTCTATTAAGGGGGTAAAATGAGCTGATGTACTTGGTCAAAGAACCTTACATTTAGCTTTCCCCGTATGCCAAAACCCAGGACTGAGGCCGACATTATAATCATTATTAGGCCATGATAAGTTATCACTCTTATTCTAGTTCGGACTAAGAGAATTTTCAAGCACTTAAAAAAATTAACTCTTCCTTATTCCTTAAGATTTTCCTTGGCAATGTCACCTGCTTAGGAAGGCACACAGATTATTTCATGCCTCTAGAATTCAGTAGTCATAATAAACTTGATTTTACATAAAAGGTCTAAAAGACTTCCTTAAATGTCTTCGATAGCTAGAAGAATTGAGCTCTTTTTGGTTCCGTGAACTCCTGAGAGTTTTAGAGGTAGGTAGTTGTTTTGTTTTGGACTTGACAAAGAATAACACTGCTTGTTTGATTCACATAATAAATTCAGCCATTATAGACCAAGAACTCCTAATCCTTACTTCAGGCATCTTAGTGAGGAAGTTAATACTGACTGAGGTCAAATCCCACTTCTACCCATTACTGGCCATATCACCTTGGGCAAGTTATTTAACCTCTCTCAGTCTCAGTTTTCTTACCCTTAAATTGGGGATAATAACAATACATAAATGATACCCAGTGTTAATAATATTTAATCTATGCCATATGTTATAAACAAAAGTTTTGTATAGTTATACCAGAGCAATAAAGGATTCTTAATGAAACTGGTAAACAGATACGTCTCTTATTTACAAATCGTATATTACTGAATTTAAATGACAAAGACAATTTTATTGCTGCAAAACCTAGATTATCAAATTACTGTAAAAAGTTTTGTTTTCTCAGGTTACAGGTTTTAATAGATGTGCAAAGTAAATAAACTATTAAAATTGGGGACAATAACAGTATTTAGCCTCAGAGAATTGCCGTGAAGATTAAATGAGAAAATAAATGTAAAGCACTTAGCATAGAGTCTAGCACAGTGCTGTCCAGTAGAAACACAATACAAATCACAAATGCAAGCCACACATATAATATTAAATTTTCTAGTAGCCAAATCAAAAAAGTAAAAAGAAACTGGTGAAATTAATTTTAATATTTTATTTAACCCAACACAGCCAAAATATTATCTCAACACATAATCAAAATAAAAAATTATTAATGAGATAGTTTACATTCTTTTATCTCACACAGAGTCTTCAAAATCCAGTGTGTGTTTTACACATAGAGCAACACTCAATTTGAACTAGCCACATTTCAATCAATATTCAGTTCAACAGCCACCTTGAGGCTAGGGACTACCATATTGAAAAGCACAGTTAACACACAGCAAATTTTCCATTAAAAAGTGTTGGCTGATATCATCATCATCATCAGACTCTCAGTTTCAGGATCATTTGTACAACCAGAACAGGACTAAAAGAAAAGAGTCTGCAGATCATCAGCTCCTGCATCAGTGCACACACTATAAGCTGGTGTGAAAAAAAATCCTTACCTGGCTAATACCAATAGACTGACTGCACTGAGAAGACGACAAGCTGCCTAAAACTTTAAAGTTCTTCAGGAGCAGCAAAAACCCAGCAACTGCAGATTTTCGGGCATCAAGCTGGCTAGCTCAGGAATAGACACAGAAGAAGTTACCAAACAGTACTGATTTCACAGGAATAGGCTTCTGGGTCAGAAAAATTCAGTTAGTTCTGTACAGGAAGGGAATATGTATAAACAATGAAGCACAGAGCAAAATAAATTGAATTTATATACTCAAAATAAGGCATCAGCTGTTCACAGCAATTAGTAGTATAGGAATTCAGCTGAATTTTGCATTATCTACTTAACCTCATGACACTATCTATACTTTCCTCTATCCTGCTGACAAGTCTATGAGGGAAATGAGAACAAGAGTGCTGAAAGGCTGGACAATGGGTTGATAACTCAAATGTAAGTACTAAATATAGCAAAGGAAATTGCTGATTTTCTCTGAGTTTAAAGGAGCACTTCCTTTCTTCATAGAGGAGTGCAGTGCTTGGTGCCTTATAAACCCTCCATCCAGAAAAATGATACACTCATCTCACTGAGGCTCAATGATTAATTCATGTTATAGATGCTACAATATACAACCTTGGCCTATCAGACATGCTTTTGGGTAAGGAGTAACAACAAACTGTCAATTCTAGACTAGGGATAAATAGCATATGGCTACTTACTAGTTGCTCCTCTGAATATCCATGGGTGTATTATAATATGGCCAATGTGATATTAATTTGGTATCTTATCCTTAAAGTAACAAATGCTTCCCACATATTACCCATCTCATAATATCTTTAGGAGATGGTATTATCATCTCTAGCTTGGGTTAGGAACTTGCATGACTGCTGTGAACAGGTTGTACCAGAGATGACTGCAGAGAGGCCTCTAAGTAACATTAGAAAGCATCACTTCCTCAGATCTCATGGGTGGCTACATACCTGGCAAACATAGCTTTCCGAAGGACAAGTATCAAGGAGTCTCTTATTGACAAGCTGACTTTTAGAAGGGGCTGAAAGAGGAAGAATCAGTAGGTAAAAACAGCAATTTGTTTATTAGCCTTAGCACATTTCTACTCAATACTGTTACCATTTGGCTTTTATAAGAAAGTTTGGCTCTGTTTTATAAACAAGTTGCATTGTTTATTACACTTAGTAATAAGGACAATTTTATGTTTTGAAATGCTAAATTGAAACTAGTTGTGAATACCTTTAAACCTACTGTCCTCAATTAATAATTTCCTAAGAGCCTTTCAATTACTTCACTAACTTGAAACTGAATCAAAGGGGAGAGAATAGCACTATGAAGAGGGGGTAAACTTGGAAAATAGACTCTATTTTAATAGAAAGTTTTATGTTCTAGAATCAAGGGAAACAGTATTTCTTACACGTACATATGTGTAAGAAATACATCAGACCTCCACTCGGCAGTTCAACCTCAGTTGTGGTAAGCTCCTTAGGAGTCAAGACTTACCTGCACTGCCTTCAGCAGCCCTTGTACGGTTTGAAGGGGCAGAAAGGACAAATAGTCAAAAGTTTCTGTGACTTTAGAAGAACAACTTTGAAGAACTAAGGGTGAATACATGATGATATTTGAAAGCAGGTCTGAAAAACAGAATCTATAATCAGTTGCCTCTAATAACTAAAAACGTTTCAAATAAAAGGAACATAAAATGGAGAAAGAAATGGTAAAAAGTTTTTTGTTTCTTTCTCAAATAAGCCAAGTACACTGCAATATAGATTTCTACTGATTCTATATATTAATACTTTAAGGTCAATGTAACCAGGATACTTGTAAAATTTCTTCTGGTGATAGTGTAAGACTATAAAAATTAAACTGTCTAAAAGAAAGGAAGAAACCCATTATACTGCCTGAATACGTAGCACACATTGTCTTCATATTTCCAAACTGAAATAAATCAATAAATATTTATGAATTTCTATTATGTGCAAGCATAATAATATGGTCCTATAAGGAATATTCAAAAGCACAAAACCTGGTCTCTCTTCCTTCAAGAATGTTGATTTAGCTGGAAGTCAAGAAAAAAATATTTTAAAAGAATGAAAGAAGTAATAGAATGATATCAAAAATCTAATAATTCCAAACATTGTTTATTGTCTAGCAAATGGTAAAGAGAGAGTTTAAACAGGAGTGCAAAGGAAGAGATCATTATGAGATGGTGTGCTTTAGGAGAGCAAAGAGAAGAAGGAATTTAAGCTGGATTCTAAAAGATGGGTAACATTTAGATGCACAAAGAACTGGAAAGAACTATTATATTTAAAGGGAAAAGTACGAGTAAAAGTACAGGAAAGGCAAGTGTAAGACATATTCAGAGAATGGTGGGGAAATCTGTGGAGACAGGGTAAAGCATTCAGAAAAGTAAATAATGGAAGTTAATGCTGGAAAGGCAGGTTGGATCAAATTGTCAAGGACTTTTTTTTTTTTTTGGCCGTGGCACATGGTTTCTGGGATCTTAGTTCTGCGACCAGGCATCAAACCCAGGCCCATGGCAGTGAAAGCACTGAGTGCTAACCACTGGCCCGCCAGGGAATTCCATCAAGGACTTTAAATACCAGGATAAAGAGCTGGTAATTTATGAAAGAAGGTATTGGTGAGTTTTGAATGACAGAGTGGTATTTTAGGAATACTGATCTGGCGGCAATTTGCAAGGAGAATCGCTGCAGAGAAAAAAGAAAGCAGGGAAACCAGTTAGGAAGCTGTGGTAGTAGTCTAAATGCAAGGTTATAAGACTGGGAATTAGGCAATGCGTGTACGTGTGTGGGGGAGGGCATAAAAAAGAAGAAAGAGGTAACAGTATGAGGGAAAGAATGAAAGAACTTAGGTACCAAGTGTATTTGAGAAGACTAAAAGGAATTCTAGCCTCTGAGACTCAGAGCCGTGTTTCAGATAACAGAAATAGGGACAACGGAAAGGGGAATTTGTTTGAAGGAAACAGTATTGCATTTGAAATAAAAGGAAAAAAAATACTAAATGGAAATATCCAGCAGGAATGAAGTCATTGAAGTACTGAACTAAGGAAAGAGGAGAGTCTTGACATAAAGACTTGGGAGCCATGCCCACAAAAGACCCCACCAAAATAACTGAAATCATGAGAAGGGTATGATATCTGCAAGTGAGAGAATGTATAAAAAGAGGGACAGACACTGCCCACCAGGATGGAGTAAGAGTAACCAGATTTATCTTCCCACTTTAAACATCTACAACAAAACAAGCCAAATTACATGAAACAAGTTTCAGACACCAGACAAGAAGCAGTACAGACAATGATCCCTGAGAGAAGGGAAATAAATGAGGAGAGGCTTATATAATTGCCCCATCTTACTGCCTGGAGAGTTTCTAGGCAGTAGCACAGAGAGGGGAAACTCAGAATCCAGCAGTCTTCCTGAGTTAGAGAGACAGAGTTGACAATTCAGGAAAGCCAAGGCAGCTAGAATTCACAGGGCAGAGTACCAGAAAGGAAAGAGCTGCATGGAAAGAGAGCCCTGGAGATGTGCAGGTAGCTCCCCTTGTATGTTAGCTGCATGCTAGTCAGTGCATCTGTATGAAAAAACAACCTGAAGTCAGGGAAAAAATCACAGGCAAGCAGTAGGCAAATCCATTCTCAGAGGTCATAAAGGACAGGAAATAGTTTATATTCACAACATCCACAGTGGAGACACCTCATAATATACAAGGAGCATTGCTTTAATTGTAGCACCAAGTTGGCCCTAGATTAAATGCTGTCTGGTCTTACATAACACAACATAAAAATAATCATAAAAAGGATTAAATGCTCTCCAAGAAACTTAAAGCTCAATAATATTTGAAGGAAAAAAAAATCCAGCAAATTAACAATGTGAAATTCACAGTGTCTGCCATCCAATCAAAATTATTAATCATGCAAAGAAGCAGGAAAACACAACTCATGACGAAGAGGAAATAAATCAATAAAAACAGATCAGAAATTACACAATGATAGAGTTAGTAGACAAGGACATTAAAAGAACTAAAATAAATATATGTTCAAGAAGGTAAGGGAAGGAAATTCCCTGGTGGTCCAGTGGTTAGGACTTGGTGCTCTCACTGCCAGGGGTCCAGGTTCGATCCCTGGTTGGGGAACTAAGATCCTGCAAGAAGATGTGGCACAGCAAAAAAAAAAAAATAGGTAAGGGAAGCATGTTTAAAAAAAAGAGACAGGGAAGATATGGAAGACATAAATCAAACATCTAAAAATGAAAATTTTAATGGATAAGATCACTGCAGAAGATTTTGGAATTTGAATTTATAGCAATAAAAACTATCTAAAATGAAACACAAAGTAAAAAAGACTGAAGAAAGGATATCCATGAGCTGTGTAACAACTTACAGCCACTTAACATATGTGTAACTGGAGTTGCAGAAGACTGTGTGTGTGTGTGTCTGTGTGTGCATGCGCGTGCACCAGTGAGGAAGAAGATGACAGAAAAAATTTTTTGAAGAGATAATACCTGAAGAATTTTCAAACTTGATGAAAACCATAATCTTACAGATCCAAGCAGCTTAACAAACCTCAACCACAAGAAACATGAAGGAAACAACACTAAAGCACATCATAATTAAATTGCTTAAAACCACTGATAAAGAAGAAATCTAAAAAGAAAAAAGACATTATAAAGAGAAGAAAAAAGAGAAGAATGAAAGCAGACTTTTCATTGGAAATGATGAAAGCCAAAATGCAGTACAGCAATATCTTTAAAGCACTAAAAGAAAAAAAGTCAGGCTTCCCTAGTGGCGCAGTGGTTAAGAATCTGCCTGCCAATGCAGGGGACACGGGTTCGAGCCCTGGTCTGGGAAGATCCCACATACCGCGGAGCAACTAAGCCCATGAGCCACAACTACTGAGCCTGTGCGTCTGGAGCTTGTGCTCTGCCACGGGAGAGGCCGCAACAGTGAGAGGCCGGCGCACTGCGATGAAGAGTGGCCCCCGCTTGCTGCAACTGGAGAAAGCCCTCGCACAGAAACGAAGACCCAACACAGCCAAAAATAAATAAATTAATTAATTAATTAAAAAACTAAAAAAAGAAAAAAAAAAGAAAAAAAGTCAATCTAGAATTCTATACCCAATGAAAATGTCTTTTAAGAAGTAACATGAAATGAAGACTTTTTCTGATACACAGAAGAATTCATCGTCAGCAGATGAGCAGTATAAGAAAATTAAAGGCAGTCCTTCAGACAGAAAGAAAGTGATACTAGATAGAAATCTGGATTTACACAAAGGAAAAAGCACCAGAAATGGGAAACACATGGGTAAAAATAAAAAGACTTATTATTTTTAAAAATTCTTAAAAAGATAAATGTTTAAAGCTAAATTAGGGCTTCCCTGGTGGCTCAGTGGTTAAGAATCCGCCTGCCAATGCAGGGTACATGGGTTCGAGCCCTGGTCCGGGAAGATCCCCCATGCCGCGGAGCAACTAAGCCCATGTACCACAACTACAGAGCCTGTGCTCTAGAGCCTGTGAGCCATAACTACTGAGCCCGTGTGCCACAACAACTGAAGCCCGCACGCCCTAGAGCCCGTGTTCTGCAACAAGAGAAGCCACCGCAATGAGAAGCCCGAGCACCACAACAAAGAGTAGCCCCCACTCGCCGCAACTAGAGAAAGCCTGTGCACAGCAACAAAGACTCAATGCAGCCAAAGATTAAAAGAAAATAAAAATAAAAACAAGCTAAATTAACAACAATGTAGATATAATTCAGTATACTGACAGAGAAGTAAAATGCATGAGAATGCACAAAAGCTACTGGAGTAGGGGTAAAAAATGGAAGTATACTGTTGTAATGCTCTTATACTATATGTAAAGAGGTATGCTACTACTTGAAGGTAGACTATGATAAGTTAAAGATGTATATCATAAACCCTAAAGCAACCCAAAAGAAAATAAAACAAGAGATATAACTATCAAATTAGCAAGATAAAACGGAATCATTAAAAACCAAAAAAACTCAATTCAAGAGAAGGGAGAAGAAAAAAAAAGGAACAAAAAACAGACAGACAAAGTAGAAAACAAATAGCCGGATGATAATCACATTAAATGTAGATGGCCTGCCCTGATTAAAAGTCAGAGATTGTCAAACTGGATAAAAAAAGTAAAACACAATTGTATGTTGTCTATAATAAAACCCAAGTTAACTATAAAGACATAAATAAGTTAAATCTAAAAAGATGGAAAAAATATACCATGTTAACACTGATAAACAGGAAGCTGCAGAGGTTATATTAATATCAAAGTAGACTTCAGAGTAAATAATATTGCCAGGAACAAAAAGGTCATTTCATAACAATTAATGGATCCATTAACCAAGAGGACATAACAATCCTCAATGTTTATGCCCTATAACAGAGTTTTAAAATTCCTGAAGCAAAAACTGATAGAACTGAAAGGCACAGACAGTCATTTCTATAAATACAAAGTCAGAGATTTCAGCACCCCTCTCTTAATAGTTAACAGAATAAGTAGATAGAAAATCAGTAAGGACACAGGAGACTTGAATAATCTGACCTCAGTAATTTATAGAAAACTACCTAATAATAGAATACATATTATTTTCAATAGCATGCAGAACATTTATCAAAATGGACCATATTCTGAGAATAAAACAAATCTCAAGAAATTTTTAAAAATTCATCATACAAAGTATGTTTTATAACCACAAATTAGAAATCAATAACAGAAAACCTGGAAAATCTACAAATACTTGAAAACTAAACAACACTTCTGAATAACCCACGGGTTAAAGAACAAATCACAAAAGAAATTAAAAGTATTTGGAACGGAATGAAAATAAAAAACAAAATTTATGGGATGCCGCTAAAGCAATGTTTAGAAGGAAATTTATAGTTTAATGCTTGTATTGAAAAAAAAGAGAAAGGTGTCAAATTAATGACATAAGCTTTTAATCAAAAGAAGCACAGACTAACCCAAAGTAGCAGTAGAAACAAAACAAAAAAGAGCACATATCAATAAAACTGAAAACAGAAAAACAACAGAGAAACTCAATGAAACCAAAAGCTGGTTCATGGAGAAAAATCAATAAAATTGATAAACCTATTGCTAGACTAATCAGGAAAAAGAGAAAAGATGCAAATTACGGCTTTCAGGAGTAAGAAAGGGCAAATCAATATAGATCCTAGAGACATTAAATGGAATATTCTGAACAACTTCATGACAATAAATTTGATAACTTAAGATGAAATGGTCAAATTCCTTGAAAGACACAAACTACCAAAGTTCACCCAGAAGATTTAGATAACCTGACTAGCCCTACTTCTATTAAAAGAATGGATTTTGTAGTTAAAACCCTTCACACAAACAAAAGGAAACTTCAATCATCAGGAAGGAAAAAAAAGCAATATCAATATCTAGGTAAATATAACAGACCAGAAGTTGGCACACTTTTTCTGTGAAGGGCCAGACAATAACTATTTTAGGCTTAATGGGTCATGTGAGATATATATACATATATATATCATGAGTTGATATATATATATATATATATATATATATATATATATATATATATACACACCAACTCAACTCAGCTGGTAAAGTATAAAAGCAAGATAGACAACACATAAATGATTGAGCATGGCTGTATTCCAATAATACTATATTTTATGAACTCTGAAGTCTAAAATTTTCATGTATCATGATATATTCTTCTTTTGATGTTTTTCAATCACTTAAAAGAGCAAAATGAACCCAAAGCAAGCAAAAGGAAGGAAATAATAAAAAGCAGAATTTGGTGAAATTGAAAACAAAAAAAAAAAACAGAGAAAATTCAAACTAAAATCTCATTCTTTCAAAGATTAGTAAAACTGGCAAGCTTCTAAGCCAGATTGATAAAGAAAAAAAGAAAAAAGACATATCACTGATATCAAGAATGTCTAGATTTGGAGATGACATGATCTCTATGTAGAAAATCCTAAGGAATTGCCAAAAAAGCGACTAGAACTAATAAGTGGGTTTTAGCATGGTTGCAGGATATAAGGTCAATATTAAAAAAGCAACTATTTCTACACAATAGCAATCAACAATCAGAGATTGAAAATTTTAAAAATACTATTTACAACAGTGTCAAAAAAATGAAATAGGGATCAACTGACAAAAGATATGCAAGATCCACACACTGAAAACTACAAAACATTGCTGAAAGAAATTGAAGACCTAAATAAATGGAGAGATACATTGTGTTCGTGGGTTAGAAGACTCAATATTGTTAAGATGCCAATTCTCTCCCTAATTAATCCATACATTTGAGGCATTCTCCATCAAAACTTGAGCAGACCTTTTATAAAAACTGACAAACTGATTAGAATATTTATTTGGAAATGCAAAGGACCTAGAATAGACAAAATTATTTGGAAAAAGAACAAAGTTAAAAGACTTACACTATTGCTTTTAAGACACATTATGACGCTATAGCAATCAAGACGTAACACACACATAGCTCACTGGAATAGAACAGATTCCTAAAATAGACCCACACATGTATGGTTAGTTGATTTCAATAAAGATGTCATGGTACCTCAATGAAGAAAAGGTAATCTTTTCAAAAAATTGTGTTGGAACAACTGGATAGCCTTAAGCAAAAAGATGAACCCTGTTATGTCACACCCTATACAAAATTTAACAAAAATGGATCATAGATCTAAGTATAAGAGCTGAAATTATAAAGCTTCTAGTAGAAAATATAGGAGAAAATCTTAGTGACCTTGGGTTTGGCAAAGATTTTTTTTAATACATGACATAAAAAGCAGGAACTATACAAAGAAACTGATGAACTGGTAACTGATAAATTATAAATGTTGGTTCTTCAAATGACACTGTTACAAAAATTAAAAGTCAAACCACAGACCAGGAGAAAATATCTGCAAAACATATATCTGACAAAGGACTTGTATTTAGAATATATAAATAACTCTTACAACTCAGTAATAAAAAGGGAAACAACTCAATTTTTTAACAATGGACAGAAGACTTGAACAGACATTTAACCAAAGAAAATACAGAAATGACAAATAAGCATGGCAAATGTTCAATATATCATTAGGCGTTGAGGAAATGCAAACAAAAACACAATCAGATGCTATTACATAGCTATTAGAATGAGTAAAATTAAAAAGACTGATCATACCAAGAGTTGGTCACAATGTGGAGCAACTAGAAACACTGCTTATAGGAATGTAAAATGGTACAACGACTGTGGAAAATAGTCTGGCAGTTTCTTAAACTATAAAACCTACACCTACCATACGGTGTACCCATTCCATTATAACATGTTTCCACACAGAAATGAAAGCATACATCCTCAGAAAGACTTATACATTAATGTTCATAGCAGCTTTATTCATGATAGCCCAAAACTAGAAACAACCTAAAACCTGCACACAGGTGAATGGATAAATAAACTGTGGTTATACCCATATCAGGGAATACTACTAACAATAAAAAGGAATCAATTACTGATACATGTGACAACTACAGAAAAATCTCAAAAGAATTATGCTGAGTGAAAGAAGCCAGACCAAAAAGAAAGGGAAAAAAAAGGAGTACACACTGTAGGATTCCATTTACATAAAATTTTTTAAATTTATAGTGACAGAAAGCAGACCAGACTAGAGATGAGAGGTGGGAAGGAAGAGAGGGATGCAGGAACAAATTACAAAGAGGCACCAGGAAACATCTGTGGGTGATAGATATGTTCATCTTGACTGTGGTGATACTTTCTGTTTCGCAGGTGTATACATATGTCAAAAGTTATCAAACTGTTATACTTTAAATATGTGGACACTGTTATACCTCAATTATACTTCAGTAAAGCTGTAAAGAAAGAAAAAAAGTAGAATGAAGTGTCAAGTACAGAGCTTTGGAGAACCCTGACATTTAAGGACAGAAGAAAGAAAAGGAATCGCTAAAGAAGAAAGAAAAACTGATCATAGGCAGGATAAGATGCAAATTATTACAGTTATCAACTTCAGGGGAGTTGTAAACAGTACAGAATGATAGAGAAATTAGGAAAGTTGGTGATTAAGATAAGACCAGTGGATTTAGGCATTAGGATATATGTATTAAAAGAACCAAACATTCAGAGGTCACCAAAGAGACCAGTACTGAAGTCAGAATGTCAAGGGTTAAGAGAACGGGAGGTCGATGAGTGATAGCAGAAGGACAGCACTCACCTGAGAAGTATTCAAACAAAAAAGAGAGAAAGTTGATGCAAGACAGAAGTTTCACTCATTAGTTATATGCTCCTTTCCTTCTTGACAACCATAGACAATATAAATGCATTTATGTTTTACTGGCATCATAATCAAAGATGTCATTAAAGATGTCAATCTACTGTATCATTAAATTTTTTTTCCAGGACCAAAAGTATTATGACATTTAAATAAAAATGTTCCTGACAACTTTATCCACCCTTCCAAAGTTCAATACCTATGAAATGAGTGATGGGGGAGGATCCTCTGGTAACAACCCTGTTGAGGACTTGCTCCAGAATTTCTTGTCTGATCATCTCATGGATCTAAAAAGAACAGAAGAACCAATAAAATATTCCTTGGTGACCTTCAGCTTACAATTGTATCAATGCATGTTAGGCAGATTAAAGAACAGTTTGAATATGGGTAAAACTGGACTGTTTATTTCAAAGACAAATATAATGTGAATCATCTGGAAAGAATCACTCAATTCTACCCTCATTCTGTACTCAGACAATTCATTAGCAGGGCAAACTTTTATTAGCCTAAAAGAGAGATCATATGAAAGTACTGCCACATATAAGGTCCAGCATCAAACAGGAATAATTCTACCTAGGTACCTATAACATGCCAACGTCCATATTCCTGACAGTATGCACAACTTTTATTTTAAAATTTAAAAGCCCATGAAAATTTCTGAAAACCTAGAAAATCTTCACCAAGCCCTTCCTCACTTTCTACAAGCAGAGCAATTGCCTAAAAAACGACCTGTTTTGAATTTTTACTTGAATTTTAGTTAAATTTCATACCTGAACTTGATAACTTTGGGGTACAGAATAATTTCTTTCAGACCTTGGACTAATAATTTGATTATTAGTAAATTCTATGTTCTATAGATACCTTGACAAAGCCAACATCTGTGTGAAATCAAGTGGAACCTTCTTAGTTTTAAAAAAGATTAATTTAAAAACAAAAACCATTTTCTTATTCTAAGAATGTTTTTAATCAGATTATGGTTAAGGAGAGTCATATGTATCTAATACACAACTCTCAAGGACTATTATATGGCATTCACTTCATAGTTCTGGATCAGAACATCAGATTTACATTTAAATTGGCCTCCAAATAACATTTTCAGCAGATACTTTTGGTGTGTAGATACAGTGAACAATTGAATGTAAAGAAGATGTCTTAGAGAAATCACTAGCAAAGCAAATTTGTTTAGTCTCAGATATGATTTTTTTAACTTGAAATGAATTTTTGAAAGCTATTTCAGAAATTAAGATTGAGATGATAGTCATAATATGGTAATGAATTAAAAGAGTGTAAATTCCCCATTTTTGGTTCTTCAAAAACAATGAACCAGTAAGCATGATTCTTCAAGCTTGATGTTCTACAGCAACCTAAAAGATTATTTTTTGTATAAGGGAATTAAAAAAACCCAGAAATGATTTACTGCTAGAGGAAGAAGAGGAAATCATGAGGAAGTTAACTTATATTCAAACTTCTAAGAAATGGTCAGGAAGAACAGAAGTTAGAATAAATGAAAATCTCATATAAATAAAGAGTGAGAAAGTAAGTATTCCATCAAACTGGGTCTATAATGTTTCAATTACTATCCCAATCTCTGTTCTGGGAAACTGCTACATACTCAAATTGCCCTGTCCCCCAAACTCCCAAGTTAATGCCCTATTTATAATATAATTTAACAAAATTAGGGAATGGTTGCTAGAGTCTCACCTTGAAAGTTTCCAACAGGATATTAGCTCCCAGCTTACATGCATGCTGGTTTGGCATTCTAGAAAGACCTGAGCTGGCTTCAATAGGCTTTCCATCAAGAATCTTCTTTGGCCCATAGGAATCCATTAAAATGAAGCCAAGTTCTACCAGGCCCTGAGTAATATGATCCCAACTATGAACACTGCAAGAAAACAAAGTTTAGTTAAGAAGAAAAACTTAGTAAAATACCTTACCTCTATATTCTTTGCCATGTTACATATTTCCCAAACTTGACCTGTATAACCAACACTCCACATGAATTCTGAATTTCTTAATGAACAGTAATGCAAATGGCAGGCAAGCAATCTCTACCGACAGAACACCGAGAAAATCCAAAAACTACAGAACATTAAAAAACATATGGAAGAAACTGGAATATCTCAATGTACTGATCATTAGAGATTTCTATTCAAGATTTCATGACTAGAAGTTAACTGCTGCTGCTTCTATTCCCCTCATACCAATAACAACACTTACACTATACATATGCTTACAAGTTTTCCTCCCTCTCTAAACTGAGACTCTCTACGATGGAGAGTACACTGTAGTCATATTTTTACCCATATAGCCTAGCACAATGGCTGGCATATAGAAGGCACTAAGTAAATAATTACAGTAGGAATATTTATATTCATATTTATATCATATTCATATCTATAGTATGAATTGATGAATGACTGGGTTTCAAAAGCATGAGCTGAAACTACAAATAGCCTTTGTAAAGCAGTAGAATCCTTGGTGATTTTATACCACTTAATGTTACCCACTATAGTGGAAATGATATGTTTATAATAACCTTTATATCATTATATCTACCTGCTAAACAGCAACAAATTATAATGCTGCATTAAAGAATGAAGGAGATAGTTGTGAACAGATTCTCATAACACTTTGACAGATTTTAATAATAGTCACACTCTGGAGATCTGGGATCAAGATAATAGACTGAGCACATGCTCCATTCTTCCCACCCCAAATACCTACAAATGACAGAAAAGATACATATACCTGTGTGCGCATGTCTGTATGTGGTGTATACATACAATCCATGATAATGTGGAGAAATAAGAGGTGTTTTTGACTCTCTAGAAATTATGAAGAATCCTTAAAAAGTGAACATAATATAAGAAGGAAGCCACAGAACACATAGTGTAAAATGAAGGGGTGCCTCCAAAAGCAGATACCAAAGGCAGATATACTGGGAACTGGAAGGAGCCCTGGGGCAACTTTTGTGCATGAACAGTTTGGTACACAGCAGCCTTCTCTACCTTTTTCTCCAAGACCTCACTGCATCTGCAGTTTATGCCAAGAAATAAGCAACCATGAGGCTTGTCCTTAGATGGGATCTGTGCATAGAGGAGCTTGGGCCTGAGAGGCAGAGCAGCACTCTGAGAGCATGACAACATGCTGGAGGATTAGGGCGATGCCACACCTAGAAGATTAGCCCTTGGTACATCCTACCACTATCCTCAAGTCACAGAGGTAGAATGTGTTAAAACATACAGCACTCTCAGACAAACTAATGGGGAATATCAAAAACAATAATAAGGAGATAAGCAATAACCACCAAATACAAGAAAACAATATCACCATGAAAGAGAAGCACCAAACTCAACGAAGAGAACTAATAGCTAAGGGAAAAGGTTAATGGAACAAACAGAAGATTTTAAAAGTCTAATGAATATTCTCAGAGAAATAAGAAAGAATATTATAGAATGAAACAAAAAATGAACTGTTATAAAAAAAGAACCAATTGGAAATTTTGGAAATAAAAAACATGATGGATAGAGTGAAAAACTCAATAAATGGACCTAAGAATAAAATGGGCAGAGCTGAAGAAATAATTATTGAGAAGAGTGAGCTAAGGAATTTTTGTTGAACTTGACACAAAAAGACAAAAATATGAAAAGCGTGAAAGAAAAATTAAGAGATACAGCACACAGATCAAGAAATTCCAACAGTTAATAGACAACAGAGAGAAGAAGGGGAGACAGTACTCAAATAAAAGAAGAAAATCATTACAGAGTTTAGGAAGGACATGACTCCTTACAGTGAGAGGGCACACCAATTACCAAGCAGAAATGAATTAAAAAGGAACTTACATCAACACAAATTGTGTTAAATTTCAGAAGATCAAGTATAAAAATAAAGTCTTATAAGTTCCCATGAAGAAAAATAACAGATTATCTAAAATAATACAAGAATCAGATAACCATCAGACTTTTCATCAGCAATGCTAGATGCAAAAAGACAATGTAAAACTGATTATAAACTCAGAGTTTTAAACCTGGTCCAACTATTATTGTTCAAGTGGAAGAGCAAAACAAAGACATTTTCAGATATGAAAATTTTACTATCCACAAACCATATCAGAAAGGATTACCGCAAAAAATATATACTTATGGCATGTTTCCAAGTGAAAAGTATGAGGTTCAAAAGATAGATGTAAACAAAGAAACCAGTAAAATTATGAAGTCTAAATTAAGTATAGTCTGTTAATAATCTTAACAAGAATGAAGTGGAGGGGCTTTCCTGGTGGCGCAGTGGTTGAGAATCTGCCTGCCAATGCAGAGGACACAGGTTCAAGCCCTGGTCTGGGAAGATCCCACATGCCGTGGAGCAACTGGGCTCGTGAGCCACAATTACTGAGCCTGCACGTCTGAAGCCTGTGCTACGCAACAAGAGAGGCCATGATAGTGAGAGGCCCGCGCACCGCGATGAAGAGTGGCCCCCGCTTGCCGCAACTGGAGAAAGCCCTCGCACAGAAACGAAGATCCAACACAGCTATAAATAAATAAATTAATTAATTAATTAAATTTAAAAAAAAAAGAATGAAATGTAGAAATAGTGTGTGCTGTGGGCTAAAGTTCCCATCTTGGAGGGAGGAGACAGTTGTAGTCGGTTTGCTACAAAATGTTTATCTGTAACATGAAAGAGCTCATACATGATTGGTAAATAGGGGAGTAAGTATAACCTGGAAGTTGTATTGGTTCATAGGTGGTTTTTTTTCCTAGTACATTAATGTTCTGCACCTCTAAGTATCTGCAGGTAAACACAAAGTATGTCAGTAGAGCTAAATATAGCAAACCATGGAGACAAACCACAGACAAAGCATGACACAGTGAAGACTGTTATAACAGCTAACGTATATTCTGAAATACAACATTAAACATGAAAGTAACAACCAGGATGGTTACCAGTTTTTTCAATTTGATTTAAAATGGATTTGCCTAAAACTGCTAATTTAATTGTCTAAAACTGCTAATTCAATTCCATCCATCAGTCCCAAACTCCAACAGTTAAAGTAAATAAAACTCTTGTTTTCTACTCACCTAAAAAGCCAGTGAAGACTCAGGCCAATAGAGTAGTAATAGCATGAAAGGAGCAAAGGTACCTACTTCAGTTTTGTATCCTTGCTATCAAGGTGGCCAAGAACTCAGGCCTTGGGATTCAAGGATTTTCTGATCTTAACACTAAATACCCTATGAACCTTAAGGTTCATGAACTTACCTATTCTTTACCACTTCCAAGATCATGGTTGAAACACAACATCTATGAGGAACTAGATTCTGAAGAAATTTTGAGCCTTGGAGAAGCTGAAGATCCTTAAAGCTTTTTATAACCAAAGACTTTAAAAGGTCAAATACCTAATATAATGAAAGAAATAGGAAAATGAAGCAAAAAATGATAGTCCATACTACAGAATCTTAACCCTGTAACTGTTCCTACTTGCTGCCATACACTCATATCCCTATGACAACTGTTTCACTGATGAGTATGATACAAAAATTATGACTTTCAGTGGGAACTTAAAAGAGCTGAAGACAGGCCTTCCTTGAGAGAAAAAGGGCTAAAAATCAATATTACCCACAACCAGAGAAACACATATGAGAAAAAAGGGTAAAGGATTTTATATTTTCATTCTTTCAAATAACATATTCTCATTAATTTCAAGTTGACCAGGGACAGTTTCTTAGAAAGCTACAACATAATACAACAGCAATGAATATCCAGCTAAACTTCCCATTCTTGCTACTTGGACTGTGTGATGTTTCCACTCTTATTCCCATCTCACCACCTGGCTTACCACAAAATAGGAAGTGGAGGTATAAACCAAGTATCTGAAGAAGTCTTCAAGCAGCCCGCACAGTGTGGGCTTACATTCTTATAGGGGAATATGCTGCTGGCAGGGTGGGAGTGGAATTGTTTAGGAAAAGATAATAAAAAAACCAGGCTATTGTACACTTTATCAACTACAGAAGGAACCAAAAAGTCATTCATAAATACCTGTTCCTCATATCTTTGTATTCTTGTTACAGAGAGGAAGAGGGCAATGCTGAAAGGACATATATTACTACTGAAATCTCCTTGCTGTCCTGCCTAGAACAGATAAACCAAAAAGGAGTCATAACTTACATCTTAAAAGTATAACATATCCTACTTAAAAGCAAGTCCTTAGATGGATCAGAAACCTAAATATAAGAGCTACAACTAAAACTAATTCGGTTTTAGCTAAAACCTAAATATAAGTGTTTTCAAAGGAAACACAGTAGGAAATCTTCAAGACCTTGGATTAAAGATTTCTTAGATACAATAACAAAAACATAATTTATATAAGAAAAAAATTGATAAATTGGATCTCATTAAAAATCAAAACTTTTGTGCTTCAAAGGACACCATTAAGAAAATGAAACAAGCCACAGATTGAAAAAAATATTTGCTAATTACATACATGATAAAGGACTTGTACCCATGATATACAAAGCATTCTTAAAACTCTTTAAGTCACAATCAAAAAATGGGCAAAAGATCTGAATAGACATTTCATCAAAGATATTAGAAGAGCTAAATAAGCACATGAAAAGATGTTCGGTTATCATCAGTCACTAAGGAATTGCAAAGTAAAACCTCTATGAGATACTGTTTCACAGCTATTAGAATAGGTATATTAAAAAAAAAAAAGACAGTAACAAATGTTGGCCAGGATGTGGATAAACAGGAGCCCTCATACAGTGCTGACGGATATGTAAAATGATGTAGCCACTTTGGAGAACAATTTGGTAGTTTCTTTAAATTATAAACATATGGGACTTCCCCAGTGGTCCAGTGATTAAGACTCCGTGCTTCCACTGCAGGGGGCACAGGTTCAATCCCTGGTCGGGGAACTATGATCCCACATGCCACACGGCATGGCCAAGAAAAAAAGAAAAACATTATATATAGAGAGAGAGAGACATAAATGTATTACATAACCCAGAAATTCCACTTGTAGGTATCTACCCAAGAGAAATGAAAACATATGTCCACACAAAGACATGCATGTGAATGTTCACAACAGCATTATTCATAATAGCCAAAAAGTAAAAACTCTAATGTCCATCAACTGGTGAACAGCTAAACAATGGATATGTCTATACAATGGAATACTATTCAACAATAAAAAGGAATGAAGTACTTGTAAGTGCTACAACATGGATAAACCTCAAAAATTATGCTAAATGAAAGAGGCCATACACAAAAGATTACATATTGTATGATTCTATTTATATGAAATCAGGAAAGGTAAATCTATAGAAACAGGCATGAAGGATCTTACAAGGTGATGAAAATGTTCTAAAACTGAATTATGATGATGGTTGCACAACTGGGTAAACTTATGAAAAATCAATGAATTACACACTTAAAATGGGTGTATTTGTTTTTCCTTTTTTTTTTTTGGCTGTGTTGGGTCTTCGTTGCTGTGCGCGGCCTTTCTCTAGTTGCAGTGAGCAGGGGCTACTCTTCGTTGTGGTGCGTGGGCTTCTCATTGTCGTGGCTTCTCTTGTTGTGGAGCACGGGCTCTAAGCGCACAGGCTTCAGTAGTTGTGGCACGTGGGCTCAGTAGTTGTGGTGCACGGGCTTAGTTGCTCCATGGCATGTGGGATCTTCCTGGGCCAGGGCTCGAACCCATGTCCCTTGCATTGGCAGGCAGATTCTTAACCAATGTGCCACCAGGGAAGCCCCAAATGGGTGTATTTTATGTTATGTAAATTGTACCTCAATAAAGCTTAAAAAATAGGTCTTTGAGCCCTGAAAGAAATGATAGACAAGAAACAAAAGAAAAAAAGGAATACAGCTTCCCTGGTGGAGCAGTGGTTAAGAATCCTCCTGCCAATGCAGGGGACACGGGTTCGATCCCTGACCCGGAAGATCCCACATGCTGCAGAGCAACTAAGCCCGTGCACCACAACTACTGAGTCTGCGTGCCACAAATACTGAAGCTCGCGTGCCTAGAGCCTGTGCTCCGCAACGCGCCTAGAGCCTGTGCTCCGCAGCGAGAGAAGCCACGACAATGGGAAGCCCATGCACTGCTATGAAGAGTTGCTCTGGCTCGCCGACTAGAGAAAGCCTCTGCACAGCAACGAAGACCCAACACAGCCAAAAATGAAAACAAATAAATTAATTAATTAAAAAAAAAGAAAAAAAGGAATAAATATAAAATCAAAGATGAATAAAACAGAAAACCAACAAACAAATATAAAACAGTCGATAAACAAAGCTGGTTCTTTGAAAAGATCAATAATATAGTTACTGTAAACCTAAATAAAAAGAAGAGTGAACAGATACAGAGAAGACAAAGGAGCTTTAAAGGCTAGTTCCCACATCATGGTCTTTAAATATCCTTTCCTACAAAAGGGACCCAAGGCTCCTTAGAGAAATCAGGATGGGGTAAGGAAAGTACAAGTGTGTCTTGGATAGCTTATGCCACAGAAGTGCTCAAAGACTAATGGGGCCATGTCAGAAGGACACATAAGCCTACCTCAAGGATCCAATTAGCCAAATATGGGTCACTTTGGGTACTGCATACGAGTAGATTGAATTTTAAAAGGTTTATGGCTGCATAACAATATCCAAAAAAATGGGGGGGTGGCTCTTTTCACAGAAGAAAACCAGCTAATAATGTAGAAGGAATGACAGAATTAAAAATTTCTAATCTTAATTCTACCATTTTGCAACTCCCAGTATAATTAGTGATTTAGGCCACGAATCATCAGTAGACGGGAAAACAAAATCTACTGTGTGAAAGGTTGCTGAGGAAAAGAATTTTCGCATGCCTCGAATTATGATCCCATGGATTACTTTCTAATTA
Source organism: Balaenoptera musculus (assembly GCF_009873245.2). NCBI lineage: Eukaryota > Metazoa > Chordata > Mammalia > Artiodactyla > Balaenopteridae > Balaenoptera > Balaenoptera musculus. The sequence goes on from NC_045786.1 coordinate 38,550,145, forward strand.
CAAAGGGAAACATATATCTTTGCAAATAAAGAAAACTGATGGTCATTGTCTTGATCAAATGATTTGGCTAAGACTGCCTGATACTATGAGCTTTTGGACATAATGCAATAGAATAGTGGTTGGCAAACTACAGCCTCTGGGACAAATCTAGCCCATCACCTATTCTTGTACAGCCCATGAGCTAAGACTGATTTTCACTTTTTTAATTGTTGAGGGGAAAAAAAACATCAAAGGAAGAATACTATCCTGTGACACACGAAAATTAAATAAAATTCAAATTGCAGTGCCCATGTAGTTTCACTGGCACACAGCCACAGTCATTCATTTATGTGTTGTTTCTGGCTGCCTTCTTGCTACAACAGTAGGGCTGAGTAGCACTGACAGACACTGTATCACCTGCAAAGCCTAAAATAGTTAGTGTCTGTCCCTTTAGAGAAAGCTTGCTGACCCCAACAAGAGAAAGTATACAACATCACTTATAACATATTCTTGACAAAAATGTTTAACTTGAATCTAATCATGAGGAAACAGACAAATCTGACAATGAGAGACACAAGAAAACTGGGCTGGATGCTTCAAAAAACTCAATGAAAAGGTATTAATCCTTATTCTTAGGAGACATCTGTGGAAGTATTCAGGCATCGAAGTGTCATGATTTCTTCTTTTAAATGGTTCAGAAAAAAATCTATACTTGTGAGAAAGTGAGATAAGGTAAATGTAGCAAAATACTTAAAAAGAGTTCAAAACATTGCTAATTTTTATCTTACTACTTCACAAATATTTAATGATGAATGACTTAGCTTCACAAAACCCCACAATATAGTACTAGAAATAGGCAAGTTCCCCAATTCACAAATACGGAAACAGACGTCAAGACTGAAGCTCATATAATAATGGAGTTAAGGTTAAATTTTGAGTTTCCTGCTGAACAGTCTTCACCTTTTTTTTTCTTTTTAAACACTAAAACACTTAAGGTATGGTTTTAAAACGGAACTTGCTTAAGAATGTAGTGATATCATATATCTTCCACTTTCAAAGTAAAAAAAAAGAGATCCTCTAGACCCAGGGTCATTCTACAATATTTCTATGTATTTGTTTCCTGTCATTAACCGGCATAAAAGAGGCTTGAGTTCAAACATCCCTGTTTCATAAAGAGATCCTGGATCTCCTTAAGAGTATGGGGCTACCTTTAAGAGTTTCAGTAGTTCTCTGCCTAGTTCACAGTCCAACTTGATGGCAAACACAATGTGTAGAATAATGGTGCCTTCCACGTGACGAAGTTCACCTGATGGTACAGTAACAAAATCCAACAGCCTAAAAGATTCAACAGAACGGTATGAGCTATAGTTTGGGAAAGAGACAACAGTGCATATGCTCATATGAACAAACAGAAAAACTCAAGCTGAACTAATATGTTCACTGGAGGCAGGCACAAAGTACAAAATCTACTGTCTCATTCTCTGCTCCTTTTTACAAAACTTTCTGAAAGAACTGTCTATAGTCATTATTTCCACTTCTTTACCTCTTCCCAGTTCAATTCAATTCAATTAGGCTTCTGTCCCCTCCCTAACCTCCCTTCCAATGCTATTTGTAGCCCTTGCAAGAATAATCAAATGACCTCTACACTGTCAAAACCAATAACCAAGTCTCATCTTAATTAAAGCCTCAGCAGATTTGACACAGTTGACCCCTTCTTTCTTGAAACATTTTCTTCTCTTAGCTTCTGGGGCATTGTCACTGGCCTCTTAATTATTTGTGCTGGCTCATCCTCCCTTTAAATGGTGAATGCCTCTGAGCTCAATCTTGGGTTTCTTTCTCTTCTCTTCACAATTTCCCTAGGTGACCCTATCCAGTCCGAAGGCTTTAGTCCTTTCCAATCTGTATCTCCTGTCCTGACCTCTCCCTAAAACCCCAGACTGCCTGCTCAACACCTCCATATGGGATACTAATATACATCTCAAACTTACATGGTCAAAACTGAACTTATTTCCCCCTAAACCTGCTTTTTGTCAGTCTTTCCTAACTCAGTATACAAGACCACCTTCTAATCAATGGCTCAAGCCAAATAACTAAAAGTTATTCCAGATTAGAAGCAGTAGGCTGAAACAGGATTAAAAGCACGAATTCTGCAGCCAAACTGCTTGAATTCAAATCCCAGGTCCACCAATTTATGGCTACATAACCCTTGGAAATTCCTTAATCTCTCTGTGCCTTGGTTTCTACATGCATAAAACAGAGGCAAAACAGAGTTGCTGTAAGGTTTAAAGTGCTTAGAACAGCACTTGGCACAGAGCAAGCACTCTGTAAATATCTGTTTAAAAAAAAATCCTCTTTTTCAGCCACATCATGCTGTGTCCTGCCTTTGCACTAACTGTTCCACTAACTGAGAATGTGCTTTTTCCTGATCTATATATTGTGGCTCTTATCATTTAGGCTTCAGTTAAAATAGCACCTTCTCAGAGAAGTTTTCCCTGACCACTCAACCTAAAGTAGCTATGCTGTCACTATCACATCATCCATTTGAAATATATGCATAACACTTTTCACTCTAATATTTTTGTTATTTATTTATTTTCTTTTCTCTTCTCGTTGAAATATCTCCATGAGAGCAGGAACCTTGTCTGACTGGTTCATCACTGTAGTCCTAGGGCCAAATAGTTTCTGGCACAGAGTAAACACTTAAATAGCTCTTAAGCTTGCAACTTACAGAACAATTATTGCTGTTTTCCTGGAAAGATTAAAATGAAAGAGTTGAAGAGACTACATTATTCTTTTAATTTTATTACTGAGCAGCTAAGGGGACTAGGGAAATTCTGTGCTGAGGTGAAGGTACGGACTGAACAGTTAGATAACAATAAGATAAATTTGGAAAAATGATTTTATTTCTATACTGTATTACTCACTCATCACCACTCTGTTCCTCACTGTGTTGCTTATCTAGCTTGTTGAAGAAAGCTATGATTCCTTCCAAAACCCTCTTCCGGCTTCCCTGAAAAAAATACAAAATAAGTAAGGTCTCCCCATAAAGGGCAAGTTGAACTTAAAGTTCTTTTCAGCTTGAAGGATTTTCAAGTATGAATTTAAATAGATAAATTATAACCTAGAGTCACACTAAGAATTTATAGAACACTTCCATGTTGAAATTGAGTTTGAAATACATCTTAATATCAGATTTTAAGGGGCCTATAGTCCACCCTTTCTGAGATCTTTATCCCTTTTAATACCACACACACACAAAATGTGGTACTACAAGAGATAATGTATGTTTACATTGGCTGAGGACCATGACCTTTTTACTAGATCAAATCATCATACATGAAATAAAAGCATCTATGCCCTAGTACATAAAACAAGAGTATGAATAAGCTGAATGGTACTAACTGGTCATTTCACCAGAGTTAAAAGAGCAAATTTTTCATTTATACCTTTGAGGAGAGAACCAGAAGCTGATAGACCAAGGGTGGTATTTCTTGAAGATTCAATTTGGAGAACATCGTCAACACTTTTTCCACCACAATTTCCATCTCTTCTGCAGTCAGAGGGACATCCCTGTGGATCAAAGATTCTAAAGATCAGAGCCTAATTTGGGAGATACTAGATCACTATAACTACCTCTTTTGATTTTTCTCTAATGCAGAACCTTAAAGGGGACCAATAACCTTACCTAACCAAAGTTATCTTGGAAAAAAAAATCACAAAGTTATACTTTAAATAAGAAATCAAAGCAAAAAAGAGTGGGGGGAAATTCTGTAACAGAAAACAGAGGTACCAATACTCTTATTTGGGGAACAGTGGTATTTGAGCTTGCTACATTTCAGTTTCTAGTAGGTAAGTTCTCAGAGCAGGATAGAAAAAGAAAAGGGAAGGATGATGCTTACTTGAACATGGAGGTGAGCTGGATTACATACTGATGATCCCATCTGATTAAAGAAATTGACAAAGAAAGTTTATGTCATTTAAACTTACTGACATATTACTTTGTAAAAGTAGTAAGGAGGAAAAAATTAGGGCCATTTCAAGTTTGATTTGGTACCACTGGGAAACAAGATCAAAGAAATGACATTTCAAACAATGAAATAACAGCTTTTAACCTATCAGACTGGCAAAATCAAACTCTGATAATATTCAGTGCTGGTGAGATTTTGCGAAACAAGTACTTCACATACTGTTTTAGGGGATGTACACTGATATAATCCTTCTGGGAAGACAAGTTGGCAATACTACTTATCAACTTTAAAAATGCACATAACCAAAGACCCACCCAACTTACTATTAGAAATATATCCCATGTACATACTTATAAAAGGTCACCTAGACATATGAGGATGTTAATTCCAACACTTTTCATAATAGCAAAAAACCAAATAGCCAAATATTATTTATCGGCAAAAAACAAATAATCTAACAATTGGACACTAGCCAAATATTATAACAGAATACTATGGAACTATTAAAAAGAATGATGTAAAGTGGTATATGCTGACATGAACAGATGTGTTAAATGAAAAATGAAAGGTATATTACAATGTAATGAATAAACTCTTTTGTGTAATTAAAAACAAATAAATGGATAAATATACATGTGCTGATTCACGCCTAAAATTATTTCTGTAAGGGACTTCCCTGGTGGCGCAGAGCTTAGGAATCCGCCCGCCAATGCAGAGGACACGGGTTCGAGCCCTGGTCCGGGAAATCCCACATGCTGCAGAGCAACTAAGCCCGTGCGCCACAACTCCTGAGCCTGTGCTCTAGAGCCCGCGAGTCACAACTACTGAAGCCTGCGTGCCTAGAGCCCTTGCTCCGCAACAAGAGAAGCCACCGCAATGAGAAGCCCGCACACCACAACAAAGAGTAGCCCCTGCTCACCGCAACTAGAGAAAGCCCACGCACAGCAACAAAGACCCAATGTAGCCAAAAAGAATTAATTAAAAAAAATATATATATATATTAAGGATTTCTTACTATAAATATACACACACAGAGATATATATATAGTAAGAATTTTTCATCTTTGATGTATGTCTTTATATACTTCATTTTTAATGGGTATAAGTTACATGGAGTGGCTCTACCTTAACTTACTGATACATAGCTTACATACCATAACTTACATATCTCTATTATTGTATGCTCAAGTTGGTCACAAATTTCTGTGTTGAAATGTTCATGTATGAAGATTTTCTATGTTGCAATTTCTCCTTAGGGTAGATTCTCATATTTCTGGTTTAAAGATACAAACATCACTTATACATCTCACTCCCTCAAAAAACTATAAAAGATAGTGGTAGGGTGACTTTCCAGCCTTAAGGACCTTGGGACTCCAAATACTGCTATAGGGATAAACTGCTGTGTTAAGATGGAGAATCAAGTAAGTAGAAACTGTATGTATAGTCTTAGAACAGAGAATACAGTAAATAATCTATCTCAAAAATTCATCACAGACTAAATGGTTTTATAGTGGTAGACCATAAACCAAAATGGACTAAAAACTTGAGTGGTATAAATTCCTAAAATAAATGATAATTCTTTTTTTGGTCACTTGTAATCCTGAGAAAGTTCTACATATTAATAAGAAAGACTCACCTGCCAGAACAGAGGGTGTTAATCAACTGCTTCTTCTTACATTCTTCCCCACTTAGTTCACCTAGAAATGCAAAATACACTGAGGAATAAATTTAATTCAGTGAAGAGAGTAAAAGCCACTAAGATTGGAAGAAAATTACCTTTTCCATAAGCTAGATCTTCCTTTTTGGTAGCAAGGGCAGTGAAAATGATGGGTAATAGCTCCAAAGATTTTCCATTCGTTAGGTTGCCCTCTTTGATAGCATCAACAAACTCATTGGCTAATTCAACCAATAATGCTCCTGGAAAATTGTGAACCTAAAAGTTCATGGGATTAAAAAAATGTTAAGCAGAAATCTAAATGTTTGATATCTCTTTCTAAGAAATACTCTTTTGCTGAATTAATAGAACTGGCATTGAAACCTAGAACTGGTCCTATAAGTGATTCAGGGAATCATTCTGCTCTGGTATAAACTTATAATTGTAAAGGATTTCACAGATCAGGATCTTCCACCAGTTCCCTGATGTTTTCAAATATGCCAACTCTTCAAAGAGATACATGTCCATGATACCAGAAATGTAACGTAAACATCTAAATGGTTTATGGCTCACCCATCAACTATTTTGTTTTATAACAGTAGTTCTTATTCATAAATAGGAGCTATGGTAGGTTTGGCACACTTAAGTTTTCCCTCCCTCAACAAATTACAAATCCCCCAAAATCCACCCAAAACCAAAAAAGTTTTTGTTTTCCATCTCACCTCCAGCATTAGTAATCCTATGATTTCAGATGCTACTTCTTTCTGCAAATCCCCTGATTCCAACAATTGGACACAACAACTGTATATCTTAAGTCTCCTAAGAGCTCCAGCTTCCTCAGAACAGGGGAAACCTTATTGTTTTAAACAGGTGGTACAGAAACAAAGAAAGAAAAAAGGAAGAATTCTTACAAGGTTGAAGGGTAAACAGGAAAAACAAACAGCTTTGTAGTTGAATATAGAAACAGAATTATCAAACTACTTATTACTATGGTGTTTAGAACAGCAATATTTAGGAGCTTTGAAAAAGTGCTTAATTTAGACAGAAAAGTGAAACATTACCTTTTCTACTTCCACCCATGTCATTAATTTTTAAAATAATTTTATAGTGCAGAAGAAGGAACACCTTCTAATATACTTTAGAGCTTTTCTGGGATCCAGAAACCCAAATTAAGTGCCTTTAACATACTTCACTTCAAAACATCATCACTGATTGATGTCAGCAGGAATGTAGAGTAATAAAGACCTTGGAAAATGCTCTCCTCCATAAAAGCAACTAGAACACTAACAAAAATAGTGAAAACCAACTTGTTCAGAATTCTGGAAATTAACCAGACTTGCAACAATCCAGGGAGAGTTTATTTAAGATAAACAGCTGAATCTAAGACAGAATAGCAAGCTCTGTTGTGTTTCAACATGCCCTCATTCCACCTCCTAACCCCTACCCCCACCAGTCCAGTAGTCTTTAAAACCAACAGTTCACACTCATGGTACAAGCCATCAGTCTAGCAGCCTCTGGAGGGGACAGAATATGATTGGAGCTCCACCAAAGCCCAATTCCCAGATTACTGTCATTATTTGACCTGTCTGGCTATTCCCTAGAAATTTTCACTCACAAGACTTGTCTTTACTTGACCTGACTTAGAACTCGCCCAGTGCAATCTTTTACCAGAGGCATTTGTCTAAACCAGTTGCAAGTGATTACTTTTTCAGCTGCCTGGATAGCAATAACAGTTGGGCATGCAACAAGCTGACCAAAGAACTTAAAATATAAGCCTGGAGAAAGGTGCATAGAGGACTTTGAAACATTCTGACATATTCCTGGGAACCTAGAAAGCCATGCAAATACTTAGGGTTGTGCACATGGAAAGGGCTGTGTGTATGGCCAGGCAACACCCAAGAGAACCCTAATCTCTCGCCTCTGGCTGATCCTGAGGCTCTGCACAAGCAGAAGGGCTAAGGAGGAGTTATAAGCTACCTGCCTGAAAACTGAAGGTGTGCACCTGACATGCACAGGGTCCCTCAGCAAAGGCTGGGAAACTCACTGGTTCCAGGCATTTTAAAGGACATCTTTGCCAAATCATTAGCTGACCACAAAGCTAACCAAACAGAGACTTCAGTGGCCACATAAAACAGTGCCCATACAAAACAAACAGTACATATTTTACAAAATTAGTTCAGAAGAACAACTATAAAAACAAAAGCAACACCACAACAGCAACAACAGATCTGGGGGAGGGGGGTGGTATCTGATTTCCAGAATTCCCACAAAATATCATTTAAAATGTCCAGTTTTCATCAACAAAAAATAAAAAACATACAGGGAAACAACAGTATGGTCCATACACAGGAAAAAAAAGGAATCAATAGAAACCGTCCCTGAGAGCGCCCAGATATTAGATTTACTAGACAAAGACTGAAATCAGCTATTTTAAATATGTTCAAAGAACAAAAGGAAACCATGTCTAAAGAACTAAAGGAAAATATAAGAATGATGTCTCACCAAATAGAGAATATCAATAAAGAGATAGAAATTATAAAAAAGAACCAAATAAAAATTCTGTAATTAAAAGGTACAATAATTGAACTGAAGAATCCACTAGAGGGGCTCAACAGGAGATCTGATCTGGTAGAAGAAAGAATCAGAGACCTTGAAGATAGAGCAATTGAGATTATCCAGTCTCAGGGACAGAAAGAAAAAGAAGAAAAATGATCAGAGCTTCAGAGACCTGCGGGATCCCGCCATGAATACCAACATAGACATAATGAAAGTCCCAGAAGGAAAGGAAAGAGAGAAAGGAGAAGAAAGAAGTAATGGCCAAAAACTTCACAATTTTAATGAGAACACTAATCTACACATTCAGTGAATTCCCTGGCAGTCCAGAGGTTAGGACTCCGCGCTTTCACTGCCGAGGGCCCAGGTTCAATCCCTGGTCGGGGAACTAATATTCCACAAGCTGCACAATGCAGCCAAAAAAACAAAAAACAAAGCAAACAAACCAACAAAACCCACATTCAAGAAGCTCAAAGAACTCCAAACAGGATAAACCCAAGAGATCCACATTTAGATATACCATAGCAAACTATCAAAATCAAAGATGCCTCATCATAAAAAAAACCATATGTGAAAAACCGACACTTAACATCATACTCAACAAGTAAAGATTGAAAACTTTTCCGTAAGATAGGAAAAATACAAGGATGCCCACTTTTGCCACTTCTATTCAACATAATACTGGAAGTTCTAGATAGAGCAATTATTGCATTTAGTGCCACTGAACTGTACAGTTAAATAAAAAAGTTAAAGACAAGAAGAGAATATTGAAAGCAACAAGAGAGAAGCAACTCATCTGGTAAAAGGAGTACTCAATATGATTAACAGCTGATTTCTCATTTAAAAAAATCACTGAAGGGCAGAAATGGGATAACATAGTCAAAGTACTGAAAGAACTCAATAGCCAGAAAAACTATCCCTCCAAAACTGTCAACCAAGAACTCTATAGCCAGAAAAACTATTCCTCCAAAATGGAGAAATTAAGACAGTCCCAGATAAACAAAAGAGAATTTGCTGCCAGAAGACCTGCCCTAATGCTAAAGGGAGTCTTTCAGGCTAGAATGAAAGGACACCAGAAGTAATCTGAATCCACATGAAATAGAGAACATCAGTAAAGGTAACTACATAGGAAAATATGAAAGATAGTATAAATGTACTTTGTAATTATTTTTTCTCCTATCTGATTTATAAGACACCTGCATAAAACAACAATTATAAATCTGCACTGGTGGGAATAAATGTGTAAAGATGTAATTTGTAGGACAATAATAGCACAAAGGAGGAAGGGGAAGAATGAAGCTACATGTAGAGCAAAGTTTTATAACTATTAAATCTAAGCTGGTATTAATCTGAACTAGATTGTTATAAATTAACTCATTATTGCCCGGGGGAATTTTTGCAGAAACTAATGCCTGTGGCCGGCGATATTTATTTTGGCCAGCCAGAAAATTAATTCTGTTATTTCACTAACACTTTGTGGGTTATTACATTCAATAGCTAGACCTGACACACCTGTAAAGTCTTCTAATTTTTGTAAAATGTTGTCTTCAAGCCACTCTTCTGTAGAAGCAAAGGAGCATTCTCCTGCACCATGACTTTCATTTTCACTTTCTGTATCAGAATCAATCACTAAGGTTTTTTGTCTTTTTGTTGGTCTATTATTCACATCATCTGAATCAGAATTATATTCTGAAGAACTATCATCTTCTGAGACACTAGTATATATGTCACTTGGACAATCAGAGAAAGTATCTGCATAAAATTCACCAAAAAATGTTTCACTCAAAATTTCATGATGTGTCATTTTTGAAAATTTTACATTTATAATATACACAAGATTGAAGCAAAAACCAAACGGAGCAAAATGTGAATGATAATGACAATCATAAGTTGTATAATGAACTCTTGATCAATTTCAAGCTCTAACAACTTCTCATGGTGATGTTAATTGTAGCACTCTCTAAAGATGTATTGATATGTCTCCAGTCAATAATGTGTTAAGATGTCAGTTCTAATTGCCAAGGCAAGCACTAAGAAAGCAACTGAAAAAAAATAGTGAAAAAGATTACAAAGGAATTAAAATGGTACACTAGAAAACACCTACTTAACATATAACACATAAGGTAGTAACAAAGGAACAAAAAAACACGACATAAAGAAAACAAACAGCAAAATGGCAGGTATCAATCCTACTTTTTTAGCAATTATGGTAAATGTAAAGGGATTAGATACTCCAATCAATAGGCAAAGATTGGGGCTTCTCTAGTGGAGCAGTGGTTAAGAATCTGCTTGCCAGTGCAGGGGACACGGGTTCAATCCCTGGTCCGGGAAGATCCCACATGCTGCAGAGCAACTAAGCCCGTGTGCCACAACTACTGAGCCCGTGCTCTAGAGCCCGCGAGCCACAACTACTGAAGCCCGTGCAACTAAGGCCCATGCTCCGCAACAAGAGAAGCCACCACAATGAGAAACCTGCGCAAAACGAAGGGTAGCCCCTGCTCACCGCAACTAGAGAAAGCCCGCGCACAGCAACAAAGACCCAACGCAGCCAAAAATAAATAAAATAAAATAAATAGATTTATTAAAAAAAGGGCAAAGACTGGCAGAACAGATTTTTAAAAATCCAATTATGTGCTGTGAATCAGAGACACAATTTAGATTCAAAGATACAAATTGTTTAGAAAAGATATACCATGAAAACAGTTAACCAAAGAGGGCTGAAGTAGCTCTAAAAATAACAGAAAAAAGTAGACTTTAAGACAAAAATTACTATTAAAGACAAAAAAGGGCATTTTATAATGATAAAAGAATCAAGGCATAACAATTATAAACATATAAGCACCTAACAAAAGAGTTCCAAAATACACAAAGCAAAAACTAACAGAACTGAAGGGTGAAATAGACAATTCAACAATAGTTGGAGACTTCAACCTGCCACTTTCTATAATCAATAGAACAACAATTAGAAGATCAACAAGGAAATAGACTTGAACACACCAGATCTAACAAACATCTATATAGAACACTACACACAACAACAGAAGACACATTCTTCACAAGTGCACATGGAGCATTCTCCAGGATAAACCACACATTAGGCCATAAAAAAATTCTCAATACATTTAAAAGGATTGTAATCATAACACTTATGTTCTGTGACCACAGTGGAATGAAACTAGAAATCAATAACAGAAGAAAATCTGGAAAATTCACAAATATGTGGAAATTAACATAATCTTAAATACCAAAGGGTCAAAGAAGAAAGCACAGAGAAATTAGAAAAATACCTTGAGATGAATGAAAACAAAAACACAACATTCCAAAAGTTATTGGATACAGCTAAAGTAGTGCTTAGAATGAAATCTATAGTTGTAAATACCTATATTAAAAAAGAAGAAAGATCTCAAATCAATAACCCAATCTTCCACCATAAGAAATTATAAAAAGAGGAAACTAAACTCAAAGCAAGTGAAAAGAATATAAAAGTAAAATCAGACATAAATGAAACAGAGAATAGAAGAATAGAGAAAAATTAAGAAATCCAAAGCTTATTCTTTGAAAAGATCAACAAAATTGAAAAATCTTCAGACTGACCAAGAAAAAAAGGGAGAAGAATCAAATTACTAAAATCAGGAATGAAAGAGGGGCATTACTACCAGTCTTACAGAAGTAAAAAGAATAAGGTAATACAATGAATAACTGTATACCAATAAATTACAAAACTTATATGAAATGGATAAATTGTTATAAAGATACAAAGTATCAAAACTGACTAAAAAAGATAATAGAAAACCACAACAGACCTACAAAAAAAACAGACTGAATTAGCAATCAAAACTCTTCTACAAAGAAAAGCCCAGAACCAAATGGCTTCCCTGGTGAATTCACGAAACATTTAAAGAATTAACTGCAACCCTTCACAAACTCTTCCAAAAAAAGAAGAGGAGGAAACATTTCCCAACTCATTCTACAAGGCCACTATTATCTTCATACCTAAACCAGACAAAGACATCCTAAGAAAACTATGAACAGTATCCCTTGTGACTATAGATGCAAAAATCCTCAACAAAATACTAGCAGGGCTTCCCTGGTGGCGCAGTGGTTGGGAGTCTGCCTGCCGATGCAGGGGACACGGGTTCGGGCCCTGGTCTGGGAGGATCCCACGTGCCGCGGAGCGACTGGGCCCGTGAGCCACAACTACTGAGCCTGTGCGTCTGGAGTCTGTGCTCCACAACAAGAGAGGCCGCGATAGTGAGTGGCCCGTGCACCGCGATGAAGAGTGGCCCCCGCTTGCTGCAGCTAGAGGGAGCCCTCGCACAGAGACGAAGACCCAACACAGCCAAAAATAAAACAAATAAATAAATAAAAAAATTTAAAAAAAAAACAAAAAAAACCAAAAAAAAACAAAATACTAGCAAACTGAATCCAGCAACATTTTAAAAAGGATTATACTCTATAACCAAATTGGATTTAATCCAAGAATATAAGAGTGGTTCAGTGTATGAAAATCAATGTAATATACCATAGAAATAGAGTAAAGGATAAGAACCACACCTCAGTAGACACAGAAAAAGCATTTGAAAATTCCAATACCCTTTCATGATAAAAGACACTCAACAAACTAAGAATAGAAGGGAACTTCCTTAACCTGATAAAGGGCATCCATGAAAAACCCACAGCTAACATCACACTCAATAATAAAAAACTGAAAGATTTCCGTGAGATCAGGAACAAGAGAAGGATGTTTACTCTCACCAATTCTATTCTACTGGAGGTTCCAACTGGGGTAATTAGGTAAGAAAAATAACAAAAGGCATCTAGATTGAAACAGAAGTAAAGTTGTATCTATTCACAGATGACACAATCTTGTTTATAAGGAATCCACAAAGAAGAAACTACTAGAGCTAATAAACAAGTACAGGAAGGTAGCAAGATATGAGATCAATATACAAAAGTCTATTGCATCTCTATACACTAGCAATGAACACTGAGAACATTAAATTAAGAAAACAATCCCATTTACAATCACACCAAAAAGAATAAAATACTCAGGAATAAATTAATAAAAGTAGTGTAAGACTTGTACTCTGAAAAGTACAAAATACTGTTGAAAGAAATGAAAGAGGACCTAAGTAAATGGAAAGATATTCCATGTTCATTAATGGAAGACATATTAAGATAGCAATACTTTTCAAATTCATATACAGATTCAACACAATCACTACCAAAACCCCAGCTTCCATTTTTGCAGAAATTGACAAGCTAATCTTGTCATATGGAAACTCAAGGAACCCAGAATATCCAAACTAATCCTAAAAAAAAAAAAATGTTAGAGGACTCACACTTCCCAGTTTTAAAGCTTACTACAAAGCTATTCTAATCAGGACAGTGTGGTACTGACATAAGGAGAGACACATAGATCAAGGGAATACAACTGTGAGTCCAAAAACAAACTGTCACATTTATGGGCAATTGATTTTCAATAAGGGTGCTACTGAAAATGGGGAAAGATGAAGCTGGACTCCTACCTCACACCATATACAAAAATTAACTCAAAATGGAGCAAAAATCTAAATTTAAAAGCTAAAGCTATAAAACTTTGAAAAGAAAACACAGGTATAAATCTTTGTGACTTTGGATTAAGCAATGACTTCTTAGATATAAAACTAAAAGCGCAAGCTACAAAAAAATTAAGTAGGCATCAAAATTTTAAATTTTGTGCATCAAAGGATACCATCAAAAAAGTGCAAAGACAACCAGAATGAGAGAAAAATTTTGTGAATCATATATCTAATAAGGGACTCATATCCAGAATATTTAAAGAAATATTAGAACTCAGTAATAAAAAGACAACCCAATTTTTAAAAGGTCAAAGGATTTGAATAGACATTTCTCCAAAGAAGATATACAAATGGCCAGTAAGCACAAGAAAAGATACGCAACATCATTAGCCATCAGGGAAATGAAAATCAAACCCACAGTGAGATACCACTTCACACTCACTAGAATGGCTAGAATGAAAAAGACAATAACAAGTGTTGACAGAGGATGTGGGAAATGGGCATCCTTATTTCAGTACTGGTGGGAATGTAAAATGATGTAGCAGCTTTGGAAAACAGTTTGGCAGTCCCCAAACAAACATGGAGTTAACCATATGATCCAGCAATTCTACTCTTATTTACTAAAGAGAAATGAAAATATGTCTACACAAAAACTTGTAGCAGTATTCATAACTGTTAAAAAGTGTAGACAACCTAATTGTCCACCAACTCATGAATGGACAAGTATGATATATTCATATAATGGAATATTATTCACCAATAAATAGGAATGAAATACTGATACAGGCTACAACATGGATGAATCTTAGTAACCTTACGGTAAGTGAAAGCCAGTCACAAAGGACCACATATTGTATGATTCCACTTATATGAAATATCCAGAATAGGCAAAGCCACAGACAAAGTAGATGAGTGGTTTCTTAGGGCTGGCGTGGATCAGAAGTTTAGGGAAGCAACAGCTAAGGGATGCAAAGTTTCTTTTAGGAGTAATAAAAATACTTGAAAATTGTGGTGATAGGTGTGCAACTCTGTGAATATACTAAAAGCCACTGAAATGAATTATTTTAAGTGGTGAATTGTACGATGTCAATTATATCTCAACAAAAAATGTACACTTTAAAAGGGTGAATTTTTTAGTATGTGGCTTATATCTCAATTTTCTAAAATGTCATCATTAGCTAACTATTGGTTTACGCCATTGATTTAACAGGATTAAAATGGTTATGAGGTAGTTTCCATATATACTTGGTAATTCATGCTACTTTTAAACTAGGATTTCCAAATCTATGTTTTTAAATAAGGTAAAAATAAGGTTATTTACAGAAGTGGGAGCCATGATAGTCTGTTCCAGGTCTGTCTACCCAAGAAAGAAATTACTCTTATTTCTTCCACTTATTCTTATTACTGTCACTTAGCATGTATAGACAGCTGCTTTTGATCTTTCATTATTTCCTTTTCTCTGATATTTCTACAAAACAGTCATTTAGCAAGTTTCCAATTTTTAACCAATTAAAAAAATTTTTTTCATGCGTAGGAAGATGTTTTTTTTTTTTTTTTTTTTGGAAGATGTGTTTTTGAACCCTTGCAAGAAGAGACACAATTTACTCGAGGGGGTAAGAAAAATAAACCAAGTTAAAATAACCTGCTAAGAGTGTAAAGCGAGTTTTAATTTTTGCTTGTAGAATTTCATTCTACTACAATTTATAAAACAACTATGAGTCACAACCAGCAACAATGTAGAACTGGCCCTTGTTCAAGATATGGAATAAAAATATGCCCCACTGGGAATTAAGAATCTCTACGTAAGTCACCTAAGATACTCCATTTCATTAAAACTCAGAGCACCCTAGCCTCTTCTGTTAAGCACAGATTAACTATTAAACATTGCTGCTCTCTTCTCCACAATTTTTTTTTTTGGCTGCACCGCAGGGCATGTGGAACTTCCCCGACCAGGGATAGAACCCGTGCCCCCTGCAGTGGAAGCATGGAGTCTTAACCACTGGACCACCAGGGAAGTCCTCTTCTCCACAATTTTAAAAGCACAAATAAATCAAAGCGGATTTTATGACGTGCATCCTTTACAGGCTCCAAAACCAGCAATACAATCTCAGGTAGCCACTTCAACCCGCTTTAGCAAAATTATTTAAGTCCACAAGACAGGAGACTGCTGCTTTAGTTGATTCTGTAAAATCCCCAAAACAGAAAAGTCTCAGTGGGGCTTCAAACAGTAAGAAAAGTAGCAATATGCGCCCAAAGTAAACAAATATATCAATGAATCCAGAGAGATAGAAGTGGCATTATTATTACCTTTGAAGATGGCTCTCAGGAGTGCTCCAGCAGCTTTTCCTTTCACTGCCTGATTCTGAAGGAGATTAGCCAGCTGCAAAGAAAGAAAAAGCTACAAGTCCCTGGCAACAATTTCCCTACATGAATGACCTAAACTCCCGGTATGAAAAACACCCATCTGTCAAGTTCATATCCTTCAGAGACTCCAGGTATCACAAGTAACATATTTATTTACATATAGCAGGGTAGATCTTAACATGATGCTGGGTTGTCAAGACTGAAATTTATTCATACATTCTACAAACGTTTATTAAGTATTTAATCAGCACTAGGTATCGAGCTATGTTCTTGGGGATATACATTCATTCAGCAAATACTCTTTGAACATGTTCTTCTTCCTAGGCATTAGGGATACAAGGATGAACATGATAATCTGACTCAGTTTACAGTAGAGCAGGAGGGAAAAGTACGACAAGAAAAAAAATCTGTAAAAGAAACAAAACACTGAGACAATAATTGAGGAAAGGGAAGCAACTTTAGCTAGAGTAGTCAGGGAGAAAGCTTCTCTGAGGTAGGTGACATTTCTATAGAGACTTGGAGGATGAGAAAGAGCTAGTTATGCAAAGGGAGGAAAGAAGAACATTTCAGATAAAGGTATTGTTATGTGCAAAGGCCCTGAGGGAGCAAAGAGTTTGGCATAGTGGATGGCCTGAAAAAAAAAAAAAGACCAATCTGGCTGAAGAGTAGTAAGAAAAGAGTGGCACAATATGAATTTGGAGAGATTGGCAAGAACCAGATAATAAGAATCTTGTAGGCCATGGTAGGAAGCTTAGATTTTCTCTAAGTGCAACAGAAGTAACTAACGAGAAAAGAGGAGAGTGATATGATAGATGTTTTTTTTAAAAAAAAAATCAGTTTTATTCCTTTTGTAGAAAATAGGTTGTGGGAGGGTTTAAGAGTGAAATAGAGACATCTGTTAGGAGATTGTTATCAGTGATCAAATGAGAGATGACAGTGGCCTACAGCAAGGTAACAGCAGGGGAGATGTCCTGAGCTGAACTGTGTCCCCCTCCAAAATTCATGTTTAAGCTCTAACCCCCAGCATCTCAGAATGTGATCTTATTTGGAAATAGGGTCACTGTAGGTGTAATTAGTTAAGCTGAGGTCATATGGGTAGGTCCTAATCCAGTATGACTAATGTCCTTAGAAAAAGGGGAAATTTGGACAGAGACACATACACAGCGAGAATGCCATGTGAAAATGAAGGCAGAGACCATGGGTGACACAAGGCAAGGAATGTTAAAGATTGTCAGCAAACCACCAGAAGCTAGGCGAGACGCACGAAACAGATGATCACAGCCCTCAGCAGGACCCAACAATGCCAACACCATGATCCTGGACTTCTGGTTCCTAGAACTTTAAAAATAACTGTCTATTGTTTAAGGTACTCAGTTTGTAGTACTTTGTAAGATGAAGAAAAGTACAGATGGCCCCGAACTTATAACAGTTCAACTTATGATTTTTCAACTTTACGATGGGGCGAAAGTGATAGGCATTCAGTAGATACTGTATTTCGAATTTTTATCTTTTCCTTGGCTAGCAATCAGCTGCGGGATCACAAGGATAAACAACCGATACACCATTCTGTACCCATGCAACCATTCTGTTTTTCACTTTCAGTACAGTATTCAATAAATTACATGAGATATTCAACACTTTATTATAAAATGGGCTTTGTGTTAGATGATTTTGCCCAACTGTAGGCTAATGTAAGCATTCTTGGCACGTTTAAGGTAAGGCTAGGCTAAGCTAGGATGTTTGGTAGGTTAGGTATATTAAATGCATTTCCAACTTAGAATATTTTCAACTTAAAATGGGTTTATTGGGATGTAACCCCATCAAAATTTGGGGAAGATCCGTAGACTGAAGATATATTTGAGAGCTTGATCAGTAGGACTTCGCTATGGTCTGAATGTTTATGTCCCCCCAAAATTCACGTGTTAGAATCCTAATACCCAGTGTTATGGTATTTGGAGGTGGGGCCTTTGGGAGGTGATTAGGTATGAGGGTGGAACTCCCCTGAATGGGATTAGTACTCTTATAAGAGATCCCACAGAGCCCCCAGGCTGCTTCTACCATATGAGGGTATAATGTGAAGTCTGCAACCCAGAAGAGGGCCCACACTCGACCACACTGGCACCATCATCTAGGACTTCCAGTCTCCAGAACTATGAGAAATAAATGTTTGTTGTTATAAGTCACCCAGTCTACTGTATTTTGTTATAGCAGCCTGAATGGACTAAGACAGACTTCCTCATGCTTTAGACGTGAAATGGGTGTGGTGATGAAGGAAAAGAAGAAATCAAGGACTCAAATTTCTGGCTTAAGCAACTAACTGGGTAGATGCCGGCACCATTTACTGACATGGTGAAAATTTCGGATTACGCAAGCATCTAAATCATCCAGAGGGCTTGTTAAAACAGAATGTTAAAACAGAGAACTCCACCTGCAGTTTTTGATTCAGCAGATCTGATGTGGTGCTCAGAACTGTTACTCTTAAGATATCCAAGTGGAGATGTCAAATCGATAACTGAATATGCCAAAGTGGAGCTCAGTGAGAACATGTAAGATCATCCAGGGAGAAAATGTAAAGAGAAAAGAGACACCAACATTCAGCGATTAAAAAAGCAGCAGCCAGCAAAAACAACGGAGAAGGTGAGGTTGTAATATCCAAAGGACTGTCACAGAGGCCAAAACTAATAAAACAGTGAATTCGATCTCTTCTACACGTGCCTGGTCTTTCCAACTGGAGTCCATCTCTACCTTCTTAAATACATAATAAGGAAGTGCCTGATTGCTCTGCCTGGAACCTCCAACAGCCTTTGACATAACCATTAGAGCAGTGGTTCTCAACCAGGGGTGATCTGCACCCCACCCCTGGCAGGGTACATAGGGCAATGTCTGGAGACATTTTTAGTTGTCATAACTGGAAGGGTGCTGTCACCTAATGGGTACAGGCCAGGGATGCTGTTAAACATCCTACAATGCACAGGACGACATCCCTCAACAAAGAATTATCCAGTCCAAAATACAGTGCCAAGACTGAGAAACCCCGACTCTTCTCAAAAAAATTCAGTTTCAACAGAAGGCAATGTGGCATAGGAGAAAAAAATGGGACCCAGAATCAGAGGAACTGGGTATGAATCCTCGCTTTACCATTTATTAGCTTTATAACCTCAAGTTACTTAATCTCTGTTACGGGTGTCTATTCCCTACCTCAAAGGACTGTTATGCGGATTAAATTAGATGACAGGTAGAGGACCTTGCACAGGGCCTAGCACACAAAAGGTATTCAACAAAATTCAGTTCTCTTCCACTCCCTCTGTCCTCTACTCCCCCTACTTACATGATCTTTGGTCTTACTTTTTTGACCTTATTCAGTTATGCTTTATACTGCATTTTAAAATGCAGAAGTAAACCAAGTAAGATTAAGTATCCTTGTTATTTTGGAAGGCTTAAAATTTTTTCTTTTAATTGACAGACTGGAACTACCAAGTTAATGGCACAGTCCAAATACAGATTTTTAAAAAAACAGAACATTCCTCATTTTGTGCTGATGTTTCCTCATGACTAGATTGAGTTTAGGCATTCTTGGCCAGAACACAGGTGATACTGTGCCCTTCTTGGAGTATCACACATGGAGGTATGTGATATCCATCTGTCCCTCACTGGTAATATGAGTCTGATCACCCAAATACGCTGCCTGATTTTCCCACTCTGTAATTACTTCTTTCCCCTCCCTTTGCAACCAGTGTGCAGTTCGTAGGAAGAAACTTTAAGACCATGCAGGAATCTTGCTCCTCATCTAATTTTCCCCTCATATAATGAAAAAGCCCAGCAGCAACCTCTGGTATCAGGTTCTCAAAGTCAGTATCACCAGGAATGACACTCACATCGTGAGCTCAATGATATGACACACAGTGAAAAGGGCATGGCACCATTTCTATGGTCCTTCTGCTAAGGATGCATGTCCTGAGTCCAATCATGAGACACACCAGACATTCAGCAAAGCAACGGATCAGTACTCTTCAGGGTAATCAAGATCATAAGAGACAAAGAAAGACTAAGGAATGGTTGCAGATTGCAGAAAATCAGGGAAAAATGACAATTAAGTGCAGTGTAGGATCCTGAGTGGGATTCTGGAACATAAAAAAAGGACATCAGTGAAAAAACTACCAGGCAGAGTTCAAATAGGGTCTTTAGTTCCACTAATGGCATTGTACCAATGTTAATTTCCTGGTTCTTAAATTTTTACTAAAGTTATTATGTAAGATACTAACATTTGGGAGAGGGGTAGATGGAAACTCTATTATTTTTACAACTTTTCTGTAAGTCTAAAATCAGTTCAAAATAAAGAGTTAAAAAATTCTTCCTGGATTTAGCATCCACTGATGTTTCCTGCCTGATCCAATCTTTATCATGATGGTTGCCAAATGATGATTTTCTAACTCTGTGGTAAGCAAGAGCCCTTCTCATCATTTATTATCAATATGGACTCACAAATTTCTATATTTTTCAGTGGTTTATAATTCATAACTGAACTTGATTATTTCAATGTTCAAATTTGACCAACGGAAGCCCCTTCAAGCTGTCTTTATCAGGTTTGGGGTATCAATGTTATACTTTATAAAAAGCATTTGGAAGTTTTCCTTATATATGCACATTTTTCCTTATGTATCACATATGCTCTAAAACAATTTATGTGGCATCGGGACTATCTCTTACCTCTGATCTCTAAAGATTTGGTAGACGTTTCCTATGAAACTTCTGGGCCTGGTATTTTTGTGTCAAGTAATTGCTTGATGACTCTTTTTTTCTTTTATAGAAATTGATCTGGTTAAGCTTTCCATCTCAAATTGGGTCAATTTAATTAAACTGTATATTCCTAGGAAATTATCCATTGCACCTACATTTTCAAATTTATTTGTAGTAGATATATAGAGTAGTCTCTTAGTATTTTTTGAGATTTTTCTCTATATGAATAGTTATATCCCCCTTGTCATTTCTTATTTAGTATATCTGTGCTTACTCCATTATTTTCTTGATTAGTTAATAGTTTTGTCTATTTTTTCAAAGAACCAGGATTTTTATGTATTAATTTGATCTACTGTTCTCCACTTTATTAACTTCCACTTTTATTCTAGCAGTCCCTTTTAGATTCCTCTATTCTCTCTAAATCTTTGAATGTAAATTTTCCCACTGCTGGATATGTCAGTCTTCCTTGTCATGGACTTGCTTATGTGTTTTATAATTTTTTACTCTTAAGCACATCTTCTATGGACATTTTTATCAAATGGACTGAATGCATATATTGCTGGAATGCTTATCAAATTTATAGAGCATATAAAATGATGATTAATACAATGGTCAACAGAATCAGGATACAACAAGATGATCTTGATGGAGTGAAATCAAATTAATCTAAAAAGATAAGTAACAGATTTAAAGTAAAAATTTTAATGTGGGTTCTAAGAACTAACTATAGAAGTTCAGAGATGAAGGAAATTTAGCCTATATGCAAAAATGACTTGGGGTTTTTAGTTGCTTGTAAGAGCAATGAGACAGTAATATGATATTGCTGCCAAAAAGTTGACTCTGCATTAATGGAAGAATTAGGGAAATATTAGTGCCCCTCTACTCTAGTGGTAGAACACATGTGGAGCCCTGTGTTCAATTTGAGGTACAAAACTTTTAAAGGTAATGTTAACAAAACAAAAATGTTCAGAGGACTGTGTTCATGCTGGTGAAGAAACTTAAAACAGGAAGAGCTGAAGGACCTTTTCTAATATTTATTCAGCGTCTACTGGATGCCTAGTGAGGATCTATTAGATGTTAGATGCATACAGTATCTCATTTCATCCTCACAAAAACCAAGATAGGAATTCTTTTTGTGATAAGCATGAATCAGAGAAGTAATTCATAGCATCTATCATGGGTTTTGTTCTAGTTCTTATTTTTTACTTATTTTATAGTGTAATGTTAAAGCCTCCTCAAATTCCTTTTGGAAGCAGGTAAACTATAAATTCTAAGTAAATAAATAAATAGAAAGCAGGTTTCAACCAAATTTTAAATTGTCTATAGGATGATTCAACTCTCAACTCATGCAACAGGCTGTCTTAAAAAGTGCCACAAAGAGCAATTTCTGGATAATTTCAAAGAAAAAAAAAATCAGAGCACATCCCTGTATCAATTCCCAGTTAGCATAAGATAACAAAGATTAAGATGCACCTAGCTTCAATGACCATAAAAACTAGCACATAAAAAGTTCCTTAAAAACATAACACTCGGGCTTCCCTGGTGGCGCAGTGGTTGAGAATCTGCCTGCTAATGCAGGGGACACGAGTTCGAGCCCTGGTCTGGGAAGATCCCACATGCCGCGGAGCAGCTGGGCCCGTGAGCCACAATTACTGAGCCTGCGTGTCTGGAGCCTGTGCTCCGCAACAAGAGAGGCCGCAATAGTGAGAGGCCCGCACACCGCGATGAAGAGTGGCCCCCACTTGCCGCAACTAGAGAAAGCCCTCGCACAGAAACGAAGACCCAACATAGCCATAAATTAAAAATAAATAAATAAATAAAAATTTAAAAAAAACAAACAAAAAAAACATAACACTCGGGGCTTCCCTGGTGGCACGGTGGTTAAGAATCTGCCTGCCAATGCAGGGGACACGGGTTTGATCCCTGGTCCGGGAAGATCCCACATGCTGTGGAGCAACTAAGTCCATGCGCCACAACTACTGAGCCTGTGCTCTAGAGCCTGTGAGCCACAGCTACCGAGCCTGCGCGCCTAGAGCCCGTGCTCCGCAACAAGAGAAGCCACCGCAATGAGAAGCCCGTGCACTGCAACAAAGAGTAGCCCCCACTCACCGCAACTAGAGAAAGCCCACGCGCAGCAACGAAGACCCAATGCAGCCAAAAATAAATAAAATAGATACAACATTAAAGAAATTTTAAAAAATAATAATAATACTCAAAGTCTTAATTTGTCTATACATATATACTAATGTTTAAGGTTAATTTTTTTTTTTTTAGTATTTATTTATTTATTTATTTATTTATGGCTGTGTTGGGTCTTCGTTTCTGTGCGAGGGCTTTCTCTAGTTGCGGCAAGTGGGGGCCACTCTTCATCGCGGTGTGCGGGCCTCTCACTATTGCGGCCTCTTTTGTTGCGGAGCACAGGCTCCAGACGTGCAGGCTCAGTAGTTGTGGCTCACGGGCCTAGTTGCTCCGTGGCATGTGGGATCTTCCCAGACCGGGGCATGAATCCGTGTCCCCTGCATTGGCAGGCAGATTCTCAACCACTGCGCCACCAGGGAAGCCCTAAAGTTAATTTTAAGGAGGGATTATTTTCCATGTAGGGATCTGAATAAGCTGAGATCATTTATAATGGAATAAGGAGAAGTATATCAGGAGAGAAAGATTAGAAAGAAAGCCTAACATAGAAGGTAATTATTGTCCCATTTTATAATCATATACTTATAGTGAAGACACAATGTAAATTGGTTGGTTTTCGCTTTTACTAATAATTTCAAAATATCTTACTACTTATGAACTTATCTTCTTTAGGGAAAAACATAAATAAAGAAGCATCAACAGGCAAATCTAATGTCTCACATCAATAACTATAGTTTGGATATTGCTTTCAAATAGGATTGTTCTAAGAACTAAAAAGTGTACTAATTTGCTTATACGGTTGCATAAACGTCATTTAAATATTATACAGTTGTAGGGATTTCCCTGGTGGTCCAGCAGTTAAGACTTCACGCTTCCACTTCAGGGGACATCGGTTCGATCCCTGGTCAGGGAACTAAGATCCCACATGCCGCACGTTGCAACAATCAATCCATAAACAAACAAATAAATACAGTTGTATAAATGTACACAAATGCCCTTAAGTTGTCCATATCTCTTCCTCTCTCCCATTTCTTTGTATCTATGAGTTGTTATCAAATAAATCCTTGTCTCCTAAGGAGAGTGGGGGATAGATGAAGTGGCAGAATTAATTTTTCTAACATGTCCCTTGAATTTGTTATCATGCTTGACATTTGCTTTTGGCAGAACATCCTTTCTAATACTCACATCATCTTCTTTCAGGGTTTGAAGAAATTTTTGCAGTCTGTCTGCTGTTTTTTCTGCTGCTAGAGATAAAATTTTCTGGTCCATTGTTGCACATATCAAGGAACTGGAAAGGGAAAATGTCAGAGCTGGATGAAACTTCCAGAAGTAAACAAGTTTGATTTTTTTCCCTTCTCTACCTGTTAACTGAGTATTTCATACATATTATAGACAGCGTACACAGTGGGTACTCAACAGGCTAAGGACTACCAACTAGTGTGAGTAGGTGATTCTTATCCAAACCAAAATAATCTTGTGAATTCCCTGGAATTTCCTTATTAGAAAGTTGTAGTCTAATCAAGTGGTTTCCTAATTCCAAGTCACATTTCTATCATTTTTTTTAAGCATACACAAGAATATTATAACATATAATAAAGTAACACTTGATAAATGAATAAATCAACAGCACTGTAAATGCATTTATACCAATTAAATGGTGTAAAAACAAATGAGAAGTTAAAAAGGCTAAGAAATAAATGTGTGCTCAAACATCAAGAAGGCTTCCCAGCAGAGGAAAGCTTAAACTGGAACCTAAAGATTAAATTTAGACAGTCAAGATAACCACATGGTATACATTATTGGGAAGGAGAGTATCATGAACAAAGGCATTCATAAGAGGATTTGAAAAATTTATTTGGGGAAAATTAGTAGAGAGTTCAAGTAGGGGAGTAGTGAGTAGGAAGGCTAGAAAGAAAGGGTGGGACTAAACTGTGCAAGCTCTTAAAAGCCAAGTTAAGGAATTCAGATTTTATTCTGTAAATAATAGATAGCAACAAAAATTTCTGGAGTAAAAGATAATCTGACAAGACTGAAACAGTGTTTGAGGAAACTGAATCTGGCATCGATGTGCAGATTAAAGTAGGGAGGGAGTAAGGAGGAAGAACAGAGGCTAAGAGGCTACTGGGGGCTATTTTAGTGGTAGTGACAAAGGCCTGTCTTAGGGCGGTGACTCTGGGGAGCAGAAAGGAAAGGGTGAAATGGAAGCACATTAGACAGATAGGAGTTAGTGTGTAGCTATGGAAGTATTATGGGAAGGGGGAAATGCAGACTAATGGAAAGAAAACCTGCTCCTCCTCCTGCATTTCTTCCTGTTTCCAATCTCCATAAATTGTACCATCATCCACTCAGCTGCTGAAACCAAAAACCTGGACAACATTCTTAACCACTCCCCCTTCATCCTCCACATCCACTACCAAGTCCTGATGATGTTACCCCCCTAAACATCTCTCAAGTCTACTTCTCTCTGAGATCCACTACCTCCACATTACTCCAAACCCACCATCATCTCTCACCTGAACTACTGCACAGTTTCCTAACTTGTCCTCCACACAGTAGCTAAAATAATGTTTCTGAAACACAAACCAGATTATGTGACTTATCCTCCCTCAATCTCCATCCTCATCTTAAAACTATTCAGTGGCTTTCCATTACTCTCATATCAGTCCAAAATCCTGAATTCAGAATAAAAAGGTCTGGTCCATGCTAACTCCCCTTCCTCACTCTATTCTCCAGCCACACTGAATCATTTTCAGTCCTTCAAACCCCCAAGTTCCTCTTGCCACAGACCCTTACACATGATTTTCTGTCTGGAACTTATAGAAATACCCCTCCTTTTATCTGCTGCTTGCCAATCTTTTATTGTTAATTCCTACAAATTCTTCAGATCTCAGCTCAATCCACACTTCCTTAGCAGCTCAGTCTAGATTAAACACTCCCCTATTACATCCTTTCAAGGCAACTATAATCTCTCACCATCACCACACTTTTAACATTACATTTGTAATTATTAGATTAGGAGCTACACCTCCCACTCCACTACAAACTCCAGGAGGGCAGGGGGACCTGTCTGGTTTTGTTTATCACTGAACCTCCAGTACTTAGCACAGTATCTAGCTCATAAAAGGTCCCCAATAAATATCTGTTGAACAAATGAATGACTGAATCCCTACAATGGGCAAGACCCTGGGCCCAGCACTTTACACTCATTAATTTGATCCTCACACCAACCCTATGAGGTTTGTGTTATTACTCCCAATTTAGATAAAGATCTTTTGGGATTCAGAGAGATTAAGGAATTTCCCCAAATCCCCAAAGTTAGAAGGCTAGTAAGGGTAGAAGCAGAACTGAAATCCGAGTCTGTCCAGACCCAGACCCTAAATCCCATGCTTTTACCTGCTACCCTCTGTTAGGGGCTGGGTGACAGTAGAGGATGCAAACAAGGCATACCGACTAAAAGAGACGTCCAGCCCTAAGGGGAAGATGCTGAACTCTTTCTATTTCAGCAGGTACATTTGCTAAATTCTTCCTAAAACCAGAGGTGAGTAACAGATAGGTGGCTGCAGATTCTTTGTCAAGGGGCCCTGAGGTTAGTGACGCACCACAGAAGTGAAACGCCGCGGGTCTTGCACCGGGGCTCCTCAGAGAGCAAGAAATAAACACAAATAGAGAAACTATAAAATGAGGCAGCTAGTGATGTGCGCTGTGACCGAGCTACAAGAGTGAAACAGGTTTAGAGAAATTTCTCAGGCGTAGGAGCTAAACGCTGATGGAGAGGAAGAATTTAACAAGAGGGCCGAGAGTGTAGCACGCCCGGGGAGCAGGGAGAGCCAACCGACGCGGAGGGAGACGGCGGGGCACATCGACCCTCCCAGGCCAAGGAAAACGCCAGAACGTCACACTGGAAGTGGGGTCCTCCTGTCCTCCCAGACCCGCTACCTCCCCGGGGCTGAGTCCCACCGCCCCTGCAACGCGCGAAGCCCCTCCAGACGGTCACCGCAGCCTCACCTCCTCCACAAGCTTCCAAAAAGCCCGCTCAACCCAACTCCGCCGCACTTCCGTTACCGGGAGCAGCGAGTCCCGCCTCCCGCGGCTCACTTCCGCCGCCCGGGAGCACGCGCATGGGGCGTACCATTAAGGCAGAAGGGAGTGGGGAACTCCTGGGACGATCCCACTCACTGTGTGTGTGGGGGGGGGCAGCCTAAGAACTCCAATTCGGGACCGCAGAGTGAGCCAGGGCAGTGTGGCCTGGGTGTGGCCACCACGGTGTCTTGACCAGTTAAGGCCTTCTTGTGTACTATTGGGGAAATGGTCAGTGAGAGAGGGGATGAATCTAGTGATGGCTGTAGAGGTCTTTGCATTGGAAGTGTCTGGAAGGCGGAGGAAGGTGTCCTACTTCTTGTGCCAGTGGAGGTGTCAGTAACTCCTGTAAAGGAAAAAAGTGTCGCCTGCCATTCCATTTCTATAGGGATCAAGTCTATAGCAACTGCAGTCGTTGGCCTCAGTGTACCTGAGGGGAGCTCAGGATGGAGAAAAACAGGAAACATTCTGTGCTTTGGATGTAAGGATCCTTGGATAGTTAAGATGCATATCTAAGGAAAAGTTTCAATGAACCCAGATTCTTGCATCTTCCCATACATAAGAAAGCACTTAAGTCATTAACTTGAAATATCTGGTTTTTGTGATCAGTAATCTTGATCTTTGATTACATGGATCTCCCCCCCCCCCAGAAAAAACCCGAAAACTCATATATATCCTGGCTCCTCCCTTAACTCTTCAGAGCAGGTCCTCAAAGCTATCTCAGAGGCTGTCTCCTGGGCTATCGTCCTCAGTAAGGTACCTGGATAAAACTTAACTCACAACTTTTAGGTTATGCATTTTTCTTTCAGTCGACAGCCCTAAAATGTAAGCCTCATGTGGCCAGGGGGCTTATTGCATACAAAATCTCAGCATTTAGCACAAAGCCTGGCAAAGCAGTAAATGTTCAGTAAATATGTTAAATGAACAACTGATAGTAGAGCAAAGAGCAATGGAGGGGAGGTTTGAGAACCTGTACTACGTTGAAGGGGCAGCTTGTGCAAAGGGCCTGACAGCAACAAGCAATCCAGCGTCTGGCTGGTTCGGGAGGTGCAGATGCTTCAGGTGGGGGTGGGAAAGCAGGGGCTTGTTAATCTTTTTCATATCAGGAGCAAGTGGGGAACAGCTGAAGTGGAAGGGCGTGATTGTATTCACATTGTAGAACAATATTTCTGGCAGGTGAGTGCTGCAGAGGTTATTTAAAAGAGATGATGGGGATTTCCCTGGTGGTGCAGTGGTTAAGAATCCACCTGCCAACGCAGGGGACACGGGTTCGATCCCTGATGCGGGAAAATCCCACATGCTGCGGAGCAGCTAAACTCATGCGCCACAGCTACTGAGCCTGCGCTCTAGAGCCTGCAAGCCACGACTACTGAGCCCGTGTACCACAACTACTGAAGACCGTGCACCCTAGAGCCCCATGCCACAACTATTGAGCCCATGTGCTGCAACTACTGAAGAGCCCGCCGCACCTAGAGCCTGTGCTCCACAATAAGAGAAGCCACCACAACAAAGAGTAGCCCCCGCTCGCTGCAACTAGAGAAAGCCCATGCGCAGCAACAAAGACCCAATGCAGCCAAAAAAAAAAAAGATGATGGAGGTGAGGAGAATTGAAGGCAAGACCCCTTAGGAGGCTCTAAGTTGTCCTGGACATAGGTGGTGGTGGCCCAACCTTGGGGAGAGGTGGGAGGGGTTTGAGGAATATTCAGGCTTGAGTGACTGGGATGGAGGTGCACCCTGGTGATACTGCCAGTTGACTGACACACAGGGAAGGATGAAAGTTTGAGTTGATGATGAAGCCTTCAGATTTGGACTTGCCAAATGTGGGACCATGGGATGGCATGTGAAGGCTAAGATCAGGGGGCATTCAGTCTGGAGCCTGTCTCCCAGTTCCCAGGGGTAGGATGGATCTACTTGGCCAGTTCTGGAAGAAACATAGCTGCTGGAAGAGAATGATGCCTCGCGGCTGCCTAGGTCTGCTACTTGTTTATGACACTTCTTTTTTTTTTTTTTTTATTTATAAATTTATTTATTTATTTTGGGTTGTGCTGGGTCTTCGTTGCTGCACACAGGCCTCTCCAGCTGCAGCAAGTGGAGGCCACTCCTCGCCGCAGCATGCAGGCCTCTCACTGTGGTGGCCTCCCCCATTGCAGAGCACGGGCTCTAGGCACGTGGGCCTCAGCAGCTGTGGCACACAGGCTCAGTAGTTGTGGCTCGCAGGCTCCAGAGCGCAGGCTCAGTAGTTGTGGCTCACGGGCCCAGCTGCTCCACAGCATGTGGGATCCTCCCGGACCAGGGCTCGAACCCACGTTCCCTGCACTGGCAAGCAGACTCCCAACCACTGTGCCACCAGGGAAGCCTATGACACTTCTTAAGTACTTTTACTTCTACCAACGTTTCTGGCCCAATATTAGAGCTGTGATATTTGGCTAAAACACAGAGCTGGGTTGGAAGATTATTCCTGAGAGAGGTCTTTAGCTTGCCAAGGAATCAGATGACTTTACCCTCAATCTTCCTCCCCACAAATCACCCTTCCAGGCTGCTTCTGGGACTGGGCCAGGCAGCCATGAATTTGTGTGTCTGTGTAGGTCAAATGGGCTCATTTGCCTTTTTGAACTTCCATTTTTGCATCCCAGGTGCACTTATTGCATTGCCTGTGTGAGAATCTACCCCCTGGCATTGACAATTGCGGCAGGGGGTCTTGCCTCCCCTTGTTGCACGAATGTATCATCTGTATTTTCCATTAGTGTTAATGGGTGTTACATATGCAAAGGAAGAGAACAGACTTAGATTCATAACAATGTTTTTCACCCTGGTGCAGGCTTCCTTACTAAGCAGCAAATCTTACCAATCTGCTTCAACCCACTAGACTCCATACGCTGGTCAGCTAGTGATACACTGATTCTAGAAAACACAGCCAGTTAAAAACAGGTTTACAACACTGGAACCAAATGTTCTTCAGACCTTGTCAGTAGCTCATGTTTGGGTAATAATATTATAGCTACTGGTATTTGCAGGAGTTCAGAGAAAAGTACAAATGGAGGCCCCCTATCATTCCCCACTCCATCCTGCAGTGTGAGGGGCTTCATATGCCTGCATGTGGACACCCAGCCTGAAAATCCACACTACGTCTCTCCTCTAAAGCTGCCTTTGGCTACCCTTGACTACCTTTGTGCCTAGGGCTGTGCACACTAGCAGGTCCACTGTGGGGAGGGTGGACTTAGGAAGGAGCCTGTATAGGCCGAGGAACTGAGCTTGGGGATGTTTGGGAAGGTACCCCGAGCATGGTCTAAAGGAGGGCACGTGGGCTTCAGTGCATACACACTCCAAGTTTCTTGGACTCCTCATCATCTAGGAAGGGAGCTATTGAGGCACCCACCCAGTCCAAGCACTCCAGTTGCCTGGGTTTAAGGGCGGCAGTGCTTGAGAGAATAATAAAGGTAGCATGTATAAGGAGCCTAGTGTTTAGGAGCACTTAGTAGTGTAGTTCTGGTGATCTGTGTTGATGTTACTATTGCAAAAAGATTACAACTCACTGAAGTTTCAGATGTTTACCATTTTTTACCAATAAAGTGTTTTTTGAATTAAAAAAAATTCCCTCCGGGAATTCCAGTTCCCTCTGGCAATCCCACTTCAGAGTGTGTATACAAAAGAATTGAAATCAGGCTCTTAATCAGATATCTGTACACCCATATTCAGGGAAACATTATTCATAATAGTGAAAAGGTGGAGACAACCCAAACATCCATGGGAAGACGATAGGATAAACAGAATGTGGTGTATCCATACAGTGGAATACTATTCAGCCTTAAAAAGGAATGAAATCCCATCACATGCTACAACATAGATGATACTGAAGGACATTATGTTAAGTGAAATAAGCCAGTCACAAAAATACAAATACTGTATGATTCCACTCACATGAGGTATCTAAAGGATTCAAACTCGAAGAAACAAAAAGTAGAATGGTGGTTGCCAGAGGCTGGGGAGAAGGTAAATTGGGGAGCTCTTGTTTAATAGGTATAGAGTTTCAGTTTTGTAAGATGAAAAAGTTCTGGATATCTGTTTCTCAACGATGTGAATGTACTTAATGCTACTGAAGTGTATACTTAGAAATGGTTAAGATTAAAAAAAGATACTACTACCTGGGCAGGTCACAGGATTGTTAAGAAGAACCAGCTGACTCCATCCTGAAGAAATTCTGATTTAGTAGGGTTTAAGGTAGAGGTTTAACAGCTCACCGTTTGTAATCCCAGGGTCTGGAAAAGTGGCACACAGTGGGTGCTTCAGACATTTGTTAAATGGGTGCAAAATTATGAACACATCCTTAGAAAAATAGGTTTTTAAATTATTTCACTGAAATGTTAAATTTCAAAATGAAAATTTTGACTTAAAAATACATTACTGCGGGCTTCCCTGGTGGCGCAGTGGTTAAGAATCCGCCTGCCAATGCAGGGGACACGGGTTCGAGCCCTGGTCCAGGAAGATCCCACATGCCGCGGAGCAACTAGGCCCGTGAGCCACAGTTACTGAGCCTGCACGTCTGGAGCCTGTGCTCCGCAACAAGAGAGGCCGCGATGGTGAGAGGCCCGCGCACCGCGATGAAGAGTGGCCCCCGCTTGCCACAACTAGAGAAAGCCTGCACACAGCAACAAAGACCCAACACAGCCAAAAATAAATAAATTAAAAAAAAAATACATTACTGCTTTTGAAGCTTCCTGTGAATCGGCAATCATTTGAAGATTAAAAGTTCAGAACAACAAAAACAACAAACAAACAAACAAACAAAAAGTTTAGTTCCATTACCCTGCTTGGTCTCTTGTTTCTCAGAGGCCTGCCTGGAAGACAGGAAGAGGACTTGGGAAAGGGGAAGCAGGGTGGAAAGTAATCCTTAAAAACTGGCCCCTTGGGGACTTCCCTGGTGGCGCAGTGGTTAAGAATCCACCTGCCAATGCAGGGGACACGGGTTCGATCCCTGGTCAGCAAAGATCCCACATGCCGCGGAGCAACTAAGTCCTTGTGCCACAACTACTGAGCCTGCAGACCACAACTACTGAGGCTGCGGGCCACAACTACTGAGCCCATGCGCCACAACTACTGAAGCCTGTGCACCTAGAGCCCATGCTCCGCAACGAGAAGCCACCGCAATGAGAAGCACACGCTCTGCAACGAAGAGTAGCTCCTGCTCACCGTAACTAGAGAAAGCCCATGCGCAGCAACGAAGACCCAGTGCAGCCAAAAAAAACCCCCAAACACTGGCCCCTTAAAACTGGTGATATTTGATTCAGGTTTATGGACTATCCAATTATATTATAACAATGTACATTTCCTGATTTGGGTATTTGTACTGTGGTTATTAAGAGAATGTTTTGTTTTTAGGAAATACATCCTGAAGTATTTAGGAGAAGAGGGACATCATGTCTGCAACTTCCTCTAAAATGGTTTAGAAAAAAAAATAGCATGTGTATGTTGAGAAAGAATTATAAAGCAAATGTGATAGAAATGTTAACTTCTAGGTGAAGGGCATATGGGAAGTTTTTGTACTATTTTGTGACCTGTAATTCTGAAATTATGACAAAATAAAAAAGTTTTTAAAAAAAATCAGGCCAGTTGTGAACCTAGTGATCTGCTCTGGCTTGTAAATAATCAGCAAACTTTGAGCAGCCATCTCTGCGCCTTTGATGACGACAGGTAGATGCCTGTTCTTCATCTTCCACTTCACGTGACCCTCTTCTGTTGTCACCCTAGATGGCTGCAAAACTGAGGTGGATCCTCCATCCTACATGAGGCCTCTTGGTGCTTCTCTTCCCATCTCCATGACTTTCTCATCTATGTCACCTCAGCCACTTACTCTCCTGGACACAGCCTGAGCAGAATCACTACTCAGACAGCAGCTTCCTCTTTGTCCAGTTTGCATGCTAAATTATTCCACTTACTTAGTCTCTAATTTTTGCTGTCCCTCACTCCTCCTTCATCTTGAATTCAACTTGCCCCCTTGTCTGTCCTTCCATCCCACCCATCTGGCAAATCCCAACCCTGTATGAGGCCAGCCATATTCCTTTGTTGGGGCTATATCTGGATTGCTTGGGTTGTGCTGGAGGTGTCACATGACTGTGTTCATGGGGACCCTAAAAGTCATTGTAGAAAACTCTAAAGATAGAGTTACCATATTATCCAGCAATCCCACTCCTGGGCATACATCTGAACAAAACTATACTTCAAAAAGATACATGGGGGGGCACCTTCAAGATGGTGGAGGAGTAAGATGTGGAGATCACCTTCCTCCCTACAAATATATCAAAACTATATCAACATGTGGAACAACTCCCACAGAATACCTACTGAACGCTGGCAAAAGACCTCAGACTTCCTAAAAGATGCCTTCAGGTGACCTACATGCAGAGGCGGGGCCAAATCCAAAGCTGAACCCCAGGAGCTGTGTGAACAAAGAAGAGAAAGGGAAAACTCTCCCAGCAGCCTCAGGAGCAGCAGATTAAATCACCACAGTCAACTTGATGTACCCTGTATCTGTGGAATACCGGAACAGACAACGAATCATCCCAAAACTGAGGCGGTGGACTTTGGGAGCAACTGTAGACTTGTGGTTTGCTTTCTGCATCTAATTTGTTTCTGGTTTTATGTTTACCTTAGTTTAGTATTTAGAGTTTATTATCATTGGTAGATTTGTTTATGATTTGGTTGCTCTCTTCCTTTTTTAATTTTATATATATATATTTTTTCCTTTTTCTCTTTTTGTGAGTGTGTATGTGTATGCTTCTTTGTGTGATTTTGTCTGTAGAGCTTTGCTTTTGCATTTGTCCTAGGGTTCTGACTGTCCATTTTTTTTTGTTTGTTTTTTGTTTTAGTATAGTTTTTAGCACTTGTTATCATTGGTGGATTGTTTTTTGGATTTGGTTGGTCTCTTCTTTCGTTCTCTCTTATTTTTTATTACTTTTTATTTTTAATAATTTTTTCTTTTTAATACTTATTTATGTTATTTATTCTTTCTTGGCTCCTGCCTTCTTCCTTCCTTCCTTCCTTCCTTCCTTCCTTCCTTCCTTCCTTCCTTCCTTCCTTTCTTTCTTTCTTTCTTTCTTTCTTTCTTTCTTTCTTTCTTTTTTTTTTTCTTTTTTTCTTTCTTTTTTTCTTTTTTTCTTTTTTTCTTTTTTTTCTTTTCTTTTTTTTTTTTTTTTTTTTTTCTTTTCTTTTTTCTTTCTTCTTTTCTTTTTTTTTTTCTCTCTTTTTTTCTTTCTTTCTTTCTTTCTTTTTCTCCCTTTTCTTCTGAGCCATGTGGCTGACAGGGTCTTGGTGCCCTGGCCGGGTGTCAGGCCTGAGCCTCTGAGATGGGAGAACCGAGTTCAGGACATTGGTCCACCAGAGACCTCCCGGCCCCATGTAATATCAAACGGCGAAAGCTCTCTCAGGGATCTCCATCTCAATGCTAAGACCCAGCTCCACTCAACCACCAGCAAGCTACAGTGCTGGACACCCTATGCCAAACAACTAGCAAGACAGGAACGCAAACCCACCCATTAGCAGAGAGGCTGCCTAAAATCATAATAAATTCACAGACATGCCAAAACACACCACCAGCTGTGGTCCTGCCCACCAGAAAGACAAGATCCAGCCTCATCCACCAGAACACAGGCACCAGGCCTCTCCACCAGGAAGCCTACAAAACCCACTGAACCAACCTTAGCCACTGGGGGCAGACACCAAAAACAACAAGAACTACGAACCTGCAGCCTGCGAAATGGAGACCCCAAACACAGTAAGTTAAGCAAAATGAGAAGACAAATACACAGCAGATGAAGGAGCAAGGTAAAAACCCACCAGACCAAATAAATGAAGAGGAAATAGGCAGTCTACCTGAAAAAAGAATTCAGAGTGATGATAGTAAAGATGATCCAAAATCTTGGATGTAGAATGGAGAAAATACAAGAAACGTTTAACAAGGACCTAGAAAAACTAAAGAGCAAACAAACAATGATGAACAACACAATAAATGAAATTAAAAATTCTCTAGAAGGAATCAAGAGCAGAATAACTGAGACAGAAGAACAGATAAATGACTTGGAAGATAAAATAATGGAAATAACTACCACAGAGCAGAAAAAGAAAAAAGAATGAAAAAAATTGAGGACAATCTCAGAGACCTCTGGGACAACATTAAATGCACCAACATTCGAATTATAGGGGTCCCAGAAAAAGAAGAGAAAAAAAAAAAGGGACTGAGAAAATATTTGAAGAGACTACAGTTGAAAACTTCCCTAATATGGGTAAGGAAATAGTCAATCAAGTCCAGGAAGCACAGAGAGTCCCATACAGGATAAATCCAAGGAGAAACACACCAAGACACATATTAATCAAACTATCAAAAATTAAATATAAAGAAAAAATATTAAAAGCAGCAAGGGAAAAACAACAAATAGCATACAAGGGAATCCCCACAAGGTTAACAGCTGATCTTTCAGCAGAAACTCTGCAAGCCAGAAAGGAGTGCAGGGCATATTTAAAGTGATGAAAGGGAAAAACCTACAACCAAGATTACTCTACCCAGCAAGGATCTCATTCAGATTCGACAGAGAAATTAAAACCTTTACAGACAAGCAAAAGCTAAGAGAATTCAGCACCACCAAACCAGCTCTACAACAAATGCTAAAGGAACTTCTCTAGGCAGGACACACAAGAGAAGAAAAAGACTTACAATAACAAACCCAAAACAATTAAGAAAATGGTCATAGGAACATACATATTGATAAATACCTTAAATGTAAATGGACTAAATGCTCCAACCAAAAGACACAGACTGGCTGAATGGATACAAAAACAAGACCCATACGTATGCTGTCTACAAGAGACCCACTTCAGACCTAGGGAGACATACAGACTGAAAGTTAGGGGATGGAAAAAGATATTCCATGCAAATGGAAATAGCTGGAGTAGCAATTTTCATATCAGACAAAATAGTCTTTAAAATAAAGACTATTACAAGACAAAGAAGGCCACTACATAATGATCAAGGGATCAACCCAAGAAGAAGGTATAACAATTGTAAATATTTAGACACCCAATATGAGAGCACCTCAATACATAAGGCAAATGCTAAGAGCCATAAAGTGGAAATGGACAGTAACAAAATAATAGTAGTGGTCTTTAACACCCCATTTTCACCAATGGACAGATCATCCAAAATGAAAATAAATAAGGAAACACAAGCTTTAAATGATACATTAAACAAGATGGACTTAATTGATATTTATAGGACATTCCACCCAAAAACAGCAGATTACACTTTCTTCTCAAATGCTCATGGAACATTCTCCAGGATAGATCATATCTTGGGTCACAAATCAAGCCTTGGTAAATTTAAGAAGTATGAAATTGTATCAAGTATCTTTTCCGACCACAGCGCTATGAGACTAATATCAATTACAGGAAAAAATCTGTAAAAAATAGAAACACATGGAAGCTAAACAATACACTACTAATAACCAAGAGATCAGTGAAGAAATCAAAGAGGAAATCAAAAATACCTAGAAACAAAT
This sequence comes from Balaenoptera musculus, assembly GCF_009873245.2. NCBI lineage: Eukaryota > Metazoa > Chordata > Mammalia > Artiodactyla > Balaenopteridae > Balaenoptera > Balaenoptera musculus. Next base: position 38,586,719 of record NC_045786.1, read on the forward strand.
GACAACGAAAACTCGACCACCCAAAACCTATGGGATGCAGCAAAAGCAGTTCTAACAGGGAAGTTTATAGCAATACAATCCTACCTCAAGAAACAAGAAACGTCTCAAATAAACAACCTAACCTTGCACCTAAAGCAATTAGAGAAAGAAGAACACAAAAACCCCAAAGTTAGCAGAAGGAAAGAAATCATAAAGATCAGATCAGAAATAAATGAAGGAAATGATAGCAAAGATCAATAAAACTAAAAGCTGGTTCTTTGAAAAGATAAACATAATTGATAAACCGTTAGCCAGACTCATCAAGAAAAAAAGGGAGGAGACTCAAATCAATAGAATTAGAAATGAAAAAGGAGAAGTAACAAGTGACACTGCAGAAATACAAAGGATCATGAGAGATTACTACAAGCAACTATATGCCAATAAAATGGACAGCTTGGAAGAAATGGACAAATTCTTAGAAAAGCACAACCTTCTGAGACTGAACCAGGAAGAAATAGAAAATATAAACAGACCAATCACAAGCACTGAAATTGAAACTGTTATTAAAAATCTTCCCACAGGGCTTCCCTGGTGGCGCAGTGGTTGAGAATCTGCCTGCCAATGCAGGGGACATGGGTTCGAGCCCTGGTCTGGGAAGATCCCACATGCCGTGGAGCAACTGGGCCCGTGAGCCACAACTACTGAGCCTGCGCGTCTGGAGCCTGTGCTCCGCAACAAGAGAGGCCACGATAGTGAGAGGCCCGCGCACCACGATGAAGAGTGGCCCCCGCTTGCCACAACTGGAGAAAGCCCTCGCACAGAAACGAAGACCCAACACAGCCAAAATAAAATAAATAAATAAACAAATGTGGGGTTAAAAAAAAAAAAAAAAAAAAACCCAAAGCCAAAAAAAACTATATTAAGATGTATTTAAAAAAAAAAAAATCTTCCAACAAACAAAAGCTCAGGACGAGACGGCTTCACAGGCGAATTCTATCAAACATTTAGAGAAGAGCTAACACCTATCCTTCTCAAACTCTTCCAAAATATAGCAGAGGAAGGAACACTCCCAAACTCATTCTACAAGGTTACCATCACCCTGATACCAAAACCAGACAAAGATGCCACAAAAAAAGAAAACTACTGGCCAATGTCACTGATGAACATAGATGCAATAATCCTCAACAAAATACTAGCAAACAGAATCCAACAGCACACTGAAAGGATCATACAACATGATCAAGTGAGGTTTATCCCAGGAATGCAAGGATTCTTCAATATACGCAAATCAATCAATGTGATACACCATATTAACAAACTGAAGGAGAAAAACCATATGATCATCTCAGTAGATGCAGAAAAAGCTTTTGACAAAATTCAACACCCATTTATGACAAAAACTCTCCAGAAAGTAGGCACAGAGGGAACTTACCTCGACATAATAAAGGCCATATATGACAAACCCCCAGCTAACATCGTTCTCAATGGTGAAAAACTGAAACCATTTCCACTAAGGTCAGGAACAAGACAAGGTTGCCCACTCTCAGCACTATTATTCAACATAGTTTTGGAAGTTTTAGCCACAGCAATCAGAGAAGAAAAAGAAATAAAAGGAATCCAAATCGGAAAAGAAGAAGTAAAACTGTCACTGTTTGCAGATGACATGATACTGTACATAGAGAATCCTAAAGATGCTACCAGAAAACTACTAGAGCTAATCAATGAATTTGGTAAAGTAGCAGGATACAAAATTAATGCACAGAAATCTCTTGCATTCCTATAGACTAATGATGAAAAATCTGAAAGAGAAATTAAGGAAACAATCCCATTTACCATTGCAACAAAAAGAATAAAACACCTAGGAATAAACCTACCTAAGGAGACAAAAGACCTGTATGCAGAAAACTGTAAGACACTGATGAAAGAAATTAAAGATGATACAAACAGATGGAGAGATATACCATGTTCTTGGATTGGAAAAATCAACATGTGAAAATGATTATACTACCCAAAGCAATCTACAGATTCAGTGCAATCCCTATCAAACTACCAATGGCATTTTTCACAGAACTAGGACAAAAAATTTCACAATTTGTATGGAAACACAAAAGACCCGGAAAAGCCAAAGCAATCTTGAGAAAGAAAAACAGAGCTGGAGGAATCAGGCTCCCTGACTTCAGACTATAGTACAAAGCTACAGTAGTCAAGCCAGTATGGTACTGGCACAAAACCAGAAATATAGATCAATGGAACAGGATAGAAAGCCCAGAGATAAACCCACACACATATGGTCACCTTATCTTTGATAAAGGAGGCAAGAATATACAATGGAGAAAAGACAGCCTCTTTAATACGTGGTGCTGGGAAAACTGGACAGCTACATGTAAAAGAATGAAATTAGAACACTTCCTAACACCATACACAAAAATAAACTCAAAATGGATTAAAGACCTAAATGTAAGGCCAGACACTATAAAACTCTTAGAGGAAAACATAGGCAGAACACTCCATGACATAAAACACAGCAAGATCCTTTTTGAGCCACCACCTAGAGAAATGGAAATATAAACAAATGGGACCTAATGAAACTTAAAAGCTTTTGCACAGCAAAGGAAACCGTAAACAAGATGAAAAGACAACCCTCAGAATGGGAGAAAATATTTGCAGACGAAGCAACTGACAAAGGATTAATCTCCAAAATATAGAAGCAGCTCATGCAGCTCAATAACAAAAAAACAAAAAACCCAATCCAAAAATGGGCAGAAGACCTAACTAGACATTTCTCCAAAGAAGACATACAGATGGCCAACAAACACATGAAAAGATGCTCAACATCACTAATCATTAGAGAAATGCAAATCAAAACTACAATGAGGTATCACCTCACCCCGGTCAGAATGGACATCATCAAAAAATCTACAAACAATAAATGCTGGAGAGGGTGTGGAGAAAAGGGAACCCTCTTGCACTGTTGGTGGGAATGTAAATTGATACAGCCACTATAGAGAACAGTATGGAGGTTCCTCAAAAAACTAAAAATAGAACTACCATATGACCCAGCAATCCCACTACTGGGCATATACCCTGAGAAAACCATAATTCAAAAAGAGTCATGTACCACAATGTTCATTGCAGCTCTATTTACAATAGCCAGGACATGGAAGCAACCTAAGTGTCCATTGACAGAGGAATGGATAAAGAAGATGTGGCACATATATACAATGGAATATTACTCAACCATGAAAAGAAACGAAATTGAGTTATTTGTAGTGAGGTGGATGGACCTAGAGAGAAAAACATATACCGTATGCTAACACATATATATGGAATCTAAAAAAAAAAAAAGGTTCTGATGAACCTAGGGGCAGGACAGGAATAAAGACACAGACATAGAGAATGGACTTGAGGACATGGGGAGGGGGCAGGTTAAGGTGGGACACAGTGAGAGAGTGGCATGGACATATATACACTACCAAATGTAAAATAGATAGCAAGTGAGAAGCAGCCGCATAGCACAGGGAGATCAGCTCTGTGCTTTGTGTCCCCCTAGAGGGATGGGATAGGGAGGGTGGGATGGAGACACAGAGGGAGGAGATATGGGGATGTATGTATATGTATAGCTGATTCACTTTGTTATACAGCAGAAACTAACACAGCATTGTAAAGCAGCTGTACTCCAATAATGATGTTAAAAAAAAAAAGATACATGCACCCCAATGTTCACTGCAGCACTATTTACAATAGCCAAGACATGGAAGCAACCTAAATGTCCATCAACAGATGAATGGATAAAGAAGATATGGTATAGGGGCTTCCCTGGTGGCACAGTGGTTGAGAATCTGCCTGCCAATGCAGGGGACACGGGTTCGAGCCCTGGTCTGGGAAGATCCCACATGCCGCAGAGCAACTAGGCCCGTGAGCCACAACTACTGAGCCTGCGCGCCTGGAGCCTGTGCTCCGCAACAAGAGAGGCCGCGATAGTGAGAGGCCTGCGCACCGCGATGAAGAGTGGCCCCCACTTGCCACAGCTAGAGAAAGCCCTCGCACAGAAACGAAGACCCAACACAGTCATAAAAATTTAAAAAAAAACAAAAAACAGAAAACAAACAAAAAGAAGATATGGTATATATATATATATATATACAGTGGAATATTACCCAGCCATTAAAAAAAAGAATGAAATAATGTCATTTGCAGCAACGTAGATGGACCTAGAGATTATTATACTAAGTGAAGTAAGCCAGACAGAGAAAGACAAATATCATATGATACCACTCATATGTGGAATATAAAAAAAAAAAAAGACACAAATGAACTTATTTACAAAACAGAAATAGATCCATAGACATAGAAAACAAACTTATGGTTACCAAAGGGGAAAGATGCAGGAGGGATAAATTAGGAGTTTGGAATTAACATATACACACTGTTATATATAAAATAGATAACCAACAGGGACCTACTGTATAGCACAGGGAACTATACTCAGTATTTTGTAATAACCTATAAGGGAAAAGAATCCGAAAAAGAATACATATATAATATATATATTATATATAATATATAGATATATATAACTGAATCCCTGTGCTATACACCTGAAACTAATACAACATAGTAAATCTACTATACTTCAATTTGAAAAAAGAAGTCATTGTAACCAGTCTCAAGCCTTCAACACAGCCAATCTTCCCTAGTAAGTTTAACCTTTTTTTTTCTTCATGAGAATTATTTCAAACTTTCCTATCTCCTCCTTTACTCACAGCAGATGACCTTAACTTTACACCAAACCTTTAAACTCACTGTCATCCGCACAAATTCTTCTCTTTAGCTTTCTGTAGCAATGGGAGAGTATTTGACCAACCCTGCCAAGGCTGGTACTTCTGCTGGAGCAATGACTCCCTCTCTGTTCCATCTTCTCACCAAGAACCTAACTTACTATCACTTACCCCTCTCTGACCTTAGTCTTTAACCTCTCCCTTTCTACGGCTTCCTTCCTATAAACACTGCCATAACAATATACCATAGACTGGGTGGTTTAAACAAGAGACACTTATTTTCTCACAGTTCTGGAGGCTGGAAGCACAAGATCAGGTGACTAGCATGGTCAGGACCCTCTTCCAGGCTTGCAGATGGCCAGATTTCTCATTGTGTGCTCATGAGGCTTTTCTCCATGTGTTCATGTGGAGAGAGAGAGAGAGCTCTGGTGTCTCTTCCTCTTCTAATAATGGCACTAATTCCATCATGAGGACCTCACCCTCATGACCTTATCTAAATCTAGTCACCTGCCAGCAGACCCACCTCCTAATACCAACACATTGGTGGTTAGGGCTTCGACATAAGAATCTGGTGGGAGACACAAACATTCAGTCCATAGTAAACACTTACATCTTTTTCTTTAGTGGTGGGGAGCTAAAGCCAACTTCCCATCTGAAAGCACCAACTGGTTTTTCCTCATATTGTTAAACCTACTTAATTAGAAAATACTCTTTCAACAAGCATACAGATTGATTTTATTGTTCTACTCCTCATTACTTTAATCTCTGACACCTCCCACTCCCCCACTGCCACAGGGCAGACTCTTTTTCATGGAATAAGTATGCCTCCCGGAGGAACTGGAGCTTTTTAGAGCCAGCCCTGTGGGTCAGCCCATGCTAGTCGGGGCACTCAGTACCACTGTGTAATTTTAAGGAAGGTGCAGAATATTCCTCGACTTGGGTTTTCCCATCTCTCAAAGGAGGGGTTGAGGCCCAGGCACCCCTTGGGGTCCTCCCTGGCCCAGGAGTATTAGTACTGGCCAAGAGGGAATGGCAATGACCAGACTCTTGCCCCCTGAAGCTGCTCCCAGGAAGATGAGGCGATGTCACCTTTCCCAGCAGCCAGGGGGCAAGTGTGACTTCCCTGGGCAGTCACACCTGTGTCGCTCTCACTTCTGGAGAAGGGGGCAGCCTTGTGCATTGAATAATGAGAGGGCTTTAGAGAGACCAGGACTTGACTCTTTACCAGCTGTGTGGCTTCGGGCAGGTCCCCTCACCTCTCTGACTCTGAGTTCCCTATTCTGTGGAAAGGGGGAATTTACTCTCTACTTCACATCTGAAAGGACTGGATGAGATAACACTGGTAAGGCTCTTGCCACTGTACAGAATCGGGGGCACAGCAAGTGCGAGCCCTCTCCCTCCCTACCTCCAGCCTGGCAGAGAGAGCCAGGGAGCCCACAGAGTCTGCCAATGTGGCCAGCACAGGTGTCTGGGCCAATGAGGGCAGCAACTCCGCTCACACACTGGCACTATTGTTCCAGCCAGAGAGACTGGACATGAACGTGACTCTTGGGAGGGGGGAAGGGCAGGGCAGAGGCAGAGAAAATCTGTGAGCAGAGGAGTGTCATAGAAAGCTCTGCTCCTTAAACAGGGCCTCGCGGCCTGCCAGCATCCTGAAAATCTCTGGGAACAGTAGCTCACTTCCGTCGGGGCTGTGCCATCAACTCAAAAGTGTTCTTGGTGCACAGGAGTGTTCTTTGTGCTAGAGTCCATCACCCAGCTTGACAAAGCCTCTTCTGGGGCCTCCATGGTTCCTTCCTGTGGGCAGCCTGAGCCCTCACCCCCACCTCCATTATCTCGCATGAGCCTCACACTCTGTGAAATACCTGGGAAAAAAATCCAACAGCCCACTGACATCAGTTTGCTAAAGCTGCTGTAACAAAGTACTACAGACTGAGTGGCTTAAACAACAGAAATTCATTTTCTCACAATTCTGAAGGCTAGAAGTCCAAGGTAAAGGTGTCAGCAGGGCTGGTTTCTTCTGAGACCCCTCTCCTTGGCTTGTAGATGGTGCCTTCTTCCTGTGTCTTCACATCGTCTTCCCTCTGTAACTGTGTCCAAATTCCCTCTTCTTATAAGGATACCAGTCGTATAGGATTAGGGCCCACCCTGATGACCTCATTTTACCTTAATTACCTCTTGAAGACCCTATCTCCAAATACAGTCACATTCTGGGACTTCCCTGGCGGTCCAGTGGTTAAGACTCCATGGTTCCACTGCAGGGGGCTCAGGTTTGATCCGTGGTCAGGGAACGAAGATCCCCATTTGCCAGGCGGTGAGGCCAAAAAAAACCCAAAACAAAAGCAAACAACAACAAACAACAAAATACAGTCCCGTTCTGAGATGCTGGGAGATAGGACTTCCTCTAATTATTCCCACTTCTCAGAGGAGGAAACCGAGTCACCGAGTGGTGAAGTCACATCTCACAGCTAGAAGGTGATGGAGTTAGGATATAAAAGTGGGCAGTCTGGTGCCCAAGCAGGCTCCTATCACTGCACCCCACAGCCTAAAAGTGGGTCAGCCTGTCTTGTCCTTTCCGCACTCAATCTCAACCAGCTACATTTCCCAGCTGGCCTCATTCACTGCCTGACCACGCCAGGCCCTGCTGGGCTTGGGGAGAGGGTGACAGGCCAGGATTCTCCACAGCTGCCATTTCATCTGCAATCACATTTAAAATTTCCCTCCATCTCGAGCATATCTTACCCAGGGGTGTGCTTTCTCAGACCTCCCTGCGATGAGAGAGAGGACGGAGAGAAGCGTATGGGGCTGGCCCAGATCCCATCCCCACAGCCCGGCTTCCACATGGCTGAGCAGGAACTCTGGGGCAGACGCACACAAAGGAGGGCTTTGAGGTGGCTCCAGCCAGGCCCAAGCTGATCCCCTCTTCCCCCTGGTGCGTCACTTGCCCCAATCTGGGCCTCCCTGTGAGCCTGATTTAACGGAAAACTGTGGGCCGTGAGAAGTTCCTTGTGACACACTAATCCCAGCCTGCTGACTGGACCACGCCCCCAGAGGAGGCAACCTCCAGGCCCTGGAGGACACAGGCACCAGGTGTCCCAAGGAGGAGCTGCTGACTTGGCAGGTAAGTCAGTAGCAGGGACCTGGCTGGGCCAGGAAGACCAGGACTAGGGTGAGGAGTCAGTGGTGGGGAGACCACATCTCAGGCTGCTCAAAAACTGAAACCAGCTATCCATTTTTCAGGTTGAGCCAGACCAACCTGATGGCGGACTTAGCAAATAAAAATATAGGATACCCAGTTAAATGTGAATTTCAGATGAACAACAAATACTTTTTTAGGATAAGTATGTCCCAAATTTATATGGCACATACTTAAACACTTCAAAAAAACTTTTGCTCATCAGAAACTCACATGTAATTGGGCATTCTGTATTTTAACTGGCAACCCTAGATGGCAGGGAAGAGCCTCGACACGGAGTGAGGGGTGGGTATTTTCTCTTGTATACAGCGCATAAATCAATATGTAAAAAATCAGAGTTAGTAGATTAGGCATATTTTAAAAAGAGTTGCTGTACTGACTTTAACCCTCTATTTCTAAGATCTAGGATCTTGTCCTGATGAGCTGCCTAGCTGGCTGGGGGGTGTCTAGCTGGCTGGGGGTGTCTAGCCACTGTCTCTCCTGTCTGAGCCCCTTGCTCAGGGAGTTCTATCAGCCTCTCCCTTTCTGTTCCAGCAAAATCCAAGGGAGAGCACAGTCGTATTTCAGTCTGTCTTGTATGTATGCCTGCATATTTGGAAGTCTACCTGCTAGAAAGCTGACTTAGATTTTATTCCTGTTAGTGGATGACAGCCCCCAGAACCTCCCTGCCCTGCTGGGTCTGTGGAGTGGGAGAGGCAGGAAATGGGAGATCCTCAGATATTCCCTGGCACCCTCTAAGTCTCTCTGTGCAAGTTGGGGTAATGATCAGTATGATGCTAAGAAAGGGAAGGGGAACTATGTTTTAGAGCAAAACACTGTGCTAGGTACCCTACAGAAATTATAGGATCTTCATTACAACTCTATTTGGTAAGTGTGGTTATTATCCCCAATTTGCAGATGAAGAAACTGAGGCTCAGAAAGGTTAAATAACTTGTCTAAGCTCATATGGGTGGTAAATGACCAAGCCTGATTCAAACCTGGTTCTCTCTGACCCTAAAGGGTTTTCTGTGACACCAGCTCTCCTAGGGAGTTTGCCTGGAGATGTCTTGGCTCTAGGTGTCAAAGCAAGTCTTGGTCTCAGGCAGACATAGGTTCAAGTCCCACCTCTGCTACTAATCAACAGTGAACAGATGACAGAACTGACCAACGGGAACCTGGTCAGAGGCAGGAGCAGGGTGGTGACGGGTCTGGGGACATTTAGGTAGGAGAGGGGAAAATCTGGAAATAGAAGAGTTGTCTCCAAAAATACTCAGTGGGTTGTCATGTGCGCAATGGATGAAATTGGTTCTGGTGGGCAGGCACTGCTTCTGTGTTCATTATTTAATTAAATCCTCATAAACTTCCATCTCCCTTTTACAGGGGACAACCAAGATACAGGTTAAATCACAAAGCTTGCAAATGGAAGAGAGAATTTGAACCCAGGTCTAACTTTTGCCACAACAGGCTGCCTCTTGATGCTGATGGAAAGTTCACAGCTTGGTCTTAAGTCCCGATCCCTGGCTATTGCGGGCTGTGTGACCTTGGACAAGTCACTTATTCTCCTGGGCCTGTTTCCTCCTATGTAGAATGGGAATAATAATGCTGGCTCCCAGACAATGGATTTGAAAATAGCGCATCACAAGGCACAGAACACGCACCCAGTTATGGTTATGTAACTAGCCATCACCCCTCTGGAGAGTTAATTCACTGGAACGGGGCCATCCACTAGGCTGGGAAGTTTCTGAGGTGCCCCTTTGGGCTGGAAAAGGAGGGCCACAAATGGGAGGATGGATTGCCTTATCCTGCAGTGATCATGTAACTGAGAATGGAGGCCGATCCTAGTTTTTCCCTGGCTGGGCCAACTCATCTTAAGAACTGAGGTTTGAGGTATTTTTGTGTGTGTTCCTTCTCAAAGGGGTGTTTCCCAAAGTGTAGCCCAAGAACCACCTCCTTCGGAGCCACCGGGGGTGCTGTTTTAAAGTATAGATGCCCGGGCCCCAGTTCAGACCTCCTGAGTCAGAATCACAGGTGCAGGGCCCAGGCATCTGCATTTCTAACAAATGCTCCACCTGATTCTGATGCACTCAAAAGTTTGACATCCACTGTTCTGAGACAATAACAGAACAGTTTCTCCATATCACTGCAGCCCTGACTTCCTCTCCTAGGAAGGAGGCTGCCTGGAGAGGCCAGGACAGAAGAAGTGGGGTCCTTCTTTTTCCGAGCACTCCGAGTCTTCCAGAGGCAGCATGTCAGAGGGGGTGAGTACCCCTGTGCCCTGGGGCTCCCCTCCATCCACCTTCCCTCCTTCCCTTTCTCCCTTCCTGTTTCTCTGTCATCTGGTCTGCTCAGGGTTATGGGCGTTCACCCCTACAACCTCTCTGTGGTCCCTGACCCCACCCAAAGGGAGGAAGCTCAACAGTGACCTTGGGCAAAAGCACTAGTTTAGGGTCTGAGCAGACCCATTTGACTGGCTTGCTCAGGTTGCTGGGGGTCTCTTCCTGTCTTTTCCTGACTTCTCTCTGCCCAGGCGGGCACATTCCGCATGGTCCCTGAAGAGGAACAGGAGCTCCGTGCCCAACTGGAGCGGCTTACAACCAAAGACCATGGACCTGTCTTTGGCCAGTGCAGCCAGCTGCCCCGCCACACCTTGCAGAAGGTGAGGTGGCCCCGGGGTGTGCAGAGGGACAGGGTAGAGAGGCAACAAGGGGGAATGTTGACAGCATCCTCTCTCCTGTAGAAAGGTCCAGCACCAGCTCTCCAGGTCATTCTGGACCTAAAGGACTGGTTTGTTCTAGGGGCTATTCTGAAGGTCAGGGCCATGGCAGCAGTTGGGGTGACCAGATGTCCAGGCCAGCCTATTCCAAGACTATGGCACCAACAGTGTTCCCTGAAACCAATGCCGAGACCTAGGGCTTCTGGACCAGGGATCATCCTAGACTCAGATGTGAGGAACATTGGTTTGCAATGGCCTTGGAGAACAGGGATCCAACTGCTGCCCCCACTGGATAGGAAAAGGCCTGAGTTCTAATACCAGACCGACTTCCAACTTGCTGTGTGACCTTGAGCAAACTTCTTTCCCTCTTTGGGTCTTGCTTTCTGTACCTATGAAAGAAGGTTGTTGGACCAGTTCAGAGTTTATCAGACTGTGCTCTGTGGAGGGTGGCAGAGCTGTCTTGGGGTTGAGCTGGACCCGGGCTCCTGGCTTCCATCTCTGCTCCCTGGGCGTCTCAAGGGAAAGGTGCTCTGAGATCCCCCAGACCTGCCTTTCCCCCTCATGCCATCCAAGGAAAGAGCTGCCCCTGGCATGCTGAGGAGTTCTCCAGGCTCAGCCAAGGGGAGGAATAGGAGGCGGAGGACAGGCTGCCATCTGCCTGGTATCTTTGATTTTGGAAAGATCAGAAATGAGCCTGGGAGGCAGCAGAGTGAAGCGATTAAAAGTCCAACCTGGGGCTTCCCTGGTGGCGCAGTGGTTAAGAATCCGCCTGCCAATGCAGGGGACACGGGTTCAAGCCCTGGTCCGGGAAGATCCCACATGCCGCGGAGCAACTAAGCCCGTGCGCCACAACTACTGAGCCTGCACTCTAGAGCCTGCGAGCCACAACTACTGAGCCCACGAGACACAACTACTGAAGCCCGCACGCCTAGGGCCCGTGCTCTGCAACGAGAAGCCACTGCAGTGAGAAGCCCGCGCACCGCAACGAAGAGTAGCCCCCGCTCTCCACAACTAGAGAAAGCCCTCGGGCAGCAACAAAGATCCAACCCAGCCAAAAATAAATAAATAAATAAATAAATAATAAATTAAAAAAAAAAAAAAAAGTCCAACCTGAGTAAGAGTTTCAGCTTCACCCCTTTTTATCTGGGTGACCTTGGTCAAGAATACCTTGACCTCTACGAGCCTCAGTCTGCTCACCCTGAGAAATGGGGATGAGATTACAACCTTCCTGTGATGGATTGTGGCAAAGATTTAAAAACATAATGTATCTAAAGGACTTAGCAGTGTGCTCAGTCAGGGCTCCAGTAGGCTGTTGTGATTAGAAACGTTTAGCTCTCTGGCTGTCTCCTCAAACAAACCCAGGATGAAAGTTTGACCTAATTTTCTCCAAATGTAAATGGCAGTCTGAGGTGCTGCCAGTGCAGAAGCTGCCCTTGTGGGCAGAGCAGCGATGGCCCCAGCTGCCACGCCCTCTGCCCCTCAGCCGGTCTGGCACCTGGAGGAGCCTCCCGCACCCGCGCCTACCTGACTTCGTGCCTGCACCCCACCCCTGTTCCAGGCCAAGGACGAGCTGAATGAGAGGGAGGAGACCCGGGAGGAGGCGGTGCGGGAGCTGCAGGAGCTGGTGCAGGGGGAGGCAGCCTCGGGGCAGGAGCTGGCCGTGGCCGTGGCGGAGAGGGTGCAGGGAAAGGACAGCGCCTTCTTCCTGCGCTTCATCCGTGCGCGGAAATTCCACGTGGGCCGAGCCTACGAGCTGCTCAGAGGTGAGGCCTGCGCAGGATGGGTGGCCCTGGGAAGGCTGCGGGGGGTGGGGAGTGAGGGGGGAAGGGGGGAAGGTCATGAGGAGGGCGTTGACCCTCACCCAGGCACTGAGACCGACTCCTTCACTTCCCTCCCATTCCCTGTGCCGTGCAAGTCACTCTCTCTGAGCCTCCTTATCCTTACCTGTAAAATGGGTGTGTGGACTAAATAGCCTTCAAGATCCCTTTCAGCTCTGACAATGAATGGATGAGTCTGGCAGGACCAGATTCCTAGAGGTCTGGCCCCGCCTCTCCACTCTCCGAGTCTCAATGAGCAGAACTGAGTCACCCAAATTGGGTGCCCAAATTGGGGGAGTTTCCTCTCTCACCCCTGCTCTCCCCTTCCCCACCCGCCCAGCCTAGGTTTTGGCTCTGGAGCACTGCAGGGAAGATGGGTATGAGCTTGACTCCCCTCAGGTACCCAAACCTCATGCATAGTAGAATTGAAGATGGTGCCAGCCCTGGGAGTGAGTCCCAAGGACAGAACCACCCTGGCTGTGCCCACGGGATGAAGACCAGTGTCTTAAGGAAATCAAGTCCTTGGTGCTGGTGGAGGGAAGGGGTGTCTGAGCAGGCCCTATGCAGCCTGATGATTCTCCTTCTTCCTTCCTTCCGCAAATGGTAATTCTCTGCTGTGCTTTGCCAACCGCTGTTTTAGGCCAAAGGATGTGGCAGAGAACAAAGCAGACAAGAACTGCCGGCCCTCGTGGGTCTTATAGTCTAATGGTGGAAATAATAAACCAGACAAATAAAATAAAAATATACAGAGAAAAATAAAGAAGGTGGATATAAAGGACTGAGGGGTCGAAGTTTTAGGTAAAGAGGCTAGGAAGGCTCCAGTGCAAAGAGAACTTTTAGAGAAAAACTCGAAGGAAATGAGATGCCTGGGGAAAGAGCAGTAGGGCAGAGGGTACAGCAAGGACGAAGGCTAGGTGGTGGGAACGGGCCTGGAGTGTTGGACGAGCAGCGAGGAGGTCAGTGGCCTTCCCTTGGCAAATGCCTCCCCAGACCTCCTCTGGGGCTGGTCCCTCCGGGGTTTGGTGGAAGAGACAATCGCAGATAGGCGGGGACCTGTTCAGGATGGGTCAGGGTGGGGTTAGTGGGTGGTGGGAGTGCCGCTGGAGTCAGAGAGGGCCTCTGTGTCCTGCTTTGGGTTTTATCTGGGGGTCATTTTCCCACCCCCACCCCCTCAGCTAACCCTGTGCCCAACTGAGAAACCCTGTGGCTCTTCCCTTGGGAAAGAGAAAACTACCAAATAGTAATTGTCCTTAGATTTAGGATTACATCTTGTGTTTTTACAGTGTGCTCACGGCGTTTGTACCTGGAATCTTGTTTGATTACCACAGCAATTTGGTGAGATAGGCCAATGTTATCGTCCTATTTTTTGGAGAGGTAATATGGGGCACAGAAAGGTTGAGTATCCTGCTGGCTTACACAGAGCATGTAGGTGGAGGAGCCTGGGTCTCTGGAGGCCCACCATGTGCCACCCCAGCATGGGCTGGCTCCCAGAGGGGCCTCTTCTGCTCCCCCTCTGCCAGGCTATGTGAACTTCCGGCTGCAGTACCCAGAGCTCTTCGACAGCCTGTCCCTGGAGGCTGTCCGCTGCACTGTCGAGGCTGGCTACCCTGGTGTCCTCTCCAGTCGGGACAAGTATGGCCGAGTGGTCATGCTCTTCAATATTGAGAACTGGGACTCTGAAGAAATCACCTTTGATGAGGTCAGTGGGGATTCGCCTGGCTCCCTCCCATCCCCTGGGCTGGGCTCCCTCCTCCAAACCTGGCCTCTATTGGACCCTCATTCCTGGCTCCCCAGGAGGCGAGGTTTGTGGGGGAATGGCCAGTAGCTCATGGCACCAGGCCCTTTGCCGGCAGGAGGAGAAGTCCTAGGATGTGCCATGGCAGCTGGAAAACCCAGCAGCTTTGCAGGCAGGGCCCACTGGCCAGTACATGGCTGCCCCCTGGTATCCCTGCCAAGTGGGAGTGACAGCTGTGGGCCACGAGCTGGGATCAGCCCTGCCAAATGCTGAAAGCTGAGAGCGACACAGACCATATATATATATATATATATATATATATATATATATGTGTGTGTGATTTCACTTGTCAAGCCTTTAAGAGAGCTGTCCTAGTGGGGGAGCTAGGGTTTATCTTGGGAGAACTTTGGCATGTGCCACCAGGCCTTAAAAGAAAAGTACAAACTTATTTTAGAAAATGCTGCCTAGTAGTCACAACACCATTTACTTAAAAAAGTCCATCGTTTTCCCCAGGGGCTTGAGATGCCGTCTTTATCATATTCTGCATCTTCATATGTGCTTGGATCTATTTCTGGACTTTCTATTCTATGCCATTGGTCTGTCTTTTCATGCTCCAATATCACACAGTTTTAATTATAGAGATGGTGTAGAATGTTTAATATCTGTTGGGATTAGTTCTGTCCTTAATGCTTCCCCTTTTCAGGGCTTTTCTAGCTATTCTTGCATGTTTACCTTTCCTTATGAACTTTAGAATTAATTTATTAAGCTCTAGGAGAAATGTCAGGAGATTTTTATTGGTATAACATTAATGTAAATAACAAACTTGGGGAGAAACAGCATCTTTATGAATGCAACATCCATGGACAGTGGTACTATCCACAAAAAAGGGATGCCTTCCTTTTTACATTTTGAGCTTCCAGGAGTGTTTTAAAGTTTTCAAACCTTATGCATGTTTGTCAATAAGTTTGTCGTAAGTATTTATTTTATTGTTGCTATAGGTGGGACTTTCTCTGCCATTATATCTCCTACTTGGTTATTTTTGGTATCTATGAAGATCATTGGTTTTGTATGTTAATTTCATATCCTGGTATTTTTACTGAATTCTTCTGTTATTTATGTTACTCAGATAAATGACTCTCTCAGATTTTCTAAGAATACTATCATATTATCTGTAAATGGGGGACATGTTTTCTTTTCCTCTTCTAGTTCTTATACCCTTGATTTAATAAAAAAAAAAAACAAAACAACTTGGATGCACTGGCCACTACTTCCAACACAGTTGAATAGTGGTGGGGAAAGTGCACATGCTTATCTTGTTCCTGATCATATTAGGGATGCCTGTAGTGTTTGCTACTGAATAGGATACTGGCTTTAGGACTGAGGCATACATATGTATGGTAAGGAAGAGACTTACAAATATTTTTTCTTGTTACATAAGTGATATCTACTCATTTTAGAAAATACCAAAAAAATCACAAATTTAAAATCATCCTCAATTCTACCACCCAGAGATTTCTACCACTGACATCCTTCCAGCCTATTTTTTCTAGAAACCTAGAAACATATGTGAACGCATATGCACACAGACATACACATTTTTTCTTATAAAAATGGGATTGTACTCTACAATAATATACCATGAATGGATATCTTTCTGTATCATTAGTCTTATATATCACCGCTCTAGAATACTCCATGGCATGAATATACCATAATTTCACCAGTCCCTTATTGCTGGACATTTAGGTTGTTCCACTATTATAGGGGTACAAGGATAAACACTGGCATCTAACCGTGGATATGACATTGAAGATTATTTTCTTGGCATACATTCACAGGGGTGGACTGTCCCAGCTCAAAGCCTGTGACAAATTACCTCTGGGAAGGGGTATACCAGTTGGCTCTCCCGTTAGGAACTTGAGTCTTAACTGTCTTTGTGGGTTGGATCTTACAGCCCGTTCACGTTGTGCCCAAGATCTTGCAGGCATACTGTTTCATCCTGGAGAAACTACTGGAGAATGAGGAAACTCAAATTAATGGCTTTTGCATCATTGAGAACTTCAAGGGCTTTACCATGCAGCAGGCTGCCGGACTTCGGGCTTCAGATCTCAGGAAGATGGTGGACATGCTCCAGGTGAGGCCACAGAACCCTGTCCTGCAGGAGCCTCTCACAGGTGGGAAGGATGGGAGGCTGGGCCGGGTTTCCCAGTTTAATGATGCTGGCAGGGACATTAGAAGACAGCCGCCTAGTGCCCAAAAGAGCAATGACAATCACAGCCCCAGCCACAAACACTTCGTGGTGAGCAACATTTTGCCACGTGTTCACATTCATTAATTCATTAACTCCTTAAAAGCATTCTCTCCCTGCTTCCCTGCTTCGCTTTACAAACCTGGAAACCTAGGCTCAGAGATTTGAGTGACTTCTCAAGGTCACACAGCTATCAAGTGGCAGAGGCGGGACTTGAACCTACACCTTCCGACCTAGAATCCCATTCTCTGTACACATATGTCATGCTGCCTCCCTCTGGATGTGAATTTATCCTGAGAAAGAGATATCATTAATGATCCTGACAACTCATTCCTATATACTGATGTGTCAGAAGTCCTTTCTTACAGCTAATCTAATCTTAAATCTGCTTTGTCTTGGAAAGGAGAGATGGGAGGTGGGAGTCATGGGAGGGGATGAAGGACAATGAGGCATGACAATAGGGTACCTCTGGTCTATAATGGTTTGCAGTCCGCTCAGCAGGCAAGTGGATTTGAAAAGCCTTGGACACCTAAACACCAAGCAAGGCTACCATTTCATTTCCTTAGTCCACCTAATTACAAGGTTTTGTGCATCCGCAGGATGAGGGTTGGGTTGCGTGGCCTCTGGGACATCCTTCCTTCAGTTTGGAGCTGCAGTGAAGCCAGGGCTCCCCAGCTGCTGGCCTGGGGATGGAACCTTCAGTGGGCTACCCTCTGGGGCAACCGAGTGATGACAACTCTGTCCTCTTGTCATGGGGAGAGGCAGTGGGAGAGTGAGTGGGAACCTCTGAGGTCATGGGGCCATGTGGTGGGATGCTGTCTGTCCCTGCAGGATTCCTTCCCAGCCCGGTTCAAAGCCATCCACTTCATCCACCAGCCGTGGTACTTCACCACAACCTACAACGTGGTCAAGCCCTTCTTGAAGAGCAAATTGCTCCAGAGGGTGAGTGTGTGGTCACGCAGGGAAGGTGCCCGGTGATCATCTGGTGTGTGAGTGAGTGAATGGGGTTGTAGCATAGAAGGGTCAGGAGACAAGAGGGAGAAGGTGGAGGAGGAGAGGCACCCCACTGAGCCCTCCTCAGACTCTGTACCAAGGTTCCGAACCAAGTGGATCCCACAGACAGCACAACAAGGAGGACTTTGAGAAGGCCATCACCAGGCAGAGATGTCATGTGTGCCTTTGTCCTCCTGTCCCTCTTCCCCCCAGCCCTCATCCTAAGGGAACCCCCCTTGCTCAGCTCTATCTCCTCTGCTTCCCTGCAGGTCTTTGTCCATGGAGAAGACCTCTCCAGCTTCTACCAGGAGTTCAATGAGGACATCCTGCCCTCCGACTTTGGGGGCACACTGCCCAAGTATGACGGCAAAGTCGTTGCTGAACAGCTCTTTGGTCCCCGGGCCCAAGATGAGAACACAGCCTTCTGAGAACATCCTCTGCCATCTGACCTGTAGTTAGTGTCCCTGGGCCTCTCCTCAGCCTCCCTGGACCCAGAAGGCTGGGAAAAGGGCTGCCTGGGGTGACTGTGGTTCCTCTGAACCTCCCTAAGCTTGGGTGAGCTCAGGTGTCACCCTCCTCCCAAGCTGGGGGGCAATAAAAAAGCAGGGGAATTCCCTTGAGCAAGAAGAAGTGAGGGCAGTTATATTCCTACTGCCTCTGAAGCTTTAGGACAGACTTGTGTGGGGTTGAGTGTCAAAGACTCTAATCAAGCTTCTCAGTGATTTTCTTTGTAATAGTTTTACTATTTAGGGTCTGTGAAAATAGGCAAGGAGGCTGGTTTAAAAGTCTCTCCCACCCCTAAAAATATAAAAAAGAAGATAAAAGAGGGGGAATATAAGTGAAAAGGATCTGGCAAGTATAGTGATCTTGGTGGCTGGTAGGCAGGTGAAACGTTTTCCACGTGGAATTCCAGGGTGGAAGCAGCCTTGAAGTAGCTCCATTTTGGGGTGGTCTGGTCCCCCTCAGTCAGGTGCATTCTGATGTATGCAGTGATGGTCAGGAGCTTGGACTTCTTTCAAGGGTGGCAGTTGTGTCCCCCTCCTTCTCTCTGTGGGGTCTCTCCACCAAAGCTCTCTCCTCCAGACCCCTTGCCTCAACGGATGGTTTTACTTAGATTTACAGATGGTATCTTCTCTGAGCACTCTCCCAGTCCTCAAGTTATACAGTGAAAGCTCTTCTTTGTCTTCAGTCTCAGACACCTTATAGAAATGAACCGATACTTTCAAGCTCTGCATATTTAGACAAATATAAATGCTTTCCTTTCTGTGCAGTTGGCTTTCCTCAAGTGTCTGGTGACTTTTGAGTGTGTGCTGGGCATGCTGCTCTGTCTTGGGGAAGGCCTGGCTTCTTCTGGGCATGGGGCTCATAGGCACTGACAGATTCTTTTCCCAAGATCCTACACTGACTTTCCCAGTGGAGGCAGACACTTGTTCCTGTTGTCTGGCTCATGGTGGTGGGTGAGGGTCAACTGGCCTGGCTGCCTCCACTAGGTACCCTGATAATCATCCCAAGACTTCTCTGCTCTTGCCTCCTTCTGGGCATGAAGCACCCTTGGTGCTGTACCCACCTTTTGGGGCAGGACCTTCAGCTGTTTCCTGGGCTGTGGGTTCAATCCAATGCAGTCTGCTTTCACTCCTTTAGGAATTTCTCTGAACCACTGAATTCTCTTTCTCATTTTCCAGTGTGGCTATGTACATGTACCTATATATGTGACTGTACATATATATGCATTTACTTCTTATATCTTTTCTTTCATTTCTAGGGTTTGCAGTGTATGCTCATCACCCAAGTAATTTCCTTCTCTATGACGTTCACAGTCAACAATCTATGTTCATAAATGATATACATACTACTTCAGAGCTGGAGGAGGAATCATAGCAAATTATTGTGGGTGGCTGACCAGTGAGGATTTCTCCCAAACCCTTCTTTAAACCCTCTGAAACTTGAAGCTTTTCCAAATCAAACCTTACATGGAACTCTAGTATTAAGCCTATAAAGAGTGAAGGTGCTATGGTTGAACGGAGCTCAACAGCCTCACCCCGAGAGATCTCCTAGAACATCTGGAGCTAAGAAGGTATTTCAGGTGTGAGGGCACAAACATGCTGCTGAAGGGGCAAGTGATAAGAGAATGGGGACTTGCGTTTGCCAAGATAGAGGGCATTGGTGAGTCGACAGTACAGGTGTTGGTGGAGTGGGAGCAAGGATGAGGCTGAGTTTAAAAAATTAAAGGAATGAGCATTTTTTAAACTTTCAAGATACACTTATAATTGTTTTGTAAAAGGGTTGTGTCCCAAATTTGAGGAAAACAGTGGCTGATTCCTCTTGGATGACTCCAATCTTTCCCCTGGCCCCTAATTGCCAGGAGCCCTCCTAGTCCCACCCTCTGATTTGTGGGAGCTCTAATTTATAAATGAGATCAGGATATGGAAAAAACTGCAGGCAGAGGCTCTTGGGGCAGCTTTGTCTTACTCAAATCCAAACAGATGCTGGTGTCCCTCCTAAAGTCAGCAGGGCTAGGGCCTTAGCTTAGGGAGGGTTTGAAGTAAAAGCCCAGGGGCTTTCTGAGGAAAAAGCTATAGGGTTGGGACCCAGCGAGTCGGTTCTGACCGTGGGCTGCCACCACCCCCTGCTGGCCGTGCCGTGGTACTGCCCCTCCATGCCCAGGGACAGACTAGCCAGGGGCAGGCCGAGCCAGACCTTGCCAGGAAGGTGGTGCCGCCTTTGGGAGCAGGTGCCTGAAGACCACGAATGTTAATGTTAAAATCTGATGTGCTCAGTCTCACAGAATCCGAGCTGCCTACATATGATGGATTCCTACAAGTGGCCACAACCCCCGCATTAATGAGAGAGGAAGAGGGACAGTAAAATACTCTTGAAAGCCAGCAAATATGGGAAGGGGGACAACAAAACATGACTTTCACGGCAACCACTTGCTGCTCAGAACACCTTCCTTTCTGGAGACGTCTGGGATGAGGCAGGGATTCTGCATGTGAAAGTAATTTGAGCATAGCAAAAGCTGGGAAGTCACAGTGATGCATCATGTGGCCCTTTGGGGAAATATTGTCTGTTAGCAGATGGAAGCATTTGTTAAGGTGTGGATGGAGGTCTCAGTAGGGAAATGGGCCATCAGATTCAGAGAGCCTTTGAGCAAGACTGGTCACTGCTTAGAGCTTTGAGTTTACCTAAGGGACGCTGTAGGAGGCCAATGCTCCCTGGTGTCCTGGCAAAGTCTTCCTGGAAGAGGGATGCCCAGGTCTTAAGTCAACCAGCAAAAGAGCTGAAGAGTCACCTTCAGGGTGAACTGGACCACCTTTTATCCCACTTTCAATGGTGGGCGTGGCTCTGGTGTTGAGGAAGCTTAGCAGTGCAGGGTCTGGAAGCTCACAGGATACCAGAGAGACCTACTACTCAAAGTGTGGTCCCAGGAGGGGACTGCTCAACATAACACTTTGAAAAACATTATTTTATTTGATTCTCTCAATATCTAGAGACAGGCATTCTTATTAAAATTATTCTCATCTTAGGGGTTAAAAAAAAAAAAGAAAAAGGAAAACCCAAGGTCCAATACTGATCAAGGTCACAGAGCTAGAAAGTGGCCTGGATGGGACCCTAACCCAGCAACTCTGGCTCCAAATCCCTTGGCTCTGTTACTACCAATGCTCTGTCTCAAATGTTTATTTCTGGGGATAGAGGAAATGTAGGTAGAGGTGGGGAAGAGGAACCATGGAATTAGAGCTTCATTTATTCCAGGTCAATTTCACCAACATCATCAGATAAAGGAGGAAATAACTTTAAGGGGAAACCAAATGGTCTTCAGTAGAGATGCTGGGGTAATTCCAAATGGGGTAGACAGCACGAATCAAATATAAGTCCTGGGTGCACACAGCCACAGAGAGAGAGAGAGGTTTAACTTTTCTTTGGGGAGAGATTGAGCAGTTCAAGGCTAAGCCGCCCGTTAAGGTCGTCCCAACCACTCAGCTACATGTGACCCCCTCTAAGGGGGGATACACCAAGACAGAAATGAGGAGGGAGACTGTCATACAGCTGGAGGGCCATCCAGTTAGGTGTTTGGTCCTTAACATGGGAAAGTACTCCCTATAGAGCTAGAGCTGAGAGGCCTGTTATTGGAAGGTATAATAAAAAAGACATCAGCACCCTTGGGTCAGCGAGTGATTGTAGATAACTGTCACCAAGAACAAATCTATAGGGTAGAATCAGGAGAGGCACAGCTGTGTGCTGACCACACTGGCAAGCTGTTGGCATCGATCTGCCTAACACCCTGGACCTGAAATCTCTTTCATGTGGTACTTTTCATAGGTAGTATTCTTTGAAAGTTGGTTTTCTTGGATCAAAGTTGTCTGGCTATTTTGTGGGTGATAGGAAGTGGGGCGGTGGGGTTGGTGCTGGGGGAGAAGCTTGCTTACCAGAAAGGGATACACTTTGGAGTTCGATATTGGGCATTTTTAGGCCTCGCTAATGCATGTCCTCCAAAACCAACACTCCTCACCCCACTTAGCTTGTCAAAGGTTTTGCATGGCCAAGGAGGGAAGAAAACTCTGAGTGCAAGGTCCCTGGGGTGGGGGGAGCACGGACTGGCACAACTCTCCTGGCTGGGCCAGGGCTTGGCCCTGGGAGACCCTTAGCTTGGATTCAGACAGATGCAAAGGAGAAGAAAACACCACCATTACTCAACCGACCCAATATAACCTTAATTTAGGTCACGTTCACCCAGTCTTTTCAAAGAACACTATTAGAAAAGGATGTGACTCATGCGTGGCAACCACCATTTACATCTCACCTTACATTCTGTCTACATGGTTCACTTTATAGAGCGAGTATTTAAAATGCTGATATCTCACTCTTCCCAGGCCTTGGCTTTCTTCCTGGAGAGGATGGGCTTGTAAAGACACCTGTGCGCTGGTCATTTCTTTGGTATTTGCAAGGCTGGGTTAAAATCAGTTGTGATGAGAACTTGGTGTTTTGCCCATTTCTTTCAAGCTCCTGCTTCAGTGAAGACACAGGAAGAATCCTTTTAGATAGAAAATCTCCACTACAAAGGACACACAGCCACGCCACATTTTTAGTCTTTTATTTTTTTAAGTAAAGAAATTCCATTGAATCAAAGATAACAAAATTACAGTTTTTGTTTGTAATGATCTTTGTTTACCACCACACAGAATCAAAACAGAACCAAAAGTAATATGAGAACATAAAATGATCAAGGACACCACTGTTTAGTATAATTTCTTAATAAAGGTAAATATCCTCATATTTAGAAAAAATTGCATTGCTAGTTGCAAATCTTAAACACCTCAGTGCTGGAGGATCCCGTATTCCACCTCCCCCACCCCCCAATCCACCAGCACGGAGGCTTTCAGAACACAAACTCAAAAATACATTATTTTCAGGGCAGCATTTGAAGTTTCAGAAAGTCCAAAAAAAAAAAAATCAAACAAAACAAACAAAAATTAGGAATGTGAAAGTGATGGTTCTCAAAAATCAATCTGGAAGCAGATCTGCCAACAGAAGAATGTGGTTCATGGAAGTCTAACCAGGAAAGGGGGAGATGCAAACTGGCTCCCCCCTCCACGCCCCCAGCTCCTGGTGTCGCTAAGGCAGCTGCAGTGGCAGAAGTCAAAAGCTCAGGTACAGTGAAGGTCTTCCTGAGGCAGTGGGAGAGACCCAGATCATCTGAAACTGGTGTGGAGAGGTGACAGGATTCTACATGGACTTGTGCTTTAGGAAAACTAAAGAGGCCAAAACAAAAACCAAACCAAACCTAACTCCCACACCCAGGAACTCGGTCCACCCACTGGGAGGGAGTGGCTGGCGCTGGGACTGAGGGCTCAGCAATTATTCTAGGTGACTGTTGGCTGCTCCATGTGGGTGGTCTGGAAGGAGAATGCCTATTGAGATGAAGGGTATTTCTGCAGGTGCTATACATGGATTGTCCCCAACTTACGGCGATAGATTTCTTGGCTAATGGGGACCAGAACGGCGAGGCGGCAGGTTATAGGTTTTATTACTAACTGACAGGAGTCGAGTTAAAGGACTTAATCCACTGGTTGGAAATTAACTTCAGCTTATTCATTAGAGATAGATGAATGTTTTACCCACAATACATGCTAGGAAAAACGGTTCAGAAAACATGGTGTGTGGGGGGGGCTGACTCCTTCAAAAGGGGCATCTGTCTACCATCTGGGGTCTGAGAATGGCTGGCGAGCTGGGCTCTGCAGCCTGCTTCCAAGGGCCACTTCGGGGGGATGCCTGGGCTACAGCGTCCGGAGGCAGTGGCAGCAGTGACACAGGCAAGAGGAAGCAGCTTTAGTTTTGGATAGCATTCCAGTTCTCACTGCGAGTAGGGGCCCGTTCCCCTTCAAATACAATTTGGCAAAAGCAATTCTAGTTTATGAAGAGGGGGGCACTTCCCTCTGCTTTGATAACAGGGGGGAGAAGAAAACCTTTCCCCCCATTGCTTGGCCTCTAAATGCCAAAGGCAGGCCACTTTTCATGGTTTTTTGAAGCATCCACAGTGGCTTTGAACAACAGAGTGAGGCCAAGAAGGAAGAAAGGCGTCAGAGATGAGGTGTTTGGCCAGTTCTGGATTGCTCTTATTGTCAGGGGTGGGGGGCACCTAATGTAATAAGGAGCGTACAGGCCACATGAAGACATTTTCTGGTTTTGCTGTAGCTTTGCTTCAGACTTCTACAGCAGAATAATTTGAATTCCAAAGCCACAATAGTGTTGTACCACCAGGGGATATTCTAGAGGCAAGTTAAGGCTTTCTGGGCAAAGAGAACAATTCCAGATGGTATTGTGAGCGGATGCTGCAGTGAAATGCTTCTTAATAACTCTCCTGTCCTGCCTTAGACGACAAAGACCTGAGTTTCAACTCAACGTGATGTTTCAGTGATCTTCACTTTAGCGCTAAGTCAGAAGCAATGCCACGGGAAAAGAAAAGCCTCTCACAGCTCAGACATCTGCTTGCCCGGCAAACACTAACAAGAACACACATATTGTTTCCCCGGAGCTGGCAAAACGGATCTCAAGCCACACAGTGACAAAGAGAGCTCTCATTCAGATGCCAGGCATATAAGCTCAGCTACCCAGAAAGTTCAGCTTTAATGAAGACTGTAGTTTTAGAATGAAAGTCTGAGCAGGAAGGGTTTCTGTCCTGGGAACTCTCAAAGCTTGCCCGAGTCACACAGAAGGATGGGGATATTCACCTCGTTCCAACGGTCAGCACCTGTCCCAGTCATAAGACCACCCTCAGTACAGAAAGAATATTGAGATGACAGTGGAGGCTCTGAAGAGAAGCCAGTCAGAGACACAGGGCTTTGGGCAAAAATCAAGGGTCTTCACCAGCAAAGGCTGAATGCAGTAGCTCCCTCTCTCTGAGTCCCCTCAAGATAAGCCCGAAGTCTTGACTTATCTGTTTCCACTTGCAAGGGCTGTAAGAAGGCCAGCGGGAATGTTCTGGCAAATGACGTGTAAGTAGATGAAGTGGACTTAGAGATGGTCTAAGATGAGGTAACTGGGGCACGGAGAGGTGAAGTGATTGCCCACAATCCAATGTGAATTAGAGATAGGACAAGAATCCAAGTCTCCTGAATCCTGGTTCCCTAACACCATGTCAAGAAAGGGACGCTCCCCTTGCAGGTATATTCCCACTCTCATGTGTAAAACGCTGCGGGGAGGTTCAAAGAATATAGTGACAACAAACAACTTTCTGCCTTCCTTCTGCTCTGGAATCACTGGTGCAAACTCACGGGCGGGAAGGTAAGAGGTTTTCTTCAAGTCCGTTAAATTCCCTACTAACATAAATGCATAAAGGAGACTTGAGACCATTTTTTCAAGTCAGATAATCCTGACTTGACTGGGATCTTCATCATTGTCTTCAAATGTTTAGAGGCAGGGAGAACAACCCGGAGAATTGTTAAAAACCTGCTTGGTTTTTAACATGTTCTTCCTGCGATAGAACTGTCTAGGTCTCTGCAATTTATATCCTTAACCTGATTTTACTGTATTTTTAACCTGATTTTAAAATATAATATTCAAATGCTCTTTGAAAATTCTGCCTTGTTTTAGCCCAAGAGGACCTCAGTAGCAAGAAGAGCCCTCACATTATCATCAGGAACGAACGAAAAGCAAGGAAAGCTGGAGGAAGGAAAAAGCTGACCTACATATAAAATGCTGCTCCCTTGTTTATCAGGCGAGCTCGCATCTCTGTAAATTCAATGCCTCTGTGCTCTCATTCAGGGGCAAACAAGAATTTTCCTGTAAGATAGCCACAGTTACACACTTATTTCCATGCCTGAGAGCCTGAAGCTTGAACAGAGGCCTTCAGTTGATTTCACGTGAGCCAAAATGGAATGTAAGTGCCATTCAGAGTCACACACTAAAAAGATTTCAGCTGGGAGGCGGTCCCCACAGTCCTGTGGGGTAAATTCCGGTTATGTGGCAACAAAGGCTGTGCCCCGAGCCCTGCCTCCCCTCCGTGGACCACCAGAACTGCCATGCACACCAGGCTCCAAGGACTTGTGCCCCCATCCCCGCCAAGTGTGTGACAACAGGACTGTTTTCTCCTCCTGAATGGAGCTGGTACCTGGCCACTACTTTGTCGGAATAGATCAAGGGATGTGACCTAAGGCAAATGAAAAGGAGCCTCTTGCTTCCTGGGATGGTGATTCAACCCCATTAAGTTATTGCTTCGTTCATCTAATTTCACAAAAAAAGGTCTTGAGACATGAAGGTTGTAGCAGGATATATGACCGTGAATCTTCTAGATTATAGCTGTGGTTGTTGGTTGGAAGGAAAAATAACAGAGGGGAGAGACTAGCTTCGAAATTGAGGGGTAGATGATAAAGTGCCAATTCGTACTAAAAGAACACGAAAAAGAAATGCACTTGAAAAGTAACAACTTGGGAGGAAAGTCACAATGATGAATTTGGTGTGTGTGAGAAATTGTACCGAAGCAAAGTCGAGACCATAGAAGTCTCAGTCTCTTCAGACACGGCTGTTTTTGATGTTATTATTTAGGATGATCTGGTGATTGTCAGAAAACAACTTCTTCAGGTTACAGACATTACTGTCACATGACTTGGACCGATGCCCAAACTACATCCACCTGCGGCCATGAGGGTCTGCAGCCAGGCCCTCAGGTGGCTCCCTTTACCCCTTAAACATCCACATACAGACCCACTATTTATATTCCTGTCTGTCCTATAGCAAAGGAGAGGAAGCCGGGAAATTTTTTTTTTTTTAAAGTATCTAGGTCCTTTCACTTGTAATTCTGTTTAGTTCCAGATAGCAACTGCTGATTTTTCAAAGTGCAGGGTTTTTAGATATTCAAGTACCACAGGATTGGAGGAAAGGAGTACTTGAAATGTAGAGTGACTTTTCATTTGAGAAGATAACACTCTGGAAAGATCTATCCAATAGGCTACAAATATGAGCTATTACATTACAAAATCTGGTTTCAAAATCACACCCTCTTCAGTTGGAAAGATATTTCTCCAAACTCAGATCCAACTTTTGAATTGTTTGGTATCAAAAGCCAGAGTTAGAGAGACCTGGGTTAAAAACATAAAATTATAACTGAGTGCTTTAAAAAAAAAAAAAAAACCCAAAAAAAACCCTCTTTATATGAAATGAGGGACAGAAAAAAAAAAAAAAGAAAGGCAAATGATGACGTCTACATGCTTAGAATAGCTCTCAGGCTTCCCTGGAGAGGTGTTCTCTCAAACCTCAGTAAACTGAGTTTGTCATTGAACTTTAGAACTGGTAGCGATATCGGCAATCTACCTGGCCCAAGTCCCCCATTTAGCAGGTGAAGAAATAAAAGTTCAAAGGGACTTTTCCAGGGTCATATAGCCAGTGAGAGGCAGAGTCAGGCATGGCCTGAAGGGTTCACCCCCAGCCCAAGCCCTTTCTGAGACATCACATAGCGATCACACCAGGGCAGCCGTACACGACAGGCCTTGCAGCTTTGGAGGCTCCTGGGATCTAAGAGATACCTCCGACTACGAATTTCAACAACACAAACTACCGAGATGTTTCTAATTTAAAGGCTCCGCACAACCGTGCTTCTCAAATTTGCCTGGTGAGGAGAATCACCTGGGGCACTTGTCAAAAATTAGAATCCCCAGGCCCCTTCCCAGACCCACTGAAACAGCTTCTCCAAGGGGAGGGACCTGGGAGGCTGAATTTGTACCAAGCGCCCCAGGTAACTCTCATCATCAGCAACCTGTGGGAAAACTGTCTTAGAAGACAGTGCGGGAGAAAGTTGGTTTGTGACTCAAGGGAATTTTCTTTGCCATGTAAGAGGCCACAGTCTTGGCCTGGGAGGCCCAGGGCCCCAGGCTCCCAAGCTGAGCTGCATCTACAGCGTTGGCTCTTTTTAGGGTCTACGTCAGGACACATACACCACCACAAAATAACATACATCCTTCACTGCTCTTGGGGAAAAGCCTGCTGATTGGCAAAGCAAAACTGCTGTTCAGACACATTTTTAATAGGGAAACTAGATGTAATTGGCTTGAAAGCAATCAGATGCTGACACCGGACAGGAGGGTGAAAACCCCGTCGCTTGTCACCATGGCTAACAATGCAGTGGAGAAAACCAGTAACTAAGCACAAAAATAGCCTGGAGCTCCCAGGGACGGCCACCTACTTCAAGTCAGGTGTGTCTAGTGGGTGCTCCCCGTTGATGGCGTGAGGTCAGATCCAGGTCACTGAGGGAGATGGGAGACCTGAAACAGCCGGTGACCAGGGCAGCTGGAGCGCACCAGAGTCCGGGGGGTGCCTCACTCCAGGTCGGCCTCCACCTGCTCCGTGTCAGAGCACTGCGACTTGTTACGTTCCCACTGGCAAATGGCGTTGGCGTACTCCACCACCAGCTTATCCATCCATGTCAGGGGCTCGGGGAACAGCACGGACCCCTCAAAGAAGCCCAGGTGGCCCCCGTGCAGGGGCAG
The DNA here is from genome assembly GCF_009873245.2 of Balaenoptera musculus. Taxonomy (NCBI): domain Eukaryota; kingdom Metazoa; phylum Chordata; class Mammalia; order Artiodactyla; family Balaenopteridae; genus Balaenoptera; species Balaenoptera musculus. The sequence goes on from NC_045786.1 coordinate 38,615,133, forward strand.
CACAAACATGACGTTCTCCCGTTTCTCTGCAGGAGAAAGGCAGCTGAGTGAGTCACTGTTCTCTGACCAGCTCCAGGGCAGGAGGTGCAAAAGTGAGCTGGCCGGGGCGGCCCAGGCTTTCCCCACAGGCGAAGGTGTCACCCAAGTGGGCATCTGATTTCTACTCCCTCTGCCTCGTTCACCAAGGCGGGAGGGAGATTTGGTGGGGCAGGCAAGATGGTGGGATCTAGCAGGTTTTGGAATAGCAGCTTGGCTTTGGAGTAGAATGGGTACCGGCTTAGGAGATCCTTAAAACTCTAAGTGGTTCTCAAACTTGGCTGCATATTAGAATCACATGGGTTTTTTGTTTTTTATGATCCCTATGTTGCATCCAGACCAATGAGATTCTGATTTGAGGGTGGGGGTGGGGTGGAGTTGGGGGGTGGTAGGTGAGAGAGGGAGGACCCAGGCATTGGTGTTGCTAAAACTCCCCAGCTGACTTGATTGTACAGCCAAGTACCTCCCAACTTCGTGTATCCAAATCACCTGGGAGACTGCCTTAAAATGCAGATTTGGCTTTAATAGGCCTGGGGAAGGAGCTGAGATTCTGCGTTTCTTTTTTAAAAAGATATTTATTTATTTATTTGGCTGCACTGGGTCTTAGTTGCGGCATGTGGGATCTTTAGTTGTGGCATGCAGGCTCTTAGTTGCAGTGTGCAGGATCTAGTTCCCCGACCAGGGATGGAACCCAGGCCCCCTGCATTGGGAGCGCGGAGTCTTAACCACTTCGCCACCGGGGAAGTCCCCAGATTCTGCATTTCTGACAAGCTCCTGGGTGATGCCGATGCTACTGGTGGGGACCAGGCTTTGAGGAGGGATTCATAACACTTACACTCTTATTTACTAGAGAACCAGGTGAACTCAATGGAGTCCATGATTTTTCATTACAGAATTTTATTTTCCGAGGCTAAAACATAAAGCTGCAAGTTGCGTTAAAAGACGGCCAAGCTCTCAATGGCACGTGCTAAATGGCCATTTGAGAATTATTAACCTGGAGCTTGACTTTATGAGTCCACGTTTAAGTTAGTCCCGCATGGGCCGGTAAAGCCATTACCGAAGATGTGTGCAAAACGGGCAGCCAGGTACAGTCAGGTACCACAGGGAGCATCTCTCTCTCTTCCCAGGGGGATAAGTGACAACGGGTCCCTTGCTGGCTGCTCCAGGCCTCTGAGGCGCTTCCTGGCACCCACATTTCTGGCTCTGCAAGGGCTCTTTTCGTGTCTGACCCCCTTTATTCTTCCCTTTCGGCTGCTATTTTGTAAGTTTCTGTGTGACAGCATTACTGCTATGGATGTTACTTTAGATACGCAGAAGGAAACCAGCATGGCTGCCTCCTCTCACTGCAGCCCACGTGGCTGCTTTTGTGCAGGGAGCCTGTGGTTTGATAGACGGTTGACACACAGCTTTTTATCACGTAACGCACCTGCGACACATGCATTCACTCTGAGCAGAGAACGGAGCTCTGTCTGGGCGTGGGTCCTTTACCTGCTTGCTGTGTTATCTACTCTTTTAACTTGGGGTCGTGAGAGAATCAGAAGTACCCCTTTTCCCCCTGGTTAACATATGATATTTACAAGAGGAAACGTAATCACAGAGGACTGGGAAGGGAGGAGATTAGGTACAATGCAAAGTAACTTTAGATTGTGACCCAAGTGTTTCCTTCCGTTATCCTCTTTCTAGTTTCTCCCGTAGCTCCTACCTAGCATGGCGTGAGGCCGTGCAAGCCTGAGGCAAGATAACATTCTCATGAACAACCTTCTTTGCTTTTTCAGTTGCTTATATTTTTATCCTCAAAGTAGGTGGGGAGGCTGTCTGTCACAAGAGGTAGCAGAACTGGCTTTTTTGTTTTGCTTTTCAGGTCAGATTTTAAGTCTAACTATCTCTTTAAGTCAAACTCTCAGACTTAATGGACCCACATCCCTGAGGCCATAATTTCACAGAACACCAGGGGACTCCCGGAACCTCTTGGCTATGGATATAAACAATGATCCTATCTCTTGCAACAGGAAAGAACATGAAAAGGCTCTACCCAGGCTCCATCATAGCCCCAGAACCATCAGGCTAGAATAAATAAGAACACTGCCAAGAGATACCCTGATCGCCAGGAGATGACAGCATGATGAAGGTGACATACTGTGGCAGTTTGCTGAGTGGTTGAGGGAGCAGCAGGAAGAAACACTTACCGGAAAGAGATTTTGGAATGGTTAGAAGACTTTCATGCACCAAGGGGTCATCGGCTGCATTCACCAACATGAGAGGTACATAAATCTGAAACAAGAAAATAAAGCAGAATTAAATGATCAGTTCTCTTTTTTTAGACCCCATTGATCCAAGGCTCAAATACACTACCGGATATGTCTTTGAAGCAAAGGGAAGAGGGCCAGTGCTCAGTTTCCTGAACATGAGGACTAAGGACACCTCATATTTCCTGGTGGTGGCAGGAATGATAACTGCCGCTGTGATCACAGCCCTGGCAGGCATGTGCAGGAGCCAAGCACCTAGTCAAGCCTAGGTGACCCACGTGCTCTGACGGAGCAAGGGTAAAGACTCTACAATACTCACTGGCAAAATATTTCTGATCGTCCGCACAGTGTCTCAGATTAGCCATATCTTTCCGAAGAATGACTTTACAGAGTTATGTACATATTCATTCAATTTATATGGTGGGGAGGAAAAAAGGAGTGTGCTCCACTCCGGACAAGGGAGGTTTTCTAGAAGAATCTGAAGGTTGAAAACAGGAGCAGGCTGGTGGATATCGGGAAGCTCTTGGCAGCTTTGCATTCAACATCCATTTATCAAAACAGCCAGTAAGTGTCCTTTTTCATTTTAGCAGAGGTGGTGCTGATGGGGGAGCTCAGGCATTACTGAACAGCCACGCCCAGGAACGTAATGACCGGTTGCCTCACCTGGAGGCCCCTGACACTGGCTCTGGACAGCTTCACGTTTCTGTGATGGCTTAAATGAAGACATGAAAAGCCTGGATGACGATGCTAAAGTAGGAGGGGTGGCCGATAGGACACGAAGGCAGAACTGCCATTCACAATGGTCTGCTTAAGCTGGGGGAGTGGTGGGCCAAACAACAGGTGGACATTGATGGGGATAAATGGGAAGTCCTGTGTTTGAGTAGAAAGAGCAATTGCTCAAAGACAGAAGGGGAGAGTGATTTGGTGGTGGTTCAGGTAAAAAACACGGGGGTTATGATTGGCCACAAGCTTAATTTAATACGAAGTTTATTGTAGCTGTTCACACCTGCATTAACATAAACCAGTCTACTTTGACAAAAGACATGCTCCTCTAACATTCTGATACAGAAATGCATCTATTTTACTCTGTGCTTGCCAGATCATGGCAGGAATTTTGAGTTCAGTCCTAGGCACCACACCAACAAAATACACAATGACCAAAACAGGGTCTAGGATTATAAGAAATCTACACGGACTTCCCGTGAGGAACCATGGCAGGAACCAGGCAGGATTATACAGTCAAAGGAAGACTAAGAAAAAAATGGGTGCGGCAGCGATTTTAAGGGCTTTCACCGCACCAAGGGGCAGCTCTGGGATTATTATATGGAGGTCACAGAGGGGCAGAGTTTGGTTCAATAATAAACCCAAGTCAACAACTAGAGCGGTTGGAGCCAGATGCTGGCTGAGCTTCCACCAGGGAAGCTTAGGAGGGATGCTTGTTATATCACGGGTGGAGCTGGATGGGGTGATACTAATTCTGAGATGCTGCTCCCTGAGTTGATGTGGTCACTCACCCTGTGCAGGTACCTCATGCAGCTTTCTTCCTCGTAATATTCCTTCAGGGAGTTATAGCCATGAAACTTCCTGGGACACACACACACATGCACACACAAAGGAAAAAGACAAAACAACACTTGAAATGATTGGAATGCTGAATTGATTTTATTACTGTGCCAGTTCCCACACTAGCTCATCATATCAGTAGACTATACTCAGGTACCAGAGTTAGGGGTTAAGAGCACCCAGCTTTGGCATCTGGCTTCAAATCTTGGCTCTGTCACTTACTGACTACGGACCTTAGGCAAAGGGTTTAACCTCTCTGAGCTTCTCCCCTGTAAAATGGAGCTAGGGACAGGAGCTTCTTTAACGGCACTGTGAGATTTATGACATTAAAGTGACATTTTATTAGCACAGTGACTGGCCCAGAGTAATTACTCAGTAAGTGTTATCTGTAGTCATTATTAGCGGATGTTACATCTTTCTGAGGTAGCATAAAACCAGATGTCACTGTAGACACTAAGAATCTGCAATTCGAAGACATTTACTAGAACTTTGTTTTCAACAGAATTCTTCCTGGCAGAGTGATCTGGACCACTGTGAACTGGAATGAAATATGTACCGGATAATAGAAATGAGACAGGGATTCAAAGTTACCAACTCTGTCCCCCATGGAGCAGTAGTCAGAGACACACTGACATCAACAAACCCTTCGGTGCTCCAGCGGGCAGGTCCTGCAGCTTTGCCCTGCCCTGTGCTCTGAGAGGCTGGCACGATTCAGCCTGGAGCTCTGACACCAGGAGACAGAGTCAACCCCAGGTCAGAGGATCTCTGGAAACCTCATTTCTTTCTGACACAGATTAAGGCCTCTGGTTTGTGAATAGTAGGGTTTTTTTGTCCTGACTGGGGTCTTCGAGGTATCTCGGCTCACGTGTAGCTGTGGATCTCTTCCACTCTCAGGCTCCTTAGACATCTCTGCCGGCGAAGGACCCTCAGGTTGGACTATTTGGGCCAAACTTGATAGGGAGGAGGCCGAGTGCAGAAATCATCTCTAGGACATCTGTCTCCAAGAAATCAGCCCCTCTGAGGTCTCAGCGGGCCAGGAAGGCACTCTCGTCCTCCAGTATTACCGGTGGCGGGTTGATGAGGAGGCTGCCCAAACTGGTTATGATCATGAAAACTGCTACTATCTAGCACTATTAAAAAGGAAGAGCTTTAGGAAGAGTTGAAGAACACTCTCTTTTGGGCTTAAAAAAATTTAGAAGATGAATGAAATTTAAGTAAGTTTGTTTTTTCTTCTCATTAGTGTAGTGTCTGCACCACAGTAAAGTTGCACACCCCATCGTAAGCGAGGGTGGGTATAATTCATTCTCACCTTCTGAACGTGCCAGCAATTTCCCAATTTCCATTTCCTTTGAGTAACTGTTCATGGGCATATTTCAAAGTTACTTGGTGTAAGAAGGCTACTAAAATCCCATAAGGAAGGTAAATACAGATCTCATACTCAGGTCAATATGTGCCTATCTATTGGATGAACACTAGCTTGCTTCAGGCCACACCTGAAGGTATCAAGTGACCTCTAAATAAAAAGGATGACTTTTTCAAGAGAACGATGAGGTCAGAGATTAACTTTACCTTTTCCAGCTAATGCTGACCTCAATCAGAAACTACTGGTGCCAGGAAAGAGGATACTGTCAGCGTGGTGACCTCAGGTGCCTGGAGAGGCCTGGAGGGGCTGGGCAGGGAAAGGGCAACCGAGTGAAGTGGGCGGGGTTTGCATATTACACTCAGAGGAGAGTCTTTACGCCCCTAAAGGAAGAGGCTCTGTCCATTCTTCTTGTAACACACAGCTCTCTTGGTCTATTTTTGGTTTTTCTACTTTTGATAGAGACATAGGCAGGTACAAGAGATATTTTCCTTCTCCTTTTACTCCATTGCCACATGCAGTTTATGTGACATCTGATCCCTGACCCGGTGTTGAGGACTGTGGGCAACTAGGGCACGCATACCCCAGCTCCCCAGTTCAAGCTCAGTTGGCCACGCAGGAATGTAGAACGAGTGGTCAGAGCCTCTTCCTATTTTTTTTTTTTTTTTTTACATTTTTTGGCCGTGCCATGCCATGTGGCATGTGGGATCCTAGTTTCCCGACCAGGGATCTAACCCGCGCCCCCTGCATTTGAAGCGCAGAGTCCTAACCACTGGACCGCCAGGGAAGTCCTCTTCCTATTTTTTTTAAGAGACATTAGAAATTTGGATTTCTCTGTGAAATCTTCAGTTTTTAAACAGTGGACATTAAAAAAAAAAAACAAACCAAAACCCTTAACACTAAAGTGGGCGGAGGAAACCCCTGGCGCTGGGCAGCAACGGCCTGCTGCCTCCCGCCTGGCACCCTGCCCCCGAGCATGGGCACACCTCATCACATTGTCGTCGATCTGCATCAGGGATGTGGCTGTGTAGAGGCGGCTCAAGTCCGTGTCCTCCAGGCTCTGAGGTTTCTTAACATGGTCTCCAAAAAGAGCTTGCCTACAACGAGACAAGAAGCAGAGAATGAAAAGCAGATGACAAACCAAATCATCACACTGTACAATGAAATATCTTACAATTTTGTCAATCATACCTCACTAAAGCTGAAAAAAATTTTTTTTTAAAGCACGTGATAAACAACCTCAGCCGAGCCTGCTTCCTTGCCCAGAGGCAAGCCAGGAGAGGGTCTCTGACATAGTGTCTGTGGGTAACTTAGAAGTAAATCCCTTCAGCCTTCAGAATGTCCCAGAGGATGAGCTTGCACTGTTGACTTTTGAATAACTGAAGAAGGATCAACAGCAAGACCTTACTTTCCTTGCCCCTGTCTAAGGGGCAGCTAGACAAACTGAAGATTGTGTTTGAGCCTAGGTGACTATTACAAAACTGGCCCTGCAGAGAGGTCTCAGGATGGGTTCTGTGGCCTGTGGTGGGTTGTCAGCCAAACAGTGGGGGGCCTTAGTGTAAAGTTGTGCTTGGGGATCCAGAATCGTTCTCTGCTGGCTCTTGGGGTTCTGACCAAGCAGCAGCGTGACAGGAGTCCGGCAGCTGATGCCAAGCGTGGTGTCCACACTCTCCATGCTCTTTCATCTTTACACTGATGTTGACACCGCCCCCTTTAGCAGAACCCTTCTCTTTATGAGCTCTTTGTGTCACTTAACAAGGAAGATAATGGTTAACCCATTCAGCATTTGGGCAAATCAACAGCCCTCCAATACGTTAGCTAAAAAGCTAACGTATACTCAGAAGAGTAATTATTTCCAGTAAGAAAATGATCCATCTGGAGCAGATGACAATAAAGGCAGAGATCAAAATGTGCACATTTAGACGTCCATTCCCAGCAAGGGCTCTCACTCACACAGCTGAAGGAAGACTGAGTTTGCTTTGAGGTTTGGCCCTACAGTGGGAAAAATTCATTATGGAAACTAAATGCTCTGGTATCCATTCACAACCTCTTCCAAAGAACAGGAACAGATTTCTTAAAAAATTTTTTTTCAAAAGAGTATTAGGAAGATTATATACTTAAAGGGTAGAATTCACAATTTAAAGTGTGTCCCAATAAAACTAGAAAAAAAATTTAAAAAAGAAAAGACAATGCTGATAGAGAAAAAAAATTATAATAAAGTGTCCCTAAAATTTCTAGGTGTTTGGCTTCTTGTGGTAAATTTTAAAAATGTAAATACATTGAGAGCACATCCAGAGGACTCTGCCAGTTTGTTAAGAATTACATGATGGACCTTTTGGACTAATTTATTAATGGCAAGACTGGGCCCTGTAGCAAAACAAATGTTCCCTGGGAGGAAGGAGTTCACTCTCCATTGCAGAGGTGTGGGAAGACAGACAGAGGACTTGGACTTGGTGTCTGATGGCCTGGTTTCACCCCTGCTGGAACCTCAGCAAATCCCTGGATCCATCCAAACCTCAGCTGAGCCACACCTGAATCAGGGCCCAGCACACAACTGATGCTCACACACCATGATCTGAGCAGAAACTCAGCCAGCCCGGGGGACATAAGTCTCCCTGTGCCCTCCACCCACCCAACACCAGGGCCTGGGGATGTGCCTGGCAGCCTGAGGGGCCTGCGAGCGCCAGCCTTGCCCAGGCGCCATGTGAACCCTACCCACAGGAAGCCCAATCTGGGGTGCTTGGCTGGCCGGGTGGGCAGTACCACATTTTCTTTTAATCACTGAAAAAAACAGGATAAGAAACTGATCATTCAGTCAGGTTGCTTTTCCTAGGATGGCATCAAAAAACCCCTAAAATTGTACTTTTTGAGTGCCCAATATGTACCAGGCTCTGGGGGAATCAAAACACGCCCTAGCCCTCCAGTGCTGTCCAGTTTAGTTCATGATGCAGGACTCACACTGCGGAGGCAGCAGAAAAACGACTTGTTGGGGGAGGAGCTGGCTTCACAGAGGCAGATACCCAAGACGGACCTAAAAGGATAGGCTGGGTTTGGACAAGCAGAGATGAGGGGAAGGGGGTCCTCAGCAAGGGCATAAGTGGTGTGGGAGAGGCCAGAGGGCACGTGGGCCTCTGAGCGGCCTGGTCCAGCTGGAGGGGGAGGGAGGCATGGGGGAGGAGGGAGAGCCAATATCGCTAACAATAATCACAACGATGAAATCATCACTAATATTTCTTGAGTGCTACTGAAGACCAGGCGCTGCTCTAAGCACTTGTCAGGGGCTAACCCACCAAAGGATTCTGAGCAGGAGACGGACAGGCAGAGCATGGAGAGTGTGGACACCACGCTTGGCATCAGCGGCCGGACTCCTGTCACGCTGCTGCTTGGTCAGAACCCCAAGAGCCAGCAGAGAACGATTCTGGATCCCCAAGCACAAAAGCATCCTAAGGAGAAAAGCTCCTCAGCAGTGACGGGCCACCCTCAGGATTGCCCGCACGTGGGAAAGAATGGTGTGGAAACGGTTTCTCTTTCTTCTTGGACTTTTTGAAAATTATGGAAGCAGAAAGCGATTTGGTGAATTTGGTAGCTTGGGGCAAGTTTGTTTCTAACTAAGTCACAAAACAAGTCAGCAGACAATGTGTACCACCCCTGCCTTTTTTTTTCTTTCCTGGAGAAAGAGGAATTTTGGCTTTTAGTGAAATAAGCTCAGAAAGGAACTGTCTGTCTCCCGAGGGATAGGGAAGGCACCGCACCTGTGCGAGAGGATGATCTTCTTCATGTTGTCGGCCATGAGGAAGTTGTAGAAGCGCCGGCACTGATCCCACTGCATGAAGGTTTCCTGGGCCCTGGAAGAACCACAAGTGACAGTGAGAGGGACTGCGCCCTGGAGAGGAGAGGATGGGGCTGGCGAGGGCAGGAGGCAGAGCTCTTGCTGCTGGAGAGCGCCGGCTCCCTACGCTGGAACGTGGGCTTGGATGCGTGGTCCTCAAACTACCTGTAGAGACACCAGAACAGCTGAACGTTGCTGAACATGAGGCCCCAGCCAGAAAGCTCTCTGGGGCCACAGGCTTTGTTGCTAACACTCCTGACCCCCTCCTTCCATCACCTTGGTCTTCTCTTCGTCACAGGACCTGCTTCAATTGTCATTTGAACATGTTCGCTACTCGGCTTCCTACCCTGCAAGCATGTTTTTCTGGCTTAATAATAGGAGTGTGTAAGGGGAGGGGGTGTGTGGAGAAAATAAGTGCATGGCAAAACCTGAAAACACTTATATGTGGAATCTAAAAAATACAACAAACTAGTGAATAAAACACAAAAGAAGCAGACTCACAGAATAAACTAGTGGTTATCAGTGGGGAGAGGGAAGTGGGGAGGGGCCGTGGGGGGAAGGGTTATTATGGGAGTGTATGAAATCATGTGTGCGAAACTTTTAAAAACGGTAAAGCACTATAGAATTTAAAGAATCATTCAATAACAGTTTAAAAAATGGGAAGGGAAAAAAAAACACCACTTGTTGCCATTTGTGAGGCAAAGGAAAATCATGTACTTTGAGCTTTCTTTTGATTAGCCTTAGCATATTCAAGGGGCAAGGAACGGAAGAAGTAGCGAGGCCATCAACCCCTTCTAGGCCCAGCTGCTGGGGCTGGTCCTGAGTCATTTTTCCTCTAGAGCTAGTGTGTGATTGGCACGGCAAGGCCTACCGACGTGTGGGGTCACCAGGCAGGCAACACCTCTGCTTCCAGATCAGGAGACCATGGGCTCAGAGGCGTCAAGCGACCCGCCCTGGGTCACACTGGAACGGTCAGGTATGGCTGAGTCTATGCCAGGCCGGCCTGGCTCCAGCACGTGTGTTCCGCCACCCTCACCCTGTCCCTCCTCTACTCGCCTCTGCGGCCAGATTTCCTCGCCCACGTGTCAGGTGAACAAACACCGATGCTGTCATTCCCAGGCTGCAGCTCAGCTCTCCCCACTCCGTGCTTTCTTCCCTCGGGGGGGTGTGAACCCAGACACAGCTGCCATGGAGGCCACGCTAACCTTCATTTTGCAGGTTTCTGAGCCTTGAGGCCTGATTCCACCCTGGGAATGAGTCTAGGCGTCACTATTCCCATATAGAATCCATTGGCCTCATCTCCCAGATGGCCAGAGAGGGGAGTCTTGAGAGAGGGTGGTACATAGGTATTTTTTTAAAAAATCCAGGGAGTTATAAAAGTAATTTCCCCCAAACTGCCACACTTCAATTTTGGAATAACAAACATTTCCTGTAACGTCGCAGTTAAAAAATTAGAGCTGGCAGGAACTTAAAAGTGAAAGGGTTTGTGGATTTAACGGCCTATGACGTGCTCATAAAACATGGGCTAAAGCTCACAGTGAAGACTAACACTGCCTTCAAAGGTCAAAAGGTCATTCTATAAATGCACGAGTTTTTTGTGGGGGGCTTCCCGAACACTGTAGGAGCAGAAAGGACGGGCCGGATCACCATGGGCAGGACCCCAGCTAAGGCAGGACTGTGGACACTTGCCTCTTGGTCTGAGGGAGGAGGGGGGGTCACCCAGTCTGTGACCCACAGCCTCCTGCCAGCGCGGGTCTCCCTCCTCTGACCTTGGACCCAAGCTGTCCCTTATTCAGAAAGCCTATGGTCTCAAAATCCCAGCTTTCTCTTGCCCTCATCCTTTTCTCCCTTTGCTGACCTTCTAACTGCTTTTGTTAGTATCTCCTTCATATTAGAGGGACTGCGGAGGTAGGGAAGGGAGGGGGCACTGACCATAAATTTAAGCTATGAGAAGATGCTCCAGCGCTGCAGATTCCTTGATTGAATCACCCCAGAGGTGCCACTCACTGAAAGGCTCTGGGAATACACGGGGGCCCCGGGCTCAAGGAGGGACTGGGGTAAGGCTGCTGGGACCAATGTTCTACCCAGTCAACGCTGGCCAACACTGATGCCTCATATCTTCGGCTGACCACTCAGTATATTTAAGGGATGTCTTTCACCACCTCTGAATATAAAATTAAGGGACTGAAAATTTTATAGTAGTTTTAAGAAAACATAATCAAGATCAACGTATTATAAAAAACATTCATTTCATATATCTAAAATAAGACCTGATTTCTTCAATACTACCACCACCAACAAACTTGAAAAGAAATAAAAGAGAGGGGGATCCTACAGACTAAAAGCAACTGAAGAGACAAATCAATAAATGCAATGTGTGGACATCATGGGGATCCCGATTCAAACAAACCGACTGTTAAAAAAACTTCCATGAGACAATCAAGGAAATCTGAACACTGACTGGAAATGGGATGATATTAGGAATTATTAATTTTTTGGTGTGACAATGGTATCGTGGTTATGTTTAAGAAAAAGTCCTTAGAGTCTTTCAGTGCTACTTAGTGAATTATTTACAAATGATATGACATAATGTCTGGGATTTGCTTGAAAATAATCCAGTTTATGGGGGAGTGGTACGTGGATGAGGTGCAGAGGAAACAAGAGTGGCCGAGAGTTAAGCATGGTTGAAGCTGGTGGTGGGTACACGGGGGTTCAATATCCTACTGTTTTTACTTTGCATGTGTCTAAAATGTTCCATAACAATGAAGACGAAGGAGGAGGAGAAGAAAGATAGAAAATAGAAAATCTTTTTGGATTATGAGCTACTGAAAATTATTTACCCTGCTGAGGGAAGTCAAAGATCAAAGTCAGTTTTAACTGTTAACCCTGAGCCTCAACAACCACTTTCAGGGATGGCAAAAGTCCAGCAGGTGGTCTGGAACCGTTATATACATGGCCCATCAAGAACCTCACCCATGCAGCTCCCACTGAAGCCAAACTCCAATTTATCTGTCATGTTTTTGCAGGGACGGGAAGCAGGAGGCAGAACCAGGCTAGAGGGGCAAACGAGCCCAGGGCTTGGGGCTGGTGATGGGATGAAGGTCTAACAAGATGTCCAGGCCACCTGGCTGGCAAGAGTTAGAGCAGAGACTTGAACTAGGGCCCATCTGACCCCACTGGGTAGTTCACCAAACTCTGCAGAAGCCACTTCACCTCTCCAAGCCTCAGTTTCCTTATCTGTCAAATCAGGAGGTTGAACTAGAGAAGCAGTTTTCACACCCAGATTGCTCTGTGGCTGAGGTAGGTAGACAGTTCTATCACAGGCCTGACAGAGGCCACCCTGGGGGCCTTGGTGTTGCTTTCATTGCTTCTGTTAATGGTGGATGGACTTCTGCAGACAGGGGTGGATGTTGCGAGTGGGGAGCCGGCCAACCGGTGGTGTTAAGAATGGGTCTGAATTCTGGCCTCGGCTGAAGAGACCTGAGGGATGGGCAGTCTCCTGGGCATGCACCTCATGAGCATGAAGAGAACGTCTGCCTGCAAACCAGATGACTCAGTCAAGAAGGTTTAAAGAGAATGGTGGTGGTGGTAGGGGAAGAACACTCAGATGAGACTATAACATAGGGTACCATGGCGGACAGACTTCAGGTATGACAGGGTGATAAGCAGAGTGGTGTCATGAGAACAAACGGGAAAGAACGGGGAGAGAGAGATGACATTTATAGCCTCAGATACCGGTATGCCAATGGGAAGAGCACGCACAGGTGAACTCAACTCGGCAGAGTCATAAGATATGAGAGGTATCAGTGAGACTTGCTGAGATGAGAGCAGGATTGGAAGGAACCCTGAGATGGACACTGTGTAGCTATTCAAAATATGGTAGAGAAGGAGAAGCAGAAAAGTGCTATATGACAAGAAAGCACAGACCAAGGTGGAAAAACATGTGGGGAATGTTTGGCTAAGATCTGCCACGTCAGATGGAAGAAATGAATTTTCATTTTTTGATGCTAAATGGGCACCAAAACCAGGGGACTTCAGCTCTCTAGACACTGAAAGAATCCCTTACTTGGCCACACAGCAGAATATCCAAGTTCTTGACTTGCCTCTAAATAGCTATGTTCTCCAGAAGAGAGAAGGGATGGCAGGAAGTGCTCCCAGGCTGAGCCAGATACTGGCCCACCAGGAGAAACTGGCTGAGGACACAGCAGAGATGTGTGGAACCTGGGAGAACGCAGCTAGGTCATAATTACAGGGAGGAAAGCCTTTGTATAATCCAAAGTGAACCCTTGTTGGAAGGAAGGCAGGTTTCATAGACTTCAGAAAGACGAGATGACTCCAAAAGGGATGATGCCCCCTGAGAGTTGCAAAGCCCTCAAAAATGATTCTGTCATTGAGATGGCAAATGAGAAAAGACAGTACCCCAAAACACTAGTAAGGCTTCACTGGGAGTCTTATTCCAGAATGACATGTATGGATTTTTAAAGAACTTTATCCATCCATCTACCTATCTATTATGAAAACCAATAAAGTTCTTTTAAAATGCTGTTATTTCTAATCAATGTAACATTAATAAGATATTATCCGTACTGGTTTCCCAGCCACCTGCTGGTGAGAGATTTCTGTCTGCAGGGTTAAAAGAATTTTAAAAGGTGCTGTGGAAGGAGATGGATATTTTCTTTTTTTTTTTTGGCCGTGATGCACGGCTTGCGGGATCTTAGTTCCCTGAGACCAGGGATCAAACCCGAGCCCCCTGCAATGGACGCGTGGAGTCCAGGAGATGGATTTTTAAATCACTTAGAAGAGGGTCCCAACAAAACAGGGGTCTGTAATTATGTTCAGAACAATCAATTAGGCAAGGAAGAGCTGAGACAACTGCTTTATGCTCCTGGGGTACTGCTCAGAGAAAGCTCAACTTTTCCAACTCACACTTTGCAAAATGAGTGGACAAAGCATCTATTAAAAGGAATTAAAGTTGGAAGAGAATGAACTGGGAGAAGAATGCATCTAACACCCAAAGAAATTCAAATCTCCTAGCGCATATAAATTTCATCTCAGAGTGCTGGGAGACTGTGAGAACACCACACAGCTTTCCTGTGGTCTTTGAGAAAATATGGAGGATGAGAATGAGAGACAGGGTCTATATGTCTGGGATGGGCAAGCATGACTCTCACATTCCAAAAAGGGGCACCACAAATTAAGATTGGTGAGGAATTTCTTAAATATATCCCAGGCAATATTAAAAAACACCTTGAAAGTAATATGCCAATGAAACCTTAAAGTACATTAAGTATTTTCCCAGAATGTTACCACACCAATATAACCAATATTTTATTTGCAAAGGGAGGGGGTTCCCCTCCAGGCTTTGCCAATATGCAATCATTAAAAATTTTTTTTAAATTGTGGCAAAAAACACATATTATAAATTTTACCATCTTAACCCTTTTTAAGTGCATAGTTCAGAAATCTTAAGTATATTCACACTGTTATATAACAGATTTCCAGAACTTTTTCATCTTGCAAATCTGAAACGCTATACCCAGTTAAATGACAACTCCCCATTTCTCTCTCCCTACAATCATATTTTTACATAGTTACCTTCCCTCCTACGTTTAATATACACAGTCTGCTATTTTATATATATTTTTTAATTTAAAAAAATACAAGCAGCCTCGTTTTCTACTGAACGGGTATATCATAGCTTACAACTATCTCTCATGCTGGACACGTGGGTTATTTCTAACTTGGCCCTACAAGAGAGTCATGCTGCAGTGGGGGCAAAGCCAGGACGAGCCTTGAACAGTGTGGCCTCTGGGAGGGAGATGGTGGCACCTCTGGGTCCAAGACACCCAGCAGAATGTTCCGGGCTGGCAGCTGCCAGTGGGGGCAGGACTGACCTGTGGAGAGGTCGTTACCTCCAGCTAGTTCAGCTTGAGACTGCAAGCAAAAGAAAAGCTCTCTGTACCCTACTAGGGACTGGGCCCAGAACTCTTCACACCTGCCTGGCTGGGCTTTGTGGCAGGACGGGGCAGGGAGCCCAGACAAGGGTGGCCACCCACCAACACCCTTTCTTCCTTATCAGAATATTTCCCCTTAGGATGCACTTTTACAGGAATGGGATTAATGGGTCAAAGGGCATATCATACACCCTCATTTTTCTGATTACAAAAATTAACAATGAACAATAAACAAAAATCCCCAAGGACAAAACATTTGGTTAGCTTCACAACCCAGTGGTGGCAAAGTTAAGCTGTTTCTTAAGGTTGGAATTCTGTCCATGGAGTTTTGTCTAAACTCAGCAGATTTTCCTCCTTTGCTTGGCTCTGTTAAAAAAACTACTGAGTATTAAAATTATTTTACAGCTCAACTATGAACACAGGTTTGATGAAGGTACAGCTCTATAGAGGGACTTTATGAACGAGAATGCTTGCTTTTGTCATAAACTCATCCGTAGTCTGGAGTTTGCCCATTTGCAAAAGAGAGAATATATGCACAATTTGGCAGGAAAAGGGGGGCCTGGCTCTTCCTTGTGACAGGAAGGCCCTGCTAAAAATGCTGGGACGTTAAAGTGGCTACGAGTTAGTGGTGCTCATGCACTCACTTAGCCAGAAACATACTGCATTTAGGGAGATCTTATGGTTCCTCCACTGCCCTGTAAGGGGCCTCTGACCCCACCTCACCTCCTTCCAAAAATCCCTCCCCACTGACTCCCCACTTGACTGAGGACTTCCTTGGCACCCATATGCCTAGCGTGTCACCATTAGTGACACTTATTTGTAGGTTTGCTGCTGTGCAAACATCATTCTATTGTCATTAAGCAGATACAGACTATCTCTTACACCCAAACTGCAACAGAATGCTTGTATTTAATCACATTATTATTGGCGGATTCTTCAATGCAAGATTGTTGAGGGCTTCCTCAGCAATGACTTGATTTTACCTGAAATGAGACCACAAGAGCTTCCCTTCCCTTTTCTTTAAGCTCCACAAGGGTGGGGGAATTTGTTGGCCTTGTTCATGGTTGTGTCCTATTACCCAGAAGGGTGTCTTGCTGAATGAATCAAAGAATCAATGAATGAATTAATCGCGGGTAATCTTTCGGCATCACTACTTCTCCTTCTTGCACTTCTGTCTGGTTGCTAGTCACAGGATGAATTTATAATCAAGGTCTTCATGATAGCTTCAAATGATTAATTAAACCAGAGAGTTAGGCTGAGTCTGACCACACACATTTCCAGGGCTAGTTAGTTGGCTGCTGTTTATCCTGAGGCAACATGCTAAGTCAGCTGGATACCATGTAGTTTTGGGACATCTGTTTCCCTCCTTCACTGGTTCAGCACCTCATCAAAGGTGAGCTAGTTCAGCAGCAGCTAGACTGCTCTAACTACAGCAAGCAGGCGCTGGCTTCTGAGCCTAGAACTGGCTCTGACTAGTGGGGAGGTGCGCTATGGGGACGAGAAGCCAGAGGGAGGGGATGGATCACTGACAAGCGGTTGTGTAGACTCAACGAGGAGGGATTTACCGGAAGCATGAACTCCTGTGTGGCCCCTGCAGAGGCAGACGAGCCCTCCCCGCTCCACCTTGGCATATAGGAAGCATGGCTGCCATCATCCCAGTGCTGAAAAGGCTCATTGCCCTCAAGCCTTGGCAGGAAAAAAAAGGTTATGCTGGTTTAAAGTAAGCCACCGTCATTTAGCAAGTTGATCTCATTAAACTGTTGGGGTGACCTGAACTCATTAAAATGTTGGGGGTACACATAGGGCGATGGTGTCTCCTTGACCTGCTGCCAGTTTCTGTGTGTAGGGCCACAGGATCTTAGCCTTAGCATTAGTTCTCTGTGCTCTAGAGGATAAAGTTGCCTGTTTCTCTCCTCTTTGCAGGAGGCTGATGTGACAATGATTATGAGTATCAAGATCTTTGAGGTCTCAAAGAGAAGTGGCATAGACCACGCCTGCAAAATGTTTAGCACCTCACAGATGTTGGTCAGTTTCCTAGCTTAAACCTTTGCCTTAGTTTGAGCACCGTGGATCGGCAAACGCGTGAGTCGTGTGCTTGGCCAGCAGCAGATGGCGCTGTTGCAGCAAAATGAAATCAGGCTGTTACTGAAGAGTCTGCGCGTTGAAAAAAAAAATGAAAACAAACTTGTCCTACATCCCCCTGCTTGTCAAATCCAGGGCTCTCTGAACACAAAGTCAGTGTTCACAGTAGTTTGACAGCACTTGGTTTAGGAGGGGACTTCAGCGATTCTGATTTTTACAGATGCTAGAAGCCTTGCCAAAAACTGGACCACTTGTCAGGTGACAAGGGCCTCCTGCCAGGCCCTGCTCCCTCAGATCCTGTGGCTGGTCCTTTGCTCATTGCTCTAATATTCCAGTCACTGGGCAGGATGGGACTTCGGTTAACTCTGGTTACATAATGGCTACGAATTGGGAGTTGAATATTTTTAGCCAAGCCAAAATAAAGGAACATGTCCTGGCTCACCAGAGTGTAGAGAGGAGTGAAGGGGAGGATTCTCATCAGGAGGACGAGGGGACTAACCTAGTCCTGCAATATTAGAGCTGGAGAGACCGCTGAGGTCCCCAGGCCCAATGACTGCTAAACGTGGCTAAATCTCAGGAGTCACCTGTGAAACGTGCCCAAACGCAGATTCCCGGCCCTGTATCGCAGATGAATGAATCAGGATCTCCAGGGCTGGGGCCCAAGAAAATGAGTTTATTTCTAACATGATCCTCCAAGTGATTCTTAATGAAGTGAGGCAGTTGCTAGTTCAGTAGATTACTCTTTGTCATCCACTGATCTAGTCCACTTCTCATTTTACAATGAATAATGATGATAATTAACAGTTACTGACTTAACTTTCTACATGCCTGGCACTGTTGCAAGTAGTTCATGCCCATTAACTCATTTGACCCTCACAATGGCGCCATGGGGTAGGTACCATTTATTATTACCATCATCTCCATATTGCAGGTGAGGACAACTGGAATCTAGGCCCTGGTGCTGGAACTCAGGAAAGGTTCCAGCAGGGATGTCTTTCATGTCTATTTTTGGGTACATTTAAATTCTCCATTTTGGCCAGCTTTAAGGCTCAGGCAGAGGCTGAATTCTGAGCCTGCATTTGCCCTTTGGATGTGTTGACTTCACATTCCAGTAACAGATATTTTTAGAAATAACGTAGCCCCTTATCCATTAGAAAATGACAAGATAGGTTTAAACTACACCACGAGAGATATAGGTGAGGCAAAAAGGAAGGATTCATTTATTAACTATAAGGACTCTTTGGCATTAGACTGGATCAATCAGGGAGTTTTTTGTTTGTTTGTTTTTACTTTTTTGTGTGATTTTGGATTTCAGGAGTTCTTTAATAACTGGTCATACCCATTGGTAATACAAAAGACATTATCGTGAGCAGTGAGTACAGGAAAAAATATGACTGCATTTAAAGAGTCTGGAAAGATGTGTGTGTGAGTGTGGTGTGTATGAGTGTGTGTGTGTGTGTGGGTGAATGTGTGTGTGGTGACTCTGGAGTGATCTAGGACAACACTGATCTGGTGGGGGGGTCAGAGCAGACGATAATGCCCTCCTAGGACTCCTCCTTCGGGGTTCTATTGTCGGGAGACTAAGAGGAGAGGTAAACCTTTACCCAGTAGGTCATCTCTTGGGTGTGATTCTGGGATGCCTGAGAGAGATGACTATTTGACAGTGAGGGCATGGATTAAATGGTTTCTAAAGACCCCTTCCAGATGCCACCTGAGACTCAACTCTTTGGTAGACAGGAGGATTCTGGGGTCATAAGGCCCAGTTCTCAGACCCTGGTTCACCAAGTCTCCTCTGTTTTCATAAACCCACAGTTCTACAAAACTCCTGGAGCATGAACAGAGTTAAGTCATCTCACAGAGACTCCAAAGGGGAACAGCAGCTATTAAGGGGGGCTTTGGCTTATTCAATTACAGATCTGATCCCAAAATAGAGCTGCATATCCCAGGCTTAAGGGGTCTGATACGACAAATCCAGTGTATGATGTGGAAGCAAAACAAGATGAATCCAAGACCCAGAAACTTCTGCTCAGTCTGCCCCGGCATTTCCCCTGCTCTTCATGGGCCAATGTCTGGTGCACTGGGGCATCTCAATAAACGAGTGCTAACTGGAGGACCAACGGCAGAAAGAAGTGGGAGCATGTGGCCGGGATCACTCACCTCAGTGCACTGTAGCCCTGGCACACGCTGACGCAGCACAGAACCTTTTCTTGGTTGGCCTGGGTCTCTCCCAAGTATTTACACACGATGTTACCACCCAGGCTAAAGCCCACGACCACCAGCTGGGTCAGGGGATATGTCTTCTTGATGTAGTTTACCATGGCTCCAAATTCCCAGGTGCAGCCTATGGGCAGAGAGGTAAGATGACTTGGTCATTTCGGGTGCAACAAAGATTGGAGAAAATGTGAGCTGGAAGGTTACTAAGTGGGTGTTAAGACTCTAATAGAGAGAGAGAGAGAAATATATATGTACGCAGCCAGCCCTCTGTATCTGCTGGTTCTGCATCCATGGATTCAACCAAATACAGATTGAAAATATTCAGAAAAAATATCCCAGAAAGTTCCAAAAAAGCAAAACTTGAATTTGCCATGCACCAGCAACTATCTACATAGCATTTACATTGTATTAGGTATTATAAGTAATCTAGAGATGTTTAAAAGTATACAGGAGGATGTGCATAGGTTATACGCAAATATGCCATTTTATATATGGGACCTGAGCATCTGTGGATCTTGGTATCTGTGTGGACCCTGCAACCAGTCCCCTGAGGATACTGAGGGACGACTGTATAGGAGTGTGTGTGTATGTGTGTGTGTGTATGTGAGTGTGTGTGTGTGTGTGTGTGTGTGTGTGTGTGTGTGTAGAGAGAGACACATACATTCAGCCAGACAGGCAGACTTCTCTTTGGCTGCCTGCAGCGAAGTTCCCAGATGCCCCTCAGTATTAGAGGAAACATGGCATTAGTAGTGCCCATGAAGGAAGGGACCATGTATCAAATGCTTGTACAATGCTCCTTTAAAGATGGGTTGTGAGAAACCTATCTGGATACTCATGGAAATTAAAACAGATATTCAGGGTGTGCATGAGCACCTGTGTTCGCACACACAGGTAAACAAAAGCAAGAGCAATACTCTTTGGGATTAGCTTCTTAGGCTACAAAATAGGATGTTACACCCACATGTACCATGATTCATGGTGTCAAGAAAAGTACCAAGTGGATGTTATTTACAGGACTGCCTTGTCAATGTGGGGAAGGGAAGGAGAGACAAACTTCAGTCCAGAGGGATGGCCAAGATGTGTTGTGGGATTAGGATAAAATGTTCTTGGTGACGTAGGGACAGGTGCTGTGGGAGACAGACCCATTCAGAAACATACAGAGGAGACTTCTGAACGGAGAGGGTGTTTGGGCCCAGTCTGCCCAGGAGGGATGATGTCTACTGGTGTCCCCTTGGGAAGTTGGTGAAGTCATGTTATGTTTCCGCAGCTTTGCGAAGAGGAGGAGGTTAGTGGCCATACAAATGAAGGGGTTCATCACATCCTTCTAAGGCCCAGCCCCAGACTCAGCAGGGAGACAACTTAAAAGAAAACCTAACAGGGAAAGTGAGGGACTTTGCCAAGAGGCATGTACGAGACGGACCAGCATGAAGACAGTATGGATTTTGTTCGTTGAAAAAAAAAATGAAAACAGACTTCTTCCACATCTTCCTGCTTATCAAAGCCAGCTCAGAGGGCTGGACATTCCTAAGAGAGTTGGATGGCTCCTCTCCTAACCCACAAACCCTGAGGGACACGACCTTCTGAGCCGGGACAAGCTCCCCCTTGGATCTGTCTTCCTCTTAACAGTGGAAGGCCAGCACAACCCCATGCAGGAGTTCTCAGCCCACGGGGTACCTAGAATCACCTGGAGAGGGTGTTAGAAACGGGCATTCCTGGGCTTCACCCCTAAAGAAGCTTATTCAGTAAGATGGTGGCCAGGCCCAGGAATCTGCATTAAATGTTTTTTTCTTTGAGTTGGTTATTCATGCACATGGCACAAAATTCAAATGACATAAAAGATGTGGTAAAAGGTACTTTCCTACACTCTTTTAAAAAATACCAATGGCAGCACACATATTGCTTAGCGCTGTTGTTGTTTTTTTTAACAATATGTTTCGGAAGCCATTGTGTAACAATACACATAAAGCTGCCTTCTTTTTTATTTTCATTTTTAATGAGGTATAACATACACCCAGGAAAGTGCACAATCGATGAATCTACGCATTTACACCCATGCAACCACTGTGCAGATCAAGATGGAAAATATTCCCGACACTCCTAGAGGCCCCCTCGCGCCTCTTTCCAGACAAGATCCCCCAGACTTTGACTAATGATCGCAATTTGAAAGTGTTCGGAGCTCCTGAGGCTTGGAAGGTGTCAAAAGCTCCTTAAGACTAGGGGAAAAACTGGGGGCCAAGAACTGCTCCCTCCCAACATGGAAAGACCCAGGCATCACCCTGAAAAGGAAGTACGTCTCTCTCTCCATTGAGATATAAGAGATCAAGCCTCCTATTTTTCTCCCTCCTGCACCCAGCAGAGGCTGGGGCACCTTGCAGCCCTTCAATAAATAGCTGATGAATTGAGTGCATTCTGAAGGCCTCCGATGGGTCCTGGTGACAGCCTCCTGGAGCAACAAAAAGCTGGTCCAGAGGGAACCCTGACTCTTAACTTAGGAATCTGAAACGTCAGACTTTTGTCCCCACCTAGGTCATTTATTCAAGTTTCTCTTTTTAAAAAGGTAGCAATAGAAGGAATGTTATATCTCTAGGAAACGCTAGGTTTAAAATGGGGAGATGTGATGTAAAAGAGGGGGGAGTCTTCAGACACACTCAGCTGATATCACGGCTGCTCAGGCATGCAACAAATAAAGAATTCAGAAATCCTGTTAGAGATATTTGTTCACCTCTCTTAGGCCATAAGAGGCCTTAAAAACACAGCCTTAATGAGGCAGTCTGGCCCCATGGTTGAGTGAAAGAGCTCTGTGGTCACACTGTTTAGGGTAGGCCCCTTTAGTGGCCCCCAATGCTCTCAACTTCCCAATGATGACAAGCAAATCCTGGGGTACAAGGAAAATCTATACCTCTGGGCTCCCTGCTGGAGGCTCAGAGTCCACAGATACAGCATGGGGTCTGGCAATGGGTACTTTTAACAAATACTCCAAATGATTTTTATCCTGAGGGAACTTTGGAAAATACCTTGGGCAAGTTACCAAACCATTCTGGGTCTGTTTCTGCATCTGTAAAATGGAGGTAATAATGGTGAATACCTTACAGAGTTGGTTGCAGGACTGAGTAAAGTGATATAGGTAAAAGGCTTAGACCAGGGCATAGTAAGTATTCAGTGTTAACTATTATTATAACTGTTACTTCTCTTCTCTTTTAAAAATATTATTTAAGTACACCCATGTTCATAGCAGCTTTATTCACAACAGCCAAAAGGTGGAAGCAACCCAAGTGTCCATCAACAGATGAATGGATAAACCAAATGTGGTACATGTATACAATGGAATATTATTCAGTCTTACAAAGGAAGGAAATTATGACACATGTTGCAAAATGGATGAATCTTGAGGACATTATGCCAAGTGAAAAAAGCCAGACACAAAAAGACAAATACTGTCGGATTCCACTTACATGAAGTACCAGGAGTAGTCAAATTCACAGAGACAGAAAGTAGAATGGTGGTTGCTAGGGGTTGGAGGGAGGGGGAATGGGGAGTTGTTGTTTAATGGGTACGGAGTTTTAATTTTGCAAGATGAGAAGTGTTCTGGAGATTGATTGCGCAGCAATGTGAATGTACTTAACACTACTGAACTGTACATTTAAAAATGATGAAAATGGTAAATTTTTGTGTATTTTACCACAATTAAAAAAAATCATTTAAACAAGGGATTGTAGCTTAACACTTGAAAAGACCAATCTAGATTTCTAGATTTTTCTCCAAAGCAGTGTTCTGTGATCTGACTGCACATTAGAATTACCTGAGGATCTTGTAAAACAACAACAAATACTAATGCCTGGGCCCTCCCCAAACTAATTAAATCAGACTATCTGAGGGTAGGACCCGGGCATGGGTGTTCTTTTACGAGATCTCCAGGTGACTCCAAAGTGCAACCAGGGCTGAGAACCGCTGGTCTAGGGAACAAGGATCCCTTTGGCTCAGACCAATAGGAGAAAGCATTCTTTAAGGCATACTCCCACTTGGTCTCTGGGCCAGCCTTTTCAGACTTCCCTTTCCACTTGCAGTAAGCAACCTGCCCACATGGAGGCACTGCTCTGCCTTTTGGAAGCTTCTGAAGCAGGGCTGTTGCCCTGGTAGCTGCTTTCCAAATATTTCCTCAAAGCCAGGTTTCTATAGTGGGTGAACCCCTGCTCAACCCAACCGGGAACCTCTACCGGGTCCATCAAACTCCTAACAAAAACAATCTTTAAAGCCCTAAATACACACAACTGCTTTCTGGTAATCGTTCTTGTAGAGTGAATCAGAAAAGCTGCACTGAGGTTAAATATTACTGCAAGAAAAATGCGCTAGCCCAGCGGTTCTCAAAGTGTGGTCCCTGGCCCAGCGGCATTAGCATTGCCTGGGAATTGTTCAAAATGCAAGTTCTTATGCCTCATGCCACCTACTGAATCAGAAACTCTAGGGGTGGGGTCTAAACAGAGGGCTCATTAAGACACAGATTGCTAGGTCCCACCTCCAGAATCTCTGATTCAGGAGGTCTGGGTGGGATGAGAATGTTCATTTCTAGCAAGTTCCCAGGCAATGTTGGTCCAGGGACCACACTTTGAGAACCCCTGTCTGAGTTGATAGGAAAGGTGGGTAAAATCTTCAATTTTCTGTTTCTTTTATCTTTTAAAAGGGCGGTTCAGAGAGATGCTTCATGTCACTCACAGTTAAATAAATGCAAATTAAAACGACAATTCGCAATCCTTTTCCACTGCCCATATTAGAAAAGATCAACTTTGCCGATACCCAGCACTGGGGAGGGTGTGGGTACCAGGCCTGCTGGTCCATCCACTGATGTGGGAGTGGGCACTGGAATAGCCTTCAGAAGGCAATGTGGTAACATTTATTAATGCTTTTAAAAGGACAAACCTTTGGTCCTGCAATTCCACTTTGGGGGACTTTATACTGCAGATGTGTGCGAAGATATATGTGCAACAATGTTTCCTGCAGCGCTGTTTGCAGCAGCAAAGGATTGGAAATAACCTAAATTTCCACCAGTAAGAGGACTAGTTAAATTGCTGTGAAAAAGAACGACGTAGAGTCCGGTCTGCTGATGTGGAATGACCCTGAGCCAGCTTACTGAGGGACCAAAACAAAAGTGGAGCAGTGGGATGGCACCATCTCCTGTGTGTACTTGTGTTTTTAAAGGGATTATATGTGTACACATATCTGATTGAATATTTGCTGAAAAACTATAGCAGTTATTATTATTATTATTATTATTATTTTTTTTTTTTTGAAGAGGAGAACCAGGGGCTAGGATGGAAGGAAGACATAGTTTGACTCATTGCTATATAGAATTTTGCACCATTTGAATGTTTTTCCTGTGTATATACATTACTTTTTCAATAAAAGTCCAGCCAGTTAAAAAATCTAGTAAAAATGAAGAATAATTTCTTAAAAAGATATTTAAATCTCCTTAGACCAGTTTCAACTATGCTAAATACACCCAACACATCCCTCATGCTGGGGCAGTGATGTGTGCAGCTTGTGATGGGGACATTATTTGCCTGTATAAGAAATGGTACTAAGGGACTTACTGTCAATTGTTTCTACCACCATTTCCTTGGGATTCTGCCTTATTTTTTCATCCCTTGGCTAATTTTTTGTATCTTTAAGTTTTGTTCTACCATTGAATGAGCCTCTGTATTAGACTATAAACGCCATCAAGCAAAGATACTCCTGGTGTTGTTCACCACTGTATCTGTGGGGCCAGGCACTCAGCGGGCACTCAGTCAGTATCATCTAAACGAATGGGAAGGAGGCACTACGTTCCGGGCCCTGTGCTAGGCGCTGTGAGTGAGTGGGAGCACCGGGCTTTGGACCCATGTCTAACCCCATAGCCCAAGTCCTTTGTCTTGTATCCCAAATCTACATAAGTAATTGCACGGCCAGGATTTATTTTTCAATCGTGAAAAGTCTTACTTTTTCACCATCTGATGCCTTTTGGACCTATCTATCTTTATCCAGGTTTGAGACTAATTATTTGAGACCTAGCGGAGATGTTCAGATGTCACTGGGGCAGTTACAAAACTTGGATTTTGTAACTCGGATTTGCTACACTACTGAGGAGCAATTACAGCTAATCACGTAGGCACTTTGGGACCCTCAGTTTAATTAAATTCAAGCACTTCTGATCTGGATAAAAGGCCAGGTCTACATAATCCTAGACAAGCTGTTGGGTGTTTTGTGAAGAGCTGCCATCTCTCCCAGGCAAGGGAAAGGCAAGGACGTGGTGTCTGCCCAGCTCCAGGATCAGCCTGCTGGTAGATGCAGGGTCCTCCCGGGATCTCCACCTGATGTCAGTTACCAAACACCCTCAGTGTCTGGGAACCCCTCCCTGGGCTCTTTTATTAAGAGCTGCAGCTATCTGTTTTTTTAATACTAGGAGGATTTTAATGAGGTTCTATGTATTTAATCCTTAAAGGATTAGCACCAGTAACAAGATTTAGGTATATAATCTTTTTTTTTTTTAATGTTTCTATAGCCCGCTTTTAAAAACATTTTAATCGTATTTAAGTGTACAGTTCAGTGGCACTAAGTACATTCACATTGTTGTGCAACTCTCACCATCATCCATCTCCCGAATTTTGCACCTTCCTAAACTGAAACTCTGTCCCCATTAAATAGTAACTCCCCATTCCCCCTCACCACCCCCGCCACTGACCCCGGCCCCTGGCATCTACCAATGTACTTTCAGACTCTATGAATTTGACTATTCTAGGTCCCTCGTATACGTGGAATCAAACACTATTTGTCTGCACCTAATGTATATTGGAATGTATTTTTAAGGTTAACTTAATATATGTCCTGCAAACAGATTATACCTTTTTTCCCCCCTGTGCTATACAGTAGGCCCTTATATAATCTTGCTGCAGCTTTTTAAGACAAGACGAAATAGGAGGCACTAACCTGGCCTTAGACAGATGAGTACCACAGGCCTATGTTGGAAAAGCAAACTGCCAAGGACAGGAGAGACCTTCTTCTTGTACCTCCCATCTATTTCAAAAGCCATTTCCCCCAAAATGGCACTATCATGACTCAGTCGGCTCAAATACAAGGACCCAGAGACGTGGTCTTCCTTGTGGTTGGAGACTTTGAGTCATCTCTGTATTCTCCACGCCAGGCACATGGTGGGCGTGCCACTGATGGAGCTGGGTAAGAAGGAAGTTTGAATCATGCGGCATGAAAGCACACAGTATCAGCCAGCGTGACTGAGCAGGGGACGGGAAAGAAGAACCTAAATATCCTTCCCACTAAATTTAATCCAAGAGAGTGGTCAGCTAACAACACGGCTCGCTGGCGGACTGTTGGGGGCCTAGCAGCCCCTAGCATTTTCATAGTGAAGGTGTGTGAGTCATTTCTTAGAGCTGTGGGCACGCTGCTGCAAAGCTGACTCACTCGGGAAGAAAACAGCTGTAGAAATAAAGTGAGAGCCCTCTTTGCCCACCGTATTAATTTGCCTTGTCTTTATCTCTGAAACAAAGATTTTCGCAGATGCGTGCTTTTGGCTTTGTTTCCCGGGGTACAGGATGCTGAAAACTGCCCTCTTCTGTCTGAGGGTTAAATATTCAGATCTCATCCTGAAAGCTCAGACCTGTCGACGCTCCTCCACAGTTCTACTCGCAGTATTACTCCCCAGCATGTCCCCTAAACTCTGGGCCCCTCCCTGGGCCCCCTCTCAAAGCTCGGTGACTCTCAGCAGATGGTCTTGTCAGATGTTTTACTAAGATGCTTGAGCTTCTGCAAATTCACTGCCTTCGCTTCCCCATTCTCCCTCTCTCTTCACCCACCTCCCCTCCCTCCTCCCTTCCCACAGTGTCCTTCTGCCATTATAACACTCGACTGCTTCAGAGGCAACACAGTTCCTGGTTGTCATCTGGAATCATGAATACGATTCAAAACGGAGTCTGCATCACAGTACAGAACAAACGTATGGACACCAAGGGGGGCAAGTGGCGGTTGGGGGTGGCGGTGGTGGGATGAACTGGGAGATTGGGATTGACATATCTACACTAATATGTATAAAATACATAGCTAATAAGAACCTGCTGTATAAAAAATAAATTAAATAAAATTCAAAAAAAAAACCAAAATGGAGTCTGCATCAATTAAAATGGTAGACATGAAAAGCTCACAGAAACATTTATGTTCATGATCTAATCAAATATCTTCAGCTAGATTGAGCAGTTACTTCTACTTCTAACAAAGTAGAAGTTTCTTAAAAATCACTGTCTGCAACTCTTTGTGGCAAAATGTCTTGGATCATGGGTGATCTCTACAGTGTGCTGTATAGCAGGGTGACCATACACCTTAGTTTGCCTGAGAGAGTCCTGGAGTTTGTCTGTTATTCTGATGCAGTTATTAGTAAGGTCCTTTTTCACTCTCAAAAATGACCCAGTTGGGTTGCTAAATTATATGGTGACCCCAGGGTACCGGGCTTCCCTCCCTTCTAAGATGGAAATGCTGTCCCCTAAGCAAGGCAAAATTTTCTGATCTTACACTGAGGTTCCAAAAGACAGTTTAAAAAACAAAAAAAAATCCAGTATTAAACCCAATTGGACATTAATGAGCTCCTCCTCCAAGCAACAGAAGATGATGCTGTGATTTCATGTACCTCTTCTCAGCTTGATGTCTAATGTAAGAAAGCCAAATGTTTAGAAATAAGGGAAGAGCCCACTTCACTGTTTAAACTCACAGGAAAACGCAATTTAAATCGTTTGAGACCATTTTCAATGTCAAAATGTCCTAGGTTGGTGTTCGGTCATAAGTTCTTAGGAGGCTCATGATTCTAAGGGACTCAGTCACCTTATGGGGGCCAAGGCAAGGTTATTATTTTTATTCCTTTCATCTGATATAGAAAAGACTTTTAAAAAACCTTAAATTTTTTCTCTAATCAAGATCAAACTCATAGACCCTTTGTCACTAGGCTCTTAACTTTCTGGTTATAAGACTTCAAGGTCAATCTTAGAAATGGAGGTCAGAATAACCACAACTGGATCATTCTGGTTTTTAGTTCGTTTCCTTGGCTGGTGGACTTGATCCAGCTCTACTTTGCTCTGAATATGAATACTGGACTGCTGGGATAAGGCATTTAGCCAAAGACAAAGATGGAGCAGAATATTTCCTGAATTTACTGGTCCCCTGCAATATCATTGACAACATTACTCATATTCCTAACACTGCCTAGGTTAGAAAATCAATTAAGTCAACTGTTCACTACCGCAGTGTTCCAATTAAAGATTAGGCTTTGTATGATAAATACACTTCAAAAAAATCTTCAAGACTTCTATGCTTTCCTTCATTTTCAAGTGTTACTCATTGATCTCATCCAGAAGATAGGGTTATGGACCCCCGTTCTGTTCCAGCAAAGTATCGTATTTAAATAAGAAATTTAAAAGACTAATAAATTCTACCCTTGTGGGTTCTACTAGTCATCCTAACAGTTTCACATTTTGTCTTTGGTCAGATCGGATAATGTCATGTAATTCATCAAAAGGGAAATCTTTAATATCTGCTGGTTAAAAAAAAAAAAATCTATGAACTATTCTGAGGCAAGTGGTGAGGAATTTTTTTAAAGAATGAAAATAATTTTTAGAAAGTTAGAATATAGCTAATAAACATGTACTACAATAAAAACAACTTGCTAGTACTGATTTTGAATATAGAAGCCAGTAACAATGAGCTGGAGGTGTGTGACCACCCCCCCTACCCGGGGCCTGGGCCCACCAGATTGGGCAAGGAGCCAATACTGAAGGTTACGAAGCTCGAAAGCAAGCACTGCACCCTTCAAAATAACCACCGGGGCCTTGCCATCCCTGTAAAAAGAGTCATAACTCAGACCAAGCTCAAAACAGAAATTTATGCTCAACGAGCACTGCTTCTCAAATTGGCCCTTATGACAGTTCACAGGCAGTCAACTGTTTGAAGCCGACATAGAGGCTAGGCCATTTAACTGTTCAAGTAAACTTTCGCCTTTTCTCCTCTAAGTGGGCTCACAGAAAACACAAAGTAAGAGTGAAAGACTAATAAAGACAATAATCATTGGCATTTATTGGTATTTGCTGGGCCTCATGCTGTGTACTTTTATATTAATTCTAACTTCCCCAACTGCGGAATTCAAATTCCCATCTGTTGGACTCTGAAACACTGCCTTTTCCTTATGCAGGCATTTCCTGAGCAACTCTCTCTAAGTGATACACTAGATGCAGGAGATTAACAAGAACATAATATAAAAATTGAATATTAAAATCTGGCCCCTGTCCTTAAAAAGGTTGCTGTTGGTAAATATTCTTTTTGGACAAGCCCAGCCAGTAAGTGCAGACTGACTGGGACTATTTCCCCCCCTTCCCTCGATGGTGAGCTGTTCTTCACTAGAATGGGAGCTTCAGAAAAGCAGGGACTTGAATTCCCGCCTGTATTCTCATCACAGGGTCTGGCCTCATGAATGTCTGTAGGATGTGAGATAAACAAAAACCAGAGCCCAAACCCATCAGGCCTGTTTCTGTGGCTCTGAGAAGCTCCTGGCTGCTCTTTTGCCTTAAACCTAAAATGTATCCGACGGAACTATTTCCTTACTCCTTAGAAGTATCAGCACGATGCAGTCCCTTACATGGAAAGGCTATGTAGCCTGTTGTTCAAAAGCGTGGACTCCAGGACTAGACTGCCTGGGATAGAAACCTGGATCACCCACTCATCAGCTTTGTGATCTGGAGCAAGTTACTTAACCTTTTTTAAAAAAATTTTTATTGGAGTATAGTTGATTTACAATGTTGTGTTAGCTTCAGGTGTGCACAGCAAAGTGAATCAGTTATACATACACATATATCCACTCTTTTTTAGATTCTCTTTCCATCTAGGTCATTACAGAGTATTGAGTATTGAGTTCCCTGTGCTATACAGTACGTGCAAGTTACTCAACCTTGCCGGGCCTCAGTTTCTTCATCTGTAAAAGGGGGATGACTGATTTAATATATCCTATAAAGTACTTAGAACAGTGCCTGGCACACAGCAAGTGCTATGTAAGCAAGAGCTACTAATAAAAACAGTAATGACCACTACCACCATAGTGGGGACAAATCTTTTTAATGCTCAACTATCTCCCTGCTCCCCTTTATTCTAATAAGCAATATCATAAATAGGAAATGAACACTACGACAGAGGTGGTACTGAGTTGAGGTTAAGAATCACGCAGTTTGAATGCTGGTCCTACCACTTACTGGTTGTGTGACCCCAGGCAAGGCACTTAACCTCCCTGAGCCTGGGAAGTGGGGAAACTAACGCTTACCTCCGAGGCATCAGGAGGATCAAGGGAAGTAATACCTGTGCATGCTCAGCACATGCCTGGCACTGTTAGTGTGAGATAAATGGTAACTGCTGTCATGCAGGATTTTCCTTAATGAATTTATCTTTCAAAGGCAGCACGAAGGATTCATGTGATTCTAAGTCACCAGAATGTAAGGTTATCCATTTAGGAAATTCTTCTGTTCAAGACATCTATTTTCAACAATTTCTAATCACATCAGCAAAGATGCCCAATAACAAGGGATTAGTGCTTACGTGGTTTAGAACAGAGTTAGTTTGATAAGCGGGAAAAGGTCTTTTGCAATTTTCTCAGAAAGAGAGGTCTGGGGGGGGGTGGTGGGAAACAGGAAAAGAAGAATGAGGGCTTCATGCTGATGCCCTCTTTAGTTTGCTCCGGTCAAGATCACAGTTTCCAAAGGCCAGAAGAGTATCACAGTGACTGGAGGGCCTGCCATCTGCTCCAGAGCGACACAGTTTGCATAAGGACAGGTCACACAACCATAAGGCACACCTGTTTGAGACACGCTAGTCTGCACAATATCACCTTCCATCCACAAACTGTCATTTCGCACCCTTCCTCTCAGTCCTCATTCAGGCAACACCGACCTAGTGAGCACTTTCTATGGGCCAAGCAGGGTTCGAGGCCCTGGGGGGCTAGAACAGGAGCACAAAGACCCCGGGCACTTGTGGAGGGGAATTGGGGATGGAGAGACAGGAAATAAACATGTAAACAAATACACCATTTCACCAAACCATACATGCCTTGAAGAATGTGAAGAGGGGGATTAGACAGAGAATGACTGGGGGCGAGGGGAGTCTTGGAAGGGTTCTCCAAAAAGGTGCCATGTTGGTTGAGTCCTGCATGACAAGGTGAAACCTGGTGAGACAAGAGAAGGGCCCTCCACACAGAACTTGGGCAGACCTGAGGTCAGCAGGCCCCTCAGGCCAGTGCCTGGTGCCCACGTATGTTCTGGATGGGCTGTGCCATGTCCCAGGGATCAGGACCCCCTTCATGTCACATCCAGTTACCCCACATGGAAGAGGCTGACTTGATTGGGTCTATTAAAAGTGAAGGGAAGGAGGGACTTCCCTGGTGGCACAGTGGTTAAGAATTCGCCTGCCAATGCAGGGGACACAGGTTCGAGCCCTGGTCCGGGAAGATCCCACATGCCGTGGAGCAACTAAGCCCGTGCACCACAACTACTGAGCCTGCGCTCTACAGCCCACGAGCCACAACTACTGAAGCCCATGTGCTCTAGGGCCCGCATGCTGCAGCTACTGAAACCTGTGCACCTAGAGCCTGTACTCCACAACAAGAGAAGCCACCGCGATGAGAAGCCCACGCACTGCAACGAAGAGTAGCCCCCACTCGCCGCAACTAGAGAAAGCCCACACACAGCAACGAAGACCCAACACAGCCAAAAAAAACAAAACAAAAAAAAAGTGAAGGGAAGGAGATTTAAAAGAGGCTTAAGAAACCTTTGAGACAACTGTAATATATGGGACGTGATTTAGATCCCGAATTGAGCAAACTGTAATTAAAAAGGAAAATAACAAAGAAAGAAGTTAGCTGGGGAAACTGAACTGCTATGAAGGAATACTGTTAAAGTTTTAGGTGTGATGATGGTACTGTGCTATGTTTATGTTATGGACTGAATTGTGTCCTCCCCAAATTCATATGTAGAAGTCCTAAGCCCCAGTACCTCAGAATATGACTGTATTTGGAGACAGGGCTTCTGGAGAGGTAATTAAGTTAAAATGGGGTCATTAGGGTGGGCCCTAACCCAATATAATTGGTGTCCTTATAAGAAAAGGAGATTAGGACACAGACAGAGACACAGACATGGACACACAGAGAGACAGCCATCTATAAACCAAGGAGAGAAGCCTTTGCAAACCTGTCAACAGTTTGAACTTAGACTTCTAGACTCCAGAACTGTGAGAAAATACATTTCTTTAATTTAAGCCACCCAGACTATGGTATTTTGCTTTGGTAGCCCTAGCAAACTAAAACAGTTTACAGAGAGTCCATGTACCTTAGCATCACACACTGAAACAGTTACAGATGAGATGATAGGCTGTCTGGGACTTGCTCCAAAACAATCTTGGAAGGGGGATGCAGGAAAGGCGTGGTTTATGGATGAAATAAGATTGGCCAGAAGCTGAGTGCTTGTTGAGGTTGAGTGATGGGTACAGAGGGGTTTATTCTGAGTTTATTTTACTATTCTCTCTACTTTTCTATACTTTGAACATTTCTATAATAAAAAGGTAAAAGAAAAAAACTGAAGAGGAAACAAAGAATGTGTTAAGACCTACATCTGTGGCTCTCAGCCCGGGGCGGGGGGAACCTTACACTCCTGGGGGCTGGCCCCCGGCCTTGGTATCTTTCAGAAGTTCCCCAGGGGAATTCTAATGTTGATAACCACTGAACTAGAAGTTCTTTATGGGAGAAATAAAGGAAGACTTGAAGGGAAGTTCCACATTCCTGGATGAGAAAACACTATAACAACGAACTTTTCCAAGTTAATTTATACAATAAAATTCCTATTCAAAAATTGTGATACAGTGTGCTAGAGTTCACCAAAATCTACTTTCTCTCTCTGGGATCAACACACCTCCCCCACCCGACTGAAGTTAGACTTGACCGTGTAATATGCTTTGGCCAATAAATTGTGACCTCTACGGGTAATGCTCCAGATGGAGGCTGCTCCATGAGTCTGGGTGCTTGAGTGAGGATGGTGATGGGACATAGGACCCCCCCGGCCAAGCCAGGATGGATTTGTCACGTGAGGAAGACATAAATCTTTGTTTTTAAACCAGTGAGATTTGGGGGTTGTTTCCACAGCATAATCGAGTCCATCTTGACTGGTACAGAAACTCAACACAGAGCGTGACAAAATAATTCTAAAGTTCAACTGAAAAAATAAACACGCAGAGAGACAAAAGCACACGCTGAAGAAGCAATGGGTCAGGGTGAATCCTATCAGATATTCGGCCATATCACAAAGCAACAGTAATTAAAAATGAATGATATTAGGTGTAGAAATAAAAGTCGACAAATATATTTATACTGAAGTATAGAAAGTCCATAAATAGGCAACTAGTCAATACAGGGCTAAGTGTGATGAAGATTTTTCAGTTCTAGCTTGCTAACAGTTGAGCTGCCTCACTTTACCAGTGAAAAGTAACAAACATAGGCTTTGCTCTAATGTATCAGGCCACCTTTGTTGAAGGATTGCTCCTTATTCACCAGTCCAGGGAAACATTTATTAAAAACCCATTCTTTTATTTTTTTTATTTTTATTTTTTAAAATTGCAGTATAGTTGATGTATGATATTATATAAATTACAAATGTACGATATAGTGATTCACAATTTTTAAAGGTTATACTCCACTTATATTTATAAAATATTTGAAAATCCTCCATGTTGTACAATATATCCTTGTAGTTTTTTTTTTTTTGGTCGTGCTGCACGGCCTGTGGGATCTTAGTTCCCCAACCAGGGATTGAACCCTCGTCCTTGGACTCCTGGACCACCAGGGAATTCCCCTTTATAGCTTATTTTATACCTAAGGTATAAAATAAGAGGTTTCTACCTCTTAATCCCCTATATTGCCCCTCCCCCATTCCCTCTCCCCACTGGTAACCACTAGTTTGTTCTCTATGTCTGTGAATCTGCTTCTTTTGTTGTTATATTCACTAGTTTGTTGTATTTTTTAGATTCCACATATAAGTGATATCATACACTACTTGTCTTTCTCTGTCTGACTTATTTCACTTAGCATAGTGCCCTCCAAAGTCCACCTGTGTTGTTGTAAACGGCAAAATTTCATTCTTTAAAAACCCATTCTTTTAAACTAGTCACATCAATTGCACTTAAGGAAGCACTAATGCCTTCTCTAAGCTACCAAAGACGTTTTTGTTTGGATTTCAAGTGCCTTAAGTTCTGGATTTTTGACCTCAGGTCACATTTCTTTGACCTTACTAACCGATGGTTAAACAATGCACTTCAACAGTTAAAAGATGTACTGATAAACAAAAGAACTAAATAGCACAGCTAGAAAAATCATCCATATCTTTAGGTACATGTCTTTCTGGAAAACTACTAAAATATAATAAACTATAGGAATTTATTTCTAAAATTCTGATGAAACAAACAGTGACAACAACAAAAAAGGAAAGTTAAATTACTATGAAAGATGTGGGTGCTGAGCTCACCCTAGATGGACTCACTTCACCCCGCGGATTTTCCTTTCTCAAATTCTGCTCGCCAGCCCAGATGTGCCGCTCTCTTAAAAGGCAGCTGTAGGGCTGTTTACCCCACAGCCCCCATCTCTCTATTTTTGAGCTCCAACCCCTCCTCACCTTGAGGACCCGGTTCTAATGCTTTTTCTGGGATGACCCTTCCTTCCACTTGTGACTCCTTGCCTACGGAGACAGGCTGGATTCTCCACCCTGCTGCTGCGCGCCCACCAGACGCTCTCAACTGGTGCACTCATCATACTGTATTGTAATTATTATTGATATTCCCATCTTCCCCTGCAGAACACGTCTTATTTATCTGGGCCACACAGAGCACTGCTAATCTCTCACTAGCATTAATGGATCTTCAAGTATTTGAATAAGTCGAACATTTCATAAGTGGATACTATATGTTAGGCACTCAATTGCCTGCTAAGTCCTTAGTAACCCATATTTAATTGAAAACTGTAACCCCCACTTTGCAGTTGAAGAACCTGAAACTGCGGTTAAGCAAATTCAAGGTAACACAGCTGGCCAGTGGCAGGGCTGGGGTAGCCTCTCTGACCACGTCCCACACTGAGCCGACCCGTCTCTGCTCCTTTAGCCACCAGACTCCTCGACTTGTGTGCAAGTGCCCCCCAGTCTAGTCTCCTGTCTCTACAGCTCAGCACTCTGAGGGGCGGGGGCCTGGACTGCACAGGCCTAGCTCCTCTCCTAGCATTCTGGAGGCCGGGGCGGCAAGATTCAGGCTCTTATCTTGGCTCTTCCACTTATGGGCTCTCTCCCTGCCCGAGTTACCTAAACTCTCTGTGCTTCAGTCTCTCCATCACAATTTCACTCGCCGCCTCAAGGGCTGCTGTGGAGATGGAAGAGATCACGTCCATGGGAAACGGCGGTGCTGTGCTGGGCACACGTTAAGTGTTCTCGCTGGCATTTCTTGTCTTGTTGGCACTTCGTGCTGTTAGGTAGCACTCCCGTCCCAGGCCCTGCGGCCGAGCCACACTTCCCCATCCTCTACTTGTGCACCCGAATTTGTATATCCAAGTACAGGACCTTATAATTGTTCTCCATTGTTTTCATTTTTGTTAGAAACTGCCTGTTTCTGCCTTTTGATCCAAAGCTGCCTCTCACTTACTCACTACTCCCCATGTGCCTGCGTTATGTGTAAATCTGGAGCTTCACCTGTATCTTCAAGCTACTGACCAAACTGCTGAACAGAAGGGAGGCTGTAAAATGGGTGTCTTTAGGTGGGAGTGCACACGGAGGAGCAGTGGGATGGGGAGCCCCCAGCCTGGCACAGAGCAGGTGCCCCCGCTCACGCTTCCTTACCTGCCCTCACGTGCCACCAAGGGTGGAAAAAACTGGAGCAATATTACTGGAGGGCAATCTGACAATATGTACAGACGTGCATAAAAAATGCTGACTCTGAAATTCTACTCCTGGAAATTTACTCCCAAGAAGACATTAAAGAGAAGAAAAAATTTCTATGCAAAAATATTTATAGCACCATTATTTAAAATGCTGAAAAACTTTAAATAACCTAAATGGCTACAAAGAGGAATGGTTAAATAAACTATAACAGGGTAATCACAGTAATGTGGCTCTTTAAAAAGATTAAATACAATGACTATGCATCTTTATGTTAGTGAATATAAAGTTATTTCAATTAAGTTACCATAGATATATGCACTATGACTGCATCTAAATAAAAACTATGTGCACATAGATAAAAGAATGGGAGGATGAAGAAAGAGAAAATTAGTTATGGTGAGATTATAGATGTAATTTTCACTTGTTTCCCATGAAAACACCTTATAATTGATGTGGTTATGAACACCACAAATGTTGGTACATATACAGACACATATTTTAAGTGCTTATTATTTATGTGTGTTCAGTTAATCTGAAGGGAGAGTTAAATAAAATTTAAGAACGAGCGGTCCAGAACACAGAGCCTTACCTAACAAAGGACTTCGATGAAACGCAAGAAGCATTTGTCTAAATATGAGATCCAATTCCCGTCCTCAAGCAGCCTGGAACCCACTGAGTTGTTAATGTGCCAGACTCCCTTCCCACTAACATCCACATGCCTCATCACAACGCTGGCTTGCCAGTCACAAGAATCCTGAGGAATGAGCATCAGGAGGGCATAGTGGTGAAGGGCATTAACTTACCAGCAGGGGGCGCTGTGCAAGACCTTCCCCTGTGAGCTTTAGTTTCTGCCTCTGAGATGGGCTGAGATAGGGGTTGTTCCAGTGCCCAGCTGAGAGGCTGATGTGAGGCATGGCTTCTCAAATGCCCAGTATACATGGGCTGCTGTTACAATTGTGTGCCCCACCAGCTCTTGCAGATGGGCACAAATTCTAAACTTAGAAAAGTAAGGCAGAAGCAGAAGTAGCAGCACACTTGGAGTGGGAACAGAAATAAGGGGTTCTCTACTTGGCTGTGCCCCAAGCTTACCGTAGGTGAACATGCGTGGCGAGGTCAGTTCAATGTTGGGCAAGGCGCCCAGATGGTTCAGCACGGCACACCGATAGCCATTTTTCTGGGCGTAGTCAACGAAGGTGCGGATGTACTGCTTCTCGCTGTGATTGGCAATTCCAGGGCAGATGACCATGGTAACATCATCTATATGGCAGAGGAGGAGATTCCGAGATAGCCAATAAATAGTGACATGATAAATGGTCACAACTACACTTCATTGGCTTAGCCAACAGTAGGAGAGAATTTAACATACATCTTGTCACTCATTTCTCTGGAAAAGAATATCTTTCCCTTCTAGCTGGAACTCTCTATATCAGTGCTTCTCAAATTATTTGTGGTGAAGGGTCAGTTTTTAAAAGTTCCAATCCATTATGGACAGATGCTTTTGAAAAATAAAATACAATCAAAATTAATTACTAGAAAAATGAAATGAAAAAATTCAAATCTCAATTTTTTAATTATTAGATTCAATGGATATAAAAATTACTCTGTCAAATTCTTATGCAAGTTTCCAAGCATTACTCTTAATTTCTATATGAAATTCTGTATGTATGAATGAATGAATGAATGGAAAAATAAAAAGCAGTGTTTGCATAGACCTCTTTGATCCAGCAATTTTACT
This sequence comes from Balaenoptera musculus, assembly GCF_009873245.2. Lineage (NCBI taxonomy): Eukaryota > Metazoa > Chordata > Mammalia > Artiodactyla > Balaenopteridae > Balaenoptera > Balaenoptera musculus. The sequence continues at coordinate 38,653,116 of NC_045786.1, forward strand.
TTCAGGTATTTATCTTACAGATACACTGTACATACACAAAACAATATATCTATAGTATAGATTGTAATAGCAAAAGACTGAATATAACATAAATGTCCAGAAATAGGGGCCTGCTTAAATAAATTTTTGCATATCCAAATGATGAAGTATTATGTAGCCCTTAAAAATAATGAGACAACTTTACATACACTGATATGGCAAGCTCTCTAATATGTATTAAGTGGAAAAAGCAAGGTGCAGAAAAGGGTTATGGTATGCTACTATTTGTTGGGGCGGAAATGACATCTATGTTTATAAACGCATCCACTAGCTCTAGAATCATACACAAGAATCCTAACAGTGGGTACCACTGTTAGGGTGGGAGAGAGACTTACACTTTTACTGTATATCCTTTAGTACCTTTTGAATATTCTATCATGAGCATGAACTACCTACTTAAAAATATGAATATGTGTTTTTCTTTAAAAGAAAAGTTGTGTTTGGGTTATTAAATCTAATCATAAATTTTCCTTCCAAAAGTTAAGATAAAAACAATTTTAAAATTCTTATGCAATATGCATAAAGAACCTTAAAATTTTTTATAAACCTTGACCTTGTAATTCCAATTCTTGGAATCTTGCCTTAAATTTTATGAGTAAGGATGCTTATCAAAGGATTATTTGAGAGCAACAAAATTATAAGCAAGCTAAATGCCCAAAAACAGAACGATTAAATTATGGTATGACCACATTGGAGACTATTAATCAGTCGTTAGGCTTTTGTTATTGAAGACTTTTAGACTTTTAATGATATGGGGAAATATTTATATTATAATTTATAATATAATGTGTAGTAATTTAAATTTTAGAAAAAGTTTGCATAGAACTGAAGGTAAATGGAATAAAATGTTAACAGTGGTATGCTGGGTGTGGGATTACAGATGATTATTTTCTTTTTTTTAAATGTTTCTACATTATCTACATTTTCTATGAATGAGTATTTATTCCTTTTGTTGTCAGGAAGAAATCATTAAAAAGGAAAAACCGCTGCTTTTCTTAGAGCGTTTCTTGGAAGCATTTCTGCCTTCCAGAGCCACCTTCGTCAATCCTTTCTGGGCACAGGGGTGATAGAAAGACACAGACAATCACAAAAAAGAATCAGTTTCGTCCTTTTCAACTTTCCACCTCAGTCCTAGAAGAGCAGGTTAAATTAAATTGCTTAAATTTTGTACTTTAATAGTAGAAGAAGTCAGAGCATTAGAAGCAAGGGAAAAATATTTATTTCTCTACCATTTAAAAAAAGTTTAAAAATATTTAAACTTTTTTTAAATGGTAGAGAAATAAATATTTGAAAGATCAGCTACAAGGCTTAGAAACACAATGTGAACTCCTAATCTATTCATTTATTCATTCCTTCTGTGACTGTTTATTCGACTCTGGGGATTCCTACATTCTAGCAGACAGATGATAAACAACTACGTAAATAAGCTCAGAGAGTGGCAGGTACCATGAAGAACTAGAGCAGGAAGGTGTGATGGATTTCCTGGGAAGGAAACACTAGTTAGAGGAGTCAGGGACCAACCCTCTGAGGTGACATCGGGGCTGAGAGCTAAATGACAAAGAGGCAGTTGTGTGAAGGTCTGGGACAAGCATTCCAGACAGAGGGAACATAAGCTATGTTGTCACTAGCTACTCAGAGGTCCTAAGCGCTTTAAATAACTGAGAGCTATATTACATTTACTGGAATTTACCCCTAAATATTCACTGAGCTCCTATAAAAAACTAGGTGCCTTTGAATACTACAGAACTCAAATGACATGTCCTCTTCCAGTATGAACAGCATTCAAAGGATGCAGCCATCTAACTCCACTTCCTCAGAAGTCCTCATTGTGAAGCTTTTTATGAATGTTTATTGTGCAGTCTGCACAGAGCAATGAGAGTTTTATCACCAGTAGAAACTGTGGTTGTTTCTGAGCTTTAGGTGTCCCAGACCTCTGGAAACCTAACAGAGGGTATATGAGAGCCTTTGTTATCTGCTGTTGTCCAACAAACAAGACCAGCTACACTGCATCTCTAAGCTTCAGTTTCCTCATCAGTAAAGTAGGGATAATAAGGCAGTGACTTCTCGGGGTTGTTGTGAGGATTAAATGAGATAATAGCGTACATAAAGCACTTAGAATAGTCCAGCTTCTGTTGCTGTCATCAAACCAGAGGCCTGGTCCTGGGCTCCAAGTTCTTATACCAAGCTTTTCTATTTCACAAGAGGACTAAAAAACTGTATTCAACAATGCTTTCTGAAGAGCCCTACAGGGCGCCCGGCAAACACACGCTGGAGCCAGTCCTTGCCGGTTGCTCCTAAGCGATGCACCTCAGCAGACTTCCTACAGGCCCCTGGATGCAATGGTAAGTATCAATGGCTCTAGCATTTATATCGAGGCTCCCTCACGAACTAGTGCCCCTTCCCTGAGTGATGGCCCAATCATATGACCTAAACTAGCTTACCTCCCACACAGTGCTCAGCCAAGGGCTCGAAGAGGTCAAAGGTCGAAGTGGCTCCGTCAGACATGGTGATGAACTTCCGGTGCCCATACGGGTGTGGTGACCTCACCCTTCCCATCTTCCCATACAAGGCTGTTTGGATGTGTCCACTTTTCCCCCAGATCAAAGGTGGAATATATCTAAGAAAGAAGGAGAGGAGAGGTCAATTTTCCCACACTCCTTGAATAATGCTCTAAAAAAAACTTTGGAGCAAGAGCTTTTCAACCTCTTTTTTTTTTTCCTGACAAATTCTGTACACTAAGCACAAATATGAGATTTTTTAAACCTTATATCCATGCCATGATTTATCTCCTTTCCCCATTTATGCATCAGATTAGCTTTAGAAATCAACCAGGACATGCTTTTATAGACAGATTTCAAATTTAAGGTGTTAATTAATTCAACACGGGTTATTTCCATAATGTAGAATAGAAAGAAAGCAACTAATACATTTTGAACACATGCTACTTGACAGGGTTAGCCTTATTATCAAATGAGCTAATGTATATAAAATAGCTAGCACGGCACCTATGCACACTAAATGCTCACTTCTTTGCCTTCCCCCAGTAAGGCAGGCCACAGCTGCAGGGTTACCCCATGAACCAAACCTGCTGCCTTGTTAAACTGGGAAGGGCTGCAAAGCCTCCTAAGAGTCTGTTGAGTGCCTTGTGCATGTATGTGTGTGTGCGTGTGTGTGTGTGTTGGGGGGCACATTGTATGCTCTGGAGAATGTGCTAGAAGGGCAGAGCAATGTAAATATTTGTTGGATTAATGAAGAATAAAGTCTTGTTAGCGTAAGCAAGGCATGATACCACCCTAACAACTGTCCTTCGTGAAAACACAGTGACTCTGGTCCTTGGTAGGAAGTGCAAAAATCACAAACTAGTTAATCACTGGGAAAACAAGGTGTTCCAAGTTACAATTAAGAGATGATTATAGTTCACAACCACAGGGCAAGATGATCCCATTTACTGAAACTGCTATTGGTTTCTCTTCTTCAGCTTTGAGCCCAAGCTTGATGCATGAGCAGGATTTGTGTTCTGTATTAAACTAGAGACCTATAATATAAAATGGTAATGACATCAATCCTTCACCTCTGTAGTGTATCACAGTGGTGAACATTTTATTAAGAATTTACCTTAACCTGCTTGCCGATTCGTGCCTATCACTTCTATCAGACCAGATGATCCCAGACCCTCTTCTTAAATTAAACCAGATTTACTCTCTGTTTTTGGCAATTCATTAAATCTACACAAATTTAAGAGAAGGGAAATCATCACCTTAAGCAAGCCAGTTCCCAGATAAGCTTCCTCTCTGGGGGCAGGGAGGAGAAGGAAGAGTATTTTTAAGACCTAAAGACATGAAACCACTTGCCAGCATCAACCACAGGTGCAAATCTCAGCGCAGAGCCCACGGCCTTTAGAAAGCAGGCAAAGGCATTTTTAAGAGATAAGTGGATTATGGCAGTAACAAAAAGCAAGCTTATAAAATCATGTCAATTGGACAGCTGAATACTATACAAGATTTAGATAACCGAATTTATAAAGGCTACTAAGTTGGACAATAAACTGTGCACAGGGGGAGGGGAGTGGTCCAAGAAACCAAACTTCCGATTGTTCCTGGAGGAGAAGTTCGGAGAAAATTTTGTTTACAATATAAATTAAAAACAGAAATGTGCTGAGGTTAAAAATGTCAGAAGAATGGGTTAAATTTCATCTACTTAGCCTCTGATCTCATTTAGAATATAATATAATCATAGAAAAGATAACAAAAGCATAAAATTGCCTTTTGGCTAGTCAGATTTCCTCTATAATCATGACACAGGTGATCATCCTGACGCCATGCTCCGGATTCAAGGTCCTGTCACCGCCTCTGAATCTTGGCAATTGCCCCCCAAGTGGCCTCTCAGCCTCTAGTCTTGTTCCCATCGACTCTGGCATCCCCCCACCTGTGGAGGGATAACTAACACACAAATCTGGCCACGGCCCTCCGTTGCTTGAGTCCTAGTAGCTCGGCTTAGGAGGTGCCACCTTGGTGCCTGCTTACCTCTTTTGCCTAAGTTCCAAAAAACCTGAACCACCGTCCACTCAAAAGTCACTTCCAATCAGGTTTTTGGGGAGCTCCCTGCCTCTGTGTCCCCTGGCAAAGCACCCTGCACACCCCAGCACCCACGAGGCTTGATTAAAATACACCCTTTTCAAGCACACTCCTCCCTGCCACCTGCAGGGCCTGGGCTCATTCTCCTTTGTGTCTATCCTCAGGACACTCGAAACACACGAAGCACGTAGGGAGGACTTGAGGATGAACAGAATACAGACCCACTTAGTAAGTCTGAAAAGACAAAGATATGCTTAAAAAATCGTATGCGTCAGGATGATGCGAACTTGACTGTGGCATGATTGGTGTTTGGCTGTTGTTCTCTTTCCAGGCTACACAGCACCATTCTCAGACTGGGCTGGGATGAAATTCTCAAGCTGTTCCTGTGTGTGTGCATGCGAGCGTGCATGGTGTGTGAACAAGTGACTCTGCCTGGGACTTTCTCAGTTCAGTGTAAGGTCAGTTGTGCACAGTGGAAGTTTCACTGTCTATAATTTTATGACAATACCACCTACTGATAAAACACTTTTTAATTAGCATCACGGTAACCCAACACCAGGGCTTACAAAATCGAGTTTTTGCATAGCATTTACTGTGGTGGAGCTTTATTGTGTTTTTGTTTGTTTGTTCGTTTGTCTTCATAACCGATCCACAGATCATAGGAAAAACATTAAGAAAGTAAAAACCAGAATAGGTGCCTAGTCACGTGGTTCAGTTCAGGGAAGAAATCTGGACCAAAACAACAGAATATTTTGAAATTTACATAAATATGGAAACATTTAATTTTTAAAATTTATTTATTTTTGGCTGCCTTGGGTCTTCGTTGCTGTGTGCGGGCTTTCTCTGGTTGCGGCGAGTGTGGGCTGCTCTTCGTTGCGGTACGGGGGCTTCTCACTGCGGTGGCGTCTCTTGTTGCGGAGCACGGGCTCTAGGCGTGCAGGCTTCAGTAGCTGTAGCACGTGGGCTCAGTAGTTGTGGCTCACGGGCTCTAGAGCGCAGGCTCAGTAGTTGTGGCGCACGAGCTTAGTTGCTCCGCGGCATGTGGGATCTTCCCAGACCAAGGCTCGAACCTGTGCCCCCTGCATTGGCAGGCGGATTCTTAACCACTGCGCCACCAGGGAAGTCCCTGGAAACATTTAAGAGATGTTGCTGAAATGGTACATGGAGGAATATGTTTTACTCTAACTACCTATGGGGTAGTTTGTCTGAAAATATAGCTGCCAAATAATTCCACCTATTCCTGCCCCCACAAGCCATTCTTCCCATCAGGAGCTAGATTCCTCCCCCCGCCCCCCGTGAATCTAGGCTGGCCTGTGACTTGTCTGGTCTGGTAGGACGTGGTGGGAGGCCTGCTGTGCAGATCTGGGCCTGACCCTTCAGAAGCCTAGCAGCTTCTGCTTGTATAATACCTCCTCGGAAGTCTGGTGCTATGCTATAAAGAAGCCAGGCCTTGACTACCCAGTGATGAGGGAAATACGGAGGGGGGCTAGAGGATGAGAAATAAAACCAAGAACTGTGTGCATTTTAAATTTTATAGCACCACCGAACTGCCTCCCAAAAGAGAGGGACCAATTTACATTCCCACCAATTGTGTATGAAAGTACCTATCTTCCTCACCCTCATCAACAACTGGTGTTTTGGCTACTTTGATAGGCAAAAAATAGGTATTACATTTCAATTTGTGTTTCTTAAGGTTGATCCAATATATGGCAAAAAAAAATTTCTTACTTGAATTTGCATTTCCTTGATTCATGTGTTTATTAGCAATTTGTACTTCTTTTCTGTGAATTGTCTGTTCATATCCTTTGTCCATTTTTCTATTATAGTTTTCTTTTTCCTTTTTTATTTTTATCACTCCTACATTAAGTCATTATATATTATATTTTGCAAGGGTTTTCTCCAGTCTATTGTATATTTTAATTTTATTTTTCATCTTATATAGCTTTTTATATTTTGTGGTTAAATTTGTTAATTTTTTCTGTTAAAACCTTTGTGTTTTGCATTTTGCTTTAAAAGGAGCTATTCTAACACCCAATTATAAATATACTCACCAATATTTCCTTCTATTATTTCTATAGTTTTAAAAAATGTATTACCCTGAAGTCCACTTATTTTTGAAAATGATGCGAAGATCTAATTCATTTTTTCCTGACAGTTAGCTAATTGTCCTTACACCATAAATGGCCCATCCTTTCCTTACTGATTTCAACGGTCATTTTAAATATATACCAAGTTCTCAATTAAATATTTGGATTTGTTTCTGCATTTTCTATTCTGGTTCAGCTATTTCTTTGTCTATTCTTGTGCCAATATGGTACCACTTTAATTAATATAGCTTTATGGAATATTTTGAGAGTTGATAGTGCAGGCCTACTTCACTCTACTTTTTCAAAATTTTCTTGGCAGACTTTTGGCATTTTAGTTTCCAGATTAACTACAGGATTAGCTTGTTCTATGAAAAATTAGGGGTTTTTAAATTGGAAACACACCAAACATATACTACTTTGGGAAGAATTGACATCTTTACAGTTTCGACTTGTCCCATTCAAAAACATGGTGTGAGGGGCTTCCCTGGTGGTCCAGTGGTTAAGACTCCACGCTTCCAATGTAGGGTTCGATCCCTGGTTGGGGAACTAAGATCCCACATGCCACGCAGCACGGCCAAAAGATAAAAAAACAAACATGGTGTATCTCTCCATTATTCAGGTATTTATGTCCTATAGTAAAACTTTATGGCTTGCTTCACGTTTCAGTACTCATTTTTTACTACACTAATTTGCATGTATTTCTACATTTAAAAAAGCTATTCTTAGAGTTAGCATCTGGGCATGTTTTACTAACTCCCAGAAAGCAGAAGTGATGTCTTCTACTTCTTTACTTATCTAGATGGTATTTTGTCCAATGTCATGCTGTGGTCAGTGGTTAATGAATCCTGCTACTAAGAAAGAAGCTAGAAGATCACAACATAATCTAGAGGCCAGCATGTCTTTATCTTCTGAACCTACTTATAATCAACATCTGGCTATGCTAACGGAATTGCCCAAAGGGAAAGACCACAAGGGAAAATCTGGACCTCCCTCCCTCCCACATCCCTCCAGACATGCACACACACACACACACACACACACACACACACACACACACACACACACACACACATATACATGCTGCCTTTCAGCAGATGGAGTTCACATGAGCAAGGACAGATGGTTGCTGGGCTGTTTATAAGACAGTTGAAAAAAAAGCCGACTAATGCTCATCTTCTCCCTAAATCTGTGGATGACCAATTCTTCCTTATGGGACTTGGGTCCCTTGGTTGTAGATCAAACCACTTTATAGCTATGGGACCCAGACTTACCCGTTATTCCCTTTGATCCTCTCCAGTACCTCTCTACCAAATCGGCCCAAGGCCTGGCACACAGTAGGTGTTTAGGATATGTTGTCTGAGGTTGAGCCCCCCCGCCGACTTCCGGCAAGTCCTTCCCAGTGAACCAAATGCCCATCAGCTGCTACTCCTTGGCATTTTAAATTTGTATCAAACAGGCTGCTTTGGTTAAAGCAACAAAACCCAAATCCGACTAACTTAACTCCTCTTATACTACAGGGATGCTGGGGTGCTCACCAAATGGACGAGAGTCTGGAGAGCCAGGCTTGAAGAGCACAGGATCCAGGAAGGAAACCAGGGCGCTGCTCTAGCGATGTGCTCTTTACACAGTCAGCTGCATCACTGCCCCCCACCCGCCTGGAAAGAGTCAATGTCCCAGGAGTGAGGTGTCTAGAAGCAGGGAATTTCAGAGTGGGTGGGCAGGGCACCTTGATTTACTACCTGCATGCAATGGGAGAGAGGAACTCCCCCAAAAGGAAATCTGTGTGCCCCTGGAGAGGAAGAATGGATGCTGGGCAGCTGAAAAGTGACAAATGTCCCCTAGAAGGTTTTTAGCTGGACATGTCTTTGGTTCAAGAGGCTTTTTCAGTGCCCCTGACACTCCACAGCCCCCATCAAATCACAGTATTCCCTCTTGTTCTTCCAAAGTCTCCTCTTTCTTTCTGTCCCTGTTCCCCGAAACCTGGTCCCAACTCTTAGTATTTCACATCGTTCTCAAATGTATCTATTGATACTTTAAAGCCTCTTCAGAAAAGCTTCACCTATAACACAACATAGATCAGAAATAGGCAACCTCTTGCTCAAGCGTTTTTGTTTTTTTTTTCTCACACACCCATCTTTCTAAAAGCTAATTTCACCAAAAAAAAAAAAAAAAAAAAAAAGAGTTTGTGTTATTTTCTTTAAAGGAGACATCTAGGAAAGTAGAGTTTTTATGACTCCTGGTCGATGATCTTTACTGGTCTCAGAGTAAAATAGTACATTTTATGCAGCCTATCATTTTGCCCTCACTATCTTTTTGAGTTAAAATTCACATAACATGGAATTAAACCGTCTTAAAGTATACAATTCAGTGGCATTTAGTACATTAACAACATTGTGCAATAATCACCTTTACCTAGTTTCAGAACATTTCATCACTCCACAAGGAAACCCTATATGTGTTAAGCAATCACTTCCCATTCTCCCCTTCCCCCAGCCCCGGGCAACCATTCATCTGCTTTCTGTCTCTATGGATTTACATATTCGGGATATTTCATGTAAATGGAATCATACAACGTGTGACTTTTTGTCTTGTGATTTTTCTTCTACATTACGTTTTCAAGGTTAAATCATGTTGTAGCCTGTGTCAGTACTTCATTCCTTTTTATTTCATTTCATGGATATACCACATTTTGTTTACCCATTCATTTGTTGATGGACACTTGGATTTCTTCCACCTTGTGGCTATTATGAAGAGTGCTGATATGAACGCTTGTGTACCAGTTTTTGATTGAATACCTGTTTCTAATTCTTTTGGGTATATACCAAGGAGTAGTATTTCTGGGTCATCTGCTAATTCCATGCTGAACTTTTTGAGGAACCTCCAAACAGTTTTCCATAGCAGCTGAAACATTTTACATTCTCACCAACAACGTACAAGGGTTGCAATTTCTCCACATCCTTGCCAACACCTGTTATTTTCCATTAGAAAAATTATTACTGCAGTGCTAGTGGGTATGAAGCGGCATCTCGTGTGGTTTGATTTGCATTTCCCTAATAATTAATGACATTGAACAGCCCTACCATTTTGACTCTAGGCTATTTTCTTCCACTCTATCTCTACTTCTATCTTTGTCTGTGATATTGATCACAATTTAAAAGATGAACCAGTTGATAAATAAATGTATACTGGACTTCCCTGGTGGCACAGTGGTTAAGAATCCACCTGCCAATGCAGGGGACACGGGTTTGAGCCCTGGTCCAGGAAGATCCCACATGCTGCGGAGCAGCTAAACCCGTCCGCCACTACTGAGACTGCGTGCCACAGCTACCGAAGCCCGCGCGCCTAGAGCCCAAGCTCCGCAACAAGAGAAGCCACCGCAATGAGAAGCTCGTGCACCGCAACGAATAGTTGCCCCCGCTCGCCGCAACTAGAGAAAGGCCACGCGCAGCAACAAAGACCCAAGGCAGCTATAAATAAATAAATTAATTTAAAAAAGTAAATAAATAAAATAAAATAAATGTATACTATTAGCCTCCTGTTCACAACGGCTACTACTGGTAGAAAGAATCGAATCAGAATAAAATTGGTAACAGTTAAAACGGCATGTGGTATAATCTAGTATTGCCTAAATTTTTAGAAAAGAATCCAGTTTTCATAAAAGCATTTAGACTTGCAAAAGTTAACCTAGAGAATTGGTCTTGATGAAAAGGAGAGCCATAAGAGAACTTTCTACGATCAGTAACATACAATACGAACAAAAACTGATTCCAAGCTTTGTAGCAAAAGTTAAGTGGAAAATAAACCTGATGAAGATAAAATTTAACTGTATTATATTAAAAAAATCAACACGGAATCAAATTGGCTCAGTAGAATTTGTTCCTGAAAATAGTCTAAAACTCTTTAATGTTAGCACAACTCTAATGAAGATACTTGTATTTAAAATGTCCTTGGGTTCAACCTCTCCTGAGCCTTCTCCCAATGGGAGTGCAGGTGGTTAGAATTCAACTAGAGGTCCTTCTTCCCAGCCCAATCCAGACAAAAGACTCGGGACCAACAAAGGAGATGATATGAACTGAAAAGGAACCATGTGGAAGAGAAGATCCCAAATGCAGGGTCCACTCAGGGGCTGTGGAGATCCGTGGGAGTCATCTGAGAAGTCTTGCTTCTCCTCCTTCACAAGGAAGTAATAGGGCTCATGATTTCACAGAGAAAAAGGAAACAGGAGGGAAGGGTTACCATGCTCTAATTATCTGCAAGAATGAGTTGAGATACATGTGAAGACAAAGGCCGCTAGAACCTTACTAGAGCAAAGGAATATCACCTGGACTGAAACCTAGGGCCTCTCCCTTCGTGACTTTGGGCGCATTAAGGATGTTCCCCAAGCCCTTTACCAAAGGAAGTCAGGAGCATCTGAGGTACTACTAGTCATGGCTCCATCACCATGATTTACTTACCTCCTTTGAACACAGAACATTTTATTTACTTATAGCACTTCACAATTTTTCAAAGTCCTTTCTGTATAGGATTTCATTGCTTTTTAAAAAAATTATTTATTTTTATCTTTTAAATTAATTAAATTTTTAAATTAAAGTATAGCTGATTTACAATGTTGTGTTAGTTTCTGGTGTACAGCAAAGTGATTCAGTTATATACATATATACATACTTTTTTTCAGATTCGTTTCCACTATGGTTTATTATAGGATATTGAAGACAGTTCCCTGTGCTATACAGTAGGACCTTGTTGCTTTCATTTGCCTTTGATAACAAGTTTGTGAAATGGGCAGCTGTTGTCAACCATGGGGACCCTGCGGCCCAGAGAATGAAAGGCTTGGCCATGGTCACTTGTCACTCTGCTAATCAAGGGCAGAGTTAGGACTTCAACTGAGGCCTTGTCCACTGTGTCCAGTGCTTGTTTGGATGATAAAATAGGCGTGATGAAGAAAATAGATGCTTTCATTCCAGAGACTCCTATGACTCTATTAGTCATCCTTTAAAAATATTAGTTATCTAGAACCAGTGTAAATGAGGTTTAACGTATTTTAAATAGTCAACGGCCAGCCTCTAGCTTTAAAAATATGTCAAATTAGCATATGTGTATTCCAGAGTTGTCAGTTTTTAAGGCTATGGCCGACCAGGGGCTTCTCAGCAACATGGGGAGCCCTGGGAGGTTACTCCTGAAACAAATCTGCTTATTGAGTTGGAAGCTGGCAACACACAGGAGAAAGGACAAACACTCAGACCACAACTTGGGCCTCCAGCAAGCACAACACTCACAACAAAGGGGTCATTCGGGAGTGACCCCTTCTCCTGTTTTAACCTTGCTCTCTCCTCCTCAGGGTCATTCTGTTAGTGTAGTGGTGTCACGTCTCACCCGTAGCCTGATCCTCAAGTTAAAAGGTCAAGCTATCAACTATAGCCAATCACACCCCCGAATACCCTTCAGGAAGGAACACACTGTCTGTAAATGGAGCCCAGGTACCTCTTGTCCAGTGCCGGGCAGATGGCTGGGACTGCATTAACACAGATGGCACTGGTGGCCTGAGGTTAGGGCTGTGTTGTGAAATATAAAACCCCCAAATCTTTGACTTCCCTGGTGGCACAGTGGTTAAGAATCCGCCTGCCAATGCTGGGGACAAGGGTTCGATCCCTGGTCCAGGAAGATCCCACATGCCGTGGAGCAACTAAGCCTGTGCATCACAACTACAGAGCCTGCGCTCTAGAGCCCGAGAGTCACAACTACTAAGCCCGTGTGCCACAACTACTGAAGCCCATGTGCTCTAGGGCCTGCGTGCCGCAACTACCGAGCCTGTGTGCTGCAACTACTGAAGCCCGTGCACCTAGAGCCCGTGCTCCGCAACAAGAGAAGCCACCGCAATGAGAAGCCCGCGCACCGCAACGAAGAGTAGCCCCCGCTCACCGCAACTAGAGAAAGCCCGCGTGCAGCAACGAAGACCCAACGCAGCCAAAAATAAATAAAGTAAAATAAATAAATTAAAAAAAAAAACAAACTCAAATCTTTAAATGAGAGGATGCAGCACAATGCTCCCTCTCGCAGGAGAGGCACACAGGCCCTGGCACTACCAAGCGGGGATGTGAGGCTCCCAGCTCACACACCATGGGGCCTGCACTTGTCTGAGTGGAGAGGCCGGTTGAGGGCCCAGCACAAAGGAAGTGAGTGTGTGTGTGTGTGTGTGTGTGTGTGTGTGTGTGTCTTTCTTGGTGTAAAGACCTGAATCTATACAAGTTAAGTTACATATGATACAACTCCACTGAAGACTAGAAAAAATATCAGGATAATAATTAAATATTGTAATGTTAAAAATAGTAGTAATTTAATTTATCCCCAGCCTAAATTCCAGGCACTGGGCAGAAGAAGGAACACCCGGTGCAGAGCCATCTGTCTGCAGGATTCCCCCAGGCATCCACAGCTACCTCCGGGATTCACCTAGAACTCACTCTTGAGGTTTAATAGGTCATCCGGCAAAATGAGCGGCCACCTTCTCAAGGGCTGGTGACTTTCGAAAGTCAGCATCTGGGAACTCAGCACTTGACTGGAAGCCCAACCAGCCCATGGCCCTGACTTTGTTCCCAACACAGAGGTTCGCTCCACAGACACGGGTCTGCCCTCGGCTTCCCTCTCCTTCAGCAAAGCCCAAGCCCAAGGGACACTTCAGTGATGGGGCAGGAAGCAGAGGAGTCACGTCATCCTGGGAAGCCCTCCCAAGGGAAAAGCTCCCTTTGCAGCGGCCCCACAGAGCGCTGCCTCACAGCTGCTCCCATTTCTCTCCTGAGAACCTCACTTTCAAGAGGCTGATAATGTCTTTCCCTGGGTTTGAGCCGAGACGCCAGCCAGGGGTCAGAGCAGGTGCTGGAACTCTTTAGGAGACAAGGGCTCAGAACGTTTCCTCAGCTTCCCCAGAGAATGCCCTTCTCAGCAGGCCCTCCACTCTGCTCAGAGAGTGAGCACAGCCTCAGGTAAAGAAAAACAAATTTTCCATTTCAGGAAAAATATTTGTTCACTGAGAAGAGATTTACTCAGACCAAGAGATTTGTTTGGAGAGTGACCACATGGACGAGGAATGCCTCTAGGAACACGTGGCTGGCATCTGGGACCAAACCAGAGACATTATCGGGACTGAGCTGGCCTCTGCCTATGTTTTCTTTTGGCTCTTACATGTTGAGTCAATAAAATTCAGAGATTAGCAAGGCACAGTGCCTGACCTTGTAGGGTTCACAACCTGGGGGTGGAAGCACATGAGGGAAACACAGACAACTACTGTCACAGAGAGGAGGAGTGGGCAATGGGGGCAGAAAGGCAGGATGGGAGGATGGTATGCGGAGACAATCACGAGTCTGAGAAGCACCAATTTAACTCAGTACATGATGGGGAGTGTTAAGGACTGAATGTTTTTGTCCCCCCAGCATCCACGTATTGAAGCCCACCCCCCACCCCGCATGTGATGATATTTCGAGGTGGGATCTTTGGGACATAATCAGGCTTAGAAGAAGTCATGAGGGTGGAGCCCCCGTGATGGGACTGGTGCCCTTATAAGAAGAGGATGAAAAAAAAAAAAAAACAAAAAACAGAAGAGGATGAGAGACCAGAGCTCTCTCTTTCTCTCTCTCTCTCTCCACCACGCAAGGACACAGTGAGAAGGTGGCCATCTGCAAAGCCAGGAAGAGGGCCCTCACCAGGAAACAAACCTGCTAGCACCTTGATCTTAGACTTTCCAGCCTCTGGAACTTTGGAAAATTAAGTATCTGTTGTTTAAGCATCCCAGTCTACTGTATTTTGTTAAAGCAGCTTGAGCTGACTAAGATGGGAGACTAAGGTTCTCAGAGTGGGCAAGTTTCTGAGCATCCAGCCTCTGAGTTAAGGACTGGGCTGGTCACGTCTCTCAATCTTCACAATATCTCTGAGTGACGATATCGCCCCCCACTTTACAGATGAGAAAAGTAGAGTCTTGACTTGCTTGATATCATAAAGTCAGGATTAGAGGACAGATCTCTGATTTCTGTCCAGAGCTTTTCTTACCACGCCGCACTCGAGACTCATCAACTCCCTCAACTACAAGTTAGAACAACAATTAAACATTTTTGTGTCTGCTCTTTTCTGTCTGATCAACTGGCAGAATGTTATATTAAATCATGTTTTTCCAAGTTGATAATTGAATTTGTTGGAACTTCTCTTTGGTGTTCTTCACGTACATTAAACAAAAAACCATTTCTTTGATTTTACATGTTTTTCACAACTGTAACCATCTTCTTTAGGTTAGTGACATTTTTTTCTGCAGGAGATCCATCTGGAGGGTAATTAATTTGAATATTCACATTGATTATTTCAAGATGGGGCCACTCATACTGAATAGCTCCCCAAAGATAATGAGACCCAGGAGAGTGATGATAAAGAGGCTAGAGGTACTTCTGGAAAGGCCAGAGATGTCTGGTTTGGGGAAGCATTTTTACCTACTTTAATGAGTGAGAATAAATTAATCAGGACAAGGATCAGTGGGGCAGGGGGGTAGGGGTGGGGGAGCACTCGGAGCAGAGCTTTGTGGCAGCTCCGGAAGTCAGAAAATTGACTTCCGCCTTCGTGTGTGTGTGTGTGTGTGTGTGTGTGTGTGTGTGTGTGTGTGTGTGTATGTGGACAAGCCTGTGTCCCCACAGAGGAGGTGAGGAAGCAGGGAAGGGGCAGAACTCTTTAGAGTTAGGGGAACAGTTTGTAGATACTTATCCTGGACCCTGAACTGCCAGAGCCTCCCCTTCATAGACCTTGAACCCAGGACTCTTGCTGCTCCTACCACAGATCCCTTTGGTTCCCTTTGTGGCCTCTCTTCCCCTGTCCAGCCTGGCCGGCCTGAAGCCAGCTGGTCTTTTGTGTGCCTACAACACTGGGCCTCACCCTTCTCCACGAGGACACAGTCCCCTGGAAGCCCCTTCTTTGCAGGAGGCCCAGATGTGGAGGAGACCCTGCACCACATGACACCAGTCCTGCTGGGGAGGCAAAGCTGAGGCTGGGAAAGGACTTCATCATTTTAGCTTTGGAAACAAACACCTTGGGCCTTTTATCTCAAAATGGCAAGTGGCATATTCAGCTTCCCCAACACCCATTAATAGGCTCATCAGAAATATACTTTGGAGGACTTCCTTGGTGGTCCAGTGGTTAAGGACTCGCCTTCCAATGCAGGGGGTATGGGTTCGATCCCTGGTTAGGGAGCTAAGATCCCACATGCCTCGCAGCCAAAAAACCAAAACATAAAACAGAAGCAATACTGTAACAAATTCAGTAAAGACTTTAAAAATGGTCCACATCAAAAAAAAAAAAAAAAAAAAGAAAGAAATACACTTTGAACACAGCATTTTCCCCACTGGGGGCAAATACTTCTTCACAGCTGTCACACATTACATTTTCAAAACTGCTGTTGTTAGATGCTCTATTCCTGAATTGCAGGATGATGCACAGGAAAATTCCAGTGCAGAGAGGGTTGTTTCTGCCTGAAATGACCAAAAGTGGCCTAAGGAAATGAGAGAAATCAGCTTCTGTTCCTGAGACTGGTTTCTAAATAAATACAGGACACTGGCCCATCTACGACCCATTGTGTACCTTGTGCCAGCCATGAAACGCCAATGTTAGCAAGAACAAGCACATGAGTGACAATAAAACCACTTAAAAAGAAACCACACATTTTTTGCTCTGAGGAAAAATAAACTCAATTTTAAAGTTCAAAGAAAACCAGTTAAAACCCCTCAGAACTGCATTCACATGTTAAAGGTCTCTGATCCCATTAACTTCCTGCATATTTTTTTGTTTGTTTGTTTGTTGTTTGGCCACACCATGCAGCATGTGGGATCTTAGTTCCCTGACCAGGGATCGAACCCGCGCCCCTTGCAGTGGAAGCGTGGAGTCTTAACCACTGGACCACCAGGGAAGTCCCTGTCTTCCTGCACATTTAGCTCTGGTCACAGTCCTCTGTACACAGAAGGGAGGAAGCACAGTCCTCTCTCCTCATGTATATCCCAACCTGGTTTGGACACTATGCTCTCAGTGGGCTCGTAGTTTATTACGAGGCTCCAGGGTTCCACCGACAAATACCATACGTTAAAGAACTAGTCCTGCAAAGACCCAGTCAAATATTAGTTACCTAACTAGGGGACTACATCGCAGCTCCTGGAGTCTGGCACTCAAGATGCTAAACTGTTCCCCCGCCTCACCTTTCTTATCGCTAAATCATGGATTTGAAAAAACTGCCTCTGCTGACCAGACAGGGTGCATGGTGATGCACAGCACACAGAACACCTTCGTTTTGTCCCTGTCTCCCCCGCTCAGCCCTCTCCTGTCTGGAGGACACGCAGAGAAATGTCAGTGGTCTGCTCTTTGCCCAACCCTTTTTGGCCACGTCTCAGGCCAAGATCACCTCAAAAATCTATTCCAGGGCTAGGCAGGAAGATAAGAGCTGAAATATCACATCATATCTGCTACTATTCCTAGTGTGGGAGGAACTGGAATAGCTACATGTGAGGTTCCTGGATTATCTACATGGAATGCCCCTTTTAAGAACACTTTAATTAAGAGATTACTGTAAGAATTAAAATGTTAGCATTCAACATGGGCACATATCTTGCCTTTCTTTGATATGCAGAAAATAATTCACAAAATGGCAAACGATGACGTTAGAAAAAAGATGGGTTCTTAAAATAGTTAATTAAAAACATGCTTCTATTGTCAGTAATTATATATATCCTTACTACTGCCCCACACTCAAAACCTGGCTCTGTCCTTGTTCCCAGGGAGTTCACAGTCACGAGAAGGGGATAAGAAGGAAAGTGTATAAAGCTCTTTAGGGCTCAGGAGACTGGAACAAACGAGCTTGCGTTGGAAAACTCAGCCTTGCAAATATGCCAATTCTCCCTAAATTATCTATAAATGTCACAGAGACACAGTAAAAATAACAGGATTTTTATATTTGGAATTAAACAAGCATTCTAAAGTTCATATGGAAAAACGAACCAGCTGTAATAGTCAAGGAAATTATGAAAAAGAAGAGTAGTGAGGGGGTAGCAGCACCAACCCCACTGCCCAGAGTAAAACGTATTAAAAAGTTACAAATCTGCTTAATGGTATATATTCAGGATTATCACCAGAATGGAACAGACTGGAAATACGTCTAAATGCATCCAGGAAACTTAGCAGGAGAAAAAGGTGGTGTTTCAATAAATGGGGTAAAGATGACTTGTTCCATAAGTGGCGTTGGGCAAAGGGTAGCCATCTAGAAAAAAATGAAGTTGGAGCCACACTTCACACCAGGACAAATTCCAGAGAGATTAAACATTTCAAAGTAGAAAATGAAAGCATATATGTGCCAAAAGAAAGTTTGGTGTTTTTTTAAATAATTGTACAATGAAGAAGACCTTTCAAAGGAAAACAGAAATCCCAGAAGCCAAAAGAAACGATCCAACGATTTGACTATGCAAACATTTAAAAAAAATTCTGCATGGCAAATACCACCATGAGCAAAGTCACAAGACAAATGGCAAACCTAGAACAAATATTTGCAACTCATACCACAAAGGGCTGATCTCCCTAGTACTTAAAGAGCTCTCTCAGGTGATTCTGAAAAGACCAATGACCATTGGAAAATCAGGCAGTGGCTACCAATAGGAGGTTAATAGAAAAGGAAATAAAAACAGTTCTTAAATATAAAAAAGATGCACAGCCTCTTTGATAAAAGAAATACAAATTAAAACCACAGTGCTTATCAGATTTGCAAATATCAAAAAGTAGGAGAACCCCTTCTGTTAGCAAGGTTTGGGAGAAACAGCACTTTCTTACTCTCGGTGCTTGTGGGGATAGCCCCGAGGGCATCAGCTAACACAATTTTCCATGCGCATCCTCTTTGACCCAGCAATTCTACTCCCAGGAGTTTATCCTACACAGACACGTGTGCATCATGATGTAAATGTAAAATTATCTGTTGCAGCATTGTGAAAGCAAAAGGTTGGAAGTAAATGAAACCTCCCTCTAGCAGACTAATTAAACAAATGATGGTCCATTATGGAATACTAAGAAGTCAAGACATATGTGGAGGAAGCTCTTCCTACATTCATATGGGAGAATCCCTCGGTCGTATTTCATGAAGAAAAGCAAAATGCAGAAGGGTATACAGAATAGTACCATTTGTGCAATAAAAGGAAAAGAAGTGTGTGTGTGTGTGTGTGTGTGTGTGTAATTGTTTTTGCATAAAATATGTCTGGAAAAATAGTCAAGAAACTGGAAACATCGGTTGAAGGGAAACATTGGTTGATGATGTCTGGGGGAATCTTTTCATGGGAATGTAACCTGTCTTTTAAAAATAAATATAAATATAAGCTATCCAGGAGTTGAGGATGTTTATGATATGTGTAACTATAAAAAATTTACTCTGATAAACCTCAGAGCCTACAAGGGCAACACTGAAGGACAGAACAAGGTCATAGATTCTGCTGGTTGATGAGAGAACTACTGGCAAATGCAGACACTGCTTCTTGAGCAGAAATGTAAAAGGAAGGAAATGATGCAGCCGCCCTGGAGATTTCAGTAAGAGGAATGCAGTTCCAAAAGGCTGAAAGAAGCCACTGTTGAAGGCTGTGGTTTAGCCCTGCTGAAATGGCAGCCCTTTGCTATGACATGAGAACAGAAAAATATTTCCTCAAATAGTCAACAACTCCACCCTTGTAAAAACTCACGGCAACTTAGGCACCAAACCTTCATACTTGTCCATACGACAAGAGAGCATCACAAAATCATACAGATAAGCATATTCTAGAAAGTTCTGCTAAAGCAAAGCACATCTCTCTTTACACATGAAGGACAGATTCAAAAGACAACGGCTAGTGTCACTGCTTATACCCATTATTAGCAATGAACTACAAACGACTTTCAAAACTATGAAGGATGAAACGTATATTCAGAGTCCTCAGTTTTATTTCATATCAATCTGAAACAGCTAGAAGAAATCAAAAGTTTAAAAATCATCAAAACACAAAATAAAAAATAAAAATCATCTATATCCTCACAACCCTTACGAAACTATTTTCACTTTTGTTTCCTTTTTACCTGTATCTACTTGAATATAGAGTATTGATATAGTTATAATATTGGTATATCAATATGTAGATATATAGCTTTGTCCTCTGCTTTTTTCACTTATTCCCTGTTTTTACATATAGTTATAATACTAAGTTCTGGATGACTGCACAAAATTCTAACCTGTTTATTAGCTACAGTTTAGAGAGCAAACATTTATCTGGCACCTTCTATGGACACATTACATAATGTAATTTACCCCTCACAGCAACATGTATTATCAGGACCTCTCTTTACACACCAGGAAACAGTGTCTAAAGATCTAGCAAGCAGTCGACCTTGCATTTGAACTCCACATCTCTGACCTGATACCCATGTTCTTCCCCCTGCATTATACTGCTGCTGCCTCCACTGGGGATCCTTTTGTTCCCAAGGTTTATTACTACAATAAACAATGCTGGTAGAGTATCTTTCCACATCTCGTTTTTACCTTTCTAGAATTTTTTTCATTTTTTTCAACACGGTAAAAAAGTCCAACAAGATGCCTCCTTACCCTTCTCCACTCCCAATTCCTGCTTCTGAAAGACAACTATTTCAACTCTGTTGGTTGTCCCTACTCTCTTATACCTCCCCTAAAACATGCATTTTCTCCGCCACCCCACCCATTCTTTTCAATATTGTTATAGCAACACGTTTGAATTCATTTTCAGCATTTATATTATAACTATGTAAATATCAGTCACAACTAAGTCACACATTGTATTTTTCTTGTAGGACTCTTCATTTTCCCTCAGGTTACCACTTTTATCTTTTCCTCATTAGCTTAGTTTTCTTTGCACAAATCACTAACTTATTTCCAAACTCTAAAGGACCCATAAGTCACTGGACAGTCAAAGACATCAGACAATCAGCTGTTTTGCTTGATCCTGGAGACACTGCTCAAGGAGCCCTCTACGACTGCTCCCTCCGGAAGGGCTCCCCTTCCCCCCATCCTGCGAGGCCCCTTTGCCTCTCTCCTGTGTTGTGGACCCCGTGGCCACTATTCCTTGGCTAACTTCCTTCTTTTGGTGGAAGTCGGCTTCCACTAGCTTCTTGAGAAAAAGTAAATTGGAAAAAAAACTTTTTGAGACCAACTCTCCATATCTGAAAATGTCTTTATTTTACCCTCACAGTAGGTTTAGTTTGTCTGGTATATAAGTCCAAGTTAGAAACCCTTTTACCTCAGGATTTTGCAGGCCTTGCTCTACTGACCTCCAGCTTCTGGTCTGCCATTGAGATCTGGTGTCATTCTGATGCCTGGTCCTTGTGTGTGCTCTATTTCCTTACTCTCTGCAAGTTTTTGGGATCTTGCTTTAGTGCCAGTGTTCCAAAATTTCACAAGAGCCTTGATTAGGTCTTTTTCATTCTCTGGGCTAGGATTTCAGAAGCTCTTTCAATCTGGAGTTTTCAGGTCCTATACTTATGGGATAGCTATTGGGGTACTTCTTTGATAATTTCTTCCCCTTCACTTTCTCTAGCCTCTTTCTGGAACTACGACGATTTGGATATTGGATTTCTTGGACTGATCCCCTAATATCTCTTCCACTTTTCTTTGTTATTTTTGTTGTTACTGTTATTAATAGTAAGTTATAAGGACTTCTTATTCTACCTTCTGGAAGGGATCTTCATTTAATCTGCTAATCTCTTTATTAATCTTCTCCATTTGTGCTCCAAAAGCTCTTCCTGTTCTCTGAACGATGCAATTCTTCTTGCCACAAGGATGTACATCTTCTCTTACCTCTGAGTATGCTCATGACAGGTTTTCTCCAGTTTACTTTGGTTCCCTCCATTGTGTTTCCTCCCCTTCCTTTCATCTGCTTGCTTTATATCTTTGCCTTTCATGTTCAAGGCTTTCGTTACATGTCCAGCAACTCTTGGTGGTCTGCTCCTATGGCAGGAGAGTTGATGCCCAGCTATCTGTCTACATAGGCCGGGCCTGTCAATCTGCGGGTTCCAGCCGCTCTGTTAGAGAACCCCCAAATAGCAGTCTTTGGGACTTTTCCCTTGGGTAGGTTAGTTTCCCCAGAGGGGAGTCCTTCCATCTCCTTGGGGAACCTGGTCATGGCTGGGACTTTCCACGTGCAGACTCTGTGGCCTGGCGCTTCACTACCACTCTCAATGTGCCAGTCTCCTGCCAGGGCGGAGGCAGGGCAGTCACCTGGTTGTGTGGGATGGGAAGACAATGGGGGACTCTCCACCAGTCTTCGTGGTTTCAGACATCTTTCACACCCCATTCTCAGGGATGCCTCATTCCTGAGCCTTCAAATCAGCCTGACTCTTGCAGAGTTCTCACTCTGTGGGCTGGGGTTTCAGCTGCCTTTGCTCCTCTAAGTTAGTTTCTACTTGTCCATCTGCTTTCCACTCATCCGCTCCCCTCTCCTCTCCTATTCTCTATGTTCTTGAGAATTTGTGCCTTTTTTCCCCTTATTATCATTTTAGTGAGGATTCAAGAAGAGGTGAAGATAAACATGTGTTCGATCTGCCACTGTTAATCAAGCCTTTTAGCTTTTCTCTTCGTTTAAATGATTTCTTTGTGTTAAATTCATAGCAGTGGAATCAACATTTTTGCTCCTCTATTTATGATCTGTGTCTTTATGTATTTGCTCAGTAAACATTTATGGAGCACACAGTGTGTGCTGGACATGATCCGGGGCAGTGAGGACACATGGCAGAGAGAAACAACAAGGACTAGGGAGTCAGACAGACCAGGGTCCAATCTCAGTTCTTACAGCTCTGCACCTTTGGGCAAGTCAATTCACCTTGTTGAGTTGCATTTACTTATTAGTTAAAAACTGGAGGGTAGAGGTGAAGAATAATAACACCCATTTTGCAGGGTTGTGCTAAAGATGAAATAAAATATATTGAAATCACTGAACTTGGTGGATAGTAGCCACTCAAGAGACAGTGGTATTTGTTATTTTTGTTGTTATTGCTGTTAATAGTAAGTTATTTCATAATTTATCATGGAATACCAACTAGTAAATAATTTTAATGTAGATGAATGTAAATTCTATAATGGAAGTCCCAGATGCTGTGAGATAACCAACAACTCACTCCGAGTGTGGAGGAGGATACCCAGGAAGGCTTCCTCAAAGAGGTGAAATCTGTGTTCTCTCAAATAAGGAGTCTGTGTAAAGGTATGGAAGGATTCCAGGTAGAAGGAATGACAAGTGCAAGACACAGGCCGGAGAGAACACAGGGTATCAGGAAATGTGGGGTGATTTGATGTGTCGGGAACACAAGGCATGTGGGTGGGAGAGAAGAAGCAAGGCTGATGCTGGACCTCACCCCACAGGTAGCTTAGAGCAGGGGCATGACATGACCAGATTTGTGCTTTAGAAGACAACTTGGTGGCCTGCAAGGTGGTTAGAAGGGTAGAGAACAGATGTGCAGCTATGGGATCAGTCCAAGCAAGACCTGATGATGCCCTGAACTGAGGCAGAAGCAATGGGATGGTGCGGAGAGACAGACTGAGAAGGTTCAGCTGATAGGAGTTAGTGGCTGTGGTCACCATCATACTCCCTCCTCCTGGATACAGGGTGAGTCTGTGTGCCTGAAGTTAGGCGTGGCCATAAGCCCTGCTTTAACCAAAGAAATGGGAAGGAAAATGACTGAGGGTCCCTTCTGGGTAGCAGTGAGTTGTCTCAGCCCTTTTCCCACCTCCGTGGTGGCCATGGAAGCACACATGGAGATGACACCTCCATCAGCTGGGGTCCTAGTGGGAATACAATCAGCAGAGCCCTCCTGCTGGTTAAAGTAAACATGTAGCAGGAGTGAGAAATAAATGTTTTTGGTTTTAAGACACTGAGATTTAGGGGTAATTAGTTACCATGGCATAAACTAGCCTATCTTGACTAATGCCGTGTCCAATTTAATTTCATATTGATCATATTGCCAGATTTTCCTCTGAGTATCCAACAATACTCCATTTTTAAAAGTTTCATTGCTACCAAGGCTGAACATTATTTGGTGTTTATTACTAGTCTTTCCTCTTGTGGAAATTATCTAGTCATATCCTTTACCCACTTATCCACCGAGGTTTTATAGATGTCCAAATATTCTTGTGTGAACTTGGTGTACATGATGCCCTTTGTCATTTTTACAACTGGTCTAGCTAATAATGTTAATATGAAAATAGCTACAATAAAGCAGCTATACTTACTGAAGTCTTACACATGCTAAGCGGCCTATAAACCGTTTCACATGCTGTCTCTTTTTATTCTCATACTGAACCTATGAAATAAGTGCTCTTATGCCCATTTTACGAATGAGGAAACAGACACTCAGCAAGGTGAAGTGGCCTGGCCAGGAAGGGGCAGAGCTGGCATTTGAGCCCAGGCGGTCTCACCACAGAGCCCGGGCTCCACATCTCCCTGAGCAACAGCTGCTAACTTCTCCCTCTGCCTGGTGCCCCGGCACTCACCTTCCCAATCTTGGGGAAGACCTTCATCCAATCTGACTTTCTCCTCTAGCTTCCTATTTTTTCCCCTTCCTTTCTTTCTCAGCTTTGGTTACCACACTCATTTTTTTTCCCCTCAGTTTCTATGAGCTGACTTCTTTTCTGACCCTACTACTGAAAACTCACCCTCAAAAATCCCTGATTCTGGGACTTCCCTGGCGGTCCCGTGGTTAAGACTCCGTGCTTCCAATGCAGGGGACGCAGGTTCGATCCCTGGTTGGGGAACTACGATCCCACACGCCGCACGGTGCAGCCAAAAGATTTTTTTAAAAATCCCTGATTCTTCCTGGCCGAGCTCCAAGGCCTTTGGTCAGCGCTCATTCTTCCTCACTCTCTGTGGTTTCTGACACTGTCTCCTGCCACGCCTTCCTTCTCTGGCTTCTATGGCAGCCAGGGCTCCTGGTTCTCCTCTAACCTTTCTGACTGCTTATCTCTGGCTTGCTCACCGGCTCTTCCTCCCACCCTCACCTGCCACAGCCATCGGTCCTCAGCTTTCTCTGCCCCTCTGTCTTTCTCTCCCCCACCGGCAGCCGCTCTGGGATCTGCATGTCAGGCCTTAAGCTCACACCTAAGCCACACTGTTGCCACATTTGCACCTGGGCACAGGTACATCCCACAGACTGCCCCAAACTAAACAGCTTTCCCCAAGAAAGCAGCTTCCCTATTGGACTTCTCTATTTCTGTCAATGATTCTATTCTTCTCTCAACTGCTCAGTAACCTCTGCATTTTCTGTGATTCAGCCCTTCCCGCCAATGCCCAAGGCCATTCCATTATCCACCAACATTTGAGTGATTGATGCCATTGATTCTACCTTGAAAGGCATCTGGAATTTGTCCTGCCCTTCCCTTTCCTACCACCACTAGTGCTCATGGGATCAAGTCCAAACACCCCCTTTCTGGGAATTTGAGACTCCATGTGATCTGACCTCCTCTTTCTCCCCTGAAGACCTGGGGCTCTCTGCTGTAATCAGACAGCTCTTGTCACACCAGATCATGGCATAGGGGGAAGCAGCTATGGCGACTAGGCCAGTGATGGGGCCAAAGCACACTAGCAAACAAAATCAAGGGCACAGTGAACAAAGGGCAGAGAGGGCGGCAGGTCCAGAGGCTATACAAAGAGCACCAAGGAGATGTTTGGGAATTGCAAGAGAGATGGTCAAAGTCCAGCCAAATGAAGATCCTGGAACTGGGGCGACAGGAGCAGAGCGGCTGTGGGGTCAGGGCACAGCAGTGACAATGAGGAGACATGCCAAGTCGGTGAGGACTCCATCATCTTGTTATGCAGGCCAGCTGGCTGGGAGGCTAGCAGGACAAGGGCAGAGATGTGGGTGGGTGAAGAGTGCTGGCCCGGAGAGCAAAGTCGGTTTTCTACCGGAAGCACTTGCTTAAAGGATGGATTTCACTGGCTCATGCTCACACCAACCTCTCTGTCCTCTCTTCTTCTTTCCAAACCAACTCATCTTTCAGGATCACACAAGACCTCAACATCCAAGCCACCATAGTACCATCTCCCTCTTTCCCTAAACTCCTTTACCACTTACCTGAATTCCTCATTCTGACACTTAATCACCTGGGTTCCTACCAAAACTACCTAAAAACATTAGGGTGCACTGACTCTGTGCAAAGCAGCAGCCATAAAGAATAAAGGAAATTTTAAGATGGTGTCTCTCCTTAAGCCTCTCAGAATACAGAAGAGAGATACACACACGGAAAGATATCATTTACATCCCTGTTGTTAGGTAGGCGCCAAAGGGACAGAAGAAGAGTGAAAGTCAGAGAATGCTGGAAGAACTAGGATGTGAGGAGGCCTTGAGGGATGAAGAGGGCTTTGATGCTCAGAGGAGGTGGAAATACGAGAAAAAGGGTTCTGTGTGTATGGGAGGGGACGAGTGTGGTATACACACAGAGAACAGACTGGAAGAGCAGGTTACTAAATATTAACTAACTTTAAAAAATACATATTTATGTATTCACTGAGAAGAATCATCCTTTATTGAAATGCTAAGGAAGGAAAAGTCTGTACTCTTATGGCTTGGCAGATTTCAAGTTTAAAAAACATACATGGGGAATTCCCTGGTGGTCCAGTGGTTAAAACTTGGCTCTTTCACTGCCGTGGGCCCGGGTTCGATCCCTGCTCGGGGAACTAAGACCCCACAAGCCATGTAGCGTGGCCAAAAAAGAAAAAGAAAAAGAAAAAGAAATAAAAAAAAAAAAAAAACATGGAGTTTCTCACTTCATATTAATAAGGAATTAATGTTCAAGCTTTTGTTATCTGGCTGAAAACACCAGTTCTGGAGAATTTGGTGCCACATGTCAACAGGAAAGTCAGGTTGGTTGGCAATGGCATTAGTACTCAGTGGAAACATGGAAAAACACACAACCTGCTGCTTCTTGTGGACCTCTCTGTTCCCACAAGGCCAGAGACGGTTTGGGATCAACCACTGACCTCCAGGCTAGGAGGTTTCCCAAATGCTCCGGATTATAGACTCTTAATGTCTACCTCAGAAATTAAGCCCTCCAACTTGACGCCAAGGCACCCTCGCTGACCGAGAGCCCTCACTCTATGATTAGAAACGACATGGGGTGGAGATTTAGGGTGGTTCACAAGCTGCCACAAGGGCTGACTCATTTCCAGGGCTTGTGGTGACACTGCACCGCAGGCAGCCGCCTTGGGCAGAGGAAGTGCTTGCTCTGAGGAGGACACAGCCCTTGAGAGAGGGCACTGCTCAGCCTGGCAGACAGTTACTTGGGGTGGTAACAGGGATGGCATCTCATCCAATCATGTGAAACATCAATTCGTTAAGGATTACAGCTTTCTGTACGAGTAAAAGCTTCGCTTCCTAGAATTTCACGGAGGGGTAGATTTCCTTAGAAATCCAGGAAGATGCTTTCCTTGAGTTAACCACCAAGCAGATTCTGATCCTAAAACCCAGTCCCCCCCAACAGACTCCATTTGCACAGAAGGTATCCTCGAGGCTGCTGCAGAGAACTGGGGGCTTCCAAAATAGGTCGCTTTACACACCGCTGCTTCAGACAAAGATGAAGTAAAACTGCAGTCAGCTCTTAACCCTCTACACCGCTGGATGGCAACAGGGGCAGTTAGAGTTTAGAAATCGTATTTATTAACCCTCTAGAACACACTTTCAAAGTCAAGTTGTTGTCTTAATTATACGTCACTAGTAAAGCATATACTGCTTTGTAGTATCGAGCGTACTGTCATAGTGAAGGGAGCTGTGCCGTGGAGCAGGCAGACAAAAGGATTAGTTTGACATCGAGCCTAGTCTGGGAAAGACTGAAAGAGAGGGTGACTTGGCAATGGGACCGGCCTTGCACGGAGCAGAGGCCCACTTGCCCATCCATATGTGCTGGGTTTGACACCGTTGTGATGGAATCAGCTGTAGCACATGCTTCTTTTGCCTTTTTGAAGGCATGGTAGAGCCCTGAAGAATAAACTCAGGCATGATGAACAGGGGAATAGGTTGGTCATACGTTTCTGGAAACTGAAATTGACTGCTTTAAGGAGTGCACGGCACGTGGGAGATGTGCTGCCTTCCATCTGAACTAAATCAAAGAAGTCTTGAATATTCTGGATTTGGAAGCTTTTAGATCTTTCAGCAATTCCTGCATGAAGGCACAGAGTCTCTAACAAGAAGCTACAACCTGTACCAAGGTTAGATAAAGTGGATGAATTTCTCCACAGGCTCAGCTTGCTCATCTTAATTCAATACAAGAGGCCTCAAAGATGGTAGCACTTTCCTCCTGGCCTCTTGGATAAGTGACCTACTAGGGCAGAGACAGTACAGGTGGGCAACAGCCAAGAGTTAAATTAAACCTGACCACTGGCGAACTGAACACCTACCCCTAATGCATACCCCCTTATAAAAACCTCACCATCTGATGGCAGAAGACAGTAACAGAGGGTGGCCAACGTATCCCCGTTTGTCTGGTACTTCCCTGGTTTTAGCATCGGAAGTTCCATATTCTGGGAAACCTATCAGTCCTGGGAAAACCGGGATGTTTGGTCAGCCTAGTAACAGAGGACAGTAGCCAAGGTTTAACAACTCAACTTTCTCACCTTGACCGCTTTGGTTTGGGCCATGTCATCAGAAACAAGCAATTTTAAGATGAAGTCACCTGAGAACGTGTCCTCACTGAAGCTAACCATCAATAATCAGTCTCAACAGAGATGATTTTGAGTCTTTCATCTTTCAAGAACTCTCTTGTAATGTAAGTTTCC
Source organism: Balaenoptera musculus (assembly GCF_009873245.2). Lineage (NCBI taxonomy): Eukaryota > Metazoa > Chordata > Mammalia > Artiodactyla > Balaenopteridae > Balaenoptera > Balaenoptera musculus. Next base: position 38,681,616 of record NC_045786.1, read on the forward strand.
CAAAAATGTGCTTGAAGGTCTGGTGCTTACATAATAAGCCCACCAGAGCACTACAGATCCACTTATCAATTGTTAATGGTTTACCACAAGCATCTAAGGAAATATTTACACAGTTCTTAAAATGGGTAAAATCAGGTCAAGAGAATTAAGACTCTTGGCAATTAGGAGATTATCCTATAAAAAGGACAAAGCTTTAGTGTTCAGCCAAGGAGGAAAGGATCTAAATCTGATTTGGAATGTCTCTGGGAACAAGAGGGAATTAAGAATTTAAGCCCAAGATAATCAAATTCTTTTCAACTTTAACTCACTATAAATAAGCAGTGCTGGCTCCAGAATTTCTACCCAGGAGGGGCCTAGGGGTGACAATCTGACTGGAAGGGGACATGTGAAGCTGCTTTTGCATGGTGTTTTATTTAAGACTGAGAAAACACCAATTGTCTATATCCAAGACCCTTGCCCTAGCTTCCCCTGTGATGCTGCCACTGCAAATAGACAGTAAAATAAAAAGGAGGCAAGGAAGGAAATGGGAAGGGGAGTAGGAGTTTATATACGGAGTCCTTTGCCCTTTAGATTTGGAAAATAATTCCATATACCGCAGTATCAGAGAGATCTGAATTAGTGCTTTTCTGTTGAGTACTTCTAATTATTTAATATGTCCTTGGTACATGAGGACAAAAATAGTGTATCTTGCATATATATATATATATATATATATATATATATATAGTATTTTTATATATAGAATCAGGCTTTTATTTGGGGTACATATAAGAAAAATGAATATTACTGTTAGGAGGGGAATGTGTACGACTGCAACAGAGAGGGAATTGGTATTGCTTGAGAGAAGAAATAATTAGGAAGCACAGTTGTGCAGAGACCAATAACATTTTTTGTTTTTGTTTTTGTTTTTTGGTTGTGCCGTGTGGCATGCAGGATCTTAGCTCCCCGACCAGGGGTCGAACCCACACTCCCTGCAGTGGAAGCTTGGAGTCTTAACCACTGGACTGCCAGGGAAAAATCCCTAAAAACTTTGTTCACAATGAAAAAGTTTTTAAAAATGACCTTTTAAAAATACCTCCCAACAATGGAGTCTCAGAGAAGTAGATCTTCAAATGTTCATTAACCAAGACTAACGGAGGACCACTGGCAGGAAACTAAAAATATGGACTAATTATGATGAGAACAACATTTCAATAGGATTCTTGTTTGGAGTGTGTACTCTTGGTGAGTGAGGAGAGAAACAGAAAAAAACCACAGAAGATGAACCCATTACGATCCATGGAAAGGTCATGGGGTTTCTGCCATTCTCTTATGAGTGTCTGAAGCAGCTTCAAAGAGGAAATGCTCAGAAAGGGCACCATGGCATAGGTGAGTCAACTACTATTTTTGACTTGGTGTTGGAATGGGTGTGACCCTCTTCTTCAAGTTTCAGGTATCTCTCAAACTCACAGAGAATAATAACATCCAGTTCTTATTAATACAGGTGGCAGCTGGTTGCAGAAGAAACTCATTACCTTTTTGTCTCTGGGGAAGAAAGGACCCACAAACATGTGGCTGAGGTTTTGATCACACTGCTTCCCTTCTCCAGATCCTGTAGGGACTCACAGATGTCTCTTGCATCCAATAAAAACACCTCAGCTATCCGCTTTCAGGCTTGTCTATTAGCTAAGTGCTCCATCACATTCCTCCTAAATGCCTTCATCTTCAGCTCTACCACGACCCATACTGACAGGCCTGCTAATGAATGAAAAAGCAGAAGCCTGGCTTCCCACAGGGAATATATACATTTTAATAGCAGGCTTCCAGAGATGGGGCACCTGCTTCCTGCCTTCGTTTTCTAACCAGGACCTGGTGATGGAAAATACAAGGGAAGGGCAGGGGCTGAAAACTGCCTTTCTGCATAGACCTGGGGTTGCCCTGACTTAATTTAAGACCAAACAACCAATCTATCTTCTTTCAGAGACAGCATGGTGACTTCCTAATAAACAAAACTTGATCGGAGCCGAAGGTACACCTGATTCCCTGGAGAGCCCCTGAGCAGCACTGATTGCATAAGCTGGAAACAGTGTGGTTTCTTTCGCCTGAGCACGTGGCAGTCACCAAAATGGGAACATCCCTCATCTACACCTGTCTATGGAAAACGAGAGACAGAACGGCATTATACTTAAAGATTTGGCATTGCTAGGAATCCTGTTCTGTCTGGTCAAGAGTATGGCTCTTGATTTGGGGGTACATATACTCCACTGATGAAGAAAAGAGACAGACATAGATCCCTAAAGAACAAGATGAAATGTGCTAAATGGACACAGAAGCTACATGCTGGGGAAACACGGGTAGGAAGATGGAAGAGGGTCTCATTCTGGCTGAAGAGGAGTTGGAGGAGGTCAGGCAAAGTTTCTCAGAATTGAAGTTATTTAAAGTTTTTCTTACAGAGTAAGGAGGTATCTTGGTGCAGAGAGAAAGAAGGGATTTGGGGGAGCCAGGGATGAAAACCTAAGGGGCAGGCACTTAACGGGCAATGGGAGAACGCCATGAGTGGTAAGGCAGGCCAGGTAGGCTGGGGTCACACTGTAGCACCCTGGGTGCTGGCCTGCTTGAAGAACCCAATTCAAGTGGTATTGTGACATAGTGGGGCAGAGGCAGGGAGGTGACTCGGGATACTCCTATAAAGCACAAGGGAGTGGCAGTTACATAGGTGAATATATATGCAAAAGGCCCCGAGCTGTATACTTAAGGTTTGTGTATTTTAATATATGTAAATGATAGCTCAAAAAAGTCCTTAAAAAAAACAAAAGCCCATGGGATCCAGTGTCCCCTTGTCTTAGAGCAAGGGGAGTGGGAATAGTTAGGAGAGGGCAGATACACAAGAAAATCCTTCTCTTTGGGTTCTTGCCCTTACCTTGTAGCCAGGGCTCCCCAACCCCAGGGTCCTTCCCGCAGGAAACTCTTGCGGTGCTTGGTGACAATGCAGTGGTCCTAGACTCAGAGGATGTTAGTGCTGAAAGGGTACTGCAGGAAAGCTACCTGTTTCATTTTATTATTTTAATTTTAATTTTTTTCTGGCTTAAGTAGCAGAAATTATTTCTCACAATTTTAGAGGCTGGAAGTCCAAGATCAAGGTGTAAGCCAATCTGATTCCTGGTGAGAGCTCTTTTCCTGGCTTGTAGAAGGCCACCTTCTTGCTGTGTCCTTATATGGTAGAGACAGAGCACTGGTATCTCTTCTTTTTCTTACAAGGGCACTAATCCTATCATGAAGGCCTCACCCATATGACCTCATTTAACCCATATTATCTCTTAGAGGTCCCATCTCCAAATATCATCACATCAGGAGTTAGGGTCTCAACATATAAATTTGGGGAGGGACACAATTCAGTCCATAGCACAACCCATTTCCCAAGCCACACTGGGATGGTTCAATGTGAGTTAGAATGGGAAAAGAGGTAGTATACACAGCCAGAATAATGGGGTCAATCAGCCCTGTTTTTTTCATGCATTACAGTTAAAGAATTACTATCAGAAACACTCAACCTTTTCTTCATGGCTTAAAACTAGAGATATGTGTAAAGCATAGCTCTAGAATGTTCCCCTCTTCATGGCTCTGTGACTTCTAGTCACTGAGTCATTCACCCCCAACAAAAAGCTGGGGTATTAGAAGTCTACGTGGTGTCTGCCGCATGTATAAATAAAAAGAATATTGATGCTGTCTTGGGTAGTACTTTCCTATCATAGCTTCATGATGAGAAGTAGCTTTGTAAGACTGTTTCATTTTATACACAAGGAAACCAAGGATCAGAGGGCCTGTCACTTGGTCCAGGGTTCTCCAGCTAGTTTAGAAGAAGACCTCAGTTTGTATCCTAATCTACATTTCAAATCAAGCCTTTTTCTCTACACTACTGCTGCCAACGGCCATTAGGAAATCTGAATGGTTGACAGAATTCTGAAGCTGTTAAAAATCAAATATTAGAAGATATGTAGGAGTATGGATAAATGTCCATGGTATACCAAGTGTTTTGTTTTGTTTTAATTTTTTGACTGTGCCACAAGGCATGTGGGATCTCAGTCAGTTCCCCCGCAGGGGATCGAACCTGCACCCCCTGCATTGGAAGTGCAGACTCTTAATCACTGGACCGCCAGGGAAGTTCCCAGGGAACACAAAGTGTTAAAGCAGGTTACCAAATGCTATATATGCCCCTGACTTTGTTGGGGGAAAGTATCTGCAGCAGAAAAAAACCCACAGGGGTGATGACCAAAGTAGTAATGATATGAATCTCTGAGGAGGAGACTTACAGATGATTTTTGTATGTTTCACTTTATTCTCCATTTAAAAAAATGAATATGCATTAAATTTTTTATTCAGGAAAAAACGGAGATCTGTATCATCATCTACATTTTCTCATAATACTGATATGAGCTTTTAGTTTGCTTGTTTCACTAAAAGCAAACACTTCTTGAGAACAAAAAAACGGAATTGCTAGGTAAATATTGATCTGTTGCTAAGTGAACAAGAGACATATCATCCCATCTTAGAAAAGTTTTCTTCCAGACATTAAAAGGTTCACTTCTAATGTATCTTTGGATAGGTGATCTCAAAACAGATTTAAAAACTGACTTCAGTGCTGAAAGGAGGGAAAAAAAAAATCCCTATTCTCCTAACAGGTTTTCGATGTTCACCTTTCACCGACTTTTTTTTCTACACCAGAACAGCAAGAGACTATGTCCTGATTCCGGACATAAGTCATAATAACTGGCCACTTTCAGTCGGGGTTACTGAGTAACACCATTAACTTGTTGTAAATCAATTAACTGACATTTCTAGCCTAGACGATTGTTTGTGAAGGCTGCAGACAGGCTTCCTCTGGGAAAAAAAATCTTCAAAGTCCCAGGAGAAGCACTTTTACCCATAACAGATATGTTTCCTGCCCTCAGCTTGAAATATATGGAAGGCTGTTACAAACACGCCACACAGAGAAAGAACATCAAGGCCACTGGCTTCCGACAGTAATTAAAATAGAAAGAGGGTCATGCAGGAATCGGAAGGCCACTCTGGGGCCAGTCCTGCTAGAGACTCTTGTCGTGGGCTGGCCCCTCACTGCTCTCAGCTTCCTCTCTCTCACCTGCACCCTGAGAAAGGTCTCTGTCCCCCTCCCTGTGGATAGGAAGGAAGCCAGCTCTGGGGTCACAGACTTGGGTCCAGTCTCCGCCTCTGCTACTCCTCATTTCCCCATCCTTAAAATGAGAGGAAAAATGAATCCAACCTCAAAGTTGTTAAGAGGATTAAATGGCATAATGCCTATGAGAGATACTCAAAATTTTAAATGCAGTAATGTGGATGAGAGAGTAACAGGAAAATATTTTGGTGATATGCTACGTGAACACAGGATATAGTTTTTCCCAAAATTAAGAGTATAAATAAAAAATAAGAACCTAGTTAAAAGATGGAGGGGAAAAGTGAATCCTTTTGCCCTTTAATAATCATTTGTCACGATCAAGTCAGAGAATGTGGGTGTTTGGCATTTAGCTGTTTTAAGTAATGTTCCAATGTGCTCTAGAGGGCTGGTCCTGTGCTCAACAGGACAGGTCTTGGAAGTACATAGTTTCTGGGGAATTGTCACAGCCACCTTCAAACCATAGCTGAGTCCTAAACATGCATCAGTTCTGCCTTTAACCTAGGCTGACCTCCACCCCTCCTTGATTTGTGTTCACCAGGAAGGAGCGTGGCAACTGGTTAATGAAGGGGGTGGTGGGAGAGGGTGGCCAGAGCCATGAGGTCCAAGGAGACTGTGACCAGGGATGCACTTCCATCGCAGGAGGGAGGGTGGGGGCAATCGCAATAGAGGTCACGTAGCGCCAGGACAGTTCCATAGGCTCATTGAGAAAGAGTGCCAGGAAGGGGAAAAAGCAAAGAGAAACTATTGGACTTATGTCTCTGGGTATTTTTCAAAGAAAACAAGAAAAGAGGTCAAGAAAAACCCCTGCCAAAATCAGCTTTTTTTTTTTTTTTAAACACTTTGAACAATTAGTGTGGAATCAAACCTTACGTGATGTTTATCCAGAGCCTGGACAGGAGCAACTTTCCCAGGGCTTCCTCTAATTACTTAGGAACCAATGCTGGGTGGAAATGTGTACTCATCTGCCTATAATCTTGTAGCTCTTTTAATATCTTGGTTTTCAAAAGCTCTCTACAAAGAGAAGACCTGGGAACTGGGTCTAACTGGGTCCCACTCAATCTGAAATCGGGTGCAAATGTTCCTTGCCAGATGAGTGAATTATCTAAATTAAGTATGGAAGAAAAATGCTGGACAATTTTGAAAACATACCGATTCTGTGTATGCTCCTCAGAGAGGAGCGTTTTCAATGCAAACACTGCTTGCTAAGAACACCACGTCCTTGATAGTGGTTGTGGAGCCTACTGTAATGTAAAGTCCCTTCAGCAGGGGCGGGTCCAAATTTACTATGATGACATTTATATGGTACATGTCAGTCCACAGGTGTTAGGCAATATGACGGAGTTATAAGTCTCTCTCGACTTGATAGCAACTTTTTGGAGTCATGGCATTATTGTTACAACTACGAGCAAACTGTATACAAACACCCAAAACACCTGCAGCCCACAGCTCTTCACCCGTGGGTAACAGCACATGAAAATGAACTAGACAACCAAAGAGGACAAAGCAAGAGCCCAAACTCTCAGGTGTCTCTGCTGCCCATCTGCTCTTAGAAGAGAATCATTCACCCAACAGAGGTGGTGAGAGGTTATACCGGGATAGAGGGAAGAGCTTCTGCTACTGTCCACTGAGTATTAGAAACTTTGTTAGGTGCTCCGGGGACACGGTTGGGATAAGACAGCTCTCCGAGCAGCGTCCATCTGAAAAGGCACACCTGGCAGAGTGGACTAAGCTTGAAGAGGCACAAACAAGGTGAAGCAGCAATGACGTGGAAGGAGGAAGGAACTAAGACCCCGGAGAGCGTGGACTGCTTCACGTGAGAGGCTTGTCCCAAGCGCTGCAGGAAGACGGAGTTATTCAGAAGACATCAACAGGGGAAGATGTCACGACGCATCTCCTGAAAACAGCACGTGTGATGTGGAATGCAGATACCCTTTGTTTTACAACTACAGTTTCCTCTATCAGAAGCAGTGCTCACCCCTGCCACCCCCAAAACACAGACCTGGGGCTTCTGCAGGGAAATCTGGTTCACTTGCAATGAAAACCCTCTCTTTAAGTGGATTCTCTTAGTTAATGCTCAGTATATTTTTCAATAAGGCAGAGGGACAGTACCCAATGAATGAGCCTGTGCTTTTTTTGCTCATTAATTATTTTGGGTCAGGATGATTTCTCTGTCTTAGAACTGGCAACAGAGCATTTGATATAGGGCTAGAATATTGTCTAAGCTTTCTGTATCTACCTAAAAATGACAACTGTTTTCTGCAAAGTCCTTGTCATGGATGATGACACCACACCGTGGAGGAAGGGATGTTTCCAGGCAACAAAGATCTGAGGCTGTCTCCTACCCGCCAGGATTCAAACGCCAGGCTCCTATTGAGACGGTGGCTACTTTAACACCAATGACACTATTTTACATGGATGCCTTGAGGACACATTGTGAGAAGGTTCTTCTTTGAACACTGCAAAGACAGATGAGCAGGCGGGTGTACAGGTGGGTTTGAGGTCTACTCACTCTTTGGTCAGAAGAGGACAGGACTTGAGCAGGAAGCACGAGAGCCCCGAGTCCTGGAAGTAGAGTTCAGGCGGGGCCGTGGGGCTCTTCAGGTTCAAACACCGGACAATCACATACAGCACAGCAGCCACTGCGGCCAGCTTCACCCCGTCAAACACGGCCGGGAGCTCGGGGGTCTCCAGCATGGCATTCATCTTGATCTGGGGAGCAGGGGTACAGGCAGGTTTAGAAGCACGTGGGGAGGGGAGGAGCCCACCACACAGAGACAAAGCGAGCGATCACCTGTCACGATCCAGATGTGCCCGCAGAACCCACCCTGGCCGATTCCCATCGGTGCCTTACAAGTGCCAACAGACTGGCAACAACCCAGATCACGAACAGTCCTGAGCACTAATAAACTGGGCTGGGTGGTGTTTTTTTTTAATGTAATGAACGTTTATTTCTAAGATGAGAGAATTGGAAAATGCTGAGAATAGCGTCCTGTTGAGAGCAGGAGAAAGGAGTCCAGTCGGAGAGGTACAAGGGGGGCCAGGAGGAGAGCTTTGATTTCTGTTACCAGGCAACCTTGAATCTCTCTGCAGACTTAACCTGCACCTGGAGCACCAGCTGCACGTGAGGTGCTGTGTTTACAGCCTCGGACAGAGACGTGAGATGGGACTGCTGCTGCCACCAGGTGAGGCTGTACTGCCTGCTGGCCTCACCTCTGTTTTCAGAGCAGGAAGGGCCTGATTCAGCCACCTGCTCCTGTGGAGGCGGCCCTGGTGCTGGAGCCAAGTTCAGGCTCAGCCCAGGTCGCAGTGGTTCTTGCTCCTGGGAGTTGTAGGCAGTGTGAAATGGAACTTGGCCACATTTTTCCCCACCGAAGGCAACTGACTGTAGCCATTAGTCCAAAACTGGGCTAAAAGTGGACCAAGTTCAACTGCTAGACCAAAATTAAAAACTGGAGTACGGAAAACGTACATGCATATCTGGCTTTTCCTCTTCTCAGGTAGCTTTATTTTGTACACAGAACACACACACACACACCACTCCAAACATAAAAAACCAAACATCAACAGCAACAAAACTTCATCCTCTTCCCTGCTGCAAGGCAGGAAAACAGAACATCAGCTGTTACCTTAAAAATCAGGGAAACCACAAGCTAACAAAAAGGAGAAACCGGTAACTCTGGCAGCCAAGGTAGCTATGGCAACAGCTTCCCCTGGAATGGTTTCAAGTAGCCTCTGCTAAAAACAGCATGAGAACTCTGGTGGCCAACGGTGCAGACAGAAGAGGCAAGGCAAAACAATCTCTCAAAAACATGTTTGGGGCATAACCGAATGAACTCATTTGAGACCTACAGCCAGGCCAGAGAGGTCTCAGAAGCCCTTTTCTAAAATCGAGGTGATTTTGGCAAATACAGGACCCAAACACACTGTAGACGATCTCTGGCAGGGGTTCCAACTCAGTGAGGAAAGGCAATCAAAGATCCCACAAGTATCATAAGATATCACTCATATGTGGAATCTAATTTAAAAAAAGGAAATAAATGAACTTGTTTACAAAACAGAAACAGACTTACAGATATTGAGAACAAACGATGGTTACCAAAGGGGAAAAGTGCGGGGGTGGGGGTGGGGGGAATAAATCAAAAGCTTGGGATGAACACACACACACCACTATATATAACACAGATGTACAGCAAGGACCTCCTGTACAGCACAGGGAGCTCTAGTCAGTATTCTGTGATAACCTATATGAGAAAAGAATCTAAAAAAGAATGAATATATGTATATGCATAACTGAATCACTTTGCTGTAAACCTGAAACTAACACAACATTGTAAATCAACTATACCCCAATTAAAAAACAAAAAAGATCCCAGCTCCTTAACTCACCATCAGGGCAAGAAAATAATTTTTTAAAATTTATCTGGCATGATTTAGAATCAAGGCTGGACCTCAGAATATACTTTTCAGCTGCATCAACCTTTGACCTTTTATGAGCTGACAGTTTCCTTAAAACTTAACTTCTGGGGACATGTCACCTCACTCCTAGGGCCATGTTCCCCAAAGGCTGTTCTCCAAACCCTTAAAACAAGGATTCTTTTAACTTGGGGTCTGTAGGTCCCCTATGGAATTCTAAGGTCCAGGAACTCCCTGAAATTATACATGAAAGTGTGTGTGTCTGTAAGTTTTCTGGGAAGAGGGTCTGCAGATTTAATCAGATTCTTCAAGGGGCCTGTGACCTAAAAAGTACACAGCACCGCACTCAAAGATGCTCCAGGGGTTCCACCTGTGGCCCCTGTCCCTCATCTCTCCAAAGCCCTGCCACCTATGCCAGTCAAACCGACGAGAAACAAACAACCAAGAAGACACAGCTTGTTAAGAGGGATTTAAAAAAAAAATTATTTTATTGCAGTATAGTTGATTTACAATGTTGTGTTAATTTTAATAGGGATTTTTAAGTGTAGTTAGCGAAGGGCCAAAACCAAAACCTAGCAGGAATTCCAGTTTCTCTGACATGATGCTGGTGATATGGAACTGAAACAGACATCCTTCTTGTCCCCTTGGTTGCAAAGAGAGGAGAGGAATGCATTGGATGGCTTGACCAGTTTCCTGGCTGGTCTAGAGTAGACTTATTGAATTAAAAACGTACAAGAAGTCCCTCTGTCCCCACTTCCACTCACTACTTACTAATGTCAGGGAAGGTGGGGAGAAGAAGCAAAAATAAGAGTCTCGCCAATACGTACCTACGTCACCAGTTCCTCTCTACTGCAAATATGAACTGTTCTTGAAAAGCTGTACAGCTGGGCCGGTCAGGTCAGATCTCATTCGATTTAACCTAAAAGCTGAAAAGATCGGATGGTGATGTTTTAAAGGCTGAGAAAGAAGCAATTTAATTGAAATATAAGCATAGTCTAAGTTTTTCTGCATTTAAAGTCTTTAGGGAAAAAGACAATTTCTTTAATTAACACATGTGATGCACTCTTGGCTGTTTGGACAGACCTGCTGGTGAAGCCTCTGTGAATCCACATACTGACGGGCTCTCTGTGGTTTCCAGGACAAGTTATCTGCTGCGTTCAAAACTCTGGCTAACGCAAACTCACACTGCTTTTGTCCTTTATCTTGTAACATAATCTTCAGAAACACCTGACAGGTACCATCTCTGTGTGACCAATGAAATAACTTAGTCAGGTTTAGGTCAAGACAGCAGGCAGTTGACTTGTTCCATCTCTCCCAAATATACAGCTACGACAGGAAAAAATAGGAGCTGAGAAAAGTAAAAGGGCACAGATGGGCTCAAAAACACAGTTCCAGAAACAGAACAGAACTGAAAGTAATGAGTGGGGAGCCGTAACACCTGCCAGATCTGGTCCATACTGGGGGCTGGAGGCTGGCTACTCAGGGCCATCCGGAGCTAAAAGTGCTCACCGTGAGATGGGGAACCAGAGTCAGGACCACTGGGCTAAAGATCTGTGGCTTCGAAAGCAGCAGAGGAAACACAAGAGAGAAAGGGGTGGGGGAGGGACAGCCAGTGTTTATATAGCACTATCTATGTGCCAAGCTCTGCTCTTCATACTTTACCCATCCTAACGCTATTAATTGTACCTCTGAGGTAGGTACTATTATTATCCCCATTTTACAGATGACGAAACTGAGGCATAGAAAACTTGAGTAACTTGCTCAAGGTCCCACAGCTAGTAGGCAGAGAAACCAAGATTCATACCAGGCTCCAAAAAGCGTGCTTTTAACCACTACGTTGTGTGAAAGCAGGAAAAGTAAAGAAAGAGAGAAACAAGAAAGAAAGTGGATAGTACCTGAAAACACAAATGAGACACCAAAAGCTTGCTCAAGTTCATGCGGCTATAAAATAGTAGAGCTGGTATTCAAGCCCAATTTTCTCTGATTCGATCACACCAAAATGATTTAAAAAGAAAATGAAAGCCAGTTGAAGGGGAGATTCAATTAACCTTCAGAGTAGCCTTGTTCAACTTCAAATTTTTATTATTTCTTCACATTCTGAGACAAATTAGCCACAGAGGACCAGGCTTTTTTGGGGAGGGGACTAAAGAGCAATGTCTCCAGCCACAACACAAGCTACATGACCTTTCCAGGGCTCGGCTGCCAACTAAAAAACAAGGGATGTGCCAGATCAGAGACCTTAAACTGGCAACCCATGGGATGGCAGTGCATTTGACTGGCATTTAACAAAACTGAATTTATTAGCTGCTAAGTTATAAACACCAGGAGATTTCAGATAAAAATCTGGATCTCTGGTTTCTCTTGAGAAAAAAATCCGAAGATTTGGCAACACGGATCCAGCGTTCTCACATGGCAGCAATGAATGGAGCTGGGCGGGGCTGCCCCTCTAGACAGGCCATGCTCCCTCCTGGTTGCCACAGTTCCCACCACTCCCTATCATGGTCCTCAACAATGACCTCTGGCCTACTTAATCATTGCTGGTACCTGAATGGTCCCTGAAGGCATCTGAATGTGCAACCCTTGCAGAAATCTAAGGTCCTTACTAGCCCTGGATAAGTCTACATTGATTGAATATTCAAAACATACACTATCAGTATATGTATAAATGATAAATTAATAAAAAACAATTATGGGAAGGCAGAGTAGCAAATAACAAGAGGTAGTATGTTTTATTTATTGATATTTACACTGATGTTTATTTACACCTTCACTCTTTTCCACAAACTATTGGAGATAGCTTCAAGAGAACACTGAATAGGGGACTTCCCTGGGGGTCCAGGGGTTAAGATTCCGTGCTTCCACTGCACGGGGCACGGGTTCAATCCCTGGTTGGGGAACTAAGACCCCACATGCCCCACACACACAAAAAAGAATGCTGAATAGACTTACACAGAGAAAGATTCAGAAAAGTGGCTGACTGCTGATTGCTTCCCGGTAAGAAGTCTCTCCTCCTTTCTTTGAACAGAAACCTGGAAAATGCGCCTAGCTAGAAAAAACTAACTACAGATCGCAGGCTCCATGGCAGGTAGGCGAGTCCGCGTGACTAAGTGCTGGCCAGTTCTGGCGGGGCTGCTCTGCTTTCTGGGGAGACTCCTTAAAAGGAAGGGAGTTAACTCTTCTTCTGCCTTTTTCCCTCCCTGCCTCCTTGGAATGCAGACGACAGGGCTGCAACTCCGACAGCTATCTTGGGCTGTGAAGTGACCTTGAGGTCACTCTAGGAGCCACATGGAGAGGACAGCAGAGGAGAAAGACAGAAACCTGGGGTCCCTGATGATTCCATGGAGCCACCAGGTCAGACCCAGACTGCCTACCTCAGGAGTTCTCTTATGTAAGAGAATAAACCCTTGCATGTTTAAACCACTGTTATTTCTAGACTCTTCTAGTCTGTAATTTCTAATGACACAGGAGGAAGTACTATCTCCCCAAATCTTTATGGATGCTACACTGGTCGGGTTATTATTAGAGCACAGGCAATTTTTCTTTTTCTTTTCCAAAATTCATAATGACTACAAATTTTTTTTTATTACAAAAAAAAAGCTTTAAAATAGCAACTAACAAAATCTAAAAAGAACTTAAGAGACTCTGTGAACAAGGAAAATACCTAGGTCAAAATATACAACTAGGGACTTCCCTGGTGGTGCAATGGTTAAGAATCTGCCTGCCAATGCAGGGGACACGGGTTCGAGCCCTGGTCCGGGAAGACCCCACATGCCGTGGAGCAACTAAGCTCGTGTACCACAACTACTGAGCCTGCGCGCCTAGAGCCGCTGCTCCACAACAAGAGAAGCCACCGCACCGCAAGGAAGAGTAGCCCCCGCTCGCCACAACTAGAGAAAGCCTGCGCAGCAATGAAGACCCAATGCAACCGAAAATAAATAAATTAAATAAATTTATATATATAAAAGATATACAACTAAGCATACGACTAAGCCTAGAATGTGTCTGAGCTTTCTGACTGCCAGGGGGAAAAGGGAAACCTAGTCAGACCTATGGTTTCTCCAAAATGCAGAGCTAATCCGTAGTACACTCTTCTTACCTCCAGAGAGCACGACAGATACTCAAAGAAAACAGGGTTCTTCTGGCACAGATTTATAAAAAAGAATTCTGCGGGACTTTACATAAGGGGACCTTGAGTGATGTGATAGGCAATGTCCTCCTACAACTTTTTTTAATAGCAAATGCAGTAGAGAATTAATTTCCTCAATGCTTGAAAAATGCCAAGGGTTTAAAATTGAATTTGATTTGGTGAAGGCAATCCTATGAGAGGTTTCTAATTATTACGGTCCAGATACAGACCCTTGAGCTGAAGTCCTGAGGAGCAGGGCGGTTCTACCGCATGTTGCTAGGGCCACCTTCCTTGAACTTCAGTGGGCTTAAGGACCTGATGACCTACTGTGTGCCTGGCACTGTACTAAGCATTGTGTAGAACCACAGTTAAGTCAAATTCTCATTTTAACTGGGGATAAAAGAAGTTTATGTTAGGGCTACATATACTTTAGAAACTTGGGGACAAGAATAAGTAGCCCAGGAAAAAAATAAGTGGGGAAAGGACTTATGGAGCAGCTAGAACTAGAACTGCACCTTAGTGAAGTATAGATTTAGAAGAAGTGTGTGTAAGTCTGTGTGAGAGAGATTTTGTGGTGTGTGTGCGTGTGTGTGTGTGTGTGTGTGCACGATATACATTAAACAAGGAATTAACTGGCAATTGTAGAATAAAACTCTTGATATTCATTTTAACTTACCTTGCTGCATTTTATTTTAGGGTCTTCTTTCTTTCTAAGTTTGACCTGCCACTAAAAATTAATATTCTGCGCTTGTTCCAGACATAACAAACTTAGCTTCTATTGCACTATTTTGTGTGCCCCTTCTCCCTCTCTGGGCAGGTGAAATCCAGTTAAAGTGCACTTCAGGCAGCTTAGGGCTGGGTATGCGGAAGATGGAAAGGAGACACCTCCCCACCCACACCTCACACGCACCTGATCAGCACTTCCTCCACCCTAAGCCCCACACTTCCCTGCTCCCACCGCAGTCTTCTTATGAGTGAGATTTAGGTGCTGTAAATGATAGTTAAAATTTCATTTGTCTTCTCGACATTAAGGAAGAAATCCAAGGTGCTGTCAAAGGCCCAGCAGTAAAGGAACTTTCGGTATTGCCCTCAGTCTCTAAGACAGGCTCCACTGGCATCTCCGCCAGTGCGAGGGCCTGGGCTTCTCGCTGTTCCCCCATGACTAAGGGCGTTATTTTAAGATGGAGGCACAGATTCAGCAAGAGACGCCCAGTCTGGGGGTTCTGAGACCTGGGTCCTCGTGCCTGCTCTGCCCCTTCTCAGCTGGTGACCTTGAACAAGTCCCTTAACCTTTCTGGGCCCTAAAGAACTCATTTGTAAAATGAGAGGATTAGATTTGAAGTCGATGATGCCAAAGGTCTCTCTCAGCCCAAAATTTCTGAGATTCTAAGGATAGAATTGCAGTCCTTGGCTAAAGAGCACAGGAAACACTCTCTGTGCTCTGTAACAGAAGATAGCCCTGTTTTCCAGCCTACTTCATGGACCATTAAACAGTAAAACTCATAAGAACTAACAACGCTCAGGGCCTTTGTTCTTCCTTCAAATAAGTTAAACAGTTCTATATTTTCAGCTGTGCCATTTATGCCAATAATTCCATCATATTCATTCCACCTCCATGGGTGAGTGATGATCTCAGCCTAGGAATATTAATGTTCACTGAAAATCTAAAACTTACAGTGAAGAAAAAAACAAGCAGAGACCTCAAACACAGAAGACTCATTACCTGGTATAATGGGGTGAATATTGTTCCCCCAAAATCCACGTTCACCAGGGACCTGTGAATGTGACCTTGTTTGGATATAGGGTCTTTGCAGATATAATCAAGTTAAGATGGGATCATACTGGTTAGAGTGGTCCTTAATCCCATGACTGGTGTCCTTGTAAGAAAAGAGAAATTTGGACACGGAACACAGAGGAGAGACCATATGAAGATGGCAGTAGAGATTGGGGTGATGCATCTCTGAACCAAGAACACCAAGGATTGCCAGCAACCACCAGAAGCTAGGAGAGAGGCAGGGAACAGATTTCCCTCAGAGCCCTCAAGAACCTGGCTGACACTCAGAACCTTGCCGACCCCTGATTTTAGACGTCTAGCCTCCAGAACTCTGACAGAATAAGCCCAAATGACCTCTCGTGACTCATCTGTTCCATACCCCTGTTCTTCAGAGGCTGAAGAGACCCTCTGCCACATTCTTTTGGAAGTTATCCAGACAAACTCCAACCAATACATACCAATAATCAGCTAACAACACGATACTCCCAGGCTACTTGTTAACACAAGGCAAATTGTATTCTGTGCACAAATGTTTACTAGCTTGGCCTCTTTGCCTCTGTGATTCAGCTGTCAGGACCATCCTTTCCTCTCCTGTTATAGGAAAGTGAGGGAGCCCAGAGACGGAGACATCACGGGCTGGGAGGGGAGGGCCCTCTTTCCCTTGCCACCCAAAGGACCTGACAAGCAAACTTCAATACATACATGGGTCCCATGGCAAATACTCCTCAAGGAAAACCAAACCAAACTCCTAAAGGATTCTCTTTAGCTCTCTTCCAATTCCAATCAGGTTGGAGAGGATTATGTTTAGGTTCAGGCCCTGGAGTGAGGTAACCCAGTGTCAAATCCTGGCCCCGCCAGTTCCGGTGTTTGTCTTTGGGCAAATTTCTTACCTCCTCTGGGCCTCCTTTGCAAACTGAAGGTATTAATACACAGAAAGTATTTTAAAACAATCCTTGACATACAGTAAGTGTCCCCCAAATATTAGCCATCCCATCCCCACCATTAAACTCTCCTCCATTTTGCCTAAGTAAACGCTAATCTGACAGAAATTACCGCAAAAGACACTCTTTCCCAGCTGACACAGAGGCCTCATCAACAATGAAATAACTAGTGGATCCACTGCTTGGGCCTCCTCCAACAAGTTTAAAATTAATCCCAGGACACACTCTTGATTCTTCTAACGCGGAACCGTGTTAGACTTAATAAATTGTTGGATAGTGAGTGTTCATCACCAAGGTCCATTAACAGTTCCAAGGTGTGTTCTCATTTCTGTGCTGAATGGGGTCTGGCGGTGCACAGCCTGGACCCCCTCCTTCCGATACACACACCCTCTCTCCCGCCAAGGGACCCCTCCTTTCCCGCAGAGAGACCGTTCCTTCATCTGCACCTCCTTCCTGCAGGTAAAACCACTCGTGTCTGGCCCGGCTCTCCTAGCAAACCTCTTCAATGCCCTGAAATAAAACCCTGTGCCAGCATAGTAAGCCTCAGGCAGGCTTCCTTCCTCAAGAAGGCCCTATGAGTAGTGTA
Organism: Balaenoptera musculus; assembly: GCF_009873245.2. NCBI lineage: Eukaryota > Metazoa > Chordata > Mammalia > Artiodactyla > Balaenopteridae > Balaenoptera > Balaenoptera musculus. Next base: position 38,698,626 of record NC_045786.1, read on the forward strand.
GTAGACAAAAACCTCACGTCATCCCAATCTGTCAGCCTTTTTGGTGGCAACTTAGATAGAAGTAATCAACCCGAAATGTAGGCAACATGACACCTTTGGGGAGAAAGCAGGGAGGAAAAGGGCCAGTTTCTCCCCCCCTTTATCTGCCATTTAACTAAAGAAATCAGGGCTATTGCACACACAGAAAAAAGTCACTTCACAGAAGGGGAGAAACAAGCCCAGAGCTGACTGCTAGGACAAAGCCCGGCCACCCGCTATGAGCTGTTTCTCTGCACTTGTTAAGTGCTCACTGCCACGGGGCTGGGACAGAGTCAGAGGCACGGCCAGAAGGTTCCGAGGTATGTCCTAGTCTACCCAGACCTGCGTACCCTTGATAACCTGGGCCGCTTTGGGCCCCACTCTGACCTCACAGTGAGATTTCGATTCCCTGAGTGAGCGCCTCCGCCAGCAGCTCACAGCACCGCCTCTCAGCACAGCCCGGCTGTACCAGTCCTGCGTGTCCTTCTCCCAGGGACGGTCCTGTTGGCTGAGTCTTCAGGGTAACTGGGTTTTGAAATTCCCCCTCTCACCACCGCCACTACCTCAAGCCCCAAATGATGGAGAGCCCTGGCAACGACAGGGCCAAAACCCTGTTTTCCAGAGATGCCAAGAGACACTGATTGATTGATTAATTAATTTTTGAACATTAAGCATCAAGTACCCAGACTCTTTCCTTCAGGAAATCAAACCAGGGAGCAGCCCTGGGGGCCTGGGATCAGGTTATGACACTGGGATGTGGGTGGTGGCAGGGAGACTGAAAGCAAGATCTAGTCCCACGTCCCTTACAAATCAGGTCCTATGAGATGAAGGGAATGTCCTAAGTCACACACAATTTGGTAAAGAGAAGAGAATTTACAGATAATTAAATATATTTAGGTTAACCTCACTCTCAGTTGCATTCAAAATTAAGAGCTTGAAATTGCCTTTTTGTGCAAACTCATTCATGTGATAATAGTTTTATTTAACCATATTCTTCTACAAAGTCATAAGGCCACACATTCATCCTGCTGAAATTTCACAATATGTCCTACAAGTTTCTAGTAAAAGGAAAGTTACCCTATGAGAGAAAATGTGAACCTCGTGTTTAAATATCAGGAATGGCTACTAACCCACAACTTTCACAAAACAAAGTCACTAAACTAAAAATAGCTGGAGACTGAGTCACCAGTTAAGCATGCACATTTAATTGGGCACTTTTACATGCATTTACTAAATTACTGAAAGGGAGCTGGCCTCTCTCATTAGCAAATAGTCTTGCTCAAAGAGCAGTACTTTCAAGTGGAGGACAATGGGTAAAAGCACTTAGTAAAATCACAAGCAAAATTGCTTTCTCTACCATCAAGAAACCATTCAATGCACACCTGAGAACAAACCAAAAATCCTAAGCCAGGTGTTTCCTCTATGGAGATCAGAGAATTTTCTAATAGGACAGGCATTTTAATGGAGAGATTTGATAATTCTAACATTGTATTAAAAAACATATACTGCAATTAGGGCTTCCCTGGTGGCGCAGTGGTTAAGAATCCGCCTGCCAATGCAGGGGACACGGGTTTGAGCCCTGGTCCAGGAAGATCCCACATGCCGCGGAGCAACTAAGCCCGTGCGCCACAACTACTGAGCCTGCGCTCCAGAGCCCGCGAGCCACAACTACTGAGCCTGCGAACCAAAACTACTGAAGCCCACACGCCTAGAGGCCGTGCTCCGCAACAAGAGAAGCCACCGCAATGAGAAGCCTGCGCACCGCAGCAAAGAGTAGCCTCCGCTCACTGCAACTACAGAAAACCCACGTGCAGCAACAAAGACCCAATGCAGCCAAAAATGAATAAATAAATTTTAAAAACCATATACTGCAATTAAAATCTGTAATATCAAAAGAAAATCTCAGTTTGCCCGAACTCAACAAACCCAAGTGCCCAGTTTACTGGAATTTTTAAGAGATAGATACAGCTGAAGAGAAGAGCATCTCCAGATTTATTCCACAGAAGAAACTTCTGGGGCATGTGCTGGAATCTCACCAGCAAACAAGCTTCCAGAAGGAGGAAACTGAGGATGGGGTGGGAGGCACGGCCCTTGGCTAAAAATCATTGACCCCATGGAACTCACTAAACCAGAGAAGAAAGTTTCACCCAGAGCTGCAACACAAAGCACTTACAGCTACCTTCAGTTAAGGAGAAAATAAAAATAATCAGGAGTCCCCATTCCTGAGCATTCTGGGGTGTCCCAAGGGCCCCAGAGCCAGAACGGCGCACAGTGCCATTGGAAGCTGTAATGGGAGCATTACCAAGGGCAGCCCTTTATAATTCCGACACTTGCCTTTCACTGCACAGGCAGCAAGAAGTAGATCTGCGAGGAGACCCGACCCACAGGTCAAGCCCCTCGCCCCTTCCCTAGGGAGAGACGCTCCTGCCCACTCGCAAAGCCAGGGGCAGGGCTGAGCTCCTCCACCCCCGGCCTCTCTCAGTTCTGGGCTCTCTGATGATGAATTTTGCCAGTAGTGAGAACAGTAGCTCCCCTCAGGGCTCAGTCTAGAAAGCAGGAAAGGTTCTGGGCTTCCTGTCCTTCCGAGACTGAGAGAAGGTTCTAGGGGCAAGGGTATGCAGCGCGCATGGCATTTTGAGGCATGCCTTATTTACTTCTGTTTTATATACCTCGGGCACTGTGACTAGAAACAGGATCTCCCGCTAGCTTGGAGCGGCAAGGTTAAAGGTCACATGGATTCCACCATGACCAGTGCCCAAGTCCTAGAAGACAAACTCCACCAGCTAAATACAGATACATATGAAGGACTGATTCACACTCACGCCCTTAGGCTAAAAATGAAGGACAGGATATTAATGTGAGATAGTCACCCTTCTGGGGCCGAACAAGCCAGCCCCACTACTGGGCCTCCAGGGAGCCCCTACCCAGCCTCTGCCATCAGTCCTGCCGATTCTGAGAGCTAGACAGAGCCTCGTCCCCAACTTCTAGGTCACAACCCAAGTGGAAGGACCCAGACATGCTGGATTCTGGTTGTCAGAAGAGGGAGGGGATCCCATTTGTGTCTCCATACCACTTGCTTCCAATGGTATCTGGAATTATTCTCCCCTCTGAGTATGCTGTGCTGTGTAGCTCTGGGCATATCACTTGCCCTCTCCAGGGATTTTGAAACTTACCCTAAGGGCCTGTGTGCTATAATCAAATGACAAAGATTATATTTTTTTCTTCCAGTTTTATTGAGATGTATTTGACATACAGCACTGTATAAGTTTAAGGTGTACAGCCTAATGATTTGATTTACATCATGAAATGATTATCACATAAGTTTAGTGAACATCCATCACCTCATATAGATACAAAATTAAAGAAATAGAAAAAAAAATCTCTTTCCTTGTGATGAGAACTCAGAATTTACTCTCTTAACAACTTTCATAAATAACAGACAGCAGTGTTCATTATATTTATCATGTTGTACATTACATCCCTAGTACTTTTTTATCCTATAACGAAGTTTGTACCTTTTGCCCACCTTCATCCAATTTCCCCTCCTCCCACCCCCTGCCTCTGGTAACCACAAATCTGATCTCTTTTTCTAAGTTTGTTTGTTCGTTCGTTTTTGAAGTAAAATTGACCTACAACACTATGTTAGTTCCTGTTACACACACAGTGATTCAATATTTCCATACTTTTCAAAATGATCACCATAAGTCTAGTTACACTATGTCACCATACAAGGATATTACATAGTTATTGACTATATTCCCCACGTTGTACATTTCATACTGGTGACTCATTTATTTTGCAACTGGAAGTTTGTACTCTTATTTAATCTCCCTCACCTATTTTTTCCACCCTCTAGCAACCACATGTTTGTTCTCTGTATCTAACTCTGTTTCTGTTTTGTTATGTTTGTTCATTTTTGTTATGTTTTGTATTTTTAGATTCCACAAATAAGTGAAATCATACAGTATTTGTCTTTGTCTGACTTATTTCACTCAGCATAATACCCCCTGGGTCCATCCATGCTGTTGCAAATGGCAAGATTTCATTCTTTATTATGGCTGAGTAATATTCCATACTATATATAGTATATATATACTACATCTTCTTTTATCCATTCATCTCTGGGTGGGCACTTAGGTTGCTTCCGTATCTTGGCAGTTGTAAATAGTGCTGCAATGAACATAGGGGTGTATTTATCTTTTCTAATCAGTGTTTTTGTTTTCCTCGGATATATATCCAGGAATGGAACTGCTGGATTACATGGTAGTTCTATTCATAATTTTATAATAATGAGGAGAACCTCCATACTGTTCTCCATAGTGGCTGTACCAATTTACATTCCCACCAACAGTGCACGAGGGCTCCCTTTTCTCCACACCTTCTCCAGCATTTGTTATGTGTTCTCTTTTTGATCATAGCCATTCTGACAGGTGTGAGGTGGTAGCTCATTGTCATTGTGATTTGCATTTCTCTGATGATAAGCAATGTTGAGCATCTTTTCATGTGCCTGTTGGCCATCTGTAGGTCTTCTTTGGAAAAAATGTCTATTCAGGGCCTCTGTCCATTTTTTAATCAGGTTCAAATGACAAAGGTTTTAGAGTCAGAGGACTTGTGTTTGAGTTTAGGTTGTGCCAAGTGACCTTGGATGAACTACCTAAATTTTGTGAAGTTTCCTTTTTTTCTATAAAATGGGGGAGGGGAGGTTACCTTACAGACTATTGAGGGAAAGAAGCTGATGAAATTTTGTAGGTTAAAAAAAAACGCTTTATAATTATAAAATACCCATATGCTCAAGATGAGGTTTGCAAAATGCTTTGAGCTTTTTAGAGGAAAACTGCCTTATTACATATTTCAAGATTATAAAAATGTCAGTTTTAAAGAAACAGCTAGGCAATTTTCAACACATGAAGAACATGGGAATTGGTCCCCAGGCAGTCTTGAGCTTGACTTCATCAGACCCTTCTACTGAGGACACTGAAAATCTAGAAAAATAAAAATTCAAAGGCTCTGAGATGGAAAGGGCAGCCCTCTGGGTTGATATATTTTGGGGTCTTAACTAAATAGATAGCTTTTCCAAGTAAAGAGACAGAAGTAGGTTCACACCCTCGAAAGTTCTTGTCTCCTGGTCCATCCAGGGCAAACATCCCACTGCTGTTCTGGGCCTTTCTCCCTGTCCTCCCACTTTGGAAGCGAGCTTTCTCAGCTTACTTTAGAGCCTGAGGGCAAGTCCCCACCGTTACTCCTAGTTTCCCAGCAGCCTTCCTCCTTTGGTTTTTGCCTAAATTTTGCCTGTATCAGGCAGGCATTTTCTCTGAGTCCATCTCCACCTCTGCTCAAGGCAGGTGAGCCTCGTATGGAGCAGAGACTCAGCCACGAGCTCACTGTACAGGAGGTCTTCCTCTGCCAGGCTTTCCCCACGCGTATGTGATGCCAATCATGTTGCCTGGGAGGCAAGGAACTAGGCATCAAGGAAGATTTCCTTGGAAAGGAAGGAAATGCTTCTCCATCGTCGGGAAAGTGATCCCATTTCCCCCAAATTGATTTACCTGTATAAGTGGGAGCACCCTCATGGATAAAGCAGTCGTTTGTAAAAGAGGAGGATAGACCTCCCCCCGCAAAAAAGTGTGTCAATACCACTGGGGGAGATATTTGCAAAACTACATCCTGCTTCTGACATTCCAACCTGCTCCCCACGGGTACCAAAGACACCAGCTTCGTTCTAAGCTCTGTGGGGACTATGAAAGAAGTATAATACATGGCGTCCAGGAAAAAATTAGCAAACAGTGCAAATCCATGTATAATTAAGAATGAAATCCTGAAGTTCCAACTATAAATACTAGAGGAATTCAAACAAAGGAGGCAGAAAGAAGAAGGAGATGGGCTCAGATAGCTGGAGAACCATGGGAAGGGATGGAACAGAAGAAGAGAAAAAGGAGGGGTGGGTGCAGACCTCAAGCTAGCCTCACAGGCCAGCCAAGGCCTGAGGATGCAGGGCAGCCAGGAGAGTGGCAGGCAGGGCAAGAGGGACGGGTTTGGGAGCAGTGGGAGTGAGTCACTGTGGAAGAAGCTTCAGGGTTTTTACTTCCAGGGGGAATTCCAGACATCAGCCTGGAAGATGGCACCTTGGTAGAGCCTACTGTGCTGGCCCAATGGGGGACTGATGTGCCTCAGTAAGTGTGAGAAGGCCTTGTTTGGCTGTGTGTAACCTGACCCATGGGATGTTGGACAAACATTGGCATTCACCACGAGAACCTCACCCCAAGCCGCCATGACAGCTAAGTAGTTTTCGTACAATCTGCTCATCTATACAGGAGTCTTCATTTGAGGGCCATCCCCTCCAGGCCCTAAAAATCATCCAGTTTCCTCACTTCACATTTTGCAAATACTCTTTCATAACTAGAAAATCAGCAAGCCTCATTTCCACGTAAAAGTGATGATTCATATCCCTTTGATCTCTGTTGGGGATTCCGGTCTACGCCCTGCTAATTCAATCCTCAGTGTAAAATTGTATACTAGTTTAAATTTAGGGTGTGGAGCATGGGTGGGCACTCTGTAAATATTTATTGATTGACTGAGCCTGGGGGAAAGGCCTAACGCATCACCATTCTGATCCCTTGAGCAGAATTTTCTCATGAGGAAATTATTATATTAGGCTGAGAGGTAGGGGCCATTATGAGTAACTGCCATACTACCGTGGGTCAAGAGAAGAAGCTCAGTGTGACCTGGGCTGTCAGTAGCTTTTGGATATTTTAAAGAACATTTTGAAGTTCAGGCAAATAATTATCCACCGAAGTGAAAGTTTGCCACTTTTCATCACTCAGAGAAGCTCACGTCCAATGCCATATTTCTTTTTACCTTTTCCCCTGTTTATCTAAAGTTTCAAAGAGTTATAAATCTACTTCAGAAACTGCTCACCAATAAAGAAAGAAAGAGAATTCAAAGCAAAAAACAGGCTGTTCTATGTGGCAGAAGGAAGGAAAAATGCCCAAAGAGAAGGTAGGCAGAAAACTATCCATTGACTGTTGGCATTCAGATAAATACTGAAATACCATTAGAAGACTCACGATTTGTGCTTTTCACTCCAAAACATCCAATGCAACAAAGTTGTCTATGGCATTTTCCAACTGATGTGAGCTTATCTGATCCAGAAAATATAAATTTGAGTACAGTTAATCCTAAGGTTAACCTAGATTGAGAGGTTAGTGGAAATTAAAAAATAGGGATCCTTTTTAACATCTAAGAAAAATGGAAAAATCCTTCCTTAAATATCTGTGGTATCTGAAACAGGTTTATGTAAATAGGTCAGAACGAGTCTTGTTACAAAGATTTCTATCTCACTGAGATGCTTCCTGTGGGTGTGCATGGATGGCGGGGTAGTAAGGCCACTTACAGTAGGGTGACAGGCTTTGGGGACAGATAGATCTGGACTGAATCACAACTCTACCACTTACTGGTTGTATGACTTTGGGCAAATTTCGTAACCTCTTTGCACCTCAGTTTCCTTACCCATTAAAATGGGGATGATAAAGAGTGTCCTATTATTAAAATGAAAATTTTAAATGCAAATACAATACTTGGCTATGGTGTGTCCACCAGACATAGCAGAAGAGGGGCTCACTTTATCCAACAGGGCTAGAGGGTCCTAGGGCAGAGACCAAAGTCTGTGTCTTCAAGCCCGGTGAGTCCAGGTCCTGGACTTGCCTATGAGCGATCACTACCAACCCCAATTTAACCATCTTCTGCAGGTGACGAGTAGATCATGGATGTACTACAAGTTCCTGTATCCATTCCAGACCATTAGCTTATCTATCAGCTCCCCAGAGAAAATATTAAGTCTGTGAACCACAGGTTAGGGGTCAAAGACCCTCATCCTGGGAACCAGTAAGTGCTCTGTGGCTAATGCCAACTAAGAGGTCACTATATTTTCAAAAGGAAGGAGCAGAACTAGACGAAAATAAAATTCCTATTTGTGTAGCTCTACAGTTTATCACAGGCTTGTGATTTAAATACATGACCTCAGTTAATCCTCAAACATGTCACGATGGCTTCCCTGGTGGTGCAGTGGTTAAGAATCCACCTGCCAATGCAGGGAACACGGGTTCGAGCCCTGGTCCGGGAAGATCCCACATGTGACGGAGCAACTAAGCCCACGTGCCACAACTACTAAGCCCACGCGCCTACAGCCCGTGCTCTGCAACAAGAGAAGCCACCGCAATGAGAAGCCCACACACCGCAACGAAGAGTAGCCCCCGCTTGCCACAACTAGAGAAAGCCCGCACGCAGCAACGAAGACCCAACAAAACCAAAAAAAAAAAAAAAAAAAAAAAAACATGTCACAAAGTGCATTGGTGTTGACATGGAAACCAATCTGTAATTTACTGTTTACAAAGTGTGTCCTTAGACATTACCTCATTTGGTACTTATGACAGTTCTGTGTGTTATTATTAATGCCAAGGAGGAGTCTGAGGTCTGGAGACCCACCCTGGGCCAGGCCTAGAAAAGGCTCTAGGAATACAGAGAAACAAGGCACCTGTCACAGAGCTGGAAGGATCCTGATCCCTTTGGCCCACTGACACATGCTCTGCAAGTCCTCTCCCATCCAAAGAGAGCCTTAAAGAAATTTGCATTCCTCTCATAAACTCTTTGGTGGCAAAGTCAAGATTTCTCTTGCAATTTCAGTGTAACATCCAGCTTTCTACGGGGAGTCAATAAATAGACTGATGGGTGATATTAATGATAGACGGAGGGAAATGGTCTGTATTTTCTAAATTGGGAAAAATATCCTTGGCTATAATCTCCTTGACATTTTCTATCATCTTACTATTTAGAAGGGCACATTTTTCAATGTCACTGACAAGAGTGAGTGAGCACTTTATTTACCTGATCGGAATAGAGAAGGGAATTGTAGCCAGGGTATATGGAATCTGAGAAGCTATAGTCTACGGTGTGAATACATTCCAGGCCACACAGGGCGCTAGCTGTGAGGGGCTGGGAGCTCAGCAAACATTCATGGAAAACCACTTCTGGGCTAAGCATGGGCCAATGGTGGGGCAGAGGGTGTCCAGGCTTCAGGGGAGAGCCTGGATGGCAGAGGCCCAGCAGAGAGAGGGCTCAATAAATGTCTGTTGAAAGATTCCAGTGCAATCACATCATCCTGGGAATACTGTGCTTCCCTCAATTTTTCAGAAGCAGTAATGTCATAATTGGATACTTGAGAAAAGTTAATAGGATGCCAAACAATGCGTATGGAGATTTGCTAAAATGCATCATTCCATGTTAAGTGAACAAAGCAAGGAACAGAACAACAAGCACAATATGTGGCCAGTTATAGAAAAAAGAAAGATATAGGATAGAGATATACACACATTTGCTGGGATATGCATAAAATACCTCTGAAAGAATATATAAGATACTAGTAACATTCATTGCTTTGGGGGAGGTTTTTTTTTACTGTTTACTATGTCATAGCTTTTGACTCTTATACTGTGTGAGTGTATTACCTGTTCAAAAATAAATAAATAGGGCTTCCCTGGTGGCGCAGTGGTTGAGAATCCGCCTGCCAATGCAGGGGACACGGGATCGAGCCCTGGTCTGGGAAGATCCCACATGCCGTGGAGTAACTGGGCCCGTGAGCCACAACTGCTGAGCCTGTGCGTCTGGAGCCTGTGCTCTGCAGCAAGAGATGCCGTGATAGTGAGAGGCCCGCGCACCGTGATGAAGAGTGGCCCGCGCTTGCCGCAACTAGGGAAAGCCCTTGCACAGAAACGAAGACCCAACACAGCCAAAAATAAATAAATAATAAATAAATAATAATAAATAAAAAATTTTAAAAAAATAAAACATAATAAATAAATAAATAAATAAATATGTCTACAGGGCAAATTACCCAATTTCTCCAAAACACTGCAGGAAAAGAAAGAAAAGGAAATGGACTTGTAGTTTAAAAGAGACATAAATGGCAGAGCCACCAACCACAGTGTGTGAACCTTATTTGAATCCTGATTCAAAAATATTAAACTGAAGAAATGTACTTCTGACATTTTTAGACACTTAGAAATTTGAACGATGACTAGATAGCTGATGATATTAAAGAATTACTGTTAACTTTTTAAAGAGTATAATAGTACTGTAGTTAGGTTTAATAAAGGAATCCCTATCTCTAAGAGATATCACAGAAATACATATAGATACAACTGTATGATATTTGGGATTTATTCAAAATTGATGTGAGCTGGGGCAGTGGCTGGTAAAGAGGAAACAGTACACGGGAGTTCCCTATATGATTCTCTCTACTTCTGTATACCTTTAAAATTCCCATAATAAAAGCTCATAAGTGACTGAATGATTATTTAGCCACAGTACAAACAGTCTCAGTAGTCACTGAGGTTCAAGTTCACACCTGGCTTTCAGCTATGGTCAAACCTCCACTGTCCCTGGGCTGATGAGTTACTTGTGGCAAATAAGCTTCAGGCTGATCCCAGCTATGGCCCTCCTGGTAAGTGTGTGGGTCATGTAAATATCAATAAGAAAACTTTATTCCTCACTCCAAAATTAAACAAAAAGAATCAAAGAGATTACTTTTGGAGGGCTCCCCTCCTCTGGTACGGACACTTAGTGTTGATTTCACAGACAAACAGGATCTCTCATTCAGGCGGCACGGCAATGATGCAAACTAACTCTTCATTTCGACTCAACGAATATTTCTAAAGTGTTCAACACGTGGAAAGGAGCCATGCATGACACAAACATGACTGGAAACCTCAGTCATGAGGTTAGATTCCTACGCTGGGGTCTTTCAAACTCAGGTGCTAGTTGGCCCCCTCTATGGGAAAAAAATGGTCCCGCTGGATCCTCTGGGGACTTTTTATTCGAATCTTAAATTTAAATTGAATTACTTTTATTTGATTATTATTTCTTATACTATTTCTTAAAATGTACGAACATAAAACCAGACATGAAGTTTTCTTAGCACTTTTACAATTATGGAGACTAAAACGAATGTACAAATAAATACAAATACAATTACCCAAATAGTATAATTCAGGTTAACTACACTAACGTAATGAGGCTGATGCCATTTCTCAGACCTGAAATCCCCAAGACAACGTCAGGTGCTCCCACCTGCTCCTGGGCAGGTTGTATGAGTACCAGGCGCAGTGCAGTGACTGTTCTCGCACCCCTTTCCTCTGCTGGGACCCCCGTTTCAGCCTTCCTTTGCACACTTGGCTTCACCTGATGCTAGCTCCTCTTCTTCACGCTAAGTCCATCTCTGTATTTTTCTTATAGCAGGTTAGCCCGGTTCTAACTCACACACACCTAAGGGGCACTGAGGTGGGGTGTGCCTGGACCTGGATATAATTACATCATCCCCGTGATCCAGGACATGCTTTTAAAATATTTCCAGTTATCATTAACATGAAACCTAAAAGTCTGAGTGTTCTTAATTTAAGGAGAACTCAAAGAAACTCAAGAATATACCCTTGGCCTTGGACTGGGAAATACCCATAACACAGAAGGAATGTCGTGGTATTTACTTTTGCTGGAGGAGAGCAAAAGGTGCCATGCGGACTCAGGTGATAAGTCACATTATATCTCAGAAACAATGGGAGCCACCACCTGACACATTACATCAAGAATTTAATGTAAGCATAGGCTTCAAAAGCCTCATGTGTAAACCCATCACATCAAATGGCCTCATTCCAAGTTGTGGAGGTCCCACCTCAATTTCCCCCACTCCTCATCCTTAACAACTACAACAGGGCACTATATTATTGTGGGTTTTTTAGTATTTTTTATTTTTGGCCACGCCACGTGGCTTGTGGGATCTTAGTTCCGCGACCAGGGATCGAACCCAGGCCCTCGGCAGCAAACGCACGGAACCCTAGCCCTAACTGGACCGCCAGGGAAGTCCCAACATAGCACTTCAGACATGAACACATCCAGCTCCTGCTGAGTCCAAGAACAACTCCCACTATCAGCTCACATCACTCTAAGATGCTACAACTGCACATCGACATTGTGTGGTCCGTACCACCTAAAAAAAACACTGGGCACAAAACCACATCAAATGATGCCATGGCTAGGTTAGCTGGCTAAGTGAATGGCCTGGTTTCTCAGCAAAAGAACAGCTGGCACTGTTTAAGGAAACTGAAAAAGTGGAACCCTCCTTGAATAGAATCCTCTACCTCAGACCCTCTCGAACGCCACGATTCGATTTCCATGAGCTCAACCTTTTTATCAATCTAAATATGTTCTGTTTAGAAGGCTGCTCTTTATTCTCGGATACGGACCTTCCCACATTTTTGGGGTTAAAGTCGTTTCTTAAATGATGGCGATGATGGGAGATGACAGGGCTTTTTTAATGCCTTATTTGAAAAACTTAAAATTTGGCAATCCTATGTTGGACTTCCTGATTTGTTTTTACTGCTCTCATTGACATGACTAAGTAAACAGTACACAAATACATGCCTGGAGTGACTGTGCAGAAATGGGGCAGTTTTTTCAAAGCTTCTATCTCTTCTACCCCAGAGGGACTGGGAAGAGGCTGACTGATAACATCACCTCCCTCTCCTCATATTACATAACACAGCATCTGTGGTACAACTGATTGATGATGTGGACACCCAGCAAGGAGCAAAGATCAGAAAGTAATGACTCTCAATAGACTGGCTGACTAACATCATAAAGATTCAATGCAATTCAACGCTCTAAATTAGATTGGGAGGGAAGTAAAAACAAGATGAAGATTAAGGCACATTTTTTTTATAGCTTATTCCCAGGAGGATTGTGTTCTAGTTTTTTTAAAAAATTAATTAATTAATTAATATTTTATTTAGCTGCGTCGGGTCTTAGTTGTGGCACGCGGTATCTTTAGTTGCGGTATATGAACTCTTAGTTGCGGCATGTGGGATCTAGTTCCCCGACCAGGGATCGAACCTGGGTCCCCTGTATTGGGAGTGCAGAGTCTTAGCCACTAGACCACCAGGGAAGTCCCAAGACACATTTTAAAGAAAAGTGAGAAACAAAGCAACAGGCAACAACTGGGAGCCACAGAAGACCATGAGACCATGTTTAAACCAGTGTGGTTATAGAAAACATAAGAGCAGCCATAGAAAATTCAAATGTGAAGACCCCCTAAATTCTCTTCTTAGAATAATCATCAGCAAAAGCTTAGCAAGGCCATGTGAGGCTCAGAGACCTTGGTCAAGTGATATGGAGAATGGGAAACACTCCTAAGGAGAGCAACAAATATCATATTCCCAAATGTTGTTTGGGAAAAACGCTTCACAGAGGCACAGGTGTGAGAGCTGGTTTTTCATGGGGTGAGAGAAAGGAAGGGGTGGGGCCCTTAACAAAGCTTTCCAGACAGGAAGTCCCGTCATGAAGGGCAGGGTTCCTCTCTGATGCCCAAGGGCGAGAACAAACAGAGCCGGGGCTGGGGTGCAGGAGACAGGATTCGACGTGGTAGAGATGCTGAAAGGTGTATCAGGAAGGCCGGGAGCTTTCCCTGGAGACCAGAGAAAGCACAGCAAGCTTTCCCAGGCAATTCCAGCACGTTCTGCCCAGAGGGCAGGTGAAGAGCCTGAGGGCCAGTGCTCCTCATTTTTTAATGTCCCCACTCTCCCTTCATAGGATGACCTTCAGGGGAGGCCCTCCCCCTCACACGGCCTCTTCTCAGGCTCAGAGCTGCAGGACAGAGAAGAAAAATATTTGCCCCCAAATAATCCACAAAATGCTTTAAGATCTCCATGTGAAGCTGTTGCCTAAATAAGACTGGTTCTTAGCAGCCTTAGAAACAGAATCGAATATCTAAAATAGATCACCTTCGTAAAAAATGAGGCTGAAGCTCTTCCCATACTGTGAAGAAACACTAAGTGAAAGAAGGCAAGGTTCCAAATAGCATGTATCGTTTGCTACCATTTGTGTAAAAGGGAAAGATAATCATAATGGATTTGCTAAAAGATGTTAGAAAATATCTCGGCTGTGCCTGGAACACCTCTGGAGGATGAAGAAATCAGTAACACTGGTGCCTCTAAGGAATAAAACTAGGTGGTAGGAGTCTGGGGTGGACAGAGATGTATTTACTACTTCACTTTTGCACCTTTCGAATATTTTCTTTCATCATGTAAATGCATTACCTATTAAAACAATTTTTAAAATTAAAAACACTGAAAATTTTAAAATGTAAAATAAAAACAAAATTGTCTTTCTGCAGCAAACCAAACACCCTTGTTAATCTGGACAGCTGTCTTCCTGGCACACAACCAGATGCTCAGTTTGTTGAACTTAATGAAGCTCCACTCAAAGACAACAAAAGAAAATCAGAAACCAGGCAAACCCAAGGGTATCAGTGTTCCAATTCTCTAATAAGCTCTTTACCTGTCTGCTACTTAACTATTGCGAAAGATCGGAAAATGGGTCCTTGGGTCACAAGCCCTGCACCCAACTGGGCCCAGTGTGCAAGCTTCATGGGTAACAATAGGTCTGGTGGCCTGTCCACACCAGCCATTTTATAAATAGAAAATGTTTAATCCAAAAACATGACGCCTTGGAACCAAGACCACAAAAACAAACATGCAGATATGAAAATGATCCTGAAGGGAGATAATGTCAGCACCTGCAGGGTATCAATGCAGAAATAGCAGCATGAGGGTTAAAAACAACACGCACTGGCCAAAAAGGTTGGAATGTGCAGAGCTGCTATAAAATCCTAATGCCAGAGCACATCAAGAGGCAGCCTGAACTCCCTGTGCTCTGTTCTAGGGACAGCGTAGCCCAAGATGAAACAGGAAGGCTTAAACACCCCTTGCTCCAGTCACCTATGCTCTTAAATTGGTCAAAGAGTACTCAAAACCCACACTGCAGTGAAAACCGGAATACTGTAAGCAGTAGGTTAGAGCAGAAATTCTGCCACGTGAATTCCATTATATTGGAAGGCTCTCTCTCCTAGGGCTTTTCAAAGGGCCAGGTTTTAGGCAAAGAACAAGGCAGACTTCACCCCAGTCTTCCATAGGACCAAAGAAATTATTTCGTGCTCTGGACAGGAGCTTGGAACAAGGGCAGTGGGGAACCACTACACTCTTCGTGGGCCCTGCCAGAGATTCCCAGGAGGAAGGCGGAAGTGGAAGAAGTAAGGAATAACAGCAAATAAGAAGCCCTTTCACCAAGACGTTATGAGAAACGAGAACAAGAGAGAGAGAGAAAGGGGCCCTTATTAATACACAAAGAAACTAAAACAATTATTCTAAGATGGCTGAGTTCCAGAATGTCCTAAACAAAAAACCCAAACTCAGAATCAACTCTTAGGAAGGTGCCAATCAATAAGTAGTGATCATCTTTGCTTCATTCTAGAAAACATGTAAAAACAGAGAAGGGAAAACCCAAAGTGACCGGATTCCTGCAAGAAATAAAGGTGACAGGTATCTTCTGATTGAAAGGGAATTGGTTGGCAGACTGAGAGTAGATATTTATCAGAACCGTGAAGGTGATAAAGAGAATGAAGGTGAAAGTAGAAAAGAAAGGGAACTTCCCCAACCAGAACGAGGGGAAAAGACCGTTCCGCTGCAAGTCCCATCTGGTTTATTTCAAGCTCAAGAAAAGAACAGGAAAAATGCAGTAAAATTAGTGAAAGAGCTAGATTACCAGCAAGAATCAGTCATACACTTGTGCTCCTGCCAGGCAAGGCAGGCGTTGCTGGTGCTCTCCCTGCTCCAATGAGTAAGTAACTTACTTCAATGCATTTGACACACGATCCCTGAACTTCCGAAAAGCACTTAATACAGTGGCTCATGAAATCTTAATCTAAAAATGTTCACCCATTTATAATCACTCTGCAGCACACTGACAACTGGGAAACAGGGCCGAACAGAGGGAATAGATATTTGGAAGGATGCCGTGGAGATTGGTATCATCAGGGACTTGGTTTATCACTTTGAGGGATTTCCCCCCACCCCCTTTTAAAGAGAATGAGATTTGGAGTCTAAGAAGAGTGTAATTACAATGAGAGGACTAACAGAGAAAATGAATTACCTGATTCAATAAAAGACAAAAATAAGAAATAAAATGCGATGTGACTTGGAAAACCCCACAGCCATATGTGCTAAATACAATGAAATCCGAAATATGTTTAATGAACTGGGGGAGAGGAAGCAGGGGAAAAAATTAGCTCCTGATAGAAAATACTGGGTTGTAGGTATGAAGAAAAGCTGTATAAAAAGGCAACAGAAAATCGTATTTGGCAAATCTACAGTGCTTATTGTGTGCCAGGCACTGTTCTAAATGCCTCAGATAGAGTAATCCTCAAAACAACCTTCTAATCTAAGTACCATTATTATTCCTGTTTTATAGGTGAACAAACAGACGCACGGAGAGGTTAAGTAACTTGCCCAAGGTTACAGCTAGTAAGAAGCAGGGCTAGGATTCAAATCCAGGCACTCTGGCCCCAAAATCTGTGCTCTTAACCTCTCTAGACTCCCCTAGAATTTCAACACAGAGAGCGAGATAAGTAGTCTAGGAGTGAAATACAAGTCATGCACTGGCTAGATCCAGGGTCAACAGATCATGGTTCTGTGATGACCAGTCAGTCCTGTGACCTCCCCAGGCCTTCGTTTCCTCACCTGTGCATTGAGAAGACGGATTAGACAAGCTCTATCTAAGGTGTCTTCAGCTCTAAAATGCCGCAAGTTCATGCAACAATCAGCAGTATATGGACAGGTCTGCTTTCTGACGGGTTATTCAAAGGTTAATTCATCCTAAAACAGGCAGCAAACTTGCTATTAAGGTTCTTCCTCTGCCTCCTGACCTTCGCAAGACTATTCCTCTTATTATATAATAATATATATAATTATATATTATATATATAATATATTATATATATATAATATGTATAATATATATATTACTCTAATAATAATAGATTATTCCTCTCTTATGCCTCTATTCAGGCAAATGACAGAGGGTAGTGAAAGGGGTACTGCATGGTTTTTCTTTTGGACTCTGCTTCGTGTGGTTGCAATGAAATGGCCCTCGAAAAGCTCTGGGCCAGATCACATTAACTCTGCCAAACCTACAGTCCCCCCAGCAACCTCTCAGGAGTCTGATCTTGGAGCCTGCCTTTGGATCTGGTTACTGGAATGCAGGTGAAACTGACACACTGGAGGTGAAGCAACCAAAGGAGAGGAATCAGGAAGATTAAAAGACGCACGCAGCCCACAGTAGTTCAAATTAAGGAGTTTCATAATGGCTAAATAAACCTTATCTTATTGGTATGGTCCGTTCTCTTTGCTAACACCCACTCTTGAGAGTTGAGACCACAAGTTCATTGTGGATGAATTCAACACCCACTTTCAAACTAATGAGCCCCCAGCAGCGTTCTTCTCAAGGTAGGCATTAAAGGTCAGAGTGCATCTGTGAATGGAGAAGGGCCTTACAGGTGGGTCATGCAGTCCTCCCTTCTAAACATCCCTGGCAGGTGGCTGTCAACTGGCCTCTGCCTGGTCACTTCCAAGGTCGAGGTGTTCGCTGCCTCGCCTAGCAGGGCCTGCGCTGCTGGACAGTTCTCACTGTGGGGAAAGACCACGAAGCGCCTAGAACAGTGCCTGGCACGTGGGCGAGCTAAATAAGTGTGCCTCCAAGTGGGTCAAAAGCTGCGTCCGTACAACTTGAACCCATCATTCCTGGGTGCCCCCCTGGAGCCCAGAAACGCAGAGGCCCCTCGGATATTCGGGGTTGTAATCAGGTCCCTCGGCCCTCTCCTTGCAGGTGCCGATCCCGGATCTCCATCACCAAGGCTGGAAGAGCCCCTCCCCAGACCCCAGAGGTCCCAAGAGTGCGCACTGATGGAGGGATGGCCGGTAGGGAGGCCGCAGTCGGGGTTGTCCCCATCCTCGGTATCTGAGGCTGAAGGGGACAAAGGGCTTTCAGGAAGGCGTATCCCACCCGATGCGGTCCAGGCTGCCTCCCTCCCCGCCGGCCCTGGGGACCACCGCGGCACCAGGTGATAGGCCCCCGAGGATCCCGGGCGCTCAGGCTGCGGCGTGATGGGCCGAGCCACGACAGGGACCGCGGGGCTCAGGGGTTTGGCCAGACTGATCGGGGGCTCAATCGCGGCTTAGCGGAGCTCGCTTCGCCGTGGCTTTACCTGCGTGTGGTTGACTACTGCGGCCCAGTTCGCCCCCAGTCGGGTTCCCGAAGCTCAGCGGCTGCCGCCGGCGCTCATGGAAATGCAGCCGGAACCCCTGGCCAGTGCAGCTCCCGCCGCTACCGGCCCCGCCCAAGCAACTGCCGCCACGCCCCTGACGACCGCTTCTGCCACGCCCCTAACCACGGAAACCCGCCCGTTCATTGGGCCTCCCAGCCGCTGCTCTACTAGCCCCGTACTTCCATTGTACCCGGAGGGTAGCCCATTGGTCAACGGAGCTGCTCCTCAGAGCGGAGGCGGAGCCCTTAGCGAAGAGCTGCAAGACAATTGGTTATTTTTGACGTCTTTAGCCCGTAGGCCGAGACACTATAGGATAAAGCCAGCCCGGAGTGGCAGGGAAAAGAGAGGAGGGTTACTAGAGGGGTCTTGTTTGATGTTGACTGAGGCGGGGTGCAAAGAGGGAGGCAATTGTGACCGCAAGCTGGGTTGGGCGATTGGGTAATGTCAGGCGTCGTCTGGGGTTGGGAGGAGGGAGGCCGACTGGTAGTTCAGCTGCCGGGTCTGATGGCTCCAGGCCGACAGGTGGACTCACCTGTAGTCCAGGACACCAGGGGCAAAATTTGGGGTCGTGTCCCGGGAGAGAGGAGTCAGGTTAATGAGTCAGTCGCCAAGCCTCAAGGAGAGGAAAGGATGAAGAGGCAGCGGCTTCTGGCCCCTTCCTGCTAGGAAAGGGTGATGGGGCTGTGCCAGGCAGTGTGGACCTCAGTTATCGTCCCACTGTTCTTTCAGCCCTTAAGATGACCTTCGCCCAGTTGGAGGCAGCCTGGAAGAATGTAGCCTTTGGAATCATATCTAGAATTGAACTCCCTGTTGGCATGTACAGGTTGTACGGTCTTGAGCAAGTCACTTAACCTTTCTGCATGCATCCTGATTTTTTTCATTTGGCAACTGGGAGTAACAATAGTAGTTGATGAGAAGATTAAATAACTCCGGTAAATGTTAAGAGTGCCTGGCACTCAGTAGGCATTCATTCAAGACTAGTTCCCCACCCACTTACACATTGGTTTATGGAATGAGGTCCAGTTCTAAAATTCTGAGTCTGAAACTGCTTTTGCAATGGCATGTGCTTTTGCCACGAATAGAACACTTGACTGTCTTGAAAGGCAACCACTCTAGGACAGACAGGGCCACCCTACCAAGAGCAGGGGTTGAGATGAGAGTAGCCATTTAGCCAGAGAAGGGAAGTGGTATTTGTATCAATGTTAAATTTTTTCCAACACATTTCAGGATTATGACAAGAAAAAATGGAGCTTCCTTTTTCCTGTTCACCCATCCAAGTGTCCAATGGCTCATGTTTCATCCCTTTGAAGGCTGATCAGCACTGGACCAAAAACCACTGCATAAAAATCTATCTGTCAGGAACTCCTGAAGCCCATTGCCCATTCTGAAGGTGTGGAAGTCCTAGAATGTGAACAGAAATAGACTCTCAAGCCCGAATTTAGCCCCGGATCCTTTGGATCTGCCTTTGAGAGAACCCACACCCGTGGTGTTCTAGGGTGAAGGAGGAGAAAGAATCCTTTGCCATTTCTGTATTTTTGTCATTCCGTTGTCAAAAAAAATTTTTTTTACCTCAGCATTTATTTATTCCTCTATATTCTCTTCTATTTTGGGAAAGAAAAACCCAAAGGATTTTAGTGAGGGACGCCCATAGTTCCAACTCTTTGTGTTAAAACAGTTTGGGCTTCCAGAAAAAAGCTTTAGATCTGTGGCCAGTTGGATGTGTCTGTGTGCACGTGTGTGTTCATGCACTTGGTTCTGCTCCACAGTTTTCCAGTTGTTGTGTCTTTAAATAGTACTGCTTGGTGGCCATACATACGTCTGCACGCGTGCTGGGGAAACAGGTTTGCTCCTGCTTGTGTTTGCTGAAGGAGACTGAGATGTCTTGTTAGGCCTTGAAAAGCATGAAGTGGCTCCTGATATCCGGGAAGATTTCTCCAGCTTGATTCAGAGCCACAGAAAGCAGCTGTTGGGAGTAGATTGCAGATGGACTTATCATTGTGCAAATGGATTTTTCCACCCATGTCAGGAACACAGGTTCAGCCAAGAGTCCCAGAAAGGGATGTCCATCCAATTTGGGAATTCTAAAGCACAATTGGGTCACCGAGGCTCAAAGAGAGGTGCAGAGTGAGGCCAGGCAGAGGAGAAAGAGGGAAAGGACACGTGCATCTTCTCTTTTGCAGCTCTGGCTGGTTTAAGTAACCATTACCATTTGCAACACATAGAACTGTTTCCTTATTGGTCTCTGGTTTCTGTTTCCTCTCCTCTGCTTTGGCTCTTGCCATATTCTGTTGAATCATACTATTTCCCTCTATAAAGAGTTTCTGTGGGAGGCCGTTTAGGAGACAGAATGGAGTCAAGTTTAGTAGCCTGTTGGGATTGAGGTTTTGGTGAGGCTTGGCTTGGGATAACCAGTGGTTAGGACGTGGCTATGAAGTACACTTCTGAAAGCATGAGAGTGCCTTGTTATAAAGGGAACAAGGGAGAGGGTGTGCACCCACTCACATTCTGGAATGACTAAAGCTCCATCAATTTACCGAAGTAGAAGTGGCTCTAAACTCACCTGGGGCCTCTCAGCAGGATTTGCGAAAGTCCTGGAGGTCCTCAGAGAGATAGCGAGCAGTGGAGGTCAGAGAAGGTAGTGAGCTCTATTTATTCTTTTCTAGGAAAATCAGTGATTCACTCAGCCTGTCATTTTCATTATTCTGTATCCTTAGTGAATGATTGAGAGCAATGGGCTTTGGCCCCTCTGCTGCTGGGGCTTGAATCCTGACTCCGCCTCTCCCAGCCTTGTGACCTTGGGCAAGTACTGCACCTCTCCGTGCCCACTTTTTTCCATAAAATTCAGATGACAGTATTTGTGCTTCCCTCATGGGGTGCTGTGAGGAGCAAATGAGTTAATAGATGTAAAGTGCATCAAACAGTGCCTGCCACATATCTAGCTCTTAATAAATGTTTGCCCTAGTTATTGTAGGAACCCATTTAAGAATCTTTCTCTAGGGACTTACCTGGTGGTCCAGTGGTTAAGATTCTGCACTTCCAATGCTAGGGGGTGTGGGTTCGATCCCTGGTCGGGGAACTAAGATCCCACATGCCTTGTGGGAAGGCCAAAAAAAAAAAAAAGAAATATAAAAAAATTTTTTTCTCTAAGTGCTACCTCATTTTCTAAGTTCTGTCCCTCAGAAGTAGTGGTCACAGGACTCAGGATTTGGTTTTATGTAGACTTTATTTTTAAAAATAGTTTTAGATTCACAGTAAAATTGGGCAGCAAGTGCAGAAAATTCTCATTTACCCATTGCCCCAATGCATGCAGGATTTTTTTTACTAGATATATCTACCACCTAGTGAGAGAAGATTTTCCTTCAGAATACCCTTACCAGAGAGGGTTCAGAGGACTGAGTTAAGGTTTTTTTTTCATATTCTTTTCCATTATGGTTTATTACAGGATATTGAATATAGTTCCCTGTGCTCTACAATAGGAACTTGTTGTTTATTCATTCTATATATAATAGTTTGCATCTGCTAATCCCAAACTCCCAATCCATCCCTCCCCTACTCCCCCTCCCCCTTAGCAACCACGAGTCTATTCTCTATGTCTGTGAGTCTGTTTCTGTTTTGTAGATAGGTTCATTTGTGTCATATTTTAGATTCCACATATAGGTGATATCATGGTATTTGTCTTTCTCTTTCTGACTTACTTTACTTAGTATGATAATCTCTAGGTCCATCCATGTTGCTGCAAATGGCATTATTTCATTTTTTTGTGGCTGATTAATATTCCATTGTATATATGTACCACATCTTTATCCATTCATCTGTCCTTGGACATTTAGTTTGTTTCCATGTCTTGGCTATTGTGAATAGTGCTGCTATGAACATAGGGCTGCATGTATCTTTTCAAATTATAGTTTTGTCCAGATATATGCCCAGGAGTGGGATTGCTGGATCATATGGCAACTCTATTTTTATTTTTTTGAGGAAACTCCATGTTTTCCATAGTGGCTGCACCAATTTACATTCCCACCATAAGTTAAGGTTTTTGAGACCAGACCTCGTCAGCATAATCACTCTGAGGGAAATGGGAAGTCTGTGGCTGAGAGAATAGTGATAAAAGCTGCAACCTGAGTGTTCATGAGATTCCCCTCAAGGCCTGAGATAGTTTAGGCTCTGAGGACTCCAAAACTGTCACTTTATTGTCACACCCAGTGCTGCCTGTCTGTAAAGTCTGGGCAGTGAGCTCAGAATGCCCCAGGACCAGGCCTCCTGGCTAGCTTCTGATTGATAATAGAGATGAAGTTTGTTTAGAAGTTCTAAGTGCCAGCATGCAGTAGTTCCACAGAACTAACTATGGTGAAATTCAAGGGTTTAGCCTCTTTTGTTATTAGGAAAGCTTCCTTCTGGCTAGTCAAACAGTGCTGAACAATAACCTTGTCTGTGATTCGGGGTGCTTCCTTAAACCTACATGTGAAGTTGTCTATAGTAAAATCATAGGGTGGCTTTATGCCCAGGACAGTCGTGGTTTATGCCTACTGCCCTGGCAAAATTTGAATAGTGTCCCCAAAATTTGAAAGAGTGTCTTTCACTCTCAAATGGTCTCAGTTTGAAAGATAAATTGGGTGGTAACTTTTACACTTACATACATAGGACCCAGGACTGAAAATTCTCATGTAACACACACACACACACACACAAAGCTGTTGGAGCCCTATAATGTCTGCAGAGCGTCAGACAGGTGGTTGGCTAAAGATGACTTCTTAGTCACCATGCATTCCTTTTCTTGACGTCATCCTTAATTACAGTAATGAAAATTGAGTTGTTCATGCTGTTAACTCAAGAGGAATCAGTAAAACTTGTGCATTAAGTAAGTGCTTTACAATCCTTTCCTGCATAATTTCATGTTCTTGAGCTATTTTTAAGCTGTTTACATCCTACCAGAGATCCCTATATTGTTTTACCATATATTTGAGTTAACAAGAAAGTAAATATTTTTACCAAGCAAGACATTTAGTAGTAGAGAGAGAGAACCAGGAAGCGAAGTCCCATCCCTATATAGGGCAAGGGGAAATACTTGAAGAGATGACTAAAGAGGACTGAGCAGTAAGCAATAAAGTGTAATCAACATGAACAGTTATTCTGAGGAGGGAACAATTTCTTCTGATTTCAATTCTTAGAGATTTGAACTGGACCTTGAAGGTCTATGGGCTGAAGTCAGGCTCGGGTGGCATGACATTCCAGTTGGGGGAGGACAACAGGGACAGAGGCCTCTAAGTGGAAGAATACAAGTTGATTTGTCCAGAGAAGAGTCCAAGTGGAGAATCAATAGGCGAGAAGATGAAAAGATAGAGTGGGCCCATGACAGAGGCCAGTTAATATTTCATCTAAGTTGATGGCTTCCTCTTAGCTGCCTGAGGATTTGGCTATCCTAGCTCAGTGCATGGCATGCCCCAGGCATCCTAAGCTCCAGGCACCTGCATATCACCTTCATCATTTTGACCCTATCTCTTTACTACCTGCTTATTATTTACTTAATAGTTTCATTAAATTCATTCATTTTTTATATTAAATACCTTCTTCTGTATCATCCTAAATCAGTGGTTCTCAACTGGGGGCAGTTTCACCCACCAAGGGACATTTGGCAATGTCTGGAGACATTTTTTGGTTGTCAGAACTGAAGGGAGTGGTGTTGGTATCTGGTGGGTAGGGGCCAAGGATGCTGCTAAACAGAACAGCTCCCACAGTGAAGAATTATTTGGCCCAAAAGGTCAGTAGTGCTGAGGTTGAGAATCCCTGTGGACCTAAGTAATAACATCTATGATATAGCAAGCTTGGTGTGCTGGTTATAGTTATTCTACTCTACATTAAAATAATTTCATAACTATTAAATTTTAAGATGTTCTTCCATGTGCTACTTGATCCAAACAGATATTTGTACACCCACGTTCATAGCAACATTATTCACAATAGCCAAAAGGTGGCAACAACCCAAATGTTCACTGATGGATGAATGGATAGACAAAGTGTGGTATATACATACTATAGAATACTATCCAACCTTTAAGATGAAGGAAATTCTAACACATGCCACAACATGGATGAACATTGAAGACGTTATGCTAAGTGAAATAAGCCAGTCACAAAAGGACAAATATTGTATGATTCCACTTATATGAAGAGCCTAGAAAAGTCAAATTCATAGAGACAGAAAGAATAGTGGTTACAAGGGACCACAGGAAGGAAGTAATGGGGAGTTATTATTTAATGGGTACAGAGTTTCTGTTTTGCAGGATGAAAAAGTTCTGGAGATGGATGGTGGTGATGGTCGTACAAAAATGTGAATGTGCATAATACCACTGAATTGTGCATTTAAAAATGGTTGAGAAGCATGAAAGTTTTTGATTTTGAAGTCCAATTTATTTATTTTTGCTTGTGCTTTTGGTATCATATTTAAGAAGATTTTACCTAGCCCAAGGTCCATGAAGATTTACTTGTATACTTTCTTCTAAGAGTTTTATAGTTTTAGCTCTTACATTTAGGTCTATAATCTATTTTGAGTTAATTTTTGTGTACGATGTGAGGAAGATGCCCAACTTCATTCTTTTGCATGTGAATATCCAGTTGTCCCACACCATTTGTTGAAAAAACTATACTTTTCACCCTGAATGTCACCCTTGCTCATCAAAAATCAATTAACCAGAAATGTATAGGTTTATTTCTGGACTCTCAAATCTATTTCATTGATCTATATGTCTATCATTATGCCAATATTACACAATGATTACTGAAGTTTTGTAGTAAGTTTTGAAATTGTTAAGTGTGAGTCCTACAAATTTGCTCTCCTTTTTCAAGGTTGTTTTGGCTCTTCTGAGTACTCTAATGAATTTTTCACTTCACTTATTGAACTTTTGACTCCAGAATTTCCATTGGTTCTCTTTTATAATTTCTCTTTACTGAGATTCTCTATTTAATGAGACAGTGTCATCAGACCTTCCTTTACTTCTTTAAACACAGTTTCCTTTAGTTCTTTGACCATATTTATAACAATTATTTTGAAGGCTTTGGTAAGTCTGACAACTGGGCCCTCTCAAAGGCAGTTTCTGATGCCTGATTTTTGTGTGTATAGGTCATACATTCCTATTTCTTTGCACGTACTGTAATTTTTGTTGTTGAAAACTGGATATTTTGGGTAATGTAGTAACTTTGGATATGGATTCCTCTCCCCTCTGGGGCTTGTTGTTATTGTTTGCTTGTTTGTTTGTTCAGTGACTTGGCTGGACTATTCTAGTGAAGACATATTACATACAGCTGTGTTAATTGTATTTATTATGTTGTACAACTCTCACTTTTCTTGCTAAGATTTAGTAGATTTTCTTGAATAAAAGTTTCTTAATTTACTGTGTGCTCTTAAAACAAATTTCAGAGACTACAAATTGTTTCATTTGGGGTTTTAATTTTTTAAATAGTTTTCACCAATTATGGTTGTTTCACTGGGGAGAGGGTTCATGGAGCTCTTCATGGCACCATTCCAGCAGTCATATGCTCTGTTGTGATTATTTATCATCAAGTACTATCTTAGTCAAGTTAGTCTGAAGGCAATGTTCAGGGTAATTTAGTGTGGGAGAGACTGGAGCCAGGTAGAAGAGACAGCAGGCGATTGATTAGCTTAAGTGTAAAGTGATAAATATATGAACTTGACAGAGGGAGTAAAAAGGAAAAGCAAGGAAGGAGTGATGTGATTACGGAAAGATTCGTCAGGACTTCCTGCAGGTTAAATCTGGGGTGCGAGGGGAAGGGAAGTGTCAGAGAGGATTCCAAGGTGATGATAATATGGAGGAGGAAAGACAAGTCTCATTTAGGTCTGGTGAGATCGTGGTAACAGATATATGCAAGGAAAAGGGCAAATAGTACATTGGGACTAGAAAAGCAGGATTGGAGATTAGGGGAAAGGTTGAGTTTTGTAGGCAAGTGTTTTTATTTATTTATTTTTATTTTTCACTGTATGGGGTCTTCGTTGCTGTGTGCGGGCTTTCTCTAGTTGCGGCGAGTGGCGGCTACTCTTTCGTTGCGGTGCGCAGGCTTCTCACTGCGGTGGCTTCTCTTGTTGTGGAGAACAGGCTCTAGGTGCATGGGCTTCAGTAGTTGTGGTGCGCAGGCTCAGTAGTTGTGGCATGCAGGCTCAGTAGTTGTGGCACACAGGCTTAGTTGCTCCGCGGCATGTGGGATCTTCCCCGACCAGGGCTCGAACCCGTGTCCCCTGCATTGGCAAGAGGATTCTTACCCACTGCACCACCAGGGAAGCCCAAGGCAAGAGTTTTTGAGTCAAACTTTTTATGTGACCCTTTGCAAAGTTGCCCACATACATGATCGTGGAAGTCATGAGAATAGATAAGTTTCAGAGAGAGAAAACCAGACCAGTTTACCTTAAACTTGGAAAAATGGACTTTTAAGAGGCAGGAGGAGGAAAACAGTAAGGAGATTGAGAAGTTCGCACAAGACAGGTAGGAATAATGATAGCCAACCCTTATTAAACCCTTACTAAGAGCCAAGCACTGTTTTACATGCTTTCTTGAATTTAATCCTCACAATAGCTCCACAGGGTGGGTATTATTATCCTCATTTTACGAATCAAGACACTGAGGCTAGAGAGGGGAAATAATGTGCTCAAGGTCACACAAGTGGTATGCAGTAGAGCCAAAATGAAAACCTAGGCATGCATAACATTCATACCAAAGTGTGTACCCAAAGCAACATTCACCAACGTTCATGGTAGCACTGTTTGTAACAGCCCAAATGTCCATCAACACTAGAATGGGTAAGCTAACTGGTATATTCATATTCAATGGAATATTATACAGCTTTGAGAATGAACAAACCATTGTCATAAGCAACAGCATGGACATAACGTTGAGCAAAAGAAGCCAGTTCTGAAAGAGAACATGTTGTATAATTCCATTTATATAAAGTTCAAAAATAGGCAAAATGAATCTATGGTGTGAATAAGTCAGGTCACGTCTGTGGGGTAGTAGACACTGGGAGAGGGCATGAAAGGGGTCCTGTAATGTCCTGTTTCCTGATCTCAGTGGTGGTTACACAGGTGTGTTCTTCTATGAAAATGCATCAACCTGCGCACTTACGATTTATATACTTTTGTGTAATAGGTAATACATCAATAAAAAGTTTACTCATACAAAAGAAAGCAAAATAGAAGTAGGCCATATGATCTGAGGACATGCCCTTTTAACCATGAGCTGTCAAGATAGCAGGTGTCCTGTTTCCTCTGCAACAAATAAAATGCAAAGAAAAATGTAGAGGGGATCCTATACAATTAGAAAGGTAAAAGATATTTAAGAGATAGAGATAGACCAAATGTAACACATGGGTCTTATTAAAACAAATTGTAAAAATAATAAAATAATGAAACAATCGGGGACTTTGAACACATTGTATTTTGGATGATATTAATAAATTGTTGATTTTAGGTATATTAATTGTATTGTTAATTTTTTAAGTCTTTATATGTCAGAGGTAATGACATGTTTATAGATGAAATGATGTGATGTTTGGGATTTGCTACACTCATTGGGCATGAGTGTAGAGGTGAAACAGCCTTGGCCAGGAGCTGATCATTCTGGAAGGTGGAAGATGGCTACCTGGGTTTCCGTGTAACATTCTCTCTACTTGTGTATATGTTTGAACATTTTTTAGATAAGAAGTTTTTAAAAAAGAAGAAAACTTACATTCAATGTCCCAACAAAGGAATTGCTTCCCGTGGCTTCATATTTTTAAGTTTGTATTTCCGTTGAGAGAGATGAGGAGAGAGCAGGCACGTGGTCACAGAGATCAAAGGGGCAGGGAGTGGTCTTGTGGTGCCCATTGCTGTACTTCTGTCTCTGCCCCTGCTACTCCACTGGACCAGCTCTGACAAGGTCACCGCAACTCCCACATCTGGAAGTCGGCTTTCAGTCCCCCTTTCTTGACTTCTTGGTAGCCTGGGACTCTGGTGGCAGGAACCTCTGCTTTCCCTGCCTCCCCCATTAGTCTGTATTGTGGACTCTCCTTCCTGTGTCTGACTCTTCGGCCATGAGTTCTGTCCTAAACCCTCTGCTTCTCTCCCATACACTCTTGCCAAGGGTTTCATCCTCTCCCAGTAGCTTAAGTGGCTGCCAGGCTGCCTTTCAAAATGCAATTTTAATCAACCGATTCCCTCGTTAAAACCCAGGAATGGTTTCCATTACCTAAGTGATAACATTCAAACTCTTATGGAGGCACAGGAGGTCCTTCAGCATCTCTTTACACCTCTACCTCCAAACCACCTTCCCTCTCCACCCTGCCCTCCTCCCATTCCTCTTCACACCTCCCTGTCAGCCAGTTACATCATCACCATTTCTGGAATGTGCCATGCTATTTGTTGCTCCCATACCTTTGACCCCATCTGGAACACCTACCTATACACTTCCCCACCTGGAAAACCCTACTCATTCTTTGGGACACTGCTGCGAGGTCACTTCATTCATAAAGCCTTCCTGTGGAGTTCATTCATTCATTCAATCATTCATTAATTCATTCAAAAAATATTTATGCTCAAGGCCCTTAACTAAGTCTGAGTGCTAAGTCAAGAATCCACATGGTTCACACTTTACATCATAGCTCTTATCTCATCAATACTATTGACTTATTTACATAAATAGCCACTCCTGTACCCCACCCCTTGAGGGCAAGGATGGTGACTCATTCATCTTTGTACCCCAGTGACGGCACTAAATATGTTTGTTCAATTGAATTGAAGGAGAATAATTACTCAGAAAAGACCTTTGGGATTGACCATTCAAACAGTCTTGATCATCTTTGGGTGTTTATGTGGTAAAATTTAGGTTCAGGGATGGAGAGAATGAGTCCCTTGTTCCCAGGTGTTAAGGAGAACCTAGGAATTGGCCCAGTTGTAGGCCATGAGCTTAAAAAATACATTCATGAGAAGGGGCAGGAAACAGGATGGCAGCAAGATTGAGTGATAAGGGTGTTCAGAGTATTTTAAAAGACATAGAGAGGAGCCCATGGGAAATAGACTTAAGAGGCTGGTGAGAGGGGGCAGTGACAGAAACAAAATGACAAAGGCGACTAGGTTTATTTTTGTGGGGGAGGGGGACTAGATGGGCCTTGGACTGGCCTGGAGACAACTCTTCCTCTAAGGTAGAAGGCAAGGAAGGAAGCAACAATAGAGAGAGAAGGAGTAATAGCAGCTGCTTGGAGTGCCTGCCTTGTACCGGATCCTTTACATCTTTTATTTCAATTAATCCCCACAGTCTTCATTTTCAGATGAGGAGAATGGCTCAAAGCATTTCAATGACTCTCCACCCTGGTTATACATTAGAATCACCTGAGGAACTTTGTAAACTGTGGCTCTGGGTCTCCCAGCTTTTTTTGGTTTAATGTGATCTGGGATAAGACGCGGGCATCTGAATTTTTTATGTTCTTCAGGTGATTCTAATGTATAGTCAGAGTGGAGTAAAATCGTAAGGAATTTGCTGGAGGTGGTCCACATGTTGGGATGGAATTCAACTCTGGTCAGCCTGATTCCAAAGCCTGAATGCTTTCCCCTAGGGCAGTGGTTCTCAGTGTGAGGTCCCCGGCACTTTTCTAGCAAGCGGGGGCCCTACTTACTTGTTGACCTACTAAATCAGAAACTTTGGGGTGGGGCCCAGCAATCTGGTAAAGCAAGCCCCCCAGTAGCTCTGATGCACAATCAGGTTGGAGAACCGCTGCTCTAAAGCCTTGCTACTCAAACAAAATTGTGATCTACACACGCACAGCATCAACATCATCTGGGAATGTGGTAGAAATGCCGTACCTCAGGTCCTACCCCAGACCCACTGATTCAGGATCTTTTTGGCAAGATCCCTAGGTTCTTTGCATGCGCTTTAAAATTTGAGAAGACCAGGGACTTCTCTGGCAGTCCACTGGTTAAGACTCTGATTCCAAGGCAGAGGGTGCGGGTTTGATTCGATCCTTTGTCAGGGAACTAAGATCCCACATGCCACGCGCTGCGGCAAAAAAAAAAAAAAAATGAGAAGACCAGTAATTCCCAAACCTGGCTGACAATCAGAATTAACTGGGGAGTTTTGTTTGTTTGTTTTTTTAGAGTATGAATTCCCTAGGTATCCCAAGTTTCTAATTCATTAGGTCTGAGGTCATACCTAGGTCCCTGTTTTAAAGCTCCCCATAAGTGTGATGATCAAGTAAGTCTGGGGACCACTCCACTCAACAACACCACCTCCCTGCAGAAGAGGAAATTTTCTGAGTATACTCTTTGTCCCAGGCACCTCAGAAGGTGTTTTCCTTACAACTAGCTTGCCAGATTTAGCAAATAAAATTACAGAATGCCCAGTTCAATTTGAATTTCAGATAGTAAATAAATTTTTAGTATAGGTATGACCCAAATATTGCATGGGATATACTAATTAAAATTATTTTCAATAGGAAAAAATTAGTGAATTTACTAGTAAAAGATATAAATTTGATCAGTTTAAATTTGGTAAAAATTGTTTAGAAATTATTCATTGTTTATCTGAAGTTCAGATTGGATTGGGCATTCTGTATTTTGTTTGGCAACCCTACTCACAACAGTACCAGAGTTTCAAGGAGAAAATTGGTATAACCTTAGGGAGGGAAGGAAGAGGCAGGGTCTGCCGGGACATCAACAAGAAGTAGATGAATGAATGGCTGAATGTCAGAAACACCATGTCCAGTGTTCTCAGTCAGATAAGCTAAGTTATGCCTAAGGCTGCAGTGAGAAACAACTCTCACATCTCCACGGCTCACAGCCACAAAGACTTCTTTCCTGTTCATGTTACATGTCCACAGAGGTTAGCTGCATCTCCTCTTCATTCTGCGATCAAGGCTCATGGGAGGTTTCTAATGATATTTGTGGTCTCATGAAAAAGGAAAAAAAGAGAGTGCTTGGCCATGTAATGATTCATAAAGCTAGGGTGACCAATATCCCATTTTGCCCAGGAATGGGGGTTTCCTGGGACACACAACTTCAGTGCTAAAACCAGAATAGTCCTGGGCAAATCAAAATGTTTGGTCACCCTAACAAAGCTTCTATTTGGAAGTGACACATGTCACTTGTGTTCACATTCCATTGGCCAAAAAGGTCACATGACCAAGTTTGTCATCAATCAGGTGAGTTTTTTTTTGGCTGCGTTGGGTCTTCGTTGCCATGCGCGGGCTTTCTCTAGTTGCAGCGAGCGGGGGCTACTCTTTGTTGCGTGAGGGCTTCTCATTGTGATGGCTTCTCTTGTTGTGGAGCAAGGGCTCTAGGTGTGCAGGCTTCAGTAGCTGCAGCACATGGGCTCAGTAGTTTTGGCATGTGGGCCCTAGAGTCCACGGGCTTCAGTAGTTGTGGCATGTGGGCTCAGTAGTTGTGGCATATGGGCTCTAGGGCACACGGACTCTAGGGCACACGGCCTTCAGTAGTTGTGGCACATGGGCTGAGTTGCTCCACGGCATGTGGGATCTTCCCGGAACCAGGAATCAAACCTGTGTCCCCTGCATTGGCAGGCGGATTCTAAACCACTGGACCCTAGGTGGAGGGAATGTTTCTTGATTAGGTCTTAGTCCTGCTCTCAGGGGAAGAGGGGATTTGTCAGGCCATTGTCCTTCATAGTTCTTGCCTCTGCCATCTTGGAGGTCCTTCTTGTTCTATTTTCTTCCTAGAGAGGGCATACGCCCTCCTGGGGGCTGTGAGGTTTTTTGACTTGCTTTCTGCGGTAGATTGTATTAGTATTCAGAATATTCATTCCCCCTCTGTATGGGTCCCTCACTACTGGAGGCTTTAAAACACTCACCCAGGGACTTT
This sequence comes from Balaenoptera musculus, assembly GCF_009873245.2. Classification (NCBI taxonomy): domain Eukaryota; kingdom Metazoa; phylum Chordata; class Mammalia; order Artiodactyla; family Balaenopteridae; genus Balaenoptera; species Balaenoptera musculus. The sequence goes on from NC_045786.1 coordinate 38,730,692, forward strand.
CCTGGTGGCGCAGTGGATAAGAATCCGCCTGCCAATGCAGGGGACACAGGTTCGAGCCCTGGTCCGGGAAGATCCCACAGGCCACGGAGCAACTAAGCCCGTGAGCCACAGCTACTGAGCCTGTGCTCTAGAGTCCATGACACAACTACTGAAGCCTGTGCACCTAGAGCCCATGCTCCACAACAAGAGAAGCCACCACAATGAGAAACCCATGCACTGCAATGAAGAGTAGCCCCTGCTCGCCACAACTAGAGAAAGCCTGCAAGAGAAAGCCAGCAACGAAGACCCAACACAGCCAAAAAAAAAAAAAAAAAAAAATTCTGGTGCCATGGTTAGATGAGAATTTAGGTTGTCTCCTGTGAGACGAGTGAATTTATTTTACAGAAAAAAGGGAAATAAATATTTGTGACCAAAGGAGAATGCTGGGGTAGACTGTATTATTATCCAAAATATTTGTTGCCCCTCTAGGGCTACTCTCTTTGGGGTCCTTATCTACGTGAAGATTATATTTGCAACCTGATTGACCTTAGGCTTAGCCACGTGGTTTCTTTGGCCAACAGAATGTGAGTAAAAACAGACAATTGTCACTTCTGAGCAGGAGTTTGAGGAGCCAGCTTGTGGCCCACCATCTTCTCTTTTCCTTCTGCCACGAGACTAGTGATGCTCCAGATAGGAGCTGCTCCTTCAGCCTGGATCCCAGAGCAGAGTTGCAGCCACCTCAACATATATGTAGTATGTTTGGAGTAATAAGCCAGAGATATTTGGGTGGTGCTTGTTACCACAGCATAACCAGGCCAATCCTGCCTGACACAAGAGTAAACGAACAAGATTACATAAGTATACCTCTGTATGACTCCATTTTTGTAAAGTTTGCAAACAGGCAAAACTAAGCAGTATATTATTTAGGAACAAACCTGGGGTGGCAAAATTATAAAGAAAACAAGAGCATAATTAACACAAAATTCACGAGAATGGTTCCCTTTGGTTGAATATAAGGGAGACAGACATGATTGGAGAGTTTTAGACTCTTCAGATGTTATATTTCTTCTTTTGTCCGTGGATTATGCAATTTAAAGAAAAAGAAAGCAAAAGCATGGCAGATTATGTTTTCCAAAGATGGACACAATAACTCCTGTTTACATACTCTTCTAGAAACTTGCCACCCCCCCACGCCTTGAACCTGGGCAACTGTGTGACTGCCTCAGTCAATATATCAATAGTATGGAAGAAGGGAGGCTATGTAACTTCTAAGGCTGGATCATGAAAATGGCACGCACTTGTGCTTTGCTTTCTTGTACACCTTCTCTTTCATCCTAGCTACAAGCTAGTTTGAGCAAGCCCAAACTAGCCCACGTGGAGAGACCGCGTGTAGGTGTTGGGACTGACAGCCTAGCTGAGGTTCCAGACAACACCCAGCGTCAAACAGCCAGACATGTGAGTAAAGACGCCTCCAGTTGGCCCCAGCCCCCAACCATTGGGATATCCTCAGCCTTTGAGTCTTCCCAGCTGAGACCCCAGACATCAGGGAGCAGAGACAAGCCACCCCTGCTAGATCCTGTCTCAATTCCTGATGCACAGAGCTCATAAGCATAATAAAATGCTTGTTTTGGGGCACTGAGTTTGTTATGTAACAGTGGATGACTGGAACAGTTTAAAAAATACACATAAAAAACTGTTTCAGTTATCTATTGTATAAAAATCTCCTCACGGGCCTTTTTAAAGTGAGTTTGCATATGTTAGATGGTAGGCGGCCCACAGACTGGCCTGCAGGGGCCCTGACAGGAAAGGTCCTACAAGGGGAAAAGTCTAGGGTCATGAAGTCTAGGGCCAAGGTCTTTGAGAAAGAAATTCTCCCTTATTCCTTGGTAAAGGAAGTAGAAGTTTATTCGGTCTTTATGGAGAGAGTTCCACTGAACTTGGTTCTTTCACTCACTCATTCATTCATTTACAAATTCATTCATTCATCAAACAATTGCTGATCATATAGTAAGCTCCAGGCTGTGAATGTAGAGCTCAGTAAGTCAGGGTCCCTAGTCTGGAAAGGAAGGCCAGGAATCAAGATGCCCGTAGCACTCTTGTTCTTTATTTTATCCTGTAGGCTTATACTTAGGATCTAGTTTATTGGGGTGGACGATAAATACTTATAGAATAAAATCATAGAGAAAAGCATGGGAATGATTCATGCAAAGTTCAGGATAGTAGTGCCTCTAGGAGGATGCGAGTCTCATAAGCTGGGGCAGGAACTCCAGGGGGCTTCTAAGCTTCTGATCATGCTCTGTTTCTTAAGCAGGGAGGGGGGTACAGAGGGGTTCATTTTGTTATTATCTTTTAAGCTTTACATATATATTATATCCTCTCATGTGTGAAGTATTTTTCAATAAAAGTTTGTAAAGATTGTTCATCACTGAGAGGTTTATTAAGTACAAATTTGGAAACAATCAAGTGCTCATTATCAGCAGCCTGGTTAAATAACAAAATATCTGTTTAATGAAATACTAACAAGCCATTGAAATAATAATGTAATCTTACCTTATTGATATGAAATCACGTCCATAATATAGTAAATGAAAAAGGCAGCTTAGGACTTCCCTGGTGGTCCAGTGGTTAAGACCCTGCACTTCCAATGCAGGGGGCATGGGTTCAAACCCTGGTGGGGGAGCTAAGATTCCACATGCCGCCCAGTGCGGGGTAGGGGGCGGGGGGGAAGGCAGCTTAAAAACTATATATACCAAGTGCCTATTGACAGATGAATGAAAAACTAAAATGTGGTATACAATGGAATATTATTCAACCTTAGAAAGAAAGGAAACTCTGACATGTGCTGTAATGGATAAACCTTGAAGACACACTGCTAAGTGAATTAAGCCAGTCACAAAAGGACAAATACTGTATGATTCCATTCTCATGAGATACTTAGAGAAGTCAAATTCATAGACAGAAAGAAGGATGGTGGTTCCAGAGGCTGGGAGTTGGTGGTGGAGGGGAATGTGGAGTTAATGTTTAATGGGTCCAGAATTTCAGTTGGGGAAGATGAAAAAGTTCTGGAGATAAATGGTGGTGATAGTTGTACAACAATGTGAATGTGCTTAATGCCACAGAACTGTATGCTTAAAAATGGTTAAAATGGTAAATTTTATGTTATATATATTTTACCACAATAAGAAATGGCTATATATATAATACAATTACCTTTCTGTGTGTGTGTGTATATATATAAGAGAGAGAAGGAAAATGTATAGAAAATAATCTGGCAGAATTTATATCAATATGTCTACAATGCTTATCTTTTGGTGTTCAGGCTATAGATGATCTTTATTCTCTTTCTTATACTTCATGCTTTTCTATATGGTTCTTTGGCTATGAGTAAATTTTACATGTTTAATCAGAAAACAATAAACCTGATTTTAAAAGAAAGGAATCCCATGTTTCATCAAGAAGTGGCAATTGTTGCCAAAGCAATCCTGAGGAAAAAGTACAAAGCAGGAGGCATAACCCTTCCAGACTTCAGACAATACTACAAAGCTACTGTAATCAAAAGAGCATTGTATTGGCTTTTGGACAATATGGATCAATGGAACAGAATAGAGAGCCCAGAAATAAACCCACACTATGGTCAATTAATCTGTGACAAAGGAGACAAGAATATCCAATGGAGGAAATACAGTCTCTTCAGCAAGTGGTGTTGGGAAAGTTGGACAGCCACATGTAAATCAATGAATTTAGAACACACCCTCAAACCATATAGAAAAATAAACTCAAAATGGCTTAAAGACTTAAATATAAGACATGACATCATAAAACTATTAGAAAGGAACACAGGGGCTTCCCTGGTGGTGCAGTAGTTAAGAATCTACCTGCCAATGCAGGGGACACGGGTTTGAGCCCTGGTCCAGGAAGATCCCACATGCCACAGAACAACTAAGCCCGTGCGCCACAACTACTGATCCTGTGCTCTAGAGCCCACGAGCTACAACTACTGAGCCCGTGTGCCACAACTACTGAAGACCGTGTGTCTAGAGCCCGTGCTCCGCAACAAGAGAAGCCACCGCAGTGAGAAGCCCATGCACCGCAATGAAAAGTAGTCCCCGCTCACCGCAACTAGAGAAAGCCTGCATGCAGCAACGAAGACCCAGTGCAGCCAAAAAAATAAAATTAAGTAATTAATTTAAAAAAAAAGAAACGAGCATAGGCAAAACATTCTCTGACATAAACTGTACCAATGTTTTCTTAGGCAAGTCTCCCAAGGCAATAGAAATAAAAGCAAAAATAAATAAATGGGACCTAATCAAACTTACAAACTTTTGTACAGTAAAAGAAACCAAAAATAAAACGAAAAGACAAGCTATGGACTGGGAGAAAATATTTGCAAATGATGCAACCAACAAGGGCTTAATTTCCAAAATATACAAACAGCTCATGCAACTCAGTAACAAAAAAACAAACAACCCAATCAAAAGATGGACAGAAGACCTAAATAGACATTTCTTCAAAGAGATACAGATAGCCAACAGGCACATGAAAAGATGCTCAGCATTGCTAATTACTAGAGAAATGCAAATCAAAACTTCAATAAGGTACCACCTCAACTGGTCAGAATGGCCATCATTAAAAAGTCTACAGATAATAATGCTGGAGAGGGTGTGGAGAAAAGGGAACCCTCCTACACTGGTGATGGGAATGTAAATTGGTGCAGCCACTATGGAAAACAGTATGGAGGTTCCTTAAAAGACTAAAAATAGAGTTGTTATATGATGTAGCAATCCCACTCCTGGGCATATATCTGGGCAAAACTATAATTCAAAAAGATACATGCACCCGTATGTTCATAGCAGCACTATTCACAATAGCCAAGACATGGAAACAACCTAAATGTCCAAGAACAGATGAATGGATAAAGATGTGGTACATATACACAATGGAATACTACTCAACCATAAAAAGGAATGAAATAATGCCATTCACAGCAACATGGATGGACTAAATGAAGTAAGTCAGAAAGAGAAAGACAAGTACCATATGATATCACTTATATGTGGAATCTAAAATATGCCACAAATGAACTTATCTACGAAACAGAAACAGACTCACAGACATAGAGAACAGACTTGTGGTTGCCAAGGGGGAAGGGGAGTGGGGGAGGGATGGATTGGGAGTTTGGGATTAGCAGATACAAACTTTTATATATAGAATGGATAAGCACAGGGAACTATATTCACTATCCTGTGATAAACCATAATGCAAAAGAATATGAAAAAGAATGTATACATGTATATAACTGAATCACTTTGCTGTATAGCAGAAATTAACACATTGTAAATCAACTATACTTCAATAAAATAAAATTTTTAAAAAGAAGCGGCACAGTGGTTGAGAATCTGCCTGCCAATACAGCGGACATGGGTTCGAGCCCTGGTCTGGGAAGATCCCACATGCCGCGGAGCAACTAGGCCCGTGAGCCACAACTACTGAGCCTGCGCGTCTGGAGCCTGTGCTCCGCAACAAGAGAGGCCGTGATAGTGAGAGGCCCGCGCACCGCGATGAAGAGTGGCCCCCGCTTGCCACAACTAGAGAAAGCCCTCGCACAGAAACGAAGATCCAACACAGCCAAAACTAAATAAATAAATAAATAAATTTATAAAAAATAAAAATACAAAAATTAAAAAAAAAAAAGAAGCGGCAATGTGATTGATTAAAGAGATGACATAGTCAAATGAGCAAGATAAAAACAATTAAAAGGAAATTATTCTCCAATAAAAGTGACTCATTCAGTCAACAGTAGAATCAATAAGGTGAGATGGGCCAGCTTCAGATCTCCTCTTTGACATATTCATTCCTATTTTACAATAGAACATCTGAAACTACGCTTATCCTCTCTTTGCCAGCATTGGAACCACCCCTCTCTATCCATTCCTAAATGTCTTTTCTTTAAAATCAATTCCTCAACCTCCTCCAGACTTACCCTAGTGCATGTCATGCCCAAACAACCTTAATATTGCTGAATGAGCAACAGCTCTGGGGCCCTCAACACCCTTCTTCACACCCTGTGCTTTTTCTTGGACCTCAGCCTGGCCTCCGGACTCCAACTGTCTTTCCTTCCAGCCCTGGGGTCCAAAGGTTTTTCTCTTTCCATTTGTGGCTGCATCCTCCAGAATTCATGTCTTGAAAGTGTCCTCAAATTTTGGTGCTCTCTGTGAGCCTCGGCCGTGCTAGCTCTGCCTGTTCCAGCTCCTCTTGGCTGGGTCTACTCTTCCTTCACCTCAAGCTCAGTCATGCCCCCCTCACCCCTTACTGTGTAGCTTTGGCCTTATGACCTGGTGGAGCTTAGAATTAAGCCTTGCAGAGACAGCCTTTTCATAAACTACTGGGATGTACAAGCTTCCAGAAAAGCCATTTGGCAATTTGAAAGAAGATCCTGAAAATATTCATAGCCTTTGAAACTCTGACCTTATAATTCCATTTCTGGGACTCTCTCCTAAGGAAATGGATGGACAAGGATTAAAGCAGAAATACGAATCACATAATTTAAGTTAGCAAAACAGCAGAAGCAGGGTTTCCCTGGTGGCGCAGTGGTTAAGAATCCGCCTGCCAATGCAGGGAACATGGGTTCAAGTCCTGGTCCAGGAAGATCTCACATGCTGCGGAGCAGCTAAGCCCGTGCGCCACAACTACTGAGCCTGTGCTCTAGAGCCTGCGAGCCACAACTACTGAAGCCCGCGTGCCTAGAGCCCACACTCCACAACAAGAGAAGCCACTGCAATAGAAGCCCGCGCACCGCAACGAAGAGTAGCCCCCGCTCACCGCAACTAGAGAAAGCCTGCGCACAGCAACGAAGACCCAATGCAAAAATAAAATAAATAAATTTATAAAATAAATAAATAAAATAAAAAGAGAAGGGAAGTGAATAATAGTTCTGTGTACCAAATAAAAAAAAAGTCTAAAAAAAAACCACAAAAAAACCAAAAAACAACAGAAGCAGCCTAGATGTCCAAGAGCAGAAGATTGATTAAATTAAGCAAATTATAGCACATGCATATTGTGGACAGTTATGCAGCCATTAATATGTTTGTGGAGTATCATTAATGCCAGGGGAAAAACACTCTTGATCAAAATGATATATTTGGTATGATTTCAAGTGAAATAAAAAAGTCATAGAGCAACAACAACAACAAAAAGTCATAGAACAAAAATAAAGAAATATGTCAAAATATTAATAATTTGCCTCTGGGTGGTGAGATTGCAGGTACATTTTTTTCCCCTGTTTGTCTTCATACTTATACTTTTCAAGTGTTCCATGGGAGTACAAATCCCTTTTATCATCTGCAGGAAAAAGCTCCAAAAGACTTTCCACACACAGAAGAAGAAATGACTCAATTACACTTGGACTTGGTGTCCTAGTCTGAATGGCTAGGCTCCCAAGTACATCAGGGTGGTACATGGAAAACGTAACTTGTGTTTTGTCTTTTTGTTGATGTCTTGTCAGAGGCTCCTGTTTATGTTGCGTGGGGGCGGATAGGCCTCTCTGTGCTCTGCCTGATGGAGCGCCCCAGCTGGCCTGGGCAGGGATGGTGGAGTGAGATTTTCCCGTGGCACCTGTGACTAGGAGGAAGCACCACAGCTCTGCAGCAGGAAACTCAAGCTCCCCATTTCCCACTGACAGTGGAGTCTGGTGGCTGATTCTCCTGCGATGACAGCCTGCCCTCCTACCTGATTTCTGGGGGTCAGCCACTGCCCCAGTGCTCACCGTCTCTGCACTGGCATCTGCGACTCTTATGCATCTTGCGTATCACAGGCTGGCCAGTCACACTTCTCAACCCATCTCTACATTAGAGTCAAATTCTCCAACTCTGAGGGTTTGAGGGTTTTCCCCCCTTTATTGAAACCACTGTCTGTCCAGCATGGTGACAACAGATCCAAGGCTTCCTCCCCAAGTTGTAAGTTATGATCATCTGACTGATCTTATGAATTTTGGTCAGATTTGTGGGTCAGGGAATTGGAACAGGAAGTAATCTGGAGGGGTCCTCCCAGGGGCAAATAATAGCCAGTTTGTGGCTCCTCCAGGTTTGGGGGTGGCAGGTGGTCAGGACTGTGCCAGCTTGCTCTAGAAACAATGCACGTTTTGTTGAGGCTGCTGGTAGATGCCCAGTCTGGGTAGGGAGAGGTACCCCTCTTCCTGAATGCCCTGGAATATGGGCATTGCTGGTGCTGGCCTGGAGTCTCAAGTGAGACTGAGGAGGTGTGTGCGGGTACAGCAGAGAAAGGAGTCCTACTGAACATGGAAGGGGAGCCTGAAGGGAGGTGCTGGAGAGGAGAGAAAATTTCCATTTGGCTTTTCCAGCTTCTTGCCATGTCCCCAGAGCACAGCAACTTGGCCGCTATCCGAGTGCCCCATCCTTAGTCTTTCTTCATGAATTTTTCATTTCAGGCAAAGAGCCCTTATCTCTCACTGGGACTGCTTTGGGAGCCTGCTTTCACAGCAGCTGGAGATGGAGCAGATGAAGAATTGCATTAAGGCGAAATCATCTGTCCCTTGAGAGAGGAAGGGCACTCTGTGCTCCTGGAAGGACAGCTCCTACCCCACCCCCCATTACCGTAGGCCTCTATCATTCACAAGAAGGTTGGGCTGCAGTTTTATTGAGATACTATTGAGGGTGGAGAGAGAAAGGCTTTGGGGGCACTTACTGTGGTCTTGCCTGAGGGTGAGGTCTCTCCTGGTGCCAATCATTGGACACAAGGCAGGTCCACAGCAGAAAAGAGGAAGCGAGAGGGGACTTGGCCTCTCTCATTCCAGATTTCTAGGAGTCCAGACGTCTTGGGGCATACCCCCGTGGTGGGGGGTTAAGGATGTCATCTCTCCCTGCCCCCGTTCCCAGGACCATCCTGGCCCAGAGCAAGAGAAGCCCCTGCTCTGTACCTCCTCTGGCTGCATCCCTTCCCACCGGCAAAAGAGTCCATATACCCATCCTTTGATGGGTTGAACTGAGGTGCCCCCAAAGATATGTTGAAATCCTAACCCCCAGTACCTCAGACTGTGACCTTATTTGGAAATAGGGTTGTTGTAGTTGTAATTAGTTAACATGAGACACAGACCCATGGGAGGAGGAGGCCATGAGAAGATGGAGCAGAGCCTGGAGTGATGCAGTTAACAGGCCAAGGAATGCCAAGGATTCCGCAAACCCCCAGAAACTAGGGAAAGACCAGGAAGGAGCCTCCCATACAGGTTTCAGAGGGAGCACAGCCCTGCTGATACCTTGATTTTGGACTTCTAGGCTCCAGAACTGTGAGACAATAAATTTTTGTTTTTTTAAGTCACCCAGTTTGTGGTACTTTGTTACAGCAGCCCTGGGTAACTAATACACACTCTCAGACTAGACTCTGGGTACCAGGACCCCAGAATTCCTGACCAACTGGCACCAAGCCCTCCATTTGTCCTCTTGCCAAGGACCCCACCAATGTAGTGGGGCCTGAAATTGGAGGTGAGGAACGAGGGAGTCGTAGTCCTGGGGTCACTGGTGCACAGGGAAGAAGGCTGTGAGCTGCAGAGAACAAGCTAGACGTGGCAAGCTAGAGTTCTGACACATGGTGCCCTCTGAGACTATTTTCCTTTTGTTATTCTTCAGCTTTTAGGACGGTCTTGTTGGAAAGTCCCAGTTCGTTTTTACAGTTTACAGCATAGCAGGGATAAATGACCATCATTGAAGAGGAGCAGTGCCACCCTGAGGCCAGAGTGGGAACTGCAGCAGGAATCCTTGAGTGATTCCCAAGGGGGCCGGCCTCTGAGCGCCTGATGCACCAGATCTGCCCCTTCCTGATTCCACAGCCACAGCTACATTAGAGATTTTACTTTTAATTTTCTTACCAAAAATATTGGTTTCCTCATGGAAGCTCCCAGGGATTCTCAGCTGTTTACTAATGGTGAAAAGTCAGTCCTCAGAGCTCCCAAGGAATGCAGTTCCCAACTTCCCAATGGTCCCTGTATAACCACTGCTTCTCCTCATCACCAGAACCCCCTGCCACCCAGCCAAGTGCCCATGTAACTTAGAGATGAAGGCTTGAGTAGCTTAGGAGAGCTGTCCTGGGGGCAGCCTCTCAAGCAGAGATTACATGTTTGCAGAGGGAGTTAAATAGGTCTTTTCCCCTTTCCACTGAACGTTATTTTAAGTGAAAAATATAAATCTTGCTATCTTTCCTGGCATTGCCCTCACATGAACCCTGAAGGGTAGAGATTGTTATGGTCCTCCTTTTACAGACAAGGAAGTTGAGACCCAGGGAGATTAATGACTTACTCAAGGTCACTCTAATAAGGAGCATTGCCAGATCTCTCTTTTCGTTACACTGTTCTATCTTCTGCGAGCATCTCCGAAGAGATTAAATATTCAAATCCCTGCCACTATCCCTGCACTAGGGCATGGTGTTCTTTTTTTCTGTTGCTTCTTAAACTGTTTTCCACCACATTATTCAAGTTGCAAAATCAATACATATTATTGTAACTAAATAAAATATCTCCACCAGCACCTCCTAAGGTGAACAATATTAACAGTTTTGTGAGTTTTTTTCCTATTATTTTCTCTATGGAGATACAAATGCAAATTTGTAAAAATGCATATAGGGGTTCCCCACTTCCACTTACAAAATTTTAATCAAAAGCAAAAATCACCTTATACAATTAGCTTGTGACCTACTTTTCACTTAACAATATACCATGGTCATTTTTACAAATAATATTGATCCATCTCATTCTTAATAGCAGTCCAAAATTTCATAGTACAAATGTGCCATAAATTATTCAATCACTCCCCTATTGGTGAACATCCAGGTTGTTTCTAGCGATTATTCTATTGTCAATAATATTGCAATAAATGTCTCTGTAGATATATTTTTAGAAACCAGTGCTTTACCTTTGTGGGATGTATTCCTAAAAGTAGGATCATAGGATCAAAATGCATGCTCATTAAAACTGGGAACAAACTAAATTTCCAACAGTAGGAGTTTGATTAGCGCACATCTCACACAAAGGAACATTCCTTACAAATAATGACAAATTTCTATTGGTTTTGAAAAGTGTTTGTTAGAAGCTATTTAGAGAAAAGCCATGTTATATAGTATTACCCTATTTTGTAAAAATATGTGCATAGAATAAAAGACTTTAAGAACACTGAAATATTAACAGTGGTCATTTCTGAGTGGTGGAGTCAGAAATGACCTTTATTTTCTTATTTTCCTTGTTTATATTTTCTAAAATTTCTACAGGGATCCTGTGCTGCTTGTGTAGTAATGTGTTAGGCTCTCTCCGGTTGCAGGGGGGCAGAGACCAGGTGTCTCACCTGGCAGGGGTGAGGTTATTTTAAGGCTCCACCAGAAAGGTGAGGACGCCAGGTGTCTGGGAGGCTGGCACATTTTTCAGGATGACGGTGGCTCTGGCAGCCCCCTGGGAGCGGTGGGGTGAGCTTCTTCTCAGCCTTCAAGGGCAGTGGAGGTGCTCTTGCTCAGAGGGGCAACCTCATAAGTGCATCTTGGTCCAGGCCTCTTGCCTTGGTTTCTGCTTCATCCATGAGTCTCGATCCCTGTTGCTGCTCCCAATACCTGACCCCACTCTCCTCTCTGCTTGAAGGATCTGCTCCTGACCAGTTCCTCCATGGTTTCTGCTTATACCTGGTCTCAGCTCCTCTCTGTGTCCCCCTTTTCTGAGAGTCTTGCACTCTCTTTTTTTTTTTTTTTTTTTTAAATTATTTATTTATTTATTTATGGCTGTGTTGGGTCCTCGTTTCTGCGCAAGGGCTTTCTCTAGCTGCGGCAAGCGGGGGCCACTCTTCATCGCGATGCGCGGGCCTCTCACTGTCGCGGCCTCTTTTGTTGCGGAGCACAGGCTCCAGACACGCAGGCTCAGTAATTGTGGCTCATGGGCCCAATTGCTCCGCGGCATGCGGGATCTTCCCAGACCAGGGCTCGAACCCATGTCCCCTGCACTGGCAGGCGGACTCTCAACCACTGCGCCACCAGGGAAGCCCTTGCACTCTCTTTAAACCCTTCAAGAAAGACAGTCTGATTGGGTGGCCAGTATCCGGAGCACCTGCTGTGCATAGCTCTAGCACCAGTGCAGGTCAGAGGGCACTGGTCAGCCTTTGTTAGAGATTCCTGACCCTGTCAGCTGTCACAAAGGTGGTGGGATTATGCTGCATGTCACCTATCTGTGACTACAATAATGGCTGTATTCGTTTTCTAGGGCTGCTGTGACAAAGTACCACAAACTTAAATAACAGAAATTTGTTTTACATGTCTGGATGCTAGATGAGTCTGAGATCAAGGTGTCAGCAGGACTGGTTCCTTCTGAGGGCTGTGAGGGAGAATCTCGTACACACCTCTCTCATTTTGGTGGTTTGCTGGCAATCTTTAGAGTTCCTTGGCTTACAGCATCACCACGATCACATCCGTTATCTTCACACAGTGTTCTCCCTGTGTGTGTGTCTGTGCCCAAATTCCTCCTTTTCGTAAGGACACCAGTCATATTGGATTAGGGATTAGGAGGCAGTTACATCAAACAGAACTGCTTTGGCCACTATGAAATTCTAAGACTAGCCTGCCTGCTGATTTGATAGTAATTTAGGATTTACTTCATCTCTACCTCCTGCAAATGGACTATTCCTTCAATATGTAATCATAAATGTATGTCAGCTGATAGCTTTGTTATTAAATATAATTAAAACTAGCCTTACGATTTCTCAGGTTTAATTCCTTCCTAAACCATAGCAAACCCCCAACAAAAAGTCCTTGGCCTGTGGCAAGCCCAGCCTCCCAGAAGGAAGTTATGCCACAGGGCTCCCATCTCTCTGAACCCTAAACTAGGGCCTATCTCTGAGTAATCTAGTTGAATAACATTGTGGGGGAAATCTGTTTCCATCCTCTGGCCCAAGAACCTAGCCTCCATTTATGGCCTTGTTCCCATGGGAAAATGCATTCCAAATTCCAAACAACTGATTTGCACATGAACTTTCACTCTGGAGGTTAGGGACGGCCAGAATGTGTTCTCTTGTAGCTCAGCCTTCTGATAGCTCCCCACGAGTCCCGTCCCCTGGCCCCTTCCTCACCTCCCACCTCCCCTATACACACTCAACCCTCAGATGGTACCTCTTCTGTGAAGCCTCAACCAGACCCTCTCTCTCCCTCCCTTGAACCCCTGGACCTTTGGGCCTGGGCTGTAGTGCCTACCTTGCTTTGGCTGGGTTCTAGAGAACTGTGTGCAAGGGTCTTGACCTCTTACAGGATCTTTTTTTAAAAAAATTAATTTATTATTATTATTATTTTTGGCTGCGTTGGGTCTTCGTTGCTGCACGCAGGCTGTCTCTAGTTGCGGCAAGCGGGGGCTACTCTTTGTTGAAGTGTGCAGGCTTCTCATTGCGGTGGCTTCTCTTGTTGCGGAGCACGGGCTCTGGGCACTCGGGCTTCAGTAGTTGTGGCTCGCGGACTCAGTAGTTGTGGCGCACAGGCTTAGTTGCTCTGCGGCATGTGGGATCTTCCTGGACCAGGGCTCAAACCCGTGTCCCCTGCATTGGCAGGCAGATTCTTAACCACTGTGCCACCAGGGAAGCCCCTCTTACAGGATCTTAAGATCCTTGAGGGCAAGACTATTTTTTTCATCTTTGTATCCTTCCAGGAAGAGTATGAGAGATACAGCATTTATGAAGCACCTGCTATGTGCCAGGCTCTGAAACAGTGCTCTCTTGCATACTTTTTTTACTTATCCGCCCCGCACTTAGCCCAGGACTGGGCACATACTAGATGCTCAGTGTATAATTCTTAAATGGATTGAATCCCCTGCTATGACATCCTTCATGAAGACTTCTTTCTCCCAGTTTTCTCCTGGCCCCTGGAATCTGCTCTCCCAAGCTCCCAGACCCATGGGTGTTATTCAAGCTCCCCCTGCCTCCCTCAGGGCTGAGGGAACAGGGCAGGTGGCAGGATTCGCTCCCTGGGGAACTGTCATCTGGTGTCAGAGGGAAAGCCAGCCCCCTCCTCTCCACCTCCTACCTCAGCAGATGGGCTCCAGTGAGTGTGCTGGCTCCCCTGCTCCAAGGAGAACAGGAATAGATCGTCTCCCCAGGGCTCGCAATGTGAGAACAGGTGCGCTGGGGAGAAATCTCAGTCTGCAAACTCAGGTGCACATGAGGTTTAACTTTGTTTTTCATGAATCAAGCACTCTGCTAAACTGGGGGGAGCTTAACTCCAGTTCTTCTTGGAGATGAGTTCCCTGCTCTCCGTCCCACTCCATGGCTGGTTTCAGTTCCCACATCTTAGGCTGTGCCGAGCTGTCTCACTGGACACATGTCCAGACAGTTACTGCTGAGATGTCCACAATCCCTCCCCTTGGCCTCTAAAACTGCAAATTCCATCACAACCAGCACCCCCCCCCCAACCTAGACGCAGTCTCCAGCCAACCTGCCAGGGGTCACATATTTAGGTTTTGGCAGTCTGCTGGGAACGGGGCCAGGTCTTTGCTGCTTCTGGGACCCATGACCTCTCCCTCCTCCCAGGCTCATGTCAGCAGGGAGGGGATGCTCAGCTGCCTTCCTCTTCCTCCAAGACATTTTTTCTCCTCCACGAAATCTTCTCCACTTCGAGTCTTAGACCAGAGCCATGGCAACAGTCCAGGAAGGGAGCTGGTATTTAGTGGGTGACTTTTGTTTTCTGCCATAGCCCTGCCCAGAGACAATGAACCCACAACTGTATCTTTGGAGGGATGGTAAAGAGAACAATACGAGGAGGAAGGAAAAACTCATAGATGAATATATCAAAACATTTATCCCAACTTTATAGATTGTCCCCGACCCCAGCTCTTCTACCGACAGCAAACATACCTTGATTTATGGCACCAGGAAGAGCTCAGGCAGGGTGGGCTGCCACCTTCAGAGAGACACTCTATGTCCTACTGCTGTCTGTCCACAGCCGTGTCACTCACTTTCCTGGCCAACCTGATGGTGTTGAAAAGAGCCCAGGGTCTCATCCCAGTGGTCAGCACAGGCATAAAAACAGATCGTGGAAGCCCTGGATAAGAGGCAGGAAACCCATGAGCCTAGGCAAAGTAAGAAAGACGGGATGAATTTCTAGGAGGGGAATAAGCAGGAAGTCTTCATGGAGGAGGTGGCGTTCAGTGTGATTTTAGATGTGATTGGAAGCAGGGGATACGGGAGTGGACTGGCTGGGGAGCCGGGGTGGGGAGTGGGAGGAGGGGGGCAGTGCATTGCACCTTGAGTATTTGCTCCAAAAGCAACAGCTTTGCAATTTTTCAGCTTAAGTACTGACCTGGTGAAAGGATGTTGAGGGGCTAGAGTAATAGCAAAACCATGGGGTTATGGAGAAGCTGGTCAAAATCTTGGATAGTATTACCGAGTGGTTCTGAGCAGGCTTGAGAGCCAGACTGCCAGGGTTCGAATCCTGGCTGTGCTACTCACCAGCTGCACGTCCTTCAGCAAATCACAAACCCTCTCTGGCCCATGGATTCCTCAGCTGCAACGTGTAGATGATAATAATCCTCATCAAGTGGCTGTGCGAATGAATTAATACATGTAAGAAAGAGTTTAGATTAGTACCCAGCACCTAGTAACTGCTCATTAGACGTCAGCAATGTTGGTGTTGATGATGGCGATGATGAAGATGATGAATATGGTGCTGGGCTCCCTTACCAACCAAACACCCTAGGGGATCTCTGGCCACAAACCCCTCCTGGCCCTCCTCCACACCCCCCCCCCCATTGTTAGACTCCAGCTAAGTATCTGATTCCAGGTAGGGGGAAATGCCTGTGCCTTTCCAGGTCTAAGCTTCCTTATTCTGTGACCATCATCTGACTGCTGCCCTGAACTATGCTTCCCTGCTGCTCAGGGGCAGGGCCTGGGAGAGGTGGGCCCTGCTCATGGAGGTGGAGTGTCACACTGGGTCAGTAGAGCAGGTGATGGCAGAGCTGCTTCCCCAGCTCCACTTCTCACTTGGTTCAGCTCTCTCCTTAGTGATCTCCCCAGGCATCTACCCAGAAGGGCTGACAGAGGCACAAGGTTTACCTAGATCTCACAGACAATGAACGGTCAAGGCTGGATTCAAACTCCGGCAGTCTGGCTTTTACCCATTGCAGTAAAGCCACTGCAGTAGATCCAGATATCAAGGAAGTTTCTAGGGCCTTAGTGGCCCTTAGCAGGCAAATGCCGATGGGCCAAGACAGAATTATCATAAGTATATAATAAATAAATTATAATAAAGCAGAATTTAAGCCAAAACTCAGAAGAAAAGCAATCCTTTCTATGCCATGGAAAATACCCCAAAACTTCATTGGCTTAAAACCACAAAACTCATACTTGCTCATGATTCAGCAGCGAGGGCCAGGCTTGGCGGGAATAGCTCGTCTCTGTTCCACATGGCATCATCTGGGGCCACTTGACTGAGGCTGGAGGATGGTGGACTCGCTTGGCTGGAAGTTGATGCCGGCTGTTGGCTGGGGCTCAGCTGGGGCTGTCAGCCCAGGGGGCCTCCTCCTCGTGGCCTCCCCACATAGCTAAATCAGACTTCCGCAGCCTGACAGCTGGGTTCTGAGAGGGAGCACCTCCAAAAGGACAGGCCAGGTGTTCAAACACTTTTGCAGTCTCTGCTGGCATCTTTTTGCTAATGCCCCATCGGCCAAAGCTTGTCACCTGTCCAAGCCCAGAGTCAGGGTAGGGGGGCTTACACACAATCTGAATACCAGGAGGAATGGCTTATTGGGAACCACCAAAGCGGCAGTCAACTTCCACTTATTTTTCCTAAGTTTCCCCCTTTGTGCACTTGACACCTTCCCTTCCAGACTCCTCTGAAACGTTGCTCTACCCAGTAGTCTCTTTCTCAGCTCAGCCTCTGCTTCCTCTTCACTGAATCGTCCCTTTTAGTCAACAAACCACTTGAATCACAGCTGTCTCCAAACAGTTTCCCTCGGTCCTGCTTCTCCCTCAAGCTACTGCTTTGTCTCCTTTCCTTCACTTTCAAAATCCTTCAAAGAGCTGTTGATGCTGGAAGCAGAAAGGGTCACCTAAAGCCACTTTGCCAAATTTACTGAATTTCCTGATTTTCCCATTTGAAAGAAAATGCCTTTAATGTATTCAATGACTATGAATATGTACTTCTTATGAACGTATAAATAAATATATAAAATAGTATTCTCTTCTTGAATATAAGTAAAAAAAGAATATATTCATAAGAAGCCTAAACCACCTTATGACACTTAGCTTTCAGCAAAGTCATGCTCCATAAAAAATATTATTTTTAAAGAAGAGGAGAATGGATGTGAGGAGACAACCACCAGTCTCTGACACTTTCCTTAATCATCTGAGCTGGCCTTTTCCAGTAGCTTCCTCACCAGTCTCCCTGCTCTTTCTCTTCCTAATCAGCCCTTCATACTGCAGCCAGAGGGACCTTTCTAAAGCTCAGACCTGAGCACTTCACTCCCCCATTTAAAAACTCCTCACCGCATCTCAGTGTCCACAGGATAAAATCCAAACACTTAGAATAACATTCAAAACAATTTACAGACTCACAGGCCCCCAACTTGCTTTTCCAACCTCATTCCCTATTATACTCTCTTCTCTTCTACCAACTCCACAGTCAATCTCACCTTTTTAAGCTCATGGCATGTTCTTTAGCATTTGCCCTTTGATATTTTGAGCAAACTGCTCCCTTTGTTTGCAGTGCCCTTTCCTGCTTTCTCTGCTTGCTATACACCGCTTATATTTTAAGACTCCAGTCAAATAGCACTCACTCTGTGAGTTCTGCTCTGAGTCTCAGTCCTAGGGAGGATTAACCGCTCCCCTTTATGCTTTAGCAGCATTTGGTATAGACTTGTAGTAGAGAACATATAGAACTATAATCTATTATGTTTTTGCATCTTTTCTATTAGTTCATAAGCTTAATGGGCCAGGAATTCTTTTTTTCAGAGCCTTGCACATAGTAAGTGTGAAATAAGTGTAAAAAAAGCCATATCTGACAAGAAATATTCCCCTGGGCACCCATCAGGGGGCAGATCTCCCCATTATACTCTCATGTTCTTTCAAAGACTCTTAATATTTGTCCCACAATATAGACATTTAAAATGGACTTGGAAAAATAAAACATTTGTGTATTTGCTTTTATATGCACAAGATATCTCTGGAAATATCCATAAAGAACTATCATAGTCCATCAAATCTATGGTACCATCAATTGCAAGTTGCTTGATTGTTTTGTGTACAAAAAAGAAATGAAAAAGACTGCTAAATGGAGAGGCAAAAGATCATCATAATCAACACGATATTCGGAAGGAGAACACAGTTGGAGGACTGTCACTACGCGACATCAAGACTTATTACAAGTTGTAGTAAGACAGTGTGATATTGGTGAAAGAAGAGACAAATAGATCAATGGAATAGAAAAGAATAGAGAACCCAGAAATAGACTCCCATAAATATAGTCAACTGATCTTTGACAAAGGAGCAAAGGCAATACAATGATGGAAAGATAGTCTTTTCAACAAATGGTTCTGGTACAACTGGACACCACATGGAAAAAAAAAAAGAATCTAGACACAGACCTTAAACCTTTCACAAAAATTCATTCAAAGTGGATCATAGACCTACATGTAAAATGCAAATCTATAAAACTCCTAGAAAATGCCACAGGAGAAAACTAGATGATCTTGGAGATGGCAATGATTTTTTAGATATAACACCAAAGGGACAATTCATGAAAGAAATCACTGATAAGCTAGACCTCATTAAAGTTAAAAATGTATGCTCTGTGAAAGAACGGTCAAGAGGATGAGAAGAGGTACAGAGTGGGAGAACACATTTACAAAAGACATTTCTGATAAAGGACTGCTATCCAAAATATGCAAAGAACTCCTAAAATTCAACAATAAGAAAACGAATAACCTGATGTTGAAATGGGCAAAAGACCTGAAAAGATACCTCCCTAAAGAAGATATACCTGTGGCAAATCAGCATATGAAAAGATGCTCTACATCATATGTCATCAGTGAAATGCAAATTAAACAACGAGTAACCACTACATGCCTATTTTATTTATTTATTTATTTATTTATTTATTTATTTATTTATTTATTTATTTATTTATTTATTTGGTTGTGCCAGGTCTTAGTTGTGGCAGGTGGGCTCCTTAGTTGTGGCTCACGGGCTCCTTAGTTGTGGCATGCAAACTCTTAGTTGCGGCATGCATGTGGGATCTAGCTCCCTAACCAGGGATCGAACCCAGGCCCCCTGCACTAGGAGTGTGGAGTCAACCACTGTGCCACCAGGGAAGTCCCCACTTGCCTATTAGAATGGCCAAAATCCAGAATACCGACAACACCAAGTGCTAGTGAGGATGTGGAGCAATAGGAACTCTCATTTATTGCTGGTGGGAATGAGAAAATGGTATAGGCACTCTGGAAGACAGTTTCGCAGTTTCTTTTTTTTTTTTTTTTTTTTTTTTTTTTTTTAGTTTCGCAGTTTCTTATAAAATCAAACTCACTCTTACTCTATGATCCAGCAATGCTCCTTGGTATTTACTCAAATGAGTTGAAAATTTATATCTACCCAAAAACCTATACACAGATGTTTATAGCAGTTTTATTCATAATTGCCAAAACTTGGAAGCAGCTAAGAAGTTTTTCAGTAGGCAAGTGGATAAATAAATTGTGGTACATCCAGACAATGGAATATTATTCAGTGCTAAAAAGAAATGAGCTATCTAACTATCTCTTCTCCCCACCCTTCCCTCCCTGGTAACCATTAAGTTCATTCTCTAAGTCTGTGAATCTGTTTCTGTTTTGTAAGTAAGTTCATTTGTATCATTTCTTTTTAGATTCCGCTTATATGCAATAGTTAGGGAGTTTGGGATTGACATGTACACACTGCTATATTTTAAATGGATAACCAACAAGGACCTACAGTATAGCACAGGCAACTCTGCTCAATATTATGTAACAACCTAAATGGGAAGATAATTTGAAAAAGAATAGATACATGTATATGTATAACTGAATCACTTTGCTGTACACCTGAAACTATCACAACATTGTTAATCAACTATACTCCAATATAAAATAAAAAGTTAAAAAGAAAAGAAATGAGCTATCAAGTCATGAAAAGACATGGAGGAACCTTAAATACATATTAATAAGTGAAAGAAGCCAATCTTAAAAGACTACACACTGTATGATTCCAACTATATGACATCCTGGAAATGGCAACACTATGAAGACAGTAAAAAGATCAGTAGTTTCCAGGGGTTAGGGGGGAGTAAGGGATGAGTAGATGGAGCACAAAGATTTTTAGGACAGTGAAACTATTCTGTATGATACTCTACTGGTGGGATACTTGTCCCTATATGTTTGTTAAAACCAATGGGATGTATAACACCAAGAGATGAACCGCTAATGTAAACTATGGACTTAGGGTGATAATATTGTGTCAGTGTAGGTTCATTGATTGTAACAAATGTAGGCCAGTGGAATGTTGATAGTGGGAAAGGCTGTATATGCATGGGGACAAGAGATACAGGGGAACTCTGTACTTTCTTCACAAGTTTGTTGTGAATCTAAAACTGCTCCAAAAATAAAGTCTATTGAAAAAAGAAAGGGACTTCCCTGGTAGTGCACTGGTTAAAGATCCGCCTACCAATGCCGGGGACACGGGTTCAAACCCTGGTTCGGGAAGATCCCACATGCCACGGAGCAACTAAGCCCGTGCGCCACAACTACTGAAGCCCGCGTGCCTAGAGCCCCTTCTCTGCAGCAAGAGAAGTCACTGCAATGAGCAGCCCGCGCACTGCAACGAAGAGTAGCCCCTGTTCTCTGCAACTAGAGAAAGCCCACGTGCAGCAATGAAGATGCAAAGCAGCCAAAAATAAATAAATAAATAAGTAATTAAAAAAAAAGACTGCCAATGAACTATATGGCATGATGCCATAACAATAGTCCTGCATGACACATGATTGATCACACCAGCCCTTCATTGCTTTGAAATTTCTTGCAACTATTTTGCAAGATCTGGCAATTTCCTTGGCCTTAAGTTGTGTTGTCTGGCAAGGCTCTTGCATGAATCTCCATATGTAATGGCTCTCCACCTACTTTGGGTATCTTCCTCTCTTGGGTCTTCAAAGTGGACCAAGCGTGGACCAGCAGCATCAACACCACGAGGGGACTTATTGGAAATGTAGCATCTCGGACCCATGCCAGACTTAGTGAATCAGAATCTGCATTTTATCCAGATCCCAGGGGATTCAATGTGCACTTTGCACCTGGAGAAGCACTGCTGCAGAAAAGCACTCTGGGGGGACTTCCCTAGCAGTCCAGCGGTTGAGACTTCACCTACCAATGCAGGGAGTGCGGGTTCAATCCCTGGTTGGGGAGCTAGGATCCCACATTCCTTGCAGCCCGGGAAAGCAGGACATAAAACAGGGGCAATGTTGTAGCAGATTCAGTGGAGACTGTGACAATGGTCCACATCAAAAAAAAAAAAAAAAAGAAAGAAAGAAATGTACTCTGGGATTTCTCTGCAACAATATAGGGAATTGACATCACTTCTCCAACAATGTATACATTTGCTTCACTAATATCAATTTTGTACCTTACTGCTATTTCTGTGACTTTCTGCATCCAGAAAGACCTTTCATTTCAATGTCAAATCATAGTATAATCCTTCTGAAGACATTTTCATTAGCTATTAAACTCAGCATGTGTAGTAGCCACAATGCATATAAATCTTTTGAAGTGCTGACAGTACAAAAACTATAACTAAGTTTGCACATGTGCCAGCAATGGCATCCACGTGATGACAGCCACCTGGCTGACAGTTATTGTAAAACATAGCCTGATTTCAGAGATGTTAAAATGTGGGGGGAAAATGTGTATTTTAAAGGTCAGTGAGAGATTGGTTCAAGATGGCGGAGTAGAAGGACATGCGCTCACTCCCTCTTGCGAGAGCACTGGAATCACAACTAACTGCTGAACAATAATCGACAGGAGGACACTGGAACTCACCAAAAAACATACCTCACATCCAAAGACAAAGGAGAAGCCTCAATGAGACGGTAGGAGGGGCGCAATCACAACAAAATCAAATCCCATAACTGCTGGGTGGGCAACTCACAAACTGGAGAACACTTATACCACAGAAGTCCACCCACTGGAGTGAAGGTTCTGAGCCCCACGTCAGGCTTCCCAACCTGGGGGTCCGGCAATGGGAGGAGGAATTCCTAGAGAATCAGACTTTGAAGGCTAGCGGGATTTGATTGCAGGACTTTGATGGGACTGGGGGAAACAGAGACTCCACTCTTGGAGGGCACACACAGAGTAGTGTGCGCATCAGCACCCAGGGGAAGGAGCAGTGACCCCATGGGAGACTGAACTGGACCTACCTGCTAGTGTTGGAGGGTCTCCTGCAGAGGTGGGGGGTGACTGTGGCTCACTGTGGGGACAAGGACACTGGCAGCAGAAGTTCTGGGAAGTACTCCTTGGTGTGAGCCCTCCCGGAGTCCGCCATTAGCCTCACCAAAGAGCCGGGTAGCCTCCAGTGCTGGGTCGCCTCAGGCCAAACAACCAACAGGGAGGGAACCCAGCCCCACCCAACAGCAGACAAGCAGATTAAAGTTTTACTGAGCTCTGCCCACTAGAGCAACAGCCAGCTCTACTCACCACCAGTCCCTCCCATCAGGAAGCTTGCACAAGCCTCTTAGATAGCCTCATCCACCAGAGGACAGACAGCAGAAGCAAGAACCACAATTCTGCAGCCTCTGGAAGGAAAACCATATTCACAGAAAGATAGACAAAATGAAAAGGCAGAGGACTATGTACCAGATGAAGGAACAAGATAAAACCTCAGGAAAACAACTAAAAGAAGTGCAGATAGGCAACCTTCCAGAAAAAGAATTCAGAATAATGATAGTGAAGATGATCCAGGACCTTGGAAAAATAATGGAGGCAAAGATTGAGAAGATGCAAGAAATGTTTAACAAAGACCTAGAAGAATTAAAGAACAAACACCTAGAAGAATTAAAGAACAAACAAACAGAGATGAACAATACAATAACTGAAACGAAAAATATACTAGAAGGAATCAATAGCAGAATAACTGAGACAGAAGAACGGATAAGTGACCTGGAAGACAGAATGGTGAAATTCACTGCTGTGGAACAGAATAAAGAAAAAAGAATGAAAAGAAATGAAGATAGCCTAAGAGAACTCTGGGACAACATTAAACGCAACAACATTCGCATTATAGGGGTCCCAGAAGGAGAAGAGAGAGAGAAAGGACCTGAGAAAATATTTGAAGAGATTATAGTCGAAAACTTCCCTAGCATGGGAAAGGAAATAGCCACCCAAGTTCAGGAAGCACAGAGAGTCCCAGGCAGGATAAACCCAAGGAGAAACATACCAAGACACATAGTAACCAAATTGACAAAAATTAAAGACAAAGAAAAATTATTGAAAGCAGGAAGGGAAAAACGACAAATAACATACAAGGGAACTCCCATAAGGTTAACAGGTGGTTTCTCAGCAGAAACTCTACAAGCCAGAAGGGAGTGGCACAATATACTTAAAGTGATGAAAGGGAAGAACCTACAATCAAGATTACTCTACCCGGCAAGGATCTCATTCAGATTCGATGGAGAAATCAAAAGCTTTACAGACAAGCAAAAGCTAAGAGAATTCAGCACCACCAAACCAGCTCTACAATAAATGCTAAAGGAACTTCTCTAAGTGGGAAACACAAGAGAAGAAAAGGACTTACAAAAACAAACCCATAACAATTAAGAAAATGGTAATAGGAACATACATATCGATAATTACCTTGAATGTGAGTGGATTAAATGCTCCAACCAAAAGACACAGGCTTGCTGAATGGATACAAAAACAAGACCCATATATATGATGTGTACAAGAGACCCACTTCAGACCTAGGGACACATACAGACTGGAAGTGAGGGGATGGAAAAAGATATTCCATGCAATGGAAATCAAAGAAAGCTGGAGTAGAAATACTCATATCAGATAAAATAGACTTTAAAATAGAGAATGTTACAAGAGACAAGGAAGGACACTACATAATGATCAAGGGATCAATCCAACAAGAAGATATAACAATTATAAATATATATGCACGAACATTAGGAGCACCTCAATACATAAGGCAACTGTTAACAGCTATAAAAGAGGAAACTGACAGTAACACAATAATAGTGGGAGACTTTAACACCTCACTTACACGAATGGACAGATCATCCAAAAAGAAAACTAATAAGGAAACACAAGTTTTAAATGACACAATAGACCAGAAAGATTTAATTGATATTTATAGGACATTCCATCCAAAAACAGCAGATTACACTTTCTTCTCAAGTGCACACGAAACATTCTCCAGGATAGATCACATCTTGGGTCACAAATCAAGCCTTGGTAAATTTAAGAAAATTGAAATCATATCAAGCATCTTTTCCGACCACAACACTATGAGATTAGAAATCAATTACAAGGAAAAAAAAACATAAAAAACACGAACACATGGAGGTGAAACAATACATTACTAAATAACCAAGAGATCACTGAAGAAATCAAAGAGGAAATCAGAAAATACCTAGAGACAAATGACGATGAAAACACGATGATCCAAAACCTATGGGATGCAGAAAAAGCAGTTCTAAGAGGGAAGTATATAGCAATACAAGCCTATCTCAAGAAACAAGAAAAATCTCAAATAAACAATCTAACCTTACACCTAAAGGAACTAGAGAGAGAAGAACAAACAAAATCCAAAGTTACTAGAAGGAAAGAAATCATAAAGATCAGAGCAGAAATAAATGAAATAGAAACAAAGAAAGCAAGCAAAGATCAATAAAACTAAAAGATGTTTCTTGGAGAAGATAAACAAAATTTTTAAGCCATTAGCCAGACTCATCAAGAAAAAGAGGGAGAGGACTCAAATCAATAAAATTAGAAATGAAAAAGGAGAAGTTACAACAGACACCACAGAAATGCAAAGCATCATAAGAGACTACTACAAGCAACTCTACGCCAATAAAATGGACAACCTGGAAGAAATGGACAAATTCATGGAAAAGTATAACCTTCCAAGACTGAACCAGGAAGAAATAGAAAATATGAACAGACCAATCACAAGTAATGAAATTGAAACTGTGATTAAAAATCTTCCAACAAACAAAAGTCAAGGACCAGATGGCTTCACAGGTGAATACTGTCAAACATTTAGAGAAGAGCTAACACCCATAACAACCATCCTTCTCAGACTCTTCCAAAAAATTGCAGAGGAAGGAACACTCCCAAACTCATTCTATGAGGCCACCATCACCCTGATACCAAAACGAGACAAAGATACTACAAAAAAGGAACATTACAGACCAATATCTCTGATGAATATAGATGCAAAAATCCTTGACAAAATACTAGCAAACAGAATCCAACAACACATTAAAAGGATCATAGACCATGATCAAGTGGAATTTATCCCAGGGATGCAAGGATTCTTTCATATATGCAAATCAATCAATGTGATACACCATATTAACAAACTGAAGAATAAAAATCATATGATCATCTCAATAGATGCAGAAAAGGCTTTTGACAAAATTCAACACCCATTTATGATAAAAACTCTCCAGAAAGTGGGCACAGAGGGAACCTACCTCAACATAATAAAGGCCATATACGACAAACCCACAGCAAACATCATCTTTAATGGTGAAAAACTGAAAGCATTTCCTCTAAGATCAGGAACAAGACAAGGATGTCCACTCTTGCCCCTGTTATTCAACATAGTTTTGGAAGTCCTAGCCACAACAATCAGAGAAGAAAAAGAAATAAAAGGAGTACAAATTGGAAAAGAAGAAGTAAAACTGTCACTGTTTGCAGATGACATGATACTATACATAGAGAATCCTAAAACTACTAGAGCTAATCAATGAATTTGGTAAAGTTGCAGGATACAAAATTAATGCACAGAAATCTCTTGCATTCCTATACACTAACAATGGAAGATCAGAAAGAGAAATTAAGGAAACAATCCCATTCACAATTGCGACAAAAAGAATAAAATACCTAGGAATAAACCTACCTAAGGAGGTAAAAGACCTGTACTCAGAAAACTATAAGACACTGATGAAAGAAATCAAAGATGACACAAACAGATGGAGAGATATACCATGTATTTGGATTGGAAGAATCAATATTGTGAAAATGATTATACTACTCAAAGCAATCTACAGATTCAGTGCAATCCCTATCAAATTACCAGTGGCATTTTTTACGGAGCTAGAACAAAAAATCTTAAAATTTGTATGGAGACACAAAAGACCCCGATAGCCAAAGCAATCTTGAGAAAGAAAAACGGAGCTGGAGGAATCAGACTCCCTGACTTCAGACTATACTACAAAGCTACAGTAATCAAGACAGTATGGTACTGGCACAAAAACAGTAATATAGATCAATGGAACAAGATAGAAAGCCCAGAGATAAACCCATGCACCTATGGTCAACTCATCTATGACAAAGGAGACAAGGATATACAATGGAGAAAAGGCAGTCTCTTCAATAAGTGGTGCTGGGAAAACTGGACAGCTACATGTAAAAGAATGAAATTAGAACCCTCCCTAACACCATACACAAAAATAAACTCAAAATGGATTAGAGACCTAAATGTAAGACCAGACAATATAAAGCTCTTAGAGGAAAACATAGGAAGAACACTCCATGACATAAATCACAGCAAGATCCTTTTTGACCCACCTCTTAGAGAAATGGAAATAAAACCAAAAATAAACAAATGGGACCTAATGAAACTTAAAAGTTTTTGCACAGCAAAGGAAACTACAAACAAGACAAAAAGACAAGCCTCAGAATGGGAGAAAATATTTGCAAACGAATCAACGGACAAAGAATTAATCTCCAAAATACATAAACAGCTCATGTAGCTCAATATTAAAAAAACAAACCACCCAATCCAAAAATGGGCAGAAGACCTAAATAGACATTTCGCCAAAGAAGATATACAGATGGCCAAGAAGTACATGAAAAGCTGCTCAACATCACTAATTATTAGAGAAATTCAAATCAAAACTACAATGAGGTATCACCTCACACCAGTTAGAATGGGCATCATCAGAAAATGTACAAACAACAAATGCTGGAGAGGGTGTGGAGAAAAGGGAAGACTCTTGCACTGTTGGTGGGAATGTAAATTGATACAGCCACTGTGGAGAAAAGGATGGAGGTTCCTTAAAAACTAAAAATAGAATTACCATATGACCCAGCAATCCCACTACTGGGCATATACCCAGAGAAAACCATAATTCAAAAAGACACATTCACCACAATGTTCATTGCAGCACTATTTACAATAGCCAGGTCATGGAAGCAACCTAAATGTCCATCGACAGACAAATGGATAAAGAAGAAGTGGTACATATATACAATGGAATATTACTCAGCCATAAAAAGGAATGATATTGGGTCATTTGTAGAGACATGGATGGATCTAGAGACTGTCATAGAGAGTGAAGTAAGTCAGAGAGAGAAAAACAAATATCGTATATTAACGCATATATGTGGAACCTAGAAAAATGGTACAGATGAACCAGTTTTCAGGGCAGAAACAGAGACACAGATGTAGAGAAAAACGTATGGACACCAAGGGGGGAAAGCGGCGGGGAGGTGGTGGTGTGATGAATTGGGCGATTGGGATTGACATGTATACACTGATATGTATAAAATGCATGACTAATAAGAACCTGCTGTATAAAAAAGTAAATAAAATAAATTTCAAAAACTCAAAAAAAAAGAAGAAAATTAAACAATATCCTAATCTAACCACCCCCCCACAAAAAGTCAATGAAATATGACAAAATTGGTTGCTTCTGGGAAAGGAACAGGATGGCTGGAGAATGACTGGGAGAGAGACATTGCATTGTATAACCATTTGCATTTTGAGTTTTGAGCCTTGCAAATTTATAACATGTCATATATATATATATGTATATATATATACATATATATATAATATGTTTATTTATATTTTAACTGGCTCCAATCTTAACAAGACCTGCTTTGTGATTCCAGGCCCAAGCCCCAAATCTCAAAGTCACCTTTGGGCCCCTCAGTGGTAGTAAATCTTGTTTTTAATGTAGCTTAAGATTGAGTTGGTTTTTTGTCAGGCTCCCTCACATACTAACAGTTCATTTCAAGGTTATAGTAAAAAAACAAACAAAAGAAAACAAAACCTCTAAAACTTCTAAAAGTCCCTTATCCATACTTGTTTTTTTTTTTTTGTCACTCCATACGGCATGCGGGGTGCTGGATCTTATTTCCCCGACCAAGGATCGAACCCACGCCCCCTGCATTGGGAGTGTGGAGTCTTAACCACTGGACTGCCAGGGAAGTCCCTTTTTTTCTGTTTTGAATGTGGAGGGATAGGTGGATGAGGGAGGAAGTTTACATTTATTCTTGTTAAATAGGATGCTGTTGGTGTCAGCCCATTTTTCTAAAACTATGGTTTTCAAACTCTATTGTACATCAGAGCCACCTGGAGGGCTTATGAAAACAGAGATATCTGGGCCCCATTCCCAGAGTTGATTCAGTCCATCTTATGTGGGGACCAAGAATTTGGATTTCTAACAAGTTCCCAGGTGATGCGGATGGTGCTAGTCTGTGGAGTACACTTCTACCATCGGTCTAGCTAGCCTGTCCTTATGAGTCACGATGCCATTCTCCATGTATTAGCTGTCCCTCCCAGCCTGTTTTCTGTATCTTCATCTAAGTCATTGGTAAAAGGTTGAACTGGGAGAGATTGAGGACCCAGCTTTGCAGCAAGACACTTCAGACTGACATGGATCCACTCACTGGCCCTCGTGGGATATGATGGATTTCTATCAGCGAGAATGCCAGTAACCATACTCTTCAGCTTGTAAGTCTCCATCCTGTCCCTGGAAACAGCACAAGGAACTCTGTGAAAATCTTGCCGAAATCTAGGCAAGCACAGTGTTCATTCTTGTTCATCCTTTTGAGGGTTGTTGTCATGCCCTAATTCAAGGCTGTGTGATCTTAGGCAACTGCCTTGTCTTCTT
The DNA here is from genome assembly GCF_009873245.2 of Balaenoptera musculus. Lineage (NCBI taxonomy): Eukaryota > Metazoa > Chordata > Mammalia > Artiodactyla > Balaenopteridae > Balaenoptera > Balaenoptera musculus. Next base: position 38,759,807 of record NC_045786.1, read on the forward strand.
CTTCCATCACATTTGGGTGGGGCAGGGAAAGCTCAGGTGCACATGTTTGAGTTAGTCATTCTGCTTGGTATCACTGGTCCCTGAAAGACCCATCTCTAGACCAATGGTCCCAAACAAGACCCCTTGTTTTATTTAATTGATTAGTTCCCGTGCTAATCAGAATAGGACAGGATTTTGTTGCAGTAACAAACACCCCCAAATCCCAGAAGCTTAAAACAACAAAAGTTTATTTCTCACTAAAACTAACTGTTCCATGCAGGTTGGCAGGGTGGAGGGAGAGGAGGGGGTCATGACCTTGTCTTCACTCAGGGATCCAGGCTGATGGATGTTTCTTCTCAACTTGTGCTTTCCTGAGCATTTGCAGTAGGGAAACAGAGCATTGGATGACCTCCCACCAGAAACTGAATGCTCTGGTCTAGGATTGGCACACATGACTTCCACTCACAACTCCTGGGACAGAACTAATCCCACAACCCTGCTCAACTCTGGGTGAAGGTGGGCAGAGAAGTGCAATCCTCCCACATGTTTGGGAGGAAAGGAGAATAGCCTATGGGTGAGGTTTAGAGGAATCCATGACATTTGCTTTTATCTCCCTTCTTCACTCCCACCCTCTTCTTTCTCTCCATACATAGGAGTCTAATGTGTTTGATGTGTATCCTTTTATTTGCATGTGATCTTGCAAAAGATATCATGTTGTTTTATGGGCATCTGCTTTTAATTTACATAGATGTTATTGTGCTATAGGCCTTATTCTATTTCTTTTTTTTTCACTCAACCGTCTGTTTTTAACATGCATCCATTTTGCAAAATATGCCTCTAATTTGTTACTTCTGATGGATGCATGTACTACATTTTACATATTTACTCACCCAGTGGTGGCCACCTAGATTGCCTCTAACTCTTTGCTATTGCAATGCTAACATGAACATCCTTATATATGGAATAATAAGGGAATTTCTTTGGGAAATTTACTTAGGAGCAGAATTGCTGGTTATGGAGTGTGCATATTACTCAACTAAGTAGTACCAGATTGGCCCTCCTGCATCGGTCTGCACTCCTACCAGCAGTGAATCAGGGTTCTCCTGCCTCCAAATCCCTGCCAAGCTTAGACATTAGCCAGCTTTCTAGTTTTTGCCCTTCTGATGGGGATGCCAGTGGGGTGTATTATTGTTTTAATTTTGTATTTCTTCAATTACTAATAAGTTTGAGCATCTCTTTAAATGTTTGCTAGCCTTTTGGGTTTTAATCTTAGAGATGAGCTATTTACAATATTTGCCCGTTTTTCCTTTCGAGTTCCTATAGGATTCTTTTTACTTGATTAGAAGGAATTTTTATATGTTTAAAACTACCCTTTAGGTCTTTGACATCGCATATGTATTTTGTCAGTCTGTGAGATGAATGCTAACTTTCTCCGTGATGTCTCTCATTGAATCATAATCCTTAGTTTTATAATCTGTCCATTTTTTTGCTTATGGCTATGCTTCCCTGTCCCTGCATTCTCCTATATTATCATTTTCATGCTTTATTACTTTCCATTTCAAATTTAGATATCAAATCCACTGGATTTCCAGCTTTGTATAGTATTAGGAAGCAATGCAATTTTATTTGTCTCTATGTAGGTAGTCAGTTTTCCTAGTGCAATTTTATTAAATACCCTGCCTTTTCTGCATTGATAAGTGGTGATTATTTATTATATATTGAGTTCTTATGCATACACTGGCCTATTTTTTAAAATATATATCTATGTTTCATTTATTTATTTCTATCTTTTCTCCTATCTTGATAATTCCCACCATAGGCTTCTCTTACTAATACATATTTTCAAAGAATCAACTTTTGGTTTTATTCATTTTCTTTACTTCTTTTGTTCTCTATTTCATAAAAATTTTTGATTCCTTCTTATTTCTTTAGGCCTACTCTATTGCTCCCTTTCTCCAACTTCCTGAGCTAAATGGTTACTCATTTATTTTAAATCTTTCTTGTTCCCCGGTAAATATAAGTAAAGCTATATATTTACATCTCCAAATACTGTTTTAGCAATGTCACTTAGCATTTGACATGTAATGTTTTCATTGTCATTTAGTTGTATTATATAATTTCCCTTATGATTTTTTAACCCAAGGTGTTAAAATAGTATGTTATTTTGTCCCCAAACATGAGATTTTTTGTCATCATTCTGTGATTGATTTTTTTAAAGAAGCTTCTCTCTGGTCCTTGCAAACAGCTCCCTGCATCTCAGAGGCAGCACAGGGCATCAAGTCGTTCTCATGCTGCCATGTCTTTGATGCCGCTAGGAAAGATTTCTCCACTTTTAAAGACTTCTGTTTTACTTTTTTGGTTGTTTTCTTTGTTTTTGAAATAGGTTAGACAAAAGAGGAATTTATCAGAAGGACATAGAGGTGTGTCACATAGTCAAGTCCTGGGAAGGTCAGAGGGGAAACTGAGACTTAGAAAACCTCCAACCAAGGACTTGAAAACCACCAGAACTCTCACCATCCTTTTCTCTGCTTCTGTCTGTGTATCAATTTCATTCTCTTTCACTGCACATGCACCAGAGAAAGACCAACTGTGTTCTCTCTGAAATTCAGCAACTCCTGGGAAAGTTGCTGACTGGCTGGCCACCTGGATCAGATTCCATCCCAGATCAATCAACTTCGACCAGAAGGGTGGGGTCTATAGGAAAGAACATAGCAGCTTTCCGTGACTCCAGTCCAAATTGTTAGAGTGTGACAGAGGAGAAGCGTCTTCTTTCTTTCCTTTTTTTTCCCCCCAAATTCAATTTACTTAAACTAAAACACACACACACAAACCAAACAAATAAAACAACAACAACAACCAAAAACAGTTCCCTCATTTCTCTTACCCTCCAATTGTAATTATTATTGGTCAGAAAACATAGTCTGTGTGATGATGATTCTCTGGTATTTATTAAAGCTTCCTCTGCAGCCAAGTACACAGGAAATGTTTTGTAAATATGCCATATGTGCTGGAAAAGAATGTGTGCTCTCTGATTTGGGTTGTAGAGTTCTACATAACCTAATAGCTCAAGCTTACCGATTTTATGTTTTAGGTCTTCTAGAATTCTGCCTTTTTGTTATTGTTGTTGTTTCTGTGGGTCAGAAATTTAGGCGTGGCTTGATTGGGTAATTCTGGCTCATAATCTCTCATGAGGTTGCAGTCAAGATGTAAACCAGGACTGCAGTCATCTGGAGGCTCGGCTGGGACTTGAGGGCCTGTTTCCAAGATTGCTCACTCAGGTGGCTGTTGGCAGGTGGCCTCAGTTCCCCACCACATGGGCCTCATCATAGGGCTCCTTGAGTGCCCTCATGAGATGGCAGCTGGCTTTCCCCACAGCAAACAATCCAAAAGAGTGAGAACAAGGAAGAAGCCGTAATGCTTTTTATGACCCAGTCCTGGAAGTCACACCCTGTTGCTTCCTTCATAGTCTATCTATTAGAAGTGAGTCACTAAGTCCAATCCACACTCAAGGAGCAGGGACTCAATCACCCCTTCAAGAGAGGATTATCAAAGAAGTTGCACACATATTTAAAAACCACCCCACCTACTAATATCCTCTCTTAACTCTTTGAAGATTCTTAAAATAAATTCGTATTGACTTTGCTTCAACAGATATATTTTGCTCTGTTTCCTGTGTGTGTGTGTGTGTGTGTGTGTGTGTGTGTGTGTTCCTTTTTTGATGGGATGTACCTCTCAGGTTATCTGGTATTTTGGTCTTGAAGTCCATGTTTCCATGGTGGTATCTAACACTGTCTTTTGGGCAAGTTCGTGCCCTAGTCTGTGCCCCTGGATGAGTTTAAGGAGAGTGGCTTGGATGAAGCCAGGCATAGAGCCCCAGGCACCATGCAACCACTACCGATCCCCATTCTCCCCTCTCTGTTTGTTGCAGGGCCACCAACTAAAGCTTCTGCTCAGGGATTTGCTTTTGAACACTTAGAAAGAAGCAGTGCTGTGAGGTGGGAGCTTCCCCCAGGAACACTACCAGCCCTGGTGGTGGGACAGAGAAGCGGGGAGAAACGAATGTCTGGGGGAAGCTGGTCAGCCACACCTGTTTCTACCAGCTTCTCACCCCAGCAGAGCTACTGGGGTGCCCTGATATTACCCCACCAACACCTGAAGCCAGAGCTATTGCTCCAGCTCCTGTCACACAGAGGGAGTGGGGCAGCAATGACTGTCCCAATCAATGTGGGGAAGAAGCAAGAGAAAGGCTTAAAAGATCTCTTGTAACCCATCCGCCCACAGATGTGTCAGGCCGCTCTACCCCCCGTTAATGTCCCACTCCCCACTCTCCAAACTCCCACCACACACATACTGGTTCACCACAGCCTTTGGGTTTCCTGGGAGCTCACAAGGTTTTAGGTTTGTTTCTCAGATCCAAGCTTCTCTCTGCTTCTACGGTTTCTCCAGCATTAATTTTGTGCATAGACACCCGTAGCCCATGCTACATTGGCACCTTGTAAGGAATCACAGGTAATTCCAACCCTGCACTCCTTTTCTCAGAGTCTCTCTAAAATAATGGAGGTAGTTTAGATCAGGGTCACACACTCCAATGCTTGCTGGAGTAGACAGATTACACTGATGGGTGAAGCTGGCGATGGGTGAGGCAACAGGGAATGATGGGGCCTGGGGTGAATTGGAGTGTGCCAGCACATGCTTTGTCAATTGAGGGCAGGGATACCCACTGCCTGGCAGGAATGTAGGCCAGTATCCTCATGAAGCCAGAAAGGCAGATTTGATGGGAAGTTCATTTGTTTAAGCACCTGAGGGTTGAATTCAGCTGGGAGTCACTAGTTTGAGTGAAATCCCTGTCAAACCCCTGGTTTCTTAATCCCTGAAGATTCTTTTCAGATTTAACAAGCCAGGAGCCTTGGAGTCTAGAGTATTCCCCACAAGTAACCTTTCAGGGGAGAACTTTCTCAAAAATGGAAACAAGGTCTGTCTGGCATAACCCACTCTTAACAAGCCCACAGTGCAGTCTTGTCCAGTTTACCGGCCTGCCGTTCTTAGAATCTGCTTGTTTTTCTTTTGGAAAATTAGAACATTTTCCTATTTCCAGTTAGGTGGAGCCTCGCCCATTCTTAAAAATTCCTTAAAGATTACAAACATTGCTGGGGCTTGGAATGTAACCAAAGCAGCCCTTGTTGACTTTAGAGGATTTAAAAATTTTTCTTATTTAAAAATAAGCCTCACCTCATTCTGTGCTTTATTTTCCCTCACATTCTCTTCTTATGATAGTCTATCATCATCTGAAAAATGTTTGTCTTGACTTTAAACTTCAGATCAGGTTTTTTAAAAAAAATTATTTATTTTTATTTATTTATTTATGGCTGTGCTGGGTCTTCGTTTCTGTGCGAGGGCTTTCTCTAGTTGCGGCAAGTGGGGACCACTCTTCATCGCGGTGCGCGGGCCTCTCACTATCACGGCCTCTCTTGTGGCGGAGCACAGGCTCCAGACGCGCAGGCTCAGTAATTGTGGCTCACGGGCCTAGTTGCTCTGCGGCATGTGGATCTTCCCAGACCAGGGCTTGAACCCGTGTCCCCTGCATTGGCAGGCAGACTCTCAACCACTGCGCCACCAGGGAAGCCCTCAGATCAGGTTTTGACTCTTCCTTCTCACACTTCCCCTTCCCCAACCTACATCAGATCAATATAGAATTCCACCATAGTTGTGTGATCTTGAGCAAGCTGTCTATACTTTCTGCACCTTGGTATGCTCTTCTATAAAATGCGGAAGTTGAACTGGATGGTCACCAACACTCCTTCTAGAGTTGAGTTTTGGGGTTAGGGATCCTTTTGCTAATTGGTTAAAAACCGTGGACCCTCATTCCAGAAAAACGAACGCGTGACTTATACTGGCTTACTTTGTTTTGTCTGCCAAGACCACCATTCCCCCTTCCTTCAGAGGACATTCCTCCCTGACTTCAACTATTAGGCTCTAAATGGGCTACCAATAAAAGTACTCGGCTGAGAAGAGTGAGGTGTCAAGTCCTTTTTGTTTTCTTCTCATTTTGAATGGAACCGGAAGGGAAGATTTCTTTTCTCTTTGGTAGAAAGCCAAGGATGTGAATCCAGATCTGCCTGGGGCCATTTTACGGCTTTGCAGAGAAAGCCCTTCTGTGTAGGCCCACAGGGAGAGAGAAGCCCAGAGACTGGGGGGTGGGATGGGTGGGGGGAGGGGTGAGAGAGTTCTCCAGGCATTTCAGGCCTGGATCCAGCTGTCCCTGAAGCTAGCCCATTCCTACCCTTTCTATCCTTTGGTCCAATGAGCCAATTTTTTTTTTTTTTTGTTTTGTGAGTTTGTATAACGGGCATTTGCAGCATAACAAGTCCTGGTTAGTATAGGCACGAACTTACCCTACTTTGTATGATTGATTCTTACATTTTAATACTGTCCCATTCCTTGTCCTCATTGTCCTCACAAGATTCTAGCTAAGCTCTTTTAAGGCACCTTTAAAATGCCTTCTGCAACTCCTTACACATGTACTCAATTAATTTTGACGGAATTAAACAGAATTTTAGTTATTTTCTCCTATGGATTCATGTCATCACCCCCCTCTCTCATAAAACTATAGTTTTTGGAGGACGAGGACACTTTTTAAAAGTCTTCTACTTTTTAAAATTTCCTGAAAGGTGCTTTGCGCACAGTAAGAGCTCACAAAATGCTGGGGATTGTGCTGGTGGTAATGACCACATCAGAAGAGAAGCCTGCTAACCTCGTGCACTGTAACATTCTCAAACACGCTGTGTGCGCTGGCACCACTGACAGCGCGAGTCACACGGATGACAAGGTCACGTGGCAACAGAGACCCTTCTGCCGGGAGTCCAGCCCGGAAGCTGAGAGTACACGTGACTCCCTCCAGCACCTCCCTCTCCGCAGGGAATTTCAGTCAGTCCTGGCTAAAGAGGACAGCAGCTTCTGGAATTTCCCCCAAGAAAGGAGCCCTGGGCAGTAAGAGCCTAAATAGGAATCGCGGTGGCTACAGCCACAGTCTGTTTTTAACACAAGGGCCAGAAGGGCCTGGCCTGGTTAGTGGCTCCTGTCCTGGGAAGCTCCTGATATTATAGAGAGGGAGCTGGGTGCACACACAACACACATGTACACACACCAAACACGTTGTCAGGAGACAAATAACATGCTTTATCTACTTACGTAACTGCAACTTTTCAAAAACATTTTCTCAAGCACATTTACTGTCAGGAGCAAGTGTGGAGGTGCGGGTGGATGTGTGAGGGTGTGATACCCTCAGTGAAGTATTCTGACTTGCAAAAGAGTCCCTCATACCCGAGAACCTCAGCTGGGGTGGTTAAGGGGAGGCGACAAAGCACTGGGCCCTGTTAGCCACTAGAGGGCACTGGGGAGCAGGACATCGCAAATTTGGGTGAGCGCCCCATTTCCCTCCCCGCATCTAGAAGTCCAGAGGAGGGGCCTCTTTAACAGATAGAGAGCAAGGTACGCGGCCAGCGGTGAATGAGTGGGAACAGAACTGCACCACCCAGTACTGTGCTTTGGGCATTTCATGGCTTCCGCTACCAGGAAAGGCCAGGGAAGTTCCGCCTCTGTGGTTAAGCTCCAGCAGCCCTAAGGATGTGTCTTAGCTTCATTACAATTCTAAATTGGGCTTCTTTGTCCTAGCTAGTTGTCCAGACCCTAAGCCGAATCTGTGTGTCTTCTGGCTCACTAAGGCACTGAAGGCAGGTCCCCTAGGCAGTGAGGGGATTAGGTAAGTGTGGGGAAGGAGATAGAAACCCACAATGGCCTTGTTGTCTTGCCTGAAGGCCTGCTTCAGGAGAAGGGCAACCTCAGTTTTTCCAGGTGCGTGGGTGTCCAGGAAGTGCCCACAGAGCTGCTTCCAGGAGAGTGAGTCATTTATTGGGAAAATGGCAAAAGAATTTATTCGCCAAGACTATGGAGACATTTTACCAGGGAACCAGAAGTAGGTCTTTTTCTGTTGCTGCCCTGATGTTGTCACTGGCAAGGCAACCCACTGTAGAAGGCATCAAAAGGATTCCTGACCCTTAAAAGGCCTTTTGGGCAACAGACTATGGTCCGGAACGGTCAACAGACAGACCACGGCCCAGGATAGTTACCACACCAAGGGTGCTCCCCTGTGCTTAGAAGGGTCAAAGGAAACTTTCTCCCTTTTAAAATCCTCAACCCCACACCCCTTCTAAGTCAGCAGAACGCATTGCCTTCTTATTGAATGAGCAGCTACAGAACGTCTGCTGGGTCAAGAAACACTTAAGTGCTCTGCATGTAATAGACAAGGTAATTAAACTTATAAGCTTTTGCACAGTAAAGGAAACCATAAACAAAATGAAAAGACAACCTATGGATTGGGAGAAAATATTGGCAAGCAGTGCGACCGACAAGAGCTTAGGTTCCAAAATGTACAAACAGCTCATACAGCTCAATATCAAAAAGAACAAATAACCCAATCAAAAAATGGGCAGAGACCTGAATAGACATTTCTTCAAAGAAGAAAGACAGATGGCCAACAGGCACATGTAAAAGATGCTCAGCATCACTGATTATTAGAGAAATGCAAATCAAAACTACAGTGAGGTATCACCTCATGCCAGTCAGAATGGCCACCAATAAAAAGTCTCCAAATGGGAATTCCCTGGCGGTCCAGTGGTTAGGACTCTGCGCTTTCACTGCACGGGGCACGGGTTCAATCCCTGGCTGGGGAACTAAGATCTCACAAGATCCAATAATAAATGTTGGAGAGTGTGTGGAGAAAAGGGAACCCTCCTACACTGTTGGTGGGAATGTAACTTGGTGCAGCCATTATGGAAAACAGGATGGAGGTTCCTTAAAAAACTAAAAATAGAGTTACCACATGACCTAGCAATCCCACTCCTGCGCATATATCCGGAAAAGAGGAAAACTCTAATTTGAAAAGATACATGCACCCTAATGTTCATAGCAGCACTATTTAAAATAGCCGAGATATGGAAGCAACCTAAATGTCCATCAAAAGATGAATGCATAAAGAAGATGTGGTGTGTGTGTATTTATATATATATAAATGGATATATAATGGAATATTACTCAGCTATAAAAAAGAATGAAATATTGCCATTTTCAGCAACATAGATAGACCTAGAGATTATTATACTAAGCAAAATATTTGTCAAAGACATATATGATATCACTTATTCATGGAATCTAAAAAAAATAATACAAATGAACTTATTTACAAAATAGAAACAGATTCAGACATAGAAAACAAGCTTATGGTTACCAAAGGGGAAAGGTGGGGAGGGATAAATTAAGAGTTTGAGATTAACAGATACACACTACTACTTATAAAATAGATAAACAGCAAGGTCCTACTGTATAGCACAGGGAACTATATTCAGTATCTTGTAATAACCTATAATGGAAAAGAATCTGAAAAAGAATATATATATATATAACTGAATCACTTTGCTGTACACCTGAAACTAACACAATATTATAAGTCAAGTACACTTCAATTAAAAAAATAGATAAGGTCTGTGGAATGAATGATCATTTCATTGAGAAAATTAAGGGCCTAGTTAAATCCCGAACTTCCTTCCCTCTCCCTCACACCAAGACTATTTTCCAAAGTGGTTGCACCATTTTATACTCCCAGTAGCAATGTTTAACAGTTCCAATTTCCCCACATCCTTACTAACACTTTTTATTGTCTGTCTTTTTGGTTATAGCCATCCTACTTTGTGTGAAACAGTATCACATGGTGATTTTGATTTGTATTCCTCCAGTGGCTCATGATATTGAACATCTTTTCATGTGCTTTTTGGTCATTTGTATATCTTCTTTGAAGAAATATCTACTCAAATCCTTTGCCCATTTTTAAACCAGGCTGTCCTTCTGTTTTTGTGAGTTCATTATCTTCGGGATATTAGGCTCTTATCAGACAAGTGATTTGCAAGTATTTTCTCCCATTCTTAAGGTTGTCTTTTACTTTAGCAATAGTGTCTTTTGAAGTACAAAAGTTTTCAGTTTTGATAAAGCCTTATTTATCTTTTTTCTTTTGTTGCTTATGCTTCGAGTATCATACATAAAAACCCATTGCTTGACCCAAGTTCACAAAGATTTTCTACTATGTTTTCTCCTAAGAGTTTTCTAATTTTAGCTCTTACGTTTAGATTTTGATCTATTTTGAGTTAATTTTTGTATATGGTATAAGCTAGGGGTCCAACTTGTTTTGCGTGTGGATATCAACCAATCCTAGCACCATTTGTTGAAAAGATTTTCTTTCCCCAATTGAATGGTCTTTTTTTTTTTTCTTGACCATGCAGAGCGGCATGTGGGATCTTAGTTCCCTGACCAGGGATCAAACCTGAGCCCCCTGCATTGGAAGCATGGAGTGTTAACTACTGGACCGCCAGGGAAGTCCCCACCAATTGAATGGTCTTGACACCCTTGTCTAAAATCAATTGCCCATAAATATCTGGGGTTACATCTAGACTCAGTTCTATTCCCCTGATTTATGTCTATCCTTATTCCAGAACCACATAGTCTTAATTAATGTAACTTTGTAGAGTAAGTTTTGAAATTGGGAAGTGTGAGTCCTCCAACTTTGTTCTTTTTCAAGATTGTTTTAGCTATTCTGGATCCCTTGCATTTCCATATGAATTTTAAGATCAGCTTGTCAATTTCTGCAAAAAGGCAGCTGGAATTTTGATACGGATTGAGTTGAACCTGTACATTAATTTGGGGAGTATTGCCATCTTAACAATAGAACAACAGAAGTCTTACAGTCCGTGAACAGGTATGTCTTTCCATTTATTTAAGTCTTCTTTAATTTCTTTCAATGATGTTTTGTAGTTTTTAATGTAAAAGTCTTGTGCTTTTCTTGTTAAATTTATTCCTAAGTATTTTTTTCTTTTTGATGCTATTGTAAATGGAATTTTCTTAATTTCATTTTTGATTGTTTACTTCTATTGTATAAAAATACTGTTGCTCTTTGTATATTGATCTTATATCCTGCAACCTTGCTGAGTTTATTAGTTTTCATAGTTTGTGTGTGTGTGTGTAAATGTGTATTTCTTCGGATTTTCTGTGAATAGAGATAGTCATCGCTGAATACCTGTAAATAGAGATAATTTTACTTCCTCCTCTTCAATCTGGATGTATTTTATCTATTTTTCTTGCCCAGTTGCCCTGGCTGGCACCTCCAGCACAATGCTGAATAGAAGTGGTGAGAGCAGACATCCTTGTTCCTGTTTTTAGTGGGAAAGCATTCATTCTTTCACCATTACATATGATATTATCTGTGGGGTTTTTTTGTGTGTGTGGATGCCATTTATTAGGTTGAGAAAGTTCACTTCTATTCCTACTTTGTTGAGTATTTTTATCATGAAAGGGAGTTAGATTTTGTCCAATGCTTTTTCTGCATCGGTTGAAATTATTGTGTGGTTTTTGTCCTTTATTCTATTAATATGGCGTATTATGTTGATTGATTTTCATTGTTAAACCAGTTTTTCATTCCTGGGATAAATCCTACTTGGTCATATTGAGTAATCCTTTTTGTACGTTGTTAGATTCTATGCATTCTTGCTTTCTATTTTAGGTCATATACCTACTTTTTTCATAGATTAGTTTTTACCCAGCTTCTTAAAATATACTTACATTATAATAATAATTCATGTACACAATACAGAAATAGTAATTCCTTCAGTATAACAAATTATTACATGAAATATCAATATCTTCTGCTTTATATTCCCCAACCCATGAAATAGTAATTCCTTCAGTATTACAAATTATAACATGAAATATCAATGTCTTCTGCTTTATGTTCCCCAACCCACAGCCCAGAGGTAATCATTTTGACATCTCTGTTTTGTGGCTCTGTCTTGGGGCCTTTGCTTTTTTTTTTTTTTTAAGAGCAGTTTTAGGTTCACAGCAATACTGGGCAGACGGTACAGAGATTTTCCACATACTCTCACCTCCTGCACATGCATAGTCTCCCCTATTATCAACATCCCCCACCAGAGTGGTACACTTGTTACAACTGATGAACCTACACTGACATCATAATCACCCAAAGTCCACAGTTTACATTAGGGTTCACTTGTGGTGTTGGACTTTCTATGGGTTTGGACATATTTATAATGACATGTATCCACCATTTCATATTTCTTGATTTATCAACGTTTGACTATATATAGGGTAAGTACTTTTCAAGCTCACACTCTCAGCTCCCTTCCCACCTTTCCTCTCCCCAGTGTTGATTATCTGTTTGTTTTCTCCTAGTGGTATGATAGGTTGTGTTTTCAAAGTTGATTGCAACAATATCTCCCATCCCACATGCTCTCTTGCAATATTAATTTACCTTTCTTCCATCAAGAAATGGAGTCTATTTTTCCCTTCCTTTGAAGTTTGGCTGGCCTTGTGACCTATCTCGATCTATAAAATGGAAGAAAGTGATAATGTGTATCTTCCAAGGCTGGACATTAAGAGATCTGTAACATCTGTCTTCACCTCTTGAAATGTTCCTTCTTGGAACACAGCCGTCATCCTGTGAGAAAGCCAAAGCAGCTGTTAGAGAGGCTGACATGGAGAAGAGGGGCCCCTGGCCGGGGCCCCCGGCTGAGCTTTAAGCTGGCAATGAGCGCCCACTGCTAGTCACGTGAGGGAGGCTATTTTGGAGCACCAAGCTATCCCAGCTCCTCAGCTAATGCCATGGGAAGCAGAGACGCCCAACCTCGCTTTGCTTGAATTCATGACCCATAGAATCATAAGCAAATAAAATGATTGTCGTTTTCAGCCACTAAATGTTGCAGCCGTTTGTTATACAGCAATAGGTAACTGAAACACATGGTTAATTTATAATTTTAAATTCTATCGTTAAACTTCCATTTATCGATTCACTTCCCACTACATAAAATTTGTTCATCCTGTTGTGGACAAAGAATGTCGCCTGCCATTTCATTAAACAAAGGATATTGTGGCCATCAAGCCAGCAGCCACTGCAGCTGCTCCCAAGAGTACACTCTGAGGGGACTCAGGCTGGAGAAAAACAGGATACTGGCCCTAGATAGTTAAGATGCCTGTCAAAAGAATGATTTCAATAAGCCCAGACTCTTGCATGTTCCCATACATAGAAAAGCACCAAAGTCATTAACATGAGATGTCTGTTGTTATGATTAGCAGTAAACTTTTGATGTTCCACAACATGGTTGTTTTTTTTTGTTTGTTTTTCAGAAAAACTGCTATATATCCTGGCTCTTCCCTTACCTCTTTGGAATTGTCCCTCAGAGCTATCTGAAACTCTGTATCCCAGGCTAAAGTCCTCAGTAAGTTTAAGTTGTGCATTTTTTTTCAGACACTGATCTTTCCCCCACATTTCCCAACCTCTGTGACTGTATCATTATTTCTACTTTGTCAATGTTTAAAAAATGTACATTCTATTTTATAATTATGATAAACTATTCTGTGCATACAAACATACTCTGTGCAGTGTATTCTCTGCATTATTTAGCTTTGCTCTGTCAAACATGGTAGCCATGACTCACACGTGGCTATTGAGCACTTGAAATGTGGCCAGTCTGAATTGATTTGTGCTATATGTGTAAAAACACACCATATTTCTAAGATTTAGTGCTAAAAAAAGAAAAGTAAAATATCTCATTAATAATTTTAATGTTGATTAAATGTTGAAGTCGTATTTTGAGTATGTTTGATTAAATGAAATAGATTATTAAAATTAATTTTACCTGTATTAAGCAGTTTGGGCTGCTATAACAAAATACTAACAGACTGGATGAATGGCTTAAACAACAGATATTTATTTTTTCACACTTCTGGAGGCTGGCAAGTCCAAGATCAAGGTACCAGCAAGCTTCACTTTGAGGTCTCTTCTCTTGGTTTGTAGGTGGCCGCCATCTCTCTGTGGGCTCACATGACCTCTTCTTTTTTTCTTTATTTAAAATTTTAAAATTTATTTACTTTTTTTTTGGCTACATCATGTGACATGTGGGATCGTAGCTCCCTGACCAGGGATCGAACCCATGCCCCCTACAGTGGAAGCGGGGTGTCTTAACCACTGGACCGCCAGGGAAGTCCCACATGACCTCTTCTTTGTGTGAGTGAATAGGGAGAGAGACAGAGAGCTCTGGTGTCTCCTCCCCATCCCCTCCTTTTACTGAGATATAATTTACATACAACACTGTATAAGTTTAAGGTGTGATGATCACCTTATCATCAAATCATCAATGTGATGATTTGATACACAAATATACTGCGAAACGATTACCACAAAAAGCTTAGTTAAAACTTTTATCATGTCACATAATTACTTTTTATTTCAATGTGCGAACACTTAAGATTTACTCTTTCAGCAACTTTCAAGTATGTGATACAGTATTGTTAACTAGTCACCATGCTGTACATTATCCCCAGAACTTATCCATCTTATAACTGGAAGTTTGTACCCTTTGACCACCATCACTCATTTCCCCCACCCCCAGCCCCTGGCAATAACCGATCTACTCTCTGTTTCTATGAGTTCAGCTTTTATTAGATTCTACATACAGAATTTGCCATTCTCTGTCTGACTTATTTCATTTAGCATCATGCCCTCAAGGTTCATCCACGTTGTTGCAAATTGCAAGATTTCCTTCTTTTTCATGGTCTAATAATCTTCCATTGTATATATAAACCACATTTTCTTTATCCATTCATCTGTTGATGGACACTTAGGTTGTTTCCATGTCTTGGCTATTCTGAATAATGCTTCAGTGAACATGGGAGGGCAGATATCTCTCTGAGATAGTGATTTCATTTCCTTTGGATAAATATTATACCTAGAAGTGGGATTGATGGTTTATAAGGTAGTTTTACTTTAAATTTTTTGAGAAACCTCCATACTATTTTCTATAGTGGCTGCACTAATTTACATTCTAACCAAAAGTGCACTGGTGTCTCATCCTCTTGTAAGGACACCAATCCTATCAAACTAGGGCCCCACCCTTATGACTCTGTTTAACTTTAATTACTTCCTTAGAGGCCCCATCTCTAAATACAGCCACACTGAGGGTTAGGGCTTTAACATATGAGTTTCGGGGGACACAAACATTCAGCCCATAATATCACCCATTTCTTTTTACTTTTGTAATATGGCTACTAGAATATTTAAAATTACATATGTTGTTCACACTATATTTCTATTGGCAGCACTGGACTAGATGTTGGGTTTAAAAAAAAAAAAAAATTGTAGTGGGCTGAATGGTCAACACACCCACCCAAATATGTCCATGTCCAAAACCTGTGAATGTGACTTTACTTAGAAAAAAGTGCTTCACAGATGTAATTAAGCTAAGGATCTTGAGAGGAGGAGATCATCCTGGATTATTTGGATGAGCCCTATTTCCAATGACAGGCATCCTTATAAAAGACCCACAGATGAGAAGACACAGAGGAGAGGAGGAGACAATGTTACCCACGGATCCAGAGACTGGAATGATGCAGCCACAAGCCGACGCGTGCCTGGAGCCACCAGAGGCTGAAAGACACAAGGAAAGATTATCCTCTCGGGCCTTTACTTACACCTTGATTTCAGACTTCCGGCTACCAGAACTGTGAGGGAACACATTTCTGTTGTTTTAAGCCACCAAGTTTGTGGTAATTTGTTACAGTAGTGCCAGGAAGCCAATACATCAATAAATATCATTTACATTATTAGGACACAAAATTGTGATTGGATCCATAAAGAAGTAAATGTAATTCTTTGTACTACACTTGTGCTGCTTGAAGGAGGTGTTCTAAGAATCAAGGTCAAATGGATTCTTGTTTATGACACTCCATCTATTTCTCAAAATGAGCTTGTTTCAGATCAGTGGTTGCTTTTGGTCAGAGACGACTGACTGGGACGTGAGGGAATTTTCTGGAGTGATAGAAATGTTCTTTATCATGATGGTGGTGTAAATAAGTGATGTTAAATGAGATTACACATTTGTGGCAGCTGATTGAGTGGTACTGTTAAGATCTGAGTACTTTTCCAAATGTATATTATACCTCAATTTTAAATGAAACAAACAAATAAATAGCTTCTGATGGGGTTCAGGGCAGGGTGCCCCAAAATATGCCACTGTGGCATGTTGACTGAGTTAAAGTTACTTGAGAAACAGCAGGTGCAAGGACACTCTGACCCTCCTCTCTGTGCCCCTGAAAGCAGGAAATAAATCTCCAACACAAAAGGTCCCCTCCCTGCACCAGGAGGTTAAGAGACACCCTTGTCGCCAGAGATAAGGAATTCAGGGCCCAGAAGGCTGTGTAAACAAACTCTACTTTGTTTCTTCACTAATTAGTACCCAAGCCTAAGTTCCTTTGTCTTGTCAGTTCTTCACAAATTTATTGTTTCTTTGTCTAAAAGATATAAAAGCTGACCCGCTTTGGTCATTTCTTTGAGTCTCATATTTCTATGAACTGCCATACATACCAGATTAAAATTCGATTTTCTCCTGTTAATGTCGCATGTCAATTTAATTATTAGACCAGCCAGAAGAACCTAGAAAGGCAGAGGGAAATTTTTTCCTCCCCAGCACTTTATATATGGATCACGACTGTCTTATACCACTTTTTGTTTTCCCTAGAGTTTTAAAAATTGCTTCCCCTTTTTTCATTGATGCGGAGCAAAGATCATCTCTTTCATAAGCATTATCTGTTGGTTGAAATCTACTTTCTCCTTGAAAGCATTCTTCATGTAACTCCTGGACCTCTTGCTCTAACTGAGCCACTAATTTACAGGTCTGTGGACAACTGTCATTCTGGGATTTTTTTCCCCCATTGTGCATTTCTTTTTCCTGAATTCCTTTTTCATTTTGCTAGAGTTTGTCCTTGAATTATTTTTCTTTTTTCCAGAAAAGGTGCATGGGAAGTCAATAGTCTGAGTCCTTCCATATCTGAAAAAAAATTTTATTTGATCTTTTGGCTGGGCACACAATTATAGAATCAAAACAACATTCCCTGAGGACTTGGAAGGCATTGTTTCAATCTTCTAGAATCCAATATTGCTGATGAGATGTTTGAGGCTAGTTGGATATTTATTCTTTTGCAGGTAACCTGTTTTTCCTTCTCCAGAAACTTAGGATTTCTTTTTTTTTTTTTTCATTATCCTTAGAGCGCTGTCATATCATCAAGGCTGTGTCTAGGAGTTTTGTTGGGGTTTTGTTTTGTTCCTTTGTTTATCTTGCTTGACACATGAGTCTTTGCAAGCTGAAGATTCATGCCTTTCTTCAACTTATGGATATTTTCTTCTATTATTTCCATCTTCTCTGTTTCCTTCCTTCCTTTCTCCTCTTTCTCTGGAATTTTCATATAGACTGCTCTCCTGTCCCTTACTTTTTTTCCCCCTGTTTTGGAATTTCTTTATTGGCTAGCCCTTCAAGTGCTGGAGTTTCCCCAGCGACCAGCCAGAGGGTCTCTTGTCACTCACCACTTCTTCTCGGGATGATCACATCTACTCCCATAGCTTAGCTCCCTCCTGTATTTTGAGGCCTGTCCAAACCATAATGCCATAAGTCTCAGGAGTTCAGACACAAATTTCCTTCTACCTGCTCAGTCCACCCAGTATTTCACAGATAACTTAAAATCTTAATGAAAATCACTTCCTTCCCACTTGTAAAGAAAAACAACACACTCCTGTGTGTCTCCTTTACTCTCAGTTTGCTACTACAACACTTCTGACACTTCTGGTCACCATATGTGTGTTTGTGTTATTGGGGTGGGAGGTTCTCATATTAAACAATTCTGTGACACCAGCCAGATGTCCTACAATTAACTCAATTCTGACACTATCTACCTGGAGATAACATCAGATCCACAGGTTAAGCCCGCCTCCCCCCGCCAGACACCCATCGCCAGTCACATGTCCAGGTGGTCACCTGGGCTTCTGACCCACCAGCTATAAATCGGAGGTTCTCGCCACCCCTTCCTCAAGTTTGATTCATTCGTTAGAGCAGCTCATAGAACTCAGGAAAACAGTTTACCTACTAGTTATTTGTTTATTACAAAGGGTAAAGGAACAGCCAGATGAAGAGACTCATAGGGCGAGGTGCAGAAGCATCCTGAACACGGGCGTCTCTGACCCCCTGGAGTTTGGAGTGTGCCACCATCCTGGCATGTAGATGTGCTCTTGTTCATCAACCCCTCCTTTTGGCTTTTTAATGGAGGTTTTATTACATAGGCACAATTGATTAAATCACTGGCCATGGGCAATGGAACACACTTGGCAACTCCCCTCCCCTCTGCAGAGGTTGGGGGTGGGGCTGAAAGCTCCAATCCTCTGATCACAAGGTTCGTTCCCCTGCCAACCAGCCCATCCTAGGGGCTTTCCAAAAGTCTCCTCATTAATATAAACTCTGGTGTGATTGAAAGGGGCTTGTTATGAATAACAAAAGACATCTTGATGGCTCTTATCACTTAGGAAATTCCAGGAGTTTTAGGAACCCTGTGCCAGAAATGGAGGAAGACCGAATATATATTCTTACTATAAATCACAATATCACACTATCCTTTCGCCAACTCTCTCCACATCCTTTGTCCCCTGTGTCAGTTAATGGCTTCACCGCCCACCCAGCCTCTCAGACAGTGGCAGACACCTGCTTCTGTTCCCTAGGCCTCGGGGGAGTCTCCTACACCCACAGCACCTGTCCCTCCCTTTCCGTGCCATGGGGTCTGGCTCTGTTCCTGCCCTGGTTCTTTACTATCACCTCCTCCAGGGCTCCCTTTCTCTGTCCCACTATTTCCATTGTCTGCACTTTTGTGGAAATGAGAGAAAAGATGGGGAGGAAGGAGTGAGGAGGAGAAGGAAGTAGGAAGGAAGGAAAGATTAGAGGCTGGAGGGGTGGGTCATTCCTGAAGGGGGAAGGCTGCCGATGGGCCTTGGATCCGTACACTTGTTTTTATACTGCTGGAATGAGGATAAAATCATGCTCACGGATAGCCTTAAAGCGGAAAAGAGGTCAGCAAAGGGCGACAGGCACGCTGAGGGGTGAATGTGGAAGGGGGGATATAGAGAGGTCCGGGAGAGGAGGCTCTGGA